>NC_133514.1:66922500-68347500 GCF_049354715.1 Callithrix jacchus | reverse complement strand
AAATGGATAGCACTTTTATGTTGTATGTGGACTAACCTACTTTTAAGACTTTTTGAGGGGAGAGACTAGAAGAGGTCGGTGCTTCTGGGAATGTTGTCTGTAGGCTGTTACTGATGATTTAAGCCAATTAAACACACAGAGTGGTTCTTTTTGGTGGTGTTTGGCAGAAAACGATGAAATGGTGTTGTATGATAAGGAAGAGCCCAGGGTATGTGCGGTTTCTTATGCACATGTGCTAGAATCAGTGCAACTCATAAATTCAAATTACTTCTAAAAGCTGGTCATGATACATTTGCTCATTAACCATATGGAAAATGGCACTCAGGAATTTTCTACAGTGTGTCTTTAAAGAAAGAATCCAATTGCAGGCAGACATTCCATAGTACAGTGTTTATGCAGCTGTACTTGTGATTAAATTACACCAGCTCAGGCCCACATGTAGCCACAGAACTTACTGAGTACAAAGCACCTTGTAAGAGTATGAGAACTCTCATTGTGATATTTTTTGGCCTCCTGGCCACTGTATCAAGCAAGCATCAAAAGTCATGCATGTGCTCTGGGGTCTCTGGAGAAGGAGCTGTGGGACAGAACAGAGCCGCTCACACTGTATGAGGAACTTTGACAGTCTACCGGGGACGGTGGGATTGCTGCTGTCAGCAGTTCCAACAGCGCAAACAGTGTGAAGAAGCTTCCACAGGGATTGAATTACTGAAGACTTCTGCTCCGTGTTTTTTGGTATAATTGAGAGCACAGAGGGAGCTTGATTTCTCTGTCTTATGATTTGAAGGTGAAGACAAGAGCCTGCAGGGCTCTGTCAGAGTTATGGGCATGCTCAACCCAGACTTCAAAAAAATCTAATTCCCTTAAAACCTTACAAGGCTGAATTGCTTACCTGAATATAAAAGATTTACTTTCACTGAATCATTTAACACACAACCATATTAATTGCATTTTGAAAAAGAAAAGCATACAATACAGTACCACTGGAAAACCACACAGGGTTAAAAGAGTGCTTCAGTTTGAATGCATGTTTGAAAGTGAAACTGGTATGTACAGATGCTCTGACATACTTGGCCACACACGAACACAGAAGTCATATCTTTTGGAAAGAGCATGACATTGGTGTTCATTGTTATCTCTATTGAAAATGAATTAATACCCCTTCCTGTATATTCTGGAGGCACAGACCTATCCAGGTGTGTTACATTTATACTGCGCCAGTGAGTATAACTATTATTCTGATTACACAAAAATAAATAAGAGTAAAAAATGCCAGCTGGTCATCCTCTGTCACTTTCAGCATGAATAGTGAACTGAGTGCCCCCCTCCTGGGGGTGCCCAGGGAGGGGCAGCAGTGTGATCTCTTGGCATTCCAACCACCTTTTCCTTCCTTTTCGCACATAGTCTGACCCAAATGCTTCCCTTATATGGGGAGAAGCCAACCGTGACAACTTAGTCCCAGAGTGAGAGCAAAATCTCCTGAGATATGCTCCCAAATAGGAAAGCATAGCATTGCTACACCTGCATGCAGTTTAAATTAAACTGATAATAACACACAGGACTACTTTGATCTTTCTAGTTTCTTTCCTTGCAAAAATGTGGTCGTAATGCATGATAAATATGAAACCTTCTTGGAAGGGCAGCTTGCTGTTTGGACTCAGGTGCTAACCTGGGAAGAAGTGTTTCATGTACAGGCTCTCTTCTTGCAAAATGAAGGTGTTCCTTCTTTGACCACCACTTAACCTCATCTGTCGGGGTTGGCTGTCTTGCCCTGTCTTGACTTCTTGAACATCTTTAGACATGCTTTCATCTGAAAGCAAGTTAACCCACTCCAGGGACAGCCCTGCAAGGCACAGAAGCTGCAGAAGTATTTACACAATTAACCAGCGTACTTTATTTAACTATTCCTACTTCAAGCTATTTGGCAGGAAAGTGGGGGGGATACCACCCTAGAACAAATACCAATTGTTAGCTTCACTTTCACATTGCCAGGAAGCAGATCTTTTCCAACTGGGAGTAATATCCTGTTAGCTATGTTTAATTCCTATTTTACCTGGGGGATTGAGAGTACCAAATGATTTCAGCTGCTCAGGCATTACATTTCGATCTGTCCTCTCCTTCTGCCCCTGTCTTTCTCACATACTCCTCCTGGGACCTTCCTATCATTTATAGTGAAAGGACAGCTTTTTTGTAAACCCAAACCAGCAGACCCTGTTCAAAAAAGGAGCCTTCTGATGTGTCGTGAGGGAAAGACACACACCTACCATCCCACACACACTGTTCTACCTGTGTTTTTGGCAAAGCCCCCATACCTGCAGCACAGCCATAAATCCTGCATCAGATCCACTTTTGTTTTTCACTTGACAAAATGCTTTTGAGCAGGAATGTGTTATGTATAACTTTTGGTTGGAGGCAGTTTACCTTTAGCCATGAAATGGGCACTGTGTACATGGTGTTACCACAGGCGTTCTGTTCCAATTGCATTGTATCTTAACAACAAAGCCCCCCGTGAAACTCAATAAAATTACCAATTTCACAGTTGATTTTCTTCCTGCTCTGCTCTGCAGCCCTCACACTCCTGGCCTGTCTCCACACACTGCAGGGGATGGTGTTGGACCAAACCAATAACACGGTGCTAAAAAGGGGCTTGATATAAACCAGGCCGATCTGAATTCTAATTAGTGTGTCCAGCAACTTTTAAATCTTTGAGCCACCTTTGTCATAAAAAATACTGCCATCAATTTATTATGAATTGGAAGAAGACAGTTATCTGTGTTTGATGAGATCGCACTGATTCAGGCCATAGTTGCATTGCACAGAACATACATAGATCCATTTTATTTCTCATACTATGCTGAGTTTTCTCCTCTGATATTACTGGCTATGCTAACTTTGGTAATTTAAAATCAATCAAAGCTGTAGGACCTAAGGTATATAAACCTTGGTTCATTGATTAGAAAGCAAGCATTCTAGATCTAATTCAGCTGCTAACTATGCAATCCTGAATTATAGTCTCTTCTTGCCTATATCTCTGCTGATGAAACAGTAAAATAGAGATGGAACAATTCAGAAAAATATAGGCAAGTTCTATTTTATGTTGATCTTAGATTAATAGTTAAATAATGAACATATTTTAAGGCTCAGATAAATCCAGTCTTAGCATATTAAACCCTACAGGTCTTGTTAACTACAGACAAGAAAAAACTAACCTAATGCCTCTTGTAAGATACAGCTTAAAAATTATACTTAAATTACAAGTATCTTGTTCTGTGATTAAAATACTCCAGACACAGAGATCACTGCCTTTACTTTATTTCAATTACCACTTTTTATTCTTCCAGGAACCATATCCAACCCCAGATCCCATACCTGAGTTAGATATGAATTTTGTCACTGAAACATCATTGGCAGTCATCTTCACAGCATTTTTATATCAAACAACAGACTGTCGGGTCTGATGGCCAAGCACTGTTGGACTCGCTTTACAATCTCTAATGTCTTATAGAAAACATTTAAAAATGTATTGGCATGCAAGAGAAGTTTGTTGGATGATTGATTAATTGAATGAATGAATGAGTAAACTGAGATGATAATTTCGTGTGTTGCAGAAATAGATCTAGTGATGCACTAGATATTTAGAAACGCTGCCTTTGAATTATTATAGAATCCCATATCGATAGATTATAAGAATAAATTTGAAATCTCATTTTGCTTTTATATCCTTCAGTGATTATTATCTTTATTTTGTATCTTTAGTTTGAAACTTATCTATTTTTGCAGTCTTCATTTGCAAGTATCTTAGAATGATAGTTATTCCCATGTATGAATGCTAAGGCCTTTTTTTTGCCATCAATTCTAACTTCATTGAAACTGCTGTTTGTAACATTGACCATATGATTTCAGATCGGAACACAGACATTGTCCTCTTCATGATCACATACAGAGGAAGAAAAATAGGTTCGGGTGAGCTAAAAAACTAACCTAATGCCTCTTGTAAGATACAGCTTAAAAATTATACTTAAATTATAAGTATCTTGTTCTGTGATTAAAGTACTCCAGACACAGAGTGAGCTAAAAGAGTGACCCAGCCACAGAGTTCCTCTTGGGAAAACCTGATTCACAGAGGAGATTTAAATTTCCCCACATTTTCTATCCTGTATCTCCACTCCCCCGAGGATTGGGAAGTTTGGAAATCCCACAGAAGGCAGTCCCATGTGCCCAGGAGCTACTGCTTATCATGTTGTAACCCGCCATTGTTGTTAACGAAGTGGTTGGGGAATTTCAGAAGTCCACCTGCTTGTCTGTCTTCTACGGCTAGAAATCAGAATATTAGTAGCCAAAGGATTGCAGTGCCCTATTAGTCTGAAAAGATTGAACAAATCACATCATGTTAGTGCTTAACCTACTCTGTGTACATTAGTCAGCTCTTTCTTGCATTAACTCAGGTGATCAGCAAGCAGTTTTTAAAGTTAATGCATCAGTGTGTGACATACATGCAATCTCCCATTCATTCAGGAGATTCTGTGATCTTGTAAGTTTCAAATCAGCTCACTGTCTTCAACAGAATTTTAAGTGAAATTAAATCCAGTCATTTATATCTGTCTTCTCCAAAGAATTATTTTAGGCTGTGACTAGCGGGAAGAGTTGAAGAAACACATCATTTTATTTATCATCAGCCTTCATCCACATTACTGGCCATTTCACCACACATCATGAACCTTAAAACTAGCTGCCAGCAACCATTCTCTTCCATTGTGTCCATAAAGAGTGGCATTTCTTTTTCTGGACCCCTATAGCAGCTGTCATACTTGATTTCCATGAGATTTTCTATATGTACTTCCCAAATAACCTTAATTGCCCCAGAACAATTTAAAATCCTTTATGTTGAAAAAAAAAGTGTCCAAACAAAACTGCCCCCAACTACCATGTATGTGTAGTATGTATGTGTTTTAGGAAAATTATTAGTGAGTCTGCCTTCCATCAGGTGCACTGAGGGAGAGGGAGACAAAGGGAGCGTGATATACTAGGAGGCCTCCAGTTTGAGGTGCTCCCGTCACAAGCCTTCATAATGAGTATATTGCATATTGCCATGAGTTATCATGACTGTGACCTGCCTCAGGAGGTCTCATGCCACATCTGTATTAACAACTGCATCTGCTTCAGGGTCACCTTATTAGCTTGCTGCAGCTGAGCCAGGGGCCTCAGGAGATATCAGATCAGGTCCTCAGGGAGGCCTGGTACTTCTGCTTTCCCTAAATTCAGTTTGGTGCCCAAAATTTAACATCAGGACCTGCTGAATTTTATTTGGAATTGTCTACCGTAGCAACTCTTAACAGAAAACACACACACATAGACACACACATATACCTCTAAAAATTGGCAACCTCCCCAAATGCCATCTCACATTCCCATTATGGCATACGGCTTGTTTGTTTCACATGAAAAACAATGGAAATATCAAAGGAAAAGTTCTTACGTTGGTTTTTCTTCTCACCACAGGAATGTACAAAGTGCTATAAAGAACACAAAACCTAGAGAACACATACGTGTGAACTTTTCGGTGGAACTTTTACTTATAAACCCGACAACAAAGATAGTAAACAAAAATTCAGGAGGAGACACAGTGATATGTGTGTGTATGTATGTGTGTAATGTTTGTGTGTGCGTGCATAAATGCAGTGTGTCTATGTATGAAGGAATCCATGAGGGAGTGTTAGCTCTTGCAACCAAATTCCTAAAAAGAGCCCTTAAATCACTTGCTTCAAATTAATCATGTGATGTGGAATTTGGCCATATGCATATCATTCATTCATTCACCCTCTGGACAGTAAGGGGGCAGAGAAGCATCAGTTCACCAGGGCACATATCTAGGTCAACATCCCACAGGCAAGATTCCCAGAGTGCACTGGTGACTGCTCATAAAACGTGCTAGCCTCTGATGGGCAAAAGTTTACCCAATTTCATTTTCATGAGTTTTTTATTTAATGTTGCCTTGACAGCAAAAACAAATAGAGTAGTAAACACATGGCCAAAATAACACCTTGATGGCTAATCCATATTGTGCCTAACAAAATTCCACCTTGATCAAGAGAGTGAGACCATCCTGGCCAACATGGTGAAATCCTGTCTCTACTAAAAAACACAAAAATTAGCTGGGCATGGTGGTGTACGCCTGTAGTCCCAGCTACTCGGGTGGCTGAGGCAGGAGAATTGCTTGAACCTGGGAGGCGGAGGTTGCAGTGAGCTGAGATTGTGCCACTGCACTCCTGCCTGGCGCCTGGCGACAGAGTGAGACTCTGAAAAAAAAAAAAATGTCCACCTTGAACCAGAAGGGTGTTCTGGCGGGCGAGTCATCTGGTGCCTTTTGTGTACCCTCATCTTCCCATCTCTAGAACTCCTAGAGTATTTCCTTAAGCATTTTCTGATATAATTACAAACTAACAACATATTATTTTCTTTTGGCATTTTGTAGGCTATTTTCAGCTATTATTTGCAGGATACCTTCCATTCGAGCTTAGCATTTGACACATACTGTCTCATTTACTCCACTCACATAACCCTGTGTACTGTTACTCTAAGGCTGGAGGCTGTGAGTAGCTTGTCCAAAGCCACATATGCTGAGCCTTGCTTACAGAGTGTAACTTTGTTGACCCCGATGTGACATTTCTAAATTTTGCACATTGAAGTGGCCCCCTTTTTAAGACATTCTGTCCAGCCCTATCAAGGTTCACAGCTTGTTTCCTCTCCCAAGTGTTTCGTGCGTAACTATCAAACTACTATGAATTTTTCAGTGACCCGCCCTTATCATCCACAGATGTGATCATTATTTAGTCATCAATCTTACCACCCTAAAAAGTCCACTTTAATTCTGTGGTTTCTTTTTGTTCGTGTCAGTCATTTCTTCTCTGCAGAAAGCAACACTTCTGTTTTTCACATTTTCCCTAGTTTCGATTCTTTTCTAAGCCAGTAATAGCAGAAAACGTAAACTCTGTATGTCTTTCTTTAGATCACAACTTCTTTCTCCCCTGCCCCCAAGGATATTCCTGGATACTGGGGTTATCCGAACTTTGGGCAACATAGCAAATAAATGTACTGTGAAGAAAATAAAGAGAAAATTGTCAAGGAAGAAACTGTTTACCTCGCTTTGTAGAATATACCCCGCCATGCCAAGTGAGCACAACTTAATTGATAATGATCAGCTTCTCAGTTACCTTTAACCATTTTCTGGTAACCGTGTCCTAAAGCAGGGCACTTTACATTTCCCTGTAAAGAAGGCTCTGAATGGGGGCCGACCGGGCAAGTTACTCTGATGGGCAGACTTGGACAAAACAGTCTTCTGTAGCAGTTTATGTTCTTATTTACTTCTCATGCTTTACATGTTTGCTAGCTATTTCCTTCTTTCTTTTTTGGTATTTTTTACCTTTTTTTTTTTTTAAGATGGAGTCTCACTCTGTTGCACAGGCTGGAATGCAGTGGTGTAATCTTGGCTCATTGCAATCTCCATCTTCTGGATTAAAATCATTCTTCTGCCTCAGCCTCCAGAGTATCTGGGATTACATGTGTGCGCCACCACTCCTGGCTAATTTTTTGTATTTTTAGTAGAGACAGAGTTTCACCATGTTGGCCAGGCTGGTGTCGAACTCCTGGCCTCTTGCCTTGGCCTCCCAAAGTGCTGGGATTACAGGTGTGAGCCACCATGACCTGCTGGTATTTTTACCTCTTCTTGTCCCATTTCATTTCCTTTTTTTTCTTCCTTCCCTATGTTCTTTAGCATCCTGAACTGTTTTACAGAGCATCTCTTTTCATGCTTTCATGGTTTCATATATAATAGTGTTTCCTTTTCCTTTGAAGATTTCTTCCCTAAAAATCAGAGAATAAAAATATAGAGAAGTTATTCCTATTTTTCCTTTGAATCATCTGTATTTTTTATTATTATGGCCAATTGGAAAAATGCAGAATAATTAATTAATTAAAATTTAAATTAATTTAAAAAGTAATTACTCAGAACCGTAAAACTAGAGATTGTACATTGTAGCATTTTGGAATTTTTTTTTCTTTCTTCAGCCTTTTAAAAAACTTATACAGATATACATGCACATGCATATATACTTTAAATATATATGATTTTACTATATTCAATATAATATTTTAAATGGTTTCTGCTTTTCCTCCTTAAAATTAATACATAATACACATATCCCTTTATCATAAATATCTTCAAAGATATAAAGTATTTAAAGAAACCACAACTATGATTCTATGAGATAGATACTACTGTTATCCGCATTTTATGTTGGAGAAAACTAAGCACTAAAAGGTTAAGTAGGCCGCGTGCAGCAGCTCACGCCCATAATCCCAGCATTTTAAGAGGCCAAGGTGGACAGATCACCTGAGGTTGTTTTCAGACCAGTCTGGCCAACATAGTGAAACCCTTTCTCTACTAAAAATACAGAAAATGAGCCAGCTGTTATGGCAGGCACCTGTAATCCCAGATATTCATGAGACTAAGGCTGTAGGATTGCTTGAACCTGGGAAACGAAGGTTGCAGTGAGCTAAGACAGTGCCACTGCACTCCAGCCCTGGCGACAGTGTGAGACTCCATGTCAAAAAAAAAAAAAGTTAAGTAGCTTCCCCAAGGCCACACAGCTAATAGTTGGCAGGGTTCGAACTGAGCAGTTGGAGGTTCACAAACTGTGTTGTGAACTGCTGAGACACAGAGACTCTTGCTTTATATGCCTTAATGATTGCAAAATAGTCTCTCACACACTTGTGCCCATCTTTGTTTAAGTAGTCCACTTAGACATTTTGCACAGTCTGCATTGGACACTGAATTGTTACCAACATGTTGTCCTTCTAAACAACACTCTAGTGAACATTCTCCTTCATAAAACTGTAATATTACCTCTGATTATCTCCGTAGGATAAATCCTATGAGTAAGAAAATAAAAGAACATTCTTAATGATCTTCATTTGAACTTTCCCATTTCTGATCATTAAAGTTATACTGATTCACACTCCATCATTGTGTGTGAATACCCATTCCTCATCAACTTGACCACACTAAGTCATAGACTTTTTAAACAGACATTTTAAATTTTAAAACCCACCATCAGATAAGTAGCAATAATCTCTCATTTTAATTTTCAATTCTTTATTGTTAGTGAGATTGATTATTTGCTTTTTTTATTTTTGTTTTTTTTGAGATGGAGTCTCACTCTGTTGCCGCAGTGGTGCAGTCTTGGCTCACTGCAGCCTCCACTTCCTGGGTTCAAGTGATTCTCCTACCTCAGCCCCTACCCCCAAGTAGCTGGGACTACAGGCGCCTGCCACTATGCTCGGCTAATTTTTGTACTTTCAGTAGAGACAGGGTTTTGCCATGTTGGCCAGGCTGGTCTCAAACTCCTAGCCTCAAGTGATCTGCCTGCCTTGGCCTCCTAAAGTGCTGGGATTACAGGTGTGAGCCATCTTTGCCATTTCTATTAGTTATTTTAGTGTTACCTTATGTCCATTAAAAATTAGTTTACCATTTTCATATTGATTTGTAAGAACTCTTCACATTTTAAGACTATGAGATATTTTGTCTTTCAGAATACTATTTTCCCTTTATTTGCTATTTGCCTTTTTAATGATGTTTAATGTATATATATTTTCAATTCTTAGGTATTTTTAAATGTAACATACATTTTCCATATACATGGAAAAGTTACACAATACAGGGTACTAGTGGCCTTTGCAAATTACAACAGTCATCATATGAAGAAAATACGCTGGCCTAGATTGTATGTATGAAATTTAAGTCAAGAGTTGAATGGATTAAACCAGGTCCAGTCTTTCTACTTTGCTCATTAGACTTTTTAAAATGTCTTGAAATATATATGCACATGTGTGGATTTTGCGTCTCTGCTTTGAAGAGATGAATGAGCATGAGAAAGTGTTTCTCCTGAAATAGAGAACATTAATATATAGGGTTTTATGCAGTGAAATCCCCAGCACAGAATGCATGTACCTAGAGGAAGGGTGCTGTGGGAAGATCATAGAAATGGATGCTGATGGAACCAGACTTTCAGTCTGGCTCTGCCATTCTAATTGAGTGGCATTAAACAAGTCCATTTCACCTTATTTTTAAAAATTGTCTATATTTAAGGTATACAACATGATGTTATAAGATAAATACATATAGTAAAATGGTTATAGTAATGGGAAAACCTAACAAATCTATTATTTCACATAGTTACCCATTTCCACCTGCTGTGACAAAAGCAGCTGTAATATACTCATTTAGCAAAAATTCTGAGTACAATACACTATTATTAACTGTAGTCCTCATGTTGTACATTAGCTCTGTTGACTTGTTCTTCCTACATATTTGCTTTATGTCCTTCAAGCTAAATATCCTTCCCACTGTTTTATTTTCTATGTATTTTATTTAACCTTTTGTTAAGATTACACATATAAGGGAAAATATTCAGTATTTTTCTTTTTGTGCCTGGCTTATTTCATTTAATACAGTGTCCTCTTGGTTCATCCATGTTGTATAAATGGCAGGACTGCCTCCTTTTTTAAGGCTGAATAATATGCTATTTTCAATTTTATTCTATAATTTTCTATTGGATTTATAAACAAATGGATAAATAAATCAGTTACACCATGGTTTATTTATCCATTTGTTAATAAATCCAATAGAAAATTATAGAATAGAATCGAAAATAGGATATTATTCAGCCTTAAAAATATACATTTACAGCACGGTTTATTTATCCATTTGTTTATAAAGCCAAACTACCACAGTTTATTTATCCATTCGTTTATAAATCCAAACATATATGGTCAACTAATTTTGGACAAGGACACCAAAAAGACATAATGAGGAAAGGATAGGTCTTTCAATACATGCTACTGGGAATACCAGATTTCCATTTGGAAAAGAATGAAATTGGGCCCTTATCTTACACTGTACATGAAAATAAACTCAAAATGGATAAAAGACCTAAGCGTAAGACCTAAAACAATAAAACTCCTAAAAGAAAACATAGGAGCCAGGTGCGGTGGCTGACCAACATGGTGAAACCCTGTCTCTTAATAAATAAATACATATATAAAGAAATGATCTGGGCACAGTGGCACGTGCCTGTGGACCCAGGTACTCTGGAGGCTGAGGTGGAAGAATCTTGAGCCAAGGAGTGTCCATACTGCAGTGAGTTAGCTAGGATGACACCACTGCACTCCAGAATTTAATATTCTCTCTCTGTCTCTCTCTCTTTTTTTAAAAAAATAAGTAAATAAATAAAAAGAAAACATAGGAGAGAAACTCCTTAACATTGGTTTTGGTAATGATTTCTTGAATGTCACACTAAAAACCTTAGGCTACCAAAACAAAAATAAATAAATAGGGCTACATCAAACTAAAAAACTTCTGCACAGCAAAGGAAAAAAATCAACAAAATGAAAAGGGAATTGCTAGATTGGGAAAAAATATTTGCAAACTTTATATCAGAGAATGGGTTAATAGCCAAGATTTATAAAGAACTCATACTTGAAGAGATGACAGGACTTAATAAAATTCCCCCAAATATGATATACTCTTCTTACATGGAAGAGTGCTCAACATCACTAAACAGGGAAATGCAAATCAAAACCACTGTGATATACTACCTCACACCTGGTAGATAGCAATTACTAAACGACAAGAGATCACAAGTATTGATGAGGGTATGGAGCAAAGGAAACGCTTGTCTGTTAGTGAGAATGTCGGTTGGTATAACCATTACAGAAAACAGTATGAAGGCTTCTAAAGAAATAAAAAATAGAATATATGACCCAGAAATCCCTCTTCTGGGCATAAACCCAAAGGAAATGAAATTACCACCTCGTAAAGATATCTGCACTCCCATTTTCACTGTGCATTATTCACAATAGCAAAATATGGAAACAACTTAACATTCATCAATGCATGTGTCATCTTATTTTTAAAGAGACGATGCGTACTAGACCTTCAGCTTACCCTTCTCTGAGTTTATCAAAAAGCATATTCTATTACCTTTTAGCCTCTAGCTCATCTGATTTATTTACAGGTAGTCTATTTGAGTTATTTACAGGTGATTTTATTAAATGTAAGGTTATTAGGAGGGAAATAAAATTTCTTCCCTCATAGCACTTGGGATGAGGTCGGCCGTCGTCAGCTTATAATAAGAATTTGTCAATTTACTGGTTAAACTTCTGAAATCCACTTTTGCGTATTTTGCCTCTTCTCCTTCACCCCTACCTCATGGTTCCTTGGAACACTCAGCCTCTTTTTAGCATCATGTCCTATCAGAGCCAAGTACATGACTCAGGTGTGCACTTATTTTGAGATGTCTTTGGGGAAAATCCATTTGTCCACATTCCATGTCCACTGACCAACTTGTATAAACCTTGGTAATTAATTAATGGAGAAACAGGAGTAGCAATTTTAGAACTGGTGTAGAGATTAGCAGCTTTAGGTCACAGCATGTTTCTAATTTAATAATTGCTTTAATAGTTGTAGAAAAAGCCTTTTAAAAAAAAAGGTCGGCCGGGCGCGGTGGCTCAAGCCTGTAATCCCAACACTTTGGGAGGCTGAGGCGGGTGGATCATGAGGTCAAGAGATCGAGACAATCCTGGTCAACATGGTGAAACCCCATCTCTACTAAAAATACAAAAAATTAGCTGGGCATGGTGGCGCGTGCCTGTAATCCCAGCTACTCAGGAGGCTGAGGCAGGAGAATTGCCTGAACCCAGGAGGCAGAGGTTGCGGTGAGCCAAGATCGTGCCATTGCACTCCAGCCTGGGTAACGAGAGAAACTCCATCTCAAAAACAAAAAAAAGAAAAAGAAAAAGGTCATGTTGGATTTGGGATTTTTTTCCCCCAAATAGCTTGAACCAGAGTGAAATCAACAATTCTTCCCATCCAGGATGCCCTCATTTTACTAATGGAATTGACTATGAGGGCAGATTAGGTTGAAATTTGGAAGATAGTAACCCATCTGCATGGACAACAGAACACAGAACTTGACGCTTCCTCGTTGCTTCTTTCATCTTGTCATTGTTTCTGTGACTTCTCCCTTCACTGTATTCCTGATTTCTTAGAACCATTGACATTAGAACTGGAAACATTCAGGATTATATGAGGAAGATAAAGTGCCTTTGCTTGTTTTGTTGTGTTCTTGATATTATTACTGGTGAACCTTTGTCACTTCCTTTAGAAGTGTGCAAAGGCATGTTGGAGAGGAGAAGGAAGAGAAGAGGAATGGGTTATAGGACAAAAGAAAAAAAAATGCAATCGTGCTAAAGCCTTTGAAGTGTTAGACAATCCATCTGCCTGTTTGAGTCTGAGGCTGAATCCCTTTTTAAAATGCATCAAATGTTTGAGTGTGAAGTTCGGTCCTGACAGCATCTGTGATTCTCTGTGGAGACATCCGCAGCGCAGTTTCCCAGACGCTGTCTGTATTCACACGAGAAGGGTTTGATCCAAAGACCTAGCCAGACTGGGACCATGTGGAGTTGAAGTAGACAGGTCGTTTCAGCAAGGCCCTGTGAAGTCTCAGTAGTAGCCAGGCCCCATAAAATCAGAGTGGGACGAGCTTGAGGCTTTTTTAATTCCAACCTGAAGCCATGTTGTCAAGCTTCTCATTATCCCGGTACCAGAAGGTAATAGGAGAGGGGGAGGGGAGAGCAGGCTTCCCCATAATTTCATAAATCCTGCTTGTGATGAAATGTGTATAGGCAGTATAGGAAGTAAAATTTTAATTTAAAAGCACAGATTTTTATTAGAGAGTCATAGTAACATGATTTCCATTTACATGACCAAGTAAAATACTTAAAATGTTAGTATAAATTATATGCAACTTGGAAGTTTAGCTGACCAACGTTCTTACACTGACAGCATTACGATACTTTTAGTAACAGCACTGCATGTACCAAAATACATAATAAATACAGCCATCAGCACCATTAGAAAATACACATTTAAAACCTTAAATCTAGCCGTTTCACTATTTGTCAGTAACTGTTTTATAAAGATCACAGGGTTTATGTTTTAAGAAAGCTATCTATGCATTTTATGGTGTTTGGGGGGCATTTGGGGTCAGATTTCAGTAAAAGGAACTTCCCTCACATCATGGCTATCCCCAAGACTCTTGTGGAAAAGCAGTAGTTCTGCAACTTTGTATTTTACCTGATCTCTACTAATTCCACTGTTTTTATTAATGCCAGCAAGTATCAAAAATAGAAGACAACGTTGAAGCGTAGAAAGAAGAGATTGAATTTGTTCCTCATGAAATTAAACCTGTAGCAGATCTCAGACCTATCTGTAAAACTTCAAGATGTATATACTCAGAGAATTTTCTGTGAACAGGCATTCTTCCACTTATCATAGCATGAGATCATAATTTTCTAGGGTCTCCTTTGTACCAGGTGTAGAACTTTAACAAAAATGTTAAATTTTCTCTGGCAGTAAAAACGTTTTGGTAGTTGGTTAGACATTTAGGGAGGGGCATTAGTTTTGGAAATCACTACAGGATAGTTTCTTTTCTTTTTTTCTTGAGACAGAGTCTTACTCTGTCACCCAGGCTGGAGTTCAGTGGCGCAGTCTCAGCTTGCTGCAACCCCTGCCTCCTGAGTTCAAGCAGTTCTCCTGCCTCAGCCTCTTGAGTAGCTGCGACCACAGGTGCGCACCACCATGCACGGCTAATTTTTGTACTTTTAGTAGATATGGGGTTTTGCCACGTTGGTCAGGCTGGTCTCAAACTCCTGATGTCAAGTGATCCACCTGCCTCAGCCTCCTGAAGTGCTGGGATTACAGGCATGAGCCACCACGCCCAGCCTGGAGGATAGTTTTCTAAATTGCCTTTGTAGTGCATTAAATAAATGTCTAAACAAGTATTCTGATCTTCTGGGTGGCTAATGCTTTAAAAATATGTAGACAGATTCCAAAGTGTGGGTTCATAAAAGCAGTCTTTGGGATCATTCCTCATTAATACTCTGGGAGATCTGTGTAGGTGGAATGCAGTGTTAGTGCTTATGCTCTCTCATGTAAAAAAATAGCCATTTCAAGTCAGCATCCAAAGATCTGCCAATCCCCCTTCCATAAGAAAGGACTGGACTTTGCTTAAATCTTTTGTATGTAGAAGTCATTTATTGTTTGTGCAACATGAATCCTCAAGTGAAATTAACTCTGATTGACAATCTTAGCTTATTTTGGGGGGCTTTTCTAGTATTTAAACCTGGATCCTGGGCTATGAAAGAGCGCTTCGAGTTTCTGACTAGTCTGCTTGCCTCAACAGCAGGCTCAGATTCAACTTCTGACACTGCCCGTCTTGACTCCCTCCTACCCTACTGCTCAGTGAGAAGCCCGAACAGAGTCAGGTACAGAGGGAAAGAGTTGGAAGAAATGATAAAAGTCTAATCCAGATTACCAGCTGAACACCTGAAGAGTCACCACTTCTTAAAAGAGCCTGGTCCATTCTTCAAAGTTCTACTTAAAGAGTGGCCATTCAGTCACTCAGTCATTTACTCACTCAGCATCTCATTGGGAGTACAAAGATAAACAGAATGTTATTGTTCTTATAAATCATTAAAATCTGCTAAGTCACAAGGTGTTCGAAGAGCACCAGAAGTGATTAAATGAACAGGCCAAAGAGGATCAGAGAAGGTTTTATCAAAGACACTTCTGAGCAGAATCGTCAGTGATGAGTGTAGATTCCCAGGAAGGCCAAGAGAGAAGGGAATGAGTCAGAGGAAGAGTGTGTCTAAAGCACGGAGTTCTAAAACATTCAGGGAGACACTCGCTTATCACAGACTCTGTTTCCAAGCCAAGGAAGTTGGATTTTATTTTTAGGGCAATGAAGAGATTTTAGTCAGGGGAGCAACATAAGACCTGGATCAGGGCCAGGTGCGGTGGCTCACAGTGTAATCCCAGCAGTTTGGGAGGCCAAGGCAGGAGGATCACTTCCTCCTACTCTGGGGAGCTGAGGCAGGAATATCCCTTGAGCCGTCCAGGCGGTTGAGGCTGCAGTGAGCCGTGATCACACCACTGTACTCTAGCCTGGTTGACAGAGTGAGACTCTGTCTCAAAAAAAAAAAAAAAAAAAAAAAGACTTGGAGCCAGCTGGAGAGTAGGATTGAAGGTGTGAGAGACCACATGTGGGGAAGTACAACTAGCCCAAGAGATTCAGAGGTGGATCAGATCTAACACCATGGGAATGGAAAGGGAGTAGAAATAGAATTTAGAAATATTTCAGAGTTATGACTCAAAAGATGTGGAAGACAAAGGAGAGGAAGGGATCCCAGGATACTCTAAGTCTGTTTCTGAAACTTCCATTCACTAGTCCACATGGAGAAAAGGCCTTATTCCACCATAAAGTCCTTCATGTATTTTATTGCGGCTGACATCTTCTTCTCTTGATTTTTCTCCAAGATCAACATCCTCTAGTTTCTTCAAACACTGCTTAAATGTCATGGTTTCAAAACCATCAATACTTCTCCTCTGACTTTGTTCCTTTAGCCTGTACTTACTAATTCATTCTTTCATTCATTCGTTTATAATTATTTATTTCCATGAGTTTTTGGAGAACAGGTGGTATTTGGTTACATGAGCAAGTTCTTCAGGGGTGATATGTGAGATTTTGGTGTACTTTTCACCCAAATAGTATACACTGCACCCACTTTGTAGTCTTTTATCTCTCAGCCCCTTCCCAGCCTTACCCTCCGAGTCCCCAAAGCCCATTGTATCATTCTTATGCCTTTGCATCCTCATAGCTTAGCTCCCACTTATGAGTGAGAACATATGATATAACTATACTCATTTAGTTATTATCTGATATATGCCATGGACTTTGATTAACTGTGAGTACAAAGATATACTGAGTATATTTCAGGGAGCTCACGAGCCATAGGCACAAAGACAAAAAAAAAAAGAATAGTTATTGCTCTCTGTTGTGAAAGTTTTGATGGAGGTGGGTATAGAGGAGTAGTTCTCAGAATTTTTTCTGCCCAGAGCATATCTGATATCTGTGACTTACATCATCAGCTGTCATTGTTCACTCAGGTGGCAGAGGATCTCAGGAGCACCAGTGTCTCATCTCCCCTTATGGACTATAATTGAGATGTGAGGACCCAGAGCTGAGGCATAGCTTCACTTTAGCTGCTGGCCCCAGCTTCTTAAGAATCATTGAGGTAAAGGTTGCAGCAGAAATGTCATACAAAATTTATAGCATCCTCAAGCAGAATGGTGCCTATAGGAATGCAGTTAACCATCTATAGACAGAACATTGGGATGTGAGAGATGAGACCAACTCTTCCATGTAACTCAGCCTTGAGTCTGGTTTAAACATGAGCCCATATAAAGGCCTCTATTAGCCATAAAAGATGGGCTTCCTTCAATAAAATCATTGCCTGCATAGGTATCTATGATAATTATGATATAATAATAAGAATATGAACCTTATATATTGACCTCACATCTTTGGTTATCAAAGCAGATTTACAAGTGTTTTACCATTTAATACTTTCTGTAGGAAAGGTCTATGATGAAAGAATAATTCTCTACCCATAACACACACAGACTGAAAGAAGACCTACCTCTATGGCTGATCCAATCACAGCATCTTAGAAGTTAACACAGTGGCACCTGTCTTCCCTTTCAGACTACATGGAGGCTCTGCCTCCTGTCTTTAAGGTTCAGCAGATATGTGGAGAAAGACCTACATCTTAATATTTTATCCTGTGTGCCAGAAGAAAGACAGTAGACTATATTAGGCCACGTGGACACTCTTCACCTGTCTTCACCTATGAATAGTTTTAGGAATGTGCTGAAAAAAGAAAAATCCTTTCAGATTAGGAAAACATCATGGATGCAGTTCCTCTTCTGTACATTTGTTTCGTGCTCTGAGTTCATTTATGTGAGCACACTGAAAAGAGACATAGCAGAAGCTGGTACTTGTATAAATAATAGATTGGTTGCTATATTTATAGCACAAAGCTATTATGTTGACTGAGGAATAGTAGTCTTAAATAATTGTATCTTTTAGGCATTTCTGATGTTAAGCATTAAAATATGTCTTCTCCATCTCTCCTTGAGCCCTAATTTATGACAAAGTAAAAAGACTTTTAAAAAAATTTTTTTGAATGCTCTGAAAACCAATCCTTCACTGACTGTGACTGAAATTTGTCACTCACGAAACAGTTATCTTGCAGTTTCACAGCAGGTAGACCTCCCTTTGCTAGTACAGGTTCAGGGTCTCTGGAAACAAACCTGAATATTTTGCTGAAGGGTTTTTTAATTTCTCATAAGGATTTATCCATTGACCTAATCTGTTCCCAGAATATTTATACTTAAAAGAAAGTAGGAAGGGAGGCATGGAGGGAAAGAAGGAGAGAAGGAAAGGGACAGAACAGCAACGTTAATTAAAGCTCATGTAATGCCAGGACTCAGTGAACATAAAATAGATGACAGATGTGAATATATAGTGACCAAAAACTTTGAACTTTATCCCATTTCCAGACCACAAGAATATCCATCCCCTGGTGAGCCTTGTGTCTATACTCAATCAGGATAACTGAGAACGGCATAAATAAGTCCTGTGCAAATAATTATGTCGGGTCCATTTATGCCTCACATTCATACATGTCCTACTAATTGAATCAAGTGTTTAATCCCAGGATTCATTATCTGTTTCCCTATCTAAGTCTTTTTTCCCGTTTATATTTAGCACCCAGCTGTCCCCTTCTCCAAATGGTCAACTGCAGTCTCATAAAAGTCTTGAGATTGGCCTCCAGAACACTTAGCTTTGTGCAGCACTTTTCTCAGTAGGGGGCAGCTGGATCTTGGTGTGTCCCTGCTGCTGGCTTGGAATTGTTAAGGCAAGCTGAGTGGAGATGGGAAAACAGAACTCAGCCCTTCCTAGCAGATATTCCAGGTAGAGTCAGGCGTGGTGTTCGGTTAGGACAGGGTACGGCTGCCTTTTGTAGTAGTCAGAATAAAGCAATAAAAAGATCAGTTAAAATGCTTGCTGGAAGTTATTGATAGAAAAATTCTTTCCGCACGAAAGATTATAAACAGAGTGTTATCTGAAGATGGATTTGTTTTAATTTGGCATTGATGTATTTGATACCTGGTAGGATCAAAGAAAACAGAATCAAAGGGAGAAATACAAGCAGCCCTGCCTCTCTGAATATAGGCCTCTTTTATAGATATAAAATCTCGGGACTAGAGTGCTCAAATTTATTTGTACTGATGTTTGTTTAAAGATCAATATTAAATAAATTGGTCTGGAAGCTATAGTCATAAAGCAGCTGTCGAACTAATGTAATCCCACAATGCCATTTTGTCTACTGCATGAAACCTGGTTAACTGTGTACTTCTAATAACATGTGGAAATCTGTTGAAAAAGAAAATATCTGAACTGGATTTTCTGAACTTGGACTAACCTGCAACCAAATGTGAGGAGAATTTGGAAAATTTATAGTTTGGTCCCTTGCAAGATGGTGATTAATTCATTTTTATGGCCAAGTATTAAACCTAAAACCTCCATATAAAATATGTAAAAATGCCTCCTTAGACTCCATTATTACACCTTAATATTAAAGGTAAATCTCAAGACCCTTGTTATGACTGGCTTTGATAAATGTCGATATTATTTTTATATTTGATCATATCATTGGTATTTGTTGATTGATTTGTTTTTGATCATTGTCTTTGCAGTTGGCTTGTTAACTGTGTACTGGGATGCATTATTGCCTTTATAAACCTCAAATTTTAAAATATCTGGCCTGCTCTGTATCCTCCAAACACTCAGAAGAAGAAAACCAAAGCAGAAAACCCTGTGGTTATGTATCCTATAGCTGCTGCCTGTGCAGTCATACTCCTACTATCTTTGTCACACATTTTTGAGCATCCAGTTTTGATTTGGTT
This sequence comes from Callithrix jacchus, assembly GCF_049354715.1. NCBI lineage: Eukaryota > Metazoa > Chordata > Mammalia > Primates > Cebidae > Callithrix > Callithrix jacchus. The sequence continues at coordinate 68,327,573 of NC_133514.1, read as the reverse complement.
TGGTTTATTTTATTTACAAACACATAAGATGTGATTCCTGCCATAAGGAGGAGAGAATCTTCATACCTATATCTGGTCAAGATACTGGTATAAAGAAGTTATCACAATGTAATAAAACATGGGTAAAAAAATCATATGAGAAGGATAGATTGTTAAGACACTGAAGAGCAATGCATTTTATACCACTGAGTCATCAAGGAGGAAGAGGACTTGAACCGGGCCTTGATCTACCCCACTGTTTTTTGGTTAGGGAAAGGAGAACTGAAGAATGATATGGCATGACTTTCATACCCCAAAGAAATAGTTACGGTTAACCAGGCCAGGTAGCAAGGGTTATAAAAGTGAAAAATAGTTTTTCTAATAAAAGTGTTTTTTTTTAAGTGTAGTAGGGTTTTTTTAGATAAACCATCATCACAGCATAAAAGATGCTCATTTTTATGTATTTCTTTTTCTCTATCCTTTCTAGTTTTGTATAGGGCTCCCTGCTTGTTTTTGTCTCTAAATGCTTTTTATATATCTTAGCCCCAGAGGACACCTGGAAGGGTATTTTTATAAATTTCTTTTATGACAATTTTGAGAATTAAGCAACTCTTTTGATTTCCTGGAATTGCTTATTGTTCATTATCCACTTAGGATGGTTAGCGAGCTCAGTGGTTAGAAAAACAGGCCCGAGAGTAAGATTAACAAGTAGCCACAGCTCTGCACTTGCCAGCTGTGTGACATGGGGCAAATGACACAACCTTGCAAATACTCAGTCTCCTAATCCATAAAATAGGAATAATAGTAGCTAATGAATAAGGTTGTTTGAAGGACAGAGTAAAATTATCTATTAAAAACATGAAGCACTATGCCTGGGACACAATTAAGACTATAAATGGTAACTGTTGTCATCGCCTCTTTTTCTGAAGGTTTCGCATGTTGTCATATCCTAAAAGGCCTGAAACAGTTTCATTTCCACTTTCTAATACTCAGATTAAACGCTGGAAGGGAATAAATTAGATGATGTTATTAATTTGTAAAAGTGAAATCAAACCTGTGGAAAAGCTAGAATTCACAATGCTCTTTTTGTTTCTGAAGGCTCAGAAATAGGTATTACACTTACACCTATTTGAAGAGTAAGTTTCAAATAGGTATAAGTGTAATAAAATATTTAGTCTTGTTAACTCTTAAACCAAGTACTTCTTGAGTCTTTTGTCCTTGCTCAGAAAGAGGTTGTTGGGCATCCCAATATTGGATGTCAGGATTTGTCACTCAGGTCATTTGTGCTCAATGACAGACCCGAGCTTAAGTCAAATGAAATTTGTCTTTTGAGCACTCCTGCCACTCACATATGGAGGAAGTGACATCTGAGATGATCAAGTGGAAGAGGTTTGTTTTTGGTTTTCATTTTGTTGGTGGTTGTAGCAGTTGTTGTGCCACAGGTTTTGCCACTGATGAGAGTTAGCAAAAACTATAGATTGATAACACCAAAGAGGCCCAGGAGGTTAACCTTCAGGATTCAGGACTCTCCTCCTTTCAATAATATTGATGTAAATATTTGGGGAAATTCATGGATGTCAATAAAGGGGGAAAATGGCAAAGGGAGACTGACATTTCTCTTGATGGCTAGCTGGCTTTGTATTGTTAAGAGAACACATAATGGACAGTGGCCCACAAAGCCCTGCATGATATTGAAGCTTCAGTCTGGTTACAAAAGTCCAGCTTAGCTTCAAGCACAGTGTGGAAAACTATGTCCACAACCAGGGCTACGGAGATGGAGTTTTTCAGCATGAAAGGATGCGATCTTGGAGGAGTTCCACAGACAGTCATCTGCAGCCAGCAGAGCTCTTGCATGCTGGTGAACTTACTTACATATGTGGGTCACACAAAAGGGAGAATGGAGCTCTTTGTTCCACGTCTGTGGGATAACTGAGTTTTGTATGATATAAATGGGGGCTTAGCACTGCAGTGGATATTTTCTTGGACAGCATGTAGGGACAATAGATCTTTAGCATTTATCTTGAGATTCGAAAATGACTCTTTCCTCCTGCGTTTTCTTGTTAAGCAAAGGCTAACTTTAAAAACGTGAAAATGTTTTCATTTGAATAGTTTCAATAAATATCTGGTTTCCTCAACTTCAAGTGTTTCAGCCTTGGTTTCTTTGATTTTTTTTTTTTTCCTTGAAAGCCTTAATCATGGGTAACTACATGACAATGAGTTGCATTTCTTCCTTGGGTTTGTTCTGTCACTCTGGAATGTTTTAAATGTCCAAACGTGATTTCAGTTAGCGTCTTGATTTAGCATCTTTAAAAATCCATGTATATGAATCCAGTTTATATATTTCCACTTTTCTTAATAAAGATATAAAACTTAAAGTAAAATTGTAGCTGATTGTGCTGAATTATTACTCTAAGATAGATTCATCAAATCTCCCAGCTGTGTAAGACAGGGCTTACTAATGAAGTTCCCTATCAAAAAGAAAAGCCTAATTTTGATTTGGCTTAGGTAATGAACTTCTTTTTCCTGGTGTGATTATCTGCATGGGGTGGCTAAAAGAGTAGCAAGAGAGAGTGCGCTCACAGAAGCATTATGCAAAATGTCTTTTGTCTCTTTTTGCTGGGATATATTAAATTTTCAATGTAGTCTATGTAATATAAAATTATGATAATGACTTTTGGCCCACTGTGAAGGCAGCTTGCTGGTCCTGAGCGTGTGTGTCTGGCTTGAGCACTAGGATACACTGTGGGAGTTGCCTTTTCTATTAACAAACCTCTAGATACCTAATGATGAATTTTCTTTCACCAAATGTTCTCCTTTTGTCTAAAATACAAGCATTTTCTAAATTGCTTTTCAGAAAAACAAGAGAGACAGAGAGGTCTGTGGCACTAACAAGGGTACTGAAACAAAGCACGGGGTTCAGTTAGCACCATTCTTGTAGTTATAAACCAACCAAAAGCTTGTTTCATGTACCAGCGAAAATATTTACCAGCTTATTGGTATAACTGATTGTATCACTTAGTAAGAGGACAGATTGAACAACTGCCTCATAAAATATTTCTGCTTCTTCTAGTCATGTGAAATTTGATGGGTTGACTTTATTACCCATCAGATAAATACTATCTCTATTTATTACAGATAGTTATGGCAACTTTCTGTATCTACGGGCCCTTCTAATTGGAGAAAACACATTTTTTCTTTATTTCTTTTTAAATTGTTAAGTAAAAGAAATGCACAAAATAATAGAATTTGTATTTTTGTTACTAAGCATCTCTGCCACATGGTATCTGAAGAAAGCTTCATGAAGAAAGTTGCAAATACTAGATGTCATATCACTTTTAATTTTAAAATGATGGTGCTTAGATGTCATAATAAAGGTTACTTTTCAAAGTCATCACCACTGAAGTATAACAATTTATTCTAAACAACACCCTCCTTGTCCAGGGAAAGACCTTTTGATGGTCCTCAGAGCCAGTTTACAAGATACACAAGAAAATATGTCTTGTTAACTTATAGCCACACTTCGTATTTTCTTAACTTTTCATCTCTTTATTCCTGAGAGCAAACATCTACATGAAAAACAGGACTTTAACTGATTGGTAGTTATATCCTCATCTCCTACCAACTTAACATGATAATCAATTTTTGTTCAGGCATTTAGAGTTATTAGGGAAACTCCTATGATGTCACAAAGCATAGATAGGATATTTGTTGTAAAACTAGCTTTAGAGAAAATCCACTTTTTAATACTACATTCAAAATACTAAAAGAAAGTATAAATGTAGAAAATATGATACAAAGTACATGCTGACACTAGACGTGTTTTTTCAAAGTGTTGTGAAGCATTGGATGCTTATTAAGTCCTCTAGTTATGTTAGTCTGTGTCAAGGGAAGGTCAATGCCAAGTATATCTGCATATCTGTTGATAACAACGTGAACATCTCTAGCAGGTGTGATTTTGTTTTTAGTCAGATGAATGTCTGTGGAACTGAATTACCATAACCTGTTAGAATAGTTCATTAAAATTGCTTTTAAAAACTGAACTAAAGGACACATGTGAAATAGGAATCTCTTAAGTAACTATCTCCTGAATTTTATTTCTAAAACTAATAGAAATGATCACAAAGTAGTGTTAACAAATACTTCTGCTACCTTTCTTAGATGCAAAAAATAACTTATAAAAGGGAATGTACAGGATCTATAAAAATCTAAAAAAAGCAATCAAATGTCCACATATTGGTTAAAATATATGGTGTATTGTAGTGAGCTGGCTCTAGTTTTTCTCCCTTTTGGGGCTTGGGGGTCTCAAGGTTTCATTGCTTAGATATTCTGAGACTTGGTAGCCACATCTTTTCCATGAAAGTACTATTCTCCTTGTCTTCCGAAAAGAAGTCCCAAGAACTCACAAGGTAGGCCGTGAGGAAACAGATTAAGAATGAGGTCGTGTTAATTAGCTGCTATTCCATTGAAGACAACTGATAATGAGGCCAGTTCTGAGGATATTGTTTCAGTCAGTTTTATTTGGGAATGAGAAGCCGTTTTTGAATTCTAGACAATGCTTATGCCATTTTAAAATTAATTTTAAAAGTCAGTAGGGATGAATCTGAATAACCCAGGTGCTGTGCCTGGTGAGCTGCCTGTGCCTGGTAATAGCCAGAGATGGGTGAGAGAACTTGAAAGATCTAGGAAATTAGGTTAGAAAAGTCCAAACGGTGTCAGTCTGGTTTATTTGATGAGGTGCTGTGCTTCTGTGACTACTCTACTGCTGAGCCAAAAAATAGGATCCGTTTGGTCCAAGCTCATACTTCCATATGTTCCCTTTTTGGTGTGATGGGGGAGGAGGGTAGAAACAGCCCTTTAGGAAAAACATTTAGTGTCTTAAGCTACACAAGATGATGTTTGCATAGCAGAAAGACAGTTCTTGGCAGCAAATTTTTATGTTTTTGCCTTTAATTCTGCGTCTGTGTTTTATCAGCTAAACCAGACAGGCACAAATGAGCAAAAACTTCCTAGCACATGGAATGTTGGAAAGTTACACTGGTCACCTACAGTCATATGGTGATGTTGTTTTAGAGAGGGTCATGGCACTATAATTGGAAAACTGGGGCTTATTTTATTTATACTCATTAGAGTATTGCTGAAAAAAGCTGAGCATGGAGTAATCATTTACAAGATAACCAGGAAGGCAAGAAAGGCTTTAAATTAAACACACCTTAACTTGTGGACAATAAACACTCTCCTGAAAACTAATCAGAAAATCCCAAGTCAGATAACCAGCCACCTTTAAGCCTTTGTAGACAACAAAGAGTATAAATCCTGAAGTAGAAGTTTATGCAGGGTTCCGTCTCTGGCAAAGGGCAGTAAGTTATTTGCTTCCTAGAGACTTACTCAACTGAAGGCTTTTCTTTAGATGTGGAACCACCAAGGGAACTCTAGAATCAGATTTCCATTTTCTGTGCTCTAAAGAGAAATGGCCCCCAAGGGATGCCCTAACTTGCAAAGACTCTTTCATTACCTGAGGTCTTACAAAGCATATGGGTGGTGTGGTATTAAAAGGTATTGCATTTTCTAGCACAATTTGCAGGACCATGGCAACTTTTGGTGCATGTCACACATAAACAGCAAACTTTTTTCTTAACTTTTACTCCTGAAGCAAACGTAATTTTTAATTTACTACTCAGAGGGTGCTAAGAACAAAATTGTCCTATTCCAATCAAAATGTTTGTCCAAATAAGTTGAGGGTGCCATTTTAATAGAGCATTGTTCTGGTCCCCAAGAGCTGGAACCCATTGAGTTCTAGCTGGAGGCACATGACCTTGTCAAGCTTTCAATATTCTTTTCTTTTGATCTGCTTCTTGAGAGGAATCAGGTGAGGCAAGATTCTGTGTAATGGATCTGCTTGAAGATTGCTTAAAGAAATAAGAGTGCCTTTGCATTTGATGTGGTTCATCTCATTGGGGGAATATCTGAGTTTCTGCTTTTTGTTGCTTAGCCTGTCTCTGAAGTAACTGAGTCCATTGAAAGCCGAATGTTAAGCAGGTCTTTGGTTTTATGTCAGCCGGACCCATCTGTGAGCATCAGTGCTTATTCTATAATCTTGGCGTCATCACAGTAATATGTGCACTTTGTTTTCTCTACTAAAAAAATCTTTAGGAATATAACAGGACCGATACAAATGCCCTCCCTCTCCCATTTTCCCTTGTTGGGAGCTGTATCTTAAAGGAATCATTTGTCATTCTTATCAAAATGGCACTGGCCTTCTCCACTCTGTCTCCCCATGTGTTGAAAAATGTAGCCATTATTATCCCACCCAGTTTTATGCATCTTCCAGATGATTTAACTGAACTGATGCTATGGAGGATATGCTGACTGGCACTTTTCCCATGCTTAATGTGTTAACAAAAGCCAATGGTGTCAGTTTTAACAGTTTTAGCTAAATTCCCACGACACTCTTAACAAACGCTGAAACCTCTGCCATGTCTTACCCTGACAGATTTCCTGCCGTCATTGCACACTTAAAATAAATGTCATCCCCAATCAAAAAGTTCACATTTTCTCTGACAATATAATTTGTTACTTTGTTCCTGCTTTATCTCTTTCTTTGGCACAGCAGTCTTAGCTGAGAGATGTTACTTTTTCTTCATGTTGGCTGCTATCCTTTTTGTTCTTCCAAGTATCTGAGTGGAATAAGAAAGGGAAGCTAAGAAGGGACTGCCTTTTCATCTCATGCAGGAGCAGACAGAAATTTCCGATTTGTGATTTGATGAAGTGAATTAAATGTAAATTATGAGTTGATACCATAGTCTTCTTTCACCCAGTGTCTTTGTCCGTTCGGGCTGCTGCATACCATAAACTAGTGGCTTATAAGCAACAGAAAATTATTTCGCACAGTGCTGGAGGTTCAGAAGTTGGAGATCAAGGCACCTACAGATTGTGTGCCTGGTGAGGGCCTACTTCCAGCTTATAAGTATGCCCTCACACAATAAGACAGTGACTTATTGCTGTGTACCTTACTTGGTGAAAGAGGAAAGGAAGTTACCTGGAATTTCTTTTATAAGGGCATTAATCCCATTTGTAAGGGCTCGAATCTCATAACCTGAAGGGCCTAATACGTCCTAATACCAACACCTTCAGGGATAGGATTTAAACGTATGAGTTGGGAGGGAGACATACACATTCAGTCCACTGCACTCAAACACCTAGTTGCTATATTATTTAACAAAGAGCACTTGTAGATTAAAGGAATCCAACCAGATTCCAAAGAAAGAACTTGGACTTTGGAGTGGACCTGGGCTAGAATATTGGCTCTCTGTGTGTAATAATGGACAGGTCATGTAACATTTCTAGCCTTTATTGTTTCACCTGAAAAGGGCTACTAGAGGCACTCAGCAGATGGCAGCTCCCTTCATTGAAAGGCTCTGGACTGTAAGACCAGGATATTTCCCTGGGACAGCTCTCCTTCACTCACTTTTCCTGCATGGTCTTTTGCTACAGATTGCTTTGCTATTAAAGGCTTATTGTCTTTTTGTATAATATGTTTGTGTGTGTGTGTGTGTGTGTGTGTGTGTATTTTTTTTTTTTTTTAAGATGGAATCTTGCTCTGTCACCCAGGCTATAGTGCAGTGGCACGATCTCAGCTCACTGCAACCTCCACCTCCTGGGTTCAAGTAATTTTCCTACCTCAGCCTCCCAAGTAGCTGGGATTACAAGCACCTGCCACCCTGCCTGGCTAATTTTTGTATTTTTAGTAGAGACAGGGTTTTACCACCTTGGCCAGGCTGGTCTTGAATTCTTGACTTTGTGATCCACCCGCTTCGGCCTCCCAAAGTGCAGGGATTACAGGTGTGAGCCACCATGCCCAGCCATCTTTTTTGTATTTTTGACTTGGTGGAAGCACATGGAATGCTTACTCGACAACTCAACAGGCCTATAGATTCTTCTTGATACAGAAAAGAGTTTGCCTTTCTTCTGCACAGTGAAATATCCCAGTAGCTAAAACCCAGTCATCTTGTTCAATGTCCTTACTTGCTGGACTTGACAGAGTTCCTTCTAATGCCCTGTGGCCTGCTGGATGAGTAGGCAGTGTTTGTGGGTAGAGCACAGGATAGGATGGGAATCACAAGACCAGGCTCTTCCCACCAACCTGATACATGGAAATTAGGTCAAGCCACTTCTCTTCTCTCAACCTCAGTTCCTCAGTTTCCTTTTATGTTAAATCAGGGCATTGAATGAAATAGTCTTTAAGGCCCTTCCGGGAAAAAATTATTATAATTTCAAAAGTATGAAAGATCTGTCATCTGCTGCTATTATTTTTTGATCTTACATTTTCTGTTCATTAGTTTCAAGATGGTCCACAGACTTCTAAGCTTAAAGCTTTATCGATGAAATCAGCTCCTATCTTCCTGCTTTTCCTGAGCTCTCTCCTCCCCACCCCCACCCTCCACTCTTTTTCTCAGCGAATAAGAGAGGTGGCTTTCACAGCAGCTGGTTAATTTCCCTGGTTTCACACTACTGTTTAATGATCCGTTTCTCATGTGCCACCTCTCTCATCTACAGAAAGATAGGTACAAATTGTACCTATAAAAATTAGAATATGACTCAGGGTTATCTTTTTTCTTTCAAAATTTTGAAACTCAAAATAACTTTCTGATATTTGTTTTCCTTTACAAGTTCTTTGGAATATGTTGAGAGGGCTTTGACAGCTTGTGTTTTTAGATGCTAAGAGGGTAAATGCCTTTAATATTCTCAGTTGCTTTCAAAGCATAGGAATTGAATCTGTGGGAGGTATCAGCCCGGGAATTGGACCAGAGTATGAAGCATGTGGAAAGGGTTGGGAGGCTGGTACCTCAGCATCCCAAGAAATCCTTGGTGCTGTTTTGTGTCTGGTTCTACCAGTGGGGGCCCTATCCCAGCGCGTGAGGATGTCTTTGTGGAAGTCCTTACTTAAGAAAAAAGACCTGAGAAATTGATCACTTGTAAAATGGAGTCACTAAAGAAGGGCTTACAGAACACCCATTAATAAAGAAAGACTTTTTACGCTTTATTAGTAAAATAGTGCTGCATAAAGAACAGTGGACTTAGGGTCCGGCATCCTTAGATCAAACCCTAGCTTTGCCACTTACTAACACATAGAAGTCTCTTATCCTCTCCGGGACTTGGTTCCTCAGCTGTTAAATGAAGGCGTTGGACTCGATGTCTGTCCCAGTTCTTCCCCAATGAGGTTGAGGCTCACTGCTGGGATTTATGAGGTGTGTGTGTACACACTTGTGCTCTGTCTGTCTGTCTGCCTGTCCATAAGGGAGTGCAGAATCTGGACAGGAAAAATGCAGAAGATGGACTTGACTTCCTGATGGCATTTTCCTCTGAGCCAATCAGAGCAGGCAGCTGCACTGGACTCCATGGGATCAGTCTTCATACCTGTGATTGTCTGCTTAGTGGACTGTCTAAATGTGGTAATACAAATGAATTGGCCATTACCAGTGAGACAAATCCTGATAATGCAGTTAGGAACTGTCAGAGGAATCCGCCAAAGAAACAAGAGCAAAGCTTGTAGGGGCAGCCCTACTTCCAAATGTCCCAGTTCTAACAGCAAAGAAACCTTTGCCCGAGATAATACTGTGGGGCAGGGTTTGAAGGAGCCTTCTCCATCATTTATAGTTGCTGGATTATAAAGACTATTTTGGTTTGTGTTTTAAAAGGAGAGCCATTTGCACTCATGCCGTACACTGTGGTTGTTCTTTAACACGGCTTTGGCAAGCAGAGGAGTTTTCAGGGAGGATGTCAGCGAGAAGCGTTATAGATTTTGGCTGTTTTGGAAAGACACAGTCTTTGAATTAAATTTAAAAAGCACCAGAAATGGAACACTTGTTTTTATAGATGTAACTGTGTTTGGACTGGACTATGGCATGGTGAGACTCATCTGGGGGTTACAAGGAGACAGCAAAGGATCCTTCTGGGAGGGCAGAGGTCACAGCCGCAGGAGCCAGGCCTCCCTGCCTGTATTTTTCCCAAGGTCATTTGTATTCCCCAGTCCAGGAACCACATTCTCGCACACACATGTGGTGTCCCATTTGGTCTAACAGTACAAATTCTTATAGGAACTTTCCATTTGAAATTCAGCTCGGTGCGTGATCTTTTGGGGTGGAGAATACCTCAACATAATCTAATGGAAGGAAATAATTTTCTGTTGTATTACTAGACTCCAAAACAAGGGATCTGGGGTCTAGTGCCCACACCTCTGTAATCAGTGCATGACAGGAGAAACAGCAGAGCCTAGTGGTTAACTCTGGTGGCCCTGGAGTCAGGAATCTCTCCTCCCACATCCAGCTTCTGCCCTTCTCCTGTGGTCTTGGGTGATTCATTCACCCTTTCTCAACCTGAACTCCTCCTTCTGTGAAAATAGTAAAAGTGATCCTTGATAATAATAGTAATACCTCAAATGGGCTCTAGAAAGAATTCACTATGATAACATATGCAAAGAGCTCAGAGTAGCACCTAACAGTTATCACCCAACCTGTGTTAGACCTTATTGTTACTATTGCTGTGTTTTTAATACTTAGCCTTTGTGACTCTGTTTTCTTACCTGAAACGTGAAAGAGTTGAGCTAGGTGATCTGAAAACTCCTCCATCTCATCTCCAAAGCTTGCTAAACTATTAACATAAAATAGTGACTCTGTAAAAGTATCTTAAACAAATTGGTGTGAACATAATATCAACAAATCACTCTGCCCTTTCTTCATTAACTGCATAGAAATGAAATTTTTCTTTCCAAGGAAACTGCATATCCAGAAGAAGAAAACATTGAGAACCTAATAACTTTTAAAAATATTATTAGGACATTTTTGGTGCATTTCTTTTAACAAAATACCTTATTGATTTATGTGAAAGAAAAAAGGGGGATAATTCTGTCTACTTTAATTTTCTCTGATTTTTTGTTGAGTAGCAATAATGTGTTTTATCTTGTATAATCTTTCAAAAGCCTTCACATTTTTAACAAGATCTTACAGCTATTTATGTGTTATACTGAAATATAATATTGACTAAGCTGACATATATATTAAAAAGCAACCAAGGAATAAAGGGTATTGTTTTGGTATATAAATCAAAAATAATACAGCAACTGGTCTTTCAGTGATTAAAGCTGCCTTTCCCTTTAATAACTCTCCTAAGAAACAGGAAATGTAATTTCCCTACACCTTTCCTGGGGCTCTCCAATCAGCTAGGTCCTCTGGGGGTTCCCTACTGTATATTCCTTCATCAACAAGGAGTCCCCCAAGGGGCCCACACACACTCTGTTAAAATTAGCTGTGCTCCACATTAGTGACGGGAGCTGAGTATTCCTCAGAGGGGTACACAGTTGTATGGTGCTGCTTCCTGTTTGAGCAAAATCATATCTTTAATTGCAGAGAATTTTTTTCATTACCTGTTAATTGATAAATCATGCTTGCTCCTGCTGCTGTGGCTTGTATAGAAAACCTGGTCGTGAAGCCGTCTCCAGCCCAACCCCCATCATCCTTCCACCCAAAACAAAAAGGATAAGAAACATTATGGTCAGAGAAGGAAAACAAGCAGGTTGGATTCCTGGGCAATAGCCTCAAGGAGTTGCATTAAAACAAAACAAAGCCATACACACACAAACAGATACACACATGCACACGCATATACATATACGTGTATGTATATGTGTGTGTGTATATATATATATAAAATAAGATAAAGAAGCCATTTAAAATATTTCTCTTTCCCCCTCTTTTTGTCATTCTTGTCCTTTTATTCATGTTTCTAATCTGGGTAGCAAGAGGCCACTGTCTGGGGAAGAACAGTAAAAATCCTGAGTATAGTGAAATAATTTAGCTGATAATTCCCCACCGTATAATTTTCTACGCTTCCTGCTAGCTGACCTTGTGGGCTCCTGTCAGGTTGCTAAGGGAAATCCAGCAGGACTCCAGCTCTGTTCCTTTACTTTAAGAAGTGTTACAAGATAGAGCGGTGTGTTTGTGGCAGCTTAGTTACGGGGCCATACATTCAGTGTTTGATCAAATAGCACTAAGCAACCCCTCCCCACCACTTGCTTGGATCTTCTCTTCCCACCCCTCTTTTTGTGGTAGCAGGAAGATGGAGAAATTGCTGCAAAGTGTTGAGCTGGAATCATGAGCTTGATGGATGTCATCAGAACGTGTCTCTATCTCTTGGGGCGTGACCAGGGGAGGAGGCTGGCCAAACTGAGGACATCTAATGGAGCCTTTTATCTCAGAGATGTCAGTCTTAGTCCAGATTGGGATGGAGTGAAAAGCTGCAACCGCTGCAATAAAGGCTGTTTTCGGAGTTGAAACACGTCACCCCCAGTTCCTTGCTGCCTGAACTCCTTTCCCCATATCCCCAGTCCTGCTGAGCTGCATCAGATGCAATATGGGCAGGCAGTAGAAGGCAGAGTAAGCAGATGGGAATATTGTCTTTATCATAACATTCACAGACCAGGCAAAAGTTACCCTGCTCATTATGAATGGGACAGAGTACACCATTGATTTGTGTCCAAGTAATTCCCAGGTAATTATAGGCCATCGATCTAACTAAGCAGTAGCTATGGCGGTTGTATTCTGCATATCTCATGTTGCCTCACACCTGGTGACTGCAGTGCCACTGCATCAAAAGATCTAGAACAGTTTTCTTCTTAAGCTTCCTTTGGCCACAGGGATGTGTGGAGACTGTGGGATGGTTCCAGAAGTCTTTAGAAAGCCTGACGGACTGCACTTGCAGTCGCTCTGCAAGCCTTGTTCTTTAACATTCTGTCTGTTAGGATACAAGAGGTAAGGCAGCTTCCTGCTTGTAGTTGCTGTTTATAGGCCGCCAGCAGTAAGACAGGAATTGCATCAGCTGGCTGGTTTTGTGTCTCAGCTGTCACCAAAAGAGTGTAGTAATATTCCTGATTAAATGTCATTACTCTGTGGCACAAAAATGGGAACACTGACATGATTTTGGATCTGTTCCTGTTAAAATTCAGCCCTAGTAGCAAATTATGTCTGCTATGGATTAAACACAGCTATTTTTGAGCTGTATTCTATTGCAGGCTCAGAATTGTTATCAATAAGTCTACATATTATACCCATTGATTCCCTCAGGCCTTTAACTAAAACATTAAAAAAAAATGACCCTAAGTAATAGAACATTGAAAACTATTGTTCAATCAGCAGCTGCTGTTGACTCAAAATAATGTAGTTAATGTCCTAGATTAAAATAAATTGATGATAATAAAGTTGGTTTAGTAACAGGAGGTAAAACAGTAGTGTGAGAAAATAAATTTTATTTTTATATACCTTGTTGCATATATGGATATGTTTAGATACATAAAAGTCTCCATTACCTAGGAAGAATGTATTACCTGTTGTGTCATAATTATCTTTTAGTGGCTTATATGTCTCTAATCAGATGATAAATGTGTATGTGGGTAAAACAGAAAAGAAAGTGAGGTCTTAAAGAATTTTAAAAGTCAATTCTAAGGAAATAGTCACAGATGGTTACTTTTTGCCAGAATTAAAATTACGTCATTGCCAAATCTTAGCCTCAAGAAAATGAACCATAAAACCTGCTCATTTGTCCACTTCCAGTTCCTTTAGCTGATTACAAGCTCATAGCCAGATGGGAGCAAACAGAGGTAGTGAAGGGAGACATTTAACTCTTTACCACAAATGCACATAGAATCTATATTATGGCCATGTTAATACCTTCATCTAGATTAGGATAATAAATTTGACTGCATTTCACAATACTGGTAGATGGTATTATTTATTAAACTCTACCAAGAGACCCTGAAATGGAATATATGAAGCTGCCTCCTCGCTTGTAGGTACTGTGCCCACTGACCTGGCATTTCACAAATGATGTGATATCACTGACTAAGCGGTGATGATGGAACCTACCAATACTGCCCATCCAGCAGACCAACACACCTTCTGCTTTGGGAGCTCAGCTGATGCCGTACACATGTCCTGCTGTTGAATAGGTGCCTCTCTCACATCAGGGCAGACGGTAGAATTTATGCTCCCGTTTGGCATCTGCATGTTTCCAGATCGGGGCTTTGTCTCCTCCTCTTGCTAGATAAGTTGAAACATTGACAGGCAGCGTGTTCCTTTTTTTCCCCTTTTATTACAGTAATTTATAAGATATTTTAGCTAACAGGAGAACGGCCCAAGGGGGCATTCTCATGTTAATTACCAAATGTGGGCTTGTCAAAATCAAATAGCTCCAGGAATAATGCAAGTAGCTCTGCATCATTATATTGTTTGGCCCTCAACCCAATATTAGCTACTTTTTAAAATCTGGGTTCATTAGGCTTTTAAATTTAAAAGAGGAATCACTACTGGGGGCCTTCAGAAGAATGTAAAGCACAGTCAGCAGTGCCAGAGTTTAATGTAAATGACATTAAAAAAGAGTTTCATATCACATACTCAGGGAAACATAAAACAAAACAAAATTGTGCCTGAACTTATTTATTTTTATCCTTACTAGCAGTCTGAAATGGAAGACATTGTTGACTAGATGATTATTTCAGGAGTGTACAGTTGCTCGTGTTTTATTCCTGACCATCCTGTCATTTAGTGCAGTCATCGGGTTGGTGACTCTAAGAAATTGAAGTTAGAAGTTATAAAACACTAGTATGCTGGGAGATACAGTAGATGGACATGTAGGGTTCTTTGTTGGGGAGCATACCCTAGAAGCTATTCAAAGATTTGTAGTCTGTGATGCAGATTCTTTTCCCAGAAAAATGTGCCCAGTTCTCCCATTTCTCACCATCACTCAAGTAGCTGCCCCTTTCATCAGTGTGTTTATCTGGCTTACCTTGATAAGTTCCTTTTTCTGACTTTGGGATCTATTGCATCTTTAAGGCCAGAATCTTGGGTGGGGAGAGACAAATAAGTATGTGTAACTTTTAAAAAAGTTCTTTCTTTCCAGCTTCTGCCATGCTCTTGACTGCATGCAGGAGTAAAAGTAGATGGAATTGGTGACAATGTCAATGAAGGACATAAGTAAACAGCTGGTAATGTCAACAAGAAGGGAAAAGTAAGATTTGCTTCACTAAACTACAATGTGGCTAATCCTCTGGTGCGTAATCAAGAGTTCACTATATATACAAGTGAGAATTCATTAGAGAAGTGTGAACTGTTAAAGTACTAGCTAGAGGATATTACTGTAGGTGTTGTGGTGAATCAGAGCTTGGGGATTCACCTCCCAGTGTTTACAGAAGCATTTATTCAGCACCTACTGTATACTAGGCTCTGGGCTAGACACGAGGGATATAAAGACAAATGAAAAACAGTGGTCTTCTAAAGGAGCTTGAGTTAAATGTGGTACCAGACAGGCAAATGAACACTTAGGTCATGATATGGTATTTGTCTTAGGAAAGTTAGGTACCATGATCAACTGGAGCACAGGAAAAAGTATCTTTAGGCTGCCTGGGAAGCTTAGAGGATACTTTGCTAGGAAGAGAACTCCCTAACTGATATTTGAAGAATGAGCTGGAATTTGCAAGGCCAGGGAAGGATTTTCCTGTATGTACAAAACTTCTTGGGAAAATTGTACAGGTGGTGAATGAGATGAAATGACCCAGGGTGGACAGAGAAATGGAGCCTTACCAGACCATCAAGGACTTGCGTGCCATGCCATGGAGTTTGTTTTATCGTACAGCCCAAGGTTTTCTTGATGAAATGCTGAGCACAAGGGTGTCATGTTCAGGTTTTTTTTGTAACAGGGTCATTCTGGCATCAGAATGGATTGAGGGGAACTTTTGGAAGCCAGAGGAGTAGTAAGAAGGAATCATCTCTTTCCCATGCTTTCTTCCCTTTGGTTCTCTGTGGCTGCTACCAAACTTTTCTGATAACACTATTCATTTTCCACATAAGTGTACCATAGAGACCCTCTAAACAAAAAGATGTCTTTTGGATTGTGTAGGATTGATTGATTGATTGCTTTTTAGAGACAGAGTCTCATTCTTTCACCCAAGCTAGAGTGTAGTAGTGTGATCATAACTCACTTCAGCCTCAAACTGCTGGGCTCAAATGATCCTCCCACCTCAGCCTCCCAAGTAGCTGGGAGTACAGGCATGCACCACCATGCCTGGCTAATTATTTAATTTTTCGTAGAGATGGAGTCGTGCTATGTTGCCCAGGCCAGTCTCCAACTCCTGGCCTCAAGGGATCCTCTCACCTCAGCTTCCCAAGTGCTGGGATGACAAATGTGAGCCATAGTGCCTGGGTAGGATTTATTTTTAACAAATAAACTTTCTTAGAGCAGTTTTAGTTTTACAAAAGGGTTTTTTTAGTTTTACAAAAGAGTTTAACAAAAAGTACCATTCCCATATTCTCATCCCCCCTCCCCCGCCTTTATTCTCCTGTTATTAACATCTTGCAGTGGTATGGTACATTTGTTATAATTGATGAACCAATACTGATACATTAAAGTCCACAGTTTATATTACGGTTCACTCTGTTTTGCACAGTTCAATAGATTTCGCATATCATCTGTCCACAGCTATAGTATCATACAGAATAGTTTCACTGCTCAAAAAATTTTCCTTGCTCTGCCTACTCATCCCTCTGTTCCTTCTCTGAAACCCTAGCAACTACTGATAGATTTTTTTACTATTTCCAAAGTTTTGCCTTTTCCAGAATGTCATATACTTGGAATCACACAGAACAGCTTTTCAGACCGGCTTCTTTTACTTAGCAATATGCATTTGAGATTCATCCATGTATTTCATGACTTAATAGCTCATTTCTTTCTATTGCTGCATAATAGTCCATTAAATGGGCATACCACAGTTTATGTATCCATTATCTATTGAAAGACATCTTGGTTGTTGGACAGTCATAAATAGAGCTGCTGTAAACATTAACATGCAGGTTTTTGTGTGGACATACATTTTTCAAATCATTTGGGGGAAATAACAGCTCGACTGCTGAAATCATATGTTAATATTATGCTTAGCTTTATAAGAAAGCTCCAAACTGTCTCTCAATGAGGCAGTATCATTTTGCATTTCCACTATGATAAATGAGGGTTTCTGTGGCTCATCATCATCATTGCCAGCATTTGGTTTTGTCAGTGTTTCAGAAATTAGTCATTCTGACAGGTACAGAGTGCTATCTCATCGTTACTTTTGTTTACAATTCACTAATAACACATGATGCAGAACATCTTTTATGTGCCTATTTGCAATCTGTATATCTTTGGTGAAGTGTCCAGATCATTTCCGCGCACCCCCCAGCCCCGCAACTTGCTGAGTTGTTTGTTTTCTAATTATGGATCTTAGGACTTTATTACATATTTTAGATACAAGTGCTTTATCAGACTTGTGTTTGCAAATATTTTCTCTCATTCTATAGCTTATCTTTTCAATCTTGTAATAATGTCTTTTGCAGAGCAGAAGTTTTTAACTTTATCTTCTTGAGTTTTCTTTCATGGATCATGCTTTTGGTGTTCTATCTAAAAATTTATTGGCAAACACCAGGTACCTAGATTTTCCTGTTGTCTTATAAAAGTTTTGTTTTTGTACTTTACATTTAGTCTATGGTCCATGTTGAGTTAATTTTTGTGAAAGGTGTAAGGTCAGTGTCTAGATTTATTATTAGTTATTATTATTATTCCTTGTGAAAGTCTATTGTTTAGGAGCTTATGCTTTCTCATTAGATCACCTTTGCTTCTTTGTCCAAGATCAGTTGACTCTATCTGTGTGAATCAGTCTTGGCTCTCTATTCTGCTTTATTGATTCATTTGTCTATTCTTTCACCAATGCCATACTATCTTGATTTCTGTAGTTTTATAATAGGTGTTGAAGTTAGGTAGCATCAGTTCTCTGACTTTGCTCTTCTTCAATATTGTTTTGGCTTTTCTGAGTCTTTTGCCATTTGTATAAACTACAGAAACTTTTTGTCAATATCCACAAAAATAACATGCTGGAATTTAGATTGGGATTATGTTAAATTTATTGATCAAGTTCGGAGAATTGACATCTTAAAATTACTGAGTTGTCTCAATAATGTCCTCAGACATAAAATATGTTTCCATTTATTTTGATCTTTTAAAATTTCTTGCATCAGAGTTTTGCAGTTTATCTCATATAGACCTTATATAGATTTTGTTAGTGCTATTAGTATTTAAATTTTTTGAAATTAATGTGAATGATGTGTTTTCAATTTCAAATACCTATTGCTCATTGCTTGTATAAAAGATTACAGTTGACTTATATTTTACCCTTGTATCTTGCAACATTGCTATAATTGCTTGTTAGTTCCAGAAGTTTCTTTGTTGTTGTTGATTCTTTGGAATTTTCTACGTCGGTAATCATGTAATCTGTGAACAAAGTTTTATTTCTTTTCTTTTCAGTCTGTGTATTTTTTATTTTTCTTATATCAGCTACAACTTTCAGTATGATATTGAAAGGGAATGTTGAGAGGAGACATCTTTGCCTTGTTTCAGATCTTGGGGGTAAAGCTTCTAGTTTCTTACCATTGGTATGATGTTAGCTATAGATTTTTGTAGATATTCTTCATGAAGTTGAGGAAGTTACCCCCTATTGCTAGTTATGTCAGAGTTTTTTATCATGAATGGATGTTGCATTTTGTCAAATTCTTTTTCTGTATCTATTGACATGGTCATATGATTTTTCTTCTTTAGCCTCTTGACATGATAGATTACATCAATTAATTTTCAAATGTTGAACTTGCCTTGCATACATAGAAGAATCCCACTTGGACATATGGTATAATTGTTTGTATGTATTGTTGGATTAATTTGCTAATATTTTGTTAAGAATATTTTTTATCTATGTTCATGAGGCATAGTGGTCTATTGCTTTCCTTTCTTGTAATGTTTTTGTCTGGTTTTGGTATTAGGTAAAGGCTGGCATCATAAAATGAGTTGGGAAATGTTCTCTCTGATTCTATTTTCTGAAACAAATTTTAGAGAATTAGTGTCATTTGTTTCTTTGACATTTGATACATTTTACTATTTATTTTCTATTATCCACTATTCATTTTCTTTTCCACGGAGACCAAATCAACCAAGTTTGTTTTGGGATTGGGTTAATTTGTTTTTAATTTATCTTTCTTTAATACATGTACTCCTAAACTCACAAACATGACTATAAAACAGTACATGCATGCTCCTCAAAAGCAAAATTTTATTACAATAAATGATTACCACACTTGAAATATACACATATTCTGTTAAAGCAATCTTTTCTAAAAATCAAATTTCTAAATATAAATTCATATTTTTTGGCTCCTCTCCAAATCATTCGTGATCTCATTTTTTTAGACCTTTTTTTAAACATTATTGTGTTTGTGATTAGGCAAGTTACATAAATTCTCCTTTTTCCTCAGTTTCCTTTTTTAACAGAAGCATTAATAATTGTACCTAACATTGTAAGGTTATTATTTCCATTATTTAAATGAGTTAATACATATAGAGGATATAGAACTATGCTGGGCATGCAGTAAGTGCTTAATAAAATTTAGCCATTGTTATTGATGCTGATACTCTACTAGGAAGACTCTCTGTTGATCCTCTTCATCCCACTCTGTATCTTGTCCCACTTCTGTCACCTACAGATCAAAATCTAAACACACTATTTTAAAGTTTGGGACCTTCAACAACCTGACCTTTATTTCTGTTGAAGGTTTTTGTATCTACCCACAAAAAATCTCCTTTTCAGACTGATTATTTCACTTCCCCTAAACAGCTTTCACATCATTTTTCCTTCCTGAATTGCATCCCCCCAGCCCAGTCACTCATTAATGGTATGGCGTGTCTTTGTATTTGAAGTGTAGCTTTGCAACATTTGTCAGTTTGAGCTTTATTAAAGCATTCCTCACCAATAATACAAACCCATGATGTTTTTAGATCTGGCACAGACCTTATGAGTCACTTGGCCCAAATGAATAAACTAAGTCCTAGAGAGGTCAGATGGCTGATCTAAGTTTATGCTACTGGAGGCTATTAGAGTACAGTGTCCTTTCCTGCAGTGCCAAAAAATACAAGTGCAGGTATTAGAATAATTATTTGATTTTGTTAATTTTTAATTTTATGTTACATTCCAAATAGCACATTAATCACTGTCAGTATTAGAAGTAGAATTTTCTCCTGATTTCCAAGATTTATCTTATTGTGCTTATCTATAGTGTAGGAACTTTTAAAGTATAAAAAGACTTCTATCCATCTAAATAGATATTTCTAGAATGGTTGTATGTGGCTCGTATTCAGCCCTTTAATAGTCCCCAGGAGGTAAACGTTATTCATGAGTGACTTTACTTATTCCAGAAAACAGAGCTGGTTCTGCAGTTGAATAAACATTTTTAAATATTACACAGGTAAAGAGAAGGAAGTAAATATCTGTATAACTAATTGAAACTATAGAAGGAATAGTAAAACAGAATGTAGTTATTAATAATCCCTCTTTTTATCTGGAATAAACTATTCATTTGAGGATCTAGAACACACAGTAGATATTGCTTCATTTAAATTTATAACATTAGTGTGTACAATGTAAGCATAATATCAATAGCCTGATTTCATTTATGAGTTTGTAACTTACAAATTAGGAGCTGGGGAAGAAAAGAAGGATATTTTCTAGTTAATTTGATGGGGGAAAAAAGGTTGAGAAACCAAGAATTGCTTGTAAGACCCGTTTAGAGGCTAGAAAAAAATTCTGGTCTATTACTATGTGGTCTGTGTCACCAGGTAGTCAAGTCCACTTTCAAGTTTTCAAGGTTATTTATTCCTATGAGATGTCCTAGAGGAGTGTATCCTGTTTCTTGAGGCTCTTCCTAAGATCCAAATTTCTAACTTTCAAAACTACATAAAGGCAAACAGAACATTTATGAGGACCGTTGAAGGGGAATACGGTGCACAAATATTCTAATGCCAAAAAGCTTGCTACAACTGGAAACAGAATGTCAGATAAATGTACCATTTCCTAAATTCGTACTCGAGTAATGGCCAAATTCTTGCAAACTATGGGCTAATATCCACATTAAAAACTAAAGCATCCACCACTACTGAATAGCAAGTTTATTTCTTAGAAATAATCGCAAAACCACAGCCAAATCATACCTTTGTGCTCATAGTATTTTTTTCAAAAGCAGTTTTGAAAACTAAATCTATCCTGGAGAAATTCCCTACAGAAAATGTATGACACCATTACACACACACACACACACACACACACACACACACACTAGTGCCCACTTATTTGTATGTGACATAGTCAAAGAGATAGCTGTTTAATACACACAACCCATAATCAAACTTGTTTAATACATACAACATACACACACACACACACACGCACACACACAAGACCTGTTCTGTTTCATTTTAGGAAGACAGATTGAACCACAAATTGAACATAAGGTATGTCTTGATATCTCTTAGTATTGAGCCTCCGTTTGTTAATATGAATAAACTCTTAAAATTTATTGTTAATCAAACAGTTCTATAAACAAAAAAGTGTAAAATGCCAAATCCTTGAATTGAATTAAAGACTTCATTTCATTCAGTCAATAAATCACATAAATATAAGACTAATATTCAACAATGGATTATTGTCTATCATCTTCCCACGTGACCAGTTAAGATTCAATTTTCATTGCAAATAAAAACAGAAGAAAATCCACCCCTCCCTTTGAGGTATAAATGGCTGGATTTATGGGATCAACTATTATATGGAGGGTGAATTTATACCTCCATAATATTATCTGACTCATGCATACTCTTTGAGGTACTTATAGTAGGCATATAATATCAACGAATTGAAATTATTTTATATATACTGTGCTCATAAATGGTGTCCAGGAAATATTGGTCAAATGTTTTAACACAATGCCATAATAACAATTCCATGAGTAATATAAAACTACTTGAAGTAGGACTAGTTGTTACTATGAGCATAACTTGGATTTATAAAACTTAAAGCATTTGCACATATATCTTTCTAATATCTTTAGTTTAAACTTAGGAGCTTTGGAAGCTGTATCGGCACTGTTAGATGAATATATATACACACACACATAGATGTTAATTTGTTGGGAGCAAAATATTTCTGCTTATTTGATGTAACTTAGAATTTTTACTAGAATTTTAACATCCGCACTGTTAAGTCACTCATTTGTTACTCAAGTTGAAAATAAGATAAAATTTGCATAACACAAGAATGTCAATATGACAGAAATGCAGAAGGAAATCTAAGTGAGAGTTACAGACAAGAAATGGGATAAAAATATTCGGTACAAATAAAAGAAGCAAAAAATAAAGGATGGTTCTAAAATTAGTTAGCTTATTTTTAATCTGTAAATTTATAAAGGTAGTCTCAATTCTTCAATTTTTATCATTTCACCAGGAGGTCTTCTTGAGAAAAGCAGTCAATTGCGATGCCTTTATTCATGTATAACTTAGTTTCTGAAGCAAGACCCCGTGACCAGTAAGCTGAGGAGAGTAAATGAAGCAGGCCTCTAGCTGTTGTTAAAAGTAAAAGGTATACAAAAGTAGGGTGGTAACTTTAGTTCTTCTCCACCTCGTCTTCATCCTGTATCTTTTCACAGATCCTTCTACTTGTTGATGGGTACAGAAAGGGGAATGGAAGAAAAACTTAGACAGTTACAAATAAAAGATGATAGAGATTTTTGATCTCCTCCCCTTTACACTTGAAAATAAAATAATAGAAATTTAGAGAAAAATAGAGCACTCCATGGGCTTCTTATTTTCGTAAGAAAGCTGAGATCCATAAAGGTTCCATTGATTACCCAGGCTCCAAGCAGCAGTGGGGCCAGGACACAGATTTCTCGGCTCCCAATCCTACTAGTGTATCGCTACAAGATATTGGAATGATAGCTTATGGAAATAACAATCAGTTGAGTGAATTTGAATTGTTTAGAAAGCTAATGTGATGATTTAATAAAAAAGGTTAAAGAAGGGATCATTTCTTTCATGAGCAGATCTTTAAAAAATCCTCAACCATCCAAACCAGCACCTGGCAAAAGTGTTTCTAAATTCTGAGAACCCAAAACCATTAGTAACTAACTGTTGAATTCATGTTTCTTATAGAAAGCACATTAGGTCAAGGTAGGTCAAGGTTATATTAGAAAGAGTGTATTTTATGAATGTTAATATGCACTTTAAAGTGCACTGGAGCCCTCTGTAAAATCACTGCATAAGGTCTATTCTTGTTCCCTTCCCTCTGCAAGGAAATTGGAGAATGTAACAACTAAGGCTCAGGGCTGTGATTCAGGAAACCTGCAACTGAGTTTCTTCCTTGGCATTAAGTAGTTGCATAACCTAAGTTAATCTCTTTACTGTCAGGAAATGAGGAGATTGCATGAAAATACCTTAGCTCTTTGGCTTGGAAAATATTAATCTTATTTCACTGAATTACTTCAATTAAGTGAGGAATTTTGTCGCTTTCCCATTTGTCCTTATACCATTTTCTTTATCATTTCTGTGTTTTATTTTAGATTGAGTCTGGGCTCGATATTTTAGTCCCCATTGTGACTATGGAAAAAAAAAGCATACTTTCCAACAGTTCCCTGGCAATGTGGTCTATAAGTGAATCTTTAAAACCAGAACAAAACAAAAAAAAAAACAATGTTTGCTTTTCTTACTTCTTTGTCTTAATAATTATTTGTGCTTACAAATGACTCAGTCATTTGTAGGCACAAATAAACATTAGGCATCTCTCTAATAATCATCTGAATCCCAAATAGAGGAAAGTCTAGTTTACATTTTTAATGTTTGGTATAATGGTCTCCACTTACAGTAGACTTAGCTTAAGAAGCAGATGGAATCTCATCCTAAGTTCAGGGCTTTATATTTGACCAAGTTAAAACATGTGTGACAACTGTCTGAGTGCGTGTGAATTACCCCTTTCCCACTGGAACAAGTTTCACGTCCCATTCTATAAGCTGATTCCTGATGTTTTCGTTCTCTCCTTCCTTTATTTCATCGTGATCTGAAACTTGTCAATTTCTATTCTTTCTTTGATAACCAATTTTTTTTTCTGTGCCACCCACAACCAAAATTTCTTTCTTCACTTCACATTCACAAACTACCTCATTCCAATCAGAGGAAGAAGTGAGACATTAAATTTCTTAACTGCTTCATCGGTCATATATTAACCTTCGGTCCATAAAACATGGAGATAAATCTATATTAGAAGTTCATTTTACTTCTTAAATATATTCTGAAAGTCACTCATTTATTTGATAGGATATATGTAATTCTAGATTTTACATTGGGGCCTGTTTTTAAATAAATACTAGACATTTTCAGGTAGAATATAATTTTAGGTATAATATTCAGAACTAGTATATACTTAAAACCATGAAAATACCAAAAATTGTAACTTATTCAGATAATCTGAATGTTCATGACAATCTGTCATTTAACAGTTACCTATTTTTCCAATATTTTTCTGACATCTCCTTCAGGGATGCTAGTCATATGTGTTAACCACTTGAAATTGTCCAACCGTTCATTGATACTTTGTTCATTTTTTTTTCCACTACCTTGTCTCTCTATTTCATTTTGGATAGTTTCTCTTCCTGTGTCTTTAATTTGCTAATCTTTTCTTCTGTAATGTCTAATCTGCTGTTAAATCCATCCGTACTTTTCATCTCTTCAAGTTCAAAATGGATCTTTTTATCTCTTTCATGTCTCTATTGAACATGCTCAATGTTACTTCTACCTCTTGAATACACGGAATGTAGTTATAGCTTTTTTAATATCCTTGTCTACTAATGTTATCATCTGTGGCATTTCTGTGTCAGTTTCTGTTGATTGATTTTTCTCTTTGCCTTATATGTTACTTTTTTCCTGCTTCTTTACATGTTTGGTAATTTTTCATTAGATGCCAGACATTGTGAATTTTACCTTGCTGGGTACTGGATATTTTTGTATTTATATAACTATTCTTGAGCTTTGTTTTGGGAAGCAGTTAAGTTAGTTTGTAATAGTTTGATCCTTTGAGGCTTTCCTTATGTTTGGGGGCAAGGTGTTACAGAACAGCCTTTGATTTAGGGCCAATTTTTCCACACTACTGATGCAACACCTTTCTGAATACTTCTACCCAATTCTTTCTCCTCAGAGCCCCTCGTGTTCCTCCACTGTCCCCTCCAGTGGTGGGGAAGGGGATGGTGGTTGCTCTACTCTGCTTTCTACTTTCATATGCAGTTGTTTCATGTCTTCTAACACTTTTTAAGACTTTCCTTCTTCCCTGTCACTCTATTTTTTAGGGGTTAACTGAGAACAAATTCAATATTATTTTTTGCTTTGGATTTTTCTCCAAAAATTTCTTGACCAAAATATGAAATTTACTACTGAGAAAGCTGGACTTGAGAGCATAGACAACCCATGACCTGAACCAGGTTTCTTACCACCTTCCTAAACAACAGGTCTATGCTATGTTGCCCCCACTGCCAGTGTCTTACAGCAGAGTGGATGTGCAGGTTACTATGTACTGAGAAAAGACTGCTTCACAAGTGAGAAGAAGAGAGCCAAGGTATTTGGTCACAGATCAGTTTTTAGTTCTAAAGGGGGTGATCTATTTACTATTAAATAGATAGGAATAAGAAAAGGAAAATAATTTTATTTAATTTTCATTGCTTTAATTTTTATATCTATCAGTGTCCCTTTTAGTATACTAATGTGGCTGGCTGAATTACGGTTATAGGCCAGTCCTACAAGTGTTTTCTGTTTGTTTGTTTTTGGAAATGGAGTTTCATTCTTGTTGCCCAGCCTGGAGTGCAGTGGCACAATCTCAGCTCACTACAACCTCTGCTTCCCAGGTTCAAGTGATTCTTCTGCCTCATCCTCCCAAGTAGCTGGGATTACAGGTGCATGCCACAATGCCTGGCTAATATTTTGTATTTTTAGTAGATGTGGGGTTTCATCATGTTGGCCAGGATGCTCTCAAACTCCTGACCTCAGGTGATCCACCCATCTTGCCCTTCCAAAGTGCTGGGATTACAGGTGTGAGCAACTGTGCCTGGCCCAGTCCTACAAGTTTTATAAAGTCAATTTAAGGTGTTATATTAAGATTATGCTGACCTCATGAGAAGAATTTCTGAAGAGTTTAAGACTGCTGTTATTTTTTTCTGAAGATACTTTTAGAATTCACCAGTCAAACCATCTGACCTGGGATTCTGTCTCCCTTTCTTCCTTCCTTTTTAATAAGCTCAATTTCTTTAATGGGCAAAAATGGCTGTTCAGATTTTCTGTTTAATTTTGTGTTAGATTTGTTGGTATGAATTTTTTTGTAATACTCCCTTATTGACCTTTAAATGTCTATAGGATTAATAGTGCCACATACTCATTCCTGATAATTTGATGTAACTTGTATTCTCTTTTCTTCTATTTCAGTTTGGCTGAGTTTATCAATTCTGCCAATGTTTTTAAATAATCATTTTTTTAATTTATTAACTTTTCCATGCTTTTTTGTATTTTATTGATTTTTATTTTTATCTGTTTATTTCTTTCCTTATACTGACTTACATTTAATTTACTCTTCTTTTTCTACCTTCTTAAGGCAAAACTTAAAGTCATTAGTTTTAGACTATTTTATGTTTCTAATACAAGCATTTATATCTCTAACTTTTCTTCTAAGAAACACGTTAGCTGCATCCCATAAATTTTAAAATATTAAATTTTCAATGTCTTTCAGTTCAAAATGTATTCTAATTTCTCTTGTGATATCTTTTTGGACCCATGGATTATTTAGAAATGTGCTTTTGATTTCCAGATAGTTGAAGTTTTCCTAGATGTCTAATTGTTATTAATTTCTAATTTAATTCCCTATGAATAGAGAGCATACTCGGTATGATTTAATTTTATTAAATTTCTTGATACTTGTTCTATGTGTGAACATATGGTCAATCTTGATGAATGTATTATGTGTACTTGAAAACAGTATGTATTCTGCAGATGTTGAGTATAATGTTCTATAGTTATCAATTAGGTCAAGGTGGTTGAGAGTGTTGTTGAAATCATCATCTATGTCTCTAGTCATTGGTGGGGGCAGGGAGCTAGTTTTCTATCAGTTGCTAAGCCAGGCATTCAGGTATTCATCTGTGATTATAAGATTGTCTTTTTAATTGCTAAGAGACATTCAAATATCCATAGTTGTTAAGATTATCTTTTTTCCTTATATTCTGTCTGTTTTCACTTTATACATTTTGAAACTCTCCTTAGGTGCATACACATTTATGACTGTTACATTTTCCTGAGTAGTTGGCTCATTTTGCATTATGAAATATCTCTTTTTATCTCTGTCAGTATTGTCTTGAAGTCTGATACTAATGTAGCCACTGTAGCATTCTTATACTCATTATATTTGTGATATGTGTTCATTCTATCCATTTGCTTTCAACTTCTCTTTATAGTTCATGTGTATCTCTTATAGACAGCATATAGTTAGAGCTTCCATTTTTATTCATTCTGACAATCATCTTTTAATTAATGTCAGTACATTATAATATGATATAATTATTAGTGTGGCTAGATTTAGGCCTACCATATCTTTGCTATTTCCCTCATTTTTTTTGAGTCATGAGTCTACAGACTCATTCTTCCTTTTCTGCCCCCTTTTGGATTTTTTGAATATTTTTTATAATTCTATTATCATTTATTTGTAGGTGTTTTAACTATATCCCTTTGCATTATTATTTTGGTGGTTGTTGTAGGGAGATATATATATTATATAATATATATATATATAAAATTGACTTTTCACAGTCTACTTAGAGTTAATATCTTACCACTTTTTAAATATTAAATATAGGTACTTTGTAACCATATGTCAATCTGTGATATGGATTTCTTATGTATTATGTCTACATATGCAGTAAACCCTATAAGGCAATGCTACAATTTTTTGCTTGAAGTAACCATACATATGTTAAAGAAATTCAAAAGAAATAATTTTTTAATGTATACTAGATATTTACTGTTTATGTTGCTCTTAATTCTTCCCTGAAGACCCAAGTTTTCATCTGGTCTAATTTCCTATCAGTCTGAAGAAGTACTCTTTATAGTTCAATTATGCTAATGATAAATTCTTTTTGTTTTTCTTATATAGAAATATTTTAATTTCACCTTCCTTCTTAAAGGATATTCTTTATTGGCTATAAAATTATAGTTTGACAGATTTCTTTAGTACTTTAGTGCCTTAAAGGCATTGGTCCACTGTTTCTGAGATCCATTGACTCAGAAGACGAAAATCATTCAGATCATTGTTTTACTCTATATAATATGCTTTTATGAGTTGAGGGTTTGTTTTTGTTTTTTGATTGGGGAGAGGTTTTTTTGTTTTGTTTTTTCCTGCTTTTAAAATGTTCCTTTTATATTGGTTTTGAACTATTTGACTAGGATATGCTTATGTGGTTTTCTTACACTTTTCCTTTTTGGAGTTTGTGAACTTCATGAGTCTGAAGAGTTGTATCTTTCACTAAATTTGGGGCATTTTGCCATTGTTTTTTAAACTATTATTTTTTTCCCATTTTATTCCTCCTCATGTTAAAACTAGTTACACATGTGTTGATATTGTCCTGGTTATTGAGGCTCTGTTCATTTCTGTTCATCAGAATAAATTATTTCTGTTAGTCTATTTTCACATTCATTGACTTTTCCCTTTTTCATATTAATTGTGGTGTTAAGCCCATACAGTGATTATTTTATTTCAAAACCTACAATTTTCAGCTTAAGATTTTCCATTTGGTTCCTTTTTATAGGCTGTTTTCCCTCTTTTGTGATTTCCTATATTTTCATTCATCAGGAATATATTTTCCTTTATATCATTAAGCATAGTTATAATACCTGCTTTAAAATCCTTGAATACTAGCTGCAACATCTAAGTTAGTTGTCTTTTCTCTTAAAAATAGGTCGTATTGTCTATTTTCTCTGTAACTTGTGTCTTGGACATCATGAATGTTATGTTGTGGATACTCTGGATTCTGATACATTCCTCCAGAGGAGGCTGATTTTTTTTTAGCAGACAGGTAACTTGATTGAACTCAAACTGCAAACTCTATCACTTGGACCACAGCTCAAATGTCAGCACTCTCTCTATATATATAGAAAGAAAGAGTGAGGGGAAAACATCATAAAGGAAAGAGCTTGGCAGAGGTGAGGAAACACATTCCGTATATAAACTCTTCATAAATCTCTGACCAAATTCTGAACCATACAAGAGCAAGACTGACTACAAGCAACCGAATTAAGTGTGTGTGTGTGTGTGTGTGTGTGTGTGTGTGTAAGGGGTTTTCCCCTTACTTTCCAGTGGCTATGCTTGCCCTAAATTATGTTTTCTAGTTCTTGAAGTTAAAGATAACCGATGCTTTCTATTGGAGTACTGGCATCCACATGAATATAAAATCTGTTTTTCTTTTTTTAAAAAAAAGAAGAAATTCATCTTGTGTTATTCCCGTCTTCATCCAAGTGTTGATTTTCCAGACTCTGCCTGCTTTTATTCACATGCTAGTGCCTTCAGGTTAATCACTTCGCATTTTGTCCAAAATATATAGTAGGTATCTGCAAGATGTTTGCTGTAGTAGGGGCTTATTCTGCCAATCCAAGTGGAACTCCCATTCCATAAGGTTTAGAGAACTAGTGTGTAGGGTGATCCTAGAGAATGTGGAAATTTAATGTGCTTTAAATATAATCATAAACCATGTTTAAGGGGTTACTTTTTGTTAGTGTTTATAGTTTGTTTGTTTTTTAATAAACAATTTCCCAGAATTACTCTTAATTGGAGTCTCATTCAATCCCAATGCAACCCATTGTCTAAATCTAACCACCACCTTCCAAAGAACCCACTTTCTCATTCTAACCCACCTTCCCCAATCAACTCCTTGTCTTTTTCTCACCCTGGATTCTATTCCAATGGCAGTTCAGATTGCTCCTGATCATTTAGCACATCTTCTGGCTAAGGCCACTGATAAGATCATTTTTCTTCATCATGGAGTGCCTAAAATTCTTAGCAGCTGAATTCTATAGTGCTCCAGTGCCACAGGAGAATACCATCATGACAGATCGCTTTGGTAACCTGTTGTTCTTAAGCCAACCTGTCACTGAAAGTTCTGGAATAAAAATGTCATTTTATTCAAATATTTAGTCTTTTCACCACCTCCACCCCAAGTGCTTATCCCTATTAATATACCGCTTTGAATGTTGGAGGGGGAAGGATGGCTAGGGCATTACTGAGGTTTTCTTGGCAAAGGAAGTGAGGTCAAGCTCTTTGTAAACCCACTGGAGTCAGGCTCTGCCTCAAAGCAAGCTGTGGCTACATAGACAACCAGCCTTGAGCAGCCTGAACTCCTCCAAAGCTTACTCCCCTGGGGAAGGCAGGAGATTGAGGCTTGAACACTCATCATTGAATGACTGTTTTTCTTAGTAGTTTAGTAACTCTGTTTTCTTAAGTATGTAATAGAGATTATAATACACAAAACACAACTACTTCACAGGAATGTAATGTGAATTAATGATATGAGAATGGAAAGCATTATAAGTTACTGAGAAGACAAATCTAAAAATGCATATGTAACTTTTAATTATTATTTAGAGAGCTGTTACTATATACTTTATGAACGGCAAAGCCCGTGATGCATGGCCTGTCATAGGTATAAGAACCAGCTAATGAAATGTGCCATTGATTTCCTTTTTCTGTTTTTTTTTTTTCATTCTGTTAAATTTAAAGGGAAAAAGAGATACATTAAATTCCAATTCTAATAATAGCCCCCAATGGGGACTAAGTGGCTAAGACAATGGGAAAAAAGACCTTTCAGCAGTAGGATTTGCTTTGAGCCTAAATGAAGTCTGCCATGATCATATTATTTAGTGAAATGAAATCATGGAAAGAAGTTGATGACTTCTGGTCAGCCCTCAAAGAATAAGTGTCAGATCCCCAAATTATGTCCACGGTAGTAGTAATTAAGCTTCACTCTCTGCACAGAGTCCTAGGTGACTTAAGAGGCAGTACTTTTGAGAATCCCAGACTATAGATTTCCAGTTATTCAAGTAGCAAATGGATGCCTTCAATGTCTTTTCTAGTCCCTTCCATTGGCATAGAAAGGGGCTCTGAGTTCAGCTTTTGTGTGTTAATAGGACACCATTAGAAAACAGCAAATTTATAAAGGAAAATAATACGAGAAAAATAAAAGAAGAATTTACGAAAAGAATATTAGCAAGGAGAACAAACTACGTTGCACATACATTTTCTGAAGGAGGAGCTGACACTTTTAATGGAAACTTCTGTGATATCTTTGAGACATTTCTGAAGAACCAGAGTACTTGTAATTAATTGTATTAATCACGAAGACTAAATTTATCCTCAGCTTCTATAGTGTGTTAAGGATAGAGATGTTTACCCAAGAAGAAAGCTAACATGGCATTCTCCTATGTGGATGTAATTTTCACTTGACAGAGTGTGTATTTGTGTGGTAGGTGTTTGCTTTTCATTTACCCACTTAGAGTTTTTTCATCCTTTTGGAAATTCATTGATTTATTTCATGGAGTGCAGAGAGGAGGAAAAGAAAAGGACTATGATTTGTGACAAGTGTACTTCCTGAGTGAAATACTTATTTATCCTACCCACTATGCTATTCTCTCCATCATCTCTTATCAGTTAGGCTTTGTATATTATAAACCAGAAATCTAAGACCTCATTAGCCTCGCAATTTGTCAACAAATTATAACCACCATAATTTTTTAAAATACATATCGCAGTTTTCCCCAATTTGACTTCCAGAGAATTGCATTTTGACCTCTCCTATCAAAAATATGGAGTAGGGGGAAATGTGTAATCTCTCGGTATAAAAATGACATCCTCTTTCCCACCAGTATTGCAGCATTGGAAAGCAGGCGGGAAAGATTTGCACTGTGGATATCTATATCCCATCTTGCCAAAGGATAAATAAAGGGCATTCATTCATCAGCTTTCAAGCTGCCACCCTCTTTTCTTTCCCCTAGCCCCCACCCCTCCCTGAAATTGGGAGGAGGGAGATTCTGATTATTTTTGCCTATTTCTAGCAGAGCTAGGCATGAACAATTAAATTTAGGGCTTCCCTGTGGTCTGTGAGTAACAGTGCACAGTGCTAGCCATGAGGGCACAAAGGCAGACAACAAAAAAGCCTTTTTTATTTTTTGTTTACCCTTCAGGACACTGTTTACCTTATGACTGAAGGGGAAGTTATCATCTCATCTTTTTAGGAAATTGTACTGGGTTTATTCTCTAGTTTCCAGTTTCAAACTGTCCAGTGATAGAGTGAGTATGTAAGCCTGGGGCTAGAAGATTTCTGTAAGGCCCTGCTCTCTCCCCCACCCCCAACCCCGTGTGTGTGTGTGTGTGTGTGTGTGTGTGTGTGTGTGTGTGTGTCCTTCTGTCCTCCTGCCTGTCTGTGTGTCAGGCATTTGCTGTCTCGAGCACACTCCTACTTCCTCATTCTTTCCACGCTATCTCATTCCCTTTTCCTTGATTTTTCTGTCAAACCTTTTCTACCTTTCAACCAGAATGATTTTTTTCCCTTTTCTCCCTCTCTAAATTTACTTCACAGCAGATTGTCTTGTAGTAAATCACCAAAAACCCAAATAGCACTAAAGCATTCTGATACAACATTAGCATTTGCTTAACAAGCACAAGATAAACATTAAACAAAGAACTGCATTTCTTTATTAGAGGCTGCAAGATACATAATCCATGAGCACAAGAAACATGGGACCCAGTGGATATGCAGATGTGTGTTATTTCATTGGCGCTGGGCGGCCTTGTTAGAAAAGGTTTTCATCTGAAGGCTTGGGGGTGGATGGTTGACTGTCCCTGGTGGGGCTGTAACTAGATACAGAGACTGTTGCAAGCTAGGCTGGGCTCCCTGGTGGACCTGCTGATTGGACAGCCTGAGGAAAACTTGGGAAGCATCGGGAAGTGAACTCAATCACCTTGGGGATGATAGGGTAGAGCCAGATGAAGGCATTTGACTTCTTTTGTAACTCCCACTAAGGACAGATTGCCAGTGCGATCCAGCCTCCATAACTGCAAATCAGGCCCTTTCCCCTATGCCGATTTCATTAGAATGGCCAGCATGGTGCAAAGAGGAAAAAAAAAAAAGGTTAGACACAGTAATTTTACAGGCAGGCGGGTACAAAAAAAATCTGCATAATTAAGCAGTCAAGGCTGCTAATAGGGGAGTTTATATGCTCTGGGACCAGGCAAGGGCAGCACATATGGATATAGCACTGGATATTAAATCTACGGCATGCAGACTTACTTCAGGGCCCTCAGAGAAAAGGCTAATTATAGAGAGAGGAATTGTGTTTACTGGTCTGTCTTGGGCAAAGATGGTGAAAGAAGTGCAACCAAGTTTTGCAGTTAGACATGAACAGGCTGTTAATAGAGATATCAAAATATGTGCTTGTGGTTGCTTCCTACCTAATCAACACAAAATTATAGATTCTATGGACTCTTCCCCCCACCCCACATTCCCTACTACAGACAAAACGCTTGGAGTCAAGGTTCATACATTAAGTGTATGCAGAATGGCAAGACGCGCTGAATGGGAGTGTGTTTATTATTAAATTGCCACAATTTAATCTCAGCTGTGCTCTTTATCATCAATAGATTTCATTTAGCAGTTTAGCTAGCCCTGTTTAAAAATGTCAGTGCTTCTGGGCATGAGCTCAGAGTCAGCACTTAAATGTAAATGGTGAATTTGAGTGGAAGTTGTAGTGGGCAGGGGTACGCCTTTCTAGAAGGGGTGTGTTTCTGGGAGGGGCCCTGATGGGATGAACATTAACATTTCATCATGCAGATCAAAAGTAAAGAGAAAACCCGAAGCCCCTTTGTCATGGGCCCCTAGTGACTGCCTCATACATGAGCTGAGATGATATCTTGAGATTATTAAAGAGATTCATTTCATATTTGTATGTATGTATGCAGATATGTATGCATGCACTTATTTATTTATTTAACTCCATACAAAGAACATTTTCTGAAGAGGTCAGGCAAGTGGGTCATTTACCCCAGGCTGGATGTACCAAAGCATGCCTGGTTGTTTCAGGGGACTGGAGCCTCCTGCAGATTTGGTTTCCAGAGAAGCAGTCTGGACCCTTTGTCCTTTAGGGAAACTTCCCATGGAAAACAGCAGCCGTCTCCTCGTAGAGATCTGCAGCTGTGGGCGCAGACCATTTGTGAGCTTGTTGTGCATTCCATTACTCCGCCACACCGAGGAAGACCAGAGAAGAATCCCACTGCCTCGTCTCATGCACTAAAACCCCGGGCTTATGAAAGTAAACAGCATCTGATCAGCCAGATACTGGGTCAGGCTTGCCTGACATCTGTGCTCTTCTTAGAGGCAGGGAATTCAGTGATAATGAGAAGACTCAAGCCTGTGCCTTGGAAAGCGAGAGTTGCAAAGGCTAATGAACGGCCAGTTTAGCCCCTTAAAAAGAGGGAAAGCATCACGTTGGCACACAGGGCGCTGTGCACCTCTTCCTCATCTGCACATTGTTCACTGGCTGACTGGGTATGTCCTGTACTTGAGAACAGCTGGTCAGATATCATATAGTAGTTGGCAAAGAGGGTAAAGGTCTTGAGAGACGAGCGTGATGCAGACACCCAATGCAGATATTTCATACTGGATTTTAAAAATATATTTTCCCCTAGTAACTATTAATTGAGCCTTGAAAATCAAATGACTCCACAGAATTTTTGTTAATCACAGTGACTTCTAATATCTTCTGGTTTCTAGAGGTTACAATGAGGTGGCACTCTAAAGAAATTGTGATTGCCCATAGTTGAGTAAGGATAGTGTGGGACAAGCAGAATGCAGTAGCACTGAAGTACTTATTCAGACCATTTTTTTACTCTCATTCTTAAAATGTAAAATAAAGAAAACTTTGCAGGGAAGACCAAGTAGAAGTGAGCACCTGTAAAATGGTAGCAGCCAGACGTGGACTGCATAGGGAGGAACCTGGCACCATTTTTCTGCTTGTCGAGAGAAAATAGAGTTGACCAGAACACTAGAAGGCAGTAAGAAGGCACTGCTTAAAAAAAAAAAAAAAAAAAAAAAGGGTAAAATAGGCCAGGTGTGTTGGTTCACACCTGTAAACCCAGCACTTTGGAAGGCCAAGGAAGGTGGATCACTTAAGGCCAGGAGTTCGAGAACAGGCTGGCCAACATGGTGAAACTCTGTCTTTACTAAAAATATAAAAATTAGCTGGACACGGTGTTGCATGCCTGTAGTCCCAACTACTCTGGAGACTGAGGCAGGAGAATTGCTTGAACATGGGAGGTGGAGTTGCAGTGAGCCAAGATTGTACCACTGCACTCCAGCCTGAGTGACAGAGTAAGACTTCTCTCAAAAAAAAAAAAAGGAAAAATGTTAATATTTTTTAGATATAAATATAGGAGATGGTGCTCCTGTATTTGAAACCCACAACTGTTTTTCTTTTTTAACTTTCGGGCTAGTCAAAAGTAAGATAGCTAGGCAAGAAGCCTGTCGTTAGTAATGGAATGGTGTGGATTTGAAAAGATCTCTTTGATGACATGTCGAATTATTTGAGGGTACAAAGAGGAAGCAACCATGTGTTCCTATACCATCCATGGGTGGACTCGAAATCCCTTACAACCCTGCGGCTTCACCAAAGCTGTCTCTTCCCTCCCTCTCTCATTCTCTTCCTTCTCTTTTTTGTCTCCTTCCTTACATTCATTCAGTCAACAACAACAAAAACTGCACTGTGGAATTTTGAAGTAGGCAGGGTGCAAGGGGGCAGGCAGGGCCCAAGGCGCAGGCCCACTTCTTCTAACCTTCTCAGTCTTGCAGATAGCTTTCTGCTGAGTGGACTCAGCATTTCAGCCCTCATAGCCATTGCCTCAGTTTTACCTCCCACGTACTACAAGACCCACCACTGCTTTGGAGCAGCTGACAGAACTGACTAGATGGGAAACCCACTTTGATAAAACTCTACTCTCTCTTCTCTTTCTCCTGTCTAAACACATTCCTGAAACCAGGGCCCCTTTCTGCCCCACACCTCTGGCTGCTTCTCCCTTTTCTTTCTTCTCTCTTTTTCCTATACGAAGG
Source organism: Callithrix jacchus (assembly GCF_049354715.1). NCBI lineage: Eukaryota > Metazoa > Chordata > Mammalia > Primates > Cebidae > Callithrix > Callithrix jacchus. Next base: position 68,291,487 of record NC_133514.1, on the reverse strand, counting down.
AGAAGAGGAAGAATATAGAGGAAGAAAATCAACAAATGAATTATAAAGATGAAAAACACTTGGTATATTTCAAACTAAATACAAAATAGCTTCTGCACAGCAGAAGCAATAAGCAACAGAATAAACAGTCTTCAGAATGGGAAAATAGGTTTGCAAATTGTGCCTCCAACAAAGAACTGATATCCAGAATCTATAATGATCTCAAACAGCACAACAAGAAAAAAACAGACTATTCCATTAAAAAGCGGGCAAAGGACATGAGCAGACATTCCTCAAAAGAAGACTTACAAGTGGTCAGCTAACATATGCAAAAATGTTCAACATCACTGATCATCAGAGAAATGCAAACTGAAACCACAATGAGATACCATCTTACACCAGTCAGAATGGCTATTATTAAAAAGTCAAAAAGCAACAGATGTTGGCAAGGATGCAGAGGAAAGGGGACTCTTACACACTGTTGGTGGGAATGTAAATTAGTACAACCTCTACGAAAAACAGTTGGGAGATTTCTCAAAGAATTAAAAATAGAACTACTATTCTATCCAGCAATCCCACTATTGGGCTTCTACCCAAAGGAAAAGAAATCATCTAAAAAGACACCTGCACACCTATGTTATTGCAGCACTAGTCACAATAGCAAAGTCATGGAATCAGCCGACACACCCATCAATGGATGATTGGATAAAGAAAATGCAGTATGTATATGCCATGGAATACTATGCAGCCATAAAAAAGAATGAAGTCATGTTCTTTGCAGCAACATAGAGCTGGAGACCATTATCCTAAGTGAACTAACTCAGAAAATCAAATTACCACATGTTCTCACTTATAAATGGGAAGTAAACAGTGGATACATATGGATATAAAGATAGAAATAATAGAAACGGGAACTCCAACATGGGGGAGGGTAAGAGGCTGAGGGTTAAAACAATTACCTATTGAGTACAGTGTTTACTATTTGAGTGATGGGTATACTGAAAGTCCAGATCTCACCATTATGCAATATATCCATGTAAGAAACCTACACCTGTACCTTCTGAATCTAAAATTTAAAAATTAAATTAATTTTTAAAATCTAGTCAGACACAGTGGCTCACGGCTATAATCCAGCACTTTGGGAGGCTGAGACAGGTGGATCACTTGAGGTCAGGAGTTCGAGATCAGCCTGGCAACCATGGCAAAACCCTGTCTCTACTAAACATAGACAAATTAGCTGGGTGTGGTGGTGAGCACCTCTAGTCCCAGCTACTCAAGAGGCTGAGGCAAGAGAATCGCTTGAACCTGGGAGGTGGAGGTTGCAGTAAGCCAAGATGGCGCCATTGCACTCCAGCCTGGGAGACAGAGCAAGACTCCATCTCAAAAAAAAAAAAAAAAAAAAAAAAGGAGAAAAAGAAACACTTTTACACTGTTGGTGGGAGTGTAAATTAGTCCAACCATTGTGGAAGACAGTGTGGCGATTCCTCAAGGCCTTAGAAATAGAAATTCCATTTGACCCAGCAATCCCATTACTGGGTATATATCCAAAGGACTATAAATCATTCTACTATAAGGACAGATGCACACAAATGTTCATTGCAGCACTGTTTACAATAGCAAAGACCTGGAATCAACCCAAATGCCCATTGATGATAGACTGGATTGGGAAAATGTGGCACATATACACCATGGAATATTATGCAGCAATCAGAAATGATGAGTTCGTGTCGTTTGTAGGGACATGGATCAATCTGGAGAACATCATTCTCAGCAAACTGACACAAGAACAGAAAATGAAACACCGCATATTCTCACTCATAGGCGGGTGATGAAAAATGAGAATACATGGACACAGAGAGGGGAGTACTAAACACTGGGGTTTATTGGGGGGAAAGGGGGAGGGCCAGTGGGAGGGGGAGGTGGGGAGGGATAGCCTGGGGAGAAATGCCAAATGTGGGTGAAGGGGAGAAAGCAAACAAAACACACTGCCATGTGTGTACCTATGCAACTGTATTGCATGCTCTGCACATGTACCCCAAAACCTAAAATGCAATAAAAAAAATTAATTTCTAACCATAGCTCTATTATATTTGGTAACTGGAAGGTCCCCCTGTTTATTTTTTTCCATAGTTTCCAGCTAAGTGAAACAGGTTTTAAAACAGAGTAAGAACTACGAATTCCAATATCTATTACCAAAATTGCCAAAATGATAAAATACTAAAATGGCAATTGTAAAAGCAGTAAAAAGCTAAGATGAAAACATGAAAAAAAGAAAAATTGGGCCGGGCGCGGTGGCTCAAGCCTGTAATCCCAGCACTTTGGGAGGCCGAGGCGGGTGGATCACGAGGTCAAGAGATCGAGACCGCCCTGGTCAACATGGTGAAACCCCGTCTCTACTAAAAATACAAAAAATTAGCTGGGCATGGTGGCGCGTGCCTGTAATCCCAGCTACTCAGGAGGCTGAGGCAGGAGAATTGCCTGAACCCAGGAGGCGGAGGTTGTGGTGAGCCGAAATCGTGCCATTGCACTCCAGCCTGGGTAACAAGAGCGAAACTCCGTCTCAAAAAAAAAAGAAAAAGAAAGAAAAGAAAAATTATACCGCGTATGTTAACATCTTCAGAGCTGTTTTCAGTAACCCCAAAAACAACTTTAAAAATTATATATCACTTCACATGCTTGTAATTTTGTACCTATAAAAATTTGTTTTAAATCGTAAATATAAGTAATTGAAAAGATGCAATTTTCAGTGCACTATATATTACATATGCTTTAAGTCTATTTCTACTATTAACATTTATCTCATTGAATTGTTTGAGATACCTGCCATGTAATTTAAAGGACAAGACCAGTCTTCACTGCCAAAGTCATGAGCCAAAACAAACATACACTTAGTGTCAGAAAAAGTCTGACTTTGACTTGAAAATGAAAGTGTTAATATGCATTCCTGTGACAGTAATCTCACTTCTAAATTCTAGCTCTAAGAGAGATGGAGAAGGCACAAGCCTTGTGAGTCCCCCACCTGGATGAACAGGCCGCTGCCCTCCTTAACATTTTGTACCATGGCTAGTTTTTCTTTCCTTTCACCCTTGGGGATCTCTTCCTCAGCAGGTGTCTAGTTTTTGAATTAGCCAGTTGTCCCCCAGAAGATTTTTGTAGCCCAGGACAAAATATGAGTAGGACGGAGAAAGGGCGGGAAGTATTCTCACATTTTGTACAATTGGACACGGTTAATTATAAGGAGAGGTGAGAAAGGGGAGCCCGCAGACCACAGGCTGTTTGCAAGCAGATCAGTTTTAGGAAAGAGTACATGTGGAGTTTAACCCTGAAAATCAGTTTCCTCTGAATTATTACCCCAGTCTGCATACTTCTTTGAAAGCCTCTATATATATTAAGGTTGTGCATTTACAATACAGTGGCACACATAGCAACCTTCCATATATACCCAGCTTGAAGACTCTTGGAGTATTCTAAATATTATTTAAAAACTTAAAATATTTACAAGGATGAATATAACTTCCATTTATGATTATATAAATGACTAAATATTCAGAGAAAGTCTTCCAGTATGGATCTAAAAATGATTCATAAAAATTATTTAATCTTTTCAAATAACTGGCTAAAGTGTTGGGAAAAAAGAGTAAGAGCTGTATCCTAGATAATAAGAAAGTAAAAATCCTGAGTGTTAAAAGACATTTCAACAAATGGAGCAAACATTTGTTTCATTCTTAATAGCAAGAATAACTCACATTTACTGAGTAGTTACCATAGACTGAGTATTATGCTAGATGCTTGATATGTGTCATTTTGATTGAGTCTCACTTCTACAGTACTTGATATTCCCATTTAATAGATAATTTGACTAAGGCAAGGATAAATAACGTAGTGAAATGAGTTAGCTTCTTAGTGTCAGGGTTAGGCCTCCCACCCACTAAGTGATCCCATCGCCTTTGTTCTTTGAACCACCCCACCACGTTGCATGGAAAGAAAGGCTTTGGGGATAATGCCTGTGCTGATTTTTGTAAATATTGTATCTCCAGTACACTGTAGTATAAGTTATTTTACATCTGTTGTAGAGGTCTGTGTTTGATAACATACCAGGCTTACCAAGTACATGCCTTGTATACCAAGAATTTCCCTCCCACTGGGGAAGCAACTTTTGCCACAGTAGAAAGGATGACAGATTATGAAACTGGACTCAGTAGTAATAATCTGCTTGCTATCCAGGCTCAAACCCTATGTTAAAAATAGGAGGATTTTTAAATACCTATTTTTAAAAGATGTAGTGGGTTACTATTCAATATCTGAGCATTCATCAGAAATTAATATTTCGGCAACACACAAGCCGGCTTAATTGCATTCGTGACCTGCTTTCTTATATATTGGGGAGGGTGGAGATGAAAATGGAGAACACACAGTAGATGCATTTTACTGCCGGAGTGGAACTTTACAATCGCACCAAGGGACCTTTTGGTAATGTTTGTAATGTGCTGCTATTGTGATTTAGAAAAGAAAAATGCTACTGCTGGGCTTTATTTTCAACGGATTTTTTTTAAAACATCAATTAATGCAATCAAATGTAGTACAGGGAAATCTAACTTTTTATTTACATTTCTGGGGGCCGGGAGGGTTTGTTTGTTTTTGTTAACTCCAATCATTTGAGCTGTACAGTATATGGTTTTCCTGGTATTTTCCAAATCAACTCAGTAAGTGATATTTAACAGTGTATGTGAAACTCTCCACATGAGGAAGAGAAAACAGCCTTGTAACTGGTACCATTTGTTGGGAAACAAAGGATTCTGCCTTGCTTCACCCAGTTTGAAAATAATGACTTTTTTTGATATTAAAACAGTTTGTTAATAAAATGAATCATATCAGTTTTCTTACCCATAAGAGCAAAACTGAAATACATTATTTCTTCATGAATTAGTCAGATTTTTAAGTGTCAAATTTTGAACGAAATCTTGATGAATTCAAAAACAATAACAACAAACGAGTATCACATTTTTGGCCTTAATGAAACCTTAAAAGGGCCCTAAAATAAACCATCAAAATAATTTTTCTAATTTTCTCTTTATTGCTGTTTACTGCCTTAACTAAACATACGTTATCAGCACAAGGGATGGATAATCTTCTATCTTCCTGGACGTAGGGACTACGCACCATACATGATTTAACTAAAAATTTGCACCTTTCAGGCCGGGCGTGGTGGCTCAAGCCGATAATCCCAGCACTTTGGGAGTCTGAGGCAGGTGGATCACAAGGTCAAGAGATCGAGACTATCCTGGTCAACATGGTGAAACCCCATCTCTACTAAAAATACAAAAAATTAGCTGGGCATGGTGGTGCATGCCTGTAGTCCCAGCTACTCGGGATGCTGAGGCAGGAGAATTGCCTGAATCCAGGAGGCAGAGGTTGCGGTGAGCCGAGATCGTGCCATGGCACTCCAGCCTGGGTAACAACAGCGAAACTCCGCCTCCAAAAAAAAAAAATTTGCACCTTTTAACTCAATTGAAATTTAGTTTGTTTTCTTTCTCTAACCTGGAATCTAAATCCATATTTGAGCCAGGCTCTCAGTAACTACCCATCTCCCTTCAAGCAAGTCAGTAAAGCTCTTCCTAGGACCTGAGTTACCTGGAGCAATTTGTGTTATTGAGCAGATTAACTGAGAATGGATGTGTATAAACCCACACCCACACGGTTTGAAAATTGTAAAGGGTTATATAAATATAGTAGTTATTATATGTATAATCATCCTCAATTAGAGATAAAGGGAGGAGAATGTCCCATTGTCATAGTCTTAGCAACAATAAAAGTCTCCCCTTTATGGGCATTCGACAAAAAGAGGGATATGAGTTGGACTTGTGTAGACAGTTCCTTCAACATCTTGTGTCTAAAAGTCAAGTTGGCCTGAGCACGAAGTCTGATATTTTGCAGAAGATGAGATCATATTTAGACCTGATCAGGTGAAGTAAGGCCATAGTGATTACTTTGATTTGGAATTTCCCTGCTGTTTTCAGTTTAAGATAGAATTTCTAATATTCGTTTCAAAAGAGAGATGCCTAGATTCTAGGTCCTGTGTGTTACTCTGCATTCTTCCCCTTCCTCCTTATGTTCTCTTTGGAGGAGAGGTGTCTAGCTGAATTGTAAGATTCAGTCTGAATCTTCTTCTTCCTCTACCAGATACTTCTTCTACCAGATACTCACAACTGAAAACATGAGCCAGGATGCCAGTCTGTCTCTTCATCCATCCCATGCTGTCCTGTTGAGAGAGCAATAGTTATGTCTAATTCTTTGAGAATTATTTTATTTTTAATTCTTTAAAATAGCCAAGGGCAATATTTAATTAAGGAAACTTCTCTTCCCATTCCAGAGGAATAAAATACATTTTGCCTGGGCATTTTTCTCTAAAGATAAGTATCTATGCATGCTGAATTATTGCAGTTAGCTGAAAATATGCTAAAATTATTGATTCACTTTATTCTCTTCTGCACATTCATACAGTGCTAATCTCTCTTTACCCACTCTTGTTTTCATTTCTGAACTGTCTTTTCTCCTGTATCCTGAGAAGAGAACTTTTGTTGCTTGTTCAGATCAGACCCCTATATCTCCTATTTTATGCAACAATTACAATTCCATAAAATTATATAAAAGTATTCACTTTTCTCCAGATGGTCAAATTTTAAAATCCTCATGCTAATCTTTGTCTTTAAGAAGCCAAACATTGCTACTGCTTTTCAGAAGCAAAGAAAGGGCAAGAGGCCAGGTCATCCCTATAGGTCACTTTCTGTCCTGGACTTTTATGTTTTCTTTACCAAGAATGAAACCAGTAAGTGAGCAAAATATGACTTGCTTTCAGAAATAAACTTTACAGTCACTGGCATCAGACTTCTACTTAGATTGTTTAAGATGCATTGGAATTCTGTGCTTATTATATCACATATCATGCAAAGCAAAACAGCCTTTAAATGTATAAAATGTTTAAGGCCATTGACAAGATACTTCAGTGAAATTTGTCAATAGATTTCCTTTTGTGTTAGGAGAGTCATTATCAGGCTTCTTTATATTGACACAGTATACAGTTTTTAAATTTTTAAATGGATCTCGAATGAGCTGGTTCAGGTTTTAGAAAAAATGTCTTAAAGACAGGGGATTAAAAATGTACTATGCCCCAAACATCTCTATAAGTTGGCATTATAGTCTTAGAAATATTTAATAGCTTTACAGAAGGTAATATAAGGAATTATCATCTGAGAAAGAGCTCTCCATAATTATTATGTCTCATTCTTTATTTAACAGATAGACTTATTAACTAATCCATGGTTTTTGTTAGGCCCTATTTCGTAGTCTTTAGCTTTGGTTTTTGACATAACAGAAATACCCAGAGACATCTACTTCTTCATCACACTTCATAACTAAGTAGAAATGAGAAAGAAATCTTTGTTACCATGAGTCTTTTGTCTTTCCTTTCTCCCTTCCTTCCTCCCTTCCTTGCTTCCCTCCCTCCCTTCCTACCTCACCCTTTGTTCTTCCTTCCTTCACTCCTTTCTTTCCATCACGGAGGATAAGAACTCTCTCACTTGTATAGTTCTTGATTGACAGAAAACAGCAGAAGAAACTAGAAATGAACATGATTCATTGGTACACCAGCAACATCTTGGCTTCAGCATACAGTGTCTAGGTGTGCTAGTGTATCCAGAATGGTGCTCAAGAGAGAAAGTAGGTTAGGAATATATTGAGCTGACCAATTTTCCATACATAAATGTGGGGTTACATTTCTAGTAAGCCACACACCTTGGGTTATGCATGCAGTCTCAGTTTCTTCCCAAACACTCAGTTTAGCACCATATCAGGGAGTGATCCAGGTACTTAGAGAAGTATAGTGAGCTATCGACGGAATAGAATTAGGAAATCAGTGCTTGTTTCTGAATAATTGTAACTCCATAAAGGAGCACTCAAGCCCAGCCTCCACAGGGTTTCAGGTAACAGTTTCAGCAAATCACTGGGTTACTGTCATCAAGAGCATCAGCATTCAGCCACTACATCACAGGTTGTATAATCAGGAAGATTGCCTTCAGATTGACAGTTCAGACACAAGTGCTTTACCTCGCCCCTCTAGGAACACCAACTAGGAAATTAACTTCCCCACATCTAGAGATACAGAGATCTCTCTAGATGTGGGGAATCTTAACGTGCTATAACCAAATGTTCCAACTTTCCAGCAGGTGCAGCACATTAACTCAGGGTTCACTTCCCTAAAAGGAGAAGAAAAGCTTTCAAGGGGTGACAGAAACGTTAACAGTAACTGCTTAAGACATAGGGATGAGAACCGTGCACAGTGGCTCACACCTGTAATCCCAGCACTTTGGGAGGCCAAGGCAGGGGGATCACAAGGTCAGGAGATCAAGACCATCCTGGCCAGCATGGTGAAGCCCCATCTCTACTAAAAATAGAAAAATCAGCTGGGTGTGGTGGTGCGCATCTGTAATCCCAGCTACTCAGGAGGCTGAGGCAGGAGAATCCCTTGAACCTGGGAGGCGGAGGTTGCAGTGAGCAGAGATTGCGCAACTGCACTCCAGCCTAACAACAGAGCAAAAAAAAGGGCATAGGGGATGAGGTGGATTAGAATAAATTCAGGTCTTGGATTTATTCTAATAAATAAAGGAGTGGCCAGGATGGCATGGAAATGGAAAAAGCTCCTTGCACATCAATAAGAGATCTAGAAAACAGTAACTGCTGTTTTGTTGCCTTGACAACTTAAACTGTAGTAAGGGAGGAGATAACTTCTTTTTTAAGTGAGGGTTGGTGTCACAGTACAGTCTTAGATGCAGGAAGCCTGAATTCTGGTGCTGGCCATGACCGTAAAGCTTTTCTGTTGTGGGTGTGTTGGTTAATATCTGTAGTCTCAGGCCATGCATGGTGGCACACACCTATAGTCCTGGCTACCCAGGAAGCATTGCTTGAGCCAAGGAGCACAAGGCTGCAAGGAACTATGAGCACATACTGTACTCTAGCCTGGGCAACAGAGCAAGACCCCTTTCCTCAAAGAAATATATATATATCTTGTCCCAATTGTCTCATCTTTTAAAAAGTTAGAGCATCTCCAAGCTCCTTCTAAACTTTAGCCAGTGCACCAGTATTTGGCCAAATGTATTATGTTGACTCCCTTTCTTTTTTTCTGCACTCTCCTTGTTGCTTGCTTCTCCTCCATTTTACATGAAAAAAAAAATGTTCTGGGATCTTTGAAAATACTTGAGCCAACAAATACAGTTTTGTGAAGTATTTATTAGAATATCTTTTAGTTAAAAAAAAAAAAAAAGCCGAATACCAGCCAGCCAATTCTTGTGTGCCTTCCCGGTCATGTGTCCCATATTACATTTCTGATTTCTCTGTGCATTGGGAGTGTTATTTGTTTTTGGAGAGATGTTAATTTTATAGTAGTTTTAAGCCATCATCTATTTTTCTTCAAGCGTAAAAGCTTTATCCAAAATACAGTCTGGAGAAGACACTGTACATGGATTCATGCGCTGTACATTTATTTTTCTTTTAAGTGTGTTGTTGCTGTATTTTCCTTTGCTAATATATTTTGACATCTTATAGTTGTAACCTGCTGTTCTCTTTAATTGTGTATTGTTATTAATTATATAGTGGTAACGTAGTTGGCTGCTTGAGCCACTTGGCTGTAAAGAAATTCATTTATCATTATTGCTGTTGGAGCTACAGAAAATTGCCAGCATTCTATCCAGAGATGAATGTTTTTGAGTTCACATCCAGTAAAATTTTGAACATGGGTCAAATCTGTCAGTGTTTCTCTCTGCTGCTTCCCTTTGCTTCAGCTAGTCTACGCTTTGGAGTACCTACATTTTCTTTCATCTTTTGTTTCACTCCTTGATTTCCTGCCCTTTCAGTGAAGTTAATATATTGTTCTCAGCACTCCATTCAGTGGCCTGTCCAAATACCTTTCTTTTCTCCTCATATTCCTATAAATTTTCCTTCCTAGAATTTCCTCATAATAAGATTCCTGCCTTTACAAGTTTGTTACATGCACATTTCATTTTAAATCATTAATGCTGATTGGACATTGCCTTAAGACATGCCTTTCTATGAAAGGGGTCATCATGCCCTTAAAGATATCTGCGAACTTGTTCTACTCATTCTGTAAATGATCAGATGTACAGCTGTCCCGTGGTATATGCAGGGGATTGATTCCAGGACCCGCACGTATACCCAAATCCATGCATGCACAAGTCCTGCAGTGTACGTGGAACCCCTATATGCCAGTTTCACATCCCATGAGTACAATATTTTCAATCCACATTTGGTTGAAGAAAATCTGCAGATAAATGGACCCATGCAGTTCTAAGCATGTTGTTCTAGAATCAACTGTATTTAGATGCCTAAACTGGAAAACTGCCAGCATACTGAATGACTGAATTAAAGAATGAATGATGTATACATGCAAATGTGTGGGTTTGTATTTACACACATCCAGCTATTTACTGATATATATAGTTTCTTTAAAACCTGAGTTTAATTTAGAATACATGACCCCACAGCTGCATGTGCCACAGAACAGCCAGGCCAGAATGCTCCTCTGCCTTCTGGCAGCATGACATTAAATTCACACTAGTTAAGCCAACTTAAATTGAGCCTCCTTGAACCTTCCTAAATAAAACTAGTGGCCTTAATTACAATCAGGCAATTTAAAGGTTATGGAGCTCTAACTAGTACTGCAGTATATCACTTTAATAATGCACAGGCAAATTTCTCTAAGGGGTGGCATCGTTTGATTAGAAGAATTCAAGTTTCACAGCACATTTCCAATAACTGTTTTTAGAAATCTTACTGCGTTTATTGTGCCATTACCTTGTTTTTTATTCATCAAGGCCAAGTTTCTAAGGTCACACCAATAGAACAATAAAAATGTGACTCATTTGCAAATAGCATGCAGTACTGTGATTTTTGCATTGCTGCTTAATGGTTTTCCTACCATTGCCACAAAGTAAGAAGGAGCAGGATTCAAGGCCCTTGAAAATCAGAGAGATTCTGACCGCCTTAACACCCCCATTGCAGATATGACTTGTGCTTTTGTGGTGAACTCCAATTCTATTAATAACCAAAAAGAGAGAAGATGTCATCTTTGCAAAAAGTAATCAATAATATAGTTTCTTAGAAAGATAATTAGCTTTGAAAATGCTTAACTTAGTTTCTCATCTAAAACCTGTGAGTACTTGAAACCCATGGTTGTCAAGGTCCGTAACATTTGCAGAAGCTGTTGAACCCCACTCAGTTTCTTTTGTTTGATTTGTTTTTTAAAAAATCATCAGCAATAGCAAGCTGTGCTTTCTAGCAAGAATAAACAGCTTTTCAGTGTTTGGAGACTTTTCTCCTTCAGATAACTAGTGGCTTTATGCCAAGAAGAAGAAGATAAAAAAAGAAAGAGAGAGAGAGAGAGAGAAGGCCCTGACCCTTGCCATAAACTCAGCACAGCAACATGAAAACATGGCTGATGAGTGCCGTGTCCAGCACATGTCTCGTGTTGCGGGCCCACTGCTGTGTGGAATTAATATTGACTCTTGCACTGTCTCCATTCTCAAAGATGTTTTCCCAATAGATTTAACTTTAAAGCAGGTTACATTTAGTTTATGCTGCATGAACTATTCTCTTTCAATTTTACCAATTTGTGGGGTTTCTGTACAGTATTTAAAGGTAAATATGCCTGTACTTTCACCACCACCAGAAGTCCCAGATATAAGGGATTTGATATCAAACAAGAAATTTTAAACAAAGAGTATAATAAATGAATATATCTGATTTAAACAATTAGTTAAAAGAATGGAGCTGTGTAACATAAGAATACAGACTACTAGTAAAAATTGTTTATGGGTGGTGGATGTATGATACAGAGACTTCTCTATGACTTGGTCAATAAATAAAAGGCAATTATCCCTTCTTAGATATGGTACTTTTTTGTATTTCAGATATAAAATACATAATAATATTTTTCTTCTGGAAATAAGGATAAGTTTTGACTTATCAGCTCTTGCCAGGGATAAGTTGGCAAATTAGACAGCTATTTTGTTAATGCTTACTTCAGGAAATAATGTAGCCAAGCACTGTCAGGTGGATTTTGCCAGTCCACGGATACATGCACAGGGTTTAATGCACAAGGGAATGGAGCAAAATTTTCAAACCCAACTGACAAACAATAAATACTGTTTTACCATCAGTCTTGGCATTTTATTCTGATGAAACTAAATATAGGATTTGCTAAGTAGACATTTCCCATGAATGCAGTAAGTATTTGTTGAGTTCCAGCTATAAGCCATGTACCGTTCTAGTTACTTCATGTACATCAGTGAGCAAAACAGACAAATACCCTCGCCCTCCTGGAACTTGCACTGTTGCAAGAATAGGTGAATAACTCCAAACTTAGTTCTCAGCACTCTCGTGGCAATGAGACATCCTGGGTTGCCATCCACCACTCTTTGTAGGCAAGGTCAAAACTGAAATGTATTGCTGAACTGGAAACACTGCTGTCTTCAGTCATTCCATACATCTAGTCTGTTATGTGAAATGGAAACAAGTGATTTATACTCGTATTTGCATGCTCACAAGTTTCTTTCAAGGCAGAGAACAGAACAGCCCTAAAGATTAGGTGGCAAACGTTTTTTGAAAGGAAAAGTTTGCTCTCCTATATTCAAATGAGTATAAACAAGGGGGAACATTCCAGTAAACTGGATCCTTTTCATTGGAACACAGTGGCATGTACTGAAGTCAAAGCTTTACATAAGATCCAAATTGTTTAAAAGCAACTCCAATATCTAATCAAACTTAGAGGGCGTATTTCAGACTTAGTTGGTCTTAGTCCTCATTCCCGCCCTTACCCTGCCCTTTCCTTTTCCAGAATATTCACTAAGAAATGTGCACTACTTTCTTCTTTTCTTGGTTAACAATTTTTCTTGGGATACAGAGAGGAGGAATCAAAGTGATTTTTATCAGTACACTTCCAAAATTGGTGTATGTTGTTTTTTCGTTAAAAAAAAAATGTGAGGGCAAAATTTTACCTTTAAAGCTATTTGTAGGCATTATGTTTTCTCTGACACTTCAACTGTAGGGTCCATGTTTAGATTCAGAATGAGAAGAAGAAGAAGAAAAGAAAAAACTGGAGGAGCTAATGTACTGGTCAGGTTTGAGAGGCATTGTCATCTGTGTGCTCATCCCCATTCCTTACTTGTGCCAAAATACGACGCTGCTGAGTCCCCACAGTTGAAGGAAAGCCACCTTTTTGGTGGGCTGTTTGTTTTATTGTTTATTGTTTGAACAACATTCCAATGTTTTCTCCTACATGAGAATATTCTAATAAGTACTCCACGCAACCTATAATAATAGCCAAGGAATTGGACGATATTGCATCTCAGAGCTTCTAAAATCCCACTGCCTGCCTCTCCTCTCCCTACCCACCTGGACCTCCTGCTGGTTTCCAAGCTGCTGATGTTTATGGGGCTCTAGGCAGCCCCTGGGCTCTTTAAAATCTGCTGGGTACCATGCAGCCTACCCCAGTTGAATCATTTCCTGCTCCAGCCCTGCTGATAATGAGAAGTTCAAGGCAGGAAATAACAGTGGCAATATCAGTGGCTTTGCTTATAAAGTCCAAAAGCAGTGTAGCTTCTAGACCATTGGCTAAAAACAGCTAGTAACTGAGTTAAGGTAAGCTTGTACCTGTAGATCTTCTGGAAGTGAGATTCTGACTGAGGGACACAGGACGTGTATCAGGCGGCTTTTCTTTCGATAGTTCAGGGTTAGACACTTTGTGTGCACAGAGTCCAGGAACCTGGAGCTCATTTCCTCAGGGTTCTAGTGTCCTTTTCCTCTTACTGTAAAAGTCTGATGCCTGTGTCTTCTGTTCCTCTCTCATGTGGTGTAGAAATCCTGACAGTGGCAGACACTCCATGTTGCCAGTGACAAAACTCCTAGAAGGTGCTAGTGTTGATCTTCACACAGCATTCATTTTCATGGCAACTTGTTCAGAAAAATAAGGGCAGAACTTTTTAACTGGTATAAGAAAAGAAGTTCACACAATATTTTTAGTACTTTCAAATTCTGCCTTACTTTGGGGGCTTAATGACTAATCTACCGGCAGACTTTGAAGCCTAAGTCATATTCTCCATTGCCAAATTAGCACCTCAGTGTGTTTATGTTACAGTCATGAAATATGTGCTGTATATAGTACAACAAATTATCGTGCCCGAGTGCTGTGGCCCTAGAAAGAATGTGATGGCTGTGTGCATGGCAAATTACACTAGTCTGCCTATTTTTCTACTCCTGGTTTCTAGGGCGAGCCAGTGTAGCCAAGGGGTGAGTTTTGTCATGTATAGCTTTTCTTTGTTACTCCTCGGACTCCTAGCTTATAAATGTGTGCTTGGAAATTAACTCGGGGAAGAGGAGAAGCAAAGTAAAGGGCGGGGGGCTGGGAATTGAGTTAAGACATGGTGTTCTTGGATTTAAAAATATATATGAGGATATAGTGGTAACACACATTCGAACTGGAAAAGTTAAAACTGCAGGGCATTTGATTCCTCTGTTTGGATTCTGAGGGCAGTGTTTACTCCCACTCAGATCAGAGCTTTTAAGTATGGCCCAGGCCACATGATGATATAGCAGGAGGGGTTTATGTCTGTGGACTTTAGCCTATAGATTTATGCAGTGGAAGAGGCTGGAGGACCCTTCTGGCCAGTCTCGAGGGTAAAAGGGAGAAGGAATTCTACTTATAAACTGTTACAAATTGGTCCTCAGTAATGGCTGTAGTGTTGATCAGACGATGTAAGGAGGCCCCCAGTGATTCCTGGGATAACAGCTGCATGTAAGTCAACCACCAAACATTTGCTTGTAGCCACTCTAGATTTCTGTTTTTATTGAAGGAAAAGGAGTATAAACATGGGACACACAGTCTGGAGGCTGCTTAAAGGGTTTCTCTTGTTTAAAGCTTATATTGAAATGTCAGTGTCTTGTGTTAAACTAACAATTGTCACATTGGAGCTTATAACTTAAACTATGCTTGAGCATCCAAATGGTAACTAATATTTCTTCTATTATAAAACAGGCTAATAAATAGTTACATAGGTCCAGGTTTTATGAATTGGAGGCACAGAAGTTGTCATTTGGCTTTGAACTGGCTTTAGACAAGCAGATGGTTTTCTTAGAGTACAGAATTTTGTAAGTGATTATCACGTTTCCTACTAAGTCAGTGAGGTGGTACTCCAATTATGTATGCGACGCTTTTCTTTGAAACATTTAATATTGGAGTAAATATTTACATTAGCATCAGTCTCTTTTAGGTAGACTTGATTCCTGTTTACATTTATGTTCACAGTGAAATGAAGATTAACAAATGGAAATAATAATTTTAGCTGAAAATTCTATACATGTGAAATGATTTCTCAGTTATGCTCAGAGCAGCTCTGGTCATGCCTTGCAGTGGGTGACCAAGACAGGAAGTTGCTGGCTTCTAGCATGTTCTCAATGGTAACGGCCCCACTCTGACATTGGACCCCCACGGCTAGGCACATGCACCTCCCTCATGATCCAGCAGAGAGGGGCATTCTCTGTGTTCTGGGAAGACACGGGCTCATAGAGAAGGCACCCATGTTTGCTCATATAGCTAAGTTGCATTCTGATAGTTCTTTCTCCCTTTCCTGTGCTAATTTTTGTTTTTGCACATATTCGGCTAGAATACTTTTAGGTTTAATTGTGCAAAACTGGAGTTTTTCTGTGATTATCATATTGCTCATTTCCTAGCTAACTTTTTAGCTAGCAAAATTTCAGTGTTGTAGTCAATCTTTATTAATAGGGTATAGAAAAGGTAGGGTTGTTTTTTTCTCTAATTTCAAAGTTACCTACAAAGGCAAATTGTGCTCATTGTAGAAAATCTGGTGACTATAGATAAGCAAAAAGGAAAAGAAAAATCTAGAAGTTTCATTCGAAGATCCCATCTATAATTCTTAATTAAAAAATAGGGCTGTACTAGCCTATTATATCCTTAATGGAATATTGTAATGGTTATTAAATCAATTGACTCTGAATCTCTTTTTAATAAATGAGTCAGGCTGTATTATCCAATTACTGTCAGCTGCTACCTTTCCAGAGAGCAGAAATGGTTATTTTGATTGAACTTTTTAAGCTTTTTGGCACCTTTAGGGAAAGGAGGGGGAAAAAGCACAATTCAGGTTATGCTTTGTGGGCAAAATCCTGAGTGGAGGTGCTGATAGTATCACATCAGGAACATTGGCTTTAAAATAAAACAGCAGTTACATTTACTGTTCTTCACTACCTTATACTAGATAGGGAGAAAAATATATGGGGCTTAATTCAGCCAGATCCCCCCAAGTCTAAGGGTTTTCAGAAATTCTTTGAAAAGTAATACATTGTTCTCCGCCATCCAAAGGTAAATATAGAAATAGCAGAGAAGAGTTAAAGACTTTGAATAAGGATAAACTTTTGGAATTCTTATTATAAATAAGTTTCTTTTTCTGTTACTACCTGTACTGCCCTCAATTTAAAAAAAATACAAAATGAATATATTAACCAGTTGTTAGAATGTTTTGTGTTACTGTCTCTCCTTCTCATTATACATTTGACCTTAAGCAAGTGTGAAGATAGGTGAAGGGAGTAGGGAAATGAACAAAGGTGAGAGAAAAGGGGGGACTCTCGCCGTCTACCTAAGAGCATATTGGCTTTTGCTTATCTTTTAATGTGCTGTGTAACAATTCAGATATATTTTCTTTCCTACGGAAATAACTAGGTCAGTTTATTGGGAAAGACCTCGCGGTGTAACTTGCAAATAAAAGGCAGGTAGAACTTCAACAATTTTTTAGCATTAGAATGTGCTTTTAGGCTGTAAAAAGAGCTCTGAAAATGCTAGATGTGATTTGTATCATTGCTGTCACTTGGTGCTTTCACAAATAAAAGATAGAATATGTAAAAAATAAGTCTGCACTAGTAATGCATAAATACCTTTATGCCTCTGTGTCACCCTTTTTTGTGAATTCACTTGACTGAATTTGAGTTATTTAACATTTTGGGATGCAGCTGCTCTTTTATTTGGGTAAGAAATACATAAACATGAATGAGTACATTTTCCCGGCACTCGTATGTCTTATTTATTTTTCCAAACAAAATACTCATAGTCAAGAAAGATAATATTACATTAAAGAACATCCTAACTTGCATAATTCACTTTATGCTCATGTGACAATTGCTATTCCCAGGAAAACCTGCCGGATCTATCACGTTACTTGACAACTATTGCAAGTTTTAAAATTCCGGAACAAGTTTATATCAACCAGTGTCCATAGGCTACCTCTTGTTTCTTGTGCAAAACACACATAATTTTAAAAGGAGATGAAAACCGTTAGTAACCTTCTTACTATTCAAAACAAAGGTATGTAGCATGAAGGAAATAGAGAACTTTTAAATTTAGCAGGTATTTCTGAAGATTAACTTGCCAATTCAATTTCTTGAAATAAATACTGTTTTTTATATGTCTTAATGTCTAAAATCTGGAAATTTTTTGGTGACTTCAGGATTTAAGAAAAAGGAAAGAAACAGATGAAAACCCCTTGATCTTATATAATCCCTAAAGCTTTTTGTATAACCCCTTGTCATGTCAGTATGCACAATTAAACTCCCTCTTACATAATTATAATCAAGGAATTTACTGTGCCACCCAGATACAGAGTAGGTTTTTATCTCTTGTGAAATGTAGACAGTACTGGGTGGCTTAATTAGTGCTTTGCTTCTCTTTTTACAAATTCCAATCCTCTGCTTCTAAAGACTCATACTTGTATGTGAAGAAAGATTAGGAATACAAATAGAGTGATTTTACTCCTAGTTAGCTAATAATAACTCACTTTGTAATTGGGCCTTGGTGTTGCCAGTAATGTCAGCTGGCGAAGGACTTACCACATGCATGTTGTCTTTGAATGAAAGAAAATAACTGCAGTATAGACTTGTTCTGCTTTTAAAGTGTGATGGTGTCTTTTATTCCCTAGACCTAGAATATCTTAGTAGCATTTTTTAATCATTGCAAATAGGAGAATATAAAAGTATAATGTGGTAACAAGCCATGTTAAAGTGCAGCCTCTGCCCTTTAATAAGTAGTCTTGGAAGTAGTGGGTGTGTGCCCCACCATATCTATTAAGATCACAGACCCTGAGGCCAGACTGCCCAGGTTTGTATGGAGACTGCCGGCATTCCAAGTTCTGGCTCTCCAACTATGAGTCCTTGTAACTCAGAGCAAAGTTACTTAAACTCTCCACGCCTCATTTTTCTCATCTGTAAAATGAGACTAATAGTAGTTTTTCTAATAGGGTTTTAGTACAGTTAAATGAATTTGTATCTGTGCAGTTCCGAAACACAGCAACACTCAGTAAGTGCCAGCTAGGCTGCTAACCAGTGCCACTGGTTTTGCATGTCTTAGAATTGCACAATGAAGTAAATTAGGAAAATCCTAACTTACACTTTAAACTTATTTAAATTTTTAAATTTTAATTTTAAATGTTTAAAATCCATAAATGTTTAAAATAACATGTCCATGTATAACACACACTCTCCACTTTATTTTATTTATTTATTTATTTGTTTGTTTGACACGGAGTCTTGCTCTGTCACCAGCCTGGAATGCAATGGCGTGATCTTGGCTGGCTGCAACCTCCACCTCCCAGGTTCAAGCGATTCTCCTGCCTCAGCCTCCTGAATAGCTGGGATTACAGGCACATGCTGCCACCATGCCTGCTAATTTTTGTATTTCTAGTAGAAATGGGGTTTCACCATTTGGTCAGGCTGGTCTCATTCCTGACCTCATGATCTGCCCACCTTGGCTTCCCAAAGTGCTGGGATTAGAGTCATGAGTCACCACACCCAGCCCTCCCCACTTTATATAGCTGTGTTATGACATCGAAATATTTTTCTGCCTCTAGTTCTTAACATGTCCAAGAAGAATGCAGGGCTAGCCAAGTGAGCTGGGAGGTCACAAAAGTGCTTTGGAGAAACAGAGGCAGAGTCTGGTTCTGGGGGTAAAATTGAAACTGTTGGAAATACCACGCCCAGAAAATCATGGTAATCAGAGAAAAGGAAATGCCTCCTTATTGATATCCAATTATATTTTTAAAGTTTAATAAAATGCATTAGCCTTAAGATAAAATCTGACTGCTGATTATCTTTGCTTTTTAAATTCCAGAAATGTTTTAAATTGATATAAACTCATGAATAATGTGAAATAACCAGAAACCATATATTCTACTACATATGTATATTATGTGATGGAAATAGTTTAATATATGCAATTATAGATAACTCTCTAGTCTATTAAAGAGATGACAGATTTTCACTATTTCTATTCATGTATTTCTCTTGACAGATGAAGGACTGAACCATGAATGCAAACTCTGCAGCCAGACCTTTGACTCTCCTGCCAAACTTCAGTGCCACCTGATAGAGCACAGCTTCGAAGGGATGGGAGGAACCTTTAAGTGTCCAGTCTGCTTTACAGGTGGGAAGATTATTTCAGGAAGACACAGGAGAGGTTGATGGCTTCATCATGTCTTTCCTACCAGAGCATTACTTCCCACTGCTATGGCCTTTTACAGATATGACTTCAGTTCAATTTGGGGGAAAGATGTTTGATTTCTGCTTTATTAGCATTATTGATTGCAGCCTACTTAAAGGCTCACACGAGCAGGAAGGTTAACTGTCAGGATGAACAAATGGCATTTCAAGTTCTCTCAGAAGTTTGCACTTTTCCATTTGGAAAACTACATACATGATGTGTTCACTTTTTTTTTCCTCTCGATGTTAAAAGGTTACCAGGGCTAAGGCTGCCTGCACAGAGCTGCTTTTTAATCATAAGATGTTCAGCTAAAAGTGCAGCTGTATTGTCAGTGCATGTCTGCTAATTAAATATGGAGAATTTCATAACATTCTCCACCAGAAATAAAAAGATAGGGGTAAAACTCACCCCATGCTGGGTGCGGTGGCTCACGCTTGTAATCCTAGCACTTTAGGAGTCTGAGGTGGGTGGATCACTTGAGGTCAGGAGTTTGAGACCAGCCTGACCAACATGGAGAAACCCCGTCCCTACTAAAAATACAAAATTAGCCGGCATGGTGGCAGGCACCTGCAGTCCCAGCTACTTGGGAGGAGACTGAGGCAGGAGAATCACTTGAATCCGGACGGTGGAGGTTGTGGTGAGCTGAGATCATGCTACCGCACTCCAGTCTCGGCAACAAGAGTGAAACCCCATTTCTAAATAAATACTCACCCCAAGTTCTCTGAGATAGAAAACAGATTAGATGAATCATTTATTTCCTATGAAATTGGATTTTTAGAGTAGAAATTGATCTACATTTACACTTTTAAGAAGAAACTTTTTAACAGATATGATAGCATTACAGGTTTTAGCAGGAAAGAAAAAGTAAATCTGAAATCTCATTTAAAGCCAATGGGGGTTGAAATATGATGGTACTCATTTCTGGTATTCCCCTAACAATGACAAAGTTATTTTGGAATATCCTTTGTGATTATTTTGCATGTGTCTTGGATTCAGGAGTTAAGCCCCTCAAGGCTGTGTTGCCTGTTTACTTCTTGGAGGAGGGGGAACATATCCTTCTCTCAAAATTGACTTCTTTGTTTGTACAGCAAAATTCCCAGCATTGATTATTTACCTTCACTGAACTCAACGTATAGATTTCTGTTCTGTGATAAAATGAAGGAGAGGGGCCATGTTCATTGCACAGCTGTCACTATTACTGCCTGAGTACGTTGATGGCTCTGCCTTCAATGGTTGCCTGTTTGGCTGCATCATTCAATAATTCCATCAGCCACTCTCTACCCTTCTTTTAGAACTCCTTTTATTCTTCCAGACTTATGCTTAAAAATATATATTGTTATGTTTTTACCATGAGTACTATATATCTTCAGATACAATGAGTCAAGAGTCTGGGTTCTTTATAAAAGCTCATAATAAGTCTTCATAAAGGAGGACTGGGTCATAGGTCTCCTCAAGATTAAGACCCCTAATAAAATAGGACTTTCATGTTGTAGCCAGAAGCCTCATAAAATGTATTGCGTTATATTCAGATTAACTGCAAATCTTTGTAAAAATCTCATTTCTTCTTGTTGATAGGGATAAAGAGACAAAAGTGCATTAATCATGCACAGTCTGCATTTTCTGTGCAGACAGACCTGAATTGTTTTAGTGTATCTTGAAGTAATTTAGAAATACCAAATTTGTTTAAAAACCCTTCCAATATAAAGTGTGTGAGGTGGGAAAGGAAATCTGAGCAGTTTTTTAAGGTAATGAGAAATGTGATTAAAATGTATGACTCACAAGAACAATATTCTAATATTTTAGGTTGGCTGGCAATTAGAATAATTTTAATGATTAGAGTGGAGTTAAAGTCAAATGCCAACATCTTTAATAAATCCTTTCCCTGCCTATACAGATTAATATTGTAGATGCAAACTTTTTTAGGTCACAGTGCACCAGGCATCCATCAGAAGTCAGTTCTGCCAACCCAAACACTGCCTCTGGCATATACAATTTAATTATTAATAGTATGTCTCCTAGGTAAACTGTTACACAGTCTTAGGGCCTTGTTTTGTAGTCATTAAAATTGAACATGTTTATATTATTGAAACCCTTGCATTCAGTGTATAGGCTGAGTTGATCTTAAAGTATCCAAAGAGAATTTACCTGCCGTTCTGTTTCACATTTATAGACAGTGCCCCAGAGTAGCTGTGGGATATGATTTTTAGCATTAACACATTTAAATAGAGAACTGTTTGCTAGCTATAACTTTAGGCAAACACAATAAACAGCGTTTTGGCATCTACGATTTCTTAACCTGTGGGTTGCTGAGAAATAGGAGTCATTTCTGTTGAGACAGAGCTATGCATTTGACAATTTTCAGCTTTATTTTTTAAAGATTTATAGGGAGCAGGGCCTCCATAAACCTTTACTTTGGAGCTGTTTGGGTTGAATTAGGGGCTCCGTAGAGTGCATCTTAACAAAAGTCAGAGACCCAACCATGAACAAATGTGACTCAGCTCTCCCCAGGTCTCGAGCAGTAAGTCACACCTGGGAGGCGTGCAGTCCAGCCTGCTGTCTGTTCACTCGGAGTCATCGACTGAGGGCATTTTGGAAACAAAATAACCCAAGTTCGCCGTTCTTTTATCGTTTCAGTATTTGTTCAAGCAAACAAGTTGCAGCAGCATATTTTCTCTGCCCATGGACAAGAAGACAAGATCTATGACTGTACACAATGTCCACAGAAGTTTTTCTTCCAAACAGAGCTGCAGGTAATGTCCTCATGAGGAGGACCAGGATTGAACTCAGTTGCTATTCTTATAGGAAACAGGGGCATTTTAAATCTGGATTCACGGTATCACTCACCCTGGGCCACCATGATACTTTGTGTGTATTGGGGCAAAGGGAAAATTAGAGCCTGGATTAATAGACACCAAAGTAATTTTGCCTCTGGCTGCTGTCAATCATAAAAAGAACTAGAACAGACCTATAATTGGACCTTCTGACCCAGTGTGATAGACTTAGGGGTCAGGTTTATTGGACTGTGGGATCATTCACCTCACTTGTCATGACTCATTCTCCCAAATCCTGTTTTATTCATGTTCTGTTCCCACTGGGCTCCAAGCTAGGTGGATGTCCAGGTTATTGTTGTCCTGAGGGGCTTAAAATTGGAAGGGAGAGGGGAAGAAATGAAAGAAACCATACTCTTGTCCAATATGTGTATCATTCATTTAATGAAGTCAAATAATTATTACTTAACCAAAGCCTTATAGGTGAAAATTTTGCACCCAAAGACATCAGATCTAGCCTTGAGGGTTCCACTTGCTTGAAGTGTAACTAACCTTGGGCTATAAGTCCTCTGAACCCCAAATATCAAGAAATAATAAACAAACATCACACTTTCAGGGCTGTTATACAGTGAAAATGAAATGATGGGTATGGAGATAAGATATAAACTGTAAAATAGGAAGATTTTGTTATTCTTATTCTTAGCTATAGTCTGGTAGTTTAGAAAAAAATGAGTCAGAGACCTGGATTCTGTTCCAGAAATATCACTTATTATAAAATGAAAATAACTTATTTTTTAATGTTACTTCACCTGGAACATGGGTATAATGTCTCATCCTTATTTTTCTGATTAAATGATCTGAGTAACATGCTTTTTGTTTGATCTTGTTGGTTCCTGTGGAGGAGAATAGAGTGGAACTGAAAATTATTCTGTTATTATAAGTATTATTAACAACACAAATATTTAGCCTAAAATGAGGATTGCAGTTAATTTTCACACTGAATCCCTGGACCAAATAAAAGATCTAATCTGGTTGATCTGGGAGAGGCAAGGCTGAGGGACTCGGACCCACCCACTCCTCAGACTCCATCCATATTGGGTCCTGGGGCAACTTAGTGCTTCCCTGGGGTCCAGTGAAATGAAATTTAGGTGAGTTATGTGTCTAACTAAGGAATTTGCAGTTTATCATTTACCATTTGCAGTTTATCAGTTATCATTCTGAAAGTGAACAAATAGAAAGTGAAGGAGATGAAATATAAAGTATAAGAAAGAATGGGTGAGCCCGTTTAGTTGTCATAATGTGTCAGTGAATCCAAATTAAATTTGCTGTCTTACCTTGTATCACTTCTAAAAATGCTATTCTGTCACATCTGTTCATGAATTGAATTTAGAAGATAGGCCAACTTAGACTATTGTTTAAAAATACACCTTCTTAAAATAATCTAAATTTCTGTTTGAAAAAAATGACATTTTTTATTGCATAGGTGTCAAAGCATAAGTCATTTTGGTTTTGTGAATCTATAAAGGATATGGTCAAAACACATAGTGATACTGTTAATTAGTATGTAAACCTTGAGGCAGAATTAAGTAATAGTTTAAAATCAAAGCTATAGAGTTTCTGTAGAGACTGATTCCTGTCTAACGTTCTTGAAAACGCAAATGGTTGCAGCAAACTTCTACTTTTGTCCTGTATTAGTAGATTCTCACCTGGTGGTACCTTCAGTGTCTTTCATTAAAAGAACCCAACACTGCAGCAGCAGTGGCCTCTGACCCATTTTGTAGAGCAGGCAAAATTAAGCAATTAATTGCATCCTTCAAGATTCCAGGTTTCCATTACAATTATGTATTTTTGGGTTTTATTCTATGTGGAACATATAGTATTCACTCTTTTCTACAATTAGTATAAACCAATCACAAACTCCTTGATCTCAGATGTTTTTACATTCTTAGAAATTATTGAGGACCACCAGGGCTTTGGTTTATGTGGGTTACTATCATTTTCCATATTAAAAATCAAAACCGAGAAATCTATTAAATACAGGAATACACGCATACATTCTATTAG
Source organism: Callithrix jacchus (assembly GCF_049354715.1). Taxonomy (NCBI): domain Eukaryota; kingdom Metazoa; phylum Chordata; class Mammalia; order Primates; family Cebidae; genus Callithrix; species Callithrix jacchus. Next base: position 68,267,073 of record NC_133514.1, on the reverse strand, counting down.
CTGTCAGAGCGATGATGTCATCACCTATCATTTAGCCTCTAGAAAACTTCACTGTACCCTCTTGACACAATGAGAGTGTAAAGGGCAAATAATGTCTAATATTATTGTGAAAATAGTTTGACCTTACAGACCTCTCGAAAGTGTTTAGGAGACCACAGAAGTCCCTGGGCAACACTTTGAGAACCACTGGCACAGAAATTTTAGTGCAGAACACACAACTCTTTTTGAGTTTTTGTGACCTTATAAAGTCAAACATCTACCAAAACATTTCTGATTCATTTATTCAAATTGTGATCTGGCCAAAAAGAGACTTTGGTTTTGATGTGAATACTCAGGTTTAATATATGAATCATTCCTTAGATAAGAACAGTATTTATGGTAAGTATGTGATAATTATTATAAATCTGAGATGAGATATTGACTACACAGTCAATATTTCACAAAGCAATAATTCACAGTTATCGGACTCTCTATGTGGGTCTATTTTCTGAAATCTTCAGTAATATCAGTGGCTATAGTTTCAACACATTAAGAAAAATGCATCAGAGTTACTTTGGCTTTTTCTAGTTTTGAAAGTGTTTTTAGTTTTATGTTTTAACTTCTGGCTTTCATGGTCCTGTGCGTATGCTTTCATTACCCAAATTGCATTTATACCAGTGCTTAGAAGATGGAATTAATGTCATTTAAAAATATTGATTTCCTTTATTTTCTGTATAGAAAGTGGGACAGTAAGTGTATAAAAACCATGAAACCATTTTGTAATTTTACTAGGACAAGTGAAAAAAAATTCCAAAATTCAGGTGACAATAGAAAATAGGATCCATAACCAAAATAACAAGAGTAGAAAAATGAAGCCATTTTATCAGCCCACTGTAGTTCTACTTGGTATGCAAAATAAATGTCCATTTTAAGCCCCTTGAACTGATCTACTATTTTATACCACTAACGTTCAGAAATAAGGACTTTCCACAAGAGACTATAAAACTAACTGTCTAAGAACTGCAACCCTATTAGGGATGTTAAAACATATACTTTATTTGGCTCTTCTATCAAGGTGAGAATAATAGGTTAAATTTAGGATAAGGATTCTGGAATTGGCTGTCAATATCACTATGGATATCTTTTAGATGTACATAAATGATTTTGTGGCCGTAATACATAATTGACATTTCTTTCACTTTATACTCAGTTGAAAACATGAAGCATTTTTTTTCTGGATTAAAGTCTTTGTTAGGTATAAAATTTATGTAGATATGTATCCCCATACACACACACACACACACACACACACACACACACACACATATGTATATATATTAGATGTACATAAATGATTTTGTGACCATAATGCCTAATTTACATCTTTCACTTTATACTCAGTTGAAAACATGAAGCATTTTTTTTGTGGATAGACATGCTTTGTTACATATAAAATGTATTTGTGTATGTATTATATGTGGATCATGCCATCCTTTCTCAAAGCAGCTTCCTTAAGTTCTGCTAAAAATTTTGAGGTCTATTAGGAAAACATGTGAAACATTGAACACATTCATTCAATTAAAAAATAATAAAATGTTCATATATGTCTATATGTGTGTGTGTATATGGGTATATACATGTATGTATATGTGTGTATATATACTATGTATGTGCACATATATAGAGTGGTGGTTTATTACCTTCATTTGCATTGCCTACAAAGCCAGTCAGAGTCAGAATTTAGATAATTCTTCATTATACACTGTTCATCTTCAGGAGATCAGGCACTCAGGCACCATTCTTTGAACATCACAGACCACAAGTCCTTTTAGATTTAGGCCAGATGAAGCCCTTATTTCTATGAAACACTGAATCTAAGACACATTTTTTTGCCAGTATAGAAGTTGTGTTCATCACACTACCCATAAACCTTGCTGACCAAATGTTGTACATGCCAGTACAGATATATATCTGGACTGGAATTTTATATAATATATATAATATAAAATCACACCATATTTTATATATATGTATATATGTATACACACACACACACACACACAAATCTAGTATAATTCGTAGCAAGATATAACCTTTCTCTTTTCGTAGAGTTTCCCTCCATTTTTGCAAGAAATTCTAATATACTTCAAAGGCCACCTAGCATGCTGCTAGGAAGGGAGATGTGCTTTGGAATAAGAGTCCATTATTCGACTCAATGAACATTTTATTATTTTTTAAGTGAATGAATGTGTTCAATGTTTCACATGTTTTCCTAATAGATCTCAAAGTTTTTCAGCAGAACCTAAGGAAGTTGCTTTGATAGAGGATGGTATGATCCAAGAATAATATCCTACAGTGCATATTTGTATCCAAAGTGGTTTATGCAGGTGTGAGCAAGTGGTGTTTGTAAAAATCCTGTTGAATAGGCCACATTCTTTCAGTACACTAATTGCTGTTTAATTGGTGCCTCTACAAAAGCTACTATTGCATGGCAGTGATCAAATCATCCTCTCTCCCAATGTGTCCACATAGAAAGTTCTGTCAGGCCTCTTGTTATAAATGTAATGAAGATTGAGGGAATTCCTGCAGAACGCATAGAAGAAACTGGTCTAGTTGAAACTTTAGGCTCTGAAATTCTAGTACTTCAATTCCTTTTGAATCAAAGATTATCTTAATACCCAGCCCTTCCCTTTTAAGTCATGAATGCAGCGTTTCCCACATTCAAAGTACAGTAGTAATTTGACATTGTGAGGGTTATATCGAAATTACTAAGGTGTAAACATGTAATTGTCACTACAGCTGTTTGATTTTCTTCTCAAACCACTTTTCCACCAAATAACCTGATTTTGATGCATATTTTTCACACCACAGTTTAACTGGTGCTTGAGTCTTATGGTCATATTGCTGAAGGAGAAATGAATTACTGCATATGGGATGGGACGTATAAGACAACAATACAGCATCGAATTGTCACTGTTGAGCAGCTTGCTGGGTCACTTGCTAACTCAGCTGCTGGTCCTAAACTAGCTTCTCAGTGAATATAACACAAAATGTGTCTCAAATTATTAAATAATATGTGATGAGGTATTTAAGAGTCCTTGTTAATAGTCAGAATTACAAATGCTATATTATATACTGCTGTAGTCCCCATGCCATTATTAAGAATATATACTTATTAAAAATATTTATAGGCCAGGCATGATGGCTCACGCCTACCAAGACCAGCCTGGACAATATGGTGAAAGCCTTGTTCCTACTAAAAACCAAAAAAAAAAAATAGCCAGGTTGAGGTGCCTGTGATCCCAGCTACTCAGGAGGCTGAGGTGGGAGAATCACCAGACCCTGAAGAGGTTGACACTGCAGTGAGCCATGATCGCACCACTGCACTCCAGCCTGGGCGACAGAGAGAGAGAGACACCTTGTCTCAAGAAAATATATATATATAAATATAATTCCACCTCTTTAAATTTGCCATGATGCCAGATACTGTGTGATATACTAAAAATAATTAGAAATGTATTTACAGTCTACTAGAAAAGAGAATATAGGCAAATAAATAGCTACTATATGAGGTAATATGTAATCAATTGTTACAAATCTTCCAAGAAAAGGGGTTTCTTCTCCAGGTGGGAGAATCGGGTGGGAGGCACCCCCAATGGTTTGGACAGATGATTGTGGAATTCAGGGAACATAATAGACACTCACTGAATGTTGGCTCCCTGACCTTCTTGCTGCTTTCCCAGTCCTGACCTAAGTGAACAAAATCCAGATTCATCATCATTTGAAAATGAAATCTCTATCCCAGACATAGCAGAACATTCCTCAGTTCTCTATTCTAGCCTACTGGAATAATTTTGCAGGGGCATACCTTGACACAGTTTCATGTTAATTGATTTCCAGGTAAAAATTCTTATGTTTAAACATTTATCTTTTTCAAGTGATTAGGAGTCTTGGGTTTGGTTTTGTTTTTTAACATCTAACTACAAAACTAAACATGTATACTTGCTTTCAGAAATGTATTCCAAACTAACTGGACTCCCCTGCCTTTCCTCCAGTTACAGAGGTGTGGCTAAGACAAAAGGTTTTATTTTACCCCTTCGCAAAAGACAAGGTAGAATCTGAGTGTAGGTTAGAAACAGTTTGTTTTAGTTTGTTTTCATATTTTCCTCCAAGTGAGGCTGAAATCCTCTTTTGCAAACAAGGAATGAAAAGGTGTGTATTCACAGCACATCCAGAGGAAGTGACCCTCATCCCCATTTTCTCACTTTTCTATATGTTTCATGGACTTAATTTTTATTGACTACAGAGCTTAAAATTTCTTTTATTATCCCCACTCAAACTGTAAAACTCAAAACCCCATTCTGTCTTTCCTCTTATCATGTGGTCTTCTGCTTGGGACCCCTGGGTTGGAAATATTTGCCCATTACCACTTCTAGACCTGGCATATCCGGATCCTTTACTGATCAGTTTGGAGGAAAGTCAGTGTGGGGATTGTAGTTCCCACCCCTTTCTGGATGGTCTGGGCGTCACTCCTTTGCTCTGAACATCCTTAGATCCACTGTGCCCCTGTGTATCCCTTGTCCTTGGGGCTGAAATCTCAGCTCTTAAGCACATCACACAAAGAGTCCAAAATTCGAGGGAGTAGAAATTGTGTCAAATGAGCATGTGGTTCTGGAACTGGTCCGTTTTAGACATCATCTCATTTCTTTGCTTTGTGGGCCTGCAGGGCTTTGGAAGTAAATTGGTGCTATAGCAACTTCCACTTAATTTGCTCAGTGGTTAAATTGATCTATCTCTTTTATTTGATCGGATCTCCAGGAACCGAATCATTTGCATTGATTTATTGATTGGCGCTATGTTTTCACCATTAGTTTTGATCACTTTCAGCTGTTAATATTGGATAATTCAATCAGGATTGATTGGCCTTACCATTGAAGGCAGAAAGCTAATCACGTAGGACACAAACAGGACATGGCTGAGCTAACCTCAGTTTGTTATTCTCCTCTCTCTCCCTTCCCACCCCTCATCATCTGTGCAGTAGCAAAAAGACTAGTTTTTCTTAAGCAAAGGAGGGAGTTTGCAGTTGTATAGCATTCATAATGCATCTAAAGGTAAGATGGTTTTATATGGCTTTTTGATACAATTTCATCTAGAAATTAAGCAAGCATACAGAAAGGTAAGCACGATTATCACAATGAACTCATTTGGACTAAATGAGTAAATGTATTTTCAGTTACCCGTTTTGTACCAATAAATGGCTAATCTGTGTGTGCATGCTTGGACGCACAACCTGGGCTCACCTTTTTCTAAATTTGGCCTTTCCTGCTTCACCACGTGCCTTGGTAGTCAAATTTTCAAGAATCAAGTGGTTAATATGACTGAAGTAAGGGCAACAGAGGTAATTGCAATAAGCTAAAACCACTTTATTTGCATTTGAATTGTTTCTACAGCACGCCAGCTCAGTTTTTAAAAATTCTCCATCCATTAATTTCTTGATGTTCTTATTGATGGCTGGTTTTCGCTATTAAAAGAGGGAGCACCACCTCTTCGTTCTAGGACTCGTTCCCTCCTCCAGCAGCCCTGTTGTTAGCGAGCTGCCATTACATTATTTTTTTGTCTGGCCCAGAGTTGACGACAGATGGCCATCTCCGAACTGCCATCAGTGCAGCTTTATGGAGCATCCAGCCAGGGTGTACTGAAGAGCACTGTGGCCAGTTCTGCAGCCCCCTCCCTCCCACCCCCTGGAAATGTTCATCACCTCTGCCACATTCTGCTTTGGCTGGGCTCTGCTGGCCCTGCCATCTTCCGTGTCGCCAAGACAGCCTGCTGCCATAGCACCGGAAGATCTGCCTCCATTAGGAAGGAGAGACTGCGTGTGTGACTGTCTTGTAAAGACAGAGCTCTGTCTCAGCGCCTTTGTTGCCGGATCCTTTGGAGAGATCCGGAAATCCAAATTTCCAAAACATTCTGCCATCCAGAGAGGCACATGGAATTGCCACATGTTTCTATTTTAGATGTTTGCACCACACATGGATCGGTTTCCTCACATTAGTGGAGACAAAGTGCCAAGAATAGACCCCTTATGTTTACAAACTTTCCTCTAACTATTGGGAAACACCACTTCCGTATCCAACTGTTGTGACAATTAGGGTAAGAAAGATAGTAATCATGGGCTTCCACTATAAATCCCCTGAAATGAGCAAAGAATCCATTCCAGCGTCTTCCTGATCCATCGATGTGGCGATCCCTCAGACAGCCGGGTGAAATGAGCTGCTGCTGTGCATTTGGAGAAAGATTGATAGGCTGCCCTTGATCGAGTTTGCTAAGGCCAGGCAGCTTCAGAGCCAAACGTGTATTTTAAGAGGAATTCACATTTGTATCCTTTATTGTTATATTTGCAGTGAATCTACAGCTTGGAACAGGCTCTGCCCTGCAGCTATGAAGGAGTAAGTTCCCCTTATTGGAGAGAGAGAGTAGTGTTCTGTAAAAGCCTGAGATGTGGCGGTGAGATGAATAGTGCTTAAAAAGCTGTGCTTGCGGTGCTGTCATTTAGAACAGCAACTCCGAGGCTTTAAACGGGAGTGAAAGGCGGGGTAAACGAGTCCTTTAAAAGTGGTGAAATTTTAAACTGCCTAAAATAACAGGTCTCCTTCATTGATAACTTCATTGAATGAGTGAGTGGAAACTAACTGGCCAGGAACTGCTATCCCAGAGGATGGCAAAGTTTGCAAAAGCGGGGCTTTTTCCTTGGGCCCCTGCGTGTCTGGGAGGGCAGCTGCTTTCCTGCGTGATCCCTGCCCCTGCACTGATAGCAGCTCCTGGCTGGCAGAAGACCATCCTTCATTGGAAACCCAAAGTGCCCATAAAAGATTTCCTTTTTCACATTGCCAAAACTTAATTTTATAATTGTCTGACTTACACCACTGGGCACATCTGCTAAGCTTGTGTGCCTTCTAGACATATAAAAGGCGACTGTGATACCATTAAATATCAGCAGTGTGCTTAGCTGTGCTTTGAGTTTATAAGGGTGAAAGGTGATTGTGCAGGAAAATGGAACAGTATATTTGCTGTGAGACAGGCACCAAGACTTCACTCCTATACTCAGTTATAATTCATGACAGTGCTGGTGGGAAGCCCTTATCCCTCTGTGGAGTTAATGCATCTCCACTGAAGCCTGCTGAGAGCACCCTGCGTTCCCCCCCACCATCTGTGCGCTCACTTCCTAGCTCTCTCCTCTCTCTTTTTCACTCTCTCTCTCTCGCTTACTTTTTCCTGAGATCTCTTGGTGTTAATATTGTCAGACTGCTACTGAATTGTAAAGGTGGTTCTCCAAAGCAGAACTGTCATTTAACTAGGGAAAGAGCTGAAGAGAATGCATTACAGCGTTGTTTAATGTCTCATTTAGAAAATGTCGATTAGAAATTGGACCGAGAAGCAGGAATGCCTTAACCCCATCGCTGATTCTGAGGGCCAAGGATGTGCTGCTAATCATCAGTTAGTAACAGGAACCCATGGCCTGAGCATGGATGGAGGCCAGGGACACAAAACAAGGTGTTCATCGCAACCCATACTAATCCCGTGCCGAACCCTGAATTGAGTGTCATGGAAGTTGAAGTTGAGTGCGACCAAGGTCCTGAGAACTGCTCGCCCACACTCTGTCCATTGGCTTGGACCAGCCAATGGAAGGAGGTCCAGTCCAGACCCCACACACTGGCCCCATCTGCCATGTGATGCCACCCACTCTGAGGACCACAGCTAATTGCCTTGGAGCTACCCAAGCCTCGGTTCAAAATGATCAAACCCCTGGGTTGTACAGAACTTCACTTAAAAGAGCAGTAGTGATTTGTACGATGCAAGCCACATTCTAAAGTGAAATATGGCCACACTGGCGGCAGCCCAGAGCCGGCAGAGGGTCCCAGAAATAGATAGTTTGTTCCCAGTCTGTCTTATCCCCTTGTGTTCTCTCCCGCCTCCCCCGCCCTCTGCACTCCCACTTTCTGCTGGGAGCCCAGAAGGTGATGAGACATGCGGAGGGTGTGTGCTAAAACAGGATGGAACTGCATCTTGTCATTCATAGCCGACCCAAGATCAATTTGCAATGTCCCATAGTAGTGTTCTTACCATACTCCATTGTTAGTGCTCCTTTTAAAAGGTAAATCCGGGTCTGAAGTACCAGTGTTTGCATTTCACAGACGTGATACTGTAGGGGACCTACTGTGTTATAAGCTGCAGAAATGGACTTTTTGTGCCTCAGACTCCACTGATTCCAAAGAAGCTTTCGAACTGCAGCGGCGGGGTGAGAGGTCATGCATTAAGACAACGGCACCCACGCGTAATTCCACCTCGCGTGTAATTGGCTCACGGTCTCATTCTGATGTTTGGGTGACATTAGTCACATCATCTTGTTCATCTTCCAAAGGAAAAGTAGGGCAAGAATGGCTGTGCTCACTGTCCAGGTTTTCTTGGGTGAAAGATCACTTTGAGATGACACAGCTGAGTAGTCAGCCTGAAATCCTGGTTGGTATTTTATTAATTTTGCACCAAGATAAATCCTGAAATTCTGACAAACTCCATGACAGGTGAAATTCCTTCTTGCAGAATCTGCGCAGCAAGAGGCTGCTCATTTCGTTCTGTTCCGAGGCAGGCAACAGGAGGGCAGCTTTATAATCAGCCCTCAAAGGACCCCCAGCCGCCCCAGAGTCTCGGGCTGATTGAATAACTCCTGGGCCTCTTCCCCTAGGCCTCCATCAGCGGGGGTCCTGTGGAAAGCAATCTCCCGCAGACTGGCACTGAAGTGAGCTTTAAACCACCATTTTCTGCTCTCCAGAGGAGCCCGGAGTACTAAAAGATAGATGGACTGCAGATATTTTATGAGAAACTGTCAGAAGAAGAGCAGAGTAAATGTTTTTTTTTCTTCTTCTTTGAGTCACACACTACATCACTGTTGAATTTCTCCCAGAATCTTTTACATTTCAAGTGAGAAATTAATTGGTTGCTAACCTTTAATTCCCCCTCCCTCTTCTTCGTTGTCTTCCTCCTTTTTTTTTTTTTTCTTAAATATTCACACAGAGGCCCTCTGCTTAACCACAGTTGCAGAAAATCAGTACCATTTGCAATGAAATATTTATAATGACAGAATGAAAAATTGGATTCATTTTCTGGACTGTAGCCGAACAGTCTGCAACTTTGGTGCGGCATTGTTTAGCATCTCTCATTCCTCCCTTTCATTGGCGTCTTTTTCGGAAACATACCACATGGACGCTCACCTATGCTTTGGAGGGATGCCTACCAAAACACAGAGCCTGTTTCTACTCTTTAAAAACAAAAAAGGAGAGAAAGGCTCATGTCTGTGTGTGTGCTGCTGTGGTGGGGGGGGCACACGGATATGTCCCATCAAAAGGTAGAGAGGACGTGAACTCTGTCAAAAGGAATGGCGTGCTAACTCTGTGGGGAAGAGCTGGGAGAAGTTTATAAGGAATACAGGAGACAGTCTGGCTTGCACAGTAGCAGAGCACAAATAGCAATCAGCATGCCATCGTATCTTGGGGCAGATTTATAAGGGGAATGGGAAGGCAGAACGGAGGTGTGTAAATACACGCTGAATATCATAGCTCCTGTTTTTTCCCTTTAGTGTTTGCTGTGTAGGCTTTCCTTGCCATGTGACCCTTGTATTCAGAGCTGCCTCCTAACCAGGGCTGATTATTGCATTTTTTAAGAGATAAGAGATGAAAGGATTTTGCTAGGACAGCCCAGTGTTGTATTTTAAACAAGTCTGCCTCCCAAGTGCCAGAGCCACAACAATACATTGATTCTTATTACAGGGCTGAGTTGGATTTGTAGTAAGTTGCCAAGGAAGTCCATATGGGTCTAGCAAATAAGTTTTTACTCACCACTCCACAGACAGGCCCAAAGAGCCTGCCTATTTCTTCTCCCTCCATTGGAATACAACAAGGGATTATGCCCTATAAGGGGGCCATCCCAGCTTTCCATCCCAGGCCTCTGTGTGAACTTTTCTTTGTCCTTTTTGGGAACACTGGGTTTAATTAGTTGGTGTTGTTTTATTTTGTTAGGGTTTCAAAAGTGAAAACAGTTCTAAGTAGATTTAAGCATCAATACAAATAGCCTCAAATTCAAATTTTAGAGGTTTCCTTCACTGAATTTGCATCCTGCATTGCCAACTCCACAGGATCAATAATCCATATTTTATTACATAATAAAGGCTGCCTATAACTGAATTAGCTCATTCATTCCCTCTGATTAGCCCTATTTTATTCATGGAGAGAGAAAAGAATACAAACTTACCTTCACCAATAGATTGCATTATTTGGATGTAAAAAGCTTCCAGCACTATAAAACAATTGCATAAGGATAAGAGAGAATCCATTTCAGTATTTGTTTACCCTAAGAATAATAGGACTCCTATCATCCTGAAATTTTTGGTGACAACCTTAAATTTCACATCCATTGCATGGAACTGGTCTCCAGTCAGCCTGGTCTGAGCACCCTGTATAATAGCAGCAAGTATCCTACTCCAAAATTCTGAAAAACAACTGGGATAAACAGGCTTTTTCTTTTGTAACCCTTGGAGAAATTCACCTTTTACTTACCCTAAGGCCATTTCCTCTTATTCATCCACGGATTATCATTTTCAAGGTTTTTGAATGCTCACTGTATTCTCTTTGAAGCAAAATCTTAGCACAGATTTGTGCTCACTAAGATGGTGCAAAACGCTGAGTGGGAAAGGCATCGTTCATTACCGGGATCTCTCAAGATCATGATGTCGAGTTTAACTTGTGGGTGACACATACTTTCTCAGAGGCTTGGAGTTTTTACACAGGCTTCCAGATTTGTCTTTTCATTGCATTCCAAAAAAAATGATTTTGAGAAATATGCTGACAGTTCAGCATGAAATGATGTGTGTTCTGACTCACCCTGCATTGTAGCTTAGGAATCTAGCCTGAAGTAATTTTTCTGTAGCATTTCTATGACTCTCTGATTCAGGGGAGAAAAAGAAGTTTCCTTTAAAGTGTGTGTTTTAGGATGTGACAGTAACTTTTCTCCAGCGCCGTGTGTGCGTGGATTCAGTAGACTGTTTCCACTTAACCCTTTATTATTGTTTTCTTTCTTGAGTGCCAGGGTTAAGGGGAAGGCATTTTTTCTTACATTAGTTTTTCAACAACTTAGGTGAGTCTGAAATATATACCCAAGTAAATGGGAACTGTAATGGTGTGTTCAGAATCAATCTCCTCTGCAGACCAGGCAAGGAACACTGAATAGCGTTCATTTATGTACTGCCAGATGTATTTCTGCATGTGACTGGGCTGGCCAAACCGCTTTGAATGATTTTCAGTGTTATTAAGCAGACTCACAGGAGCAACAGGACTCGTGACAGAAGTAAAGAGCCCGGTGGCAGGAGTCCTTGGTGAAGGAACGTTGCACAGAAAGAGAAGCACCACAGTGCAGACTCTATTTTAATATCTGAGCTAACAACTCTCTGGGAATATTTCTCTTCCTCTTGTCCAGCTCCTTCTGTGTTGTGGCTGGTTTGCATTTGTGTGTGAAGTGCCAGGCGGTTTAATGAAGTTATTCTTTTATAAATTTTGCAACACTGAAGCAAGCATGAGGGCTTTAAATTAGAATAAGTGCCACTTCTGTATGGCAGGTTCCTTTGAGGACTGATTAGAATGAGGCCTCCCGTTGCCTGGCCCTTTATGCGTGGCAGTGTTGCTGTGTGTTCTTGTTTACGGCTCACCTTTGAATTTGCATGAGTTTGCACCAGGCCTGCCGCCTGGCCCTCCGTTAGTCAAGACTGTCTTCCTTTCAGGATCATGTTAAATACTTCACTTTAAAGATATTTTTTAAATTATATTGCTTTATTGTAATGAATTAAAATTAACTTGGAGTAGCAAATTATTTAAGGATGTGAGGGTTATAGATTACTCTCACCATAGCTACAGCACATCTCTGTGTGGAGGAATGAAAGGGTTCTCTTTCCAGTAGCTCCGTGCACCATAAGGGGTGAGGAAACTGTCCCACAGAGACCTAGAAGCAAAGCCAGAAAAGGTGCCCAGGAAGTGAGAGGGGGAATGGGAACATCACGTGTGGATTTCTGAAGCAAATAGCAGCTCTTCTTGGCAGGGCAGAGAGTGGGGTCAGCTCTGCCATTTTAAGACCTTAAAGAGTGTAAGATAACAGGAAATGGTGGACAAGAGAGAATAAAAATATATCTTAAGACCAGGCTTAACAGAGAATAGGAATTGCACTCAACCATTCCTGACTTCTTTGTGCCTGTATGAACTTGCTAATAAACTGGGATGGTTTTAAGGGGTGGGGAGGGATTGTTAAAGAAAGAGACCTGAAACTTTCAGCAATACAGTAACATACAGGGAAAGGGAAAAGAAAAGCAAGCACACCGGCAAAAAAAAAAGGGGGCACCAAACTTGAATGTGAATGTTTTCTCTTCCCTCCAAACTCGGATTTTTTTCTTTCAAGTAGGAGACAACCAAACAGAATTGGGCCTGTGAAATATTTGCATTTTTAAAGAGTTTGCTTAGAACTTAAAACAAGAGTTACTTGGGGCTCCTTCTAATTACATTCTCCATGCAAGAATAAGTCCCCTGAGAGACAGAAAGATCAAAGGCACACACCAGGAATCTCACCTGTAGAAGCAATGCATGTAACTATTTTTCTGCCCTGTGCAACACTCACTTGCTTAGGCGTGGAAATGGACATGTGCACATGTGTATTCCCACGCGCGCGCGCACACACACCACTCAGGAAGTGGCTCACGCTTAACGCAGTTTAATTATCTAAATTAATACATTGTCCTTTCACAGTTTTTTTAAAAATGTATCATTACTAAAGCCTATGCCATAGTAGACACGCTAAGTTTTTTCTTTTTTTTTTTTGCTTATGGTGGGGAAAGATGTTTTTCTGCTATCCTTAATGATTTATAACATGTTTGACTTACTCTTAATGTGAGTTTACCTCCTAGGGAGTGTGGCAGTGTTTTTAATAAAAGAAATAATACACTACAAGGAAGTGGCATTTCTTTTGCTTTTTGCCCAAGTTCAATAAACTATTTTTCATACTTATTGGAATTTGGTTGAAGGGAATCCATGTCCCTATCAAGTGGAAAAGCAGAAAGAGTCTTGGCTTCCTCCTTCTTCCTACAAAGGTTACCCTTTGAATATAAATTACAACGTCCTGTGCTTCTCCCATTCTAATCAGATGACCTTTTGAATCTGGTGGACCAGAGTTTAAATCCTAAGCCTGCCAGTCAGTTTTTAAATCAATGCCCTGCTCCACCATCTTTTAGTGTATAACTAAATTTCAGTGGATTTCAAACACAGAAGTGAAGGCAATGATACCAGTGGCATCTTGCAGCTGACTGCAAAACAGCCAAACTTAATTCTGAGATCTTGGCCAAGTGATATGATTATAGTTAATTTCGCTAACTAAAGTCTCTTCAAAAACCTTCCGGGATTCAAAATCTAAGAGAAAAGGGAGGAGTTGAAATTTTGTAATGTTTGCAAGAGGACATTTCTGAGCAATTATCAATTTAAGCTTCCATTATTTGCCGCTAATTACTACACAAGACTGTTAAATATTTAGTAGAAGTTTGTTTAATTGCGTTTGACTGGAAGGGGATGCTTGAACATAGCTTCAACAGCAAGAGTTGGTTGTGTGCACGAAGAGCTGGCAGAGAGGAAATTTGTATTCGCCCAAGATGAACACATTACAGTGTCAGACAAGCCTTCTTTTTTCTTCCTTCCAAAGATTTATTTATCTTTAAGGTATCTAAAATTAGAGCACGAAGAAGGGGCACTGTTCATGGATGTAAAATTGGAAGGAGGTCATTCTTAACCTTGTTTACAGATGTTCTAGTTTAGAAAGCGCCAGTGTGATAAATTAAACATTACAGGGGAAAAATTAAAGCTTAGCAACAACTGGCACATGGACACATCTGTCTGTGAAGCACTGACTTAATCCCTGAATATCTTATTAGACAGTATTGCCTATCAAAGCCTTCTGTCCCACAATACGCTGGAATCCTGCAATTCCAGAATCTTGAGTGAAATCTTTACACTCTCCCTCTCACTGGTGCTGGCTTTGTATAGTTTGATTTAAATTTTCTGCTGGCTTCTTGCATGGAAACAGACAGCTCAATTCATTGTTTTCTTTTAAAAATAAACATTATACTCTTAATATATTTCCCAGTGGCTATTTTGCTCTTTTTAGCCTCTTCTTCCCATTCAGCACCTTTTTTCTCTCACTATCAATGTAGTAGATAGTGCACGCTATTGTCAGTTCCAAAGAGGGAAATTTTCAAGCTTGTCAGGTATGCAAAACAGATAAGGGTCAGCTTGCAACTAAAATTTTACTACTGTTTTTAAGATTTTAATGGAAAATGGGGTTGTCACAATATTAACATTTCCCGTATATGATGTCACAGTAGATTTTGCCCTTTGGAAACTGGTGGATTAAAGGGCTTGTTTTATGTCTCCAAAATGTTTAATTGTCAAAATAGTAGGAATTGTTCTGTTAGCAACTGAGACTTTGCATTATTTCAATAATTAGTTTTTGCTCAGGCTTCTGAAGATTCACATTAGACTAAGACTAAGCTGGATGTTCTTGGTACTTGGTAACCACAATGGGCTTTTCCAGCTCAGTTTGATATTGCAGAAAATAGCAAAATGTGGTGAAAATAGGCCCTTTTTGAACTGACTCCCCACCTCACTGCACAACCAGATATGCCTGCAGCTCCACCAGATGCTTCAACTCCTAAGCAGTTCCTGCCCTCTGCTCTCTGAGCTCTCAGCTTTGCGGCTGCTCTTCCCTCTACTTCAGGAGCCATTTTCTCCCTTTTTACCTCTACCCCCTCATCTCTCCCACACCAGGCAAGTGGGACTCCTCCAAGAACAAAGCCCCTCACACAAGGCGAAGGGCCCTTCCTCTGTGTCTTAGAGTACCCTGTCTCTCTGGGTAGAAGGTCTGGGCTATGGCAATGAGTGTCCTTTATCTCTACAGCTGGCCCAGCCATAGGACGAATTCTAAGACCCTGAACATGGGCGTCAACCCTCTGGGACTTAATTTTCTCATCTGTAAAATGAGATACTGGACCAGATGCTGCTAGGTACCACCCCACCCCTCAGCACCCCAGCTCTGAAACCAATTTTTTGTTTCTCTGTGGCATTACTTACAGGTGTGGTTGATTCACCCGCCATTGAGCCTAGACCAACAAATTGAAGATGATGGCTCTGTAGTTCTTTTCAAAGTGGATAGTTGTCTCCATTCCCCAAATACTGGTTTCCAGAGTTTAATATTTGGGTCCCTTTAAACATTATTAGATTACAAATATCCCTAAAGCAGCATTGATTGATTGCCACTAAAATGTACCATCTTTGTTCATCAATGGTACATGGATGGTCTTAAGAAGTCACTGAAAGAATGAACACTTCTGGAAATACTTGGTTCTTCACATAAACAATCCTATTTATTATATATTTCAAAGACTTCTTTCTACAATTTCTGTGCAATTGCCCATGTTCACCCACTGAGTGTATTTTAAATGTCATGCAGTACAGTCTTGTGGTACATATGTGTCCTTTTGCAATTCTCCTTTTAAGATAAGGAGTATACCATCTTTGAAGACAAAGTAGCATACTCAAGCATTGTATTGTAAGCTCAATGTATTTTCAATACAAAGTAAATTCAGAACAATTATATGTCTTCCTCATAACCACCTGTTCCTGTATCTGACCTCTAATTTAAGACTGTCAGTAACAAAACAGGTCATTAACAAGACTTCCTCATTACAGCTATTTGACACGCCTCATAGACCACCATTCCTTCTTTCCTTTTAGATCAGTTCTTCCCTGCAGATTCTTCAAATCCCTTAAATGCAAAACTCTCCTTATCTCCCAGCTTTCATTTATTGACGCACAAATGTTTTTCAAACAGTATAAGGCAGGATTCCTCAGTATCTCCCTGGTGGGAGAGATGCTTCCCACCAAGGGATATGTGGCAGTGTCAGGGGACATTTCTGATTGTCACAACTGGGAAGATGCCACTAGCATGTTGGAGATAGTGGCCAAGAGTGCTGCTAAACATCCCACAATGCCCAGGACAACCCCCTAGAACAAAGAATTGTCCAGTCCCAAATGTCAGTAATGCTGAGGTTGGGAAACTCTGCTTGCTGTAAGGCAAGCCCCACTGGCCTTCTAAAATCTATTTTCAGGCTCCTCTGTGGAACCAAGCAAGTGAATAGCATGTTTTTATATAATGACTGAGAAATGGTGTACTGGATGGTCTTTTAGGTTGCTTCAGATGAGATAGAAGAGCTTTTTACTATAGGCGCATGGTTAAGTGTTTGGAACATAAACTCATCAACATGCCAATGTCTTCATGCTTCAGGATTATTTCAGATCACCCTTTTCTGAACTTTGTTAGCACAGAGTCCGGAGAACAACAAAAACAAAAATGTCCTTCAGTGAGGTTTATTAGAATGTAAAATTGTTTCCTATGGGAGGTATGATAGAAACTTCATTGCCAGAATCATTCAAAACTGGCCTAGTGTGTAAACTTTATCAAACAATTATGTTCTTACAAGGGGACAAGCTAAATGCCCTAATAGTCCTTTCCATCTTTAATATCTTGTATTCTTCTGATCGCTTCTGATGATACCATTTCACCTTTTGCTTTAATATAGCTTAGTGTCATCCAGAAAATGCTTTGAGATGTCAGACCAAGCCCATGTGAACTGTTAAATGTCAAAAGAAAATGCATCAGTGTCTCTGTAAGTTCATGGTGATGACATTACCATATGAAAAAATAAAAAGGGAAATTCTGTCAGTGCAAACATGATCATAAATGCAACATTCATGGCTTTAAAGAGAGGGGCAAAAGCATATCATGACAGTTTGGAAATGCCATTGCTGTGTCATAATAAAAGAGTAGAACTT
Organism: Callithrix jacchus; assembly: GCF_049354715.1. Taxonomy (NCBI): domain Eukaryota; kingdom Metazoa; phylum Chordata; class Mammalia; order Primates; family Cebidae; genus Callithrix; species Callithrix jacchus. The sequence continues at coordinate 68,250,130 of NC_133514.1, read as the reverse complement.
CATTCTAGTAGACTCTACAAATGTAAAGATTATGAGTCAACTTCCCTGGCTATGAAAAATCCACTATGCATGTGTCTTTTCAATCCTCCTAGCACTTAGGGAAAATATTATATATTTGTCTTTAAAAAATGTTCGTTGAACTATAATGTAGTTCACAAAAATGCACATATCCACAGATATGGACCTGATATTTACCTCGTAAGGCCCATAAAAACACAATTACCCCATATTTCTTCATCCAGGAATTATATAGTTGTGGGCGGTAGAAACTTTGGGTGGGCAAAGTGGGGTACTTCAGGGTGATTTTGGTCTTCAGTGTAATTTTTAGAACACTCCTAATGGTACTTCCAGAGCCGTAGCAATCTACTTTTAATCAGTTTAAAATTATGAGTACTTCTGTAATTGTGTGGACTTTGAAAATGTTAATTTATTAACATTCACATCCTGTTAACCTTATTAAGATGCTTAAAGGTCACCCTTTGCCGTTTTGACTATTTTTTCTCTTAACATTCAGGAGAAATAACCCAGGACCCTGTCATCATTAGCTGTATACACTTTTAAAACTATTTTACTAGCATAAGAAGTTGGGAACGAAAAAGAGAGAGGGTGGAAATGTAAAAATCTTGATTAGAAAGTATAATTTAATAGAACATGTATTGAACCAAATGTATTGATTAATGTGGAAGATATAGTACTTATATTGATTCAAACCAGAGATTTAGTACTAAAAGCTCTAAGCCAAAAAGCTGTTGCAGATTGCTACAAAAGTCAGTTTAATGCTGTCCTTGAGAATGCCTTCACAAAGAAATTCTTCTAATGTTTGAGGACTAGGTAGAATGCAGTATATGTCAGTCTGATCCCGGAGGGTTTTATTTTGTACTCTAATAGCTGTTACGAGCCTACATTATATCCAAGGAGTAATTTTCCTTAGGGGTGCCCGGCTCGCTTTGTGTCAATATTCTAGCATTTTAAGTCACGTACAGTATATGCTTCTGGGAACGGGGAAGGAGCCAGCCAGACTCATAATGGTCTGCATTCATTAATAAAGGCAGAAGCTTCTGTCCCTCCATTGCCCACTACAGGGATGCCTCTTTGGCCTTCGGGGACCCGTACAGACACATTTAAAGAAAGCTTTATTTTGAGTGGGCAGGAGATGAAATGTAGGACTTGCAGGCATTTCCTAAGTCAGCTATATGCCCGAGCGCAGGGTGACCTTAATGGGTCAAAGAAGAATGCAGGTCAAAAGACTTATTATCCAGCCTGTTGGAAACCAATTGCTTTTGTTTAAAAAAAAGAAAAAGAAAAAAAAAAACCATAGTGCTTAAAGGTGGACAGTAATGTAGAATTCTGTTTGCAGCCTGTAACTGCACGACTGTGTGTGAACTGGAATATGCTTCCGGAAGAATAAGAGCACACCGATTATCCTCCGTGTTTACAGATAAAGGTCCAACCCAAGTGATAAAAGCAAGGGTAATATAATTAGTTAATCAGTGATGATTGATTACGGATGTTTGTGTTCTTCAACTAAAGAAAAAACAACACGCTGCCATGGTGCTGTCACCATCTGTTGAAAGAAGCAGCCACATTTAATCTTTATATTTCTTTATTTCTTCCCGCCTTGCATTGTTTCTGAGCCACAATTGCCTACTATTTCATCTAGTTGGAAAACATCTCATTTAAATTGAATGCAACTGCAGTTTAAATTCGGGTTTCTAATGGCACAGTGAATTAGTGGAAAGCTTGTTTTTTTTTTTTTTTTTTTTTCTTGTTTTCATTTTAAAATAGCATGCTGGCTCTTTTTCTTAGTTTTAAAAGCTTGTCAGAATTTGAAACAAAAGGCTATAAATAAACAAGTCATGGTAAAAATGATTAACATCTTTGAATCAACAGATTTCACAAAACTTCCATTCAAATGCCGTTTTTGTTTTTATGACCATTGATACATAACATTTTGCCGATGCCAACAGAGTGTTACAAAGCACAGACGAGACATGGTCTCTGCCAAAGAATTAGAGAAGTGAGGGCCATCTGTGGGCATAAGTTTTGGGGTTGGGAATTTAATTTTATAACCCTAGGAAGATAGGTTCCCCCTGGCTTTCCTCCAACACTGAATTTCATCATTGATATAGGTGCAAAAATTCAGATTTACATCAAGATTGCAGAAAAATGGAATCTCTTTAGCCAAGGTGAACAGTTTCAAAGGATCATGGATTTTTGTTTTTACTTAAAAATATTTTTCTTGGATTGCATTTTAAATAGGATTAAACCGTTTGACCAGTAAATGTGGTCAGCTCTCAGAAAAAGGAGGCTGACTGAATTAATCATTTGTTAGAGTGCCAAGCCCAAAATGAGAATTCCAGTCTTGTAAAATGAAAGGCATCTCATATTTAAAAAGAAATACATAGTGCTAGAAGGGAATTTTTAAGGCCGTCATCTGTTTTTTAGCTTTCTAAGTTTAATTTCACATTTATAGAGGAAAAAAAAAATACATATAGCACCCTCCTTCCAAATGGGGCCCTTTACAGTAAAGAAAGTGTTTTTGAAACCTCGCTATTAAGGTATCATACCTAGATGGATCTTCTTTTAAGCTTTAAGGTATGTTGTGGATTTGATTTTTTTTTTAACACAAACCCCCCTCGTGTAAAACAACTGTTCATAACTGGGATTAATGGTTTGCAATTTTCAGTTACTTAGACATGGGGTCTCCAGGAGATGGCTTTTTGCAGAGTAGAATATGGCTCTCTGTGGGATTACAGAAGTTTTCTTCTCTTCCTACTTCCTTTTCTGTCTTCACCCCCCACCTCCACCAATGTTGCACTGATGTTCTTCTCGATTATGTAAAACACTTTCCCTTCATTGGAACAGATATTTTTTCTCATAACCTGTCATTGCATTAAAGTACTTTGGGGACTGTGAATTGCTGTGTAAAATTGGTGAGATTACCCACTGCTTTGTTCTAGCATAGTGGTTTCCTCTGGACCTAAAGAGCTGAAAACTTGCACAGAGAGAAGGCTGCTTGCGGATGGCCTGGCAGCAGTTTTCTGCTTTCTGCTTATATGCATGTGCGTCCTGGCTGTCTCAGGAGTGGCTCTGCGGTGTGGCGGGTAGCCAAGGGGAGAGCAAACGGGGCCTCAGAGCCTACCCTCTCTTTTTGTTTGGCGCTTCTGTTGTCAACTTTTTCAGTCTTCCCACTTGCCTCTTGTCTCCCTTTCTAAAGAAATAATGTCTGTTAGTCTATGAGTATCAGAAAACACAAAAAACACTGAGTGCTCCCAGGAAGGAACTTCTTGTTTTTCTATTCAGAGAATCTTGTAGTCAAGTCCAGAGACTAGGACTTCACATGTGTTCTCCCCAAAACCTAGAAGCCAGTAGGATGAACTGTGGCTCAGATACTCCACTCCTTCCTCCAGAAGATGAAACGAGACCATTTGTGTTTTCAGTGGACTTGAAGTACTGCATGGGGGAGGAGGACAGACACATCCCCGGATCCTCAAAGGCAGTGAAGGCAGGCCCTTGAGGATGGAACAGAATCCCATGGGGGATTATTTCCAATACAAATAGATCTATTGCCAAGAACCTCTAGGAACATGCTGCCTTCCACCATAAGAATCACTGCCATTGGTGGACAGCCAGGCCTGGGGAGACCCTGCCATAGCCGTCTGTTGGGCTGGATCAAAAAAAAAGAAGAAACCAAACAAAATGAGAGTAAGAGACCTCTGTGGTCTGCAGGCATCTCCGCACCAAGAGGACTTCCTGCCCTTACTTTCCTCATGCCAGATTTCTTATGTTGATATTACTTACATCGGGGTGCTTTATTTTTGAATTTCACAAGCCATATCCTTGTCCTTCTCACAAATGATTTATATTCTTCTCTCTTATATGCAAAACATAACTCCTTTATGAAACATCTTCAATCTGTTGCAGTAAGTGATGTATGTGTATTTGTTCATGTCCTTGCACCTCTGAAGAGACTTGTATGGCTTTGGTTGAAGATGAAAGCGTACAACACACAACTGTTGCCAATTGTTATGGGCAGTTTATTTTAGGTTCTTGTTTTGTAGCATTTTGATATAAGCACATATAAAAAATACTGGGAACATTGCACCGTGTACTCTTTCACTAACCCTAGAATCCAGTCACATGTGGACTGTCCATCATAAGCACGTAAACACTTGAAAGTAATATTATTAAACTGATTTTGTTTACTTTGATTATGGTACAAAAAAAAACCCATCTATCTGTAAGAGTCCTTTTATTTCCATAAATACAGGTTGAGTATTCCTTTTTTAAAATGCTTGGGACCAGAAGTGTTTTTCGATTTCAGATTTTGGCACATTTGCATATACATAATGAGATAGTCTAAACACAAAATTTATTTATATTTCTTATATACCTTAGACACATAGCCCAAAGGCCATTCTATACAATATTTTCAGTAATTTTTTGCATGAAACAAAGTTTGAGTACATTAAACCGTCAGAAAGCAAAGGTGTCACCAGCTCAGTCACCTATATGGCATCGTGTCAGTGCTCAAAAAGTTTCTGATTTTAGGGTATTTGGATTTTGAATTTTCCCATTTGGAGATGCTTGATCTGCATTGTCGTATCTCCTTGTACTCACTTGGTAATTCTTTTTGGACTGTTTAAAAATTAAAAACCTTTCTATAAACTTGACTCTGAGATAGCAGAAGGTATAAAAAGGCTTAGATGTGGTGTATTTCGAGTAATCAAGCTTTTACTGTTTATAACCTTTCTGAATATAATCACGTTGATTTTTAAGAAAATAGCAGTTTTTTGGTCTCATTAGTACCTTTATTACCCTTTCTGTCTACATATTGGTGACAAGTACTTTTCAGAAGTATTAAAAATCAACATACAGAGAAAGTAGTTTGCATAAAAACCATTTGTTACTTCCTGTATTCACTTTGAGGCTGGGACCATTAAACTATATTTTAAAGAAGGGTAGGTGAAATACTCTTCTCCATCATGATTTGTCATCCATTTTCTTAAAAAATGAGCTACATTTGAAATGGCGCAAGGAAGATCTAGGTCCTCTTCACAAGGCTTCCTACTCCCCCACTTCTGCACCTAATCCCAATTGGTTCATAGCTGAACCTCTGGTCATTTAGCCTATATTCAAGGAGCAGGCAGTTTGCTAGTTGCTGTAAAGGATGGAGAGATAGCAAACATCTCTGAGATGAAGCCCTCTGCTTAAAATATTCCAGTGGCTCCCTTAACCTACAAGACAGTCTGAGCTCTTTAGCAAGGTACATAAGACTGCTCATATTTTTGCTCCAGACCACCTCCATCTTCGCGTCTCATGAGTACTGTTGATTCAGAACACTCCAGAAGAATTCAGGCAATCTGAACAAGTTGCAGGTCTGAAAACATACCTTGCATTCATTGGCCATCAGAATTATTGGCATGGGTGAGAGCAGGCCCTACAAATAATCATGAGACAAGACCTAAGATACATCCTATATAAGCAGTATAAAGTGCAGCAGGGCATCAGAGAAGGGAGAGAGATCAGTGTTAGATGGGTGAGCATGGAAGTGATGATATTTTGAGCTAGGCCCAAGATTGTGCTAAGAAGGGATTGGGGTCAGGGGATACAGGTAAGTAACGAGAGAACACGGCTCTGGGTAAGTGCAGAGAAGGAGAGTGGAGATCAGGCTATCTTCAGGCTTATACTTCAAACAAATGTCCTGCAAATCTGTGACCATCCTCCAGTCCTGGTTCTGGAGCCTTCCCACCCGGCGTGTCCACCCTTTGGGCCTGGCTGGTGGTTCTGAGTTGCCCAGCTATCCCAGTTACCCTCTCACAATTTGGAAAGAGGCCATTCACTCAGAAAGGGAACATGCTAGCATAGATGGAGAAGAGACTGCCAATATACAACACAAGCCGTGTCAGCTGTGAAAGGGCATCCGGGGACGGGTGCCTGCCATGGCAGGCTACTGTGATCTGCTCCTGAGCCATGGTATGACCACAGCCTGAAGCCCACCCTCAGTGGGGGGGCTGCCCCCGCTGTCCATCATCAGCCAGGCAACTCTTGCATTTCATATGCATATTCAGGGACAGATAGAGCCCTGTTGTGTCAAGATGTTACAGTCTCAAAGGGATTGGAACAGAGGCATATGTAACCAATGGAAATCACGCACAGATACATAAAACAGTTAAAACGGTGCTACCTGCTTCTTGAACACTGGGTCCTGTTTTAATAAGAGATGATGGATGGTGAGAGGGTATTGTAGAAAGGCATGGCAGAGGTGGAGAAAAGGCAAGGTGCCAGCCAGCCATCTCACATTAAAGAGGCTCCTGGCCTGGCCCCTCCCTCCAGGCCCTCATGGGTGGTAGCAGGTTCAGAATCTCTCTTGGTCTGTTTCTCCATGGGGAAGAAGCAGTAGATTTCTTTTTAGCATTACAGGGCACTCATGAGCACTATTCATCAGAGAGCAGAAACTCATTGTTCATGTCATTATGAATGAATCACATGTATATATGCTTGGTCTGATGAAAATGAAATCACTGAAACTTGTTTTCCCTCTCTTCTTCTTCTTTTTTTATTTACAGAATCATACAATGACCCAACACAGCAGTTAGTGCAAGTACAGTCTCTCAAGGAGAACTGCTTTTGTGGCACAAAAAGGGAACATGTTTTACTCTTTGCACGAAACTTTCATTGTTAATGTATATTATTCAGAAACATTGTATTGTACCATAAAACTTGTATTATCAAAACTGTTGGATGTTCATGTGTTTGAACTTTTGCGCACCGGATAGAACCCTTGTATATAAAGTGTTGCACATGTATTATGTCGTCTGATACTAAAATGGTCTTATAAAGACAAGTGGACTTGGGCCCTATTCAGGCAAGATTTTAAAAAAATGTATGAGCAAAATGGCTTAAGATAAAGTATTTTCAAGGAAGAAAGATTAAAAACAACTGTTATACATGAGACTATGGTTGGACTTCCTTTTCTTTACGCTTAAGCCTAGAATCTCTCTTTTGGTATATCAGCGGTTAAATCCAAGACTATTTTTTATTGCTGAAGATTCTTGCAGACCACAAAGAGATGTTCTCACAGAACAGACCCCACAGCTGGATAAGGCCCGTATATATATATTTGTAAGCCTTGCAATGTGACAGGTAGCATCACTATATATGCAATAGTTGTTATGTAGACTGTCAAAGAATTTTTTTTCCTGGATACATTTGAAGCTTTGAGTGTTCAAGGTTTTCCTTAATGATTTCACGCAGCCAAATTCTTGAATCAGTTGAACTAACCTGTATGTTACTGTTATTAATGTTTACTCTGCGATCTGAACCTGGAGATTACTGGAATTGTTTTCCAAGAGGAAATAAATTCAGTTTACCATTAGGTATGAGTGTATTTGTGTGTTTTCTTTCTCTAGTTACTACACCATTAAAAAAAAAAACTAATTGCCTGCACCCTTGGATATGAAATCTGCTCTTGAGCATATCACAGGCATTACCTCAATCATATTTAACCTTTTCACACTGGGCCAAATGCATCTGGAAGGATATTCATCACTCTTCATAGGGAAGGAATCAGGCGCAGTATCCTTCTACTCTATTACATACTAACAGGTCACATTGTACTTGAGGATTCTGACATCACAGATGGATGTGATGGCTGTTTTCTGCATAATTTGCAGCCCAATTCATGTCATGCTGTGCAAATCTGAACTCAAAGTAGATGGCTGCAATTTGAGAGGCAGTTTGGCTTATGTGTACTTAAGAAGCAGCGTTGTTCATTCAGAAGACAAAGCACAGAGCGGGGAGTCAGAGGGTTGTTAGTTCTAGTCCTGGCACTGCCTCCCGATGGGAGTGGCTTCACCTCCTGGCCTTGGTTCCTCCAGCCCAAGAAGGTAACAGAACTTGGTCGTCAGCCTTCAACTAGGTATGGGGACATCTCTGGAACACCACAGCCTGCCATGCAGTGGTGAATAAGGAGCTCTAATTTCAGTGCTGCCTTTTTTTTTTTTGAAGAGGAGAATTGCAATGTGTTAAGTAAACCCTGTTTTACACATTAGTCAAAATGGTAAATAAAGACCTGGTATTCGTGGGCAACTTTCATGCAAACCATGCTGAAAATATTTAAGCCACTGTGAGTCTTTTGATGGCTTCTAAGCTCTGAGATCTTTGAACCTTAAACAAGAATCCTCACAGCACTTTTTTGGTGTGGAACTAAAAGCAGGGACCAGCTGACTTTGTTGTGACCACCTGTCACCAGGAGAACCATTGATGAAACCTAGATTACCAGCACCACCAGGCATAATCCCCATCCCATGACTCTCAAGCCTTAGCCTGCTCAGGATCACCTAGAAAGCTTGTTACATCCTGGGGTGCTGGGCCCAACTCCCAGAGCAGCTGATTCAGTTGGCCCGGGGTGGCTCTCAAAAATGTGCCTCAGAAGTTCCCAGGTGATGCTGATATTGCTGGTGTGGAGGCCACACGTTGAGAACCACTACCCTACCATATTTCCAAGTTCGTTGAGCACACTAAAATAGTAATCAAGTGGAGTGGTGGCAAATTACACGATTATGTTAGCAATATAAAGAGGTTTGGTTGAATTTTAAGATCATTCAGAAACAAGTATTTTATAGTGATTAAAGTATGTGTGCTCGCCAGAATGGGGTGTGTGTGTGTGTGTGTGTGTGTGCGCGTGCACGCACGTGCGCAGATGGTTCCCAACTTATAATTACAGTTTTTTTTAACTATCATGGTACAAAAGTGATACACATTTAGTAGCTCCTCAAGTTACAATGGGGTTACATCCAGCTAAATCCATTGTAAGTTGGCAAACATCTGTATTCAGCTTTCAGCTTCATAATGTTAGGAAAACCTGCATCTATACATTTCACAATGGATTGCCAGCATGCTATTTAATTAAAAAGCTTTTTCACCAGCTACATAAATAATGAAGTATGCTGAGAATATGCAAGTACATCTATAATTAAAATACTCAGCTATATTTTTTAAAAATTAAGATCTCTGGTCCATTCAGGATTTTGCATTTAGAATGAAATAGCCATGCTTAATAATGATTTTTTAAAAGCTATAAAACGTCTGGTTATTAACGAGTGAGTTATATTTTACTAAAGGTACGCTGCTCTTTATTTACAGAAAGCGGGTCATGTGTCATCCCAGGGATGTATCCCATTGCCTTTAACAACATTGCCTCTTGGAGACTTCTCAGACTCTAGCACAAACACCAGGAGTTGGAATTCTCAGGACACATCAGAGACTGTGTTTGCCATTCTCCCTAGAAGCTTCCACACAGCTGGGCGTCGGGCTCCTTCAGCACAAACAGTTCAGCCTCTTTCCAGACCAAGCCGGGAGGCTGGAGGAATTGACCATTATTTGCTCCATAAAACTGGTTGATCCTCCAATAATTAGGAGATAGTTCCTACTTATCAAGTCTCTCCTCCTTAGAACCAACTGTTCTTTGGGTCATAAATCCCGAACAGTGCTCGGAGCAGTCATTCCCCTCATTGGCTTCTTACCTTGTTTATATTTACATTCTACATCCTTCCCTAAGGTAAAAGGCAACGTAAAATAAAAACGAACAAAACATTAATAGGAAAATCAGCACGTGAGGTCAGAGGGGAGAAAATATACTACAGTAGTTGCCTTGTTTTATGCTTCAGTTTTGATTTTGAGTGCATTTTAGCATTGACTTGGAGCTTCCTGGTAGTAAAGGGGGAAAACATCTAGAAAGGAAGGAATATATCAGTTCCTCAAGAGAAAAAATGCTTCCCTAGCACTTAATTCCAAAAGAAATTTCTCAATGGCCATACAGATGGTCGGTGACCAATATAACAGCCAGTGTTCCTGACCATCATTTTATGACTTAATGCAGTGTTTCTTATTTGGAGAAATGCTACTGCATCTATGGGTAGAGCTGAGGATGCTGCTAAACACATAATACACAGGACAGGTCCTCATAACAAAGAATTATCTGGCCCAAAATCTCAGTAGTACAGAGGTTGAGAAATGGCTCTCATGTAAAATTGTACATGATTTGCAGTGGCCTAAACTCCTTTACATCGGAATGACCTGGGGAACTTTAAAAACATTCATTGCCTGAGCCCCATCCCAGTGATCCTGACTTAATTGATCTCTAGCAGGGGTCGCCAATCCCAGGGCCACGGACCCTTATGGGTCTGTGTGGCCTGTTAGGAACCAGGCTGCACAGCAGGAGGTGAGCCGCAGGCAAGGGAGCAGGGCCAAGCTGCATCTGTATTTACAGCCACGCCCCATCACTCACATGACCGCCTGAGCTCCGCCTCCTGTCAGATCAGCGGCAGCCTTAGCTTCTCACAGAGCACAAACCCTATAGTGAACTGTGCTTGCAAGGGATGTAGGTTGAGAGCTCCTTCTAAGAATCTAATGTGATGATTTGTCACTGTCTCTCATCACCCCCAGATGGGACCACCTAGTTTCAGGAAAACAAGCTCAGGTCTCCCAATGATTTTTTTATTATGGGGAGTCATATAACTGTTTCATTTACTACAATGTAATAAGAATAAAGTATACAATACATGCAGCGCACTTGAATAATCCCAAAACTATCCACCCGTGACCCTGGTCCATGGAAAAATCGTGTTCCAGGAAACCAGTCCTTGTTAACAAACAGGTTGAAGACCACTGGTCTAGAGTGCAACTTGGACATCGAAGCTCCTCAGCTGATTCTAGCGTGGCCAAGTTTGAGAACCAGCGGGTTCTAAAGCTGTCATTCTCAGGTGAGTGTACGTGACTCAAGACTACACATTAGACAAGAATGTTTAAGGAGTAGAGACGTAGTGTGTGCCTTAGACTCTTCCCTCAACACTGCTTTTGACAATGGGGCATTTCATTATGATTTTAACCCTGAAGTAACATAATAACCAATAGCAAGCCTGTGAAGAGGGAGAAAGGAAGAAATGACCCAGAATCCCATCACCCTTACACCTGGTCCAGGGATTATAGACTCAGCACGTGAGAAATTGGCACAGGGGCTTCTAGCAACCTGGAGAGCAAATGCCCCCTCCCCTGCTCCCCTGTTGCCTGCAGGGAAAGAGGCTCCTGGTGCCAGATTGCCTCGTACCTTCTGAGGAGCCAGCAATCCGGGTGGCTACATGCTATGTTCCAATTTCCAAATGTTGGCAACCTGTTCCGGTTTTTTTTTATTCAAACTCTGCTGGCCCCCACTGTGTGGGCCATATGAGACATACTTTCAGGCCAGGCTTGAATCTTGGATTGCCGGTTTTGACCTCTGGCATCAACTGGTTGTTTTTTTTTTTTTTTCTAATTATTCTCATTCCAGCCCTTTTTAAATGTTTGTTTTAAAAGAACGATATGACTTTTGTATATCAAAGTTCAAACTGTGCTTTGTTTTCAATTAGCGTTATATGCAGTTTTGAAGTTGCTCTGTGACCTTCATATTCACATTGCTTAATGCTGAACCAAGTAATCCAGAGAATGGATGTGTTCTTTATGAGGCTGCTCTATTTCTGGAGGTTTAGATTTCAGACAGATTTCTGGGCGTGATAAAGGATAACAAATGATAGAAAGTTAATATTCTCTGATGCAAATCAGATAATGCTAAATTTTGTGTTGTGAATGGGGGCCAAATTAGTATGCTTTAGAAATCATGTAAATGGGTGCAAGGTTGACATTCTGCTTTGCAAACTGGCAAGCAAAAACAGTGTTTCAGCCCCAGTGGAAGGTCACAGCACCAGAGACCCTCTAGGGACCCCCACAGGCTGGGCTAGGCATCCCAGAGCAGCTCTGGGTCAGTTCCAGAACATGGACAAGGACTCCAGTGAACCCTCAAGTTCCGCTCTATGGAGCATGGCAGTCTGACTTTGTGTCTGTTTGTGCCTGTTGGGGTGCAACATTGCAGAACCCTTGAGAAAAGAAGCTTGGAAATCCAGAGCCCATTACAGAACACACCTGCAAATGCTTCTCCATTTAGCTTCAGCAGGCCAGAGACACTTACCACCTCCCTTGTGTGGAGGAAGTGCCTACCAAAGACACTGAAAACTGGAGTTCAAGAAAGAGGGATGATTTGGGGTAAAATAGGCCAGCATGAGTTTCTGGCAGAGTCCCAAAGCTCAGGTCTGGTTGGCACTACATTCCTGGGTGAGTGCCCCCTGAGACTGCAGAGTAGCCTCTACCGTCTCTGCCACATTCCTCTGTAATGAAGTCAGCTGTCAACTCCTTGGGGGGAAAAGCACAGAGCCCCTTTATTTCCAAGCAGGTGTTGCAGCATATTAAAGGTTGAATTCCATCTTGTGCTCACATCCTGAATGAGCCAGTTTGCAGGCAAGCTCAGTTCTTTCTGCAAAGAGGGAAACTTGGCAATGGTGGAGGCTGAGTACTTAAATGGCAATCAACTTCTGGCTCATATCAATTAATTCCTTCATGGACTTCTGCCTAAGTATAGCATCTTGAATTCCCAGCTGCGGCGTCTATGAAAAACAGCCCAAACAACACACGCCACAATCTCAGGGAGGGCGCACCGGTGGAATGATGGGCGATGCGATCTCAGGGCAACCGCGGATGCTAATTTTGGGCCTCTCTTTGTTTACCTGCAGAATAAGGAGGAGAACATACACCCATTTCTCAGGGTGGGAAATTCTTCAAGACAACATCAACTAAGTCTAAGAAGAATCCCTTTGAGGGCAATCACTTCTCTTTGGCTTTAAAATACCTAGATTCAAAGGAACAATGAGATGTGGGAGCAGAAAGTGGGCTAGAAAATCAGAGGATGGCTTTAATGTCACTCAGAAACCAGAAAGCCCTGTTCCAAAATGGCCGTCATCCCAAGAAACCTACCAGAGTCCTGTCCATCTCTGTTCCATGAACAAGGAGTGCTTGCTGACGGGCTGCAGACAGACTGGGGGTGATACCCTCTGCCATGCGAGATTTGGCCATTCTTCTACTCAGCTGGTTGATGGAGACAGTACGATTCAGACCACAATATCTACATGGGGATGTGAATTTTCAAAGGTCTCTCCTCTAACGATCTAATAATGTGGCTATCACCAAGGTATAACCAAAAAGCCAAGGTCACTTGGGAGGGACAAACACGTTTCCTCTCCTGAGTGTGAGCAGCACTGGCTTGTCTCTCTCGGCTTGCTTTTTCTGAGTCAGAGGAAAAGTCTAGTCCCAAAGCCTTTGGTTCCCCGAGGCTCTTAGCTATTTAAATATGTGGCTATTTAAATTTAAATTAAATTAAATTAAGCAAAATAAAAAATTCAGTTCCTCAGTCTCACTAGGAACATTTCATGTCTTTGGTTGCTACATGAGGTCCATGGTTTCCATATGGAATGGCACAGTTACAGAACATTCTCTTTGCCATGCACAGTTCTATTGGCAGTTCTACCATTTTAACCCGTCCCCTCCCGCTGCTTTAACCCCTCAGTGTACAGAGGTCCCACTTTGTCTAGTTCCTTTAGTGTCTTCCTTCCCTCTGTATACTTTTCTTCTGTCTTCAAATGCACATACCTTTCTTCACTTCTGAAAAAAAAAACTTTTTGCTTGACCCTGAAGCCTCTTTACAAGACTACTTTATTTCTTCCTTCATTTTCTTCCAAATTTCTCAAATTCGTGGTCTGCCCCACATCCTCCATTTCCTGACCGCTGACTCACTTCCGACTCACCTGCAGGCTGGCTTCCATCAATCAGCAATATCCTCTGCCTGAAAATGCACTGGCCAAGGTCACCAGTAGCCACCCAGTCTTTCTAGTTCTGTTTTTTCTTTCTTTCCCAGTCCTCCTTCTCCTCTTTGAATTGTTTAGTCCATAAGGCACCAACTCCTGTGTTCTTACTTAGCCCTATTTCTTACGTTTATTCTTCTCTTTCCATTTCCAATACGACCTTGGGGGACCCTTATCATTTCCCTGCCTCTGGTCTCCCTTCTCTTATCCCTCTTGTGTATGGCCACCATATATCTTTATAAAACATTTACTTCACATCATTTGCTCATGTAGTAAATACCAGACTCCCAGAGTAAGGTAGTGAAAAGAATGCTGTTTAAATGAAGTTTGGGTCTCTCTCTGCCACGTCCTCACTATGTAGCCTAGACCAACTTACTTTTCTTTTCCTAAGGCCCCTTTTCCCTTCCTTAATTTGAGGATAAGTGTACTTGTGAGTTATTGTAGGATTTTGCTGATACTATTATCAGTGGCTAGAAATACCTGAAACATATCAGATGACCTATATAGAAAAGTTTCTGTTTTAACTATTATTGTATTTATTTAATCGGGCTCTTTTTCTGTCAATTTTAGAATCACTGCCTTTTCTCCATTGTACCTCTTACCCCTTTTATTCCCCTGTACTACTCCCTTGTAATCTTTCTAAAAACCACACTTTTTTATCATGTCTCCTACCTATGAGAGCCTGGAATAATGGTCTTCATCTTCCACCAAAAGCTGAATATTCCTTGGACTTTCCAGAATGTCTTAACTTTGTCCAACTCTGCACACCATCCTTATGCCTCATCCTGCTTCAGCTGATGTAAGCCAATCGAGCCCCATCATCATGCTCCATCATCCTCCCTTGCACAGCTAGTTCACTCCTTTTTTAACTGTTCCCTTATATCAGTTCCCACTCTGTTCCAAACTCTCTCTTCCTCCTCTCCAGTTACCTAGTCTTGCTCAGTCTTCTAGTTCCAGATTAAGCCCCTCTTCCTCCATAAAATCTAATCTGCCGCATTATCTCCTTTCTCTGCTTAGCAATTCATGATTTCCTTCAAAACTAGTTTGTCTTTAGTGAAGCAAAACACATTTTTCCTCAAACTGGATTGTAACTTTTTCAAGGATGGGGAATCTGCTCTCTATGTAGTTTTATTTTTTAACCTATCCTCAGTGATTTCTCCTAATAGAAGTTCAATAAAGCACACTTTGTTCAATTACTAGCTTGAATATAGTCCTCAGTTTATCTTAGTTCAACACGCCAGGGTTATTTGCCTAACCTGAGCGAGGTACAAAGGATAAAGAGGTATGACAGGATCCATGCTCTTCAGAAAGTTGCAATTGCAATCACTCAGAGACTCAATCTGAGTCTTTTCTCCTTGTTCAACAGTTGCCACTGTCCTCAGAAACCAGATAAGGAAGAGCATCTGGGCCCCAGATCAGCATGGACTTGATTTGTAGCCATAAGATGTTGAAGTTGGAAGTCATAATGCCTTCCTCTTTGGCCTCTTCATTGATAGTGATTTCAGTTGATGCGTTTAGCACCCAGATACTGCAATCAGCTTCTCCTGAACAGTCAGCAGCATGCTGCAAGGCAGAAAATCAACTAGATGTGGTTCACACCCAACTGACTTAAAGGATTTCTCTGCTACGAACAAAGTCTTGCACTAGAAACAGATCACGTTACACGTATTCAAAATGAAGGTTAAAACAGCATGCAAAACAATCTGGAAAGGTACCAGAGCTATATGTAAATTCAAGCTGTAGCCCATTCTTTTCTTAAAGCAACAAAGATGTTGACTGTGATTACAGATAATAAGAGCTTTCCTTCTGATGAAATGAGCATATACTGAACCAAGCATACGATATATTCCCATGACAAATATATGTACACTCAACTCAGAACACCCAGAGAAAAGAAAATGTCAATAGTTGACAGCTTCTTGGCCTATGGGGTGTAATCCAGGAGCATAATCAATTCATTTAAGCTCAGTGTTGAAGAAATGCATGGTAGGCCTGTGCATTTTTGGGGGGCTTTTCCGACACATCATTTGAATACAATGTCACATTTCTCTGTGTTGCACAGTCCTCCTGCTGCTGTCAGCAGAGACAGGGACCCAGCTAATCCTTTGGGTCAAACCTGGGGTAATTTGCCCTGATGAGTAAAGATAGGAATGAAAAAAGGACATCATGGAGGAAAATGCCTGATTGTCAAATGTTGGCAGATAACCATTTCACACTGGAAAATACATCTCAAGAATGTTGGCTGCTGGGAGATTAAAAGTCCAAAAGAAGATGTATTTCCATGGAAGATCTTAATCACGCTGATAAAAGGGTAAGTCAAGAGGATATAAACCACATAAAAGGCCACCTCTGTTTAGAAGCTGGAGACTGCTCCCTCCCCCTTATTAATACATTTCTCATCCCAGCAAAATTGGATGCGAAGATATGTTTCGTATTCCTGGCAGATCTTGCAAGATATCAAACATTTCAGACTTCGCGTGTGAAAGCATGACATATTGGTTAAGACTGGAAATAGCATGTTTCTGGTAGAGTTCAAGTCTATAAGAAATACTACACCCTACTGTTTTTGTAAATGCCAAAGTTCCATTGAGTCGAGACAGATGGTAGCAGGCAAAGATGCAATCTTATAATCAAAAGCTAAAATATGTCAAAAATATGTTAGCAAGCAAAATATAGCAGATTACTAGCTTCTCATGTCATGACAGCTTGCAAAACATGTTAGGATGTTGAATCTCTTGTTATGTAAATAAAGGAGCAGTAAACAGAGCAGCAGCATGGCGTGAGAGCTCATGTGTTGATTGTCCCTTCCCTGCAGTTTGGGGAACAAAGCGAGCCACGTGGCCCCAAGGAGTCCCAGATGGACATTAAAAGGTCTCCAGAACAAAGTGTGGGGATCCATTTTCCTTTCATGAGCAACGAGTTTCTCTGCCATACCTAGAAGCTGTTTAGCTAAATTATGGGAGACATTCAAACTTCCCAGAGAGAATTGTGAGGGTTCCATTGCGAATCATGCCATTTAGCTCAAGGAAGAGGGCGTTATTTTGCGAAAACAAAATGTACCCAAGGCTGTCTGTATACGTCAATCTCAGCCCAAGGAAGTTTCTTTGATCACAGTTATGGTTTCTAATTGTCTTGGCGAATTTTTGATCAGCGTTGTGGGTAGTGAGGGAAATGTTAATCATGGTTTGGACAGGAGGAAGGGGAGTTGCCAACCTTTATTGAGCACTTACTGAGGTAAGTGTTGCATACTGCTGTCATACCAAATTAGACTTCTCAGCTCTTGAGATGGAGAGAAGATCACTTTGACTATCCCATGCTCAATGGAAGTTCAAATCTGACCCTCCTACCTGCTCCTGCAGTCAGGGAATAAGGTGGGAAGAGGTAGTAGCCAGTGGGTCTTCCATTCTCACTCCACCATGGCCCTGCCTGACACCTGGGTCCCCCTCCAACACAAGCTACCTCTGCTCTGCGCAGTACCAAGGACACAAACATCAGCTCCATTTTTGAATTTCCATAGAGAACCTGTCAGAGGAAATGTCAATGTACTAGAGATTGCTGCATTTTAGAGCAAGAATTTTATATTTATATATATAAATGTACATATATATAATTTTTTTGAGATGGAGTCTCACTCTGTTGCCCAGGCTGGAGTGCAGTGATGATATCTCAGCTCACTGCAACCCCTCCCTCCTGGGTTCAAGCAATTCTACTGCCTCAGTTTCCCAAGTAGCTGGGATTACAGGTGCACCTTACCACGCCTGGCTAGTTTTGTATTTTTAGTGGAGACGGTTTTTGCCATTTTGGCCAGGCTGGTCTCTAACTCCTGACCTCAAGTGATCCCCTGCCTTGGCCTCCCAAAGTGCTGGGATTACAGACTTAAGCCATAGAACAAGAAATATTCTGATAAACTACTTGGGTTAGAGGGTGAGGGTCCAAGGGTCTGCTCCTATAACAAAAGATACTGCCTACATTTCTGAACATAAACTAAGGAAAGCCGTTTGCATTTTTTCTGAGAAGGAGCTGGCAGCCCTGGGCTCTGGAGAAGAAGGGACCAGAGTCGGCAACAAGTGGTACAGTCGCCAAGTCGGGACTTTGGAGAGGAGACAGGTCTGGTGCATGTTCCTAAGTTTTCTTCTTGTTGCTTTGGTTTGATTTGGTTATGGTTGAGGATTGGTCAATGTTAAACCTCTTCTGCTGTCTTCTCCATGATCTTCAGTCAAGACACAGTGCTTGCTAATGCTTCTGAGTGAGCTGACTCTTCATGGGGAGCGGTAACAGGGGATGAGTCCTGTCTCTGGCCTGACTGGCCTGACACTCGGTGAAAACATAGTCACATAAGCAGAAGCCAGAGAATAAGGGAACAGCTGGCATCTGGATTCCCCACAGCAAATGGCACCCCGGCAGATGCGCTCCCGAGAAGAATAAATGCATGGAGAGTGTGAGCTGGGAGACAGAACGTCTAGTGAGTGCAATATTTAGCACGAGCACCTAATAAGTCCCTCAGTCAGTGGTTGGGGAGGTCACAGCTGCTCTTCACTGGGTGCCCCACCTCACACCATCCCCACACCATCTCTCTGGCACCCTTCCCACCACCCTCCTCTTCCCAGAGCAGAGCAAAAGCGAGTCCTCCCGCTCTGCTCCTGGACAGTACTTTCAATGCTCACTTCTGTCACTTTGTCTTTTGCAGACATGTTTACCCTCAGAGTCACCAAGCGAAGAGGCTTAACAAAGTACTTTTGTACGAAGCTCTCTCCCCAAATTTTGAATGAGGAGTTCTGGGACTAGTTGTTAACATAATAAATGTTGAATCTGAACTACATAGGTGTCTCCCTAAATCCACACAACAACCTCAGAACACTTGACAACCTCGTTTTACAAATGAGGCAAGCGGTGTTCAGAAAGGTAAGGCAACTTGGCCAGGTTCTCCGGGCTGAGTGGGAGCATGACGCAAACACAAAACGCAAAAAAGGATGAGAATATGTAGATCTATGTGATACATATTTATGCATCAAAGACTGATGCAGAATTATGTCTCTACATACAGAATAACGTTAAACATTTATTAATTAGCATCTTATTTGGCCTTCCATTGTGAAAGATAATCACTTCTCAAACCAAGTAAGATCTCTGAACCTCCCTGTAATTGTCATTCTGTGAAAAAAAATTGACTTGGGGTGGGCTCCTGCTAAGTAATATATGAAATATGCAATTCACACATTCTGGCAAAATTGAAGCAGGTGAACTCTAACTGACAGGAAGTAATGAATGTAATAAGCCGAAGGGAATACCTCGGTTTAAGCAAGCATATGCTTTAGTTATCAATAGGAGCATAGAGGTAATGATCCCTGCTGTATAATTCACTCGGTGGCTCTTTCCCTAAGTGCACCTAAGTGGATGTTCCCCTATGGGTGGAGCCAATGTAGAAAGTCTTTGGGGAGCTCTTTTCATACAGAAAGGAGGTTCGGGGCCATGTGTGTGTACAGTGTTGTATACTGCTGTCATATCAAATTAGACTTCTCAGTTCTTGGGATGGAGAGAAGATCACTTTGACTATTCCATGCTCAATGGAAGTTCAAATCTGACCCTTTCCCACTGAGGGGGGCTGAATAGGGGTTGGCTAATGAGGTAGTGGTGCCTGGAAGGCAATGGGGTGGGGTCCTGCTTCCTCAGCACTGTGCGACTTTAGTCAATGGAACAAACTCTAACATTGGGGAAAGATCTCCATCACCTCAGGCTGTTGTGAAAGCCACGTTGCATGTGGATATGAAACATCCAGCCCAATGTCTGCCGCACCATCAATACTTAATAAATTTCAGTTCCTATTCATGAGCAGAATGTTTCTGAAAGCTCTTGCGGCCTAGGACCAATCAAGAGTTTAAAGAACAATTGTCAATTTTATTCACCATCGATGTTTCTATCAGGTCTCATGCATGCCACTAGTGTTGCCGGATTGAATCAAGATACCATCTTTTCATCCAATGAGGTCAACAGATAATTGGGAGACAGAGAAACCAACATGTAGCGATAACCCACATGATAAATACTTCTTGGGAATATTTTGCGCTTATTGTTTGTTTTTCAAGACAGGTTCTCGCTCTGTCACCCAGGCTGGAGTGCAGTGACACAACCATGGCTCACTGCATCCTCAAGCTCCCAAGCTCAAGAAATCCTTCCGCCTCAGCCTCCTGAGTAACTGTGATTACAGGCATGCACTGCCATGCTGGAGTGATTTTTTGTACTTGTTTTGTAAGAATGAGGTCTCTCTATTGTCCAGGCTTGTCTTGAACTACTGGGCTCAAGCAATCCTCCAACCTCAGCCTCCCAAAATGCCGGGATTACAGACAAGAGCCACTGCACCCAGTCCCTTTGTCAGAGTATTTAAAAGGCATTGTGGGAGTCCAGGACCCAGGTGTTCACCTGTACACATGACTTCAGTCAGGCTTCACAGAGGAGGTAGCAGAAGAAAAATCAGTAGGAATTTTTTAGGTTGTCAAGCCCAGACACAAGAAACACCCTGTGTGCTAATAAAGATGAATTTCTGTCATTTTTTTGAAATTATCAAAATAAGTCTTTTGGTTCACAAGACATAGTTCGTGTCATATTTTCAGAGTCGTCAAAGGAGTGTGTATTAAGCTTATCTTTTAATTCTGATGCTTTGACATCTGGGGCCTTACTGACCCGAGAGAGACTACCCCTAACGGGCTAGCTAAAATTCCTGGAGAAAGTAAATGACTCACCTGGAGCGCATCTTTCATATGCAAACCAACCGATTAGAGTCCATACTCCTCCCGCTCCTCTATTGGGCTCCTATAGGACTCTATATTCGGTACCACATTCCACCTGCCCTAATCACCCCAGGGCCTAGTACCAGACGACTAGCAACAGCCCCAGCATCCCTGAGCACACTGAAATTATTCAAACTAGCCAGTGCTAAACCTGCTTAGCCTGCTTACTCTGCCTCATCTATTCTTCCCGAAAAAAACGCAGTAAGTTCTTGTCCGTGTTTTCTCCTGGCTCCCGTCACTCCTGACTAACCCTAGTGCTTCCCCATGTGGCCCTGTGGGGAGCACCTTGTCTCCTGTTTCTAGGGATCTCTGAGTGTAAACTTCTTCAATTCTATGTCCTTGGGTCCTACCGTACATGATTAAATCAAATCCCAGGTACATTCTGACCACGGTGTGTGGATAAGGAGTAGGCAGGAGTTCAGAACCTGGCTCTTGATCTTCAAGCTGGACCAAAGGCCCTACAGAGGACAGGGACTGTGGCTGCCTTGTCACTGCTGTATTGCCAGCACCCCACATAGTGCTAGTACACGCTGGGTGCTAGGCAAGTGTTGGTAATGAACAAATATACAACCCACCCTTTGGGCAGCGTGGATCCTGCTGACAAAGTTTGGTCTGCCTGGATTTCATGTCTGAGGATCTGGAAATTCCTAAATTTTATTAGTGCAGGCCAAGAGCACACTTTGGTCCTTGAGCAGGACACAGGGGTTCCCCACAGGAGCCCAAAGACTGGCCACAGCCAATGCAGGCAGGTAGACCAGCAGGCCAGCAGCTTTGAGAAGTTCTCGACCAAACTCCTGGGGATCAAGGACCATAGAAGTATCAGAACGGGGGCATAATGGGACACAGGGGACTGAATTCTGGGAGAAAGAAAGAATCAGATTATAGCAAGGGAGGCTCGTGGGTTCAGTGAGTCAAAAAATGAACTTGTTAATTTTTTGTCGTCCCAGGTCAACAAAAAATAGGAAAAGTGGTTAAATACTAAGCTTTACTCAAGCTCAGACTGACCTGCCTACAATGATGAAACATCTGAAACCTGCCTCTGGGGATGGTGACCAGAGTAGAGCAAGGAGAACCAAGCAAGGACTCATTAGCTCCAACTGTATGACAGTGTCTGACAATGTTTTCATCGGTTGATATCAGAACATGCAGCTGAACATTAGCAACGAGAATCTCTGGATCTTAATTTAACTTTCTTTGTTCTTTTGTGTATGTGCTTCATCCCTGGGAACCCTAAACCATTACCAAAATATGATGTTAATGGAACTAGTAAAATGTCACCACTCCGGGGCCATGAGCCAAGATTCTTATACATGAAAAAGGTTCAATGGTGAAAGCCTGGATATTTATATCCATGGTGTCTCAACGTCATACATCAAAGGGTGCAGGGAACAGGTAGCTTTGTCATTTTCCTGTTAATTGATTTGATCATTTTCACGAGCACTCATCTGCCAGGTAGACGGGGAAAATAACAATTAGATTTGCACCAGTCTAGCAAAGCTAGTCCCAAGCAATCATATAAAAAAATCCCCCCCGCTTTTTTTGAGACGGTGTCTGGCTCTGTCACCAGGCTGGAATGCAGTGGCGTGATCTCAGCTCACTGCAACCTCTGCCTCCCAGATTCAAGTGATTCTCCTGCCTCTCTGCCTCCTGAGTAGCTGGGGCTACAGCTGCCACCACCCTCCACTGATTTTTGTATTTTTAGTAGAGACAGGGTTTCACCATGTTGGCTAGGCTGGTCTCAGTCTCTTGACCTCGTGATCCTCCTGCCTTGGCCTCCCAAAGTGCTGGGATTACAGGTATGAGCCACCACACCCAGCCAGAATCACTTTCATTAAATAATATCTCAAAATACAATTCTCCCAGATTCCTTCTTCATCTCCTGACTTCTCATAAAAATGACATCTAAAGCCTGAAATGGTAAATAGATGTAGGAAAAGAAATGGCTGTGAACATGGTTCAAATGCAGTGGGCTGTGTGGATGGGGTATGATGCCAGGGAGATGTCTCAGACTAGGGTGGTGACGTAGGGGCGGGTTTCTGCACTCAGCAGGGCAGGATCCATTCCTGCCAATACAAGCAAGCTTCTCCTTTCCTGAATTGTCTCTGAAATCTGCCCTCTGCTCTGCAGGGTCATGAGCAATAGAAAGGGCATCTGATGGAAAATACTGTGACGATGACTGTTACATTATTACTAATGTAGTTATCATTGGAAAATTTAGGTTTAAATTTTATACCTAAAACAAACTTATTACTTTGCTCTAATTAGTAAATTGTAAGTTAAATTGTAAATTTTAAACCTAAGTTTTAAACATAAAATAAAATTTCTACGCACTTCTTATCCACGTAGCATGTACAGAACGTACCTGGAATTTTATGTAATCATGTACGGTAGGACCTAAAGACACAGAAATGAAGTCTGATGCTGCGTCTGCTACTCTTACTCACAGCACCTAACACGTATATAGAGCACTTACTGCTTGTCAGCCATCCTTTTTCCTAAGCCTTTTACGTATATAACCATTTAATCTTCGTAACAATTCCATCATGTACGTTTCAGTTTTTATTCCTTATAACATCAGCTCATCATGAAGTGCTGGTGGCAGATCTTATTTGTGTGTATGTGTGGTAGTGATAATGAGATAGGGAGGTGTTAGGGTGTGTCCTAGAAATTTTAGGTTTAAAATAAATGAAAAAATACTATGGCGACGACTACTAATACTTGCATTGGTAGTCATCATTGTAAAATTTAGGTTTAAATTTTAAACCTAAAATAAACTTACCACTACATTGTAATTAGAAGTAGGATTTTTATTTTAGGTTTAAAATTTAAAACCTTAACTTTAAATTTTAAAATAAAATAACATTTTTACTACTAATTAGGAATTTAATTCTTATCCACATACCGTGTTCAGAATATACTTGGGATTTGATTTAATCATGTACAATAGGACCTAAAGACATAGAAATGAAGTTTGATGCTGTTACTACTGTATAACTAACTAACAGCACCTAAAAGGTATATAGAGCACTTACTGCTTGTCGGCCCTCCTTTCTTCTAAGCCCTTTACATATATGAACCATTTCATCTTTGTAACAATTCCATCATGTATGCTCCAGTTTTTATTCCTTGTAACATCAGCTCATCATTAAATGTGCTGGTGGCAGAGCACATTTGTATGTGGGTATGTGGTAGCAATAATGAGATAGGGAGGTGATAGGGTATGTCCTAGAAATTTTAGGTTTAAAACAGATGAAAGGTCATCGATCATTTGTAAACACACACTGGGTGCCAGCATTGCATTAGGCATTTTACACACATGATTACATTTGAGTCTTAACCCAGTGAGGCCGGATATTAACATTGGTGATGCTAAAGGGCCGAGCGCAGTGGCTCCCACCTGTAATCCCAGCACTTTGGGAGGCCGAGGTGAGCAGATCACCTGAGGTTGGGAGTTCGAGAGCAGCATGACCAACATGGAGAAACCCTGTCTCTACCAAAAATACAAAATTAGCCGGGTGTGGTGGTGCATGCCTGTAATCCCAGCTACTCTGGAGGCCAAGGCAGGAGAATCACTTGAACCTGGGAGGCGGAGGTTATGGTGAGCCAAGATGCTGCCACAGCACTCCAGCCTAGGCAACAAGAGTGAAATTCCATCTCAAAAATTTATCGGTGATGCTTACCTGATAGGAGCTATCACTATTCTCCTTGGTAACGTTTTATTAAGGTTTGTCTCTTCCTCATATCCAGCTTCAGGGCACGAACATTCAGGATTATATATTTTCTGCCTTTAAGGTACTTCTATTTAAGACAAATTTTGGCAAGATGTGGTTCCTGAGCATGGAGATGACAGCCAAACCAATGCCAGTGAGAGATGGAAAAAGATTTCTCAGTGGATTTCATAAGAATACAGAATGGAAAAGCGGCCAAAAGTTCGCTGGGTTCACTCAGATCTGACCACCTCTTTGGTGTAAATGGTGAAGAGTCCACCATTCAGAACAGGTTCTCAATAGAAAGCCTTCACTTAGTACTCAAACTAATTTCAACTTTTTAATCAAACACAAAATAAAATCGATACAATCAAATAATAAAATTAGTACTCAAGCTAATTTCAGCTTTTAAATCAAATAATAAAAAAAATTTATTTTCAATCAAATGAAAAAATTTAATCAAATAATAATAACATTGAGTCTTTACAGGGTTACAGGAACTATGTTAAGACATTCTGAGCTTATTCCTTAATGCTTGTAGTTATTCATAGTCACAGATCAGTCTTGTTGTAATGCCCTCGAACCTGGCTCCTCATGTCTAAAAACTGTCTTCTGGCTTGTTTTCTGACTGATGCTCTAGGTTTTTTAGAGCACCTTCACTCTCTCTCTCATTTTTTTGTTTTGTTTTGTTTTAGACAAGGTCGTACTCTGTTTCCCAGGTTGGAGTGCCGTGGCACAAATGTAGCTCACTACAGCCTCAACCTCCCCTGCTCAAGTGATCCTCCTACCTGAACCTCCCGCAGAGCTGGGACCGCAGACGTACACCACCATGTCTGGTTAATTTCTGTATTTTTTGTAGAATGAGGTCTCACTATGTTTCCCAGGCTGTAGAGAGCCTTCTCCTGTCCCGTTCTTCCTGAGCTTCGCCTTGAATATCCTTACAGGGGTTCAGTTTCTCCACAGCTGTGTTTCTGCCTGTCTCCTGCCCAGCCTGACCTAAGCTCCACCCTGTTACTTGATGTCAGACCTCCTCAATGCTATTTTGCCTGCCTCCTGATCGACCCGGTTCTCTGATTATTTCCTGCTTGCCAATAGTTCATCCTTTTGATTGTCCCAGCTGCCTGGACAACTCTGAGGCTATCTGGTTGTGTGAACTCCCGTTGAATGCTCCAGGCACCATGCATTCATCCTCTAGCCAGGTTCTCACCCTGCACCACATTTAATTCAGAACAGCCAGAGCATGCCCCACCGGGGGAATATGTCCAGATACCTAGGCTTAATCCTTCTAAGTCTTGTCATTCTTGATGCCTTCTGATCTTCAGCTTTGCATTCTTAAATTACAACTTGGAAGCAAATACTCATTCATGTCCTCTCATTTCCCCACCCACAGGAGGGAGTAATAGTGGCAGGGGAACGGCTGACCTTTCCCTTCACCTTCCTACTCCTCTGCAGAAATGACATTTTTGGTAAGATGAGGAGAAGCTGGCAACCATTGGGCCACATTAACTCAGGGAAGAGCTGAATGTGGAGCGTCAACGTGGTCTTACTTTGGTGCTTTCTGATCTGTGTGTTGCTTGGCCAAGCTGGCTCCGTGCTCCCTGCAGTGTGCTGGTCAGTCTGGTGTGCAGACCCAACTCCCCAGAGAGACCCCCAGGTCTACTTGTGGGGAGCCAGATGGAAGCTTTGCTTTGGTTCCAGACCAGTTGGAAGCTCTGCTTTAGGAGTTCCTGGGTTCCAGGCAGCCAGGAATAAAGCTGATACTCTTTGCTCTTCATCTCCCTCCTGTGCTGTTCTCAGTTTTCTATGAACCTGAAGGAGCAGGATGGGTACTTGACTGACATTTGTATGCTGTCTACAAATGCACTCACCATACACTACATTACAGTCTGTGGCTTTATTTATGAATATGCTGTGACTGCCCTCTTCACCTGGAATGTAAGCTCTGAAAGCAGAAGCCACATATCCTACTTACGTGTGTAGCAGGAAACCAATTAACTATGAATATGACTGTATGACCATTCCTACAGTGCTACACAAGTAGATTCCACAGTCCGTTGTTTGAAACCGTCCCAAAGTCACCTGATACTAGTAAAATTCCAAGAAAGTCACTTTTCAATAAACTGATAGTCACAACTTAGTAAGTTACCTCCTAAATGGGTCACCAAAAATAAATCCTCTAAAGGAAGAGCTGCTGAAGGATAAACGATGTCAGCCCTTCTCCTTGGCAATGCTGGCTTTCCTCCAGCCAGGTCCAAGTGACCTCAATTACTTACCACAAGTCATCTTAGTTAAATAAAATCAGTCTGCAGTTTGGGTGGCTGGGGCTTTATCCAGGAAAGCTGTGGCGCTCAGAGAGAACAGATACAAAGCCTGCTGAAATCTGTCCAGATAGTATCTGAGCTCCCGGCAAGAAGGAAATGCCACCACCATCTGCCTCTGTTTGTGATGACCTGGGAATAAATAAAAATTAACCTTGGCCCTTGAATGAATCATGGAGCTTATCAGCACTTCCTTCGTGTCTCTAATGACTATTGTGAAACAAGTTGACGGTGAATGTTGGAGGGACAGGGCAGAAGGGCTATTGTTCTAAATGGCTCTTTACCAGACACAGCGCTTCCCACCTTCTTGTGTTTTGTGTCATGATGCACTTTGCACTCTGTATTAGTAACAGCGAAAAATAAGGAGACAGCATCTTCCGAACTCAGCAGGAGCTCAATGAACCACTGGGAAAGAAAGAAGAAAGGAAAAAAGGAAGGAATGAAAGAGGGGAAGGAGCAAATGCTGGAGAGAAGAAGAGAATGACAATCCCAGTCTCCAGATGGTCAGTGTGACTGATGGCTGAGGTGGGTATCCAGGGGGCTGCATCTGGCCTCTACTCAATTATCAAATAGGCCAAATAGGCCAGTTTCTGTACTAGCTGCTTAACACACAGTATTTTCTTTTATCCTCATAGCAACTTCATGATGTATGAATCACAGTTTTACAGGTGGGGCTATAATCTCTAATAACTTTTTAGAAAAAACAGCGAGGCTGCGCATGGTGGCTCACGCCTCTAATCCCAGCATTTTGGGAGGCCAAGGCGGGCAGATCACCTGAGGTCAGGAGTTGGAGACCATCCTGGCTAACATGGTGAAACCCCATCTCTACTAAAAATACAAAAATTAGCCAGGCACAGTGGCAGGCAACTATACTCCCATCTACCGGGAAGGCTGAGGCAGGAAAATTGCTTGAACCCAGGAGACGGAGGTTGCAGTGAGCCAAGACTGTGCCATGGCACTCCCCAAAACAGCCAGAACACTCAGCTAGTGAATAGAAAAGCCAGCACTTGAACCCAAACATGGCTGATTCCAAAATCCAGGCTCTTTTCACCATTCTGCATTGATCCTCAGTGGAAATGCCACCCGGCACTGGGGGAGAACTATTATCAGCCATTAACTTAATTTTGAACTAACAAGCCTAGTCACTTAGTGAGGCCCTGAAGAAATGGAACAAGGCAGAAGCACATTTTGATTGGGTTAGGAGTTGGGGGAGGAGGAGGCACTGGGGAGGGCTCTGGAAGAGCAGAGGGGAAATAGCTCTAGATTATGGGATGCTAATTTAAGCTTTATTGGTTCTGGCATTTGCTGGACCTCTGAGTGCACACAGACTTTCCTCAGGAAACACTCTGCCGCAGGTGCTGAGGAGCACATTTAGGATGTGTTACCAGGGACAGAGCGGGCCAGAGCCCTCACTGCTGAGAGCACACGTGTAAAAAAAGATTCAAGGTATGTTTTTTATGAACTGATTTGGGCTGGAGCTCGGTCAGTTTAGCCCTGTTTTTCTAAATCCGCACGCCGTGGGGAAAAGGTAAAGAAGAAGGAAAAAGACATTTTGATCAAATGGCTCATTGGATGTGCCCCTGGAAGACACAGAGAATTGTAAGGCTAACTCCAGTCAAAATCAGGAGGAATGGGGATCCCTGGGGTTCTGATACTCAAACCTGACACTATTTTTTTTCTTTCAAATGATGATTCTAAATAAGTGTGAAGACGACTCCCAGGAATCTGAATCCATTGCGGAGACCTGTTGGCCATTATATAATTGGGAGCTTGGTGAGATGAACCAGCTATTTCCAAAACTTATTTTGTTTAGTTTCATGAATATTGTTTGCAACAAAGGAGACATCCCTTACATCCTGACATATGGTACCTTCTATTTATAACGAGATTAACAATTTATTCACACCTTGATTGAATCCTGCTTTATTGAGATGTCACAACAGATTCTCACAGCCTGCAAAGGGAAAGACTTACAAATGATAATATTATGACAAGCAAGACACCTAAAAGTAAATGAATCATAATTGATGACAATTAGAAAGAGTTCAGCACAAACACAGATTTATAGCAGTGATGGTGAGCAGGATTCTTCTCTTGCAGAAGGATTGCCACAGAGCAATTCTGCTGAATTTTCATTGAGAGGCTGAAATCCACTCACACCTGGAAGTCCTAGCTAATTTCTTCCTCGTGTAAGAAGCTCCTCCTTGGGTTTAGGGTTTTAGCATATGTTACATTTTTAGTCCGCAGCTCACATGAGCCCTTTGATTGAGAAGGACAGAACTGACAGGTCCTTCTATATGATCTGGCTGGAAGCAAAGGCGTCATCTTTAACACCCACTTCTGTCCTTCAGCGCACATCAATAAGCGAGACTTGTCAATTTGACTCAATTCAGTAAATACTGAATCTCTCCATTTCTCCCATACTGCTGCCACTGCAGACTAAGCTGATATTGTTCCACCTGAGAGTTACTGCTTCCTCCCTGGTCTGATACCTCCAATCAATTACCCAGAGTACTCCGTCTAAAGTGTTTGAAACTCCTCTATGGCTCCCAATTGCCCTTAGCATAAGGGTTAAATGTCCAGATCCTACAATCCTGCCTGAGAAGCAGGATAGCGCTTGCATAGTGATTGAGGGCACACTCTGGTGCGTCCTGGTTCTGCCAGACGGGTGACCTTGTGGGGGTCATGTAGCTTCTCTGACTCTCAGTTTCATGATCTACAAATGAAGATTGTGATAGTATCTTTCTTATGGGAATCAGCTCCATATAAACCTCATGGAGCAGTGCCTGACCTTCGGCCAACACCTGTAAGCATTAACTTCCCACTGCCTCCCTCAGCTCACTAGAGAAGATAGCAAAGCTTTCTTCTTCCTGTCTCTACATCCTAGGCCCAGGCACTTCTCAGTTTTTCTGCCCTACTCTCCGGAGCCTAACACTGGCTCCATAGCATTGGCTATGCCCTCTAACTGGAAGCTCCTCATCAGCTCCCCCACCAGGCCTACCCTCTGCACACACTTGACCTGAATAACTCCAAGCCATTTCTTATGTCTCTATTTTAATGTCACCCCCTCAGGGAAGCCTTCCTTGACTGCTCCTACTCCTTTCACCTACAGCTAGGCCAGACTACTTTGCAAAACACTCTCTTTATGCTTACACTTCTTTCTGTAGCCCTTCACACAGCGGAAATTAACTGTGTTTACTTTCTCTGGGTAATGCTTATCTCTCCCTTAATACTGAAAGCTCTGTTGAGGACAGGGATTGAGTCTATCTTATTTACTATTGTGTCATCCAGACCTTAATTTGTTGGATGAACAAATCTACTTCATACTGCCTCCCTCATTAACAGATAATATTAGTTGACTTACTGTAGTAGGCAGAATAATGGCCCCCAAAGATGTCCACATCCTAATGCTTGGAACCTGTGAATATGTTAACTTACAAGGCAGAAGGACTTGGCAGGTGTGATTAAGGATCTTGAGATAAGGGGATCATTGTAGATGAGCTGAATGGATCCCACATAATAACAGGGGTCCTTAAAAATGGAAGACGGGGCAGGAGAGTCAGGGAAGAGAGGTGTGATACAGGAAAGGCCTAACCGGCCACTGCCGGCTTTGAAAATGGAAAGGTGTGGGAGCCAAGAAGCATGGAAATCTCTTGATTTTAGGTCTATGAGGCTTGCTTCCGACTTCTGACCTCTAGAAGTATAAGATAATACTTTAGAACAACTTCTATGCCACCAAGTCTGTAATTTGTTATGGTAGCAGTAAGAAATTCACACACTTACCCAAGATCAAACTGCAATGGTTAGAGCCAAGGCCAGCCCCCTGTTCTTTCCACTACACTACCCTGCCTCTGCCTCTGCTTCTGCTTCTCTTGCTGGTTTTCCAATTTGCTTTCATCTTTTTGTTTCCAGAGGAAGAAATCATTAGAGATGCAGCTGCTTACATGCAAGAGCATGTGCACGAAGCCTGGATCCACAGATGCGAGTGTGCGAGAGAAGGTGTGTGGGATTAGAGAGCTCTGAATGGCCTCACAATAGAATCCCAGGGGAGGGCCGGAGGTCCCAGGCCAGCGACACGCACACGCCCATCTCCTCCTGTCTGTGCCGCACAAAGCCTGACAAGGCCTCACTCATGTTTCAAAGCGCTTTCTCTTTTCAGAGCTATTTGTTATTGTCTCTGCCATCACAAGTTTAAAAAAGGAAAGTTAATTAAATATGGAACAAGACTGAGCAACATCTTTTAAACCATCATGTCATTAGAACTGGAATCCTTAGAGAGCTGCTTAAAAGGGGTTTGAGAACAATGACTGTTCAATCAGATATTTATGGGCATAGTTATGTAAACACACTCTTTATTGTCTATGTATATTTAATATAATTATCAGTTTTGTAGTTGGACTCTCCAGAGACCCAACAAATCACAGTGTTGCTTTGAAAATGTCAGCAGAAAAGACAATTATGTTGCTAGCAAATATTCATAAATTATATTAAAAAGTCCTGTGGAAATGTCCCTTATGTTGCAGAATCCTTTGCAGGAACTGAATAATTCTTGTATTTCTTTGATTTAAGGGTGATTTTAGGAGCAAGAAGGTTCTTTGTGAAATCTTAGAGGCAGGAGCATGGCAAAGGCACAGGCCGACCCTGGAAAACAAAAGCATGTACATTCCAGAAAATTCAGAAAGTCTGTCCATCATTTTCCTTTTGCTGACTGTAATCAGTTAGTACATACACACATCCGTACAGGTACACACCTGCTCACGTAACCGAGAGGCACATTTTATTTCTTAAAGTATCCCATTAAAGAGAGAAAATAAATTCAATCTGTTCATCTTTTAGTACCTACTTAAAGTCATAACTCTTTCCTATATTTTTCTTTAGAAACTATTTATAGTATTTCCCATTTTTCCTCTCTTATCATTTTTGTCTCATTATGCACCATGCAGAAATAAGCGGAGAATTGGGAAACTGCTCAGTAGATTTAAATGCACCAGGCTCTTGCTAAACCAATATGAGTGGTGTAGGTTGATAAACACCTAGTAAGCATTCACAAATCACTCCTATGGCAAGACATACAATCTGCAAATCAACATCTTAATTAGCAGCTAATGACATTTGGAAGGAAAGGTTAATGTTAAGCACACAAAAGCAGTGTGGTTAAAAAAATTAGACTTTCCTGCCTTCTTCTTATAAAAAATAAAAAAGGAGAGAAGATATCCCGTGATTATAATGGGTATTATAAATATACACGTATTGGCAATTTGAAGCCTCTTAATAATAGAAGGCCTGTATTGATATGCTACCTTTCATCTCAGGAGTTCAAAGCACTTTGCCTGTATCTCATTTATCCTCAAAATACCCCTCTGAGGGTAAGTTTCTATAGGCAAAATGAAGTGAAGAGTTGAGGCAATTATCAACATAATTCAAACCCAAACCCCTGTTAATGAGAAGTAAGTGGAATATCTTCAGAGGCTGAATTTGCCTGATGGGCTTTCTGTATAGATCAAATTCCCCGGACACTGAGCCACTTGGATGGCAGCATCCCCAGGTAGATGGCCCCAAGGAAGCAAGTGCAGGGAAATCAGTCACTTCATTTTAAAAAACTAGCCCCTAGTCGTATATTCAACCCTATCTCTCCTCGGCTGGAGCCACCTGGGTCTCCAGCCACCTCCCTGCACCGCAGCCCACGGAGAGCTCCAGGAGGGCCCCTGCCTCACCTGCTTTTCTCACCTGAAACCTGAAACTGTGCTGCTCCTTCACACCTGTCCATGGCTTTCCTCCTCTCGAAGCTTATCATTAGGTCCAGTTCCTCCTAGAAACCTCTTTTGCTGGGGCGGGGAGGGGGTCAAAAAGATACCATCGTATTTTTATTTTTTGATACATTAGATTGGCTTGCTGGTAATTTTTACCATTAGCTGTTGGATGTATCTTATTCTCTGTGTAATTTCAGTTATAATGGCCTGAGCTGTGGCTAGCTTGCCTTTATCAAAGTGCCCCATTGCTTTCAGGGTCCAGCTCAGGCTGTGTGGAATGGGTTCTGCATGTCTCTCTGCATGCTTGACCCCTCCCCTTGGGCCTGTTACCAAGAGGACTCAAGGAATTGCCACTCAGCAGGACACAATCATCCTCTACAGGTGACCACTGTCCTCCTCTTGGCCCCTCTATCTCCAATGGTAAACACACCATTTCCCTTCATTTCCCACGGACTCTCAACAAGTGATAAGATTTGTGGCTTTGGGGGCAGCTGAGTTAGTGAATTGCATACAACGACCTATACAGGCCGGCCCATGCCCCAGGTCCATCAACACCTTTCCCTGCGTTGCACCTGCTGGCCCACTCCCCACAAGGACTGTGTCTTGCTTCTCCAGGCCTCTAGCTCCCATGCCCCTCAGGCTGCAGAACAAGGAGGATGTTTTTCTCCTTATCCCACTCCCAGCTCCACCTCCTGAGACTTCATTTACAGTCCCAGGATACAGCTTTTCCCAGAAAGATTCCCAGTGAAACATCTGTCTCTTTCAGGGGAAATTCCAGCCCCACCTACAGGGGTACCATTGGTGCTGTAGCTGCACCCCTTCCCCGCAGCCCTGTGTGCAGTTCCTGAGCCCTCAGCTCAGCTCAATTTGCTTTTAGTTTCTTACCCAGAGGAAGGTAAATCCAAGGCCTGCCTGGCCTTCATGCTCTGGGCTCTTTAGCACTATGGCCCAAACATGCATTTTCAAAGAAAATCACAAAACCCAAAGAAAACACAACATACAGAAATGGGACATTCTGTTTATAGCTGGAAAGAGACATTTCTTTGATTAAAATTGCATGTATTTCACTCACTACCCTATTCTCAGGGCCTTCCCAGTGTGGGGCCCACAGGAGGCCCTCACTTACGTGCTGATAGGAAGACAGCCGACGTGAAGGGCAGTGGATTCAGGTAAGCATGGAAAAGAGGGAGAGAATCTGTCTGCTAACAAGAGATAAAGAATAGATACCCTTATTTTACAGAGAAGTTAGTCTTTGAAAATTGACCGCGCAGCAGCAAAAAATACCTTGATTTTATATAGCACGTTCCTCCTAAATACTTCAAATTATTTTCAGGTTCATTACCATGGTCATTCCCATAACCCAGCTATAATTAGTTGTCATTGATCACATTTTATAGGAGCACAGTTTTAAGTGACTTATCCAAGGCCACGGAAGAAATCAGTGGGAGTGACTTTGAAGAAGAGGCTTCAGGTTCTCTCTCTATCCACTCCCCCTTTTCCCTGCAGGGATTTAGTTAGACTAGACGGTTATCAATACGCTGCATTTTAACTGCTTATTTTTTTTTATCTGTCTCCCCCATACATTGTGGGCTATGATGATCCGTGCCTGATGGAAAAGACTTGATGCACAAATGCTTCATGAAATGCTTGTTGAATGAATGTTGAATGTTAATGTGCTTGCTCTTCAGGTCAGTGGGACCAAATCTCAGGCCATGTGCGTTTTCTCTCATTGGAGGAACACTCCCAGGTTTGCACTGTGCTTGTTGTTCTATTATTTGGCATCCCACCAACGCTTTCCTGGTGTCTTTATTGAGGAAGGCTGTGATAGTATTTCAAGACAGAAATCAAAGGTATTTAGCCGAAGTGCTAACAGCATGGTTCATGCTTCTTGGGATGGTTTGCAGGTTCTAGGCATAGATGATGGGAAGAAGAGAAAAAGACAGGACAGGCAACCAGAAAGAGAAATAAAGAATAAGGAAATCAAGAAAAGGAAGGTTAAGAGGAGCTGCATCTGGTCAGGAAGGGCGGCTGCTATCCTAATTACCTTTGGTGCCTCATAGTCACACCGAAGACATAGGTGCTTCCCCTTGTCATGAAAGGTAAGTGGCTCCCAGCTGGCCCACCCTAAGTTAATGACTCACAGGTGAATAATGGTTAGGTTTAATTAGGACTTGGGCATTTTTAGGGCTTCTTGGCAGGTTCATCAAGATTCACTTATTGTAGGAAGATGGATTGGTTACAGGGATTGGTCATTTGGTTATCTTCTCAAGCAATTTCTAAGCTAAAATCTGAACCACTGCTGTGCTCTTTTAGACCCTCTGCCTTTTTAAATTACAAAAACAAACCGAAAACCTGGAATGTAAAGAAATTACCTTGGGTGCAACTTTAAGGGTATAAAAAGGGAGTCAAGGAAATGTTAGACCTCATCGTGTCTTGAAAGTCCAGAACTGGGTTGGGGATCCCATCCAGGCTTGCCCATGGTGCCCTGTGCTTCATTCCTGGTAACAGAGAAGCCTGTTTGTCCAACTCTTCACTATCCTGAAGCCAATGAATGGATAATTCGATGAAACAGCACAAGTTTAATAGCAGGTTGAAAGCATCTAAAACGAAACAGTAAGTGCAAAGTGCTACCATCTGGTAGCTTATTCATAACAACAAATCATCTCGGTTTTCAGAATTTATAGGTGTAAGAGCACCTACTCTGTGCCAGCAACGTCCCAATCATTACTTAATCCTCAAAACAACTGTAGAAGGATGGATTCTAGTCTCCAATTACCAATGAGGAGATTGATGCTCAGCGTTGTCGAATCAAAGTTTAAAGAGGCAAGATTAAAAACCAGTTGTCTTCAGGCTGTGCTTCTTTCCTCTGCATTGCTGTTTTCATTTCATTTTTTTTTTTTTTGAGACAGAGTCTTGCTCTGTTACCTACACTGAGTGCAGTGGCACCATCTTGGCTCAGTGCAATCTCTGCCTCCCAGGTTCAAGCAATTCTCATGCCTCAGTCTCCCGAGGAACTAAGATTACAGGCATGCATGCGCCACCATGGCTAATTTTTGTATTTTTAGTAGAGACGGAGTTTCTCCATGTTGGCTGGGGTGGTCTCCAACTCCTAGCCT
The DNA here is from genome assembly GCF_049354715.1 of Callithrix jacchus. Lineage (NCBI taxonomy): Eukaryota > Metazoa > Chordata > Mammalia > Primates > Cebidae > Callithrix > Callithrix jacchus. Next base: position 68,214,727 of record NC_133514.1, on the reverse strand, counting down.
CATGTCAGCCGCCCACCTCGGCCTCCCAAAGTGCTGGGATTACACGCATAAGCCACCACACCCGGCCAACGCTGTTTCTTTGAGGATGCTACCTGCCGCTGCTCCGCCCTTCTCCTCTTCTTCCTTATCAGTCTCCTCTTCTTCCTCCTTCATTTTAACTTTTGGACTATTGGACATACGTAGCCTTTTATGAAGAGAGTACATCTCATAGGGATATCTTTACATGATAGGCAAACAAATATAGAACAGTCACAGTTTTCATGTAAGGGGCTGATAGCCTAGCCATATAGATATTTTTTTATCTTATTCTTTAAATAAATTTGGTACTGGCTGGAAATAAGACAAGGAAAGAAGAAAATCCACTGTTCCAGGAAATATGTGATTCCCAGGCAAAACCAACAATTCAAGGGGACTGTCTTTTTTGTTTTTTTTGCAAATCAGTGCATTTCTCAGAGTTTCTGGAGAAGAGAAAGAAAAAGCATTATATTACCTAACTCCTTTCTGCAGTTTTGACTAGACAGATTTCCTTACTTCCTGCCTGAAATGGTTATGAGGTGTTGCCATGAAGAATGAGAGCTCTGTGACGCCGCCTGTGCAAGGGCAGGGTGCTGCAGGGAGAGGCCAGAGGCTTTGCTCTGGGCTCCCGCAGCACTTGTCATTGTTAAAGGCCTCATGGATGAAAGGCTACCGTACGTATAAATTATTATCATTATTGCGGCAACAGAGAGTGTATCATTCCATCTACAGGATGTCTGAAAGCTCTGAGAAACTGGAATTTGTGGTGAAAGTGGCTTGCCAGAGCTTTGAAAGCCTGTGAGGGACTTGGGGATCGTCTGATGGAGACACCGGATGACCTTGTGGCTCATGGCAGGTGCAGGAGTGTGTGTGTGTGTGTGTGCACATGTGTGTACACATGCATGCCTGCGCCTGCGCATATGTCTGTGTGTGCATGCATGCGTGTGTGTGTGCATATGTGTGAGTTCCTAAGACTAAATGTTATAGAGCATGAGGTCGGAATTGTGGAGAGGAAAATGTAAATGTAGTAACAGCATCCGTACCTCTTGAAATGCTGTGCTCTGGGCATTTAGGAAAAACACAGTGGTCCAGGGAAGGGATTGTTAGAAGGGCTTTTTGGGCTTAAATCTTCAGTAGAAAAGTCAGTATATTGTTTAGCTATTTCAACAGGAACAAAATAAACACTTCCCCACTAATCCTTCATACAAAGTCAAAGATAGGCTACTTTTGACCTGAGTTTATGCAGATGTTTTTTTAAGACTTTCCTTCCACCCTTAGAAGGGAAGAACTTGCAAGAAACCATGAAATGTCTGTTTCATGTTATGATTTCAACCAAGAAGTGAGACCACTGTTGAGAGAAAGTCTTATTTAGATATAACCAATGTTGACAAATTTTGGTTACAGCATAGCCACGTGTTCCCCTTAATTATCTCCCCAAAGCAATCAAGTAGAAAGCTCCTTTCAAGCAGATGAAAACAGGGAACTAGGATTGGTTTGGGATCAGTTTACTGTCCTCTGCCTGCACCTTGCCACATAGGGTGCCCACTCTTTTCCCAAGGGCCCAGAAGTTTGGGAGGAGAGTTCAGTCCTTCTGTCTCACTTCCTGACTTAGCAGAAATGCTACTAATAGGTGTCTTCATGGATTTAATCATTCTAGTTTCTTATCTTGATGTATCATATCTTTCCCTTGTTTCATATTTTTTATCTGAAAAGGCTGCCATCTAGAGTTTTATCCTTGTTTCCATCCAAGGATAACACACTCAATGTCAGCTTGTATTTCAATTACTCACTTCCAAAACCATTCATCAACAAAAATGTGTAGGTGTTTATTATTGTTATTATTGTTGTCATTGCAAACCCTTTTTCATACAAATGTGCCCCTCACTGAAGAATGTTGGACACCACAAAGTAGAAGAAGGATGATGGGGGTCCTCCATGGATCCATGGAGGAAGAAACAGCCCAGCAGGGTACACCTGACCACAAGGTCCTGTGGTCTCAGCTAAGGCCTCACTCTGCTACAATTTGGTTTAGGAACTTAAGACAGGTCACTTCCCTTATCTGGGTTTTAGTTTCCTCTAAGAAGATTGGAATCAGTAACCTCTAAGGCTCTTTCTAGCTCTACAATTCTCTAAATCTCATAGTTTTGCATGCACCTCATGATGTATAAAGCCAATCCTATCATTACCCTAATATGACTGCCTAAGACATTTCAGCTGGGTAATGATAAAAGAACCAGGCAGAACTAATGTGAACTGACTTCTCGAGTTTCTGGTGTTCTTTGCAATGTGTCTTCCTAAGGAAGGGGCTTTGTAATGACCTACACTTTCCTCTTCCCAAAGAGGCCCATCTGTGAGTATCTCAGACCTATAGGCTCATCAGCTATTAATAAAGCTAACACTGTCTATTCCCTATATTCTCTTTGAATCTCTCTTGCAAATAACCAAGGAGATAAAGCTTCTTTTTGCTTGAGAGTTGGAACCTAAGCTGCAAACCTACCTTAGGAACACTGTGTACAGAGTCCCTAGGCAAGGAATGGCAAATAAGTTTCACCTGGTGTGCCTGCTCTGTCTGGCAGGGCATAGCCGGCTGTGTTGGGAAGGGGATTGCGTTCAGACCAGGATTGAATGGCAATGTCTGCCATGGTCACCCGAGACAGAGTCTGTGGCTGTGCACATGCCAGCTGTATGCCATTCATACCTTTGGACAAACAATGGGGACAAATTTAGGTCAGACTAAATGTCAGTTTCAGGTCCTTCAGACTAAGGAAGGAGAAATGTGCAGGGCAAAGAGGTACTCCAGAAAGAAGCATCCTGAAGTGCTTTCCTGAAGGAGAGGGAGATCAAAGGACACATGTGATATTAATGACAGAGGATGAAGGTCTGGGAAGCAGGCTGGCAATGCAACATAGAACAGGATTCCCAGGTAGACCATGGCCCAGAATCTGAAATAAGTCAATCAACAAAGGACAATGTAAAGCCGAAGACAAAAAATGAACCTTAGGTACCTAAAAAATAGGGGACAGAGAACTTAAGGTCTGTTAAAAGGATTGTCAAACTGGAAGGAGAATCTCCTCCCACCAGAGGTAGCAAGAGCTTGGCTTCTGGTGGATCACAGAAACTCAACAGATGTGGGACCAGCATAGCAGTGGAGCTGCCACTGGTGTGCATGGAGAAGCCCATGGTGGTGCGAGTGGTTGGTACCCAGGCTCAGGGCAATGATTCTGAGGGTTCCTAGCCTAATCCCATTCAAGGGCAGAGTCAGAACAACCCAGCAAGAGAGGTCAACTGAAGTTGGCAGATGGGATTGAAGTGAGGTCTGGAGTTTGTTACCTCTTGGGTGCTCTTGAGTCTGTAAGTGTCCCCAAGGCCACTTGGAGGCTGGGGACCCCAGCATTTTAGAGGCAGCATAAACTTCTCATATTGACAATTCTACTCTTATTTGTTCAGGTCCCTGTGGATATGGAGCCTCATCTTCAGTGTGGGTAAGAATCTGTTTCATGTGCAAAGGTTTTTCACTGCCTCATCTTCTCTTTTTTATTTTTTAGATTTGGGGTACAAGTACAGGTGTGTTACGTGGTGTGATGGTTGATACTGAGTGTCAACTTGATTGGATTGAAGGATTCAAAGTATTGCTCCTGGGTGTGTCTGTGAGGGTATTGCCAAAAGAGATTAACATTTGAGTTAGTGGGCTGGAGAAGGCAGACTCACCCTTAATCTTGTGGGCACCATCTAATCAGCTGCCATCAAATATAAAGCAGGCAGAAAAACATGAAAAGGTGAGGGTGGCCTGCCCTCCCAGCCTACATCTTTCTCCTGTGCTGGATCCTTCCTGCTCTCCATCACTGGACTCCAGGTTCTTCAGTTTTGAGACTCGGACAGGCTCTCCTTGCTCCTCAAGCTTGCAGACAGCCTATTGTGAGACCTTGTGATCATGTAAGTTAATATTTAATAAACTCACATATATATATATATATATATATATATATATATATATATATATATATATATGCAATCCCATTCAAGGTCAGAGTCAGAACGACCCAGCAAGAGAGGTCAGCTGAAGTTGGCAGATGGGATTGAAATGAGGTCTGGAGTTTGTTACCTCTTGGTAACATAACATATATATATCTCCTATTAGTTCTGTCCCTCTAGAGAACCCTAATACACATGGATATATTATATAATGGTAAAGTCTGGGCTTTTAGTGTAATCATCACCTGAATAGTGTACATTGTACCCAATAAGTAGTGTTTCACCCTCTCCTATCTTCACCCCTTTCTTTAGTCTCCAGTGTCTGGTAGTCTGCTCTCTATGTCCATGCATACCCATCGTTCAGCTCCCACTTATAAGTGAGAACATGCGGTTTTTTAACTTCTGTTTTTGACTCATTTTACTTAGGATAATGGCCTCAAGTTCCATGCATGTTGCTGCAGAAGACATGATTTTTTTCCTTTTTTATGGCTGAGTAGTATTCCATGGCATATATATACCACAGTTTCTTCATCCAATCCTCCACCGATGGACACAGGTTGATTCCATGACTTTGCTATTGTGAATAGTGCTGCAATAAGCATATGCATGGTGGTGTCTTTTGATAGAATGATTTCTTTATTTGCAGGTAGATACCCAGTAGTGAAATTGCTGGATTGAATGGTCATTCTATTTTTAGTTCTTTAAGAAATCTCCATCCTGTTTTCCATAGAGGTTTTACTAATTTACGTTCCCACCAACAGTGTATAAGTGTTCTCTTTTCTCCACGTCCTTGCCAGCATCAGTTGTTTTTGACTTTTAGTAATGGTCATTCTGACTGGGGTATTCTTCTTTTTTAATGGTTTAAATAAGGTGAATCACCTACTTTCTTTCTCTTGTCTTGTTCTGAAAGTATATCACTAGCTTTTCTTTTCAGTTTTTCTAACAGGTCCTTCTTTTTTCTTTGGAGTTGGCAATAGTGAAAACTACTCTATTTGCAGTTGGAGAAAACACAAAATCCAGAAGAGCTTCTTGAAGTCTGTTCCTATCAGTGACTACTTTCAGAATAATTCAGGCATCATCATTATTATCCCACTGGATGGGCATTGGGCACAAGCAGGCTCTTTGGAGTTTGCTGTAAGATAATGGGGATGTTGAGTCAGGGGCACACCACCCAAATTGAGTCCAGTTGCTGTCATTCTGAGATATTATAATTTTTAAAAATCCTGACAGATGGTTTTGCTCAAATATCAATGTGCAATCTGATTTTTGTTTCAGCTGTTGACCAGTTTTATAAAATCAAGGTAGTGTCATTTGCTGAGTTTAAAGTCGGAGCCTTAACATGATTCAAATTTGAATTCATTTAGAAGGTATGGGGTGATTACAATGTACCAGGATCTCACTAAGCTCTGGGGAACAAGAAATAAGACAGTTTTCAGGGAGTGTAAACATTTCCTTTTATGCACATATATTGTTTCTTATAATTAGTATATGTGGGCAGTATTGCCCCCTTATCCACAGGGGATATGTTTCAAACATGGATATCCCTTATCCATGGACAAAGGGATGGATCAGGTGCCAGGTAGGATGGAGCAGTATATTGAGGGGTTTATCACACTACTCAGAGTGACGTACAATTTAAAACTTATGAATTGTTTATTTCTGAAATTTTCCATTTAATATTCTGGATCACAGTTGATTGCAGGTAACTGAAACTGCAGAACATGAAACCACAGATACTGTGGGACTACCTAAGTATCCGTTAGTTCATTCAGTGGGGCTCTATGCTAGGCACTGGCAGAAGGCAACGAATGTGAGGCAGTGTTTGCCCTCGAATCATTACAAATAAACACTTCACTGCAACAAACCACACTGACTTGGTGGGGAGACAAAGAACAACTTCAATTCCAGTACGATGTGATAAAGTGCACGAAGGAGCACATTCCAGGCCATCGGAGCAGGATGCCCTGAGGTGCTAAGTTCTGCAGGGTCTTAAAAATGGTAGTTCTTAGAACTGTATTGAGAGAGAACCCTGGTGCATGGCTGGCCAGACACCTTGGTTACCAGAAGAGTCACTCCTCTCATGTCAGCTGGCCTTTTTCATTAACTTAGTTTTTCCTTACCTTTCCTGTCTGATTTCTTTCGGCATCCAGTGAAGACACATAAAGTGTCACCTAGAGGTTATTTCTGTCTAGCCAGCTTACTTCTCCCAGGTGTCTGGAAGAGTGGGTTTTGCAAAGGGTTGTTAGGCAATTGTGTGATTATCTCTTTCCCTTCTTCCTTTTGTTCTCCCTAGGCGTATCTACTCTGTTAGAAGTGAATGCACAGAGTTTGGAACTACAGTATCTAATTTTCAAGGAAAGAGTTCATGGAGAATTGCTTCTTGCAGTGGCTAATGAGTATTTGTCTGCAGTGGTACTTCAGAAAGTCCATGTATCTCTGAGTTGATATAGCAAATTTCAATCAATCTAGGTTTTGTTCTGTCTGTAGCTCCAAGAAAACAATCCCATCGGTCTGTTGTATCTAATGACCGGAGTTTTCTTTCTGTTGTTTCTGCTGTTGGACATTTCTGGGATGCTTGATGCTGTGATTGAGCATTTTCATTGTGGCTGACAAACACTTGTATTGGTCTATCTGGAAAAGTCCTTCCCTGTTTGAATCTTATTTTTCTCTGTGAACAGAGTTGATTGTTTTTGAACTTTGTGTTTTGACTGTGACCTAAGTTGTTTCTTGATGCACAGGAATTGGGGCGGGAAGTCATTTTACTGAACATGTAGGTACTTTTTTGGACAGCATTGTTTTTCAGGGCAGTTTTGATCCAGTATATTAGACATCTTCAGATCATGGCCCCAATTTTTCTGTAATGGGCACAACTTCATCTCTGGCTTTCTGGTTTTAACATGCCCTTGCATGAGAGAGCCTAAAAAGCAGTTATGCTAGTGTTTTACAAAAGAACACCTGGGACAAACCCTGTAGCATTAACACAGCACATGTGAGTGTGAGGCCTGGGGTTGAGGTAATGAACAACCAGTGATTACATGAAGACACTGACTCACTGGTTTTTTTTTTTTTTTTTTTTTTGAGACAGAATCTGGCTCTGTCAGCCAGGCTGGAGTGCAATGGTACGATCTCGGATCACTGCAACCTCTGCCTCCTGGGTTCAAGCAATTCTTCTGCCTCAGCCTCCCAAGTAGCTGGGACTACAGGCATGCGTCACCATGCCCGGCTAATTTTTGTATTTTTTAGTAGAGACGGGGTTTCACCAGAGACAGGGTTTCACCTTGTTGGCCAGGCTGGTCTCAAACTCCTGTCCTCATGATCCACCCACTCCAGCCTCCAAAAGGGCTGGGATTATAGGTGTGAGCCACCCGCCCGGCTGGCTCACTGCTTTTATTATGAGGACAGCTTCTTTCTGACAGCCAATTATATTTTACTGTGTTTTGGTAAATTAAAATAACTGATTGTAACTAAAGGAAATTTCAAAATGAATAAGATAGAAGTTCAACCATTATTATACAAACATGCTACTGTATGAATACTATGTTAAGAAAAATTCCAAAACTCTTACCTATAGGAGAAAAAAAGGTTGGAAAGAAATAATTCACAACATTGACAGAGAAGGGACTATGGATGAGATCTCCTCCAGTTTTCCACTTTCACAACTTCCTTTCATGTACATATGTTGTGTTTTTAGGATCTCTATATAGATATACAGATATTTAATAATTTATTTTGCTGCGCTCTGTGCTAGGTACTGGTGACAAGGCAATGAACAGAAATGGCCTTTGCCCCAGAATTACTACAAATAATCAATTCACTATAAGAACTACTATAATTAATATGTGAAAAGTGCTTCTAGGAGCTTGAGAAATAAAGAAATAGGACAGATCTGCATATATCTTAAGTTTATCCCTAAGTATTTCATGTTTCAGATGCCATAGTAAAATGTAATTTTTTTCACTTTTTTTTTTTGAGACAGGGTCTTGCTCTGTTGTCCAGGCTGGAATACAGTGGCAGGATCATACCTCACTTGAGCCTTGATCCTGGGCTCAATTGATCCTCTTGCCTCAGCCTCCTGAGTTGCTGGGAATAGAGGCACCACACCAGGCTAATTTTTTGTAGAGATGAGGTTTCATGACATTGCCTAGGCTGGTCTTGAACTCCTGGGCTCAAGTTATCCCTCTGCCTTGGCCTTGTAAGTGCTGGGATTACAGAAGGGAGTCACAGTGTCCAGCCTTTCTTTTGATTTTCAGTTATTCATAACTAGCATATAGGATGCAATTGGTTTGTATATCAACCTCAAATTCTCTGATTTTGCTAAATTCGTTTATTTAGAGTTACTGCCTTTCTTTTTTGTAAAGTCCTTAGGATTGTGTAAGTGCATGATCATAGAATTATCAAATATAGGCTTTGGTTTCTTCCCAATGTACATATGAATGGCTAATAAGCACATTAAAAGATGTTCAAAATTACTAGTCATCACAGTGAGGTACCACTACACAACCTTCAGAATACCTGATATAAAAAGACAAGATAGTTTTGGTGAGGATGTGGAACAGCTGAAATTCTCACATGCTGTTGGTGGGAAAAGGAAATGTTACAATCACTTTTATTTACATCTTTTCATTCCTTATTACAATGTCTAGGAACTCAAGTACAATGCTGAATTGAAGTGGTGAGAGTGAATACCCCTGCTTGTTCCTGATCTCAGTGGAAGGCATTCAGTTTTTTAACATGTAGTATGTTATCCTGGGTTTTGCTTTTGGGTTTTATTTTGTTTTGTTTTGTTTTTGAGACAGGATCTCACTCTGTAGCTCAGGCTAGAGTGCAGAGGTGCCATCATAGCTCACTGCAACCTTGAACTTCTGGGCTCAAGTGATCCTCCTGCCTTAGCCTCCTAAATAGCTGGGATTACAGGAGGGCACCACCATGACTGGCTAGTTATCATTATTGTTACTATTTGGAGAGACAGGTTCTCATTTTGTAGCTCAGGCTGGTCTTGTACTCCTGGCCTCAAGCAATCTGACTACATCAGCCTCCAACGTCACTGGAATTACAGGCATAAGCTACTGTACCTCATTTATAGGCTTTTAAAACATAGATTTTCCTGGCTGGGTGCAGTGGCTTACACCTGTAATCCCAGCACTTTGGGAGGCTGAAGCAGGCACATCACTTGAGGCCAGGAGTTTGAGACCAGCCTGGCCAACATGGCAAAACCCTGTCTCTACTAAAAATACAAAAACTAGCCAGGCATGGTGGCAACACACTTGTAATCCCAGCTACTTGGGAGGCTGAGGCACAAGAATTGCTTGAACCCAGGAGGTGGAGGTTGCAGTGAGCTGATATTGGGCCATTGCACTCCAGACTGGGTGACAGAATGAGACTCTGCCTCAAGAATCAAAATCAAAACAAAAACAAACAAAAAAACCCCATAGATTTTCCTTATCAGTGGGTAGAATTTCTCTCCTATTACTAGTTTATTAGCTCTCATTATGAATAGTTGTTGAAATTTGTTAAGGGTTTTCTGAGCATCTATTGAGATTTTTTTGCCTTATTAAAAAAAAAACATAAATTACATTGACTTATTATTGAATGTCAAATCAGGCTTTCATCTCATTTGTTCAAGATGTAGTCCTCCTTTTATACTTTATTGTATTTGACTTGGTACTTTTGACTAAGAATTTTTGTGTCTGTATTCTTGAGGAATATTGATTTGTAGTTTCTTTTTTTTTTTTAATAAAGTTTTTCAACCTGGTTTTATACCAGATTAATGCTGGCCAAACAAGCATAAGAGAAAGAGAGAGAGCGAAAGTAACTCTTGAGAGAAGTTATGTAAAATTTGTATTATTTCTTCCTCAAATGTTTGATAGAACTCACCACTGAAGTCATCTGGACCTGGAGCTTTTCTTCTGGAAAAGTTTTTAACAATTCAATTTCTTTTAAGACAGGGCTATTCAATTTTCTGTTTTTTCTTGTCTCAATTCTGAAAATTTGTGCCTTTCAAGAAATTTTTCAATTTCATTTATGGTGTTGAAATTACTGGCATAAAATTGTTCATGAGATTTCTGTATTCTCATTTTAATGTTTGTAGGGCCTGCAGTGAAGTTCTGCTCATATTGCTAACTTGTGTCTTCTCTCACTGTTTTTGATCTGTCTAGAACATTAATAATTTTATTGATTCTTTCAAACTAGACTTTTTTGGTTTTATTAATATTTTCTATTGTTTATTTCTATTTCTCAGATTTTTTTTTTTTTACCCTTTACTACTTCTTTCTTCTACTTACTTTACATATAATTTGGTCTTCCTTTTCTAGCTTCCTAAAATTGATACATCAATTATTGGTCTTATACTTTTCTTCTTTTCTACTGCAGCATTTAAAGCAATAAACTTCAATCTAAGTAGAACATTTGCTGTCTTCTGCAAACTTTGATATGTTGTGTTTCATTATTATTTAGTCTAAAATATTTTAAAATTTTCTTCATAATTTCTACTTTGTGCCATGGATTAATAAAAGTGAGTTGTTTGATTTCTAAATATTTGAGGTCTTCTTAAAATGTTATTGTTGTTGAGTTTCAATTAAATTTCATTGTAGTCAGAAAAAACACTCTGTTAGACGGCAATCTTTTGAGACATATTGAGATTTGTTTTAGTCAGCTATGCTTTACTTTTGTCAACATACCACGTGAATTTAAAAGAATGTATACTCTGCATTTGTTGGATATAGTCTGCTATAAATCACAAAAGGTAAAAGTGGTTGATAGGGTCACTTAACTCCTCTAGATCTTCAATAGTTTTTTTTTTTTGGTCTAGGTAGCCTATCAATGACTGAGACATTTGTGAAAGTCTGTAACTGATTGTGTATTTGTCTATTTCTCTGTCAATTTTTCCTTGGTTATATTGAAGCTACCTTATTTGATACATAAATATTTATAATTATTATGTTTTTCTGATATATTAAGTTGGTGCAAAAGTAATTGCAGTGTTGCCCAAAAAACGCAATTACTTTTGCACCAAGCTAATATTTACCCATTTGCCATTATAAAGTTTTCCTCTTTGTCTCTAACAATACATCTTATCTTGAAGTCTATTTTCCCCACTATTCATATAGCCACTCTTATTTTCCTGTGTCTACTATTAGCATGGCATGTCCTTTTCAGTCTTTATACTCTTAACCTGTTTGTTTCTGTATATTTCAAGGTCACCTCCTGTAGAAAGCATGTAATTAATTCTTCCTTTCTTATCCAGTCTGACAATCATGTCTTTTGATTGGATATTTGACTAATTTAAATTTGGTGCCGTTGTTGAAATAGTTTATTTTAGGTACCATTTTGCTATTTATTTTCTTTGTCTTGTCTTGTCTCTCTTGGTATTTTTTTTGTTTCTCCTTTACTACCTTCGTTTGTGTTAATCAAATATTTTTTAGTATTTTGTTTAATTTCTTTATTGGCTTTCTAGCTATATCAAACTAATCATTGTATTTTAATAGTGGCTGTTCTAGTGGTAACAACATATATCTTTCACTTATCCCAATCTACTTACAGTTCATACTGAATAATTTCGGGTAATATATAGTAACCTTGCAATGTATATTTTAATTTTCCTGTCCTCTTATTTTTAGTGTTATTGTCATTTGAATATGAAATTAATATATGTTATCAACTCAATAATACAGTTTTATAAATTTTGCTAAATTTGCCCATTATCTTTCAATGAAATTAACAAAACAAAAAAGTGTATGTGTATGTGTGTGTGTTGGGGGTGTGTGTGTGAGGGGTGGGTGTATACATATTTAGTTCTTTTAATTTATCCACACATTTTCCATTTCCGGTGTTCATCATTCATAATTTTTTCCTGTAAATCTGAGAGGTCATCTGGTGTCATTTCCCTTCAGCCTCAAACACTTACTTTATAGGTCTGAGCTGAGAGTAGTGAAAATAAAATTAAAAAAAATTAAATTTAAAACTTACTTTAGCATTTCTAATAGCACAGTTCTGCCAGCAATTAATTATCATAGTTTTATCTGGCAATGCTTTAATTTCTGTTTCATATATGAAAGATAATTCTTTGGATACAAAATTCTTGGTTGCCAGTGTTTTTTCTCTCTCCAGCAGTTGAAATATGCCATTCTAATTTCATATGGCTTTCCTCATTTTGGTGTAAAGTCACCATTGATCATATCATTGTTCTCCTGTATGTAACATGCCATCTTTCTCTGGATGCTTTAAAGATTTTCTCTTTATCTTGACTTTCAGCCTTTTGACTATGAAGGTTTATCCTGGCTAGGGTTTGCTGAGTTTCCTATATTTGTAAATTAATGTTTTTTCATAAAATTTTGGGAGTTATAGGCCATTCTTTCTTTTAACACTTTCCCGACCCTTTGTCTTCTCTCCTGTTCTTTCTTCCTACCATTCCAATTAGACCTATTTGTATCTATTAATATAAATAGGTCTCTGATGCTCTGTTTATTTTTCTTCATTTTTTCTTTGTATTATTCAGATTGCATAATTTCTATTAATCTTACTTAAAGTTTATTAATTCTTTCTTCTGACACTTCAATCTGCCTTTAAAACTAAATTTTAGTGAGTGAATTTTTAATTTAACTGAAATGAGTAAATTCTTCATTAAGTTATGGTGCTTTTTAGCTCTAGAGTTTCCATTTTTTAGTGTCATTTCTCTGTTGAGATTTTCTAACAGCTCTTTCATTATAACAATTTTCCTTTAATACTTTGAAAGTATTAGAATACCTGATTTTAAGTTTCTTTCCTGCTAAATTCAACATCTGGGCTCCATTAAAGTCAGTTTCTATTGACTTTTGTTTTTCTTAGTATGGGTCACATATTTCTGTTTCTTTGCACATTTAGTAATTTTTGTTTGAAAAATGGACATTGTAGAAAATACAACGTACTAACCACAGTCAGTTATATTCTTAAGTACTCGTGTTGTTGTTTCATTAAGCAATTAATTTGCTTGAACTTAAACGGAAACCTTTGTCTCTTCTGTGGTGTATAGTTGTTGATCTCGTCTAAGTTTTTATGACTTCCAGCTGCTAAATATCCTCTTGGTAAATTCAGAGAACTCACTGGTACAGTTCTGTCTTTACGGGTTAAAATCCTGTCTGGCCTTTGCCTGCTTTTCTAGTGCCTTTGTCAGATTCTCCCCGACATATACATACTTGAGTAGCCACCAGTGACTTGGGCAAATGTATTCTCAGATTTGGGGCTTTCAATCCTTTTGCCATTCTCTTGCTTATAGATTTTCCCCAAAATTTCTCTTTTACTCTGTTCTTTGTCACCTCGAGCCTGGAATGTGACTGATGTTTCTCTTTGCCCTGGACAGGTGTACTGGGGAACATCTTCAGGCAGGGTAAGTGCAAAGTCCCAATTCTTACCCCTTCCAGTTGTTTAAAAGTAAACTGCCTCTGTCCTCTGCCTCTGGATGTGTTCTTCTTCCTATAAATAGTTGTTCTTTATTTTTTTTAACAGATTTATAATGACCATCTGTAGGAGGGTTTATATAGCTACTCCTCTCCAACATCATTACCAGAAGTACATATGGTTATGTCTTTAGTCTCTATCTTCTTTCTTTACAGTACATGAGCATGAGGGTAGGTACATACTTTATTACTGTATACCTAGTATTTCACACAAAATAAATGCTTAATAAATATTTGTTGTATTATTAAATAAAAATTCTGACTGCAATGGCAATTGCATAATTGATCCCTCAGTGTGCATTCACAAATATTTGTGTTTTTTTTTTTTGAGACAGAGTTTCGCTCTTGTTACCCAGGCTGGAGTGCAATGGCGCATTCTTGGCTCACCACAACCTCCGCCTCCTAGGTTCAGGCAATTCTCCTGCCTCAGTCTCCCGAGTAGCTGGGATTACAGGCACGCGCCACCATGCCCAGCTAATTTTTTGTATTTTTAGTAGAGATGGGGTTTCACCATGTTAACCAGGATGGTCTCGATTTCTTGACCTCGTGATCCACCTGCCTCGGCCTCCCGAAGTGCTGGGATTACAGGCTTGAGCCACCGTGCTCGGCCTCTATTTGTGCTTTTTTTTAAAAAAAAAAAAAAAAAAAAAAAAAAAAGCTTCTCATAGCTAGTCCTCATTTTTTTACAGTCTTTTTGGTCACCTTCTGAAACAGCAAGTGAGGGGAACGTATTTATTCAGTGGAGTTTATTGTATGACCAATAAGAGAATAGACTACAAGCAAATTACATGTCTTTATTTCAACTTTTAGAAAAAAGAATGTCATCTGTGAATGCTGTCAATAGACTTGGAGATTCTCACCGTCAAGGGGCTCCCAAATATGAGTGGATATGGCTTGACAACCACAGGGATTTTGCTTGTGTCTTAAGGCTTATTTCATGCTCCAGGTCACAGACTATGGCTTCCCCAAGTGAGAAGTGAGCCTCCTCCCATCCTTCATTTTGGACAAGGGGCTTAGCCTACAATCATTAACAACAGCTAGGCACCAACCAGTGCAGGAATCAGATGCCTTTTACTTAGGCCAGTTGCTATTAAAGCAAAACAAAACGTTTCCCTCTATACAGAAGAGTTGGTATCTTTCAGATTACAGCTGTTTTTGCTTCTCACTGATGGCTGTATTCCTGTGTTGGACAAGAGACAATTATCTACAGAATCTGTAATATCATCAGGGGGCCTGGAATTTGAGGTAGTGTATCAGCATTAAGTATAAGTCATTATTATTACCAGTTTATACCTTTGGATGGGCAGGTTATTCTGCTTTCTACCTTTAGCTCCACAGATGAGGAGTACTATATAGGTGTTACTGGCTGCATGTTGGGAATGTTATATATTTAAACAGTTTGCAGTTAATTAAGAGTATTGACTTGGAACTAAATCAGTGGTCTCACACAACATCTGTGCTCTCTTCCTAGCTATGTATTTAGATGGCGTCTATCACTGTGGTATCTAAGTGCTCAGAAAAATCTAATTAGGCTAATTTCAACTTCCTCTGTGAGGGAGAAGGATCTACCTCTCTTCATCACCCTTCCTGCCAGAGCCTTCTTGAAGGGAGTCATTATTATTCCTCGAAGAGGAAGGCAGTTGGAAGAGAGCCTCAAGCAAGAAACTGCATTTCCGCGCCTTCCTTGAGAGTTGGGGGTTTGGCTTCTAGAAGTGTTTTCAGCTTGTAAACCACACCAGAAAGGCAAAAGGGCAGATGCTGCTGAAGAGTCTGGTAACGTGTGCACAGGGGAAGGAACTCTGGAAATTTCCTTGCAAGCCCTGGGTTACAGAATTTGCTGGTAGATTATGCTTGATTGTGTACTCACAATGTCCAGGCCGCCACCACCTGACAGACACACAGTGTTTGTTTATCCAAGAAGCATAAAGGCAGTGTTCTCTTTCCAACAATGAGCAAGTGTTGTTGTTCTTCTGTCTGTGGGTCTCTGTTAACATTCCGACATCTTAATTTCTGGGCTGAGGAGAGCTGCCTGATTTCATTGGTTTTCAATGGCTAGCCTGCAGCTAAAGGTATGGAGAAGGCAGCAGCACAATCATTTTAAGTTCCTTTTCCTGGTCGTAACACACAGGGTCACTCTTCCAGAGTGAATCCAAAGGCATACATTCGTGCACAGGCGAAGAATTGTAGTCACACAGCAGAGCTTGTTAGTTGGAAACAAAAAAAGGATCAGAGATGGCCAAGTATGTTAGTCTGAGCTGGGCCAGAAGCTCTGTGATGGAATATGAAGGAAAAAGAGGAAAGTTCAAAAAAGCAATCACTATTTTACCTCAGTCATAGCTCAAACACAAAGTGGCTGGTTGTTACCAAGTTTTCCATGTCAAAGATTTTTTTTCAAAAAAAAAAAAATATCTTTGCTTGAAATTTGCATTATTTAGAGCAGAGGCCCCCAAGCCCCCAGTCATGGTCTGGTACCAATCCGTGGCCTGTTAGGAACCAGGCTGCACAGCATGTGAGCAGTGGGCGAGCGAGCATTATTGCCTGAGCTCCGCCTCCTGTCAGATCTGCAGCAGCCTTAGATCGTCATGGGAACACGAACCCTGTTACGAACTGCTCATAGGAGGGATCCAGGTTGCCTGCCCTTTACGAGAATATAATGCCTGATCATCTGAGGTCGAACAGTTTCGTCCTGAAACCAACCTCAACCTCGATCTGTGGAAAAACTGTCTTCCACCAAACCAGTCCCTAGTTTCAAAAAGGTTGGGAACCACTGATTTAGACTATCCAAGAAAATGATGGGAATGTTTGGCTGGGAAAATTGAGATCAAGTTCATTTTTTAAAAAAGGAATTTCCTGATAGACTGGGGGCAGTGGTGCATGCCTGTAACCCTAGCTACTAGGGAGGCTGAGATGGGACGATTGCTTGAAGCCAGGAGTTCAAGACCAGCAGTGGCAATATAGACCCCCATCTCTAAAACTATCTTTTTTTGGATACAGAGTTTCACTCTGTCACTCATGCTGCAATGCAGTGGCATAATTATAGCTTACCTCTACCTCCCAGGCTCAAGTGATCCTCCCACCTCAGCCTTCCGAGTAGCTGAGACCACACAAGTGTACTACCACATCTGGCTAACTAAAAAAAGAAAAAATGTAGCGATAGGGTCTCACTATTTTGTCTAGGCTAGTGTCAAACTCCTGGGCTCAAGTGAGCCTCTTGCCTTAGCCTCCCAAACTGATGTGATTACTGGCATGAGCCACTGCATCCTCCTTCTGGCAAAGAAAATTAACAGTCCTGGCACTATAAGAGATTTGGTATAAAAAGACTGAGACCAGAAATGGTAGGGTGGCAGCATTTGGGACTGTCACTCACCTCGAAGCTTCCCTTGGTCTCTGGAGAAGGATCACGGGGACTCTCTGCAGGTCTGTTCAGGATCTCATTAAAGGGACTAGTGGGTACCTAGCATTAGAGAGATTCTGTAGCCTGAGGATGTGCCCAACTGTGACAAGAAAATGACTGCTGACCAAAGCCAATCTTTCACCCTCAGAATTTCAAAGACCAGTCCTTGGAGCAATAGTATCTTTCCAGAGCTGACACAGCACTGCATGTGGCACTGCCACAGATATGAAAAGCAGAAACGTCTACGTGCAAATGACTGCGTGGAAAGACAGGAGTGCAGTCCTCACCTGCTCCCTTAAGCAACATAATTACTAGCTGAAATCTCTCTGTGAGGGTCCCCTAAGTGGCTGAGCCATTTCACTGG
This sequence comes from Callithrix jacchus, assembly GCF_049354715.1. Taxonomy (NCBI): domain Eukaryota; kingdom Metazoa; phylum Chordata; class Mammalia; order Primates; family Cebidae; genus Callithrix; species Callithrix jacchus. The sequence continues at coordinate 68,197,551 of NC_133514.1, read as the reverse complement.
CCCATTAAACGAACACAGAAATTTGTTTGTAAGCTTAAGCCTTGGGCTGCCTCCACTGACCTTCTAAATATGGAAGACCTAGGCTAACTTCAAGATTTCTTTGGGAGGATGTGGATTCCCCTGAATTGCTTCTCTACCAAAAAGTCACTGTATAAACACATTTGTGAAGATGTAGCCGCCACCATGAGCTGGTCAGCTGCAGGATGGGGCGTCTCCGGGCTTCTTTCGGAAAGACGGTGGTGCTCAACAAGAATCACTCCGAGGGCGGTGGAATGATCGCAAAGAGGATCCTAACGTCCCACGATCATGGGAACATTACCTTCAATGGCATGAAGATCATGTCAGCGGCTTCCAAAGGGACCAAGAAAGGCTTACCCTTTCATCTTTCTTTCTTTCCAGAGGGAAGAATGTCCTGCAGACCTGCGTTCATGCCTTTTTTTGTTTGTTTGTTTGGTTGGAGTCTCGCTCTGTCGCCAGGCTGGAGTGCAGTGGCTCGATCTCGGCTCACTGTAACTTCTGCCTCACGGGGTCAAGTGATTCTCCTGTTTCAGCCTCCTTAGTAGCTGGGACTACAGGCACGCGCCACCACGCCAGGCTAATTTGTGTATTTTTAGTAGAGACGGGGTTTCACCAGGTTGGCCAGGATGGTCTCGATCTCTTGACCTTGTGATCCACCCGCCTCGGCCTCCCAAAGTGCTGGGATTACAGGGGTGAGCCACCGCGCCCGGCCCCATGCCATTTTATTTCGCGAAGGACTGTGAGATCAAGCAGCCTGTGTTTGATACAAACCACATCAAGGGAACAGCGAAAGCCAAAGCCCGCGGTGACTGGGAAGGCGCTGCTTCCTGCGGGTCCGCCTTCATGGCAGGGGGCGCCGCTGAGTCTGGACTGCGGATGCTCCCGGGGGCATCTCAAGCGTCCGGCGGTGAGGTCTTCAGTGGAGTCTACGGCCACTCTCACATGCCTGGCAGGACCGTGTCTTTCCCCCAGCAGTCGCCAGTGGAATATACCCGTCTTCCTGGCTGCCCTTCTCCACCGCCCCTGCCTGAGTTCTATCCGGGACCTCCCAAGATGGACGGGACCATGGGGTATGTGCGGCCCCCGCCACCGCCCCATCCTGGGCCCATGGAACCTCCGGTCAGCCCCGATGTCCCCTCCACTCGTGCACCGAAGCCAGGGCCGCAGAAGCAGCTGCCAGCTCCTTTATAACCCAGGCAACCACGCCACGTCTCCGTGCCCACGAAGCAGCTTCCGCCACCTCCCTACTACCCAAGGGAAGATAAGAAAGCCCAGTAGGCGCCTCCCACCTCCTGTCTTCTGCCTCCCTCCCTGTCCTTGTTTCCTACCCCTTCCCTCTGGGCTGGGGCTGGGGCTGGGGCTGGGGCTGGGGCTGGGGCTGGGGCTGGGGAGGTGAGGGAGGGCCTCGCTCTTCTCCAGGTCTGATCATAAATAGTTACCAGGAAGGAGTGCTGGGGGCCAGAGGCTTCTCTGGCCTCAGGAGAGGCCCCGCCCAGCTTCCCAGCCGGCTCTGACCCCACCGCGCTGCTCAGCAGGCCTCCCTCACAGCTCTGGGGCTCTTGGGAGCATAGGTGTCCCCCATCTACCATTTCACTCTAGTGGTTTCTCCCTACACGGGACTCTCTGGCTACCTTTTCCACTGCAGTCCCGCTCCCTTGGTCTGGCAGCCACTCTACACTCAGTCTCATGACCCCCTGAGACCAGCCAGGTGTCTTGCCCAAAACCCCCACCAGGTCTGGTTCACACTCCCTCCTCTTGTCTGTGCCTGGCCTGGAAAGACCACCATGTACGGACCGTCAGCCCAGATTCCACTCAGCGAGGTTCTGGCCCCAGCCACTGTCACCCTCCCCTTCCCCGTCTGGGTCATGCTGTTGCCACTCCATGTGACTTTCGAGGTTGGAAAATAAGCTTCCAGGGCTTGGGTGGCGTCAGGGCAAGCCGGCTGAAGCTGGGGAGGAAGCCTCCCTGCTTTCTGCTAGTGTTTCTGGAATTTGCTTTCCCTTTCCTCTCTCTTCCCTCTAGAAGGGGCCTCTCTACTGGAACTAGAGAATGCCTATCTGTGCCGCTGTTGTGCCACCTGGGGGCTACTGGGTAGGCCGGGAACAGGGCTCCTGACCCTGTATGCTGGCTGGAGCTCCTCAGCCTACTGCTTCTCTATAAGCCTCATGCCCTCTGGATACACTAATGTTTGCTCTAGTTCATTCCTCCATTGGCCATGAAGTGAGGAGATGGTTATTTAAGGAGAATTCCCTATTTATTCTACAAAAAATCCAGTTCATATATTAATGTGAAATAAATCCTGTTTGCACCTTGATTTCTTGGCTGAAAATGTAAAATAGTAAAAATGAAGTAACAGGAAAAAAGTAAGTAGGATGGCCCAACTCCTTTCTGCCTGAGAGTCGTTGGATAATCGTCTCTGTGTCTTTGACTTTTTATCTGTAAAAGATTGCACTTAGGTCCTTTGTTTCATGTGGGATGACAATAGGGGCAATTTGGACCATAAATCTTTAAAATCATTTAATTTTCAGCTTTTCTGCCATGTAATGCAACTACTACTTTATATATTTAGGCTACAAGATACTTTTATTTTTTGTTTTTGCCTGTTTGTTTGTTTTTGAGACGGAGTTTCACTTTGTTACCCAGGCTGGAGTGCAGTGGCGCGATATTGGCTCACCGCCACCTCGGCCTCCTGGGTTCAAGCAATTCTCCTGTCTCAGCCTCCCTAGTAGCTGGGACTACAGGTGTGCACCATCATGCCCGGCTAATTTTTATATTTTTAGTAGAGACGAGGTTTCACCATGTTGACCAGGATGGTCTTGATCTCTTGACCTCGTGATCCATCCGCCTCAGCCTCCCAAAGTGCTGGAATTAAAGGTGTGAGCCACCGCACCCGGCCTGATACTTTTGAAGTAATTCAATATGACTTGTTCAAGAAAAAGAAAATGTATCAGTTAGTTTTTTGAGGCCATTTAGGGATGGAGGCAAGATATGAGTTCAAGATTCAAGGGAGTATGAAGAGGCAAATAAATAACACCTTCCCCACTGGGTTACTAAACAATGCGAGAAATAAAAAGCATCACAGACAGGAGACAACAGTATCACTTTCTTATCCTGATACAGGAGAATGTGGCTTATATCTGCAGGCAAGTTGGCTTCCTAATATAATGCCTCAGAATGAAACAGACTTTCTGAGTGGGTCACATTAGCTGGATCACAATTGGCCCCACACAGGGGAGCCTGCCCCGGAGAGCTTGGGGTGTGGAGAAACAGGGTAAAATGTTTGCTTCCTATGGATCGCTAGTGTTCAAGAGCAGGAAGCGAGAAAGCAGCTGGGAAGTATGCTGTTTCTTCTTTCCAACTCATTCCCAGATAACCGATTATTCCTCCTCCCAGGGGAAGAGTGAAGGACAAAATGGAAAGAGGCCAGGAGCATTGTGTTCTCTCCAAGTGGAAGGAAACCTCTGGAATGGGAAAGAAGCATTCTCTCCTAACATGGCGTGGTCCTAGAAGGCAACTGAGTGTTTTTGAGAAGACTTCTTATTTTTTATGCCACCGCTAAAGAAGGTATGTTATCTTGTCATCTTTCACCCTTAGGAGTTAGGCCAAGAAACTTGGTGCCCAGGGATTTTGTTAGGTCAGTTTTGGTGTTTTGAATTAACATCAGGAGAAGACATTTAACCAACTCACCCTAGTATAATTCTTGGATTTGTATTGCTTTGATATGTTCAAAGTTATTTATTATTTCCTGAATTTTGGAAGGCAGGACCACACTTATCAGGGTGATGGAAAGAAAAGCTTCATTCTAGATTTTAAGATAACCATAATACTCTTCAAAATTGTACTCACTTATATGTAACCTCAAAAACCATTCACTTATTCATTCTTAAATTCATCTGTTTAGTCATTATGCATGTATTTTAACATTCAGTAAGAATTTATGAGATGTTTTTCACCTATGTGCCAGTTACTATACTAGGCAGAAGGAAAAGAAAGCCAATTCTGTGTATACAAAAGGCTAAAGGGACTCACATAGTCCTAAAAGAGCTAGGACACTGTATTGGCCAGCACCCCACCACACACATATCTGCTTTAGACCCTTTAGATCCTGGTATGCACTGAGGGTTGCAGAAATGATACATAAACATCTTTACTTGATTTCTTCATATAAAGTGTGTAACATTAGATATGTAACTTAGATATTTACATGTGTCTGAGAGATTTGTACGAGAATTTTCATAGCAGCTTTATTTAAAACAACCCCAAACTACAAACGACCCAAATGTTCATTAACAGATTAATGGGATTGGCTAACACTCAGCGATAAAAAGAAACAAACTATTAATTACATGCAACAGATGAATCTCAAGATGAATCTGTTGTATGTACCATTACAACATAGTAACACATACAAGCAATAATACATACAGCAGAAGAAGCCAGATTAAAAGAACAGGAACTATCTGATTCTACCGTGTGAAGTTATAGAATAGGCAAAAATAAATTACAGTGAAAGAAATAAGAACAGTGGTCACATCTGGAAGTAAGCAGTGAAGAGCAGACTACAAAGGGATATGAGGAAGCTTAGGGGGTGATGGGAGTGTTTTGTATTTTAATTAGGGTGTTTGTTACCCGGCTGTGTACATTTATCAAAGCTCACCAAATGACACATTTACTGTACATGGATTTAATGCACAAAGTGAACCTTAAAATGTAAAGAAAAAGATACAAAGGTACAAATTGCTCAGAGAATAAAAGCTCAATTAAGCATATTTTTAAAAAAATGAAACCTATCAGAAACATTTCAAACGCTTCTTGAACAACACTTAAATAGGTCATGATTTATAATCTCCAGACACAGAACGTTTTTCTTCCTACCACCAAACTTTGTACCTTTAGGGAAAAAGTTTTATTACAGAAATAGAATGTAATAGGAAAAATAAGCTGCTTCTTAAATATTTACCTTAATACATAAAGAAAACTAGGGACTGTCATAATTAGAACACATGTAAGTCTTTTTTACCTATGTATATTTATAGCTGACTGCATATGATTTTAGGTGATAGTAATTGCCATTGTGTTTGAGTTTGTGAGTGTGTGTGGAGAAATAACAGAAGGAAAGAGGAGAAGCAACATTAGTGTAATTTGAAGAACTGTATGAAATTATTTCAGTACTGTCAAATTATCATTTATAAAAAGAAGATATATTATTGGTTGTTTTCATGTGTATTAATTGACATTCAAGCCATCTGTATCATTTACTCATATATGTTTAATGGGGATAGTAAATATCCCTCTGCCAGCTAGGAAAGAGCATCTATCAGGAGAGATGACAGTCTTGGGGCTATTACTCAGTGACTTGGTAGTAAAGGCTGAGCATTTTCTTGAGGTTATTAGAGTTGGATTTTAAACTTCTTATGTCATAATGTTTATAGTAAGTATAAACATATAAACCACATTGTTTTAATGGATTTTTAAAACCTCCTACCAAAAAAAAAAATCCACTTTAAATGTAGTGAATGCTGACCTATGAAATAAAGTTGATTTCATAAGCCATAGTGAGCTTTTGAGCTTTAAATCATATACTCTGTCCTAGAACACTAGTCAAATTTTAGTAGACCTGGAAATAAAAATGGAAATTGTTATTGGCCCATTCAGCTCCCATGTAACAACTTTTTTTTTTTTTTTTCTAGAAATGTAGTTGTACACACATTTCTTGGGAGGGATAGAGTTTCATTCCTGATATTGTCAATCAACTTTCATTGGGATAGTTGTGTCCATGTGTCACAATCACAAGCACTATCAAAAGGGGCTTTGAAATGAAATTGTATATTAAAAAGAAAAGCCTGGGGCGATTTGATGTGTTTCAGTTCGGCCTGGGAATGGAAAGGGAGAAGCATGTCCTGGGCCCAGGAAACTCCTGAATGCCCTATGTCAACCTGCAGTTACGGCTGGGTCACAGAGGACTGTCAATTCACTTACATGGTGGCCAGCAGGAGTCTCCGTTTTCATATGCTGGCGTAGGCATATTTCTTTATGAAAGACAAAAGTCTAGATGTAATACCATTGTCCCCACTGTCTGGAATCTCATTTCCTCAAGTGTATGCTTCTAGTTCTCTGATCAGCAAACAGGACTTAACGGTGGCAGATCACCATTTTAAGCAACTAGAAAAAACAAGGACCAGTCTTCCTTTGGCCCGATTGCAGAGCATTCGCTTGTATCTTTTGTATAGTTTCTGACATTCACCTTTCTGACATTCTGCCTCCAAGAGAGTTGGAATCTGTGTCTTTAAGAATGAGGACAGTTTGAGGGTTGGTGAGAAGAATAGATAAATGACCTCTCTCTTCCGATTTGAACTCTGAGTTCAGAATTAGCAGTTCAGATGTGACTGGCTGAGCGTCGGATTGCTTCTGAGCCCTGCCGGTACATTGGAATCCCCTGGGGAGCTTTTAAAAAATTACCGATGTCCAGGCCCCACCCCTAGAGAGCTCATTTAATTGGTCCAGGGTGGAGCTTGGACACCAGTAATTTTTTTTAAAGCTCCCCAGGTGATCTTAATGTGTACCAGGGTTGAAAACTACTGGTTTACAGCAAAATAGCTTCAGTCATAGAACAGTAGCAAAAAAAGGGGGCTGGAGATTGAGTGTGGCAAAGAACGAGAAGGTTCGTGCAGCTTCTATAACTCTAGCAAACAACCACAGCAAGGATCTGGAGATGCAAACATTAATCAGACAGGGCTATGCTCCAGGGTCTCATGGACAGTGAGGGAGGAAGATGTAAACCCAGCGCTGCAGTATAGGGTGGTAGGTGCTGGCCTAGTGAGGATGGGAAGGGGCACAAGGTTTGGCTTGCAAGCCAGAGGAATGTGAAGCCTCCCTGGGCATTAGCCAAGCAAAAGCTAAAAGAATTACTCTTACTTAACTGAGTCACACCTTAAATACTTGACTTATACATTATTCCTTCATCTGATCCTCACAACCACCTTGGGAAGCTGATTTAGTGACATTTCACAGAGGAGGAAGAGGAAATACAGAGATGTTAAGGATGTGACCTGCAGTCCACAGCAGTGAAGGCAGAGATGGCAATTAATCCTAACAGGCATGGCCTCACCCACTCCTTACAGGACAGCCCTGTAAAATAAGTGTGACTGCTACTTCCTTTTATAGATGTGCAAACTGAGGCTCAAGCTGTTTAAGCAACCTGCTCAAGAGTAAGCTAGCATTTCCCAAGTCTAAAGCAGGGTGTATTCTATTGGCACTTTAACAAAGCACTAAAAACTTTGTGGTTTAAAAATAGCACAAATGCATTTTCTCAAAGTCCAGGGAGGTCAGAAGTCTAAAATGCGTCGTCAGGGCTGGTTCTGTCTGAAGGCTCTAAGGCAGAATTTGCTTCCTTTTCTCTTCCAGCTTTTAGAGGCTGCCTGCATTCCTTGGCTCCTGGCCCCTTCCTCTTATCTTCAAAGCCAGCAGCATAGAATCTTCAGGGCTCTCTCTGACCTCTGCTTCCATTGTTCCATCTCCATCTTTTACTCTGACTCTTCTGCATCCCCCTTTTCCCTCATAAGGACCCAGATGATTTGACAGGACACAACCAGATAACTCAAGACAATCTCCTAGCTTAGTATTGGTTTTTTTTTTTTCATTAAATTAAAAAAAAAATTTCTTATTTCCATAGGTTTTTGGGGAATAGATAGTTTTGGTTACATGAGTAAGTTATTTCATTTTGATTTGTAAGATTTTGGTGCACCTATCACCCAAGCAATATACACTGAACCCAATTTGTAGTTTTTTATCTCTCACCCCCTCCCACCCTTTCCTCTGAGTCCCCAAAATCCATTGTATCATTCTTATGCTTTTGGATCCTCATACTTTAGCTCCCACTTATGAATGAGAACACATGATGTTTGGTTTTCCATTCCTGAGTTACTTCACTTAGAATCATAGTCTCCAGTGCCATCCAGGTTGCTGCAAATGTCATTAATTCATTCCTTTTTATGGCTGAGTAGTATTCCTTTGCACGTGCATGCGTGTGTGTGTGTGTGTGTGTATACACACATGTATATCACAATTGTTTTTAATATGGCATTTCACTCTTGTCACCCAGGCTGGAGTGCAGTGGAGTGATCTCAGCTCACTGCAACCTCTGCCTGCCAGGTTCAAGTGATTGTCCTGTCCCCAAGTTGCTGGGATTATAGGTGACTGCCACCACACCTAGCTAATCTTTTTTGTGTTTTTAGTAGAGAGGGTGTTTCAGCATGTTGGCCAGGCTGGTTTCGAACTTCTCACCTTAAGTGATCTGCCCACTTCAGGCTCCCAAAGTACTAAGATTACAGGCATAAGCTACTGTGCCCAGCCCACAATTTCTTTATCCACTCATTGATCAGTGGTTTTTTGGGCTGTTTTCCATATTTTTACAGTTGCATATTGTGCTGCTATAAACATGTGTGTGCAAGTATCTTTTTTGTATAGTGACTTCTTTTCCTCTGGTAGATACCCAGTAATGGGACTGCTGGATCGAATGGCAGTTCTACTTTCAGTTTTTTAAGGAGTCTCCACACTGTTTTCCATAGTGGTTGTACTAGTTTACATTCCCACCAGCAAAAAGTGTTGCCTTTTTACCACATCCATGCCATCATCTACTGTTTTTTAGTTTTTGATGATGGCCATTCCTGCAGGAGTAAGGTGGTATTGCATTGTGGTTTTCATTGGCATTTCCCTGATCATTAGTGATGCTGAGCATTTGTTCTTCTGTTGACCATTTGTATATCTTCTTGTGAGAACTGTCTATTCATGTCCTAGCTCATATTCTTAACTTCATCACATCTGCAAAGTTCCTTTTGCTATTTAGATTAGCATATTTGTAAGTTCTAGAAATTAGGATGTGCTGTGTGTGTGTGTGTGTGTGTGTGTGTGTGTGTGTGTGTGTTGCAGTGGAGGCAGAGGGGGCATTATTCTGCCTACTATACAGGGACAAACCCAAAATAATGCAAGTCTGACTCTAAATCTTTTTATTCCTGGATGATACTCCTTGACCTCTTTTCTAACACACACACACACATTCACTTAGAAATAAAATCTTTTGACTTCTACAAAGTAGAATCCTTCCTCTTTCTATTATTAGATTCTTTCAGACAAAAATGTCAATAATTGTCCTATACTCCTATTCATCAACAAGCTGGGCACATAGTAGTTGTGATGACTGAATGTTCTTGAGAAGGAGCTGCACCTAACACATGATCATGCCCTTCCTCAGCACACACACAAACGTGATGCACCCTAAACTCTAGAACCTGGGACTGTGTAACCCTATGTGGCAAAATGAACTTTGCAGATATGAGTAAGCAAAGAATATTGAGACAGGAGATTATTTTAAATGATCTGGGTGGACTCTATCAAAACCTAAAACAGCTTTGAGGTTAAAAGGGGATGGCTTAGTCCTCGGGCATCATTATAATAAACACATGTACATTCCTGTTAATCCTTATCTGGTGCTGCTTCCACCCAGTATTTTCATTAATACTCTAGACAGTCTCTTCTTCTTGTATCTCTCTTAACTTCGGAAACAGCATCTGCCACACCTGGGTTATTTTTATAGGATCTAGACTGAATAACATTTGTAATCTTTCTGAAGTTGAGGGTTAAAAACAGGAGGAGAGGCTGCTGGAGACAAAAATCCTGCTTCCTGACACTATTGAACCTCCTTAGCTCAGCTCTGAGATTCACTGAGAAGCCCAACCTCACTTGAATAAATGCAGAAGGAGCAATTTTGCCTTCTGCCAAAAAAAGTTATAATATTTATAAGAATGTTAAATACATTTTCCATGACCGTCAGTAATACATTCTTGGAGTCTCATAATGCAGGCCTTGAAAGAGTGGATTTAGATGAGAACACTTTAGACAACATTAAAATAACTTGAGTTTAATTTAGTACATGGGTAATATAACACTCAACAGTAGCTGTGGTACCAAGATGATTAAAAATAGTGAGTGTGTTAATGGAAGTGGTCTTACATACATTGTTTTATAGTCTATTAAGTTTCTGCTATTCATACTTAGTTTTTTTTTTGAGTTGCCTAAAATGGGGTAGGTGAGTGTTTGTGCTTGGCCTGCAATTGGTTCTCGGCCAATGTTAAATGGTAATAAATGCAGGTGAACAGAGGGTTAATGAGCTCCATAATTTACAAGTAGGTTTAACTGAATCAAAAGTAGAGTTGACTATTGAAAGGATCAGACAAGCGAGCACAGTGAGTACCACCGTGGAGGTGCCCTGGCCACAAGTGGAGGAAACGTTTACATGGATGATGTTGGAGAACTCACTGTGCCTGGATATGCAGCCTTGGGAAGGTCCATATAAGAAACTGAATTTCAGCCAGGCACGGTGGTTCATGCCTGTAATCCCAGCACTTTGGGAGGCCAAGGTGGGCGGATTACCTGAGGTCAAGAGTTTGAGACCAGCCTGGCCAACATGGCGAAACCCTGTCTCTACTAAAAGTACAAAAATTAGATAGGCATGATGACAGGCACCTGTAATCCCAGCTGCTCAGGAGGCTGAGGCAGGAGAATTGCTTGAACCCAGGAGGCAGAGGTTGCAGTGAGCTGAGATTGCACCACTGTACTCCAGCCTGGATGACAAGAGCAAAACTTTGTTTAAGAGAAAACAAAAAGAAACTGAGTTTCTGAGTTGGGCTCAGTGGCCCACACTTATAACCCCAGCACTTTGGAAGGCCAAGGCAGGAGGATTGCATGAGCCCAGGAGTTTGAGACCAGCCTGGGAAACATAGAGTGACCCTATCTTTACAAGAAATACAAAAATAATTAGCTGGGGGTGGTGGTGTGTACATGTGATCCCAGCTACTTGGGAGGCTGAGGTAGGAGAATCACTTGAGCCTGGAAGGTCGAGGCTGCAGTTTTTCAGCGTTGCTGTTACTGCATGAGCAAATTCTACCTGTCTCGGAAGCCATTGTTCCTATTCTACCTCTTCCAGATGATGGTTTTTGATCCTAGAAAACTAGTCTTCCCTTCCTCTTCTGGATTCTCATAGCACTCTATCTGGTGGCTCTCTGAAGTCCTTTGGCTGGGCTGCCAAAACAAGCTACTATATACTGAGTGACTTAAGCAACAGAAATTAATTTTCTCACACTTCTAGACACTAGAAGTCTGAGATAAGCTTTTCACAGGGTTGGTTTCTTCTGAAGCCTATCTCCTTGGCCGCCTTCTCCCTGTGTCTTCCTGGGGTCTACTCTCTGTGCCTGTGTCCAGATTCTTTTGACTATAAGGACACCAGTCCTATGGGATTAGGGCCCACACTAATAACCTTATTTTGACTTAATTATCCCTTTAAAGGCCCTGTCTCCAAATATAGCCACATTTTGAGGTACTAGGATTTTAACTTACTAATTTTGTGGGGGACACAATTTATCTTCTTGTCTTCTCTCCTTCTGTCCTTCAACTTTATTGTAGAGTTGCTTATTTGCCTGTTCTATCTGCTCTTTTAGATGGCAAGGAATGAAGGGAGGAAGGAGGAAGAGAAAGAAGAAGGCAGAGGCTAGATCAAATCAGTAAAACATATGATTCACAGGTTAAACAATCATGCAACTGAACAAAAATAAAGTCCAATGAACTACAAAACAGGGGATGTGGAAATGTATGTAACCAAGGAAAAGTCTTCAACTTATCAGAGCTATCCAACTGGAAAAAAAAAGTTGGCCAGAGCAGATGAACACTTTCCTAGAGTGTTGTTAACAGAGCTAAAGGGAGTGGGCTTTTGTCTGATTCTGGGTGGTGTGTTTATGTCACAATAGATGTGGTCTATTTTTCCTGGAACAGTCACCCAAAGAAGGTGTTTGGTAATCAGGAGACGGTTCCCCGAGCTCTCCAACACCTCTCTGGCTTCCTGTCTTTGTTCTGTTCTCTCTAGAGGCCCTCTGCAAAGCAGGACTTTTTGTTGCTTTATCCAACTGTGCAGTCCTGTGATGTGGGCCTCTCAAAGTCGCCCGGCTCAACTGGGCAGTGTTTCAAGGGATCAGGAAGCCGTTTTCCATCCCAGGAGCCAGCCTCAAAGTTAGAAAGTTCTGTGGTTTGGTTTGGATTTTGCTCATCCCTACAGAGAACTTGCTCTGCCAATCTCTACATACATGTCAGCATAAATAGCAACAGATGTACCTTCAACATGTAAAATCTCCATAAAATATAACAAACTCTGTTTTTCCATTTGGGATGAGTCATTAACCATATGTTTGTGATACTCTTTCATTTGCAGATCTGAGGCACACATTTTACCTTGCAGGAGACCGAGACCATTTTTTTTAGGAGGTTCCTTCCTGTCTTGAGAATTGATTCAGTGATGCCTTGGTCTATTTCCATGGGTATCTTGAATCAGTGCGTGGAAAATGTATGGAATTTTTTTTTACATGAGCTGCATGGAGTGTCTGGGCTCTGCCCTTGGAACTATTCTTGGCCAGAATATTTCAAAACCCACTTTGGTACTTGGAGTGCTACTCATGTGACGGCTTAGTGGCTGGACTCTTGCAATGGAATATGCTGTTTCAGGAGAATTTGTTTGCTTTTTGATACTTCAGAGAGAAATGTGGCATGTGGCAAGGCTGCAGGCAGGGAATACAGAAGATGAGTAATTAATGGATGTCATTTTGCAGCAAGTAGGAGTGTGTGTGTGTGTGTGTGTGTGTGTGTGTGTGTTGTCTTGTCTGAAAGATGTGTATGAAAGTCTTAAGTCTCTGAAAGTAAACGCTCTTGAGGAATTTTGTCTACTATCAAAGTTAGTATTTTCTTGGAATTTGATTTTTTCTCTTCTAAAAGAAGAGCAAAACTTTATTATGAAAGATTTTGAAAACAAACAAAATGGGAAGTACAGTACAATGAACTCTCAAATACTTATCACCCAGACTCAACAGTTAACATTTTGCTACACTTGCTTTATTTATTCTATTTTCCCTTTCCTTTTTCTTTTTTTCTTTTATTAAAGTACTAGGGAAAAAAAACCTTCTGACCTGTAATTTTACTCTTATGCATCTCCAAATAAAGACGTTATCTTGCAAATATCATATAATCATCACAACTAACAAAATGAGCAATAATGTCTTAATATCATCTAATACTGTCTATATTGAAATTTCTTGGATTATCTCAAATACTTTATTTTACAGTTGGTTTGTTCAAACCCAGATCTAATCAGTGTCCACATGATACTTTTGAATGTTTTGTCTCCTACATATTTTTAATTTTCAAATAATCCCCTTGTCTTTATTTGGGGTTCTCCCAAAACAGACTTTATGATAGGGACTTGAGGGCAGGCATTTTATTTGTAAAGTAGTGCTAGGAAGAAAACAATGAGATAGTAGGAAAAATGAGGCAGGAAAGGGTGAAAGGCCAAGAAAAGACACATTCATGAGCAGTGTATCAGAGTGGGTAACTGGGGCTTAATTCTGCTGGGAACACTCTGAGACCTGGGTACAATGTACCTCAGAGCTATCCCACCAAAGCTGGGAATGTGAAATCTCTGTCTACAGACTCTCACCCCTCACTCTTCACTTCTGGGCTGCCTTATTCATGGGCTGAGTGAGCTCATGTGATTCCAGAAAAAGGCCCCAGACAGAGGAGCAGAGAGACCCATGTGACTGTGGTGGACACTCTCAACATAGGCAGGAACAGTCCACTGTGGCTGCTGGAAACTCAGGCAGGCCAGGGATGGGGAGTGGGCAAGAGTCAGCTATACCTTTCTTCCCCTTCCCCTTCCCCTTCCCCTTCCCCTTCCCCTTCCCCTTCCCCTTCCCCTTCCCTTCCCCTTCCCCTTCCCCTTCCCCTCCTCCTCCTCCTCCTCCTCCTCCTCTTCCTCCTCTTCCTCCTCCTCCTTCTCCTCCTTCTTCCTTAATGCCATTGACTCATTGTCCAGTACAATGTCCCACAATCTGGACTTGACCTATTAGTCCTTGTTGATATACTAAACTTGTTCCTCACTCCCCCATATTTCCCACACACTGGAGATTAGACTAAAGGCTCTATTAGAGTTGGTTTCAGTCTGTTTCATCTAAAGCTTCAGAGGTGGTCTTCCATCTCCAGGTTTGATGGGGAAGTTCCTGGGTAATTTGCATCAAGAAGAATGAGCCATACTTCCACTAAGCAGCCCCTATCACAGAAGGCACTTTGAAGATTATCAAGTTTAGCTTGATAATCCCCATATTTTATGGGGAAGGGAATTGGTGACCAGAGAGATCACTGGCCATTTCCCTTGCCATATACTCTTCACATCTATTTCACAGTTTTAAAAATGTATTTAATATCTTTCTGCAATTTCTTCACTGCTGTGGACATTCCACTGAAAACTTCTCCATTCCAGCTTCATCAGTGGCCTCTCTGTTGTATAAATTCTATGGACTCCTGTCAGTTTCTATTCTGTTATCTCTGTACTATTTAATAAGTATACTCTCTGTCTTAAAAATACTTGTTTTTTTATTACACTGTTGTAACTCATTTCCAGTCTTCTGTTTAACACCCATTTACCTCTAGAAAATAAATATTTTATAAGATTTGAGGGATATCTACCAGATATACTACTGTTTTAAAAAGATTCTATGTTATATTAAAAGAAGATTCCAGGAGTGAATGTATAATTTCTATACTTGTGAGGGTGGTGGAGAATTAAGGGAAGTGAGCAGAAACCAATTCTGTCAATTCTTGATACAATGTATTCCAATTTGGGGAGATGGAAATAGAGATTAGAGGGGGCCACAGAAGAGATGGAACCAGGTTCCAGAAACTCATTCCCTCATTCTGGCTCAACAGCAGGCACCGAGCTGGTGGAATGCCTTGGAATTCCCAGGCCCCATGTTTTTTCTCAAGCTCGAGATCATGGTCTGGAGGGAAGGTTAATATAGATGAAAAGTATGAGGCAATCCCTTAGAAAACAACATTCAACCCTAGATTGGCAGCAACAGACAATAATGATCATGTTGAGAAAATATCTAACTGACCAAGTGTAATGCCTAAGTGTTCTTGGGTATCAGAATAGCCAAAGTTCCTAGCAATCCTAATTCTGGGTACATAGCCAAAAGATTTGAAATCAGGATCTCGAAAGATGTCTGCACTCCTGTCTTCACTGCAGCATTATTCACAAAAGCCAAGATATGGAAACAATGCAAGTGTCCAATAAAAGGTGTATGGATAAAGAAAATGTAGTCTATACGTATAACAGAATATTATTCCAACTTAGAAAGGAAATCTTACCACTTGCAACAACATGGTTGGACCTGGGCGACGTTAGGCTAAGTGAAATAAAACAGTCACAGAAGAACCAGTACTGCATGATTCTTCTTATAGGAGGCATCCAAGTTAATCAAATGTATATAGAAGTAGACAGTAGAATGGTGGTTATCAAAGAATAGGGGAAGGAAGATATGGGAAGTTGTAGCTCCACAGGTGAAAAGCTATCGAAGTTGCCTAAATTCTGGAGATTTACTGTGCAACACAGTACCTGTAGTTAACAATAAAGTATTATGCACTTAAAAATATGTTAAGGGAATAGATTTCATGTTAAGTGTTTTTATCACAAAAACAAAACCAAACAACAACAAAGGTACACAAAGAAACTTTTAGAGGCAATGGATATGTTTATTACCATGATTGTGGTGATAGTAATATGAGTGTATATACATATATACAAACTCAACAAATTGTATACAATAATCATGTAGAGTTTTTGGCAAACCAATTATACCACAGTAAACCTGGGGTGGGGGGAAGAACTGTAGTAGAAAAACAAGCAAAATTCAAAGCCCCTCTTTTTTACTGCTTTCTCCAAGAGCTGACCCTCAGTGAAAGAGTTTCTGTTTATGTCTATCAAATTCAATGGACCAAGCTGTGTGTAATCCTAGCTCCTTCTCTAACTCAAGAAAATGAACGAATAAAGTGCTGTTTAAATCTGCAATATCTAGCTCTCAATATTAAATCCTATGGAATGAGCCTTTTGATTTGGTTCTCTTTATATTGATAGTAAATTCAGGGCTACAAGTTCCCTTTTTAAAGGTGAAGAATGCAAATAAAAACAGAAGCTTGAGACCTAGAAAAATAACACAATGAAAAGGGAGAAAGTGAGTCTGCTATCTAAGAGAGAGATAAGAGATAAAAGACATAACTTGAAGCAAATTTTATACAAAAAAGACATAATGAAAATATATATAACTTTATCATACTCCTATAAGAGGAAAGGATAAAGGGATTTATTAAGTAAAAAACAGGAGAAGATAACAGAATGAAAAGGAAACTACCCAGGTGAGTAAGAAAAAAGCAAAGGAGAAAAATAATGTTATTATGGAACTTAAAACTACAGTAGAAGAATCAAAGCCAGAAGTGACACTAAAAAATAGAATCCATAGAAAACTATCCGGGAAAAAAAGTCACTCAGAATGAAGAAAGAAAGACAAAGGAAACAAAAAGATCAGAGTGAAGATAATAGCCGTGGAAATCAAACAATGAAGATTTAGCACATAGTTTGTGTGCCTACAGAAGTCAGAAATGATAAACAAACACAAAAAGAAGAATATACAGGTGGTGAACGCTCACTGTAGCAAGCCAAATAGAAAGAATTTGTCAAACCCAAAGTGCCTCTGAGCAAACGTACAGAACCTTAAGGACAACAAGAAAAATAATCCTTCAAGTCAGAATAGCACTGCTTAAGACTGCAGTCAGATTACCTGGGTTCAAGCTGCACTGCTGTGATACTAAGCAGCTAGTATGACTTACAAGATTATGATGAGGACGAAATACAAAAACGTTTGCAAAAGCACTTAGCCTGTTATTTGGCACATAATAAGTACTTGGTAAATGCCATCTATTGTCACAAACATCCAGCCAGAAAAAATATGCAACCAACAATGGAAATCATCCGCTAGTCCAATATGCACACAGCAGTATTAGAGAATTTTAAAAAGGAAAGCTGTGGCCAAGTACCCCATAAACAGCTGAGTTGTTATTCTGGTAAAGGCAAATGAAAGTCCTACTTACAAAAGTGAGAATTTGGGAAGTATATTGCCAATGAACAATTCCTGGAAAAGGTCATTTTTACAAGCTTTCTATCAATGTGAAAGATGAGTGAAAAAGAATAGAGAAGTTATGGTATAAAAGGACTGTGAATATGGATTACTTAATTTGTTCTTCACCCCTAGGAGATTCTGAGAAAGACATGGACTTTCTCAGAAAGAAATGCATTCCAGATACCTGAAAATATACATACTACTTGGTGTTATTCAGAAATCTATAGAAATCATTCCATGGCCCCCTTTGGAATCCATAGATCACAAATCCTATTTTAAACACAAATCTGAGCTTAAATAACTATGTTTGTTGTGATTACAAAACAAAAATTAGATATCAAATTTGTGATAGACTACATATACAATAAAAACAATATTTTGAATATAGTAGATATGGACAAAACCTTAAGGAAAGCTACACACCTACACACATGCGCACACACATACCAGGAAGAGAGGGGGTGAGTGGCAGGAAAAAATACATATATTTTCTCATTTGTTCAGGGAACAAATGAAAAGATGTGGCAATGTTTGGTAGGTTTAAGAAAGTACATAAAGACATAATAGTAATATTTAGAAAAATTGAAGAAAAAAGTATACATTTGAATAGTGAGAAAAAGATAAATACAGACTATTACAGATAGATTAATCAAACATGGTAAAATTTTAATAATCAGTGTATCTAAGCAGTGCGTATATGGCTATTCATTGAATACCATTCTGTCAAGTTTTCTATACATTAAAGTTTTTTCACAATAAAACCATGTGTGATGAGAAAAAGAAACAAACTGTGTAGTAAAGGCTAAAGAAGAAAAAGCAAATCATAAAACTATTCCAGAATTATTCTAATAAAATTTAAAAACACATCTCAAATGGAGTAAGCCAAGTAATGTAGGTGTCTCCCTCCCCCAAATCATATATTCCTTAAAATAAAGCTAATAAATCCAAATACTCAGAAACATAATATTCATAATATGTGGCATCTGATCATCTAATCAAAAATTATAAGCGAAATGAAGCAGGAATCTGTGACCCATAATAAAGAGAAAAATTCAGTCATAGAAACAGATATAGAAATGACAGAGTTGATGAAATTATCAGAAAATGATGTCCACAACTGTAAATATGATCAAGGATTGAAAGGAAAACATGAAAAAATAAATAGAACATGAAAAAAAACAAAATAAAAATTCTGGAAATTAAGAAATACAACATATGAAAAGAAAGTGTTACTGGAATGAAACTTACCTCAAATTATATGCTACATAATAACATAATAATGAATTTGAAAACACATCAATGGAAATTATGCAAAATGAAATGCACAGAGAAAAAAACTGAAAAACTTGCATAAGACTCCATGACCTGTAGTACAGTATCAAGTAGCATAATATACATGTAATTGGGATCCCAGAAGAAAAAGAATGAGAAAAGAACAGAAAATATTTGAAGAAATGATGGCTAATCAAGAGCATCACTGAACACCTACAGATAATATATTTAATGGAGAAGATCTAACATTTTCCTCCTAAAGTTAAGAACATAGCAAAAATATCTATTCTTACCCCATGTATTTAACATTGAACTGAGATCCTAGCCAGGGAAATAAGGCAAGAAAAAGAAAAGTACAACCATGTAAAGTTCGTTAAGATGTATTCCAGCAGTGAGATTACTGGCTCATGGGGTATACATACACACATTTTGACCAAATATTAACAGAGTGTTCTCCAAAATGTCTGCATTAGTCTCTACTACCCCCTGTGTGGTGGAAGCTTGCTATATAGCCATACACCTGCCAGCACCTGGCATTGTCCAGTCTTCCAATTTGTCTCAATGTGAAGGGTGTAACATATATCACTGCCATTTAAGTTTGCAGTTATCAAAATATACTACATTTGAGCATAACTTCATTTACTTGTTGACCTTTTAAGGTTTATTTTCTAGAAATTTCTTAGTCAATTCATCTAAACCTTTCTCTATTGTGTTTCTGTCTTTTTCCTGTTGGTTTTTCAATACCTCTTCTCTTGATATTAGGCCCTTGGTTGTTTTTGAACTTGCAAATGTCTTTCACATATCTAAGAATTTTATCCATAGTTTTCTTTGTTGAACTATAGCCTTTCATTTCACTGGTATCAAGTTATGCCACTTTTCACTTTGTTGTTAGTACTTTCAGGATTTTTTTAAAGAAATTCTTCCTCACTCCTTTCCTAGGTTACAAAGCTATTCTGCTATGTATACTTCTGTTATTTTATTTTCAGTGTTATACTTAGGTTATTAATCCAACTGTATATTTGTTTATGGTATTAGGTAGATGTCAACTTTTATTTTTTTCATATAGTAATCAATTTTTCTGAACAGCATCTATTGTCTATATCTTCCCTATTTCTTTGTGATGGCACCATTATCACACATTAAATTGTGTATCTGCCTCTGAGCTCTTCATTTTATTCTATTGACTTTATTACTATAGAGAATGAAGCAATTTCTCTTTGCTTTCCTGTTCTTTTTTTCAAATTTGTGTAACTTTATTACTCTATAGCTTTTTTTTTTTTTTAAGATGGAGTCTCACTCTGTTGCCCAGGCTGGAGTGCAGTGGTATAATCTTGGCTCACTGCAATCTCCTGAGTTCAGCAATTCTCATGCCTCAGCTTTCTGAGTAGCTGGGCCTATAGGTGTGTGCCATCACACCCAGCTAATTTTTGTCCTTTTAGTAGAGATGGGGTTTTGCCATGTTGGCCAGGCTGGTCTCAAACTCCTGACCTAAAGTGATCTGCCCACATCAGCCTCCCAAAGTGCTGGGATTACAGGCATGAGTCACCATGGCTGGCCTCTATATGCTTTTCAGAATACTCTTGTCAGGTTCCTAAACAAATGTAGCTGGAATTTATTTCAGATTGCCTTTAATTTATATAACAGCTACATAAATATATATATAGTATTAAATATAAATATATATATATAAAATTTGGAGAAAAATTGACATTTTTCTACTGTTAAGTCATTCCATCCAAGAGCATATAATGACTATTTATTCAGGTCTTTTAAAATTAGGTTCTTTTATGAGTTTTGAATTCTTCTTTATAGAGGCCTTATGTATTTGCTGTGATTTGTGTGTTCATTGTCATTGTGTGGGTTCTTTAAAATTTGTTTTGCTATTAAGACAAATAAGTTTTTGTTATATTTTATATTTGGGTATTACAGAAAAAATACTACTGATCTTATAACTTGATCTCAAATTGGGCAAACCATTAGATGTAAATCCATGGAGTCTTCTTTTTCTATATAACGGTCCTATCACTTACAAATGATATCTGCCTTGTCTTTTTCTTTCCAGTTCTTACTCCTCTGATTTTTTTCTTTAAATTCTTCAAAACGTTGGGAAGGATCTACGGTAAGAACAATATATGCCTATTCTGGACCATAGTGGTTAAGAAACAGGTATATCCTCTTTGCTGTTTTTTTTCTATCTCCTGGTGAAGGATGCTGAGGCAAGGGAGAAGGAGGGACAGGATGACAACAGGAAATAATCTTTGATCCCTGCATCATGGACTAGCATGCAGCCTTGTGAATGTTTGCTTGGTCTTCTTGTGTTAAGCCACCGCATTTTTAGAAGTTACCTATTTCGGCAATTAGTATTACCATAACTAAAACACACACACACACACATACACACACACACCTTGAAAATGAATCTTTGTATGTTGTTCTGGGGAAGAGAGCTAAACATAGAAATGTAAAGTTTCTTTAAATCAATTTATAATTTAAATATGATCCCAATCATCCCCAATAGAATGTCAATGGAAACATGACGAATGTCTGTAAGTTTTATCTTTGAGTAATTACTTGAAGACAAAGATTGAAAAACTAAAAATAAAGAAGATTATTGAAGAATTTCTCTTATAATACACTGTGAAATAGGTTAATGGTATATATTTGTTTAAAATATAATGCAGGTAAAGGAATAGAGAGACTGCAAATAATATAGACAAAACGTATAGTACCAGAAGATAGAGTAAGTATATGCTAATGGAGATTTTAATTCAATAAGGAAAAGAAGGATTAAGATAAGCTGAGCACTTACTTTATATCTTACAATAAAATAAGTGTCAGGTGGATTGAAGCTTTAATTTCACTTGTTAAACATGTGTTTTATTGAACACTTACTATATGCCAAGCCCTGTTCCAGCTCCTAGAGATACAACAATTAAAAACAACAAAAATCTCAAAAATTCCTACCCTCATGGAGCTTACCTTTCAGGGGTGGTAGAGAGACAGTGAAATAAATAAGTGAAATGTTTAGTAGCTTGAATGGTGACAAATAGTATGAAGGAAAATAAAGCCGTGCATGAAGTTAGTGTTTCCCCAGTAGGTAGGCGTGAGATGCAATTTAACTGGAAAAGGTGACATTTGAGTGAAGACCTGAAGAGTGTGAGAGAGCATCATTGTGCTCCCACGTCAATAACAAAAGCGTAAAATGAATGCAGGAAAAGCTAGGTGTCTATTTCTGAAATCTTGAAATGGGGATTTTTTTTTCAGAGTATGATACTGAAGCTAGAAATCAACAAGAAAAACTGGACAAAATTTAGGGGTTATATCCAGGATACCCATATAATTTATTGTTTAGACCAAAGTACTTTGGAGAGTGAAAGGAGGTGCTATTTGTACTTATGCCAGAAGAAGAGGCATAAGGTAGGACTTCCCCAGATAAACTAAACTGAGTCCTTCTAAATAAGTAAGACAGATGTCTGAAGACAGAAGTTCAGTTCACAAATGACCAAATGCAAATGGCTGTAAACATATGAAGTTATGTTAGACCTCACTAATTACAAAAGGAAAACAACAACAATGAAACAGCGTGTTTTTTGCTTATCTATTTTAAAGATACATATAACGATAATGCATCTGATGTTTGGCTATGATGATAGAATTTCAAAATGATATAAACTTTGTTCAGGGATATTGGGCTAAATACATAAAGTTTAAAATGTGCATGTTCTTTAACCCTGCACTTCCAATTACAATAACAAATTGTAAGAAAATAATCGGACAAGTGGACAAATTGTAGTATCGGGATATCCAAAGTAGAGCTTTTAGCAATGGCAGAGCAATTGGAAACATTCTGAATGGTCATCAGTAGAGATTTGTTTAAACAAATTGTGAGATAGTTATACAATAAAATACTCTGCAGCCATATGAATTAAGGTAATGATAGCTTTTGTAAAAAAACAAAACCAAAAATATCCACATGGTAAAAGTTTAATTATTTCATTAAGCCCAGAAATGTATTCTCTCCAGTGTCCTTCATCTGTGCTTGAAAACTAGCCAGTTCTGGCCTTGGCATCACTTTTTCTTTTAAAACCTCACTAAAACCATATAATAGTAGTCATCACATACTTATACTGACTCTTGCCAACAGTTTTCTTGAGTTAACAGTCTTGGTATGGATATGGTCAGCCTTCCAAGTTATTGCAGGCAACAACTTTGCTAAATGTTTTGCCAACATATAATGAGGTACTCAGCCTTCATTTCAAAGAAAGGAGACCGCTCATTTCTTTGCTTCCTCCCATTCCATCACTAGGCCAAATGACATTGATTTCAGGTTTCAGTTATCGAAACACTCTACTTCAAAATACAAATTTCCTTCAAAGTTAATGTGGTCTGCTGTGGTAAACAAAACTAAAAATGTGTGATGGCTCAAAAATCTTAGAAATGTACTGTCACTCCCATAACATCCAACACAAGTGTTCCCAAATGGTGGGCAGCTGTCTTCTAAGCAGTATTTCAAGGATCCAGATTTTTTTTTAACTTGCAACTTCTTCATCTCCTGTGCTTCATGGTCATCAGGAGAAAATGAGGAAGAGAAGGTGTGCCTACTTCTTATTAATCTCAACCCCAAAGTAACAAACATGCTTAGCTTTTGCTCACAATCCATTGGCTAAAATTCAGTCACTAAGTCTGATCTAATTTTCTATAAGGAACTGTGAAATGTCATCTAGCTAAGTAACCAGGAAAAGAGGAAAATGGGTTTGGTGACCAATATGTTAGTCAGAGTAGGCTTATTAATGCTGCAGTAACAACTCCAAACATCTCAGGGACTTAACCAACAACATGTGTCTCTTTCCCACAGAGTCTGTATGGTACTACGGGCAGCTGCCTGTCCTCCACATGATGACTCAGCAGTTCACTCTCATCTTTTAGCACCATCATCTCAATATAAAGCCTCTTCCATGATTGCTAGAAGTGGGGGAGGGGGGCGGGAAACTGGAGAACTATGCATGCTCTTTTCACCTCTTCCGCCCAGAAGCAGCATCTGCTACTTGTACAGAGTGGTCAATCTCTGACACAGACACCCCCAACATCATGATGTTTATGGAGATATATATATATTTGTCATGAATGGCCTTCAAATATTTGTTACATGAAAATCCACAGAGTGTGAAATAAGAGAAACAGCATGATACCACTTTTTAAAACTATGTACATGCAACCTAGATGAAGGTCACAGCACCTTACCCTTTGAAGTTCAAATTAAATTCACTCCAACCCCATTTCACATTCTCTCTGTTTCTCCAGTTCTCTCCAGGGACTCTCTTCCTGAGGTCCAGGCCTCAGGATGGAGGGGTGGCCACTTACTGCTTTCTTCAATGCTTCTGACCCTGAGCTTACACAGTCACTGAAGTAGGTCAGAGAGCAGATCATCTTGTCTTCCTTTTTGCCATCCTGGGTTGATATCACAGGACATCACCCCGGAAGTGTGGAGTGGAACAAAGCACCTTTCCTTGATGTCTTCCAGAAAGATCACTGGAGGCACTAGAGATTTGAAAAAATAGTGAGAAGAACTACATTTTAGCTGCACAAGAAAAGTCCACATGAATGTTAGATTTCCCTAAAGTGGCTCCAAATGTCCCTTTTCCATTTTTATAGCTCCACCTCTGAGTATCAGCAGTTTAACCATCTCTTTGGTCTACTTGTCTCTTGTCAATCATGATTTCAGTGTCATACTGTCTAACTTCATGCAATATATCAAGATAGTTTCCTAATTTTATTGTATTTATTGTGTTCATTTGTATAGCTGTACTCAGAAAACAAATTCTTATTTATTAAGGTAACTATTGTTATTGAGATAATATTAAATTATAGATAAATAGTTACACTTGAGTACACATGCATTCAAAGAGAGAAAGAGGAGAGGGGAAGGGAGAGAGACAGAGAGAGGTTGAGAGAGAACATTTCAAACTAACATGTTAATAACAGTATCTGTAGGATTAGATTGAAAATGATTTTTCTGTCTTTTTGATTTACTGTATGTTTTTTGCTTCTTCCATGATGAGCAATAATTCTATAGTAAGAAAAGATGAAAGCAGTTATTGCCATAAAAGAATACATTTCTCACTAGTCCCTTTCAAACGCCAGAAATTTTGCTAACTCCATGTCACCCTTCAGTTTCAGAGTCCGTCTTGCCAATAATTGAATCACATAAACTAACAGGTATTTCAGAGATGGTGGAGCATTACTCGCTGCAAGTCTCCAGCATTCAGTGGGGAAGCATGCATGTGAATGGGAGAAAGGCAAGGTTAGCATCCGCTTTTGTTTCGCTCTGTCACACTACCCTTTAGGCCAGATCACATGGCACTAGGATCTATATTCCCCAGGGAAACCATCTCCTGAATTTAAAGTCAGAGCGGAAAAGAGGGCAAAGGTGATAAGAAGCAGAGCTGAAATTTTTAATAGGAAATGCCTCATGGAGCCTACAGAGGAAACGAGAGAGAGAAGATTGTGTATTTTAAGGTTGTTTGCAAATGAAGCCTATTTCCCTTCTAGTTCTATATAATAATTACATGTTTTTGAGGGAAAGAAATTCTAGAATATTTCTCATAGAGTCTGAAATAGACAACCAGGTAGTTGTTTACTTATAAGGTAATTACTTTCTTTAGCTCAGGTGAGTGAATTCTGTGTTTGCAAGCAAGCTCTAAGGTGGGGTAAGATAAGAGTGCAAACACTTGCTCTGTTCAGAGGTCTGATATTTACATTAATAAATAGTAGGTCATGGAGGCTAAGCAATATCCATATGGGATGAATGCATTCAGGAGCCTGGCCAAGAAAACATCTCTGCACCAAATAAGAATGTGTAGTTATTAAGCATTTAATAAGTATTAAGTAATAAACACACACAAGAGGTCAAATAATGGTGTAACGGGTGGAGGCTTTCGAAGGCCTATGGCAAGACATCCCAAAGCATTAAATATATGATCCCACCGCTATCCTCCATCATCTCTGTCCCTGCCATCTGATGACTGATTTGTGAGACTATAATTCAAGAATTTGTGTGAGGAAGGTGCACAGATGTTTATAGCCCCATATGTCAGTGCTTCTCCTCTGAATTTTCCACAACATGCTCACTGAATTCACCCTGAGTCTATCAGCCTTCCAGGTTCCTTGGGCTCTCAAGTAAAGGTGAGTGTTAATTACTCACCATGAAGTTGAAGAAACAATCAGCTGAATCCTTTTGACACTGAGTAGTGGTCTATTTCATAAGCATGCAAGAAAGTATTTTAGAACAACTTGCCGGCTGTAGTCAGGATAGGCTGTTTCCCACCCCAGAACTCAGTGGCTCATGACAGTAAACATTTATGTTTCACTCACGCAAACTCAGCTGTGGGTTTGGGCAACTCTCCAAGACACTGCTATTCTCCATGCGGTGACTCAGTGATCCAGGCTGCTTTGATCCTTTTGCTTCACCATCTCAACATGAATCCTCCATGATCACCACAGCAGGGAAGCAAGGGCCTGGAGAATTCTGCCCCTTTTCCATGCTTTGGCCCACAAGTGATGCATGTTACTTCCAGTTGCAGTCCATTGACCAGAACACATCAAAGGCCTCAGTCTAATGAGGGTATAAGAAAAGTAGGTATGCCCACAAAGTATTTTAGAACTTTATTATTGCTGATCTTTATTTGACTTTTCTTTATTTTTTCTGAAGGAGAGATTTAATTGAGTTTGCATAGGTGCATTCAGTGTGGAGCACCTGAATTGGGCAGAATTCCTGTTGGCATCTCCAGGGTGGTCAAGTTTCCTGTGCTGGGTACATATCTGATTGCCTTATGATCACCCAGCATCTCTAGCTTTACCTCCCCGAAATAATGTACCTAAGCAACTAAAAGTTTTAAGAAATCAGTTGGGGCCATTTTTCTTTTCTTTTATTTTTTTTAAATCCCTGAGGCTCATAGATTTTCCCCTGTGGTGCCGCCACACATATTCTGTTACCATGACCAAAGGTCCACAGCCCAGGTCTATACCAAAAACTAGTGTCTAGTGTGGGAATATCCTCTCCTAGCCAAACAATTATTGAATCATTGTCATGTGCCAGACTGGGAATATAATGGGATTTCTATCTTCAAACACCTTTTGGTTAGTAGGAAACATAGATCAATGAATGAATTATTCTAGCTTCTCACATAATAAAGAATATGAGGTATGCTAAGAGACAACTGGGAAGGGTAAACTAAGTCCACTTAGGAAATCCAGGAAAGCTTTCAAGAGACAGTGACATTTGAACCAGATAAGAAAGCTGGGGAGCATCAAGAGCAGTGAAAAGCAACCAAGAGCAGATCCTCAGTCTTCCTGGAACTAAAATGCAGGAGATTGCAGGAGGTGAGAAGGAGGCTGGAGGAGTAGGTGCAGCCCTATCAAGAAGGTCCCTCTGGTGTTTCCCAAACAAAACCTTTCTGCATCCATTTCTAATTTGACCCTAAGATGTGGAAATGAGAAGCCACTCAGGAACTCTGGAACACACGGGCTCACTTCCTCCCAAATGTTGGGATCTCCTTAACATAGCCCTGAGATCAGAAACCCCAAGGAACAGGGAAAAACTCATTTGCTTCCTCTGGTCTGGAGCCAGCTGGCAAAGAAGCGATCAAACAAAATTGATGCAGTACAACTTGCGGCGGGTCATCCAGACACCCGCACATAGCTGGTTACGTTTGTGTCCCTGACTGTCTCCACGGCTGGCAGTGTCCACTTTGCCACCACCGACCCCATGCCCAGTCCCTGCCAGGGAGGGGAGCACAGCAGCCGGCAGCCCGCCAGCCTTCTCACCTCTACATTCTCCTAGACTTCATAACCCCATTCACTCCCAAGTCTCCCCAGCCAGGGTTTTCAGGGCTTGGCAAGAACGTAGAATTAAATACATGGCAGATGTGCTCAGGGTCAAGGGGCTTTCGTTCTTTTGCTGATTTGCAGTTTCTCTGACAGTCTAACTCCGTCCAGGCCCCTCTGATTATTTCCTATCCCATCACACTGTGAGGTCTGGAGGTCTGAATTTAGCTTTGAGCATATGACCAAACCCAGCCAGACAGACAGTGTCAGGAAACCAAGAGCCAGTCTACAAAAGAGATAGAATAAAATGGCATCAGTGGCTGGCGACGGGAGAAACCAGTCACAAGAGAGTTTATCTCTGGAGGTGACAGACAATAATAGGTGTTGCAAAGTCTTAATGTCAACCAGTATCTTGACAGTTGAAGTTCAGCTCGCCTAGGGTAAGAGGACATTATCAACCTTTGCTCATCCTCTGAGGAATAGATGTGTCTGTTACCAATCCAAGGAGCCCAGGACACTGTAGTAATAAATGTTATGCCACCTGGCAACAATGACTGTGACCCTGCAATGAATTGTTTGGGGAACAGGTCATATCAGAGTGGCTTTTAAATAGCTGTTCCCTTACAACCTCCTGTTCTTTCAACTGGACAACCATTTCCAGCTTTAATGCCACTCTTTGTCCCTTAAGGAGGTATAAATTTAGGTTTTGTGTGTCTGGAAAAGCACATGCTTTCTGGCCAGACTTGGAGCATATCATCAATTTTAACATGATGGAGAAGGACTAAGACGTTTGTGTTCAGTCATTCTGCATAAAGGAGAATGAGGTCTTAGATTGTCACTACCTTTAGAATCCACTTCTCAGCTCCTTTCCTGAGATGGCAGAGAAAATGGCAGTAGCAGGAAATGATGTGCCCATGTAATATTCTGGTTTTGCACCTGTATTATAGATTTAGAATGGAAAAAAATAGAATGCCAGAGAGTGATTATTTTTCCATTCTATTGGGCAAGAAACACTTTGTAACAAGGCAACTGTCGTCTGTTGTTAATGAAGGGGGATTTCCACTTGTGATAGGCTAAATAAGGGTCCCCAAAGATGTTCATGTCATTATGCCTGAAGCCTATGAATGTCACCTCATATGGCAGGAGGGACTTGGCAGATGTGATTAAATCAAGTTCAAGATGGAGAGATTATCCTCATTATTATAGTGGGCCCTAAATGCCATTCCAAATGTTCTCATAAGAGACAGCAGAGGGAGATTTGATTCCAGAAGAAGAGAAGGCAATGCGACCCCAGAGACAAAGCCTGGAGAAGATGCAGCCACAAGCCAAGGGATGGAGCTGCCACAAGAAGCTGGAAGAATCAAGGAACATGTTCTCCCCCTAGGTCCTCTGGAAAGAACAGTCCTGCTGACACCTTGACTTGAACCTGGTAAGACTAATTTCCTCTGTCTGGCCTCCAGAATGGAAAAGAACACATTTGTGTTGTTTTTAAGCCACTTAGGTCATGGTAAGTTGTTGGAGCAGCCTTAGGAAACACATACACCAATGGGCTGTGTTCAAAGGGAAGCCTCAGCTGTGTGGTTACATTCTGTAGGGCTCCCTTCCTCCCTTCCTTCCTCCGTCCCTCCCTCCCTCCCTCCCTTCCTTCCTTCCTTCCTTCCTTCCTTCCTTCCTTCCTTCCTTCCTTCCTTTCTTTCCTCTCTCTTCTTCTATTTCTCTTCTCTTCTGTTTCTCTTTCTCCCTCTCCTCTCCTCTTGTTTCTTCTTTCTTTATTTTTTTGAGACAGGGTCTTGCTCTGTTACCTAGGCTGGAGTACAGTGGCATAATCATGGCTGACTACAGCCTCAACCTCTGGGGATCAAATGATCCTCCTGCCTCAGCCTCCCAAGCAGCTGGGACCACAGATGCATGCCACCACACCCAGCTAATTTTTTTTGATAGAGGCAAAGTCTCACTATGTTATCCAGACTAGTCTTGAACTCCTGGGCTCAAGTGATCCTCCTGCTTCAACCTTCCAAAGTGCTGGGATTACAGGCAACAGCCACCACACTCAGCCTGGTTTTAAAAATGGGATGTAATTTATATATATAAATAATATAGATAGATAGATAGATATGGAGTCTTGCTCTGTTACCCAGGCTGGATTACAGTGGTGCGATCTCAGCTTTCTGCAACCTCTGCCTCCTGGGTTTTAAGCAATTCTCCTGCCTCAGCCTCTTAAGTAGCTGAGATTACAGACATGTACCACCATGCCTGGCTAATTTTTGTATTATTAGTAGAGATGTGATTTGCCATGTTGGCCAGGCTGTTCTCGAACTCCTGACTTCAGATGATCCGCCCACTTTGACCTCCCAAAGTGCTAGGATTACAGACATGAGCCACTGCGCGCGGTGGGTCTTACATATTTTTACTGGAAGTGGGTGTGTGGGTAGCTACCTGTTGGATTTGCACCATTACTAAGACCAAACACAAACTACTTGGCTCGTTTGCAGTAAAGTTTATACAAGAAACGTGGCAAGTGAGCCTCCGGAACTGCAAGTGAGGAGCGTTCCTGTGAGAGCCACTGGGGGTCTTGGCCAATCAGGATGTCCGCATTGGGTGGGGGCGGGGGCATGTGCTGCAGCGGTGAGCAAGTGCTGAGCTGAATTCAGGGGCCTCTGGAGATCAGTGCTGCTGGGAGTGGAGCATCTTACAGCGCCCCACACAGCCACCCCGAGGCCGGACAGGATGCACCCTTTTCCTGCTTCTACACATATTCCTTAGACTTCACCTTTTCGGCGATATTTTTCATCTTCAACTCAAACCTGCTCTCAAAATCGCTTAAATCTGATGGTGTCTTTGTAAACACGTTGGGAGTGAGGACACGCCATGTGATTCACCTCGGGCCCCACACACCCTAGGGATCATTCTTGGATCCTCCATTCTTGGATGGGACACAATTGTTTTAGTTACGTAGGACCAGGAGAATTTGCAGAGTTATCAACAAGAGCAAAGGGTCAGAGAGGAAGAATGAAGCAGAGACAGTGAACTTTAGAAGCGTGATCTCATTTAATCTTTCCAATATCCAGAAATTGAGGATATCTCAAATTCACTTATACACCGAGGAGCAGGAAGACTTGTTATTAAAGTTACCCACGTAAGTGGCAGAGCTGGGCTCCAAATCCAGGCTGGATTGATTCCAAGGCTCTTGTTTTTCACTGCACAATTCCAAAGGCAGCACAGGTTCCTGAACAAAGTGTCCGGGGCATTGCAGACTTTTAACTCTCACCAAAGAGCCCAGAAAAGAGGGGGGAAATCCTTCAGGGCACTATTCTCAAGTGAGCCACAGGAAGAGTCCTGTTTTGAGAGCAAAGGCTTTACTTGAAAACTGTACTCTCTGCCCAGCTCATTCCTGAAGAAAGGCTTTGACACGTGGAGAAAATGCCCTTTTGCTAGGGTACTGGGGGGATCCACGTGGTATTGTCCCAGCAATAACACTGCCACGGAGATATGCGATCTCTAGCAGCTGTCGGCAGGCTTCACTCCCATTATATCCTTCTTCCTGCATCCAGTAGTCCCCCCAGCCCCGCCTCCTCCTCCCCCTGCGCCAGAAGAATGACAGAGCTCAGAGCCCCAGAAGAAAGGAGAAGACTGAATTCAGTCTCTCTTGGGGAAAAATTGTTTTCCGTCAAGTTGATAATAATGATCACACCGAGAATGAATGACTCACGATGAATATCCAAAGATATATCAAAACCTGGTCAGCAGTGGAGGGGAAAGGAAGAAAGCCTGAGTTGAGTTTATGAAAGTTTTCCACTAAAGTCAGCAACAGCTTAAATTCAAACCAGGCACAAGACGCTTGAATCTCCATATGAGTTGTTCATCAAAGGGCTAAAAGAAAAGAAATCTGAGCCCGAGCAGGGTCTGGCCTAAAAGCTTTCAAGTGACTCCTTTCTGGTAAGGAAACTATTTCCTTTGTCTGTACATGTTCAGGAAAACTGCCTTTTTGGAGCCTGGTTCATTCTCTATTCAGGTCACAGTTATTTTCACCAGTTCAAAGAAAAAATCCTAAGTATGGAAATGTCTACTGTTCACCATACACACGCCCACACATGCACATACACACACAAGTATAAATACACAGATCCTGTCTATTCATGCTGGAATACTATATAAATCACATGTTTAATCTAGGCTGATTTCAACTGGGGTGAAGCAGCTAGCACTCTGGTATTCAGGTTATCTATGACTCTGCTTGCTAGAAATCTGGTACCATGATATTGCCAATATGCCTTTAGTTAAAAAAAAAAAAAAAAGCAAGCTCGGAGCCTAAGTCCGGACTTTTTTGCTAAGGAAAGTAGACTGTGTAGACAGGATTGCATTGATTAAAACTGAGGAGAAATAGCCAAACTCCACAAGGAAATTAATCTTAGTGGCTACCCCATCTTGGGCTTTCAGCACTTGGTTTAGATAAATGGCTCTGGAGTTTGCAGGATTTGTTCACAGTCAGTTGAGAGGGATCTCCCTTCCACCCACTTGATTTTCAGCTCACGCACCCTACGTGACATTCGGATGGGGCAGTGGCTGGAAGATCATGAGCACCTTCCGGTGTGTTTCTTAACGTTGTGCCTTAACATTATTTTCTCTTCTGGCTTTTTTGTTCCTTTTATTCCTGTTTCATTTTTTTATTTTTATTTTTTTTTTCTCTCTGTAGTCTAAAAAGATTCTTAGAAATTAGAGCTGAAAGAATCCCTTAAACTTGTCTCCCCTCTTCCCTTTTCAGGACACAGTTTTTAACCTAGGGTTACATTTCCATCGCTCCAGCAAGGCGCTTCCTAAATGCTGCTAACTGTGGGGTTCCCACAACTTCCCTTGGACGACTGTCCCCTAGCCTCATAGACTTGGCTGTAAGGAATATTTTTCAAAAACCCATCCACCACATCTTCTTGTCTTGTTTCATGCTACTCCTCCAGGCTGCCTCTCCTGAAGGTGGATGTGGGTTTCTGCATCCGCTGCACCCCCTGCAGGAGACACAGATTTGATATCCACACAGAGTAATGGCTATGTTTACAGGGTTCTCTTTTGGGGGAAATGTGAGTCTGCTTCTAGATAATCCATCAGTGGACTGAGATTATAAGGCACCCAATTCAGGAGCCTTTTACATTTGCATTTGGTGTGAGGTAGAGCAATAAATGAAATAAAGTCAGAATTTTGCCCATTAGCTTGCCTATTTGCATTAACTAGCTAGTGGAAAATAAGTCGTGTTGATAGTTCCCTTTTCTGTTTATTAACAAGGTGATTGGATTTATCACAAAGCTGACGAGGCATTTCTGTCCATTTTTAGTAACTAGTCCAAGTAGTATTGGGGGAAGGAAGAAAGTGTTTCCCTGTCCATAGAATTTCTCGGCAGAGACAGCCCCAAATCATGCCATGCCCTTTGTAGACATGTTAGAATGTTCTGGCTGATGGCCTGTGCTCACACACCACCAAACCACTGGTGGAATTTGGTTCCCTCTCAACCTTTCTCTATGAAACTTGAGACTCAGGAAACTTTCAAACAGATCCTGGAGTTTTAGAATCATAAAAGCTGCCCCAAAATGAATTAATAATAAATATTTTAAAAGATTTATGACTACTTCTGAAAACTTACTTAAGTAAGACAGGAACCAAGTCAGGATTTGCACAGAGAGCAACAAATTGTCTTTTAACCCTAGTTGGGAAGAGAACAGCCAGGAGATCAGAGATCTGCTTGATTACAGCTTTACAATTTCCTTCCTTACGGCCCTGAGGAAAAAATATGTTAATTAACAAAAGCATGTGCAGCTTCCTTTATTTCTGTCACCCAATGCATGTCAATTGTGTAACTATTGCCTGCCTTTTGGGGGTTCTCCTTAGGGTAGTTGCTAAAAACCTAATGAAGTTTGGGGAGCCCAGAAAATTTCCCAGCTGAGTGGAAATGTTATTTCAGGGGAAACAGTTTAACACAGTAGAATTGTTTTCTCTTATAAGCCAACATGCTTCCCTTCTTTGCCCAGTGTCTCAGTTTTACACATTTCGCTTTAGCAGTTACTCTCATTTTGAAAACATCCTTTTCTCCAATGCTAGGTAGGCCCTGACCTACCCAGATGGGAAAAAATTTTGCTTTTAAATATCTTGTTATATCAACACTTCTTTCCCCCCTTAGCTATAATTTTCATCTTCAGACTAATTTTGGGCATAGGAGTGATTCCTATAAGGGTCCCCAAACACCCACAAGTTCTGAAGGTGGTAATGGGAGTCTATATATTTTACATATTGCAAAAATCCTAATGGAAATCACATATTTACTTGGAGTAAGGCTGCAGAAAAGATCAGTACAATTTATTTGATTTGGTTAGAAATATAGCAAGTCTGTGTGTTAACAACAGATAATTTGTGTGGACGGGAAAGATGCCATTGTCAGCACAGGGACTCTGGGGTATGACCAGTAGATCTCAAGCTGTTCTTAGAGCCCCCCCACCTCAACTTTGGTAGATAAAAATCTTTGGAACAAATAGTCTGAGGAGGGATGGGGGTGCAATTTCTAGAAGGGAGTTTGAAGATGAGGAGGTCGAGAATCATTGCTCTATAATGTTCCTTAAGTGACCCCGTGGTCATAGGGCCAGTGCCTTTACTTTTTATGGCTTTCCAGAAGGAAGGAAGGTTCCAGGAGGAATCTGGTGACCCAAGTTTTATGAGAGCATCTTGTCTGACTTCTTATTTGCATTTCTTCTTCTGGTAGAGCAGAAATGTGTTGCGGATTCTAGGACATGGCAGGTTCCCATTCCTGCTCATCGCCAGCTCCATCAGTGCCTTGTTTTCTCTTTCTAGAAAATTAAAGGAGGTGACACTATCTATTTCTTCATTCCCTGCAGAAGAGGGAGAATAGACCAGACATTATTAATGTTCAAATTCCTGGGAGTAGGAAACTTTGTAAATACAAGTTGTTATTGTCTTATTAGTCCAAGAAAAGCAAGAATACAAAGACTGATACGGTCTAAATGGGGCTCTCTCGCTCTCTCTCTCTCCATATATATACATATGGAGAGAGAGAGAGCGAGAGAGAGAGAGAACTAGACATATGTGTATAGATATATACATGTGTATATCTTATGCATATGTATATATCTTACATGTATATATATATACACACCCGTTTTTGGTCTGATTTATTAATAATTAGTGTTCCATCAGAAAACGAGTTTTATGTGAATCACGCACACACTCCTTAAATTGTTTCAATGGCAGATCATATTTTACCATTGGGGTTTCATAAGTCACTGCAGAGCACAACATCATCTCCATATTCATATTTCAGATCTGTCAAGACACTCGGATAATTCATCTGATCACATGGATTTCCATTCCAGGCCTTGAGAGACAAGAAATCCGGTCATCACAGAGAGCCTGGGCAATTAAACTGAATCAGCGCTCCCAGTCTCAGCGGATGTCTTCTGGGTTACCATGGGGGACATGGGTTGGTATGAGGTTTAATCAGGCACTAACAGCACCTTGCTGGGAACTTCATGGTTGATAAAGGCAGCTGCATCAGACCAAGTAGCTCCTACTTTTTAAAGAGAAAGCAGCCTCTTTTGAAATGTAAAAAAGGCAGGCTTTGTTGCAACGTGCAGTATGAAGAGAATCTGAGAGGAGTTGCAGTTGTTTCTTTCATTGTCCTAGCATTCTTTTTGGGTCTCAATAATAAAGTGAAAGGCACCCCTAAGTCTAAATTTTTAAGGGTTCTCTATGAACCCCGAGCTGGAGAGCCCTGCCGGCCCCATTGCTGGTCCACTATTATGTAGGGTTTCACTATTACACTAGTCTGTCACACTGCTTTGTGAATGACATTGGTCACAACTAGGTTCTTATGCCATTTTGAATAGCTGGATTCATATGCAAAAAAAAAAAAAAAAAAAGAGAGAGAGAGATAGAGGGAAAAGGATAGAGAAATACTGTCCAAATGGGGCCCAAGTGTGTGCGAACCGGAGGCTCTTCTGAGGTCTGACTGCACTTGTCTCTGAGGAGGAGAGATGATCTTGAAGGAGTTATTCTTTGCCCTGGAATTTCATTTTGCAGTAACTATTTTCAGGCGACTTTTAGTCTCAATGAAGGTGCGAGGGGCGGTTGATAGTCCTATTAAAAGAAGCCTTAATTTGCCTATATGTGGATTGACTGGAATTTCTCATTAAAACCAGGACACTTTAGTATTAGTCATAATCACTGAGACAATAGGCATAAACCGGGGTTATTCCAGGCACATGGTGACTCAGCCCGCCGGCTGCCTTACAGCTTCTAACAGCAGAACCCAGGCTTCCTCACAGAGGACCCCTGTCCTAAACTCGAAGGCAGGTCTTCGAGAGTCACTAGCTAAGAGAGTCCACTTAGCAAAAGCACAGGAATCTCAAGTATGCAGATGAAGAATATATAATTTAAATAAAATAGACAAAATGATGTTTCATTCACAACTGGATAGCTCTGTATTCTTTTTTTTTTTTTTTGAGACAGTCTTGTTCTTTTGCTCAGGTTGGAGTAAAATGGCGTGACCTCGGCTCACTGCAACATGGATCTCCTGGGTTCAAGCGATTCTCCTGCCTTAGCCTCCCAAGTAGCTGGGACTACAGCCATGTGCCATCACGCCAGGCTAATTTTTTGTATTTTTAGTAGAGACGGGGTTTCACTGTGTTAGCCAGCGTGGTCTCCATCTCCTGACCCTGTGATCCACCTGCCTCTGCCTCCCAAGGTGCTGGGATTACAGGTGTGAACCACCAAGCCTGGCCTTCTGTATTCTTTTCTAGAGTTACAGAATGCTAGTGGCATTTTCCTTACTGTTATTTATCCCCTCTTTCCTCTTTTTCTTTTTCCTCCTTTTCCTCAACTCTCTTTTTGAGCTCGGAGACACTCAGCCGTGGCTGTGTCTCTTAGTGGCCACAGCAATTGGGGTTTACCAGTGCAGTCTTCCCCCATTCCCCAAATCCTTCACCTCTGTAGCTGCCAGTGGCCTTCAGAAAGACACACTGAATCCCTTCTAGCTGCCAATGGGAGCCTCAGCCCTTGCCTTCCTCATCCGATTCTTCTGGAGCTACTGAGTCACAGCATCAGTGTTGGGATGCTTGATGACAAAAGTCACCATGCCCCTGCCAACAATTCTGAAGCCTTGGAGGAATTTCTTGGAGATGGTGAGGGTCAGGGAGCAGGTAGAGGGCAAAATCACCCCCAGAGCTCCCCTCACCCACTTGCCACCACTTCCACAACTCCAGCCTTCCCAGCCCTTGCTGGGAGGCTTGCCCCAGAGAAGAGAAAGGTAGCAAAATCCCTTCTCAAAAGCACCCAGATACTGCCACGGGGTTTCTGTTATTTTCCTCACATTTTAATTCTGTTTAGTTACTGTATTCCACTTCAAAACAGGATAAAGAGGAGGAAGAGTAAAAGAAGAAAGGAAAGTTTGAGGGGCTCCTGGGGAATATTCTTGGGGTTAAAGTAACACAAGGTGACAGCTATTTTGAGGCAAAGGGGAGAAAGAGCAGGAGGCTAGGGATATGATCAGGATAGTGAAATGTTGGGGACAAAAAGGTCCAGGAATGCAGTCAAGTGTCAAAGGGCCCTTGAAGAAAAGAATTCCCTTTACTCACTCGAGTCTTTTTTTTTTTTAAGCCAGTTCTTAAAAACTGAAACAAAAGTTTGTATCTGTTGTCACAATTTCTCTCCAGCGTGAAACATGACAGTATTTAAACCTTCATTGACACATCCGGAATGCCCCAAAGAGAAAGGGGTTAATTGAAAAGGTTGCAAACCTTCCAGTACATGGGACGTGAGGCGGATGTACGTGCGTGTTTGTGTGTATGTGAGTGTGTTCCTTCCCGGGCTTCTCTTTCTAGAAGATTTTGATGGTGGCTGCACTGTATCTTAACTGTCAAGCTATTTTTTCCCTGCTAGCTTTCATTTGTGTTTTTCCTCACCTTTCCGAGACCCTTACCTCTCCTCTCTTAAATCTACTCACCACAGAGCAGACATAATCCCAGATTTTCAGTAAATCAACTCTATATGCTCCCCACTGACTGAGAGAATTTGATACTGACAGACTGTTATACCTAAAAGAAAAATACTGCCATGGTTCCTCACATTCTTCGCCAGGAAAAGAAGGCAGGGAGGAGTGTGTGTGGGATCCATTATAAATTAGGCAACACGGAGCCCGCTGTTCTTAACGTGTATTTCATGAAAGTGGATGCATATGTTACCCTACCCTTGCCCAAGTCTTTGACCAAACCAACCTCAGTACCTGGAGTATTTCCAAACGCAATTAACTCCCTTCAGTACCAGGGCACTGGTAATTTATTTGCACTACAGCAAGGGTAGAGTCCACTGCCTGAGAGAATGCACAGCCCTCCACGTGGGAGACTGAGGCTGAAATGTGGGGACTTTGAACGCCACACGTTGCAAACTCTGGGTTATGTCTTATGAAGGCATATTCTGGCTGTGGGGTTGAAAGAGCAGTTTTCTTTTGTTATTCATCCCTGTGTCGACGATGGGCATGGTGGCAGGATTTAGACTTTGTGTTACCAGGTCAGAATTACTGAGAGCAGAACTGGCTTCAAGGTTTCTGAGTCTATCTCAGCTTTCAATATCAGATCGTGAGCACATGCTTAGATTTAGAACTGGCTGTCTTTAGGGAGATCAGGACTTCTACCCATATGTTCCAGGGCTCAGGGTTGGAAATCCAGGTAAGGACTATCTAGGGACAACAGTGGACAAAAATGTCTGAGTAGAATAGCTGGCAGCCGTGGTCTTACAGTGATCCGGTCATCTCTCAGACCAGTGAGCATGGAAGACTGAGTTACTGCTCGGCAGACCTTGGATGGAAGTGGCTACCAAGAGATCAGGAGCTACTCAAGGACGGGTGCGGTACCTTCTCCGGGGAGCAAACACCAGTCCCGGTACACATTGTGAAGGTGTGTGCAGAACAGGGAGAGGGATTTCAACATCAATTATATTTCAGAAAGGATGTAAATATATGCCCCTCTTGGAAATTCACAAGCCGTATTCACTTGTTGAAGTCTATGAGAAATTATTCCAAAATAAAACCAAACTTCTCATATTTATTTGGTCAAAGAACTTCCTCCTCCCTCCCGCTTCATAAAACATCAATAGATGCTTGCAGAACTTCTTCAGGAAGGGCTGACTGATTCATCTCTCTCTTTCTCGTGCCCGTCACCATAACCAGCACAAAGAAAATGGCAATATGATCTGTTCCTTTATCCCACACATATGGGTGGGGCCCCAGGCCATGTTCTAGGTCCTGGGAATGTAGAAGTAAACTACATAGACAATTCCTGTCTAGTGTATCTGATGTTCTAGTGTGCTGTCTGTAATCTCAGTTTGATCAATGAGGTTCAACGTCAACCCAATCCCTTTGAGTCCCTGTAAGTGAATTGGAGCCAGCCCAAGCCAAGCAGGTGAATTGCCGGTAGACATGACCCAGGAAAGGGGTCCCCAGCCACTCCTACGGGGTTCTTCAGGCAGCAGACGACCCAGCCTCTGCCAGGTGGCAAATGGGGATCCTGGGCATCGCTGCATTCGACAGCGTGAGCCCTCTGGCCCACTGGTGTCTCCTCTGCTTTGCAGGCATCATGCTTTTGTCTGTCAATCCCAGCTCTGTGGCTGCCACAGCATGTGAATCTGAAGGTAAAATCACTCATTTTCACTTTTCCTCGGTTTCCTAACATATAGCAAATAGGGATGATTAATAACATTCATCTCCCATTTCATATCCCCTTTGGGAGATAGCAACCTCTCAGTAACACATAATATAGTGCCTGGGCCCTCTGGGCATTCAAGACTATTTAAATTATTTTGTAAAAGCAGAATTTCATTCCTTTTATTTCCTCCTTTTCAGCCTCTATATGTATTTTTTTCCATAGGCAATGTTTCTCTTCTGGTTTCTGTTTTGTTTTCTGAGGGCAACGGCTGATGAAAGAAAACAATCACCCCATCCTCTGTGAAGTTGAAAATCCCCCAATTTCTCCTTTGGTGCCCAGTGATACCACTGAGTGTCAGCATGCATCTGTCTCCTTCACTCATTTTCCAAGGACCCTCTCTGTGTTTTTAGTAATTGATTAGGGGCCCTGCAGAGGTCTCCTGCACCCCCTGTGGTCTGTTTCATTTGTGATGACCACACCTCCCTCACAACCCACTGAGATGTCAAAAGCTGCTATTCAGAGGCTGGCTGATCCATTGAAGTAGGTTTTGGCTGGGAAAACTCCCCCTCACCTCTTCTCCCCCACCTCTCCCCCACTGCCTGAATCTTCCTGAGATCCTCTGGATCACCAGGGGCATGGCAAGCAGGGAGTTCAAACTCAAAGTGCTGGAACCACGGTGCAGGGTTTGTCTGGGCTCCCAGCCTCCTGACCCAGCACATCAAACCTTGCTGGGAAATATTCAGCATGTGCCTGTCACAGATCAGCTCCTCTCTTCCCCATGCCCTCTTTTTTTACTACACCGTTTAGAGACAGAGGTGCTCCTCAGCCTCTAGAAAAAGCCTATTTGCTTTGCAGAATTTTACTCACTCCTGACTTTATGCTGGATCCAATCACAGATTTTAATCAATAGCCGCAAGTACTAGACCTTCTTATCTCTTTGTTACCACCACACATCATAACCCTATTGCTTGTGTTCTTGAGAGATGAACGAGAGAGGGAGAGAGAGAGAGAGAGAGAGAGAGAGAGAGAGAGAGGGAGTATGCCAATTCTGAGATCTTGAGAAACTAGCCCAATTTAGAAGTTACCATAAATGGACTCTTGGGACAAAGGTGTGCCTCTAAAAATTTTATGTAAGCTCTTCTAAGATGCCAGATAGAAATCATATGCTGTGTACTGAATGCCAGACAATCAGCAAATGTGTGGTGACACAGATGAGTATGTATAAAGCTGGTGAGATCTAACATTGACATGGGGACAATGTCCTGGTCCTACTATAGTTACACAGGGTACCATTAGGGGAACCTGGGTAAAGGTTATATAGGACCCTTCTATATTATCATTGCCATTTCTTGACAATCTATAATTACTTCAAAATACATCATTTTAAATATTGCATGGTGAGACTAAGCAAACTTTTGGATCCAGAAAAGTAGTTTAAAATTTGGGTGCTATTTGCAGATCCTGCCTACTTTTTAAGGACAATAAGACTACAGCGTGCAAGCTTTTCTCAATAGACATTTTACTGCAGACCTACTAAGGTGGCAGGCACTGAGGATATATTTTTAGCATGGTTTTCACACAGGTTATTGAGAGTAGACAGTGGATGAATGATTGGATGAATTTAAAGATAAGTGAAATATCGTTCGCAACAGCTGGATGACAGGGAATTCAGATTTGTTCCTCTTTACAGCAAAATGGCTTAGTGGTTTGTAACGGAAGGTAGAACCTGAACATATAGTGTGGTTGCTACATTTGATTATAAAAACAGGGTTTGAAGCAATAAACCAACCATGATGATAATAATAGTGACAGTGTCTTTCAGTGTTGGGGACCCTGAGAGTCAGTATGGTTAATCTCTATATCCCTACTCCAAAGGGCACATGAGAACTTTCACAATGAAGAGAGGGAAGCTACCAGATCTTCTGCATACAAAGCCTTTTTGAGCCTTTATGAGCATGTGGGTGTCCTTCAGAACTGAAGCAGGCCTCCAAGACCAGATATTTAATACCTAAAATAGAGTAATAATTCCACTTGGGGCAGAATAAGAAACATCAGCCTAGGACAA
The DNA here is from genome assembly GCF_049354715.1 of Callithrix jacchus. NCBI lineage: Eukaryota > Metazoa > Chordata > Mammalia > Primates > Cebidae > Callithrix > Callithrix jacchus. The sequence goes on along the minus strand of NC_133514.1, from coordinate 68,156,641 downwards.
TCAAGTTTCAACATGAACCATCCATGTGAGCTCTTTCTGGAATAGTGGTTCCATACTACTTATGCCTCCATCTCCCTCCAGACGGTGGACAGCTCTGCCTATCCCAACCAGGCTTAGCTACTCAATCTGCCCCAGCCTGGAAAAATCACTGCTCATCTTTGACAACGTTGAGAGGAACTAGGCACAGTGGGCAGAAGGTGACTATCTCCCCTGTGCACAGAAATGAAATATGAAATGAAATGACATATAGCTCCATAGCCCTGCACAATCTCATTAAATAATTCAAGATCTGTCATAGGGAAAAACAGTTAATGTCTCTCTGTGTGGATCCAGAAAGCCAATAGAACAGAATGGTGGAAATCACAGTGCTCTCTAGACAAAGCCTTAGGTCAGTGAAAGACTTTCTGTTAGAGCTCTCACCAAAGAGAATGAGCTGCCGCCTGAGGAGTGAGTCTCCATCCCTAGGAGCATCCCTGCAGAAGCTGGGTGGTCACTTAAGTGATGTGGGATGGAAGGGATTGATACTCAGTTTAGAGTTCCATAGATGGTCTGTCCCAACCTTCTAGAGTCTCAGTGCACACACTTCATCCAAGGTCAGAATGGACTCCTGAGGAAGGTGTGAGACCCAGGCAGAGACGGGCAGCCTGTGAAACTGGCAACAGATACTCACCTTGTCATCTCTATCTCTGTCTCCCCACCAGGGCTCAGGACAGTGGCCCCCAAGAGCCACTGGATGTTACATTTTAGTCCTGGCTTGTACAGAGTGCACCCTCTTTCTGAGAGGAGGCAAGAGGGAAGGCATGGAAAGGGCCAGACTCCCTGGATGCTCCACAGGGAGCAATTCTCTCCCAGTAGGCAGGTGGGTGGGTGGGCAATTGCACATACAGAGGGGCATTTGATCAAAAGGGTCAGCCAATCTTATGGCGCAACAAAAGCATTCAAAATTTTCTCTGGAAAAGAATTCCAGGCTCTCCCAAACTGTAATGCATTATATCATTAACACTTACTTTGGAAATCATGTCAGATTCTAAATTTGAAGAACACTTCTAATATTCGAGCACCTACCTACTGGGTGCCCAGGGTAGTGCTTGGTGGTTTTACATCTTTGGCACAGAGATAGATGTACATGTCTTGTTTTCTAACAGTAATTATTTTTTTTGCAGACTTTGATTCTATTATAACAGTTCCAGTATTGTGCAAAATAACTGCAGTCACTCCAGGGGAAGCATTGTTTCTGGATCTGTGGCTTTTCTTTCATGAGTAGATAAAGATTTAAGAGGCAAATGACTGAGAAACTTGTGATTGGGTTAATGTAAATAAGACACAAGGTTTTCATGCCCTTCTGCTTTCACTGGGGACTCATTTCCCTAATACAGTCTCGTTGTAAAACAATCCACTCCTGAGGAGGTCAACAGTGAAAAGTTTGTCTTCTGAAATTAGTAATCAAAGAGTGAAAATAATTAATAGAGAAAACAGTGCAGTTCCACACTGCGTTCCTGTGTAGATGTCTATAGAACAATAAATCAGTAGGGGAAAGAAACAATATAGGCATTTACAATTAGGCCTCATGCATAATGCCCTGGAAGGAGAATTTGTGTTAAAAAAGACAACATCTGCTGCAAGTTGGTTTATAAATAATACAACTAGATATTCAGGTAATGACATGACAGACGGTCTCTTGTGTCCTTGTCCTTTTGTGTCCAGTGCTGAGTGTGTTTACATCCCGCAGCTTATGACATACATGCCTGGCCTGCTTGTGCTGGGGCCTCCAGGAGCCTCTCTCTTCTCAGTTAAATGCTTCTTTGCCCAAACCATAGCATTCCACATTGACGACCCAGATATCCAGAGAAATCTGCTCCATTTGGTTTTAATTGATCCCTTACTGTGAGAAGGTAAGCGCCTGAAAGAAGTGTGATCAGATGCTCCTTCAGTACTTTCATCCATGAACCAATTTCTTTTGTGTTGACACCCAGGCTTGACAAAAAGAGTGATGGTTAAGGTCAAGTGCATGAAAGCTAATTCTAAACAATGATGGATGAGCCAAGGCTTGGGCTCTATCTTATCTAGGATGTTCTGCTAAAAGGTTGGATATTTTCCCCCCATTTTTAAAAGTCCTCTTATTCTCAAATTAATGGAGTTATCACAGATCCAGTATTTGTGGGGGTCTTTTCTTTTGTTATTCAGCTCTTTGCCACTCTGCTGACAGCAGCGTGAGTGATGGCCTTCAAGCAGATGATTCTTCTTTGCCATGAAGGAACTGATAAATACTGCCTGTCTCTGCAATAAATTGTGCATGAAATAGTCCACTCCAGTAATCTATAGAGTTATGGGAAGGAAAATGGCATTGTGAGGAAATACAGCAAAACTGCAATTAACTGTAACCCAGTTAAACAGGATCTCTAAATAAGCTGAACTGTGTGTTTGTTTATTTGCTCTTGTTGGTTTCTATTTATATTCAGCTTTGGGGGAAAATATCAGTGCTGTCTGGGGCTTAATCGAAAAGTTCATTTTCAGGGCATTTAATGTAATTAGAGATTTATTCCAAGCTCTGGTACCTTCCAGTGTTCTCAGTCCATAACTATGAAATTTCCCATTTATAATAATGACCCAGAGGCCAAGCAGCACCCAGAAGTCTCAAATAAAAATAAAAATAAGGTTATGAATTTTCATTTCCTAAAAAAAAGCAAATTCATGTATGACATACACTTGTCAGTAGTAAAGACCGAATAAAAAGATGCAAAAATTAAAGATTTTAAGTTAGAAATCTCAGGCTTCATTTTCATACACAAGGGTTTTTATCATACATAGAAACACACAATACATTTCTAAAAATATTTAAATGCATTGTTGGGATAATTTTTGTTGTTTATTTGGATAGGTGCTTTAGATTTCAGTGTTTTGTTGAAGTGGCAGTAGTCTTTTATGAAATATACACGTGCTGTTAGATATCTTTCTCTAGGATATCTGTATCTATGGCCACTATAGAGATGTTGCCTGGCTTGTGGACTAACTGAATATGTTCTCTTTCATTTCCATACATTGACCTAATATGTGCTAGGAACTCATTTGTAAACCCAAAGATTTTGTGTCTTTCTCATGGATACTAAAATGTGCCCTGATGTTAGCCTTTCACAATAGAGTATAAAGTTAAATCAATGTATTGACCCTTATAGGCATCTTAGCAGTGTCATGATGATCTCAGAGAGTGAAATCAAACTGTTTGTCATCATTAAACAAGCATCAGTGAGCAAGTACTGTGATGAAAACCAAATATCTCTTAACACCATGGTATTGTTGAGATGAAAGAAGACTTGGAAAGGATCCAGTAGCTCATTCCAATGATTTAGGCTCAATTCATATTGAGGCCCTGCTTCATGTCAGGCAATACGTTGTTTTGTGAAATCTGCTGTTTCATTTCATTCTTATAAAACCATATGAAGTTAGGTGATTATCATCATCTCATAGATGTGGTAACTGAGACCAACAGAATATTAATTTATGGGCTCAAGATGATGTAACCAGTACACAGCAGAGCTGGTATTTGAAACTAAGTATTCTGGCTTGAAAAGTAGAGGTCTATGAGTTACAAGACTAATTGGGAAGCATATTAAAAAGAGCAGAAAACACAGGAGTTGCCACTCATGTTCATAATGAAATTCTTGGGAGAAAGAAGAAAAAAGAAATCCCTGTATTATTAGCTTTTGCTACAGTAATGCTGTAACAAACACCCCAAAACTCAGTGGATTAAAACAACCATCAAGTATCTGAGGATCAGCTGGAAGTTGGCTGATTCAAGCTGGGCTCAGCTGGGCTTAGCTTCAAGCTTCAGTCTGGGTCCAGGCTTGCTCTACATGTCTCTCATCTTCCTTGGACCAGTGGATCAGTGAGAGCATTCTCTTATCATGGTAATGGCAGAAGAACAGGAGAATAAGATTAACCACCTAAGGACATTTCACATTTCTTGTTTGTGTCACTTCTGATGGTATTCTATTGACTGTAGGAGAAGAATAACCCCCATAGGTTCTTAGTTGAGAACAGACCCCTGTAACAACGGGATTACTAAGAGAAAAACAAACAAGTTTATTAACATGTATATTTCATATATTCGAGGAAGACACCCAGGGAATAGTCTTTCTCAAATAAAATAGTGGCTTTGAATTTCTGCTTATATAGCATCTTCAACAAAGAAAGTTAAATTTTTAGCATAATGACAAGACATAAAATGACTTTGAGCCTCTAGGGTAAGTAACTTGAAGGAAGGCAAGTAAATGGCAGATAAAGGCTAGTTAGTAAAGTTAGCAAATGTCAATTTCTCTAGTACTGTGTCAAAGCCAATGAGGATCTCAGATTGTCTTCAGTGGTTTATCTTTACTTTCTTTGGTAGAAGGGAAGGTGGATGGGCAGAGTGGAGGGGCAGGATACCCTTTTGTCTTGGTATATCTAAGTCCTGCTTTTAGACATGTAGAGGCAAATAAAGGGACTGCAGACAGCATTCCTGTGTCTGCTTCTTATTAATCACCTTTCCTTCAGTTCAACAATACTTCATATTTGGGGATGGCATATTCTGTTCATGACCAAAGCAAATTGCAAGCTCAAACCGAAACCCAAAGTTAAAGGTGCTATTAGTGGGAGAAACCCCATCTCAGGACCCTCAAAAGCCTCATCTAATCATGGCATCAGGCTCAAAGCCCACGATTTCTTAGGCTACATCAAGTTTGGGTTGTAGCTCCTCTTGATTTAAAGATCAGAGAACTGAAAAGGCAAGATATATGCTCCCTCCTCGCCTAACACACAATAGTGGAACAGGGACAGGCCACTCCTCTTTGAAAAGGGAAGACAAGTGGCCCATTGCTGCTCTCATTCACAGCAAGACAGAACGTCTACTGTGAAAAAGTGTCCAGGCCCTTCCCTGAGGTTAGGAATGTTTCTCCTCCAGGCCCCAGTTCTGCTCCTTACTGGTGGACCTTGTGTCCATTGTTCTCCATCACTCTTGGCTCCACCTCCTGGAAGGTCTTTTTTCTTTTCAACATCTTTGGCTACTTCTGAGGAAGAAAAGAGAAGATACTCTTTTAAAGGCTGAGTAGCTTTTTCAGAGAAGGGATGTTTATAACTCAAACAAGTTCAGTCCTTTTCTATGCCCAGCAGTGCTTTTGCCAGTACAGCAGTCCTCTCTTACCCAGTTTCACTTTCCATGATTTTAGTCACCCACAGTTGATCATGGTCCAAAAATATTATATACAATTAGATATTTTGAGAGAGAGAGGGACCATATGCACACAACATTTATTGTAGTCTATTGTTATAATTGTTTGATTTTATTATTGGTTATTGTTAATATCCTGCTGTGCCTAATTTATAGATTTATGTATAAACATAGAGGCCAGGCGTGGTGGCTCACACCTGTAATCCCAGCACTTTGGAAGGTTGAGGTGGGTGGATCACTTGAGGTCAGGAGTTTGTGACCAGCCTGGGCAACGAGATGAAACCCCGTCCCTACTAAAAATACAAATTAGCTGGGTGTGGTGGTGCACACCTGTAATCCCAGCTACTAGGGAGGCTGAGGCAAGAGAATAGCTTGAACCTGAGAGGCTGAGGTTGCAGTGAACCAAGATTGCACCATTGTATTCCAACCTGGTCAATGAGAGTGAAACTTCGTCTCAAACAAACAACATAGAATATGTAAGGTTGGGTTCTATCTACGGCTTAGGAGATCCACTGAGGGTCTTTGAACATACTCCTGAGAAAAGAAGAAACTACTGTGTATGTTTCTCAGAAATTGTGTGGGTTTTCTGTATATTTGATTCCAGTCAATTCCATGTGCCAAACACTCACTCTTAATTACTGCCAAGACAGGCCTCTCTCTCTAGAATCAGCTTGGAGTATTTTGGCTCATCAGGTGTCTGTAGAACTATGCCTAATCTTCCTACAAACCTTGTTGTTTTGCTAAGAAGGCATACTAGGCACCATCTTATTTCTTTTGTAGCTCAAATGAAGCGTGGAAGAGCCATCCTTCTGATTTGGTTTTTATATTGAGAAGATATCTTTTTGGCAGTTGGATTTGATTTTTTCATAGTCTCTATCATCATGGTCATATCCTTGGTTTAGTAAAAAGTCAGTTTTATTTTCCACAATGATATTTCTGGATTTTTCTATATTTCCTCAAAATTTTGCTTGCAAAAACAGTCAGCTATTTTCTGTGTTCTTCTTCTCAGAGTTTGTCAGATGCAGCCAGGCAAAACAGCTCAAGCTTTCAACATTCTGCTTCCTATCTCCTCCCTCAAATCTACAAATTCGTTAAGTACATATTCAGCCTTCCAGCTTATTGTAGGCAATAGCTTACCAGTGTCTGCCATGGTGGTAACACGGGCATGCTCATGCCCTACCATAGGCTCTCAGTTTTTCAGTCTCCTGCAACACGTTTTTGCATGGCTGTTTTTGTTGTGTTTGTTTTTGGCCATATTTTCTTCTAGCTGCCTATAGTAGCTTTTACAACCAATTAATATCCAGCTCCCAAACCACTGCTATTGTAGGTTTTTCTTATGGAAGTAACCTATTATGCATTTCTGTATTCATGATTTATCCACCATAATGTTCCATAACAAACCATCTCAAAACTCAGTGGTGTGTATGTGTATATATATATATATATATATATATATATATGTGTGTGTGTGTGTGTATACATATATATATATGTATACACACATATATACACATACACATATGGTTGGTTCCAGGTCTTTGCTATACATGTGTATACATATATATACACACATGTATATATACACATACACACACACATATATATACACAATCACTATATGTATATATATAGTTATATGTGTATATATACATATATACTATATATGTATTTATACTGTATATATGTATATATGTATTTATATGTATATATGTATATGTACATGTATATGTACAACAGATGCTATATATACATGTATATATTTATTGTATGTATATACATGTATATATACAGTATATATATCTATATACTGCGTATATATGTAGTGATATATATATAGCATCTATTGTCTCCAGATTTTTTAATGATCACATTTTTAATGATTATATATATAACTATATATATACACACATATATATGTATATATATTTATATAATTGCACTTTAGGTTCACATATATGTATATACACATATATGTATATGTGTATATATATATAATTGCACTTTAGGTTCTGGGGTATATGTGCAGAACATGTAGGATTGTTGCATAGGTACATATATGGCAATGTGGTTTGCTGCCTCCATCCCCCCCGTCATGTCTATCTCGCATTTCTCCCCATTTTAACCCTCCCCAACCTCTCTACCCCCACTGTTTCTCCCCTGTCTCCCCCCAACAGACCGCACTGTGTGATGCTCCCCTCTCTGTGTCCATGTGTTTTCATTGTTCAACACCTGCCTATGAATGAGAGCGTGTAGTGTTTGATTTTCTGTTCTTGTGTCAGTTTGCCCCTGTCTCCCCCCAACAGACCCCACTGTGTGATGCTCCCCTCCCTGTGTCCATGTGTTCTCATTGTTCAACACCTGCCTATGAGTGAGAACATGCAGTGTTTGATTTTCTGTTCTTGTGTCAGTTTGCTGAGAATGATGGTTTCCAGATTCATCCATGTTCCTACAAAGAACACAAACTCATCATTTTTTATGGCTGCATAGTATTCCATGGTGTATATTTGCCACATTTTCCTTGTCCAGTCTATCATTGATGGGTGTTTGGGTTGGTTCCAGGTCTTTGCTATTGTAAATAGTGCCACAATGAACATATGTGTGTATGTGTCTTAATAATAGAACAATTTATTTATAATCCTTTGTATATATACCCAGTAATGGGATTGCTCAGTTAAATGGAATTTCTATTTATAGGTCCTTGAGGAATTGCCACACTGTCTTTCACAATAGTTGAACTAATTTACACTCCCGCCAACAGTGTAGAAGTTTTCCTACTTCTCCACATCCTCTCCAGCATCTGTTGTCTCCAGATTTTTTAATGATCACCATTCTAACTGGCTGAGATGGTATCTCAATGTGGTTTTAATTTGTATTTCTCTAATGACCAGTGACGATGAGCAATTCAGGGGTTTTTATAAACAATCATGTTAATATTTGTGCATCTATGTGTTGCCTCAGGGTTGGCTGATCCAGGCTGTGCTCAGCTGGGCTCCACTCCAAGCTGCAGGTTGGGTCTAGATTTGGTCTGTGTATCTCTCAATCAATCTCTTTAGTCTAGTATATTGGCTGCATCGTGTACTTCTTATGGCAATGGTAGAAACCTGGGCACATTTGATGCCTCTCATGAATACTGTTTCTTTACACTCCATTGGTGAAAACAAGGTAGACCTAGTATTAGCTTTTTATGGCTGTCATAACAAATTACCACAAACTTAGTGATTTTAAACTAAAATTTACCACAAACTTAGTGATAAAACAAATGTATTATCTCACACAGTTCTGCAAATCAGAAGTTCACCATGGGCCTCGTGGGCTTAGCTCAAAGGGTTCGTAGGGCTGTGCTTCTCACTGGAGGATCTGGGAATGTATCTGCTTCTAAGCTTATTCAGGTTGTTTGCCAAATTCAGTTCCTTTGGTTGCAGGACTGAAGTCCCTGTTTCCCTGCTGGCCTTCCAGCAAGGGCTCATCTTTATATTTTCTTCTAGTGGCTTCCAACATTCCTTCCCATGCCTTCCTCCTGCATGGACACATCTGCAAAGCCAGCAAGGACACATCAGTTAAGTCCTTCTCCTGCTTTGAATCTCTCTGATTCCCCCTTTTACTGCATCTCTTCTGCCACACCTCTCTGACTGAGATTTCTAAGGGCTCTTGTGATTAATTGGGCCTACATGGATAATCTGGGCTACTTTCTTTGATTTACGATTGGCAGCTTTAATTTCATTTGTGGTCTTTCTCAAGCTGCACCTATTCATGTTAATTGAACACCCAGTGGACAGAAACATTGAGTTTGATCCGCTACAGACCTTAAGTCAAGGGCTGTGGACATGCTCTCTAGTCCACCATGAGACTACAGCATGTCACATGGCTAGCCAACATCAATGGGGGTGAGGGAAGTATAATCTTATTAGAGACAAGGGAGAAAGAGAGTGTATATATTTGAAAAATCAGAACCAAGGATTGGCACACTTTTTCTGTAAATGGCCAGGTAATAAATATTTTAGGCCTTGTGAAATATATGACTTCTGTCCCAATTATTTAATGCTGCATTATAACTCAAAAGCAGCCATAGACCACACATAAATGAATGGGCATGGCTGTGTTACATTACAATGAAACTTTATTTGCCCACAGGCTGTAGTACACTGACTCTGATCCAAACCACCCCCGGTCCCCATCCGCCTCCTTCCCATATAGAAGAGGCTTTGGCAATAGACTATGTCTTCTAATATCAGGTGGGCCCCAAAGATAACAAAACAACAGAAATATTAGATTCTTTAGTAATTTTATCATTGACAACTACTTATCTAAAAGTTTCCTTCAAATTGGTATGTTCCACTATTGAAGGCAAGGTTCACAAGCTAAATATTTCATCTTATTATCTGTTGATAGACCACATGGTGCAAGATTCCACCATCCTTTTGTGGGCAAATAAACACTGCCCAGGAAAGCCTCGGGATGCCTCTTGTGCTTCATGCCTGCCTTGGTGGCTGAAGCCGGTGTGGCCCGTTGCCTCAGTCACATGTGGACATGAAGCGGTGTCCCCCCTATGTAAGGATTGCCCCCGTATTAGTCCATATTCATACTGCTACGAAGAAATATCCAAGACTGGGTAATTTATAAAGAAAAATAGGTTTAATTGACTTACAGTTCCACATGGCTGGGGAGGCCTCACAATCGTGGCAGAAGGTGAAGGAGGAGCAACGGCATGTCTTACATGGCAGCAGGCAAGAGAGCATGTGCAGAAGAACCATGCTTTATAAAACCATCGTATCTCGTGAGACTTATTCGCCATCATGAGAACAGTATGGGAAAAACCCGCCCCCATGGTTCAATTACCTCCCACTGGGTCCCTCCCATGACAGATGGGGATTATGGGAGCTACAATTAAATATGAGATTTGGGTAGGGACATAACCAAACCATATCACCCCCACTCCTATGGGTGCTGCAGAGGCTCACTGCTCTTATAAAGAATTTCTAGCACATTCCCCATGGGAATGGGAAGGACTGCCAGAAATCCAGAAACACTTGTAATGTGGAGAGACACTTGTCAGAAACCTTATGAGTCCTCTAGGGTTTAGTTCATTTCAGCCTGATAAACAATGAACGTCCACTGTGTCCAGCATGGGGCTAACAAAATAAAAATGACCACCAGGTCTGTCATATGGCCCCATTGATTGTAATGGCAGCCCATCACGGGGGTCCATCAGAGGTGCTCAGGCAGCCTCTTTGCATCAATCTTACTAATTGTTTGATTTTCTTGAGCATTTATTTATGGAATATTAAGCATTTTCTTTGTAGCAGCTGATTAAAAGACTGCTATTACTGAAGAAAAAAAAAGAATTAAAAACAAAAGCATTAGTAGCTTTTATCCATCATCAAGGAATTAACCAATTGGCAACAAGTGGGACAGCTCAATTTCTTTAGATATCTGTAGCCTAAATAGCTTAATTGGAGAAGTATGTTCAAAGGAATGGAGTGACATTCATTATGGATTAAGTTAATACATTTCAGACCCATCACATGGCTTAATTCAACAAATTCCACATCTTACTGTTTGGCAGGAAATGGCATCTTATGAACATCATTACCAGTCATTCTGACTTGAGTCAGTGGAAAAGGCTGACTGCATCTGAAAACCGTTAATCTTAATAATACTGTGCCTTGTCTTGGCAGAAGTCTCCCTATGCTTGGGAAGCCTAGGATTTGCTCCATACTCCATCTCAGCCTCCCTGAGGCCTTCCCTCTCCTCTATGACAGTCAAAGTGAGGAAGGGAGGAATAGCATCTCCACCTTCCAGTTAAACTCATCTGGACTGGAGCAGTGTTATTTATTGTTGGGAAAACCGGATACCTCCTGCTATGATTACCATTTGCCTTAAATATAAATAATTAAATTATGATATGCACATGTTTCTAGGTCATTAGATTAATTATAGTATCTTTTCATGTAAGAAGAGAAAATGAGAAATTTGGTGGAAAATAGCACAAATCACTGTTTTTTATTATTGACCAATTACCGTGAACCACAAAATCTACATGATCATCTCATTTACACGTCAGCATAACTGTGCAAGATTGATATTGTTATCCTGAATTTGCTTATGAGAAAACTGTCTCAATAAAGTTACATAACTTTATTTGGCTTCCAACCAAATCATATTGACTCTAGTCCTTCTGATTTATACCTTTCACTCCACCATGTTGCCTTTGGAGAACTGGGGTTTTACTTATAATGCTTGAAGCAATCTATTTCCCTTCCTGAATCCAGCCAAAAGGTTTCATTTCCAACTTACATAGATAGTATTTGCTTAAGACATCTCTTAAGTACTTGCTTATTATTGAGAAGGGATTCTCCCAAATTTCCTCCTTTCCTCTGTGGGAAAATATGCATGAGGAATTCTGCAAGATTTCTCTTTCCATGTGTTACAATTGCAAATAGAGGCAGGCTTCAACCTTTTTCCTAGAGGCCAGGAGACGTAGAACTTTCTTTTTGAGATGGAGTCTCCCACTGTCGCCAGGCTGGAGTGCAATGGCACAATCTTAGCTCACTGTAACCTCCACCTCCCCAGTTCAAGAGATTCTCCTACTTCAGCCTCCTGATTGGGACTACAGGCATGCATCACCACGCCCAGCTAATTTTTGTATTTTTAGTAGAGACGGAGTTTTACCATGTTGGTTAGGATGGTCTCCATCTCTTGACCTTGTGACCTGCCCGCCTCAGCCTCCCAAAGTGCTGGGATTACGGGCCTGTACCACCGCACTCTGCTGAGACATAAAACTTTCTAAGTTTAGCTTGGGGCAACCCTCACAAAAATATAAAGGAGGTAGAGTTAGCCTATGTTTCAGCTTCTCCCACTCTCCCTTAATTACCCATATCCAATAGTGCTACATTAAAACCACCACAAAATCTCAGTTGCAGCAATGGTAAGCATTTATTTCTTATTCATCTTGGGTTGCTTCACTCTAGGCAGAGGGTCTAGATTTTATGTGCTACTGAAATGAGCTAAGCTGATCTCTGAGCTCTAGGTCCTGCTGTGGATCAGCAGATTGGCTGGATTTTGCTAACCTCAGCTTATCTTGAGTAGGTTTCTGGTTTGTCCTATTCTGGGGCCAATGGGATATTTATACTAATAGAGAGGCACTAAGTCCCAAGAGAGGTGAGAAAAAGGAGGCAATGCTCTTAAGGGTCAGAACAGATGCACTGTCACCTCTATCCATATCTGTGGCCAAATCAAGTCACATGGCCAAGCCCATCTTCTATGGAGGTGAGAAGAGGGAGTAAATACCTTCCTAAAACTGATCTAGCCTACAACATTCTTTGCGTAACAAAAGGTTTATTAAAACAATTTATACTAAGGTAGAAATAACTGATAAAGATTGGTGTTTCATTCCCTTTAGTACCATTTATATTGCAACAGGGGCAGTGAGTTTTCATTTAAACAAGAAGTAGGGTGCTAACTGCATAATTTTAGATGTTAATGAAGCTAGTGAGTGGCATTTAGGGAAAAGGAATATATTAATTAGAATTAATTGCAATGCAAATAAAAGAATACCCTTCCAAAAGCAGCTTAAACCAGGGATTAGAAAACTAAGGTCCATGGCCAATACCTGTTTTTGTAAACTAAGTTTTATTGAAATAGAAAGAGCCACATCCATACATTTATATACTGTCTACGATTGATTTGCATAAAATGGCAGACTTAAGCAATTACTATGAGGATCCTGTGGTAAAAAGACCTAAAGTATTTACTATCTGGCCTATTAATAAAGTGCTTACTAACCTATAGTTTGAATTATAACAAGAAATCCAAAGGCAAGCACTCTCAGACCTGCCTCTTGATTTTGCAGCTCCACAGTGCTGTCAAGGATCCAGGCTCTTTCCATCACCGCACTTATTCATCCTTTTTGTGTTGGTTTTTCATCCTTATACTTGTAGCCTCATAGTTGCAACATGGATGCCATAGCTCCAGAGATCACATTTAGTGTTTAAGAAAGAGAAAGAGGTGGTACCAAAGAATTCTTCTCTTGTACCTATCTTTTTAACAAGAAAGCAAAAGTTTTTCTAGAAGGTCCCCCAGGAGACTTCCTCTTAAATTCCATTAAATACTATCAAAAGGCCATTAGTCACAGGGAATCTGGGAAAGTGATTATATCACAAGGAAGAAAGTACTTTCCATGTTTAGCCTAAGCCAAACATGATCCAATATCTTGGGCCAAACATATCATTGACCCAAGAAAGAAAATTATAGTTCTATGGGCAATGAAGATGGGGAGAATGGAGCTCTGCCACAGGAATGCTGGGAATAACCTATAAAGTATAGTTTACCAGCAACCAGAGGCAAGTCTCTATCCCAGCCCCTCTGAACACCAGCCTGAATTATGTGCATGTACTAAATGCCTTCACAAATACAATGAGCACCTTATCGACCCCACCTTATGGACCACCTGCCAAAGTCATCCTTCTTGTTATCTTCGAGTAGCCTTTGAGGTTCATCACCTACCAATGAGCATGGTCCCTGGATGAGACACTAGTCCAACTTCAGAACTATGGGCCTTTCCTAGAAAAACTGGCCAGGAGCAGGCTATTTTACCATGGCCATGATTGCAGTTACATGAAATACAGCCCCTTACAAGAGATTTCTAAGATATACAACTCATTAGCAGACAATGTCCAAACCTTACTATATCTCCATATACAATGGCTGGCTTTTATTCATTGTGTTGGCATTTATAGAACTTCAATTGTGATCCAGGTACTGCTCTAGGACTTGGAAGCAGAAAGATGCCATATTCGCAGATCAAGCCCTGTTGGAAGATTACCATCTAGTTGATGAGGCAAACATGTAAAAGAGCAATAATAATTTTTTTTAAAGCTAACATTTATTGATCACTGGTTACCTGTTGGACATTTTTCTAAGTAGTTTGGATTTGATTTTTTAAAATGTATTAACTCATCAAATTATCAAAACAAAGTATAATTCTGAGAGTACCAACCTTTTTTTTTTAGACAGGGTCTCATTCTGACACCCAGGCTGGAGTGCAATGGGCCAATGTTCACTGCCACCTCAACATCGCAGGCTCAAGTGCTCTTCCTACCTCAGTCTTTTGCATAGGGACCACAGGCACCCATTACCATGCCCTGATAATTATTTAATTTTTCATAGAGATGAAGCCTCACTATTTTGTCCAGGATGGTCTTGAACTCCTGGCCTCAAGCAGTTCTCTCACCTTGGCCTCCCAAAATGCTGGGATTATAGGTATGAGCCACCATGCCATGCCCAGCCCGGTACTACCACTATCCTTTTCTTTTATAAAAGATGAGAAACTGCGGCAGAGAGAGAGAAAGTCATTTTCCCCAGATCACACAGCCAGTAAGGCGTAGAGCCAGAATTTGAACTCAGTGAGTCTGGATCAGAGCCTATGTGCTTAATCGCTCCGATGAATTTCCATCAAAACATGATAAGTGGTAATGAAACCTCCATTGCAAAATTATGATGGTAAGAGAAACCTGACACTGTTGAGTCCATCTTGCTTCTAACCTCCAAGCTGCCTTTGGTAATCCTGGGTGTAGGCCAAGCAAACTTTGAGAGGAATTTAGTTTATACTCCCAAAACTAAACTGCCTTTGTAAAACTAATAAAAGTCCACAAAGTTAGGATTGTGAATGAGGCCCAAATTCTACTAAAATGTAGGCATAGTTAAATGATACCCATCCATTGCTTTGGAGGTCACAAGATTTATGACTTTTCCAGTTACTCCTGTAGTGATGTTATCATCACTATTGTAGAACCTAAGATTGGCCTTTGAAGATGTCTTTTCAGACTTCTGCATTTCTAACAACGAGCTGACTCCACCCAGACCCATGACTCATGACTCCACTGGTCCTGCAGCCCCACCCGGAGGCACCGTGTGGACTGTTTTCCACACCCCCGTGATTCCATTCCCCAACCAAGCAGCCACACCCATTTCCTAAACCTCTGCCCACCAGACTATCCTTGAAAAATCCTAACTTCTGAGCATTCAGGGAGACGATTTGAGTAATAACTCCATGTTCTGTGCGGCTGGCCTTGTGTTAATTAAGCTCTTTCTTTTCGGCAATACTGTGGTCTCAGTGAATTGATTTTGTCGGTGCAACAGGCAGAAAGAACTCGTTGGCAATTATACTAAGAAATCTTCAAGTCTGGTGCCTTTGGGTGCAGAGAGGTGAGACCATTTAAGTCTGTCTACAGAGAGTTTTCATGAAGAATACAGCCCGTGGACTGGGGCCTGAAGGACAGAGTTTGCATATAAAGATAGTGAGAGGCCTGGATTTCAGAGAGAACCTCACAGGCACTCATGGAAGAAGGGGAAAGCAGAATTCAGAGTTGAATATGCAGGAGCTGCAGGTTAACTAAATTACTTTTACTTGGCAACATGAACTGCTTTGAGATGCACCCCATTTCCTGTACCCTTCCAACCATTTATTAGAAGAAAAGCTCAAATACTGGAAAACTTGAGAAAGAAGAAATTCAAAACATATAGATAATATTCATGCAGAATAGTCCACCCATAAATGAAGAATTGAATATATGTGGGAAATATTTTTTTGCTTCTGTGGAAGAGTGCCCAAATGCAGCTTGTCTTGTTATGGTTAGATGAATCTTAGCCAAAGATGAGTCTTTGCCAACCATTTAGGACCAATCGAATGCAAATTTATCTGTGATAGAGCAAAACAGAATAAATAAAATAACCAAACCCATTAGAAGGTACTTTGCAGAGACTGAATCATTAAAGAATGTGATGAGTTGACTAAAAAGTAGAGGAAATCATCCCAAATCAGTTTTCACTTAGATAGATGGAAACTGACTAAATAATTTAGTTTACTTGGAGATGACTTCATTCATTTGTTCATTTAAGAAATATATACAGAAGTGCTTAATAGATTATATAGTTATAATCTATATCTATATATCTAAATCTATTTATATATATAAAATCTATTAAGGCTTCTTATTTAGCTTCCCTTCCAGGCTCTGGGCACACAATGGTAAACAGCTAGACCAAGTCTGCCCTCATGGAGCTTATATTGAATAGAGGAACTTACTGAATAAGGAAATGCTCAGTGGGCACCTGTTAGTAAGTGGACTGGATTCCACATGCAGGCTTGTAAAGCATACGTCTCTCAGGGAGAGGCCTCTTTAGCTGTTGGAGAAGAGAATATTTGTGTGAGAGCACTGCATGTGCTCTGAGCATTTGTACGGGTGAGAGTCGTGGGCTCTCTACTTCTCTCTCAGTGGCATACATGGGATCTATTAGGTTAGTGCAAAAGTAATGGGAGAAACTTTGTCAGTCGGCAAAACATTTCTGGAGCCTAAAGCACCTTTGCATAAGATTCTTCTCCAAATTCTAGATCTATTAAGAGATGGACACAGCTGGGTAATCCCAGCACTTTAGGAGGCCAAGGGAGTCAGATTGATTGAGCTCAGGAGTTCGAGGCAGATTGATTGAGCTCAGGAGTTCAAGAGCAACCCGCAACATGGTGAAACCCCATCTCTCCAAAAAAAAAATAATCCAGGCGTGGAGTCTCGCACCTGTAGTCCCAGTTTCTTGGGAGGCTGAGGTGGGAGAATCACTTGAACCTGGGAGCTCAAGGCTGCAGTGAGCCAAGTTCATGCCACTGCACTTGAGCCTGGTTGACAGAGTGAGACCTTATCTCAAAAAAAAAAAAAAAAAAAAAAAGAGAGAGATGGACAGAGAAACTAGGCAGATGGAGGGCCACATATGAGTTTTATCTCTGATAAGGCAATTTTAAAGATTACAGAGTGCTTAGATATGTAGCCACAATTGGGCTTCCTCATATATTCCCCTCTTAACTAAACTTCCCCACCCAGGTGTAGACTATGCCCCGTTACCACCAACAAATGTAGAACCCACATAGTGAGCATGGTGCCAGAAGAAACAAAGAATCTCTATATCCTGAGGATAGCCCACTTCAAAAAAAAGAGGAGATGCAGAAAGAACCGAAACGTGAATACCTAGCCCCTTCTCCCATCTTTAGCCTTTGGTAGATAGATTGCATATGTAACAGGAACTCAGGAAAAATAGTCTAACTAAGGGTGGTATTGTTCTCACCGACACATGTTCCAGAGTAGACAGTCCAGAGTTACCACTGCAGTGCCATCAGGACCATGAGGGGTCCTAGTTCCCTTTGCCTTTCTGCTCCATCCTCCTTAATCTGTGTTCCTGCCTTCGTAGACACAAGATGGCTGCCTCCCCCCGCTTCAGTCATTATGTCTAGTTTCTGGCAGGCAAAAGGGGAAGAATCAAAGGCAATAGCTTACTTGTCAGTTGAGTTGGCCTCTTTTAACAAGCTTCACCCTAAGCCCTATCTGGATGACATTTACATCTCAACAGCCAGAACCAAAGCAAATCTATCCCTGGCTACAAGGAAGCCTAGGAAGGAGAAAATACCTTATTGGACACATTAGTACACCCAACAGAACCAGGGCTCTCTCCTACTGAGGAGGAAGAGAAGAGCGTATATTGTACAAGAGGAGGATGAAACTGTATCTGGATGCCTTAGGGAGAATCCCTGGGAAGGCAGAACCTCTTTTGCCATATTTCTCTTTAAAGACTGTACATTTCCTTCAATGAATGGAAAAGTCAAAAATGTGAGATAAGCTTCACCCGAACATTTAAGATTGTCTCCCAACAGAAATGTTGGATAAGCTTCCTTGTAACAGTGATGTCCCTTCTCTGGCACCCTATCATCTTGTGCTCCAATCACTCCTTCCCCAAACCTTTTCCTTTCACATCCCCTGCCCCTGCTCCGTTAGGTGCCTGTGTCTTGCTTCTTGTTCTGTGGCTGCCTTCCAGACAGCACCTCAACCCTGGGGACCTTCCCCACCCTCACTTCTCCCAATACACTTTCACTTCATTGCACCTGACCACATCAAGGCGTATTCTCCTTAGTGGGAGCTGGCTGGAGGAGCGGATCAATGACACCTCATGAAAGGAGTCAGAGCTGTCATTACATTACTGGAATGCCCCTTCCAAGCAACATATTTTGACACCGTATACCCTAGGCCAAAGAAATATCTAACAGTGGCATTTCAGGCAAGGAATCAGGCAAACAGTAGAGATTTCGAGCAGGGGCCCCTCAAAACATTCCACCTCCATGACTCCTGGTGGGCTCCTGAAAGCATTTTGATAGCTCATCCTTTGGAAAATGAGACCATACGGTCAGACTTTCCGGAAAAGACTGTTATTGATCGGAAGCTGCATTGCATGATGATAGGAAAGTCGTGCCCGCCAACCAGAAGCCCAGGTAGTGGGTGTAGTTGCCCCACACAGGACCCTGTGGGTCTTCTGTGGATATCACTTCCACCCTCCCCACTCACACAGCACACCTGTGCTTGTCCTCTGGGGGTCCACACTTAGGCTACTGGAGCCTAGTTTGCCCACATTCATGAGAAATTGAAGTGCCTAGAGATTCCCATTCTCTCTGGTGTACCTTTTAACCAGTGACAGATGGAAATGGAAGTCCCTTATAGCAGACAATGCTGAGGCGTAACTCAGGCTCCAGAACTTCCCTGGCACATGCTTGCTTGCTTTCCTCTCTTTCCCTACTCCGTTTTCCCCATTTGTTTACCAAATTTCCTGGGAGCACCTTACAGGTTAATTTTATACTTTATTGTATGTCTTCGTCTCAGGGTCTGTTTTGGGAAACCCAACCTGACACTGGGCAACCCTAACATGTCCTTTTACTTCTTATTTCAGTCTTTATTTATAAATGATTATAACCCAAGTCACCTTTCAAGACTGCCTTCTGGTTAGCAGGAATAGAGAGTTCTCTGGTTGTCAAATGAAGCAAAGGTGTGGTGGGGTCAAGGTGGGGTTGGGGAGGGGCTTGTGATACACACAGAAGAGTTTTTCTGTAATAATCAGAGGAAGACAGGAGAGACCTAGTAGTTGTAAAGTAGCTCCCTTCCAGGGTGTTGAAGAGGTCCTAATGACAAACCTTTGAGACCTAGCACAGTATTCATGCAGGAAAATATTAAGTACCTATCATTTTGCTGAGATTTTAACTTTTGTTATCCAGTAGTTAACTAAAGTGAAGCTTAAGTATTACAACTGTAGATCTGCCATTGGTTCATAAAAGGCAGAAATTTGGTCCTGGTAGTTTTTGGTAGCTCGTACCTTCAGATAGTGGGTCCCTAAGAGTCCCTAGTTTATTATAAATTTGCATTCAGCACTTACTCTCATTTGGGTGCTAGGCGAGGCACTGAACACACAGTGGTGACCAAGTTAGACTAAAACCCTGCCCTCTCAGAGCATTAGATTGGACCTAAATGGTTCTTTCTTGGAAGCCTCCTCTTTTCTAGTAATTTACAAGAAGTAATGGTGGCTAAAGCAGCAGGTGACGTGAGGAAAGAGAGTATATGCAGATAGTACATTAGCCACAGAAGCAATGACAGTGGGAAGAAGAAAGCACAGGCACTTCAAGTCTTAAATTGCTTCTGAAACAGATCAACACCATGAATTTCCTGTGTTAACTATGAAGCTGTTTGGAGATGAACACCACATGCAACAGGTCAGCCAGGAAGAGCCACCGAAGTTCATCGGCGACTCATGGGCTCAAAGGCACAGCAATAAAGCGGGTCACATGCTTCCCCTCTCTGGAGGACAGTGTCGTATTTCTTGGTTTTACGAGAAAACTCCCTGGGATTCTAGGCTCCACCCAGAGCCATGTGTGACTGCGAGCAGACAGCTACCTGGTTTCCATCACCATGCCTGAGACAGCTCGTGGTTTCAGGCATGGATTATTTATCATCCTTAGCATTCTGGGCAATTTGTAAGGGAAACACCACTTGACTTTCAGCCTGCTTGGGATGTGTCACGGGAAGGCTTCAACCTGCAGAAATCAAGGTGTGGTAAAAAGATCATTTTCAAATTGAGCAACTTTTACAGAAACAGTGTTAGGGGAGCTTAAAAAGCACTGAGTTATAACACATCCTCTCAGGCCGGGTGATCGTTTCCTCAAGACTCAGAAACGAGGCAAAAAGGAGCTACCCTGATAGCTGATCCACTTGCTTGAGCCAGCAGATGTGGGGCTGCCCCTGGACAAAGCAGCCTGAGGGGGACGCTGTGCACAACTCAGGACCTGGCAAGGGTCTGTCAGGGCTTGTTTTTACCACCCTGCAAATGGGGATGAGAATATTTACACACCAGGCAGCAGTGGAAGGTGTGGAGTTTTTAATGGAAATAATAAAGTCTTTGTGCTCTACATTAAGAAACTTTGTAAAAAATGAAGCATCTGGAGTCTCAGCTGCTCTCAGACGTGCTTCTGAAACCCCATGGTCATCAGACCCCAATGCTAATGGAATCCACACTCCTTCCTTCCCCTTGGCATCACTTCCTCCTCCATGGTCTTGTTCCACAGGACATCTGTCAGTTCTCCAAACCAGGAAGATGAACTTCCCTAATCACTCCCTCTGAATGAGGGAGAGCTGGGAGCGGGGGCTGGTGAAAGTTAATATTAACTAACATTGTCATTGTTAATAACATTTATCAGACACCAACTATTTGTCAGCCATTGTTCAAAATGCTTTACATGTATTATTTTGTTTGATTGGCAAAGAGAGTGAGAGGTATTAGAACCATCTCCATTTTATGGAGGAGGAGACAGTCTCAGTGACTATAAAACACCTTCCCAATGGTCATGCACAGCTGTCAAGTAGAAAAAGTGGGATTTGAAATCCCATCTGATTCCAGAGCCCAGGCTCTTAACTTTACTGGTTTCCTTTTCATACCTCCCATGCCTCAGCCACGTTCCTGTAATCCAGTGGTGCCTAGGCATTTGTTGCGGGCTGGCACATGAATTCAGGGTGGGCTCTGTTCTTGGTTGGACTATAAGAGGTGTATTGTTTAGGGGTGTCTCTGGGCTTTTCTAAGTGTATCCTTTTCTCTTTTCCATTTTTAGGCATCCAGTTCCCCTCTCCTTTCCAATATAGAAATCTCCGATATAGAAACACACTGGGTATTTATTTCCACCTTGGTTTGGACTTAAGTTCTCTTTTCCAGGACCAATCACCTCGTGCAGTGAAGGACTTTTCACTTGTCAGGGAAGCACCAGACCACAGTAAAAAGGAGGATGAGGGATTTCAGAAAAACGAGACTGATATGGTCTGGCTCTGTGTCCCCGCCACCCAAGTCTCACCTTGAATTGTAATAATTCCCACATGTTGTGGGAACGACCCAGTGGGAGGTAATTTATTCATGGGGGTGGTTTCCCCCACGCTGTTCTCCTGACAGTGAGTGAGTTCTCATGAGATCTGCTGGTTTTACAAGCATCTGGCATTTCTCCTGCTGGCACTCATTCTCACTCCATCCTGCCGCCCTGTGAAGAGGTGCCTTCTGCCATGATTGTAAGTTTCCTGAGACCTCCCCAGCAATGAGGAACTGTGAGTCAATTAAATCTCTTCCCTTTATAAACTACCCAGTTTCAGGCAGTTCTTTATAACAGAGTGAGAATGGACTAATACAGAGACCTACACCAGGTCCTGGAAATTATAATTATAGGTGACTGCACCTCAGCCATTACTAAAATTACTCCTTAAAACAGTCCTCCCAGGATGCAGTCCCAGGGCCCATAGTAGGTTGGTTGGTTGGTTGTGGCTGAGAGATAAGAAGGGGTATTCACCCCAAACTAATCTTTTGTGTCTAATCCTGGGCTGGATCAAGGGGCACAAATTCCCTCAGATTATAGCCACCCTCTTAAGGGGCATGTTTTTGAGGGTGCAGGTTGAAGAGCAGGGGCATTCAGGGGCCCTAAATTTAGACTGGGCCAAAGTAGAAACCATCTGATTTAAGGCAGTCCTTTATCTCCAGGGTCATTCTATGGCTCTGGGAACATTTCAGGTAAGGTTATCTCACCTGAAACTTTCGTTTCTCATAAAGCAGCAAGGTATGGTGATTAAAAGCACATCTTTTGGAATTAGTCCTAAGTTGAAATCCCAGCTTTTCCGTTTATGAGCCATATAGCCTTAAGCAAGTCATTTCCTTCTTTGAGTCTCAACTTCCTATACAAGGGGGGAAGTGAAATGAGATAAAAACACAGCAGAGTGCCAGGCAGATTTTAAGAGCTTAAATGAATATTAGCTATTATTATTTATATGATTGTTATTAGGTAATACACATTACAGTGGCACGTGAGTTCTCAAAATAATAATGCCTTTTAGTTATAATTAACTAAAAGATTAACATAAGATTCCTAGCAAACTATTTAATTTACTTATAAGCTACTAAAAGTAGCAGAATTTCATTATTGTTGTTATTACTATTTATATTATTTTCAAGACCAAGAGAATTCCAAAATCATGGATGGCGATGGGTTTTGTAGCTCTGCTGTACTTACCTGAAGCTGACAATTAGGAGGCTCACAAACTTTTTTTTTTTGAGTCAGAGTTTCGTTCTTGTCACTAGGCTGGAGCTCAATGGTGTGATCTCGGCTCACTGCAACCTCCACCTCCTGGGTTCAAGCAATTCTCCTGCCTCAGCCTCCTGAGCAAACATTTTTTTAAAAGATGGGGGCTCACGTTGTTTCCCAGGCTGGAATGCAGTGGTGTGATCATAGCTCACTGCAACCTTAAACTTCTGGGTCTAAGGGATTCTCCCTTCTGCCTCCCAAGTAGCTGAGACCACAGGCACCTGCCACCATGCACATGAGCCACCATACGCATGCTACCATGCCCAGCTAATAAAAAATTATTTTGGAGAGACAAGATCTCCCTATGTTGCTCAGGCTGGTCTTGAAGCCTTGGGCTAAAGCGATCCTCTCACTTGGCCTCCCAAAGTGCTGGGATTACAGGATGAACCACTGTGCCTGGCCTCACAAACTCTTTAATAGATCTTTTAGAAAATGAAATGGGATGCGGCATCGTGGGCTAGGTGACCTCTGTCCCATAATATTGGCCAAGCTACTGTGGCAAGTGGGAAGAAATGTGGAATAAAGAGGCTAAGCCTGATGGGCCCCCTTGGGTGAGTAGTTCTGCTCTGGAACAAGAGCATCAAGGAAACTCATATTTATTAAGTTTTCACCACCTGCCAGGCACTTTCACATAGGGTCACTCATTTAATCATCTAGGTGACCCTTACGAGAGCTAACACACTCTCTATTCTTTAGAAAGATTGAACAGCTTTAGAAACGGTAACGAACTTGACTAAGTTGGGGCAGCCAGTGAAGGGCAAAGCCAGGGTCAGACCCCAGAACTATGTGGCTCCTTTCTGTTTTCCAGTGCTGCAGGTAGTGTGGTCTTAATGACAAAACAGAGTGAAGAAGACTTTCATAGAAAAGGAGAATTCATGGGTGACTTCCATGTCTGTGTGTTGGGCACCATAGATTCTCACTTTCAGTGCAGTTTTCCAATTGATGTGATAATGAGATGCCCCAGAGAAACCTTCATCTCCCCTTCTTCCTCACAGTCCTGCCCACTCCCAGATGAAGGGACCAGCATTTGGCCAACCGTAAGGGCTTTTATGATCCCTGGCTGTGAATGGTTATGGCAGTGGGATGGACAATGTCTCTCTTTTCTCTCAATTTTCTCACTTGTGGAAAGGGCATCTGCCTTCTATGAATTGTAGATGTATGTTAGAGCATTAGGAGGAAATCAGCCCAAATGCTAATATTCCATCTGATGATGCAGACTCATTTATTATATGTGCTCCTCTCCATTAAAAGTCAAAAGAGAAAGGTAACAACCAGAGACATGTTTACAAGGCCTTATCAAAAAAGAATCCTGGATTTCCTCCTCTTCTTCCTATTATTCACAACTGTATTCAGTACAGTTGCAAACCCAGCAAAAACTAGCTGCTTATACTTTTTTTCTGTGCTTTTTATTCATGTTTTGGTTTTAGTTTCTTTTTTCCCTCCACTTTTAAGGGGATTTTCTTTGTCAGCCCCAGTTCTCTGGCACAGACTCCTGAAATCCACATACCCTTGGCTTCACAAAAAATCTACTCCCACTTTTCAAGGCCTGACAGTGTTCAGATCCCTTTGAGTCTCCCTAGAGAGCAAAGGCATCATTCCTCCACATCTGCTGGAGCTCAAGCTGTCTCTGCAGCAGGGGATGGGGGATTTCTTCTATTGTAATCAGCAGTCATTAGTTTTGGCACTCCTAGTTTACCTATCTTTATTTCAGAGTTTATCCATCAGTGTTAAATAGGAAGACTGTGTTTACTAATGAACGTTATCTTTCCTGGGGTCAATAGTGCAATAAAGCAATTGCCTGGAATTGGGAATGTAAGGGGCATCTCCTCCCAAGCTAAACTCTGAAGTATAAGGTGAGTCTGTTTCTATTACTTACCTTCTGTTAATGCCCTTCTCCTCTCCTTCTCAACCCTAATCTAGATATACAAGCTGCACCACTTATATATCCTACTCCACAAAGCATTGCTCCTGGTGAATTCTTTCATTCATTCATTGAACTTAAAAAAAAAATTTTTAGCATATACTATATGCCAGTCCTTCTGATAGTAGCTGAAGATTTAAAGAGGAGTAAGAGTCAATCTGTACTTTCAAGACACTCCTGACTAGCTGAAGAGAAAGGTACATAAACACAGATCAATTTAAATATTATAATAGAATAATACAGAAGGCCTGGTAAAGATGAGTTTTGTTTGTGCTTAGTGAATAAGAAAGTCTCAATGAACAAATTCTCTCTAAAATATTAATTGATATTTATTTAAGAATTACTTATTCAAGAGTTATAGACATAACACTTATGAATAAATTTAACCAAGGATATGAAAGACTAAAACCCATAAAACATTGATAAAAGTAAATGAAGGCACAAATAGGTGAAAAGACATACCATGTTCATGAATTGGAAGAATTAATATTGTTAACATGTTTATATTACCCAAAGTGATCTAAAAATTCAAAATCATCCCTGTCAAAATCCCAATGACATTTTTCAGAGAAAAAGAAAAAATTATAAAATTTGTGTGGAAATACAAAAGACCCTGAATAGCTAGAGTAATCATGAGGAAAAAAAAATGCTGGAGGTATCATGCAACCTGACTCCAAAATGTACTACAAAGTTTTAATAATCAAAACAGCATAAATAGCATGGTATTGGAATGAAAAGAGGCAAATAGACCAATGGAATTGAAAAGAGAGCCCAGAAATAAATCCATGCCCTTATAATGAACTGATTTTTGACAAAGATGCCAAGAACACATAATAGAGAAAGGACAGTTTCTCCAATAAATGGTATTTAGACAACTGGATGTCCACATGCAAAAGAATAAAGTTAGACTCTCATCTCATACCATACATAAAAATTAACTCAAAATGGATTAAAGACTTAAATGTTAAGACTAGAAACTATAAAACTCCTAGAATAAAGCATAGGGGAAATTTTCCATAGCATTGGTTTGAGCAATGATTTTTAAAAATATGAACCTAAAAATAAAAGCAAATAGACAAATGGATTATATCACACTAAAAAACTTCTGCACAGCCAAGGAAACAATTGACAGGGTGAAGACACAAGCTTCAGGATGGGAGAAAGTATTTGCCAAACATACCTCTGGATATTTGGATAGTAAGGGATTTACATCCAAAAACCCCTTACACATTTGGATATTAAGGGGTTAATATCCAAACTATACATTCTGTACTGTCTAAATCATGTTTAGGCAACTAGATATCTACATGCAAAAGAATAAAGTTAGATGAGAAGAATAAAGTTAAAAGATCTATCATACAACATGTTGACTATAGTTAATAACAATGATTTACCTTCTTGAAAGTTGCAAGGAAAGTAGATTTCAAGGGTTCTCATCACAAAAAAAATAAGTATGTGAGGTAATGCATACATTAATTAGGTAGACTTAACCATTAAATAATGTTGAAATGGTGTTTAGACAACTGGATATTTACATGCAAAGGAATAAAGTTAGACCCTCATCTTATACCATATACAAAAACTAGTAAGTTTTAGAACATGTTATACATTATAAATATAGGCAATTTTTACATCAATTAAAATAAATTTTTTTAAAAGTTAGGGTCATAATCCATGCTAATTCTCTTGAATTAATTCAGGTGTTTAACTTCACGGTTACCTGGCATTTCTGGGAATAATTATAATATAGAAATAGTCTTGTTAAAAATTTTATATCAAGAATATTAACAGAAAACTCTGTTATTGATATACCAAGAAGTAAGTAGGGCAACCGCAGGTCCATTGAGAATTTCTGTGCAACTTCAGTCTACAGAACCCTCATTGCATTTGCAACCACTGACCTTTTATTTCTTTTACTGAGTGGAGATTTGATGCCTTGGTGTCCAGTCGTTTCTGTTTCTGGGACTACAAAATTGTGTTCGCCTCTTCCATAGTCACATGATTCGTCTTTCAGGAAAACACACCATTATCTTATGGGTCAGAATATTTATTTCATATATGCTGTTTATATCAGATTCCATTACTCTAATATGAACATTAATAGCTGATTCTCAGCACAGATGATTTTCTCTTTTATCAGGTTTATACTATTTAACTGACATGTTGTAAGCATTTTATATGCCAGTCACTAATGTAAAGTGCTTCTCCATGGAATATTACATGTACTTCTCCCTTTATTTCTATGATGCAGGTTTTACTAGCCTCATTTTCAGCTGAGGAAACAGACCCACAGGGATGAAGACTCCTGCCTAAGGCTCACAAGTAAAAAGTGGCAAAGCTGGAACTGGAACCCAGGTCTGCTAACTCCTGGTCCAGCACACTCTCTGCCGCACCATGACCCCTGCTGTAACTTGATGCTAACATCTGAGTTTCCCAAGAAACATTACAGTCAGACCTACAGCTTCCCTTCTTGTATAACTGCTTATTTCCAGCATTGAGTAGCGCCCCCCCCCCCACCTCCTATTAAATCATTAGTTAGGACAGTACATGCAGAAAGAGGTTTCTTGGAAGAATTTAAAGCCTGCTCACTTTGATTGTTTTATTTGAAAATGGATTTTTCTGGTAGTTGGCTTTCAAGTAGCTCACTGGACTTATAACTTCTTGAGCTCAGAGATGCTCTCCTGAGGACATGTTCTTTATTTTAATTGAAGTCTTCATCATTGGCTGGCTTCCAAGTGGTCTACCAGATGTCTTTTTCTTTGCTCTAGCTGAAGTAGATTATGATGTTCCAGCTCATTTTTCCAATTTGCTGTACTGTGCCTGATTTCTTTAGTAAACCACACTTGAAAGGCCAAAATCATGGAGCAGGCACAAGTGAGCTTTCAGAATATGTTTTCTTAGGCACTCTTGGGCAAACGACACACATACAACCACACAAACTCTCCCACCTTTTATATTAGCAGCTAGGCCTGAATTTTCCTAAATGTTCACATACATGTAACTTTCTCAGTCCCAAAAGTGTCCTCTAGGGACTAAGTAATCCCCCAAGTAGGACCTTAAGAAATCTCCTTTCTGAGAAACCTTTCCTTTTCTTCTTGGATGCTTGCAGAAAAGTTCCCACTGCTGTTTTCTATTCTTTTCCTCAGTCCTATACTTTATGTCCTGAGATGCTTCACATCTTGAAATGAATTGTATATTGTGTGTGTAGGAACTGGGGATGTGTTTAAGTCCATTCTACTCTTAGAAGCAGATACAGAGTTAATTCTTTCTTATGACTGTATCTACAGCATCTAGAACAGTTTCTGGTACTTAGTAGTGGCTAAACAACCCATTTATTGAATCAACCACCTCAGAGTCAGGCATCAACTGATTGACTAAGGCAATGGATGGGGGGGAGTTTAGTCATTTCTTATTTTTCACACTACTTTGAGAGTCAATGTGACCTTTACCCCAACTTAAGTGGCACATAATGAGGGGTTTCATTTTACTTTCCTGTACCATAGAGGAGCAAACCAATTAAACATATAATAAAACAGATGGGAATTTAGACTTTATATGAATCTGGGAGGGTCTGAGTGCCTCCTGGGACCTGTCACTGGAGTGAGGACTGGAAATCTCCATCTCTTAGCCAAGTTTTGTTAGCCTCAGGTGACAGTGTTAACACAGTGTTAGGCTGCCTTTTCAACAAAATACAAACAAAACCAAACAGAAGAGAAACAATCAAACCAACCCCCCACTGCCCACTGGCTTATAGAGGCAGCGGGATTGTTGTGTCGAGGAAGGGGCCAGAACAGGAGGAGGTGGCAGTTTCCTAACAAACTGTATTGTTTGAAGAGTTTTATTTAGTGTGGGGGAAAAAAAAGGCCCTCATACTGAAGATTTATTTGGAAGTTTTGGGCAGATTAACTTTTGGTAAGAGTCAGAACTAAAAACTTTATTGGGAATGCCACATACACTCCAAAGACCAACAAGAGAATTTAAGTTAGATGTGATTAGTATGAAGAAAGTTACATTTATTGTACTCTTATGTATAATTGATCACATGAAAG
This sequence comes from Callithrix jacchus, assembly GCF_049354715.1. NCBI lineage: Eukaryota > Metazoa > Chordata > Mammalia > Primates > Cebidae > Callithrix > Callithrix jacchus. Next base: position 68,128,001 of record NC_133514.1, on the reverse strand, counting down.
GCCTTTTGTAACTATAAAAGAGACAGCCCATTAAATTGTTTTGCCCTGAGGATTATACAAATTTGCGGATATCGGATTGGATTACCAGCCTATTGGTTTCATAGCAATGGTAAATCATTAAGATGCTCATTTTTATTCATCTATCTTTCTTGTTATTTATTATTAACCAAGTAGCTCCTCCCAGTTTTAGCTTTACTTTTAGACATCTGAACCAATCATTCTGCCTCTTTTCTATGATCAAACTGGTTGCTAGAACTCTATGGGTCACCTTTGAGGATGCTTAAAACAGAAAAAAAAGTATTTGGCTGAAACAGGGCTATGTTGTTTAGTCATGGACAGACAGTCTGTAAAGTCAGAGGCCACCTTATCTCTTGATTTGAGTAGAGAGGCCATGACATCCTTGGCATTGTGTTGTGCAAATTCGTTGAGCTCATTTCCAACCCTCCCATTATCCAGATAAGAATGTGCTCAGAGTTAAAGGTTAAGTTATGAATATTATCTGGCCCATGTGAGACAAGCACATTTGTTTTAGTGTTTATACTGGAAAAGGTGGCAGAGGTTGGTGGTTATTCTTTACTTATTTCAAATGGCCCAGAGGAAAACGTAAGCTTTCACTCTTCCTGCCGATGTTTCAGGGGGGTATAGCTGCAAACCACGTTCTATATCACAGAACAACTGAACCCAATGCGTCAATTGTTTCTTCCCTCAATTTGGCATTTTCATTTGGAGAAATATATCTGGCAGATCTCAATCATTAGAACTAAGTGTGGTGGGAATCAGATGATTGTGTTGCCATGTAGAACTTCTCCCGTGAAGCATCTCACATTTCTTCCAGACCCCGTAATGAGTACCTAGCCTCATGTTTCAGGCAGTGCAGAAACTTTGGGATGTGCTCGCTGCCAAGGACGCAGCCACTATCTGCAGTTTCCTTTGACTCCAAAGCAATCCACCATGCTGATTTTTGCTTTGTAGCAGATCAATTCCACTTAGAATCTTAACTGGAGAAGTCAGAAGGTATGTGTGTATCTATAAATATAGGGTTCTGTCAACTTAGTCCAATTTGGTTGAGAGAGAGAGAGAGAGAGATTGTGCTAAATAAATGTTATTCAGTTCTAAATGAAGCCTCTCAATTAATATTAAACATTTTTTGAAACAAATAAGATATTCAAGAGAGAAAGGAGTTAATGAGCCTATGGAGAAAGCAACTTGTAAAGATCATCTTGTGCTTGGGAAAGTAATTGCTTTATGACGTTTTGATGTCATTACAACATAAAATTCGGAGGGCAAAATGTTTCCAGAGTATTTCTTCAGATACCCTGTTAGGAAGCTATTAAAAGGCAAGAGTATACTGGCAAAATGGTTTCAGTGTGTGCCTTTGGATACCTGCTTAGCAAAACGTCATGAATTGAAGCTACAATGCAAAATGATTCCAATGTGTGTCTTTCAGAAAACACCCATTCCACTGCTGTTATGTCCAAATTGCAGTGGATGATTAAACTTGAAAGCAAGAATGAATGTAGGGAAAAATCAGTGGAGATTAGCCTCAATTATGATGTCAGAATGAAATGAGACAGTCATAAGCTTCAGGATTGAACCTCAAAACCCCCATCCATGAGATGCTGAGACTTTCTAGTTTCTCTCATTATGGTAAAAATGACATTTTTCTCTGAAGGACCAAAGCAGTTTTATGTATTAAGAGGTTACAAAACAATATGGTTTGTGGTAAGGAGGTCAAGCTACAGCTGAAATTCTAAATCTGCATGAATGCAAGAAAAATCCCTTTTCTCTAGAAAACTGGTATATTGAAATACTCTTCTGCTATTATACCCAGAAGTTAATTATAACTGATAATCTACAATGGAGGCTGCCTTAAAAAAAAAAAATCTCTGAAACACATCCAAGAATCACAACCGGGTGCGCACCAATATCCTGTCTCTCACACAATCTCTCCTTTCTCCCCCAGATGTTGCCTCCTGCTGTGCAATCTTCACATCCAAAGAGGCACTAAGAAGCAAAACATCTGGGATGCTCCATTACAGAAGTTAGTGCTCAGAGGAAAAGAGGGTTAAAATAACTAATGTCCCTTTCTGTCAGTCCATGAAGCCATTTTTACTTTTCCGACGTTTGCCAGTAAGCACAGTGTTTTGTAAATGCAAGATATTTTAAAAGTCTTCTGGCCTGTATCTTTCGTGCTTACCAGTGGGTTCATTGGAAGTCACAGTTATGTTTTGTTTTGTGTGTGATGCGTATCTATTTGCACGTGCAGACCTGTATGTGTGTGTTTCTGTGCATATGTGCTGAGATGGGGTGGTAAATATAGTTGTAATGGTAAGAGAATGTGAAACTCAATTAGCCTGTTCTCAGAAATAAAGAAATAAGAAATTGGTTGAGATTAATATCTCCCATCACAAACACAGTGGGAAAGTTGGTTCTCCTCAGCTCCTGACAGCAGAGTGCCAATGGAACCATTAGGCACCATGCCACCTCTCTTCTTATGGTACCACATACAATTATGTGATGTGGTGTAGAGTCTACATTTTCAAACAAAAGAGAGACGATGCCTCAATAGATGGAGCAGGCTCATGGTCTTTCTACATAAAAGACACTGGGGACAAGGACACCTGAATATATTTTCTGTCTTGTACCCCAACATTCTTGCTTTTACCTGATTCTGTTTCATTTAAAAATAAAATAATTGTGGTTTTAGATTAGCTGAACATGAACCAGAATAAAGAAAGAGACAGGGAACTATTTAATTTCAATTCAATTACAGAATTTGGCATATCTCTTCGTTTTAGGCCTATTGATACCTGCTTGGAGAATCACTTCTATTTGGGCAAAAAAAATGCCCCGTCAGGATATATTTATGGGGTTACTCTGACTGCATAAACCCCTTCAATTTTGCTCAACGATGCTATCAAAGCTCTCAATGGAGTTTGAGTTTTAATTCTTTGCTATTTATGTATTTTGTAAACTCCTCAAAGAAAGTGATGCTAAACTGCTCAATATTTCTTTTAAAGTTATTATATGCATATGCACTGCCACTTATTTTTGAAGAGTAAATATTTGCACTAATTATATCAGTGTCATCCACTGTGCTAATTATATCAATATCAACATGTTGATATTGATATAATTAATTAGCACAAAGATTTACTCTTCAAAAATACATGGCTGCGTCTCTGATTCATTTGCCGTGAGGGGAGCACGAGGGGAGCACAGTTCTGCAGCACTGTATTCAGGTCTGATACACAATCAGCTTTAATAATTACCTAATACTGTAGGTGGCCTTAGACAAGTAAAATGGTTTTTTCCAGGCTTCCTGGGAATTGGATGCTAAGATGAAAAGCATATGAGTAGCTTTCTTTCAATGTTTTCTTGGTGATTAACCAACTATCCAAGTACAAAGTTGCTCCTAATTAACCCTGAAGACCCCAATATAAAGGTAGGTTGAATGAATTAAAGTGTTAAAAAAAAGAGAAAAAATAATTATCCTGAATTAACTGTTATCATTAAACAATATTCAGCTTGTCATATTTTACTTTAAAAAACTACCCAGCAATAAGAATCAAAAAGGGAGTGGAAAAAACATCTGAGTCATAAACAACCAGAGCAGTGAGCAGCATTTAATTTGCGGGTACTCATTATATTATAAGTTCCTGGTAACTGTATCAATGACATTACGATCATACTTTACATTTATTGATTTCACTTTATATCAGACATAGTGCTGTTTTTTTTTTATGTACTATTTTATCTAACATAACTCTCTGAAGCACACTTATTATGATTGTTTCATAGATGAGAAAACTGAGGCACAAGAAGAGTAACACCGGCCGGGCGCGGTGGCTCAAGCCTGTAATCCCAGCACTTTGGGAGGCCGAGGCGGGTGGATCACGAGGTCAACAGATCGAGACCATCCTGGTCAACATAGTGAAACCCCGTCTCTACTAAAAATTACAAAAAATTAGCTGGGCACGGTGGCGCGTGCCTGTAATCCCAGCTACTCAGGAGGCTAAGGGCAGGAGAATTGCCTGAACCCAGGGGGCGGAGGTTGCGGTGAGCAGAGATCGCGCCATTGCACTCCAGCCTGGGTAACAAGAGCGAAACTCCGTCTTAAAAAAAAAAAAAGAAGAGTAACACCTGCCCCAGCCACACGGCTGACGCATGAGAGGACCTAGACCACACCCAGGTCTTAGCCTCACCATGCTCTGAGGCCTTCCCAATGGAAATGTCCAAGGTACACAGGAAGAGGTAGCCCAGGAACACTTGAGAGGTGGTCCCATCCGCTCGCTTTATTAGGGTAGAATAGGAAAGGTACCTTGAACATACTTCGTACCAACAAACTATACTGGGGCTGCCTAAAAAGAAGCATCAAAGTCAACCATGTCTTGACCAGGAAGTTAGCAAAAGGAAAGCTTAAGTACAAGTGATTCTATTTCTCCCAGATTTCTATTTCCAGCTGATACCTGGAAAACATTTTTTGTTTTGGTTGTTTTTTTTTTTTTTTTTTGAAACAGGTATCAGGAAGTAATGAAAATGCCAAAGCTCCAAAATTGTATTCACAAGGTCTTGGTGCTATGCCAGTTTAGAAAAGGAGGTTTCTTGAGTCCAGTCTTTGAGATCCCATAGTTCTGACACAAATGGGAAAATTGAACCCCAGAGTCTGGTAACAGGCCAATGCTGAATGTCCCCAGAGGAGCAAATCAAAGCAGCTGAAGCTTGGGGGCGCCACTTGCACATTCTTTTACCGTGCCATGTGGCCGCTTCTTGCTCCCCTCTAAGGGGTTAGCCAGATGTCATGAAAGACTTCCCAAATTTATGAGTAAACTTCAGATATGCTCTTATGTTCTTGAATCAAACAATTAAAAGAAAGAAATTAGCCTGGGCAACACAGTGAGACCCTGTCTCTACCAGAAAATAAAAGCCGGGCATGGTGGCACGTGTCTGTAGTTCCAGCTACTTGGGAGGCTGAGGCAGGAGGAATGCTTGAACACAGAAGGTTGAGGCTGCAGTGAGCTGTGATTGCATCACTGCACTCCAGCTGGGGCAACACAGTGAGACTGTCTCAAAAAAATTACATTTAATTAAAAAAGAAAGAAATTACGAATTCCGTTTAAAAGTAAGACTCACCATTCTCACCATTTATTCATCTGTTTGGCCTCATTTTCTAAGTCTTTGAATGGTCCATCTGCTACCTTAGAAATCTCCCTAAATGGGGGTAAAAAAAAAGAGAAGAAATACACATGGTTCATGTAAACAGGTTCCAGATGGCATTTTTTGCTTTTTCTCATTTTCGAGTATTGCCTATTATCATTTCAGCTAACTTTGATGAGTGACAGAGAGGGAGCAGAGACACACAGAGACAGGAGAGAGAAAGACAGGGAGAGAAAGGCCATTCAGGAACAGCATTAGACTTTTCCAGAATTTCTCGTCTGGGAGTGCCGTTCTGCTTTTTGAGAATTTCTTGTTCACGTCCTCTTTCATTGTTTTCCCAAGCCAGTAGTTAAGACTTGGTGCTCGATGCCTTTAAATATGGGTAATGTCCCTTCTCTAGACTTAACGACTTCTACCTCACTGTGACACAGTTCTTTTCTTCTCACATGGCCCAGTCTCAGAGTGGCCTTAGTTTTCTCTTCTCAGTTCCCGGCACTTGACATTTCACATTTTTAGTGTCCTCTCTCCCACTCTTCCCTCCTCCTCCTGCCGAAAGCCTTCTTTGTCACCCTGTCCAGTGTGTGGCATTAGAGAGTGCTCCTATGGGGCCTGCCCATGCCTCTCCACCTCCCTCACCCCTTCTCATTTTTCTCTACTTCCTTACATATGTATGCCTTCCTATGTTTAGAGGACACTGCCTTCAAAGGGTGCCTGTAAGTATTATAACACATTTAATATGTGTTTTTATTTCTTTCCCCATGGAGTTAACAGCATTCATGGTCATCGTCCGAGTCAGCACTTAAAAGTGCTTTTCATCTTCAAAGAACTCCAGAACTAGGTGAGGCCCTGGAGGTGGGCCTGACTACCAGGTTCCTCTGGTCAGGTAGCTAAATGCATTCATTAAGCTTCATGTGCTTTGTTTCAGGAGAGGGTCACTGACAGATTTATCACTTCCTTTGATTCATTTTGACCAGTTTTTCCTTCAAAAGCTATAGTCCACGACGGACTTTTTTTTGGTGGGGGTTGGACTTCAAAGACATTTGGGGGTACATTCATCTGGTGGAATATATTGTTTCTTGCCTCAGATTCCTACAATGTCCTTTGCTTCACTCCTATAGGGAAGCCATTCAGAGCCTTCATGGACCCATCATTGGTGTTTTCTTTTCACATCTTTCTTGTACCTGAATTTCTCTGGAACGAATTCAGCTCTTCCCTTGCCCTGTTTCTGTAGAAACTCACTTACACTCTTCCTCCTTCTGTTTATCCCAGTTTCAAGCCTTCTCCCACTTCCTGCAGCAGGTTCTGGACTTCTGCTTGGAATCTTGGATTTAAGAAAGTACCCTTTAGAAAGAACACCAAGTGCCCTCTGAGCTTCAGTGGCCCCACCAACCATTTCCTCATCATGTCTCCTCTGTCCCTGCCTTGTGTAGAGAATGGTCCTTTCTCTCCCTTTCTTTTTTCTTTTTCTTTTCCTTCTTCTCTGCATTTTCCCTTCCTCTTTCTTTTCCTCCCTCTCTCTTCTTTTTCTTCCCCTACTTTCCTTCTTTCCTTCCAAAGATGGAGCTCTTTCAAGTTAAGTAACTTTTTTTCACAGCCAGAAAATAACCAGATCAGGATTTGAACACCAAACGGAGAGACTCAAAGGCCTTTCCTTTTCTAATTTTGAGAGGAACTGATACATTAATTATGACATGAACCACTGATAAATAATTGAACATGTTATATATTCCCAGAGAAAATCACAGCACCTTTCTAGGCCCCATTTCCCTCGTACATAAAGCAGAAGGGGTTAGATAGAGCTAATAGGATATTCCAGTTTCATTTAAGTCTATAGGCATCATAATTAGAATGTGACCCTCAGTGTCTTCATTACAATACAAGAATATAAACTTCCTCCTAAGATTTGGGTGATAATTAAATTAGAGAATGTACATAAGGCCCAGCATGGTTTATTCAAACATAGCAAGAATGTAATAAGAGGTAGTTGCCATGTAAGTATTGTGAAACTTAAAGCTAAGCACTGTGCTAGGTACTTAAACCTCCAACTCTCCATTTAGACTAGCAAGAGAGAAGGGGCTACTCACAGCTTTATTTATGTTCTAATAACTAATATCTCTTAACCTCCTAAAACATAACATGCCTTGCAGCATAAGTAATTGAAGGCAAAGGGGATATTTTGGGGCTAGAATCTTCCCATGCCTTAGAAATAATGCTTATAGATAGTCACCAAAGGGACCCTGCTCATAATATCCTTACTGGAAAAACATTCAAGGTTGGAGCATTTCCACAAACAGGACCAGGAAAATTCCCATGGCACCAAGGCACTTGTTTCCAGGGGGTTAGTGGGTCAACTTCAGCTCCCTTTTCCCAGTGGAAAAGTGCAAGTTATCCCACAGGCCACAGGGCCAAAGGAGAGTCGATGTGGTGTGTGGGAAAGAGCACAGGGTTGGATGGGGAGACCTGGATTCTCTTCCCGGCCCCACACCCATCTGGTGGGATCCTGGGTAAATCACTCCACCTGCCTGGAGAGATGAGTCATTCAGTCTCATTGTGCACCAGCATCACCTGGGAAATTACAAATAAATACCAATGCCTGGGGTTCTCCCCAGAGTTTCTGATTCAATTACTCTTGAGTGGGGCATCAGCATTTTTCAAAAGCTTACCAGGTGATTCTAACATGCAGCTAGAGTTGAAATCATTTGGTTACACAATAATTCCATCCTCTTCTAGGTTAATCTGTTATTCACTAAATATAGGCTTGAACACTAAACCTGGGCTGAGCTGCTGTGTTGTAACGGAATGTTCTTTTCCGTAAGCTACTTGCCATCTTTTCTTCTTTGGTGGAAGAATGACATTAATTTGTGCATCTGACAAATCATTATCATGTGCCTACTATGTGCAAGTTGCTTGGAGATGCCAACCAACAGCTCGATTCATGCAGGCGCAATTGCCTCGAAGAGCAAAAGCCTCTCCTCATCAAATTCCCTTTATCCTCTGGGAAATGGTCAAAAGCTCAGAGCACTTTTCCATCTGGAAAAGTCACTGGGGAGAATGCCTTTGCTGCTGTAGCAGATGAGGAACTTGGCTGACCTCCCTCTCTGCTGACAAATGCCCAGAGACTGGGTGAGAACCATCCCTCTTTGCACCCCCAGCTTTATGCTTTCCACTCCCAGTCGCCCCATAGTTCCAGAGGTGATGGGAGCCACAAGCAGAGAGCCAAGGCAAAGTTAAGCATTTGCTTTGGTCTTTACTTCAGAGAAGGAAAATCCACTCTTAGGTACTCAAAAGATTTGTATTTGAAGAAGAGGTGATGTGCTGTTTTCAGAGATGTTTAAACTAATTCCTCCCAAATCCAAATATTTATTCATAGCCCATCTCTTTCCAGAAAAGATTTAAGGCAAAGGATCAAAATTTGGCTAGACACCAAAGTAGATCTCTAGCGGAAGCCAGGCTGATGAGCACTCCCCATACCTTTCTAGAACGGCAGCCCTCCTGTTTCCATCTGTTAAATGTCTGTGTGCCTTTCTAGACTCTGCTTATGGTGCTACTTTTCCCTCACCTTTCCATCTTCACATAGCCAGGCATTATTGAGGAAGGTTAAACACTGTGGAGGGAGAAGTACTTATATTCTGGGAAGCAGGAATAGGAGGGTGTGATAAAATGAAAAACACAAACAGAAGACATGAAATCAATGAGTGGGGCCTGGGGGTGGCCTCAGAAAACTTTGTAGTCCTTGTACCCCAGGGAAAACAAAGGCCCTCTTTGGTGAACCAACTTTCATTGATAGTAAGACATTTCAAACAGTATTTTCACCCAAAAGCAAACACAGACATATTACTAACTAAAATGTAGAAGCCACACAAATTATTAAGACAGACAAATTCAATACTTTAAGTGCATTTCTCACTTGCACGGGTCACTTATTGCCACATCACCAAACTCCTACCCTAAGCATCATCCATTCCACTTTCCTATGCAAGGGAACTTTGGTGAAGCATGGAGAGCAATAGACGAATCTAATGACTTTTTTTTTTTTACAGATGAGGAGTCTGAAATCTGGAGAAGTTTTGTGACTTGCTTAAACACATGTGGCTAGTCAATGGGAAAGCCAGGGCTAGGATGTGCCTCTTCTGTCTCATACCCTCATGCTCTGCTGGTGCATAGGGGAATATCACTGGGGAAAACCAGGGGGAAAATACTTTTCACTCTCACCTTGAATGGGAGCGTGAAATTGGAGTCAGGAAGTGTGCACTTGAGCCAAGCTCTGTTACCTACAAGTTCTGTGGTGCTCAGCTTGTGCTTACCCTCATGGGCCTCTGTTCTGGCCCTGGCACCATCAGGTGAAGACTGGATCTATCTCTAAAGCCCTTTCCTGCAAGGTCATTCTAGTGCTCAGCATTTTCCTGGGTTTAATTGCCTCCCATGGCATCACTTCTAAAAGTGACTGGTCTGATGCTGATTTGAACAGCAAAGTCAATGCTGATTTGACTTCCCTGTGGCTGGCAAAGTGTGGGAGATTCTGGCATCATCAACCCTTCCGTGCGTGTTGGTCTTATTTCACTAACTAAACCAATCACTCCTGAGAGCAAAATCTGTGGCATGTACTCTTTCTTATCCCCAGTTGTAGTAATGTATATTTGTTTCACAAACAAATTATTGGCCTTGCTGACCCTCTAGGGGACATTCAATGAGGAGCCACAGGGAGTGCCCCTTTATCCATTCAGTCATAACATGGAAGTATTTCAATACTGGTACACCAGAATCGCTTTGGCTTTAGACTGAGGACTAAGTTATTTGGAGGCATTTGTCAGAAAAAAAATGAGGGAGATTGCTAAAACTTAAGACATTTTAAAAAAAGGATGCTTTATATTTGAAAGGCTAGGTCATTTTTAGGAAAACACCCCCAAAATATTATATTTTCCATGCTAAGTAATGCCAAATTCTGTTTTTGTGTACATATATATATATATATATATACACACACACACATATTACATATAAACATACATAATTTTATATATTACATTAAATTTATTATATATTTTATATATATAATATGTATTATATATTCTGTTTGGTGTTATATATTATATATAATTGTATTATATAAATTTCTAAGTAATATATATTAGAAATACATAATTGTATTATATATAAGTTACTTATATTTCTAAGTAATATATATTACTATATTACTTAGAAATTTATATAATCATATGCATATATATTTCTAATATAATCTATATAATATATATTTATATATTAAAAGAATAAACACACATATATAGTACTTAGAAATATATATTTCTTAGAAAACAAAGTGCCATCTCCATCCATATTATTATAATTATATGTAAATTTCTATTAGAAATTTATATAGAGAAATATATATATTACTTAGAAATACATGTATATATATATTTCTTAGAAAAAGTGCCATCTTCACCCATAAGCAAATAAGTAATGTCTTCCATTGAGTTTTTCTAAAGTCCTAGGAAAATTCTTTGAAAAGGACTTAAAATAATAAAGAAAGAGCTCCGCTCCTGTTGTAAATCTGACCCAAGTCTTCCCACTGACGTTGATCTGCAGAAATCCTTCCTATAAGGCTCAGTTGCTTTTTTTTCCTTCCCTTTTTGGTGGATCAGGAATAAAATTGTTCATCTAGCATTCCGCACAGTCTTCCTACAAAAGATCGAAGGGGCTTGCAAAATGTATTCCTTTCAAGCAGTAGAAATGCTTCACTTTGTATTTCTGCTCTTTTACCTCAAGGTCACCGACATGGAGGGTCTGATTGGAAGCGGCAGCTTTTAGTGAGAGGAAGTGCATCTCACGCTGCTGTGAACCCCTCCTCTCTCAACCTTAGATTTTGAGCTCATTGCATGCAGTAATGTGTGATGTCTCCATATCTTTTCACTTGGCCAGGCCAGTCCTGAGCTGATCTCACCATCTTTTGACTCGAGAAGAAAAGACCTCTGTGGTTTCCTGATACCTGTGCCCTCTGGAGCTCCCAAGTCCTGACAGAATGTTCTCTGACTGCAGAGAGTGCCTATTTAGCCTCTTCTCTCTGTATGTCTACAGAGGTTTTGCCCATTCTTTACTTCCTGAGTACAAGCTTTGCATTCAGGAAGGAAAAGGACCCACCCTCCAGACAAAGACCGGCTTAGCATGTTAACTGTCCCTCAAGGGTCAGAAAACACAGCCAGGGTAAAGAACTGCGAAGGAGACACCACTGCAAGGGAGGAAAAGGCACCCTCTTTCATGATGTTCAAACCTTCTTGGCTGTGTCAGCTGATGGGGCTTTCGGCCAATGCCAGATGAAGGGGAGTTTTATGACAGTGACTCCTGGCAACTACAAAACAGACTGAGTTTGTCAGTTCATTGCACTGACACTAAACTTCAGGCAAGAGAATCATAGCTTTGGGTCTTTATGGCTGCCTCGCCAATACTGTTGACCGAGAAGGAGGCCCCAGGTAACATGGAGCAGCAGGTTGGCTAATTGACAGTGTACATCATCCCCCAATCATTTCTGTTCGGTGTTGAAGTGTCCGGCCACAGTTTCAATGGAACATGTCAGGATTCTGGAAATCCACTCTGTTTGAGGCTGGATAACAAAGTCAGGTTCTTAATAACTTCAGGAGAGATTAGAGTTCTGGTCACACTTCTGATCCTGGTCTCTGTTCAGGTTGGCGCCTTGCAGTCTTCCAGGACAGAGTCAGCAGGCTCAGAGCATGCACCTGGTGCCCTGTCTCTGATGAGTTTGCGGCTTCCTGAGGCATGGGGCCTATTAGGAAGCTTAGCTTAAAAGGTCCTCCTTTCCAGCCTCCTTCTGAGTCAGGTTAACAAGGGATTCATTGACCTCAGCAAATGGGTTAATTAAATTTGGTTAATTAGATTTGGTTAAAAAAATGGGTAAATTAAACTGATTTTCTCAGAAGCTGTTCCTTCATACCAGATCTTGGAATTAGAAGCCACCTCTGAGTCTCCATCAGGTAGAGAATAGGGTTTCCATCCAGGCGGACATGGGTCCTAAATGAGACTTCAATTTGCCAAGTGGGTACTTAAGGAGTAATGGGTCAAAATGACCTAACAATCTCTGAACCTGAATGCATTGCTCCCCAGTCAGCCCTTGGAAAATGTACCTTTATATGTATTTTATCATGTCACTTACAGGACTGTTTATCTGAAATAAGAATCTGTCTCAAAACAGGGCTACTCCCAAATGTTATTTTAGCCACTAGCTCACACCATTGCTCAGCAAGAGGCTTGCTTACCCCTAGACCTGCCCAACCTCAGAACAGGCTGCTGCTGCTGCTGCTTGCCAAGTTGAAGCTCACATTTTAAGCCGCACTAATTGGAAGTGAACATCTTATAAATAATCCATGCTCACAATCTTTGACTTGCATGTACATTCAGCAAACCCAACCCAACAGATTACATTCAGAGTGGCTCAACAGGAAGGCCAGTGATATCTGTGACCTTCCAATGCCCAAACAGACAAAGGGGAGCAGATATATGATGGGACAGTATTCTCCTTGCCTTCTTCAGTTATATTTCCTGTCCTGGGTGATTGTATTCTAATAAGATATATAGAATTCAGGTGGTTTCTTTCCTGCCCTCCCGCCTTCCCTCCCTTCCTCCCTCCTTCCCTCCCTTCCCTCCCTCCTTCCTTCCTTCCTTCCTTCCTTCCTTCCTTCCTTCCTTCCTTCCTTCCTTCCTTCCTTCCTTCTTTTCTGTCTCTTTATTTATCTGGAAATAGTGAACAGGATGATAAAAACAGAACTTGCCTTTTATATGTTGGGGGAGGGGGTGCAAAGCAGGTCTGAATAATTGGAACAAATTAGCTTAAGTGAAAATTTCTGAAGCTGTATTTCATTTGAGTGTTTGGCATTTTCAGAAGAAAGCTATAATTATGTTGCTTGGAAAAATAATTGGTGGTTTAGAGCCACACAGATGTACAGTACCCCCTGAAAATAGATGCATTTTCTGAGAGTGATAGGAAACACGGTGATTTTTAGGACCCATTCCCCAAATTCCTTTTATACTTATTTTGTCTCTTGCATCTGTTCTTTCCAAACCACAAGAGCCTAGCACAGTTCTGCAGTGCTGTTAGGGGAGTGGGGTGGAGGAGCTGAAGCTGAATTTTCCATATTCATGCCCTCAAATAGACCCTCAGAGGTCCCCTGTGGGAGGGAAAGAGAAACTCAAGCCCAGTACAATAACATACACTTCTGGGGTCTCCATGCTCCTCAAATCTATTTTTAAAAGCATGCTTTAGTAAATTATATATAACATATAGCACATCATGAATGTATGTGTACAAAATGATGAAATGGAATCACTTTGGGTTGTGAATGTCATTTAGTGTTTTTCCTCATCTGAGTTCCCATCCAGGGTGAGCCACACAACCTCACTTTGAGAGAGTGTGACCCTCCAGTGTCCGGATCGCTGCTGCCTGTCTCCCCATGGGCTTTTATGCAGAACCATGGCATGGACTGGTGGGTGCCCTGGAGGCCACCACATTGGTTTAACAAATGCTGCATCTGCATTCCTCGGCATTGAGGAGACCTGGACATGCAGCAACCACCTTTGTCAGCCCCTTCCACCTCAACCATCGTCACTATGAATCCTTCTCCACTCACAGTCTTGAGGGTGAGAAATGTGCAGGACAGGTTGAAATTGAATTTTCCAAAGCCATACTGGAGTTGATAGCAAAACAACTTGAAAGGTATTAGGTGTGATGCCTGCCTCTTCAGCACCCCACAGGAAAGAAAGGGACTGTTTCTCATAGGTCGCTGCCTTTATTGCTTCTTCCTGCAGGTCTGGCAGCTTCAGGAAGGAGAATCTCCCTTTGCACATGGCTACTACTCCAATAAGAGCTTTTGGTTATTTGAGAGCAGCTACATTGAATGGAGTTAGAGAATTTCATTCATCCAATTCTCAGTGGCTAGTCCACAGCAGCAACCCAACTCCATGGTGACTCATCTGAGCCAGGTGAACAGGGAGTCAAGTGAGATTTTCGTGCTTAGACATTTGCGAGGAACTGATGGAAGAGGTTTCCCCAAACTGAAGTTTTCCAGGACTAGTTGACGAGTCCTGGAAGAATCTTTAAACCCCCTCAAAACCTAAAACCTCCTAAGCAGAGTCCAGATGGAAAAAATCAGCCTAAATTGATAGAAATATTGGAGAGGAAGAGGGCATCTCTGTCATCCCCCACAAATTATTTTAAGGAAGATGAAGAAAGGGCTGGAAAGTGGAGGAGGATCCTGGCCAGAGTGATGATAAGCGCACCCGCAGTGTGCAGAGTGGCAGCACCGTTCCTGGCGTATACAACCTTTCTCTATTGGAACAGCCAGAACCCACACAGGTTATGCTTAACTAACCAAGAGCCACAGAAGTAAATCAGGCAAACCACGCAGGCAGTAATACTGAACTCCACAAGGCTATTGACATTTGTCTGCAAGCCTCTAGATAACAAAATACTGTAAGGCAAGATCATGAAGTCAAAGAAAATGTATGCATTTTGAAACCAAATTAAATACTCTGGCTAAGTTCCAGAGCGTTTTCTTAAATTCTTCTTTTTTTGACAGAGGCCTAAATTTCATTGGCTGAAATATTTTACAGAATCATTTAAATTCAGCTTTTGGAAATAAAGAATTTGCCTTTTAATGACCAATCTGCATTTCATCACAAAAATGGAACATGACATCCTCGGCTTGGTTATTCTCCTGAGGAGCAAGCCCCTGTTTGTATAGCACATTTAGAATAGAGACAAAGATGACACCAAATTTATCTCTGTCACAAAGGAAGTTGCTGCATATAAACCCATACACCTAGAAAAATCATGAACCAGGTAGCTTTTACTCTAAGTGGTTCAAATCCCCTTTAGCAAAATTTTTGAAGTAATCCCGTTGTTCTATTGTTTTCTATTACAATTTTGAAAATAGGACAAGTCAAAATATAAGTTCAAAATGACTGAAAAACATTTATGAACACTTCTGACAACGTAGGCCCAGTAGGTCAGAAGCATTGTGTTAGGAGCAGTTAGGTCAGAGACAAGTTCAAGTGCTTACACAATGAGCAATGAATTTGGTACTGCATGTGGCTATAAATTCAGAACACAGCACCTTTAACACTAGAATACAATATTTTATTTTAGCATAAATATATAAAGACTGTATAAGAAATTATTATAAATAAGAAATTAGTATAAGTAGTATAAGAATATTATATAACAAATTTGTACTATTGTATAACAATTCATGTAAGAAATTTATAACAATTTTTTATAAATTAGTTTATTATAAGTTTTACTAATTTATGATAAATAACAAATTAGGAAATGGTAATTTACTAATTTATTATAAAATTATTATAAATTAGGATTTACTAACTTATTTATTATTTAAAGAAGATAAAACAATATTTATGGCCTAGGTTTGATATTTTATACATTCTTTTTCAGGTTGCAAGTGAAAGAAGTCCTGCTGCTATAAAGAATAACTAGGCCAGGCACAGTGTCTCATGCCTGTAATCCCAGCACTTTGGGAGGCCAAGGCAGGCAGATCATGAAGTCTGGAGATCGAGATCATCCTGGCTAACACAGTGAAACCCTATGTCTACTAAAAATACAAAAAATTAGCTGGGCATGGTGGTGGGCACCTGTAATCCCAGCTAATCAGGAGGCTGAGGCAGGAGAATCTCTTGAACCTGGGAGATGGAGGTTGCAGCGAGCCGAGGTCGCACCACTGCATTCCAGCCTGAGTGACAGAGCAAGACTCTAAAAGAAAGAAAGAAAGAAAAGAAAGAGAGAGAGAGAGAAAGAAAGAGAGAAGAAAGAAAAAGAAAAGGAAAGAAAGAGAGAGAAAGAAAGAAAGAAAGAAAAAGAAAGAAAGAAAGAAAGAAAGAAAGAAAGAAAGAAAGAAAGAAAGAAAGAAAGAAAAAGAAAAGAACGAACGAACTAAACCAGACTGTAGTCACTGAAACTGACTGAAGAACACCTCAGGTATGAGTGCCATGGTGGCATCATCAGCTCCGTTCACAACCACTCCCCATGAGGCCATTGCTTCTTGGAGGACACTGGCTTAGTACTCATGAAGAAACACCTCAGGAAGGGGGTTCTGTAAGTGTTCCTTCTACCAGCTCCAAGACATGATGAGATGGAGGAAACTGGAACAATTCCCTATGATTGCAGCTAGATATTTTTACACGAACTATCTACATAATGAAGACAATGGCATCTGTGGCAAAGACTGGTCCCAGATTACATATCTAGTCTTTTTGTATTGAGGAGGCGTTTTGGGACCAAGACAGTAAGAGTGAGCCTACAGGTTCCTTGTAAGAAAGAAACATTCTATTTCTTTCTCAGTTTTCTGTGGTCACCTTGGTGATGGCATGGTAAAGATGAAGGTGACAAAAGATAGAGGGAGGCTGAATCCCTGAATGACTTCATGGTGCAGAGCCTTACACTACTCCCAACATACATTACAACAGTGGTAGGAAGAGACAGTAGACCTTTATTCTGTTAAGGTGCTGAAATTGTAGGGTTGTTAATTTGAAGAGTTAGAGTTTCTTACAATAATACAGTATCCTTACTTTGAATTGTTGAAATAATCAGTCCAAATAGTTTCTTTGCCTAAAACTGTGGACAGGGCCTAAGCAATATTGAATCCAAGACAAGGTGTATTTATCGAATGCTGCTTACTATACAACACAGCTGAATGTGGCACTTACTTCCTGTGTTGTTACTCAGTCTACTTCTAGTATTCTTTACGCAAAATAACATTCACGAGCAACCTGGGCACAAGAGGTCTCTGTCAAAATAAGTCTCTGATTTCTCTCCAAATAAACTCGTGCGTGTGTGTGTGTGTGTGTGTGTGTGAGAGAGAGAGAGAGAGAGAGAGAGAGAAAGAGAGAGAGATTGATTTGGTTTTAGTTGCAATTCAAAGAGTCTTTCCTTTTAGACAAAGGTCCATACATTCATGGAAGGCAGGACTAAGCAGAGAACCTGGTTCAAAAGTTTTAGGGGATTCTTTGCGAAATCTTTCCCAGAATTTAAACCTAGGACTTGACTATAAGCATCAGTATACAAAATCACAGAGGCTATCAAAGCAAGAAACGTCCTGTTCTCCCAGAAAAAAAAAAAATATGTTCTTGGAAAAATTATTTTCCTGGACCATCAAGCTCAGAGACGGACAGTTGGCCAACGAAAGCCTCATCTACAGCAAGAATGAAGAACTTGAGCCTCAGCAGTGAAAACACTGCCTACGACTTCACTACCACCCCTTGGACTAAAACCAGAACAAGCTTGCATTTAAACCATTCAAAATGCCACATACATTAAATTCTGTGCCTGGGCCAGGCAGCTCCCAAGGCAGATGGTGTGTAGTGTTTGAAAACTCAGTATTATTTAAATGAAACAAGCATTCCACTGCTCTTGATGACACTGAACAATGAAGATTTCACACCCAGCGATTCTATCAGTGGAGCTCTCTCTGTCTCCATTTGCAGCATTGGACAGATAAATAAATATTCTTTAGATCAAGTTATCTGCCTGATGTTGCTTAGAGAGACAGAAACTCTAATGATCAAGTTGATGTAGCAGTGGGTCATTATCATCTTCCTCTGAGACCCACTGTTTGAGGGAGAAGTGTACAATATGCTGCAATATGACTTTAAGAAAGTGTTAACATGCCTAAGATGACTTGAAATTGCCAGTCTTCTGGGCTGTGATGGGGGACATTGGAAGGAATCAATGAACATTTCCAGGAGATTACAGAGATCGCAGGGGAAATTGTTTAGTTAGCACTGTGCTCACAAAGCTGACTTTAGACACCTGCAAAATCAGAATCATTGCAAAAAAAAAAAAAAAAAAAAAGGAAAAGAGAGAGAGAGAGAAAAGAAGAGATAAAAGAAAGCCAAGATGCTGTGTCCCATTCCAAGTAATAGTGCTCTCCCCTCCCAATGCCTCTATACCATTCTCCAAACCTGAAGCTCCGTGGAGCCAGGTTCCAGCACTAATGGGGCATCTCAGTTCTAGCTGGATCATGCTGAGTTGCCTTATTTGCTGAAGAACCTCAGTGAAGAGCTGCAAGTGACTTGCTTCTGTGCTTAAGAAACAGCAGACTACAAGGCAAAGAGCATGGCAGAAGGGATCAACTCAGCTTTTGTCTCTAAAACCATTCCCACATCTTTTGGGGATAAACCCTGACTTTTATTCCTCCCCTGATAATCTGTCCTCTACCTCTAGAATTTGGGATTACACCACTCCAGTTTTGCTAATTCTTAGGAGGAAGGTGTTTATCAGGACAAAAGAGGAACCTGCACTCTCAAAGGCTTACAGGGGCAGTCATCACGCATGTTTGCTATCTGCTCTGAAAACAATGATGTCTGGATGATATGGGCAGAAGTCACAGGAGCTACAAGAACCAGGCTGTGACAGCCGGGAAGCTAATGTGTGTTACCACGGAATCCACCAAGGGGAAAAACTTTGAAACATTTTAAAAATGCAGGTGCACAAATTCCTCATGCCAGGAGCGGCAGTGGCACTATGTAATAAAATCTTCTGTTTATTTTCCACTGTTGAATACACATACCTTAGTGTTCCCAGAGAGGGGAGCCTACAATGCTATCCAATGAATAGTTTGCAGATGGATTAAATACATGTACCAATGAAATAAAACGTGCAGATTTGGCGCTTTTTGCCTCCTACCTTTGCTCTGGGCCCACAGCTCCCCAGTGATGACACGGGAAGTTTGTGCAAAGATCTGAAGTCAAGAAGGATTAGTTTAAAGAGTCAGATAAAAAAGGACACAAATGAAAATGCTTCTGCATGAGCCTGAAAACCAAAACTTAGCAATGACTGATTCTGGCTTTGAGGCCTGTGACAAATAATAGCAAGTGAGGGAAGTTTCCAATGGCTTCACAGCAGGAGGGCAATGGTCAGGGAAGCACTGAGAGACTGATCAGTCAACGGGACTTCCTGGTTCTTGAGGAAGCTTTGAAAGCAGGGAGTGTGGCATACATGTAAGGGTCTTTGTTGCTAATATTTTTTTCTGAGCCATATACTTTGCGGGGGCAAATCTTCAAGTTGCCACTTCCTGAGAACTCCCTCATTTTAGTGAATATATATTTCAAGCCCAGTAGTTGAAAGCACTATTATCGGCACTGTGCAGGAACACCGAAATGTGCAAGACAGGGACTTGAACTCACTGGACTCATTATCTAGTGGCTTTCACAAACCATATCATGTGCAGCAGAATTCTATGAGATATTCACACAATAAAGTCCATAGAGGGAAGGAAGAGGGTCCTCTGGCTAAGGTGATGGGAGAGATTATGAAGGGAGAGCAAGCTAGACTCTGGCCTGCTGGTAAGTAAGATGCATGCACCAATGCTTACGGAGAGGAAAGATGAGCTGGGTTTGGGAAGGACAAGAGGACCTCTGCCGTTGCTATGCAGGCTTTGGTTTGGAGAGAAGACAAGAATCCTAGAAATGCACTGAGTGTGCTACTCTGTGGGCCCATGAGCGTAACCCAGGCTTTCCACGATCTCTTCACTCCATCCACTGCCATCTAGACACTGGGGCTTCCCTCATGTGCCAGGTCCTGCCAGCTTTCCCTAGGAGCACCTCAGACGGCTACTCGAACTGGTAACAAGAAATTGAGAAGATGTGTTGACAAACACCACACACACACACACACACACACAAGTGCTAAGCTGGCTACTCCCCTACCCACACCACCATCAGTATGTCTGGGGCTGGGCTGCCAAGGGAGTTGACCTCCTTGAGGATAGCAGAGTCCAGCCCGCTGTGCAGAGTTAAGCTTCTGCTGTGCATATCATCCTAGGGAAGAAGAAAAGAAAGGGCACAAAAATGAATGTCTATCCCCATCACAAATCCTAAGAAGGCTGGACAGTGGCCAGCTTTTCTCCAGCCTGGTGACAGAATTTGCATTTGCCACAAACAGGAACCAATCTTCTGTCTGTCCTAAGCTTTCACGTTTGGATTGTGTTGGCCCTTCTCAGAGGCAGATGGTGGTGGCACCAAACGTTGTCTAATGGGGCACTATATATAAAGTGGTTGGTGCTAGCAGCCCTCGCTGTCCCCTCACTCTCTCCTAGCAGAGACAAGGAGGATAGCAGGGGCACAGAGAACCCCAGGAGCGATTTCATCCCTGCACCAAGCCCCCTCACCTGTGCAAGCTCCTCCCAGCCCACGCCACATCACGTAATTGGCATGTGCAGATTGATCAGCAGTGGTGTGAGGCCTGCTCGGCAGACGGCTCAGCTGTGGCATGTGTTCAGCTGGGCAACCCTAGCACAAAGGTGTTTCTGCCGGTGTGCAGGAGACAACCATCCATCAGCAGCCATCTTGTTTTGTTTATTTGTTTAAGCAACCGCAGACGTGAGAGAGAAAGAGAGAGCAAGCGAGTGAGCGAGGAGAATATTTCCACGCCTTCTCTCCCTTACAGAGCTGTCCCGAGGCTTTGAATCTTCTTTCCCACTCTAAGCACTCCCGGCCACATTCGATTCTATTTTTGTGCCCCCTCTTCAACTGCAATGAGGCTTGCTTTGGCATCTGAGCTACCACCTGCCGTCTGCTCTTTAGTTCCTGTTTGCTGTAAATCTCACTTTGGGTCTTGGGTATCTTCACAGCTTGTTCTGCGGAAGAGAAAGGAGCATTTTGGTCTTGAGGTAACTCCCAGTTGATCTCCAGCTTCCTCCAGGTGGAACTCTGCCCTGCTGTAACCTCTGTGAAGACCAGCTGCTCTGGCTTTAAGCATTTTCCTGTGCCTAGCAGGCATCAGCCCTGAGAACAATTGTCTTGGAGGAGAGAGGGAGAGTCTGGGCTGAAAACTGCCGTGCAGGGAAGGGAGCCATTTTTAAAGACCCGGTGAATGTTCAGTTGTGAAATCAACATTCTGATTGTTGTGGAGCTTCAAGCAGGTGAAAACATGAGATGAAAGGAAATGAAGTGACTGCTGACAGGCTGGAGAGCATGACTTAATCAGCAGCTAAAATCAATGAGTCGAAGGCTGCTGCCCCCAGCAAAAATCAATGGAAGAAAAGGACTGTTGGCCAAGATCTCTCCTACATTTTTATTTGCCCCGAGACCACCCAGAACTCTTCCTATCCTGCTTGTGCCCTGCCTAAAATGCTAATTTAGGCTGAGACTTGGTGGCCCCTTGAAAATTTCCTGGAAATCTACCCTCCTGCCCTGAATTAATAAGTTGTAAGGAACAACCTCAAATCTCAAATGATTAATCCAATAAAAGTTAGTTTATCCCACAAGCTAAGACCAATATAGATATTTCTCTTCTGGTAGCTTTCCTGGTGGCTCTCCTTCAAGCCGTGACATGGGGATCTAGGCTTCTCCCATCTTGAGATGTCTCCAGCTTTAACCGAGGGCCACTCCAGTGGCTGTAGAAGCAGGAGAGAGTATGGAGAAGGCACATTAGGTAGTTAACCATCTTGCCTGAGAGCGACACCTGCAAATTCTGTTCACATTGCATTGGCCTGCATTCATCACTTGGTCCCACAAAGATGTGAGAAGTCAGGAAAATAAAAACCCTCCCTGGATATCCTTGGAGACCAGAATGTTGGCTTTACCATATTCCCCCAAACAATACTCACATCCCCTGACAAGCAAAACTCAGAATCCTAGAACCACTAATTGGAAAAAAATTGCTATATTCCTACCCACCTTGAATCTCCTCTTTATGGCTTAGAAACCTAACCATCACTGACATTTGCTCATCGACATTTCCCAGGGAGCCTGTTAGACCATCTCTTCCCTCTTAGCATCTTTTACAGAACTCCCATAGACCTACTTTCCTTTGTCTTTGTACTTTTTGGTTGTTCTCTAGAACCTCTCCAGTTTCTCTGCTTGTAGCGTGGGTTCTGGTCCTTGACGTAAATCATTTGCCTTCGTTGTTACTGGACCACATCGTATTGGGGGCAGATTAGAGCTGTAGGTGATATTAAAATTATTATTATTTTTTAATTTGTTCTGGTCTTCTAGAACTTCCAGGGCTCCAGCAGCTCTTCCGATATTGTTTCATATGAAATCTCAGGTTATCAAATAGCATGGGGCCCAGCCAAGGCACAATGTACACACGACAGTCTCCAGCCCAGATCTCACCCAGGATCTTTCTTTGCAGAAACGTATTGAATTTAAAGATGCTGGGATCCCAAGGGGCTACTATAGAAGTATGAGTTTGTATCCCTCTGGGGAGAAGCTCCACCCTTACAACCGATACCCTCCTACTTCCCATGAATATTTTCTTTATAAGTAACCTAAAATGGAATCATCCCCTATTTAAGAACCTGTATGGGTCTTGTTGATAGCATCAGTAAGGCCATACTATTGATGTTTAGGGGCTTCCCCAAGCTGAAAATCCTCTGCTCATAAACGATTCAATCATTCACTGAGGAAATGTTTACTGAGCACTGCTGTGTGCACTATTGTAGGCACCAAGGAAATGAAGGTGGTTAAACGTGGTCTTTGACATGTGAGAGGTCACAGTCTCATTCGGAAGCAGAAATGAAGACAGTTCTCGCACAGTATAAGCCCCACGTTTTGCCTTGCTCAAGATAACAGGGTGGTGCAAAATACAAAAATAACAACTCTGTTTAGAAGGAATAAGGTTAGGAAAAGTTTTGCTTCGGGGAGAATATGATGCTTAAGTTGGATACTGAGATATAAGACAGAATTTTCTGTATAAATAAGAAGGTGATATAGAACAATCTAGTCTACAAGAATAACACTTGAAAAGAAATAAAGGCATAAAGTACTAATGCATAATGAAAAAAATCCCCATGAAGTAAGAATTTAGGGAGGATATGTGGATGCAAGGAGGGAAAGAGCGAAAATGGCAAAAGCAGTTAAGGTAGAAAGAGACAGAATCCTGATTGCCGTGGCTTGGGATCTAACGAGGCTTCAGCAGGTAGGGAAGACAAGCTGCTCTTCTATCTCTTGCTGTGAAGAGGAAACCCAGCAGCGCTGCTCCCCAGACAGTGCTCTGCAGTCAGGCCATCCTGCTGTCACCTATACCTCCGTAGCTATCATCTCCAGAGCCCCTTCCTGCTCTGTGTCTTTGCAAATGTCCGTGAATCCTTCCGTATATCCCAAATTTGCTCACTCTTTTTCAAACACCCCATTCCACACTGATTGCCTCCAGGGTGACTACAGTGATACAGAGTAACCCTGCACCCAAACTGGAACTGGCTCCAAGCCATTTGGTCCTGACTTATTGCTCATATAAGGCCTTTCCTCTCCCCACCTAAGATCGTACATTCTGTGATGGAGTGGAGTGCGTTAATATCCACGAATTGTGTTTCCCACCATACTCAGTAGAGTGCTGGCCACATAGAAATGATAAAATACAGACTTAGTGATTAGTCGAAAGGGAATATTGCTAAGGTTATCTTAGGCTCACCTATATTAGAATTAGCTTCTGGGGTTCTCAGAATGCAGATACGGGAGGCCCAGTCCAAGGAGGCTCAGATGTCAGGTGGGGTGATCTGCAGATTTAATAAGTGCCCTAAGTGGTTTCTATGAACATGGAAATTTGAGAATCAGTGGCCTACACAGGGGTTGGCAAACACTTTCTGTAAAGGGCCAGAGAGTAAATAATGTAGGCTTTGTGGGCCAGATGTGGTCTGTATTGCATATCCTTCTCCTTTTCAACTCTTTAAAAATATAAAAACATTCTTGATCTTGGGCTGTACAAACGCAGACCACTGGCTAGATATGGCCCATGAGCCATAGTCTGTGAACCTCTGGTTGAGAGGTGGGATTCCTCATCCCCCTAGAGGCTTCAGAGACATAAGAAATCCAGTGGCTTTAGGTGTGGACAGTACAGAGAGAAATTTCCACTTTGGTTATTTACAGGAAGCAGGGCATTTACCCTACAACTTTCCCTTGTGCCCTGGCATCACAGGAATGTGCCCAGACTTCTTGGTGGATGTCCTCTAATCTGGTCAGCACCATGGGACAGTTCTCTCTGCCAGTTCCTGGGGCCCATACCCTGTGGCTTGCCTACATCAGGCCCTCAACAGGACCACTCCTCTCCATGTTATTACATTAATATAGACAAGGGAGGCCCTAAATCTAGAATGGGACTCCAGTTCCCAAACCCCCTACCTCTTCCTGACATGCATGGTTAGATGCTTGCTTTCTGCAGGAGCCTGGATGTCAGCATCTGGATGCTTCAGGACCAGCTGTCCAATCCCCCTTCCACCATTCCCTGTTTTAGGTCCTCCATGAACTTTTTCTTAGGGGAAAACAGAAATCCTATCCCATCCTGCTGTACTCACAGGAAGAGTTCAACAGTGGTTAAGAGATCACTCTCCTCATTCAGCACCTCGGTGAGGTGTGAATTTGCACAAGATGATTCAATATATTTTCCTTGTGTATTCTTCAGTATATTCATGCCATCCGGTGAATTTTTGACATTTCAGTGTGCTGCTCTAAGCTGCCCATGTTGGGGACATGATCCTGACCCTGACTATGACTTTTAAGCAGGGAGAGCCAGAATAAACACATACAAATAGTCCTTTGCAGTGTGCACTGCTGCCCAGGTAGCCCTTGGTTATCTGCTGCGTTCAGTCCTCCGGAGGTAGTGATGAAAAGGGCAGCGAGCCCTCCTTCCAAGAGAGTTTATAAGCAGTCCTGCCTGCAGGCTGAGGCTAGACGAGATGACCCCTCCAGTCCCATCCGGTCTTGGTAGCCTATGATTTCTCACATGAGTCCATTTTGTGCCCTGGGCTCACGTACATCAATTAAAAACACAACAGTGTATGCTTCCACAGGAGGGAGGAAAATGAACCATAGCAGTCTTCCTATCCGAACCAGACCTCATTTTTCCAAGTCACCACCTTACTCTCATCTGTAAAGCGCTAAATAGCCTGAGACCCAGTTATCTTTGTGACAATCTCTCCCCAGGTGCCCCATCATGGTAATTATGCTCAGCAGGGAGGCTGGAGCTGCCCATCTCTGGAGTTAAACTCATTAAGACAGGAGGCTGAGAAATCTCCGCAGAGGGTCCCCGCCCCTGAAATGACGGGTGTTCCCTTTCTTTGGCTACCAGGGTTGGGGTTTGGAGGAGTCTGGGTCTAAGGCTCCACAGTGCCACAGAGCTTGCTTTAACCTGGATTTGCTGTTCTGATTTGGACTTTGGGAAAGATACTTACTATGGGAGTCTGCAAAGCGAACAGGTTCCATTTCATGAAATGAAATGAGGATTGAAACAAAGCCATGGAGGTTGCTTATTCCGGATATTGAACACGATGAACAAGTTGATTTGTCAATATTTCTCAAAGAACTTAAAAAGGGTTTTTTTTTCTCTGACACATCAGAGGACGAGATATTTTTCCCTCTGTGCTGTAAATGGAATTAGTTTCAAGAACTTGTGTAGGATAGAGATTCCAGGGCATGGGAAGAGGTCCTCCTTCCTGATCAGTAGGACTGGTAAGCGGGGGACACTCCCTTCTAATTAATTAGTGAAAAGAACAGGAATTTTCTGGAGGGAAAACAGGAGTCAAGATATAAGATAACTGGAGCCTGAGATAGGGAATTAGTTATGAAGACAGAAATATGTTTAAGAAAAAGGAGAAAAGAGTAAGAGAAGGAAAGGGGAACTAGAGGAAGACCTAAGGTACTCTCTAGGAGAATAAGAGCATTCTAATGTCTCAAAGTTTGATGAAGGTCTGGGTAAGATATTTCAAAAGATTGAAAAAAAATCTTCATTTGTCTTGTTTAATGGAATGAAATGTCAGAGGGGTGACCTGCACTAAAAGATAACAGGAAGTGAGAAATCCGTTCATGCCTGTGTAACATGTGGCTTTTCTAGTCAAAAATAAATGTCAGAAAGGTCACAACCTATTTGCCTAAGTTGGGCACCAATATTATATGTGTACTGGTCAACAAGGAACCACTTTGTACTCAAATATCTATCTGTGACAATACTTGGAAGAATCTGTGGATGCTAGACTTTATGAAGACAATAAATATATTAATAGGCCAGGCACAGTGGCTCATGCTTGTAATCCCAGCACTTTGGGAGGCTGAGGCAGGTGGATCACAAGGTCAGGAGTTCAAGACCAGCCTGGCCAACATGGTGAAACCTTGTCTCTACTAGAGATACAAAAAATTAGCCAGGCGTGGTGGTTGGTGCCTGTAATCCCAGCTACCTGGGAGGCTGAGGCAAGAGGATCACTTAAACATGGGAGGCAGAGGTTACAGTAGGCCGAGATGGTGCCATTGCACTCCAGCCTAGGCAACAGGGCAAGACTCCGTCTCAAAAAAAGTAATAATAAATACAAATTAACCGAAATGACTGCACTTACGAAATAACTATATGGAATAAATCATGAAGGAAAGTTATATGCAAGGAGTCATAAATGAATCTATCCTGGGGTTCTGTTATCAAGTTCTATTTATTCCTCATCAAAAAAGTGGTTAAAAAACAAATGGAAACAAAACAAAAACCCTCATGGATGGTTGTGGATAATACTAGAGTCTTTGTTCTGATTTGGCTGGGATTTATTTTCTTCTCAAATGATCCAGGTGCTTCTAAGCATCTTGAATGCTTTCCACGTGGGTTTTGGCCTGCTGAAGTTTGCACTGCAATCATTGCAAAACCCTGGGTCTAAACCTGGTCATTTAGAGGGGGAAGAAGAAAATCCAAGGTATTTCTTCCCTCTCTGCTTCAGGTGGCATTTCTGCCACCTCCTTTGCAGTCCCAGATCCTTGGTGCAGGCCTGCCCTCTGTGACCTCACTTGCCATCAGGCAGCATCTGGGTTCTGGGAACACCACTGCCTCCCTCAGACCTTCAAGTCCTAGAGGTTTCCTGTTGTTGTAAATCTCCGATTTGCCTTCCTGCCTTTTTAAAAATGTGTTTGTTTTTGTTTTTGTTAATTCTGCCAATGCCTTTATAATCAGTATCCCATATAAAATTTCCTCCATTGAGCTGATGTGAGCTCTGTTTCCCTGGCTGGATTCTAGCTGTTTCAGGCACTTATTAGTTGCAAAAAATAGAGAGTTTATGTGATTTTTTTATTAAAGAACATAGACTACACTAATTTATTGCTAAAGAGCATTTGCCCTTCTCACTTTAAAATATCGGCAGCCAGTTAATTATTAGTAGAGAATGGTTTCCTTTTACTTTGTGGATGGTCTGTAGCCTTTCTATGCTCTAGAGAAGATGGTCCCCATTGCTCCTTCTGTGGGAAGAATAACTTCTAGAAAGGACCAAAGCTCAAGATGTGTCCTTCATTGAGCAGAAGCAGAGTCCAGGGCATTTCCTGTGAATCACAGTTAAAATCCTCCATGGCCATAGCAGATTGGGATTTCAGTGTCTCACCAGTTCACCCTCATGGTAGGTACTGATGAAAGCAAGGTTGGCCCAGAAGCTACTAAGATGACTTGTGAGCAAAGAACAGAGGCAATTTCTCAGTGAAAAATTATGGGTGAAAGAAAAGTACAAGAGACCCACACACAGGAACTGAGGACATTTGGAGACCCCATCAGAGCTGAAGAAGTTGACCACTTGAAAGAAGGATATATTGAAGTTTGTAATGAGTTAGGAAAGGGTAATTTTTTAAGAGCCATTTTATTAAGGAATCCCAGAGGACACACACACACACACACACACCGAGAACTGATGATTAGAGGGCCACATTCAATAATTCAATTCAATAAACACTTTTAGAAACACCTTCTCTATGCTAGAGACTGTGCATCTGGTTCGGGGAATAGGGAGAAATAAATGTAACTGCTTCTGCCCTCACGGAGTAAATAAAAACTGGGTTGAAAGGAATCACAAAGAATTAGGTGAAAGAATGCAGATGGAGGATAACATATTGTGGAAGTCAAGGTGTGAAAAAGAGAGATGAACTAAGGTGGAAAACTAAGGCAAGCGTGGAGATGATAAAGGTTTTAGAGAACCACAGAAAACAGAATCTTTGATTCCTAGCAGCGAGACAGACTAGGTCAGGTAGCGTTTCTTTGACTCTGACATGTTTTGCACATTCTAAGGAAGTCAGATGTTTCTTTTTGCCCATGTAGCCGCTCTTTTACAGCATCTTGCTATAACTTTAAGTGGAAAGAGATGTGGAGAAACATACACATGAAGAACTGGCCTGTTTGGGTCTCAAAAATTCAAGTTTTGGCCTGGCGCAGTGGCTCATGCCTGTAATCCTAGCACTTTGGGAGGCTAAGGTAGGTGAATCACCTGAGGTCAGGAGTTCAAGACCAGCTTAGCCAACATGTGAAACCCCGTTTCTACTAAAAATACAAAAATCAGCCAGGCATGGTGGTGAGCGCTTGTAATCCCAGCTACTCGAGAGGCTGAGGCAGGAGAATTGCTTGAACCTAGGAGGGGGAGGTTGCAGTGAGCCGAGATCATGCTACTGCATTCTAGTCTGGGCGACGGAGTAAGACTCAAAAACAAAAACAAAAACAAAACAAAACTCAAGTTTTGTCTCCTGGAAAAAAAAAATCAAGAAAATCCTCATGTCCATTAGCTATTCTGTGCTCTTGGGCACGCACCTCATATTGACTTTGTCGGTAATTAGAGTTAGCTAGACATGGAAATTGTGTGTATTTATCAAGGACTGAACAGAATAGAATTTACTTTTTAGTACATAGGCACGGTAGGTCACTATCTCCACAAAACTCTGGTTTGCTTTGTGTGCAGATTTTAGAGATTTAATTCTTAATTGTGAGTTTCTTTATTTTGCAAGTTCCTTCTCCTAACGTGAGAACCTTTTGCATGTCATTTTCATAGACTATTTTATCACATATTTATATACTTAGGAGTTACTAGCTTAATGAGGCAATTAAAATAAATCATGTACTCATGTGTTTATAAGGCTTAGTGATAGACCTTCATCTATACGGACACAATTATGACATCTAGCCTTATTATACAATTTCTGCTTAAAATTTCAAGAGAAGAAGAATTTTCCCCTTGAGTTTCATGTCTCAGGTGTTCTCAGATTTACATGGCAAATTGCTAAAAGGAGTATATCTGCTTTTGACTCAGTAAATGGAAATTCTGAACAACACACAGTGTATGAATGTTCGTTTTTCAACTTAATTTTTTTTTGTAGAGACAGGATCTGACTATGTTAACCAGGCTGGTCCTGAATTTCTGGGCTCAAGTGATCCTCCCGCCTCGGCCTCCTAAAGTACTGGGATCACAGGCATGAGCCACCACACCCGGCTGTGAATTTCTGTTATCTGAGTTAATAATTGGGATGGGGAGAAAAGCCAAATGTGGGTGAAGGGGAGAAGAAAAGAAAGCACACTGCCATGTGTGTACCTACGCAACTGTCTTGCATGCTCTGCTCATGTACCCCAAAACCTATAATCCAATAAAAAATTTAAAAAAAAAATAATAATTGGGATGGGATAGCTCATTTTCTCCTTCTAATTGACACTCTCTGGGAATTCAGCTTTGATTTTACTTAAGCCTGGGCTATAAAACAATTGCATCTGCCCATCGCAACAACCACATCAATAAGAGGAGCTACACTATGATGAGCATCCATCCATTCCAGGCACTGTGTTTTAGGCACACATTCTTCCAAGCCTCGGAGAGTTCAGGTTTGTAAAAGTGGCAGAGTGGCTCTCCGGACACAGTTCTGACCAACTCACAGTTACGCCTGTACCGTGGATGAGCTTGTGTGGTACTGATTTGTGATTCTCAGACAGCTCCAGTGTTTACTTCTCATTATGGAATTGGTATTTAACATTCTCAGCACAGGAATGCCAAGTGAAGTCTCATTTCTTCAGTGGCTGAGTCCCTTCAGCCCGGTGAAGGCCTTTGTTGAAGCTTATTGACTCTGAAGGGAATTTGCCTGTGTGTGGGCTTTCAGGGAGCAGAGACAAGGGACACCAGTAGCCTGTGTGCAGGACACTGTGAGGATGTAGACCGTGAAGATGTCCCGAGATCCATGGCCAGAGATCATAGTGTCCGGTTCTCTTTGAGACTCTCTCTTTGGCTGTCAATGAAATGCACTTGCCTAATTGCAGGATGCCAAAGCCCACACCATCACGCAGGGTGCAATACAATCCCCATTGTTCCTCAGAAAGCAGCTGAGTAGTTAGCACCATGACTCTTCTTTAAATCATGGCTGTATTATGTCAAATAGAATTTGTCAGCCATCAGCTAGCTGAATGCAGTAATTGATCATCATTCCCCGAGAAAGGTAAAAAAAGCAACAATTAAAAAAGCCATGAGAGAATTTATTAGAGCAAGGAAGGGAGGAAATCTCCAAAACCCTTTCATCAAGTTAACTGGAAGGAGACAGGGAGAAATATAGAAATGGTACTTTAGGTTCTTCATTGATTTGCTCCAAGGCAGAGCCCTGGAAAAAACACACACACACACAACTGATCAATCCAGGGAGGGCTCTGCTCTGCTAGATGCCCTGTCAACAGCCCCCTGCGAATGGCAGCATATTAACTGCAGTGGTGTTTGCTGTGAATGAATTTCTTTAATGTTCATTCATTCATTTATTTGTTAATTCATTATTAAGTGTGTTGTTCAATAAAAGCGGCTATCTCACCTAGCTTCTGCTGCATTTGTTCAGCCAGTATGGCAAATGCTAAGCTGCCTCTGAAAACAGAAACAGAAAAAAAAAGACACATTGAATTTTCTTACAGTTGTAGATTGGGGTGTAATATCAATAACTTTAATGGAAGCAGAGTTGGTGCCCTGATAGGAGCCCTGCTGCTCCTCAAATAAATGGCTTGGCTCCACCTCAGCATTTATCTGCCAGGGCTCGGCTTTATCAGGGCACCAACTCAGATTCCATTAATGTTATCTCTTAATTAGCTATGCGATTAACCTGTGTTACTCCTGCACGATAATGAGTCGAAGACAGAACCAGAGAAGTTCAGCTGCCTTATAATTCCCTCTCCAGAAGCCAAATCATTCTGGAAACCATTCCAGGAAAAAAAAAAAAAAAATCAAAGCAGTTCTGATTCGTTCTTCACTTGGATACAAGGGCGAATTTTGCGCTCTTTGGAGGAGAAAGCAATTGGGATTTTAGCTAACATTCATGATAGTTACGTGGTACCCGACACTCTTCTAGCGCTTTCTATCGATTACCTCATTTAATCTTCATAGCAGGTCTATAGGGCAGATCCTATGGTTACCCCTACTTTACAGAGGAGATTGAGATGCAGAGAGGTCAAATAACTCTGTTCCAAGGTCGCACAGGTGAGAGATGACCAGAACCACGATCCCAAGGCAGGCAAAAGGCAGGAAGCCTGGGCACCCAGCCATTGCCCTGGGATCCTGAGTATGGGAACCATTAGAGAGCAGCAAACGCAGCCCCCACAGCAAACGCAGCCCCCACACCGGCTTTGAGGCGGATGGATGGTCGGAGCCCCCAGGACATCTTCCTCCCACAGGGCACCTCTGCGGCAGGAGCGCTCCCAGCTGCGCGCCGCTGAGCGGAGCCCTCTCTGCTTAGATTTTCTGCCTGTAGAAATTTGCTCTCCAGCAGATCTCGGGGGAACCGGGGCTTGCACTGGTGGACTTGGATGGCCCTGAGCAAAATGTAAAGATGGAAAAATACCCTGGCTTGTCTGTCTCTCCTGTCTCCTTTCTGCGTCCTTTGTCCCCTCAAAGCCAGATCCCATCCCCCTACCGCCCTCTTCCTCCCCTGCCCTGCCTCCTCCCATGCATCTAGCGCAGGCCCTCTCTTCTGCTGAATTTACCCAAATCACCAGAACTGTACTGTCTGGACAAACACAAAATTGAAGCGATCTTGACCTCATCGACACTGTCACTGGTGAAGACCTAGGTAAGAGGACCTCCTTCTCCTTGGTTCCTTCCCCTTTCCCTCCCATTTCCTCCTTCTCTGCTCTGAGCCAATAGGAGAACAGAGAGAGGTGAACACACTTTTTAATGTAAACCTCATGCTGGTAGGGAAAGAGCGCCCTTCATGAAGCCTCCCAAATTGCATTATTACATTGTACTTCCCTGCCCCAGACTCATGGAACCAGATCATGGTAGCCTAAGACCACGTGGAGATTAGCTCTGGCTGGAGAGAGAAGAGGCACTTCCTGCCCACTACCCTGTTCCCGCCTCTCATTCCCTGCTACTCTACAGCCTTTGCCCTCCCATCTCATGGAAACAAAGCAGTGTTTTCAAATAATGTTTAGTAGTTTAACTCCTTTTTAGACCATCCACTTCCTGTTTCTACCCCATAGAATATGCCATTCCTACACATCCTGAACCACTTCTAGAATCCCAGGGCCTCTTCTTATTTGCAACGTTCCCTATTAAGATCAGATCATAAGGCTGGGCCCTGTGGCTCCCACCTGTAATCCCAGCACTTTGGGAAGCCGAGGTGGGCAGATTACCTGAGGTCAGGAGTTTGAGACCAGCCTGGCCAACATGGTGAAACCCCATCTATACTAAAAATACAAAAATTAGCCAGGTGTGGTGGCATGTGCCTGTAATCCCAGCTACTCCAGAGGATGAGGCACGAGAATCACTTGAACCTGGGAGGTGGAGGTTCCAGTGAACTGAGATCATGCCACTGCACTCCAGCCTGGGCAACAGAGCCAGACTCTGTCTGAAAACAACAACAACAACAACAAAACAAAAAACAAACATCTATAATGTTATAGATCAGTTCATTACATTATAAACTTTAGATGAGCGGAAAGAAGAATCCACATTGTGATGGGTGTCTGGATGTTCCATTTTACGGACTGATGTCAACATGGAGTCTTTTAAGATGTCAAAGTTATAAATATAAGTGAGCAATTCTATATTTAAGTAGGTTTGCCTTAACGTGCATTGCTATGGATGATTGCTCCAATGTTTCTTAACATAAAATATAACAATTAGAAATAATAATCTTTTTGAGCCATATTTTAAAAATAACCATTCTACAAGTTTTCGTTGTGGTTCTAAGGAAACATACAACACTTCTGCTGGGAATTTAACCCTCGAATATCTTGCCTTCTCCTACCTTTGTTCCCAGGCTGGGAAAACGAGAACAATTTCTATTTTACAATGTATAAATTGTAGCCTTCTAGGCAAATCCAGGAAACACTACTTACGTGGGAATTAAAGCAGGAAGAAAAGATGAAGATGAAGAAAAGGAGGATAGGGAGGAAAAGGAAGAAACTGCTTTCATCACATGCAGAGAATATCACAGACAAAAGGCACTGAAGTTCACATTTCAATTCCATTTCAGCAAAGGGTGGGATAGAGAAGGATGGTGGACACATTCGCCTGCACGGTCAGGACAGACCAAATTCATTCCTATTCAGCTAATGGGGAATTTTGAGTAAGGTAAATGTTGCCTGTCTGATATTTACATAGGGCATTAAAACTTGCAAATCTCTCGTGTGTGTGTGTGTGTTTTTCCCAGACTCAAAGAACAGTTTATCATCTAAAACTTGCTTTATTTTCAAAATTATGTCTGCCTAGGTGAATGCATTTTCTTTGAGAGCACAAGTTTGTTTTTAAGGCAACATTAATGACTGATGGTGACTGTTCTGTGGCTTGTACAGTAGTTTATATTTATGCAAGAGCTTAAAATTCAACTTTGAGCTATGTCCACAGCAGGGAAGAACAATTAGTAAATTCATTAATTGTGCTTTTGTGTACACTTTTATTCTCAAGACTAATTATTTGTTTAAATTACTTGTCCTCTATCAGAAGTGTTACTACATGGAAATACTTCAGCTTAGCTTTCTGATATGAAATATAAGGTTTAAGAAGTTCCGACATTCTTATGAAATGTAATCAGCTTGCATTTGCTAATGACAGGCACTCATAGTGGAGGCTTTTATTTAAGCAAATGAGCAATTAGTCTGGGGAATAAAAGTGTACAAAAAATAGTGATTCATGGTGCTGCTTATCCTTCCTCCCTGACGTGGACAATGGACATCTTCCATGTTTGACTTTTAAATATAATCAAACTCTGGTGTACTGTAAGTTGGAATCATGCAGTTTTATGCAGAGCAATGCTATCAAAGAAACACATCAGCTGCCAAGCCAATATACTAGCCCACATAATAAAAGTGGGGGCTTCAGACTTTGTGGAGAGGAAGGAAAACCTCCTCCTCCTCCTCCTTTTTCTAAATTCTCCGTGTGTCTGGGCTGCAGCTATAAGATGAACCAGCTGCTGCTGGAGCGGATACCTCTCAGTGCACACAGCTCCAGGTGTGTGGCCTGAAAAGAGATTGATGACTTAGTGTAGGCACAGCCAGCTTCCACCACCAGGTACAAGGGAGGGACGGCAGAACACATCAACAGCCAGCCATGCCTTCTTGTGGTTTCCAGCCTGGCTCAACCCTCCGGGAGCTGCACAGTCCAGAATGTGCATCAGGAGGAGGACGATAAGGACTCACTCAAGGCCTCCTGAGTCCTGGTGCAGTGCTAAGCATGTGGCCAACAGATTTCATCGCCATCACCTCCCAAGGAGGTGGCATTGTTATTTCCATTTCTCAGAAAAGGAAATGAAGGCTCAGAACCTAGAGTGGAACTCAGAATCGTGTTCCATAAGACATGCTTCACTCATTCACTTACTCCTCCATTCAACAATTATTTACTGAGAGCAAATGACAAGCCTGGGGATACAGCAATAAGCAAATTAAAGCTTCTTACCTTCAAAGACTCTAGTGATACATAGAAGAATATTTGTCAAATGAATGAAGTGTGGACAAATGCAGGCCAGGCCTATAGCAATATTATTATTGTAGCATCATCACTACCCTCTCACAACCACGTGTGTCCCCACTGTGGTTTTCACTCCAAGAGAAAAAAAGCCAAGGACATGTTATCAAGCCTCCAAGAGGGAGAAGCAGGAAGTCTGCAGCCCCACCCTCACTGTCCCAGCTATAATAGGGGCCAGTTTATCAGAGGTGGCTGTGGTGGGCTGTGGATTCATTTCCTCCTCCCTCGTTCCCAGGCAGGACTGCAGTAGGAAGCCATTGTAAACCCTGTGCGCCCCAGGGAGGGTGGACTCTAGAATGTGTTTCTGCCATCTCTGCAGGAAGACAGAGCTTCTCCCAGCCAAGGAAGCCAAGGAAGGGATGCTGCCAGCCCCAGATATTAGAGAGAACAGAGGTGATTTTCAGGCTGAAAATATAGAGAAGGAAGATCTGTCTGTAACTCCACAGGGGCTGGTTTATTTTTTAAATGCTTGTGTTCTGAATCTGGTCACACGCTAAAATCTGTTCAGATCATCACAGGAATTACAGATGGGAAGGACCTATGAGGTCATCTCTCCCAGCACTGCCTGTGGAGGATTCATCTTCACACAATACTCCATGAGCACTTTTTCCAGCCTGGTTTAGATGTCCCAGAGGAACACGCTTCCGCCCTGTCCCTCAGGAGTCAATTCCAAAATCCACACGCAGTACATTTTAGACTAAAGATGTGGCCTGGGTGGGGGTCTGTTTTTAATTATCCAAAGCACTGAACAGAAGCCTGGTGTCATAAAAAATTGCTGAGGGCCCTCTCTTGCTTTTCCCCATGGTGCCTTCCCACCCTGTGAGGCTGCACTCTCAACTGGGAGGCACCAGCCCCGTGGCAGGGTTTCAGAGCTCATGGGAGGTGCCAGGTGGCAGGACTGACGCAGCTCAGCGGGGTGTGCCATGGGTCTTGGGTTGGCCAATCATCCTAAGCACATGCAACCAGGGAAACAATGCTTTCTAAACCAAGCTGCTGTTCCTGCAGCCTCACACAAGACGTATTTCTAAATGCAGCCTTCCTGCCTAACACTCTTCCTGGGCTTAGGGGTCATCATTTATGGACCCAAAGATTTAGCTACAAGATGTTCGTCACAGTGTTGTTTATGTCTGTGAAAGTTCAAAACCAATCTTCGTGCCCCGTGATAGAAGACTGGTTAAACAAATCATGAACAAACCATATCATGTATAGAACATTATGAAGCCATTAAAAATACTTTCTAAGAGGAGCACAAATGATGGGATTTTTTTTCATTATACTATTAAGTGAAAAAAGAGAGGTGACAAACAGCTTGTATCACACACTATTATTCTCTGTATATTTTTCTAAAATACCTGCCTGAAAAACAGGATATTGACAGGATTATCTCATAATAAGGAACTGACAAGTACTCTTTTCTTCCCTGTTGCTTTTCAACGTTTTCTACAATGAGAATGTGCAGCTTTTGCATTAGACGTAGAACTGTTACTTTATAACATTAAATGTGCCTTGTTTTGAATGGCTGCATTTCCCACCTTCCTCATGAACAGGATTCCTATCATCAGAGGAGGAAATGGGAAAGACAAGCCGCCCCTCTCTCCTACGCTGGCTGCAGGGTAGCCTGGGTGTGAGCCTGTCTCTAGGAGTGCTAACCTGATGACAACACCAAGCTGTGATTCAAGCCCACAGTAGCGCCAGCATTAATTTACTAAATGGGCTTCTGGAAGCTTGAAAGGGTAAATGCCCTTCCCACTGCAGAGAACAGTAGGGCCAAGGAGTTTCACGCTCATCTGCGGAAACAAGAAAACTGGCCCAGGGTTTTCTGATGTAGCATTATATGTTCCAAACCAGAAGGAACCTTCGTGCAGATCTGTAGGTAGCTATTGTGACATGTGCTCTGTAAAGAGGAGATGGAGACCCAAAAGAGCCAAGTGTCTTACTCTTGTAGAGATGAACCATGTCGGCTAAGCCAGGAATGGACCCTGAGTTCTACTCTGTCT
This sequence comes from Callithrix jacchus, assembly GCF_049354715.1. Taxonomy (NCBI): domain Eukaryota; kingdom Metazoa; phylum Chordata; class Mammalia; order Primates; family Cebidae; genus Callithrix; species Callithrix jacchus. The sequence continues at coordinate 68,091,133 of NC_133514.1, read as the reverse complement.
CTGTCTCCACTGTTCTGTCTCTATTTGCTTCGCAAACTAAGCATACTTCATGGTTTGACTCAAGCATCACCTTAGCGAATTCTCCACTGTCCCTAGGCATAGTCTTGCCTCTCTTTTATCATGGTTTCTAACACGTAATTCTATTGTTGCATATTCTATACTGCATTGCAAGGAGGTAGTAAGAGTTTGATGAAGTGTGTGAGTATGCCCACGACATTTTACAAAGACCACAGCCTTAGAGCAAGATGCAACAGAATCCGAATCTCCACTCTATAACTTAGTATCACCCTGGGCATATGATTACACTTCTTTGAGTCTCACCTGATACTGATAGTTACTTTGCAAGGTTGTCGATATCATTAGAGCTCATGATTGCAAAGTTTTTGGCACACAGTAGGTGCTCACTAAATCTCAGTCCTCATTATTATATTTTCTTGACTCAACAGATGGTAAGTCAGGGACCACATTTTGCTCAGTTGTTCTTCCACATAGCAGCTGAGAAGAGAGGCCACAGGAGAGCCTCAATTGACCCCTGAGGGGAGGGGAACTCTTCCTTCCCCTGAGGAAGGAACTCTAGGTCCCCCAAATTCAAGCAAATAAGCTTAGGACAATACATTAGCCTCCCCATTCTTTCTGAAATAGAGAAAAGGATGAGGGTCTCACTAATGACACTGTGCTGCCTGCATCTACTCAGGAGGCTAAAGCAGAAAGCAAACTATTCAAAAAAGCAATGGCATCTGGGTGCTCCAAGAGCCCAGGGGCAACACCTAGGCAGGAACAGCGGCACTGCCCATCAGCACGTACAGGAGTCCTGCAGGCCATGGCCACTGGTCTTGGGCACTGAGTGGAGAGATGGTGGCAGACTACAGACACGCCAAGCCATCCACAGTCAGTACCCTCCCCTGTCCAGAACTGGGAGTGCCAAGCTAGCAAGGGCATTGGCAGAATTTACCGGTTGAGGGTGTGAAGTGGGGGCAGCAGATTCTTGATGAAAGAACAGGAAAGGGGTCCTCCTTGCACAGGAGAGAAGACATACCTCTATTTCTTTTCCATCTGGGCCAGACCCTTAGGTAGGGCTTTTCACCTTGAATCTCAGCTTGAGCAGCACTTCCTTGGGGAAGCCATCCCTGATGCCCTGGGGAAACTGTCCTTCCTAAGCCAGCTTCAATTACCATTCAATGTATTTCACACATGCCTTGTAGCAGTCTATTTATTTATCTATTTTTTCCCACCTAGATTTGTTATCATATACAGGCAGGTACATGCCTGTGTCCTAGTGTCCACTACACACTGCCTGGTACAAAATTTGGCACCAAATAAATATCACTTGAATGAATGAATGGTGAAAGAACTTTGTAACTTAAAAATGACCGTTATCATTATGTTGTGATTTAATATTTGAGATATTAAATATTACTTACTCCATGAGCTCAGGGAGTAAGCATGTACTTTCTCTTTCTCTCCATGCAGATGCACATATACATGTATGCTCATGTGTACACCCAACCATCAAACCAATAATTTAAGAATAATGAAATTAAATCATTATTGTGCACCTAATAACTGCCAGGGACTTTTCTAGGTGCTTAGAGCACCAGTGAACAAAACGACATGCACTTGGATAAAATACGCCATGCTGATACTTTCCTTAAAAACCGGCCATACAGCCACGGCTAGGGTCTTACACATGAAGCTTGCATTTAGACTTCGACTCCTTAAGATTCTGTTTTGATTCAGAAATTTTCAAGAGTAGAGCTCATCATAGACTCTTGAAAAGCAGTGCAATTGGGAGATGATTTGCCCTTCACTACAGCAAAGACAGCGAATTTCTGCAGATGACATTGACTGTAAACATCCCCTGGAGACAGCACTTTGCAAACCACTGGACACACCCCTTGACTTTCAATGTTCTCTTTATGATCTGAGCATAAACAAATGCATCCCCTTTTTTACCTCTACATTCAACTTTTATCAAAAGAGGGCTAAGCTTACCTATTTTTCTCCTTAACAATGGAAATACAGTTTTATGAACATCATCTTCAGTTCATCCTTCAGCTTTGAAAGAAAGAGATTGAATCCCATACTTTCCCCTCCTCTGGCTGAGATAGGGACACTCCCCATCTCTTGGCCGCCTTTCCATGCAGCAGGTCCATCTACTGAGATCACTAAATTGCTCTCAGTAAGTCAGTTTTGTGTGCAGATGGAAATTCTATTCCATTCCTGCTGAATGAAGAGATGTCATCCCACTCATGGTTTACAGGGATGGCACTAGTCAAAAGGAAGATGGGATTAAAGATTACAGATGTTCTGCAAAGAAAGTCAATTGTAGCTTGATGGGAATACTATTAAAAAAAAGTACAGATGTTCTGTGCCCATTTTTGTCGTTATCTGGCAAATGATTCCACAGTATCTGCTTGGCTCTTGGCAAGCGAGTAGTGTCATCTTACCATGTAGAGTCATGTCATCAAGAATTTATTGTTAGTGAGTCATCTGGGGTGGGCACATGCAATGCAGAAAAATCAAAAGAAGCTGACAGTACCTGTCCTCAGAAAGGGAATAATTCTTTTATTGAAGAAACCGAAATTAAAGAGTTGAACTATTTTCCATCTGGGCCAGACCCTTAGTAAGGCTTTTCACATTTAATCTCAGAGAAAAGATGCTAATTGGTTATTTGGAGCTAACTGAAATAGTTGGAGAAGTGGGGGAAGAGATCTCTGGGCTGAAGCCACTCCCAGAAGACTTCTCAGAATGGATGGGACTTCAGTTGCCCCTTGTAGACGAAATTTTGAATCAGAGTGAATTTCCAGGAAGACCAGCAAAAACATCATCAGAAGAGCTGTGTGATGGGAGAGTGAAGTGACCATTCGGCCCTCCATGGATGGCCTCTATGGAAAAAGAATGAGAAATAAGTTTAGAAAGGAAAGTTTAAGTCAAACTGAAGATGTTATTAAATGCTGAACTGAGGGGTTTAGATTTCATCTGATGTACAATAAAAGGCCATTGTCCGGTTGTGAATGGAAGAGCAGTTTGATGAAAGTGATCAGAGAAATATTAAGTGGCAGCATTCACAGTGGACTAGGAAAAAGAATGGAGATTAAAAAAAAACACAAGTCAATCAGAAGAAAGAGCCATCAAGAAGTTCAGTTAGTCACAGCATTGTGATATCAGAGAGAAGCTGATACATTTAAGAAACTGTGAAAGAACAAGTGATTAAAAATTAGGGTAGATTAAAGATATGAGAGGGAGGAAGAAAGATAATTCTAGAAAGGGCTGAGAACAAACTCCGGAAATACAATATTTGCAACATTTATAGCAACCTCAGTAAAGTACAAGCCTGTACAAATCAATAATAAAATGAAAAATAAATTAAAACCATGACAAAGGATATGAACATGCAGTTTTTCAAAGAAATCTAAATGGCTATTAAACATATGAAGTCAGGTTTCACCACACTAAGAAAAGTAAATAAAAACAAGAACAAGCTATTTTTGCTTGTTGATTTGGGTAAAAATAGTAATGATTCTTCAGTAATAATAATAATGAGTGTTTACAAAGAATATACTGCTCATGGGAAGGTTATTTAATGTAACCCTTCTGGACAGCAATTTAGCAGTATCAGAAAGCTAACAATTACACTTTTTCACAGTGGGCCCAGGTCTCCTGTCTAAGTGTGCACATCAAAGCCTTACTCATGGGAGATATAATTGAAAATAAGCTAAATGCTTAACATAAGATGTTGGATATAAAAGTTACAGATTACTATAAAGAAATTAGAATCACTGAAGAAAAATCTTTAACGTGCGAAAATGTGCATCATATGTTTTAAGTAAAAAGAAGATTATAAACATTTTGTACAATATGTTTCTAATTTTTAAAAATCTGCACATATAATACAATATGTAGATGACTTTGGATTATAATTCAAAAAGTTAACTGAAAAAAGACTCTCTTGAGATAGAAAAACGAAATATACACTCAGTACTAGATGAAACTGAGGATTTATCGTCAGTTTTGTTAGGTATAGTAATGACATTTTAGTTACGATTTTTAGTTTTCTGTTAGAGATACATAAAGAATTTATTTTAATGGGTAAAATTATATGAACTTTGGGATTTGCTTTACAATGCTCAAAAATAAAAGGAATCACATAAAACAAGAATGAAAAAATGTTGATAATTATTCATTATACAGGTCTCTATTTTAAAAATTTCTATAATAGAAATGTTGACTAAAAAAAGGGAGGCAAACCTCTACCACATTTTCAAAATAATGTAGGTGTATGCATAGAAAAGTTGGAAATTGCATATACCAAAATAGTTATGATGATTATTGCTCCCTAGAATATAAGTGGTTTTTATTTTCTTGGTTTTTAAAAATAGTCTTTGAATTTCTACAATGAACATATATCATTTTTGTAACCAAAAAAGAACTCTGAAAGCTATTTTTAAGGTTTCTTTAGTTTTAGCATTAAAGAGGTAAAGAAAATAGTGATACCAATAGCTGAAATGGAGAAGATGAGAAGTAGAGAGTATTTGGGAGGGAAACATACTCAAAACAGAACTTGTAGAGGTGGGTGGTGACAGTGGATATCTGGATAGAATCCCAAACTCAGTTGAGAATGGGAGCTGAGATAAAGAACTGATTAGATAAGGCACAGGGCTGAATTTAAACCTCAGAAGTACACTAATATCATATACAACTGTCTTACAGACTTACACTGGAGATAATGGTTTTGAAAATTGAAGTTGGTTTTTTCTCTCATTCCTTTTTTCTCCTTGGCCCAGGCATTGTTCTTGATGTTAGGAGGACAATGGTAAAACAGAGAGGTTTAAATTAGTCCTTGTGGACTTACAAACTTGCGGAAGAGAGATTAAACCGAAACCACACAGATAGACCATTGTTTCTATTATGAAAGAAAAGTACCAGGTGCCATGGGAGCCTGGAACAGAAAGACTCAATACAGTCCCGAGAGGTTCTGGGGAACTTCCTCAACGATGTTTTTTTCTGAAGGATAAAATAGAGTTTAGCAAGAGAGGGGCCAGGAACATTCAAAGAGACAAGTTTACCCAAAGACCTTTATGCTGAAAGAAATGTGATTATTTGAGGGACTAAGAGAAAGCCAGTATAGTCCAGGGCAGAAAGTAACTGATAGAGAGGTTGGAGATGAAACTGAAGAGGGAGACCGTAGAGAACAAGCAGAGCCTGCCCGGCCATGACTAGGACCATTGCTGCTATTTATTTTTATCTAAACATACTGGCAATTCACTAAAGGAGCTGATGTAGAGGAATAATCCTGGTAGTGCATAGCATGCCTAAGTGGTCTTGCCTAGGGTGTTCAGAAGCATAATAACTAGTCAAGATGGAAGAAGTTGATGCTTTGGATTGAAATTGTGGCCGTACAGGTGGAGAGAAGTTGGTAGATTGAAGAATTATTAAAGTTCCCAAAGGGAAGGAAGAACTGGTCAAAAACACTGGGAAGTAGCCAGAAAAGTAAAAAGGGTCAAGAGACCAACTTTAAGGAAGGAATGTTTTTCCAGAAGGAAGGAATGGTCAAATACATGGGATGCTATCCAATGGCACCCGTTGAATTCAACAGAGTCCAAGTGACTGGTGACTTTGACTTTGCAGAGTCAGACTAGGGTGAGTGTTCAAACATTGACTGGGAGGTGTGGGAGAAGGAATGGAGACAACTCATACATAATAGATGTTTTCTGGGAAAGAAGGAGAGAGACAGATGAAAGGGGGAGATTTTTAAAGATGAGAGAAATTTGAACTTGTGTTTAGGAAAAGTCCTGGAAAGAAAGGAGGTCGAAAAACTTGAGAAGTGCTAATGTAAGGTTTCTCAGAGGCAAGAGGAGATGGATGATGTGGTTTGAATGTTTTTTCCTTCCAAAGCTCATGTTGAAATGTGAATCCCAATGTTGGAGGTAAGGCCTGGCAGGAGGCGGTTGGATCATGGGGCAGATCCCTCACGAATGGTTTAGCACCATCCCTTAGGTGATACGTGAGTTCTTGCTCAGCTAGCTCATGTGAGATCTGGTTGTTTAAAAGTCTGGAACCTTTCCCCCTTACTCTCTTGCTCCAGCTCTTGCCATGTGATGCCTGATCCCTTCTTTGCCTTCAGCCACAATTATAAACTTCCTGAGGCCCTCACCAGAAGCATCACACTTCCTGTACACCCTGCAGAACTGTGAGCCAATTAAACCTCTTTTCTTTGGAAATTACCCAGTTTATAACAATGCAAATGGACTCATACATAGCACAGTGGTGAACTGATCCAGAAAGAAAGGACCCTTTTTTGACATAGCAGAAGGCAAGGATTTGAGATGGTAATGGGGCAGGTAGTTTTGTAAATGTACTGTCAGAAAACTGGCGGAATTCTTTTCCAATTCCTTGTGGTTTCTCTGAGAAGTGAAAGGACAATTGCATGTATTTGATGTGTGTAGGGTGTGTGTGTTTGCTAGGAGGAGAGTGAAGGGAAGAATGGCTGGAAGAGAATAATTAAAACAATCATGGCACAGGGTTGGGGAGTAAACTGACTAGAGAACTAAACAAGTGGGAAGAGGAGAAGCTGAGCCAAAGTCAAAGGGAGGCTGAGTTCCAAATATGGTGGAATGATGAGAGGACGGGCATCCACTTCTGAAGTCATCTATACACTGAAATTCCCGTGCACATTCCTTTGTTCATTTAGTAAATACGAACTGAAACTTACTACATGCCAAACCCTGCTAGAGGCACTGAATGTACTTGGTGAACAAAATAGATACAACCATGGTCTCATGGAGCTTACAGTTTGGAAGAACAAAGAAACTCACTTAATATTGACACTATTAATTAATTTCAAATAAAACCAAGTTTTCTCTAAAACTCTCCATCCTTTCTCCTCTTTTTTCCCCCATAGTGTTACCAAAAAGGGGTCCTGATTCAGACCCCAAAAGAAGGTTCTTAGATCTCACACAAGGAAGAATTCGGGGAGAGTCCACAGAGTAAAGTCAAAGCAAGCGTATTAGAGAAGTAAAGAAACAAATGGCTCCTCCACAGGAAGAGCGGGGCATTCCCAGAAGCAAGAGGAGGAACACGCGCCCTTTAGGGGCAATGTCTGTTTATACATAAGCTAGCAAGGCAAAAAATCAGGGGGAAGCTGTGCTTTACTACTAGGGCTCGTGACAAAGGAGTGTTAAGCTTTGTGTAACTACTGTCTTTCACAATAATCTCTATTATTTTCTTTAAAGTGAAACTTAAACTAAGAACTCTTTTGTTCCTAAGATATTCAAACATCCAGACATTTCCTGGGTCTGTTACGTCCTGTATCTGTTCAGTAAACATTGTTAACCTGTTCCCTTAACTCTAAACATCTTGTGACTAGGAATGCTAACCTGGGAATGCAGCCCCGCAGATCTCAGCCTCATTTTACACAGCCCCTATTCAAGATGGAGTAGCTCTGGTTCCATTGCCTCTGACAATAGCACTTACCAGTTGCTATCATACTATACTGTTTGCTTATATACTTTGCTTAGTCTTTTTTTTTTGAGACGGAGTTTCACTCTTGTTACCCAGGCTGGAGTGCAATGGCGCGATCTCGGTTCACTGCAACCTCCGCCTTCTGGGTTCAGGCAATTCTCCTGCCTCAGCCTCCCGAGTAGCTGGGATTACAGGCACGCACCACCGTGCCCAGCTACTTTTTGTATTTTTAGTAGAGACAGGGTTTCACCATGTTGACCAAGATGGTCTCGATCCCTTGACCTCGTGATCCACCCGCCTCGGCCTCCCAAAGTGCTGGGATTACAGGCTTGAGCCACCACGCCCGGCCTACTTTGCTTAGTCTTACTCCCTCCAGGTTTCCAACCCTAGCCATTCATTTTAGGTTTCACTGCTTCTCTCTGCGTTTTGAGTCCATGGTGACTATGTCCCTCCTCCTCACTTACGATAAGCCATAAACAGTTCCAACGTCAGACTCATCCATCACTATGAAATTACCTATGGATGGTTTTTGTGGTGACGTTTGGGTGTTGGTACTTGCAAAAATGTGGCTGTTCTTATAAAGCATTAGTAGTTAGATCCCAGCTCCGGCACTTACTCTTGGTATGACCTTTGACTATTTAATCTCTGGGCACAGTTTCCTTATCTGTAAAATGCGTGTAGTAATCCCTACTCATAGGATTGTTGGAAGGATTAACTTAGTGTGTACCATATCCCTGGTACACTGATGGTGCTTTAGAAAAGATCATTTCCCCAGCCCTTCTCTTGCTCACTGTTTGGCCTGCTGTTACCAACTCCCAAAGTAATGTGTCCAGGGACGCTTCACTGGTTTCTTTTCTACTGCCCTACAACAAAGGGAACATAATGAAGAACAGAAACATTATTTGATATTGGCTTCAAAAACCCACTGTGTTTGATGTGTGATGCTGGTGCGTGATGCTTAGTCTATTAGATATTAATATTACACTCCAGGCTTTGTGCTGTTTATATTGGTAACATGACCCTGACCAGAATACCAACTGGAAAAAATAAAATGTGGGCTTTCATTGTTGGACATTTTTCCCTTCCTACTGCCAGGTTGAGGTTGACTAAGCATACAATGTAACAGCCTTCAGCTGGGTCTGCTGAGCTTCTAAAATGCTGGACACAGGGTCTAGGGACACGGGCTGCCTCCCTACCTCCCGGCTACCTTGCCGGCTCCGTGGCTTCTGTCTCTGAGGGCGAATCCACTATCTTTCCATTGTGCCTACCGCCCTGCAAGCTCCCGAGATTTTGCTTAGAGAGACAGAGGCCTCAGGGAATAAGAGCTGCAGAGAGAAAGGGGAGTGGTTATGGCTCCCAGCAATAATAAAGAAGAGAAGCAGAAAAAAAAAAAAAAGAGGAGGAGGAGAAAGAGAAGGGGGGGATGGAAGAGCTCGAAGAGGAAGAGGAGTAAGGAGAACCTCTTTCCTTGTTTTTCTTTGAGGTAAAAAAAGATCATGTTCTTGAGCATTTTACTACAGGTTCTAAACCCATTTCATTCGATTTTCACAGCAATCCTACAAAGTGAGTCCTTTGATCCTATAAGGGCAGGTCTCCTTCCTGCATTCCTTTCTTTTTCCAGGCAATCTGGGTCATCGAACATGTTTTCCCAGCACACCCAGAGAATCAAATCCAGACTCTGTAGAGTGCCATTCAGGAGCCTGCATGAGCAGGCCTCCGTAGTTGAAGAGACCATGTAACACCAGTCAGACCCAGGCTCTTCAGAGAGTAAAAGGGGGTGCCATGATTATGCCAGGCCCACAAATGAAAGCCCAACTGTCATGGGCTAACCGGGTGTAGGGTCACCACCACACCTAGGTCTATCCTAAACCACCTACCCTGTAAGTTACTGCATTTCCCCAAATCTACCATGCCTGTTCATGCATGTGGAAACCCCATCCCATTCCACATTTAAAAACTCATCCCTCAATGCCTAGTTTTAAAGAAAATACACTGTCTCTGTGAAGTCTATGTTCAAGTCCAAGTTTGAGAACTCATCTCAAGCTCTCAAAGCCAGTTTGCAGAGTGGTGGGAGCCCAGACACTGTATCCATGTTACACCCATGGGTTCAATCCCAGCATCACCACCTGTATGCTGTGTGAGCTTGGCCATCACTCAGCACTCTATGCCTTGGTTCCCTTTCCTGTAATGTGGGATAATAATGTCCAGTTCCCTGGGTGGCCGGGAAGGCTATGAAGTTACAGGGACTGACTCTGCACAGGGACTTCTGGTGGAATGTTTGCTGCAGAAAGATTTTCCCAAACCTACAGGCATAGATGTGCAAATGCTCATGCATGTACACATACATGTGCCTAACCTGTATAAGACATGAATTTTCTCCACTGACGTAAAAATGACATGTGAAATTTCCAAATGGAATGCTAAAGAGCTCAAAGACCATTTTGTCTGTAGTACCCTTAGTTTTTGTTGTGATGATTTTGACATCTTAATCAATATAGAAAATTATAATTTCTTTTTCCTTCCTTCCTTCCTTGCTCTTTCTTTCTTTCTCTCTCTCTCTTTGACCTCCCTCCCTCTCTCTTTGACCTCCCTCCCTCCCTCCCTCCCTCCCTCCCTCCCTTCCTTGACAGAGTGACAAAGTCTCGCTCTGTTGCCCAGACTGGAGTGCAGTGTGTCACCCAGGTTCAAGCAATGCTCCTGCCTCAGTCTCCCAAGTAGCTGGGATTACAGGCACGCACTACCATACAAGTTAAAAGTCTCCTTCTAGAACCAGATCATTTCATGAGCTGTCCCACTTAGGCTTCTTGCTAGCAGGAACATGGGATGGTCTCCAGATAGCTTTTGTGAATAAAAAAGTAGGCTCCTATCCATGTGATGCTATTGCTGAGGTCAGTAACATTTATGTTGCCTAAGACCTGCCCTATTAAAACGTGAATGCTCCCGAGGTCTTTTCTATCCTCAGTTATTTTCACCTCAGTGTGGAGGCATTTCAAACCCTTCATGAGTCAAGTCCTCAGAGAAGACACTGGCTATTCATGAGGATTGGACGCAGGAACTGCAGTGTGCAAAGGCAGGACTGCAGCAGCCCAGGATGAATCCTGCCCACATCACAGTTTTGCTCAGAGCAAAACACTCCTGCAAGGTGGGTAAGCTGGGTCTGGGGCTGAATGGAGCGGCCGAGATAAACTTCCAATCCCCCAAACACACACACATACTTGACTCAACTCAATGTATTCTGCCTGCTTGAAGTCTTACAGTAACTTTTGCTATTGTTGTGACTTTCTGGCTGTCATTTTGAGGTTCTTTTCCCCCCACAGATTTTAATTGAATGTTCCAGAGGGGAGATATTTCTAGTATTTAGTTTTGAACTTCTGCTTCATATTGTGACCAATTAAAATATCACTAACCGCAGAGTACACTTTTCTTTTTCTTCAGCCATTGCCCCCAACAGAGAGCATAGAGCTTGAATGCCAGAATATTATTTTCCATGCTGTTTTGACTTACATAAGAGAAAAGCTTTTTTTGTAAAGTTCTTTGAAAACTTTTCTGACAGCCCTATTTGTTGTCGTGGGATTTCTCCCCATTCCATGTATAGATTGGGTGACATTTTGTAGTCTGTTTTCTCTCCTCACGCCAAGCTTCCTTATGTAATAGAAAGCAGCCATCCTCTCCGCATGACCGAAAGCCAGGCTATGTCAGACAACTTTTAAAGATAACACTAGTGTACAGATGGAGGATGTAAATCCATCTGAGCCCAGCCCTGCCAGCAGCCCTTCGCTTCTCTTCCCTCGTGGCCTCCTTTCCCTTTTCCCACAAATCTTCAGCACATTCCTTGGGCTCCCAGCCACCTCTCGATGAAGAGCCTTGCTTTCCACCTCACAACGAAAGTAGAGCTCATTCTTGATGACGAGCCCGGAGACTTGCCTCTCTGAGCCTGAAATGCATCCATAACAGAACCCTTTCTTCCCTCCTCATCTTCTCTACTTCAGGACCATCTCCTCCTTCTATGCAGTTCCTCCTTTCCTTTTTTTTTTCCCTCCCTGGCATTTGTCTAAAAATTATTTTCCCCCTTTTCCTGTGCATTTTCATTCTCCCTCTCTTTACCATCTCTCAGACTACAAATGCATGCCAGATTCCTTCTTCATCCTAACAAAGCTCCCTGAAACCCCCTGCCCAGGCTCGATCTGCCTCTTTCACCACCACCAGATTTAGGGAGAGAATAGTCCATGCTCTTTGCTTCAACCTTCCCGACTTCATTCACATCTTGATCCACTGCAATTTGCATCTCCCCATATTCCATTCTATTGACAGTGTCATAAAGATTCACGGCTCAGATGAAAGTCAGGGAAGGCCCTCAGATTCAGGCAAGGACTTTAATAATGACAATAGAGTAATTAGAAAAAAATTCTTAAAATTCAACTTTCCCCTTTCATGGAAAAAATAAAATGATTTTGTCTGTTTTCTGAGCCAAAACGAGTTAGGAAATGCCTAGACCCAGAGATGCCTAGACACACCTCAATGGTGGGAAGCAGCTGGGGCATGTCAGTGTTCACATCTGTCCTTGACACTGACCGCATGAGAGATAACAAGAGAAATGGGTCTGAGATCCTGCCTTTCTGCAGGGAGCATGGAACCAGCTGGGAGGGAAATAGGCAAAAGAGAAAGCACAGGCCATTCTACCACTTGCTTCTCTGGGTCTTCCAGGCTCACATGATCCTTTCTGCGTGCAAAGAAGAAGGTCTCTACCTTTACTATGTTCATGCCCATTCTCCTCTGTCCTGCTTCCCTTCCTGACTGTTCTCCATTCTGGCTCTCTCTAGTCAACAGTGGTTTCCTCTGCATGACGTTGCCTGAATCATTTACTGCTGGTAACTGTCTTCTCTATTCTGCTGAGTGAAATTGCAAAAGTGAACTACAAATCAGGAAGTCAACTCCTTTCATGGGTCTGAAAAGAGGTATCTTCTTTTTTGTCAAGAAGGTAGAAAGATAAGGCAGTGGCTCTCTTCTTTCCCAATTGACTGTGACCTTCCTACCTCACCCCATGCCTATATTCTGCAGAAGGCAATCTCAGGGGCAAAGCTTGTAGTTGAGTTCTTGGCCTGTGTGCTGAAAATGCCAACCAATGCCCAGCAATGCCTGTTCTGATGTGGACTGGCCAGTGAGCTCAGACCACTGATTCGTTTCACATAAACCATAAAACGGCCAACAGACTGACCCAGCCTGGACTTGAATCTGTGACCTCTAGGTAAAGGGTTTTATGTTGCAATATTAATGCCTGAAGGGTCTGGCAGCCTTCAACATCCTTACTTTTTAAATTAACACTTTTGTAGTTAGTCACTGAGGGAGAAGAGAAAATGAAAGAAGAAATGAACACCTGATATCCTTAAGGGAAAGAGAAAAACTAGCAGAGGAGAAACTTGGTCTTACACGACTCAATGGATGAAGCTGTTGCTTTTTAAAGCATGGTACCATTGCAAAGGTGGGTGCTGCTTACTGTCGCTCTGCAGTGCTATTCGAAACACCTGCCTTGGCCTCAGCTCTGCTCCACTGACTGTCTTCATTTGCTTGCCTATCGGCTGGGGGTGTTTATACCTTCATAAGAAAACCACCTTCCTGAACAGAACTGTGATAATGAAAGTTAATTCTCTTATCCCCAAAAAAATCTGAAGAGTTTTTAAGTCCACTCCTTTGTTAATTCCTTCTACCAGGACTATGAGGTTGAGAATAAATACTATTGTGTCCATTTTACAGATAGGAAATGTGGGAAGGTCAAAGGCTTAATGCAAACTTTATTTCCACAAATTAAGAAATAGAGTCTTAGTAATGAGACAAACCTGGTTTACCTCTAAGTGCTGTCATGTGCAAACCCTGTGACCTTAGAAAAGTTATGCATTGTTTTCATGTCCTCATTTATAAATAAGGACAATAATATCAATAGGAATTAAAAAGCAACAGCTTCATCCATTGAGTCGTCAGGGTGAATGAGACAACATAGATAAAGATCGCTGCGCAGTGCCCAGCTGCACAGGGCTACTACGGCACGCAACTCCAGGTGGCTGGACTGACATCCAATCACACACGCTGTTGACTGGGCAGGGTGGCTCATGCCTGTCATCCCAGTACTTTGGGAGGACAAGGCGTGTGGATCACTTGAGCCCAGGAGTTCAAGCAACATTATGAAACCTCATTTCTACAAAAACAAACAAACAAAATTAGCAGGTGTGGTGGTCTGCTCCCACAGTACCAGCTACTCAGGAGGCTAGAGGATTGCTTGAGTTTAGGAGATTGAGGCTCCAGTGAGCCATGATTGCAGCACTGTGCTCCAGCTTGGATGGCGAAGTGAGACCCTGCCTCAAAAATAAATAAATAAATAAACCACAGTGTGAATAATGCCCCCTAAAGTTGTGCAACTCAGCAGCCCTGCCAGACATAGTCTGACATGGAATACCTTCTCAGTAAGTATTAGCTAGCATTGTTAGTTTGGAAGTTCTTGTTCTGGCAACAGCAAAGTAGGTCGTTCAGATCACCTCTCTCTGACCACAGGATAATATATGAAAAGAAGCATCAGGTTGAGGACATTGGAAAGTCATCAAGGCAGTGAGAAATCACACTGCCAAGATCCCAGAGACAAAGGAAGCCCACTTAAGGGTGCCTTTCCCCTGGGACAGTAGTTCTCAGAGAGTACACACGGAGCAGGCAGCAGCACCTGGGAACTTGTTAGAAACATAAATCCTTGAGTTCCACCCCAGATCTACTGAATCAGAAACTCTGGGCGACACCCAGCAAGCTATACTTTAACAAACCCTTGAGTAGACTGTGATGACCCTAAGGTTTGAGATCAGCTAACTACAGGCACCTGAAATTCTGAAGGCACAGCGACAACCGGAGAAGCTGGGCAGGGATTTTCATAGTCTTGAGGCTCTGGGCAGTCTGAAAGGGATTCAAGCTCTGTCGAGGAGGGTCCCTAGAAAACACCCCAGAAAATTAGTTGGAACCCCAAAACCACACCCAAGAAGGAAAAGTGAACTGGAAATATAGGAGCCCTTGCAGGGACTAAAGTTTCTTGTCTCTCAATTCCTCATTGGATAAAGGTGGCCTGAGACTTGCTAGCACCCTCAACCCAGCACCTGCCAGTAGCAATGGCAAACATTCAATCAAAACTAACTGAGCGCTCACTTCTGCCTTGCTCTGTTACATCACGCATGCTGGGAAAGTCAGCTGAGACATCAGAGAAATTGCAAGACCTATGGAGAATCCAGACACTGAAAAACTGAGGCCTTGGCCTTCTACCAATGGCCAGAGAAGCGAACTAACTCCTGCAGCTTAGTCAAGCCTTCAGGTAGTGATGCTCTGGCTGATACCCAAGTCCAAGCCCGAGGGAGAGCCTAACAAACCATCCAGCTAAACTGCACCTCAACTCTGCTCCTAACAGAAACTGTGAGATAATAAATGTTCATTGTCAAAATAAAAAACACTGGACACGCAACCAAAAATACTAGGCATATGAGGAGACAAGACTTGACCAACAACCAATATTTTATCTTAAAGGCAATATAAACAAACCCATAAATAGAGTTTTTAGACATATATTTAAAATATAGCATTAGGAGAAATACTTAATGTAGATGACAGGTTGATGTGTGCAGCAAACCACCATTGCACATGTAGTATACCTGTGTAACAAAGCTGCATGTTCTGCACATGTACCCCAGAACTTAAAGTATTAACAAAAATAGCTATGCTTGGCCGGGCGCAGTGGCTCACGCCTGTAATCCCAGCACTTTGGGAGGCTGAGGCAGGAGGATCACTTGAGGTCAGGAGTTGGAGACCAGCTTAGCCAACATAGTGAAATCCTGCCTCTACAAAAAATACAAAAATTAGCTGAGTGTGGTGGCACATGCTTGTAGTCCTGGCTACTTGGGAGGCTGAGGCTGGAGAAGCTCTTGAACCCAGGAGAAAGAGATTACAGTGAGCCAAGATAGCATCACTGCACTCCAGCCTGGGTGACAGAGTAAGACTCCATCTCAAAAACAAACAAACAAACTATGCTTAACCTACAAATACACTATCAATTAATCTTTTACTTTCATATATGCAGATTCTCTTTCTCAAGCAAATCTTTCCCATTGAACTTGCTAAATTGTCTTAAACCACATTTTAAAATACTTGCCAACTTCAGCCCTGCCTCTCTCTTCCTTCCCATCACAGAAAAATTTCTAGAAGAATTTTCTTAAGCTTACTGTGTCCTTCGAGTACCACTCAGTACTCAGCTGTCTCCAGCCAGATGTCTGCCCCACATTTCTAGGAATATGGCTCTTGTTAAGGTCTCAGTGACTGAATTCCATGCACATTTTTCAGCTCACTTCTTCCCTGTCTTGGCGATGTTCCACAGTTAAGCACTTTTAAACTTAAGCCATGTTCCCTTCCTTACGTGTTTTCCCCTGGCCTATGTGGTATTCTCCTGATTTTCTTCTTATCTCTGTCATTTCTAATTGTTATTCTCCTTTTCAGGCAGATTCCTCTCCAGGTCTTGGTCTTTGACTCTTTTCTGTAAACTTTCTCCAGATAAGCTCATCCAAATGTACGGCTTTAATCACCGTATACATAACTTATTCACTGACCATGTATACATAACTTGTCCAGCCGAGATCACCTTTTTCCTCTCAAAACCCATAAATTGAACTGCCTATAGGATCTTTCCTTCTGTGTCTAAAAAGCCTGATATCAGAATCAACAGGTCCAAAACCAAACTCATCATCTTTCCTCCAAAATATGGTATTCTCCAACAATTTCTTCTCTCAGTAAATGGCCCCCATCTAGACATACAAGCTAGAAATCTAGATGTCATCCTACACTTCCTGTGCATCCCTTCCCACCTATGACTGAGTTCTTCTGAGTATTTAAAGAAATTTATTTTCTAAATATTTCTCCAAGGTGGCTCCTTCGTAATCATGACCACCCTAGTCCAAACCACCTTCATCTGCCGGACCTCCTACCAAGCTGACAGTTTTCCCCTTGCTCTTAAAAAAAAAAACACCAAACTTATTACTTAATGTGGCCTTCAAGGTTCTGCATGATTTCACGCCTACCTATATCTCCAACCTCATCTCCAGTAGCACTTTATCTTCTTCTCAATCCACTGTGGACTCCTTTAGTTCCATTGTTCTTACCATGCTCCTTCCCATCACAGGGCTTTTATATGGGCCTAGAATAGTCCTTCCTGTACCCCTTCAACTAGTTAATAACAGGTCATTCCTCAGAACCCTGCTTAATTTATTATTACTTCCTCAGAGAAGCCTTTGTTGATTTTACTAATTAAATCAAATCTCTTTATTATCTGTTTTCATGAAATGTGTCCCCTGTGTCACCCTTTAGTGGCACTCAGTATGTTCTAATTGTATATATATGTATATATGTGTATATGTGTTTATATATATTACTCTCTATATATACTATTATATATGTTACTATATATAATAGTATAGTATTATTCCTATACTTGTCTATTTGTGCTGACCACAATATATTCAGCATGTTTCTATATAACAGATACTCCATAAAGAATCACTGAATAAATGAATACATAAATGACTAATCAAATAAAGTAATATTATTCCAAAATGAGAAGATAGGCTTCTCCAATAAGCAGGAAACCTCCCAGAAGAATACCACACTTGTGGCTCTAAGTTGGCATTCCAGGTCACTAATTGATAAGAAATTTCTTTTCCCTTCCTATGTTTAGAACCAGTTGAGAAGTAGACACAGGAGAGAGTTTTGTGGAGATAAAAATATCAACTTAATTACTAATAAAGTTAAATCAGAGAGTGATGCTTGACCAATGGCCACCACTGGGTTTCCTAACACATCTCCTTGGATTTGAACTTGTCCATTCAAACTGCTGGCCTCACCTATGGAGGAACAGATCAAGACTCATGAAACCTTTTATTGTGTGGATTGGCAAAGATACTCATATCCAGAGATCAAATTGCCCCACTAGAAAGAGCGAGGCCCAGAGACAGACTGGATGGAATATGTCTAGAATCTTTTCCCAAACTTATCTATCAGGTAACTCACTCTTTCCATGAAAATAAATGAGTAAGGGCATAAGGAAAGGCCAGAAGTGTTATTTTGGTAGAAGCCCTCTCAAAAAACATGAGACCAAGGGAATGCTGATTTCCCTAACAAATAGTAAAATAAATTAATGTGTAAATGTTAGTGACTTTTTTTTAGAGCTAAAAAGTTGATGTTTTAAAATGTGAGCCCCAATTTTTTTAAATTAATGCATTCATTCTACTACATTCTTTGTTTCCCCTTGCTCAACTAACCTATTACCTAGTAGATTCTTATGGTTATGATTTAATATTTTTAAGATGGTCATTGAAAAGACTTATTTATGGTTTTTTCTGACTCAAGATGGCGCTGTGAGAACAACCCAGGATTGGAGCTTGCGCTGTGTCCGCGGAGAGAGACCCAATCGAAAAGTCAGCAACTACGCAGACGACCAGCAGACAAATCCACAAAGATGGGAAGAAACCAGCGCAAAAAGGAGGAAAACACCCGAAACCAGAACACCTCACCTCCTAGAAAGGACCAAAACTCCTCCCCAACAAGGGAACAAAGCTGGACGAAGAATGACTGTGACGAAATGACGGAATTAGACTTCAGAAGATGGATAATGAGAAACTTTTGTGAGCAAAAAGATCATGTATTAAATCAATGCAAAGAAACTAAGAACCTTGAAAAAAGATTTGAAAAAAGATTCGAGGAAATGATAACAAGAATGGATAACTTAGAGAGGAATATGAATGAATTAAAGGAGCTGAAAAACACAATACGAGAACTTCGCGAAGCATGCACAAGTTTCAATAGCCGAATCGACCAAGCAGAAGAAAGAATATCTGAAGTCGAAGACCAACTCAATGAAATAAAACGAGAAACCAAGATTAGAGAAAAAAGCGCAAAAAGGAATGAACAAAGTCTCCAAGAAATGTGGGACTATGTGAAAACACCTAACCTACATTTGATAGGTGTACCAGAAGGGGATGAAGAGAATGAATCCAAGCTGGAAAATACTCTTCAGGACATCATCCAGGAAAACTTCCCCCACCTAGCAAGACAGGCCAACACTCAATTGCAGGAAATACAGAGAACACCACAAAGATATTCCGCAAGAAGAGCAACCCCAAGGCACATAATCATTAGATTCAACAGGGTTGAAATAAAGGAGAGAATACTAAGGGCAGCCAGAGAGAAAGGTCGGGTCACCCACAAAGGGAAGCCCATCAGACTCACAGCAGATCTCTCGGCAGAAACACTACAAGCCAGAAGAGAGTGGGGGCCAATATTCAACATTCTTAAAGAAAAGAACTTTCAACCCAGAATTTCATATCCAGCCAAACTGAGCTTCAGAAGTGAAGGAAAAATAAAATCCTTTGAGAACAAGTAAGTACTCAGAGATTTTGTCACCACCAGGCCTGCTTTACAAGAGCTCCTAAAAGAGGCACTACACATAGAAAGGATCAACCAGTACCAGCCATTCCAAAATCACACTAAATGCTAAAGAGCATCAACATAATGAAGAATCTACAACAACTAACAGGCAAAACAGCCACTTAGCATCAAAATGGCAGTATCAAATTCACACATAACAATATTAACCCTAAACGTAAATGGACTAAATGCACCAATCAAAAGACACAGACTGGCAAATTGGATAAAAATCCAAAACCCATCAGTGTGCTGTATCCAGGAAACCCATCTCACATGCAAGGATACACAAAGGCTCAAAATAAAGGGATGGAGGAAGATTTACCAAGCTAATGGAAAGCAAACAAAAGCAGGAGTTGCAATTCTCATCTCTGATAAAATAGACTTTAAAGCAACAAAGATCAAAAGAGACAAAGAAGGCCATTACATAATGGTAAAAGGATCGATACAACAAGAAGAGCTAACGATCCTGAACATATATGGACCCAACACAGGAGCACCCAGATACATAAGGCAAGTTCTTAATGACTTACAAAAGGACTTAGACTCCCACACAATAATAGTGGGAGACTGTAACACTCCACTGTCAATACTAGACAGATCAACCAGACAGAAAATCAACAAGGATATCCAGGGCTTGAACTCAGACCTGGAACAAGCAAACCTGATAGACATTTACAGAACTCTCCACCCCAAATCCACAGAATACACATTCTTCTCAGCACCACATCACACCTACTCTAAAATTGACCACATAATTGGAAGCAAAGAACTGCTCAACAAATGCAAAACAACTGAAATCATCACAAACAGCCTCTCAGACCATAGTGCAATCAAGTTAGAACTCAGAATTCAGAAACCAACCCAGAACCGCACAGCTTCATGGAAACTGAACAACTGGCTCTTGAATGTTGATTGGGTAAACAACGAAATGAAGTTAGAAATAAAGAAGTTCTTCAAAACCAATGAGAACGAAGACACAACGTGCCAGAACCTCTGGGACACATTTAAAACAGTCTCTAGAGGAAAGTATATAGCAATAAGTGCCCATATGAGGAGAATGGAGAGATCCAAAATTGACACCCTATCGTCAAAATTGAAAGAGCTAGAGGAGCAAGATCAACAAAACTCAAAACCCAGCAGAAGACAAGAAATTACTAAGATCAGAGCTGAGCTGAAGGAGATTGAGACACGAAAAACCCTTCAAAAAATCAATAAATCCAAGAGCTGGTTTTTTGAAAAGATCAACAAAATAGACAGACCACTAGCCAGATTGATTAAAAAGAAAAGAGAGAACAACCAAATAGATGCAATAAAAAATGATAAAGGGGAAATCACCACAGATTCCACAGAAATTCAGACCATCATCAGAGAATATTACAAACAACTCTATGCACATAAACTAGTAAACCTGGAAGAAATGGATAAATTCCTGGACTCCTGTGTCCTCCCAAGCCTAAACCAGGAGGAAGCTGAAACTATGAATAGACCAATAACAAGGTCAGAAGTTGAGGCAGCAATTAAGAGCCTACCTCACAAAAAAAGCCCAGGTCCAGACGGGTTCACAGCCGAATTCTACCAGACACACAAGGAGGAGCTGGTATCATTCCTTCTAAAACTATTTCAAACAATTCAAAAAGAGGGAATCCTTCCCAAATCATTTTATGAGACCAACATCATTCTGATACCAAAACCCAGCAGAGACCCAACAAGAAAAGAAAACTTCAGGCCAATATCCATGATGAACATAGATGCAAAAATCTTCAATAAAATATTGGCAAGCCGATTGCAACAGCAAATCAAAAAACTTATTCATTATGATCAAGTAGGATTTATCCTGGGGATGCAAGGCTGGTTCAACATACGCAAGTCTATCAACGTAATTCACCACATAAACAGAACCAAAAACAAAAACCACATGATTATCTCAATTGACGCAGAGAAGGCATTTGACAAAATTCAACAGCCCTTTATGCTAAAAACCCTCAATAAACTCGGTATCGATGGAATGTATCTCAAAGTAATAAAAGCTATTTATGACAAACCAACAGCCAATATCATACTGAATGGGCAAAAACTGGAAGCATTCCCTTTGAAATCTGGCACTAGACAAGGATGCCCTCTTTCACCACTCCTATTCAATATAGTACTGGAAGTTCTAGCCAGAGCAATCAGGCAAGAAAAAGAAATAAAGGGTATTCAAATAGGAAAGGTGGAAGCCAAATTGTCTCTATTTGCAGACGACATGATAGTATACCTAGAAGACCCCATCGCCTCA
The DNA here is from genome assembly GCF_049354715.1 of Callithrix jacchus. Taxonomy (NCBI): domain Eukaryota; kingdom Metazoa; phylum Chordata; class Mammalia; order Primates; family Cebidae; genus Callithrix; species Callithrix jacchus. Next base: position 68,069,907 of record NC_133514.1, on the reverse strand, counting down.
GCCCAAAAACTCCTGAAACTGATAAGCAACTTCAGCAAAGTCTCAGGATATAAAATCAATGTGCAAAAATTACAAGCATTCGTCTACACCAATAACAGACTTAAAGAAAGCCAAATCAAGAACGAACTGCCATTCGCAATTGCTACAAAAAGAATAAAATACCTTGGAATACAACTCACAAGGAATGTAAGAGACCTCTTCAAGGAGAACTACAAACCACTGCTCAATGAAATCAGAGAGGACACAAACAGATGGAGAAACATTCCATGTTCATGGTTAGGAAGAATTAATATTGTGTAAATGGCTATACTGCCCAAAGTAATTTACAGAATCAACGCTGTCCCCATCAAGCTACCATTGACTTTCTTCACAGAACTGGAGAAAACCACCATGAACTTCATATGGAACCAAAAGAGAGCCCGCATAGCCAAGTCAATTCTAAGCAAAAAGAACACAGCGGGGGGCATCACACTACCGGATTTCAAACTATACTACAAGGCTACAGTAATCAAAACAGCATGGTACTGGTACCAAAACACAGATATAGACCAATGGAACAAAACAGAGGCACCGGAGGCAACACAACATACATACAACTATACAATCTTTGATAAACCTGACAAAAACAAGCAATGGGGAAAGGATTCCCTGTTTAACAAATGGTGTTGGGAAAACTGGCTAGCCATGTGCAGAAAGCAGAAACTGGACCCCTTCCTGACACCTTACACTAAAATTAACTCCAGATGGATTAAAGACTTAAACATAAGACCTGGCACCATAAAAACCCTAGAAGGAAATCTAGGCAAAACTATCCAGGACATAGGAGTAGGCAAGGACTTCATGAACAAAACACCAAAAGCATTGGCAACAAAAGCCAAAATAGACAAATGGGACCTAATCAAACTCCACAGCTTCTGCACGGCAAAAGAAACAGTAACTAGAGTGGATCGGCAACCAACAGAATGGGAAAAAATTTTCGCAGTCTACCTATCTGACAAAGGGCTGATATCCAGAATTTACAAAGAACTCAAACAGATTTACAGGAAAAAAACAAACAAGCCCATTCAAAAGTGGGCAAAGGATATGAACAGATACTTTATGAAAGAAGACATATATGAGGCCAACAATCATATGAAAAAATGCTCGTCGTCACTGGTCATCAGAGAGATGCAAATCAAAACCACATTGAGATACCATCTCACACCAGTTAGAATGGTGATCATTAAAAAATTTGGAGACAACAGATGCTGGAGAGGATGTGGAGAAAAAGGAACACTTTTACACTGTTGGTGGGAGTGTAAATTAGTTCAACCATTGTGGAAGACAGTGTGGCGATTCCTCAAGGCCTTAGAAATAGAAATTCCATTTGACCCAGCAATCCCATTACTGGGTATATATCCAAAAGACTATAAATCGTTCTACTCTGAGGACACATGTACACGAATGTTCATTGCAGCACTGTTTACAATAGCAAAGACCTGGAATCAACCAAAATGCCCATTGATAATAGACTGGATTGGAAAAATGTGGCACATATACACCATGGAATATTATGCAGCAATCAGAAATGATGAGTTTGTGTTGTTTGTAGGGACATGGATGAATCTGGAGAACATCATCCTCAGCAAACTGACACAAGAACAGAAAATGAAACACCGCATATTCTCACTCATAGGCGGGTGATAAAAAATGAGAACACATGGACACAGAAAGGGGAGTACTAAACACTGGGGTCTATTGGGGGGAAAGGGGGAGGGCCAGTGGGAGGGGGAGGTGGGGAGGGATAGCCTGGGGAGAAATGCCAAATGTGGGTGAAGGGCAGAAAAAAAGCAAAGCACACTGCCATGTGTGTACCTACGCAACTGTCTTGCATGCTCTGCTCATGTACCCCAAAACCTAAAATCCAATAAAAAATTTAAAAAAAAAAAAAAGAAAAGACTTATTTACATTGTCAATGGAGTATACCTAGATATATATGCATATGATGTTAATTTCTTGAAGATCACTTTTTATAAAATATCACAGTATCTTCTGTATGGATTCAAAGCATTTCATTAGATTTATAATATTCATGCATCGTTCAAGGCTCTAGAAATATAAAGTTGGTTGTACAAGTTAGGAATGCTTTCAGCTGCAAGTAACAGAATATCTGTCTAACAATGGTTTAAGTATTAAAGACACTTAATTATCTCACAGGCAGGAAGTTGAGAGGTGGTTGCAGTGTTGACATGGTGGTTCATCAGACATTGAGCACCCAGGTTCTTCCTATTCTTCTGTTTACCATAAGCAGTGTGTTGACTTCATTCTAGGGCTCATTGCCTCATGGTTGCAAAATGATTAGCATAGGCCCCAAACATCCAAATCACAGTCAAATCAAGTAGAGTGAAATATTCAGCATCAATGAGCTTTCTCCTCAAACACTGTGCTCTTTATCAGGAAACAAAGCCCTTCCCAGAGACCTCTGGCATATTCACCATTACAATGTTGTGTGGCCACTCCTGGCTGCAAAAGAAGCTAGGAAATACTTATGAGTATTGCAATTAGCTTTTATTTAAGATTAAACCACCCAAGTGGGGCATGCCACTACACTGAATAAAGTCAGGCTCCATCAGTGAGAAAGGGGACTGAATAGGCAAGTAATAATGTCTGTCATGGTGCGTCTAACTCAAAAACAATCCCCGTAGTTGCTCACAGTACTATAACAAGGATCATCAATTATTCTGGGGACAACAAACAGGGAAAATGATATAGTGTAGTCCAGGAGATACAAGTAATAAGTTCATCCAGCATGTGTTTAATCTTCACTAGCCATGAAAATGTCCCAGGACAAGTAGGACTATAGAATATCTGGGAGTAAGGAAGAGAAATTGCTAAAGAAGGCAAGACTGGCCAGAGGAGTCTACAGCCCTACACTCTTGAAGAGAGTTTTCAGCCATAGGTTGAATAGGAGAGCTGGAGTGGAAGAGAAGAGAACTCTAAGTGAAGAGATGTGCAGAGGAGTGAAAGTAGGACTGTGCATAGTGTATTCAGGACAGAGGATCTGCTTAGTGGGAGGAATGAGCTCTCACTGGGAAATGAGGGGGAAAGAAGGCACTGAGTGTGGAGGATCAGAATGCCTGGCTGAACAGTCTAGAGTTTATTTATCAGGAAGAGAGAAGCCACACAGTTTTATGAGCAAAGCAATGACATAAGGAAAACAGCATTTTAGAAAGACTAATTTAGTGGTAGGGAGCAGAATAGATTAGAGGGGGAGAGATAAGGTGGGATGCCATTGTGATGCCCATGGGGTGATGGAGGCTTCAATGAGAACATTATCAGTGGCCATAAAAATGGAGTAGCAGAGATATTTTAACCTCCTTTCAGAATATAGCCCAATAGAACACAATAGAGGCAATAGCGAAAAACATAGGTCCTCACAAGTAACAGCCGCCAAATATTCAATCACCACAGTCCCCATTTTGGATGATAACCTGAAAAAAAATAATTTTAAATAATGAAGGAAACCATCAGGGGATTTCACCAATAGTAATTAAAAAATCTCAAATCATTGCTCTTCTAGTTAGTTACTCCTGGCCTGGTTTCACAGAAATGGGCTGCAGGCATTCCAGGAAATGAAAAGTTATTATTAGAAGAGATGGGGCTCCTCTGATTTCACCACTCAGGGGGTGTCTGTGTTTTCCACCAACAGGGAGGCATTTCTCATGAGGGTGGGAGGGAAGAGAAGACCTTACCTGGTGAGCCTTTGTGGATTTAGCAAGGATTTAAAGCACATGCCAAGGCTGGGAGACTTACACTTCTTGCTTTTCACCATTTTTGCTGCCACCCCTGAAAAGGCCTAAGAAAGTGCAGTTCTGACATCCAGAGATTCTCCAGGTGGTTAATACCCAAAGATGCAGCATCAGGGTCACCATTTCCAGAAAGCTTGCTGCCTGCCAGGCACAGTCAGTTAGATGTTCTGTTACTTGCAGCTAAGAGCATTCCTAACCCAAGAGCCTTTGCTCTCCTTCTCCTGTTGAATTCACTTCACATCTCTAGAGAAGCCTGGAGCCAAGAAGGCACTTCCCAGAAATATGTTGACTGGGTACAAAAATAAATTAATTACAGGGGCCCTGTTATCCCTGTTGCAGGGTATGGGGTAACTCGTGAACTCATGAGCTGGACTCCTGCCTTCATATCATCACTCTGCTAATTACCCACTCATTGACCTGGAGCTTCTTTATGCTGGAGTCTTCTCATCTGTAAAATAATAGTTTATACTCTATAGGTATGTTTTAAGGATTCATTGAGATCATGACTACAAAATGCTTAGCTCAGTGCCTGGCACAGTGTTAGCACCTAATAAATGTTAAGCACCATATTTTTTTACAGATGAGGAAACAGTAATTCAAAAAGCTCATGAATGGGCCCAAGGTTACATAGATAAATGCTGTGCGTGCTTGTTTTCATGGACACATCTTTTTCTAGTAGTATGTCAACAAGTCAGCAAATATTTATTAAGTGACCATGAGGCACAGAGCTCTGAACTAAACATTTAGAATTTATGCTCAAGGATGGGCATCATTCCTGCCTTAATGGAATTTACTATCTGTCAAGGATGTTTAGTTTTTCATGGTCAGCTGGCTGCACACAAGGCTGGTCTTTCAGATAAAAGAGACAGCAGCCTCTGTGGTACTGTTTGAAGGGTCTTAGGAAGGCCCACACCAATGTACATCAATTGGCAGTGGAGATCAACGCAACACAACAGCTTTGTATTGGCCTGCGTTTTGTCTTCCTGGAGAATGGATTCATCCAAATAGACTCATCTTTCTCCCTCTTTCTTTGCAATTTCTCTGCAGATAAAATAGTGTCTCCTTAAGCCTTTAATGCCTGAAATGTCTCAAGCTAGAGCCAGAGCCATGAGCCTGGCTTCTTATTACCTAATAATCTTTAAAATGCAATTTCTCTGGGAAATAACAGGGATTCTGTCAATGACATGTATGTTTCATAAATAAATATATATTCATATATATATGTATATAAGTGTATGTATATATGTATATAGACATATATTCTTTATGTCTACTGAATTTCCTTGAAGAAAGGAATGAGTTCCTCTCTTGGGTAGCTAAGAATGATTGGTGCTTAGGCAAAATGAGCCCTAACATGGAGCTAAAAGAAGAAACAAGTGACAATTAGGGTGCCAACCTATGCTATGGGGTCCAGCGTGCACTCACCTTTCTTGCTGTGGAACTTGAGCCTTCTCCTTTCTCTATACCAATATTCCTCTTTGCTTGACTATTGCCCCTGTGCTCTGTCCCTGGGGCTATCATCCACTCAAGCCTGATGGCAGAGTGGAACACAGTCTTCCTAGGACCCCTCTTCCTTATAAACTTCAAAAATCAGCACAAGGCCCCTACATTTGAAAAGCTCTTCTGCAAATTACCCAGGTGAATCAAACAGTCACCCTGTGGGGACATCATAAAAGTCTCCTATTTAAGGAGAGAATGTTAAGGCTCACATTCTCTCTCTCTTAAAATTCTTATAGTCTAAGGATCCCAGCCTCTCCCTGTTTTGGATTTCTAGAGGGTGAGCTTATCAAGTAAACCCTTCTGACTACCCCTTGAGCAAGGCCCATGTGTGTCCCTCTTCTTGATGACCCCTCATTCAAGAAGCCAGTATAGATTGCAGTCAGGATAAAGGCAGTGCTGTTTTATGATCCTGGGGGAAATTTGCCTTCTGAGTATCTGCAGAATAAGGGAAGCCGAACATGAGGCCGCTGTTCTTCCTGAAGCAGGTGTCCCCTTGGGGATTTCTTCAACAAATACACAGGTAGGAAGGACCATATCCTGACAGTCTGGCTCCAGAGCCCACACTCTTAACCCTGATAGTTCATTCACATTAAGTTCTCCACGGCTGGCAATGACTTTTAAAATATTTACCCCCCCCAAAAGAAATTGCATGTTTGAGCACAATTCTTTAACTTTTTTTTTTTTACAGAAATTATCTAATGATGATAGACTTTCTACAACAGCTAATTTGAAGGAAATGTTTGTTTGTTTACACCAAGAAAGTGGCATAATTGGTGACATATTCTGCAATGCAAAGACCAGCTCTCATAGGTGAAATAAAATGCCGACCAGGTGCTATCTAAGAGGATTTTACTAAAGGGCAGCCCACCAAACAGCCTGACTGGAGGAAAAAAGGCACACAGTGGAGAGATTGGAGAAGCACCTGTTCCCACCTTTGGGGAAGCAATCACCTGGTTGGATGCTGAAAAGTGATACATGCCAGCCCTTCCTGTCAATGGCGATGCGGTGGCTGGAAACATGCACTTCCACTGAGCTTGGCTCCAGGTTGCCAAGAGCCTGCACCTGACAAGTAACCAGGGGAGAATCCTTCCGATACACAGCAAGAGCAAAAGAGAGAGTCTGCATTGAAAACCAGCCCTGGCCCAGTTGGTCCATGGAGAATAAGGACCTGGTAAACTGCTTCTTCCTATAAAAGACAGAAGACACAAAGTTCTGGTCCTACAGGCTTCTCTGCGGGGTCCAAATATGCCATACCACTCTGATTCTGCAATACCTCTGCATTCATTGGCTTTGCAGTACAAAATTGCTTTTGAGAAAAATGGGCACAATAAAATAAGAATGTATGCCTTTAAGGAAGAGTCCCCCAGATAAGTATTGCTAAAGTCCCAGAGATATAACCCATAAAATAGAACATTTGTGCTGAGGCTAAGGTTCAACACTGATCATCACTAACATGTCCATCTCTAACAAATCAACATGTGACATTAGCCAGAAGAAATAGTGGATTTTAAAAGAAACTTGAAAATCCCAGCAAACAGCCACTTGATGAGCAAATGGTTTAATTTGCAGTGTCACTTCCAGAAAATAGACAATAGTTTTATTCAAGTTGCAACAGTATCGCAATTTGCAATTTACTCACATTTTGCATTAGACAACCCCCTCCTTGCAGCCAATATTAACTATTACCAGTAAAATATGCAGCTACGACCATGTATTGAGCACTTACAGTGTGCAGGGCACAGTGCCGTGAGCTTTAAAAGCATCCTGTGACTTCACTATCATAGTGATCACTTACATAGAACTTACTGTGTGCCAGACATATTTCTATGAATTTGTATTTATTAACTTACTCCTCCCAAAATCCCCATGAGGTATTGCTTCCCCAAAACAAATTAACTAACCAACCAGGAGGTGGGTACTATTATTTTCACTGTTTTACAGAGAAGGAAACTGAGGCATGTCAACGTTAACTAATCTTCCCAGCCTTATATATGTCTGATTAAGAGACAGAGCAAGAATTCAATTCCGTGAAGTCTGTTCCAAAGTCCATGTTCTCAATCATTCCTTCATAATTGCACCTTCGAGGTATCTCCATGAAATATACACTGCAATTACCCCCTTTTTTAATAATTAAGAAAATTGGGGGCTAGAAAGGTTCAACCATTTCTCCAATGTGCATCCAGGAAGTGGCAGAGTCTAGTCTTGAACCAAGGCCTTTCTGGTGCCAAAGCCTAGAGTCTATAGGCCATCTTGGGTTACTTGCGGTTCATTGGCTGTGAGTATATGGTTATTTTTCCCACTCAAATATCAAGTCAATACATTTGAACAGCTATTGGGTGCTAGACATGTTTGTTGCTGAAGATCAAATGGCTCAGTCTTTCAAAGTGCTCATGCCTAGTGGTGGAGGTGCCGATGCTAAAGTTGTTATTAAAATATGTGGAGAGACTAAAAGGATGACCTTTTCCCCGTGCTCTTTGTCACATGCGAAGACTCTCTTTGACTGGTGGCTTTAGCTATGGGTGTCAAAAAGAACATTGACTGTGTCCTTTCCTCACAAATCAGTCTCTGATGACAAAATCAGTATTTTGCATGGCTAATTATCAAATTCTCTAAGCTGTCTGTTGCACATTGCTTGAGGCTACTGTCAATGAATTTTTGCGGTGGGCTCTCTTTCTTCTACCCATCCTGATCAAGGGTTCTTCTGTAGTTCCCCAACTCTGGCCTTTACGGTTATGTATGCTGCCAGTCGTTGAGTAGTGCTGAGTAAAGCATCACTTTAAAAGTGATTATGTTCAAGAACTTCAACAATCGTATCAAGGAAAAATAACAAAACGGCTAAAGGAAACAGTCTCATTGGTAGTCTTAAACATCACAGTCCTTCCTGAATCTACCTCTTATTGGTAAGTGTGATCTCTGATCTGATATCTCCATGTGTGTCTCAGTGTCCTCTCTCATATTGTGTACATAGCAATAGGGTCTTTCGGTTGTTGTGACCATTATATAAATAAAGACACATAAAGCACACAGGATAGTGCCGGGATGATTGACACCCCACAGATGTACCTGGTGCTATTGTTCTTTATTCGCCTTGCTCTCGTTCATGTTGTTACTATTATCACCACTTATTATTATACTTAAATACTGGTTCCTTTTAGCTGGGAGTTTGCTTTGTCTTAAGACTTAACAATACACCAGCGGTACTAAATCTTTCAAGGGGAGTAAGAACATGCTGGTCCCGTTCATTTTATTTTCATCAACCCTCAGTACATCTGAGCACGTTTTAGTTAAAAACACTTTTCCAGTGTACATTGTATAAGTAATCATTCAAGTGAATAATATTTTGATGATTCCTTAACACCCTGGTCATGTAGGTGAACCTAGAAGGGCTCCTGAACTGTACTGGGTTTAGGGAAGTATGATCTTTGACAAAAGCAGAGAGAGAACTTCAAACTTGCCAAAAGGCAAAAGAATAAAATAAATGGCCTCTCTTTCATTTATGGTTCTATCTTCCCATGAACCTTTTGGAATCAGGAAAAAAAAGTGGGCTGAAGAGGTACATTTTATTGTTGTTGAGTATGTAGACACATTCTGGAAGTGATCAGAAAATACTAGTCTTGCAGTAGTATCTATCCATTTCTGCTCCACTAAAGTTTGAGCAAGCTTTTGACATTAGCTGCTCTATGGTTTTGAATAGATGTTTGTCCTTGATCCTCTCATGAAAGGCTTTGTCTTTGGCCACCCTGTCTTGACGGAAGAGCCTCTGGTTCTTACTGACCTACATTAACTTTAGCTATTACTTCATCCCCCCAGTGACTCCAGGCTGTGTTCTAAACCACAAACCTATTGTTTCACATGATGAAAAATGTTCTCTACTATCACAACTTGTGGTAGGAGAGAGGCTTTAATATCTTCTTGCTATGACAGCATCTGATAAAGATACCATTAGCATGTATCAATACTAGAAAAGGAGAGAATGCATGATGGTTGTGGCTGTTTTGTTTTCTAAATTAATTGGCTAACATAAAGGACTACACTACTGGACTCTAAATCAAACGGAGGGATCTCTACGAAGTTAGTTACAGCAGTTACAGTGCAGCTTCTGGTAGCAGGAAGCCTGAAGAAAAATAATTGACAAAACTCTAGGAGGTCAGAGTGAGCCTTGATGAATGCAATACAACAAAGGAGCAACGCAAGAAGGAGGAGGAGGAGGAGGAAGAGAAGAAGAAGACTGGCTGTATCACTCATCTATAGCTTAGCGCAAATTACGTAATGACTTACAACAACAGGTAAGGCTAGTGACCCTGCATGTTCATGACCTTGAGAGTGACCGATTCCTTAAATTTGTACCCCAAGTACCTGGCTTACTTCCCCCTAGGCCTCGATCTCTAAAACAAACAAAAAAAATCTTTATAATCTCTCAGTTTTGGTGGTCAGGGACTTGGGAACAGCTCAGCTGGATGGTTTTCACTCATAGTCTCTTATGAAGTTGCAGTGAAGATGTCAGATGGAACTATCTGAAGGCTTGATTGGGGCTGAAGGACCACTTTCAAGATAGCTCATTCACATGGCTGACAAGATGGTGAGGGCTATTGGCAGAAGGCCTCAGTTCCTTGCACATGGGCCTCTCCATAGGCTGCTTGGGTGTCCTCATGTCATGGTAGCTGACTTCCCCCAGAATAAGTGAGCCAAGAGAAAGAAAGGTGGAAGCCATGATATCCTTTATGATCTAGCTTTAGAAATTTCCACCATATGTTACTAGTAATACAGACCACTGATATAGCGTAGAAGGAGATTACACAGAGACATGAGTAATTATTTGTTGCAAGTCATTTTGAAGGCTAGTACCACAAAGACAGAGGAGGAGAAGAGGAAGAGAAAGAAAAATGCCTAGAAGAGAATCTGGTTTTCAAAAGATGACTTTGGCTTAAACTTCTTGGATAAAAATTAAATCAAAACAGCAACATGTAAGATAGGAGTAGGACTGGCTGTATTATTGGATAATCCAACCCCTTTTTCAGCAGCTGCATGTAAGTGTGGGAGATGCTGATTGATGAAGTGAGCAGGAAGACCTCATGCAAGACACGGACCTTCCATCAAATGTGTCCATCTAGAAAGGATACCAGTCCATAAAAGCCCAGCTTTTGCTAATGGGAAGTTGAATGATTTGGCAGCAGTGGGGTATGATGACTTCTGTTAAGAGGGCTCATTCCACTAGCATGGCTCCTGTCACAGGCTCTAGGATGTCATTGACTTATTCCTAAGTGATCTTGGCATAAGACCAGTCTCTGTAAAGGAGTAACATATCACGGTTCATCCACGTTCTTCATCTGCTCTATATAAAGTTATTAAAAGTTTATATATAAACCCAAAAAAAGTTTTCTCTTCAGCAGAAAAGATGTGATTATTTTCAAAACAAAGCCCTTTCTGATCTTTAAATTGAACATTGACTTTCTTGTTGTTAAGTGGAAGGCAAAGCCAAGCAGATAGTTTGCTTTCTTCATTTTGTGGTCAGCCTCTCTTCGTCAAATGCTGACTTTCCCAGAGACTATACCCTACCTTGCACTGAACCAAGACTCAAACTTAACACATGAATCTTTCTTTTCACTCAAGACTGCAGTGATTTTTTAAATTCAGAGAAGAGACCAGACCCCAGAAACGTCATCCCTAAAGAATCACCAGGTTTCCAATTTTTGTTTTCCTTCCTGCTAACGAGCAGGTCTCCGCCATCCTTGGACATGAGATCTTTCCTCGTACCCAGCATTGGCCCCCAGCTGCCTCTCTCTGAAAGCCCTTTATAGGAATGGACAGAATGTGTCCTTCTTTAATCCTGAGGCTGTCCATCAGAACGGGGGTCAGTGTGCACATGCCCTTCACTGCTCTTTTGTCCCTACCTCTTACCATGGCTCCCCAGCAGGACCTTTGATTTCTGCACCTCATTGGGGGTGTCTGGGCTACTTTTTAGTTTGTAACTCTGCTTACGAAGATATGTATCTGATTGTACACACAATGAAAGGATAACAACAACACAAATTACAAATGTTATGATGCATTATGCTTTGATTAAATAAGAAATGTGATCAGCTGTGCCCAAAAGGATAGAACTTGAATCCCGTCAAGAGAAAAGATGAATGAACAGAACTACAGTGACATCTGCTGGTCCCTTCCATAGAGTTGTTGATTTAAGTGTCACCAGAAATGAGTGATGGAAGAAAATAATGATAATCTCAAGCTTAAAATAAATCCTTAAAATGCGCATTTATGTAAAGATGCATTAAGTTCAACCGTTTTAATCAGTATGTTGCAAATGAGAAAATACAATTCACGGGAACAGGAGGTAAAAATTATTTACTCCGCAACTGCTCATAACAGGAATGGAAAAGACCACACTCACGTCATCATTTTAGTACACAATCACCCACGCCCACACACCACAGTGGATAGACAGGTCAGTGTGGAGAAAAGGGAAGCACAGAAAAGAAAAGTGTTCTACTCAAAAGTACCTCTGAGCCTTAAAATACTGGCTTCCTCTTTAGATGTTCTAGAAGCAGCAGAGGTTCCAAGGGACAGGGATTACCCTCCCCTCCCAGGATGTACAACGTCTTGTACAGTTTCTCTGCTAAGAAATGTCTACTGCTGCGATGCTGAGTTACATTAGAAAAACATTAAGATGTAATCAGGCACTCCCTGGGGGCCAGGGTTTCAGTGGGATCAATAAACTTTGCCACCCTGTTGGCTTCCGCTCGGGCAAATCTTCAGTCATCAGCATTCCCTGCCCTCTCTGCCAAAAAAATGAAGTGAGATCCCGCTCTGAGAGTCAGCATCCTGAACACAAAATGCCTGAAGCTGCCTCCCGAAGTCTGAGAAGTCAGCGTAGCATTCCCTTCAGCATTTCTTGGCCAGGGTCTTTTGTAGAAAGGGCAGGGTTTTTGTTGGACCCCCATAGCAGTGTCACAAAGGGAGCCGTCATCTGGACTCTGGATAATGACCATTCTGTTTCCAGTGAAATAAAAACCCACACTATTTTTTTCTTAGCACAGCCCTAAATGCCTTCAGTGTATAGTGCCCGCAACAATAGATTATAAGGCTTTCCTAACATCATTCCTGACCAAAAAATTAGTAGAGATTGTGTCTTTTAGAAAGTACTGAAATTATTCTAAAATGATCTGCAGGTACCTTAGCTTTGGGGGCCTGAATGACAAAAGATGGGCATTGCTTTACAAACAAAGGAACTTTTCGTGTCTGTCTTGTGCTTGGACTGTGGGGCTGTTCTGAGTCGGGAGGCATGGCTGTCATCTTGCTGTGCTGAAAGCATCCTTATCCCACATCTGAATAAAGGACAAAGAGACCCCCATCCAGGCAGCATGTGGGGATGTTCACATCTAACAATAACCATATATTGTGTGGAAGTACAAGTGTGGACAGTCTGCACTTCTTGGAAGCTAAGCTGCGTTACAGCTATCTGGGTTTCTTTTAATGACTCTGAGGGACAATGCATCACCTACAAGTCTAAAGCACATTCGATAAAACATCTTGGAGTCAGTGCCTGTGGAATTCATTTTCCAGAGACAGTCAAGCCTGGGGATTTGGTTTCTAAGTTTTTTTTTTTCTTTCCTTCTTTTGTGTGTGTGTGTGTGTGTGTGTGTGTGTGTGTGTGTGTGTGTTTAAACTGCAAAGCTACTTTTCCCCTACTGTATCATCTTTCGGCCCTGGTTGAGTTTGCACGGTTCATCATTGTTTAAGCGGGTTTTCTACAAGGGAAGATTACTAAACTTATTGATTATTAATTGATTATCATAATAGTCACATTTCATTTGCAGTGATTCCTGAAAGCAAGGTATGCCCTGGGTAATTCTCAACAGTGAGGGACTTACGGACCCACAGCCAAGCTCGCATGTCCTTTAGGGACCCATCCATCTGGCTTTGACGGTGCCACATCCATTATTCCCATAAATAATGCTAAGGCCGGTATTGGATGGAATGGAGAACACTGTTTCCTGTAGTTTCATCCATTTGCAAAATGTTGAACATTTCCTTTTTCTGCATGATTCTGGCATGATGTATGTTTGGAAGAAGAGGAGAAATGCATTCTGAGAACCTTCTCCACCTTCCTGTGGCCACAGACTTTTTGTCCTCTGGGGCCACTGGGCCGTGCTGATGGCCCTATCTACTGAAACGTGATTCAGCTTATGACTCAAACTCCATCACTATTAAAGAGCCACATTAATTCATTTGGTCTTGCATTTGGTCACGATAGGTTCTTTTTCAGGTGCCCTCTCTGTTTTGGGCCCTGGCCCCAGCCCTGGTGATGTACATTTAGTAGTGTACAAGGAGTGCCCTTAGGCTGATGAGGCAAAAAGCCAGCTCCCTTGACCAGGACAGCAGAGTGCCATCTGTGCTGTGGCAGCACAGAAAAGGGACACCCTGAATGGATGGCAGGAGTCAGGGAAAGCTTCCCAGAAGAAGGGACATTCAAGCTGAATTTAAAGGGTATGTGTGGAATTAATTGAGTAAAATAGGAAATGTGCATTTCAGCATAGCAGCATAGAAGAAGCATAGTCATAAAACCACCGTCAGGTTCAAACTGTTGTTCTCCAGCGGCCTGAGGGAAGGGTGTGTGTGGAGCTGGGCAGAGAGCGTCCGGAACAGAGAAACCCACACGTGGAGGCTCAGTGGTTCCTGAAAGGCACAGCTTTATGACCTGCTTTATTTAACATTTGTCCAGCACCTGCTTTGTACAGGGAACTGTCTGACATGCTGTGGCCTGGAGGGATTGAGAGGAAAACCATGTCTGTCCTCAACAATAGACACACAATGAGTGCCTACTGCATACCAGACAAGCTTTCAGGTCCTTCCCTGCGGCTTTTCAGTTTAATCCTCATAAGAAACCTGCAAAGTAAGGATTGTTAGCTCAATTTCACAAATGAGAAAACTAGAACCCTGAGAGGTAAAAACTACCTGTTTAAGATCAAACATCTGGTCTGCAGCCAGCTGGGATCAGAATTACAGAGAAGATACAAGAAGTTTATGACTCAAGATTTCCATTTATACCACACCAGACAGGAGAGGAAAAGATGAGGAAAGAAATGTAAATATGTTGGTGGGTTCTTCCTCTGGTCTAGCCAGCCTATCCCTTTGTACCAGGCAGGAGCCCTGGGTCCAGAGTCACTGGAAATTCCTACGTGGACATATTCCAGGCAGGAAAGCACCACAAAGACAGCCCCCCTTCTCCTGTTGCCCCTTCTCCTCATCCCCTTTCCTGAAGCAGCCCCTGCCTCTGACCTACATGGTAGCAGACAAGGCTTAAACCTTGTCTTGGGTCCTATGAATCGGGTGGTCCTTCCCGATTATTCCCACTTAGGACATTTCTCAAGCTGAGTGGAGGGAGGTGGAAAGCTTCATATACAGGAAAAGAAGGGAGAGAAAGAATATTAGAAAGACTGTGAACATTGGGTTGTGGTTTCTTTTATACAAAACTTGTTTCATATCGGTAGTCCCAGATTACTTTTCAAAATTTTAGGTTGGTGCCAAAACAATTATGGTTTCTGCCATTACTCTCAATGGCAAAAACCACGATTACCCTTTGCAGCAACCTAACTGCAAATTCATAAGCAAACACATATATCTCACTCTGTGAACGTGAGTCTCCTGCCACTAGCCCTCACTGGGCTTATCGACTCTATTTTCATCCCCTCCCCCGTCTTTTCTTAACCGGATACCAGAAGGCCCAGTAACTAATTAGGACATTTCCACAAGAAGGGAAGAAATGTAGTCCCACTAATAAAGAAAGCAGAATAAAGGAAAGGATAGTCAAGGATTTCTCAAAACAACTAAAAATGGCAAAGCTGGCTTAGAATATGTTTTATAAAGTAGAGACATTTATTAAGCAATGGCATGTTTCAATGTAAGATATAAGTATATGAGAAAGCCCAAGGAAAAGGAAGCTATGGAGGCAGTCCTAAAGCATGTGGGAAATATGGCCGGACATTTCTAGGACTCTATAGGTCTTAGTTATTGCTGTGGTTTGTGTGTGCTCCTTAAAGTTGTGTGCTGGAAACTTAATCCTCGATGCAATAGTGTTGCAATGTGAAACCTTTAAAAGATGACTTGGTTGGGAGGCTGAGGCAGGTGGAGGTCAAGATATCGAGACCATCCTGGTCAACATGGTGAAACCCGTCTCTACTAAAGATACAAAAAATTAGCAGAGCATGGTGGTGCGTGCCTGTAATCCCAGCTACTCAGGAGGCTGAAGCAGGAGAATTGCCCGAACCCAGGAGGTGGAGGTTGCGGTGAGCCGAGATCGCGCCATTGCACTCCAGCCTGGGTAACAAGAGTGAAACTCTGTCTCAAAAAAAAAATAAAAAATAAATAAAAGATGACTTGGTCATGAGGGCTCTGCCTTCCCTAAGAGTAGGTTTATTATGAAAGCAAGTTTGGACCCTCCCTCTTGCCCACGCAATGCTGTCCACCATGTTATAATGCGTCAAGAAGGCCCCTAACAGGTGAAATCCCTCAGTCTAGGAC
Organism: Callithrix jacchus; assembly: GCF_049354715.1. NCBI lineage: Eukaryota > Metazoa > Chordata > Mammalia > Primates > Cebidae > Callithrix > Callithrix jacchus. The sequence goes on along the minus strand of NC_133514.1, from coordinate 68,054,098 downwards.
TTTCTGGCCTCTAGAACCATGAGCTAAATAAATTTCTGTTCATTGTAAATTATCCCCTCTCACTCCCGTAATCCCAGCACTTTGGGAGACTGAGGCAAGAGATTGAGACCATCCTGGCCAACATGGTGAAACCCCGTCTCTACTAAAAACACAAAACTTAGCTGGGCATGGTGGCATGCACCTGTATTCCCAGCTACTCGGGAGGCTGAGTCAGGAGAATTGCTTGAACCTGGGAGGCGGAAGTTGCAGTGAGCCCAGGTCGCACCACTGCACTCCAGCCACCGCACTCCAGCCTGGCGCCTGGTGATGGAGTGAGACTCTGTCTCAAATAAATAAATAAATTACCTCCTCTCAGGTATTCCGTAACATCAGCACAAAATAGATGAAGACACTTATTTATGCTTGGATCCCCCTGGTAAAATTTTCCTGTGCCTGATCTTTGCACCCTGAACCCAACTGTGCAAAGTCACCCCTTGAAACCTCGTCTAGTCCTTTATCCTCTCAGACAGTGTTGTGTGTTTGCTCATCGCCTCTTTGGTCTTTGAGTTCTCCAGTATTCACACAACATTGTATTTCTGAATCTGTAATACTTCACATCACAGGGGGAGACAGAAACGGAAGATGCTGGAGGGAACATGAAGGGAGAAAAAGACAGGAGACTTTGTCAGGAGTTTTAAACTTTCTTATTGAGTTAGAAGAAGCCCTGGGGAGAAGATGTTTTAGATGTTTGGGCCTTCTGGGTTCACTGTTGCCGCAGAGAAGAAAGAGTGTGGTGATTTAAAAGTGATCGAGACACACAAGGGACTTGAAGAGACGACTGGAGAAAGGTGACTGTCTCACAATTGCTCTTTTATGTGGGCATTAAGGCTGTGACCAGTATTGTCATCATTTACAGGATATGTTTCCTTCAGAAAGGCATGAGAAATCTTGGCCCTTTTGACTGTAGAAAGAGAAAACTTTCCAGCCTTTTACCTAAAATCCTTTATTCCATGATTCACAGCATTAAGGAAAGAACTCAGGCACTTAGGGGAAGAGATCCAGTTCATGCTGCCTCCTAATTTGCTCTGTAAATTGTAGCAGTTTCCCTTACTTTGGTGATTTTACAATATTAACCATTTGTAGTCAGAGCGAGAATTACAAGGAAAATCATAAATACTGAGGTGGTAAGCATATTTATGGCATTGTCAGTCAAGACATTCTTAACATAGGGTTTCTGACAGTTAAACAGGGCACCTTCTTCGACCTCTCTGAAGCAAAGGACTCCAGGGTGGTTGGAGATTCTGACAGTGCCAAAGGAAAAATGAAATGAAAAAGTGATTTTTTCCACTTAATTAATTTCCAAGAAAACTGTGTCCGTAGTTTCTATTGTGCCTCCTCCCCTACCATAGATGCTTAAGGATCAATGAAAAGGATAATATGTAATTTGTTACCAACTTCATGAACATTGGTAGGGTCAACCTCAAAGATTGCTCAATTTAGGGCCGGGCACAGTGGCTGACTCCTGTAATCCCAGTACTTTGGGAGGCTGAAGTGGGTGGTTCAGGTGTGGTGGGGTGGCGGGTACTATAATCCCAGCTACTCAGGAGGCTGAGGCAGAGAATTGCTTGAACCTGGGAGGGGGAGGTTGCAGTGAGCTGAGGTAGCACCACTGTACTCCAGCCTGGGAGACAGTGAGATTCCATCTTTAAAAAAAAAAGGATCACTCAATTTAGCATTTACCATGATATCTGGCATAACAAGTTATCTGTTATAGGCCGAACTGCGTTCCCTCAAAATTTATTTGTTGAAGTTTGAATCCCCAGTACCTCAGAATGTGACTGTATTTGGAGACAGCCTTTAAAGAGATAATTTAGTTAAAATGAGGTTGTTACTGTAGACCTTATTCCAGTGTGACTGGTGTCCTTATAAAAAGAAGAGATTAAGACATAGACACACACAAGGGGAAGACCATGTGAGGACACAGGGAGAAAACAGCCATCCACAAGCCAAGGAGAAAAGCCTCAGAAAAAAACCCAACCCTTCTGACACCTTGATCTTGGACTTCCAGGCTCCAGAACTGTGAGGAAATAAATATCTTTTAATTAAGTCATCCTGTCTATGGTGCTTTGTTATGGTGGCCCTAGCAAAATAACAAAACGCCTATAATTGTGTACTGTGTGGAAAAAAATGTTAATCAGATGATAAATGAAGAGTCCTAGAAACCCTTAAATCTATAGACATTATGGTGAGCAGTTGGCACTGTGAAGTGTGACCAAGGGTTCAGGACTTGTATGACCTCAGCCAAGTTTGCCAACCTCTCTGAGCACCAGATCCCTCTTTTCGGAAGTAAGGATAATGATGCTGGACTATATACTGTTTATTTATGGAAGAAACCCTAAGGAACACATTAGGTTCTGAGCATATAAAAATGTATAACATTGTCCCTCTTCTTGAGATGTATACGGTGATTCCAATTAAGGAGAGAGAGAGATGTCCACAAATGCATAATTGCAACACAATGAAGGCATACCTGCTTCAATAGAGATATGCTCACGAGCTTCTGTAGAAATAGATGCACTGCGTTAAGGCCATATCCAATTAACTTTTGAGAGGGAGGGTCAGAAAAAGGTCCCAAAGGTAACAGTTAAGCTGGGTCTTAAAGTTTAAGGTCACATGGCAGCAGAAAATGAGACAAGAGGGCTTTCACATAAAGAAGCAAGAAAAGTAAGGGGCTCAAAGAACAGTAAGTAGTTGGGGTGACAGGAGGTCATCACTGAGATTGGCAGAATGGGAGACAGGAAAGTTAGGTTGATGTCAACACATGACTGGTCTTGAATGCCATAGGTCTTAACATATCTAGGCTTTATTCTATTAGACATTAGGAATCACAGAAGGTTCTTAGGTAAGGAGGTGATATAAATGGATCTGTCTTTTGGAAGGAAAGCCTACCTCAAAGGCAGTGTGGTGAATGGCTACGATGGGAAACATTTGGAACGGATGGCTGGGTAGGCGAGCCATTGTAGTAGTTCAGGTACCTGACAAGCTTCAGGAAGTCAGAAGGATTGTATTGGATAAACTATGTGCTAAATGGTAACACTAATCATTGTAATTATTTTTAAATGGAAGCAGATTTAGGGACAGAGCTTGTCCATGCATGTCAATACTAATTAAATTTTCTGAGAGGTGGCAGGGAATTAGTTAATATTGTAACAAGCATGTGATATCAGGTAATTTTCTCAGTTGCAAATATCTTTCTTCATTTAACACGAAAATAACTACTCATTTTGATTGAACAACCAACCAATTTGAAGGGAGAAGTAAAGAGTTTCACCAAAATGACTTTTCAATTCACTTCTATCTTATTTCAATTTTCACTGTAACCTATAGTCACTTTGGTGGTAATATGACAGATAGGCTGGCACTTGGCAGAATATACCAAAGGTCTTAATTCCACAGGTATTGGTTTTGAAATTTCATAGATTAAAAAAATATAAATAGCATCAAGTTTTAAAACAGTATTGGATACAATCTTTGACAATATGTTCCCTTCTCTCTTTGTACCCCTCACCCACTGCCTAGCAGAATTGCTTACTATGTCCTCCGTGCTCCCAAAGCCCTTTGTTTGCTATTGCATGGATCACTGTGGGAAGAAATATACATAAGCTCAGTTTCCATTGCTAAATCAGAAGCTCCTTGTCTTCTTCATCTGTGGCTCTCTAGAGCCTAGCATGGTGCCTGCTTGGCCACAGAAGATGCTCAACACTCAGTGACTGAATTGCTTTAACGTTACTCCCAGGATGGAGTGTGTATGCATTCGTGTGTGTGTGTGTGTGTGTCTGTGTGTGTGTGTGTTTCTGCTATAAACTCAGAGTGAAACATGATGAAGTGCTATAGATTCTACTTGATAGCTGGTTTCATAAAATAGCTCTCTTTTTAATGTAAAAACCTTGGTGAATGAACTGACACATGCCAGTTAAGTACATTTTAAAGACTCCATCCTAGCAGTCAGCTTTGGTGAGCCGGTCTGTCTTTGAATGTAAGTGTCTGATTAATAAGCGTTTGTCCTATTCCATTGCCCTGGTACAGATGACGCTTATTTGTTTGATTTGTACAAGACTATTGTGTACACATCTCCCATATTGAATATCATTACACCAAGGCAGAGAGAGTTTTAACACACATTTTGTACTTTTGACACCTAAATCATCCAGTTATCATCTTGACATGGAAATTGGAATGTCTTTGTTCCACTGGCCTGATATACTCAATTCAGAATACATAATATATCAACATTTTCAAAACATGAAGTATGCTGCAAATATCAAAACTTCTTCACTGTTTCAAACAATGCAGCCAAGGCAGTTCATTATACAGAGATAGTAAAACAAATTATGATTATTTTCTTTTTGCTCTTCTATAGTTGACTAAGGGTCAGTAAAGCAGCCAGGTGCTTTAGTGGCTAATGTTTTCGTGGTGTATGCACTCAGCACCTGGCCTTACTGTCATTTATTATCCTTTTCCTTGAATGTTAATAAAGCCATAGATACTTTTAAAAGTGTATTCTTGTTCTTCTATCTGCTTAAATCATACTTGATATTGTTCAATATTGGTCAATAATAGTTGACCTTTTATTGAGATCTTGTCATTTGCAAGGTGTCATACTTGATAACTTAAGTACACCATCTCCCTATAATCCTTACCAGCCCTACATACTAAGTACTATTTTTTTCTCTCCTACGTAGAGGCAGAAATCACAACTAACAGTCCGTTTTCTAGGTTCCCACCATTAGTGGAGGGGAGGTGAGAGACTGTATTTATCTGTCTTGAGTCTGGTTTCAAACACTGTACTATACTGTCTAAGCCTACTGAGGTGAACACAATCCTGTCTCTTCTAACTTTACTGAAAGCCTGTACTAGTTTCCAGCATGAATAGGGAACTCCATATATGTTAATGAATGATTAATATAGTACTAATCACTAACTGTAGATCCACAGAGGAAGATTCAGAAACAGCGGAAATAGAAATATTTTTGCACCTGTACAACGGTAGCATCAATAATGGTAATAAGGATAATAACATTTAATTTACTTGTCGAGAAAATATTACAAACTGATCTTAATGCAGGCAACAAAATTAAGGCAGTTGGTGGGTTGAAGGTAGCAGTTTCAACATATCTGCTTGGAAATACAGTATGGCCCAACAAAGATTCAAGAGACTTCCCAGGCAATATCCAAGGCATAATGACAAATGTTGGATAAATCATTCCAAAGCTATTACAGCGAGACTCATTCTGCCATATGGAAAAAGTGGTTAGGGAACAATTAACTTCAACAATGTATATTGCCCCTGGAAACAAAACTGGGTTAAGCCGCTAAGACAAGGCTGACTGCAACCTCTATAAATTAGTCAGTAATAAGGGCCATAGTCTGAAACCATAAAAAGTTTGAAAAATAGAATAAGTACAAGCCATGAAATCATTTAGGAAAGACCCAACAACAAATGCTGACGGAGAGACACCAAGTGCTTCTTTTCTTTAATTTATCATCCTATAGCTTAAGTAAAGCAAATGCTTGATGAGTGTAAACACTCTGGTGTGGTGAGCCAAGATAGGATAATTGGCACTAAAATTACTGCAAGTGTTTAATAAACGAATCTTTGTTTATGTACGGAGGAAGATGTGAACAAGTGAATGTAAGTGGAGACACGACGCTTTCATTGCTGTATGCTACCAACAGCCCTGAGAAAGCTGCTAAGATGATAAATCGTCAAGTAGTTTTTGAGTACAAATCCATAGAGGAATTAACACAGATGTCAGTTAAGACCATAAACTAAGTAAATAAAAAATTTTAACTATAATGTATCTGAGACGATAGAGCCATAGCACAAGCCAACAATTTCTGGATGGAAGACCAACATTTGCCAGGCGTGGTGGCTCATGCCTTTAATCCCAGTACTTTGGGAGGCCGAGGCAGGCGCATCATGAGGTCAGGAGATCGAGACCATCCCAGCTGACACAGTGAAATCTCGTCTCTACTAAAAATACAAAAAATTACCTGGGCACGGTGGCATGCGCCTGTAGTCCCAGCTACTTGGGAGGCTGAGGCAGGAGAATCACTTGAACCGGGGAGGTGGAGGTTTCAGTGAGCTGAGATTGTGCCACTGCACTCCAGCCTGGGTGACAGAGTGAGACTCAGTCTCAAAAACAAGCAACAAAAAAAAGACCAACAGTTTGCTACGCTCTCAACCTAATAAATTAAATGGGATCATGATGCCAATCAAGAGACGATGAGGTAAAGAGGAAGCCATGTTTGTCTGGAAGAGCAACCCAGGCACCTCGCAGCTCAGATGCTCCTCCCAACTGGGGATTCAATAAAAGCAAGTTTATGTGATTTTGGAACAACTCAGAAAATTATGCCCTTGTATTTCTATTCCAAAAATAAATTATGTTAAGGTTTTATACCTGAAGATTCAGTTAATATAACGATTACACACCAAAGCTTCCTAAGAATTTGCATCATTATTCTTAAGAAGATATCTTGCTTATGTAAATGCTTTCATGTGTTTTATGGAATTTGGTTTTTGCAACAATTGCCACATTTATTTTTAATGCCACATAACAGATGAGGAAATTGAGTCTCTGATGCAGTAAAATAATATGTCTAAGACAAACACAGATTGTTGGGTGGTAGAAACATTAGAACACGTCTTATAAGCTATGTCTATAGCTTGTTCCTCTCACATAATCAGCCCTCCAAGTTGAAGACAAATCTGAAATGTAAAATATCAGTTGATTATAAGAAAAACATGAATCCAAGTTGGGAGATACATTTAAATCCCATTAAACTAACTGAAAAATTCATGAGCAATACATGGATAATTTGTTTCTTATTAAAACATTAAACTTGTAAAGAATATTTAGCTGTTCAAATGTCAAGTAACAGGGTAGCTATAGTAAGTTAATTAGGTACCAATTCATTGCTAAAGATACTTAATTGACATTTAATAAGCATATTAAATACCAATTAACCAACTATATTTAGTGCTAACTATATTTAGTCAAAGCTGTTTTGTTAATTGCTTGCTCAGTGCCTTAGTATCTATGGTCAATAGATTATAACCCAATTAAATATATACATTAATGTGTTTGCATATATGTCTCCCCAGTGAGGAATGTTGCCTGGATGTCCATGTGTGGGTTTAACCATCATCACCCATCTTGATGAAGAAAACAGCGTCTTGCAAGCTATCCCCTCTCATAGAAGCCCCTCCATAGACAAAAGAATCAATCAAAAGGATGCAGCACTCTCCTCTCACTGCTGAACTTGGAGACATGGAGAACTTAACAGGTTCTGGCAAGAGGGACAGAGGGATCTTGGGGCAGAGTTCACAGCGCCTTTGAGATATCTGTAGAGGGGCTTTCTCCATCTAGAAGCAATAGCCACAGTATTTCCTAAATACCATTTTTACTGTCATCTATAGGAGGGAGGAACACACTGATTGTGATAATTGCCTCCAGGATCTCATGACTTTTCCTAGGCTCGAGAGATGTTGGCTAGCATTCTTTTTGGACCACTGACTAAATAACACTGTCAGTCACATGCTGTGGGATCTGTATTGTGTATTCCGGTCACAACACATTCCCGCAGACATGATGCTTTGCAGCACAATGGAGAAGAGGCGTGAAAAGAGAATAGGGACCAGAGCACATTAACCTTGGCCACTCTTCCCTGACCCCATGAAGGCATTTAATGCCTCTTTAGTTCCCCACGTTGGGACTCCTTCCTAAGGTTTGCATATGCAAAAAAGCAGAACAGTGGTATGAATCAGTCACTCAGAGGGCTGAGGGCAATGCTGGGGGTTATTCAGACAACTCCAGCAGGCAAGATGCACCCAAACAGATTAGCTCCTTTTTTTTCTTTTTGAGACAGGGTCTCACTCTGTCATCCAGGCTGGAGTGCAGTGGTGCAATTTTGGCTCACTGCAACCTCTGCCTCCCTGGCTCAAATGATCCTCCCACCTCAGCCTCCAGAGTAGCTGGGATTCAAGGGTTGTCCCACCACACTTGGCTAATTTTTGTATTTTTATAGAGATGGAGTTTCACTGTGATGGCCAGGATGGTCTCGAACTCCTGAGCTAAAGCAATCCACCCGCCTCTGCCTCCCAAAGTGCTGGAATTAAGGCATAAGCCCCCATACCTGGCCCACGATTAGTCTTAACATGAACAACTTAACAGACATTTCCTAAATGAAGATGAGTTGATATTGTAGAAAGCAACCTAATCTTGAAGTTTTGGAGGTCCTTTCCATTTTTTAAATAATCAAATTGTTGCACCCAGTGTGATCACTGAGCCCAGACAGAGCCAAGTCCAGGGACATGAATATTCACTTATGAGGTCTACACAATCATGTGTGCTCTGCAATCCAGAAAAGTCAGCTGCTTGGGCAATCAGACGAGCAATTCATTTTGGGAGTTCCCAATAAGGGGCAAAACTGTTCCAAGGGTGGCCGGGAGCTGTGGCTCACGCCTGTATCTCCAGCACTTTGGGAGGCTGAGGTGGGCAGATCACGAGGTCAAGAGATTGGCCAACATGGTAAAACCCCGTCTCTACTAAAAATACAAAAATTAGCTGGGCATGGTGGCATGTGCCTGTAGTCTCAGCTACTGCAGGGACTGAGGCAGGAGAATTGCTTGAACCCAGGAGGTGGAAGTTGCAGTGAGCTGAGATTGCACCACTGCATTCCAGCCTGGCCACACAGCAAGACTCCATCTCAAAGAAAAACAAGACTAAACGCAAAAACTGTTCCAAGCGCAGTCTGAATTCCAAAGTCCAAGGGTGAAGCTGAGTCAGGAACTGATGACATTACAGCTATGGAAGGCAGGAGTCAGGGAACAGGCACAGAGTGACTCAAAATGATTCCAGGAACACCTTTCTTAATACTGTGGATGGAATTTAAACAGCTGTGGCTTTTTTCTGCAATGTCTTCCAGTATTGCTGCTCCACCTCTGTAGGCATAACCAAAAGAAATTCCCTAGGATAACTATAATTCAAACATATTAAGGCTGGAGAAATAAATTAAGGTCAGACAGAATTTCTAGGTGACAGAATATAGTAAGGCACACAATATAGCAAGGGTAATAATTTCAAGTACAAACAGTCACACATATACTAGGCATGATGATACAATGAAACGAGTGGCTCTAAACAAAGATCGTGAATGCCATGGTGACCCTGGTTGACCTTGTCTATTATTTTTTCCCCCATTGAACAATTTTTTTGGCATTTCTCATCATAAGTCCATCAGTGATTAACAGTAAGACTGCATTTGTGTGCAGCAGGGGTGGTCTCCTCTTCAATAACTGCCTCGGGTTCTGATGTGCATCTTCCCATCATCTTGAGACTTGGCAGGGAATTAATATGTAACACTCTTTAAACTGTCCCAGGGCGGGTCAAGTAATGCAATTTACCTCATTTGGCTTTTGCATTGCACTTTCCATTGGAAGGACTTGTGCACTTTGCATGTTTTCAGTTAATGAAGGATTGCAGTGTGCCTGTGAGCTTTTCTCGACGGTGCCATGAATGGGAGGAAAACATTAGCACCTAGAAGGAAATAATTGTTGCTCTGGATAAGTTTGATCAATGAGGGAAAAGAATAGAGATTGTACATAAAATTTAAATTCTTCAATATGAGGTGCTCTTGAGTAAGCAAAACACTGCAGCTAAGGTTAGCAATGAATTAGTTAACACAACAGAAGAACAGAGTCTGACTCTACAGACTGAACCAGAATTTCAATTTTCAGCTCAGTTGGCAGCAGAAGTGAGGCTGACGAGGGGGCTTGGCATAAATCATAAATTCCAAGATATTGTTCTATTGCCTTCTAGGGGGTTGGGTAGGCCACAGTTGACATATAGATTTGAGGTTCAGAATCTAGTTATGGAGTTTAAAGAGAAAAGAAAGACAGAGCTAAGTTGGAGGGTACAAATTCCGCACAGGAAATTCAAGATAACAAATTAAATGAAGGATCTTCTGATTGATTGAAGACAAATGGACAAAATGGGATTCCAGATTTAGTTCTAAAAGTAGGTGATTAGGACGCAATCTGAATGAAGTATTAAACTCAATATGTCATAAATTTCTGGTAGATTATCAATTTGAGTTTATTAGGTAGATCAGAACAAAAGGACATAAATGCAAATCAAGAGGGAATGTATGTATGTAAAAGAAATTTAAAGAGATATTTCATGAAGAAAGTGGTGACATTTAGGAAGAATTTAATAATGACATGGGTTTTTTTTTTTTAATCAAAAGTAGTATAAGTTGTTACACTTATGAAAGAAACTCCCTGAATCTCAATGGCAGTATATGATGATTAAGGAAAGAAAAAAGTGAGTTTATTTTAAACTGCAGAATCTCAAGCTAAATTTGCCACTTCTATGTTCCCAGAGCAGGAGTGGAGGAACAGCTTAGAAACACCTGTTTTATGGCCGCCAACTCTTAAAGCCTTACTTTGCAAAGTGCTGTCCTACAGTACAGCAACATCGTTATCAACTGGTAGCTTGTTGGAAATGCAGAATATTGGGCCCCACTCTAGACCTATGGAATCATAACCTGCATTTAACAAGATCCCCAGGCAATCTGTGTGTACATTAAAGTTTAAAATGCACAGGTCTAAAGCATTTCAGCTACTGCTCTCCCTCTAAGATGGGATTTCAATAGGCTCAGATTTGAGTTCTGGTTCTCCCACTTACTAGACAATCTTGCTTAAATTATTTAATCTCTGAATCTCAGTATTTTTATCTGGGAATGATGATAACACTACCTACTTTGAAAGGCATGAAATTACCATGAAAAGAAATGAGTGTCATGGTTGGGAGCCCAGACTCTGAAACCAGCAGTCTGACCCAAATACTGGTTCGTCATTCACTGGCTACATAACTTTGGGGAAAGTCATTAACTTCACTGAACCATGGTTTTCTCATCTGTAAAGAGCAGGAAAAAAATAGTACCTATATCATAGGGTTGTCATGGGGTTTAATGTTATATGTAGCCCTCATAAAATATGCCTGGCATCTAGCACAGATAGATAGAGAGAGAGAGAGGTGCTATATAGGCACTGGTTAGTATTATTGTTACAAATGCAGTGATAGGCATACAATGGATTTTCAACAAATGTTCACTATTTTCAGTAGTATTGCTTGCCCTCAAAATGGCTTCTTATACTCATGCTTTTAATCCCAGTGTTCTGGGAGGTTGAGGTGGGAGAATTGCTTGAGGTCAGTCATTTAAGACCAGCCTAGGCAACAGAGCAAGATGTCTTTCCTATTAAAAACTAAAAAATTAATTTTAAAAAATTAAAAATTTTTTTCTCTGGGTGTGGTGGCACATGGCTATAGTCCCACTACTTGGGAGGCTGAAGTGAGAGGATCCCGTGAGCCCTAGAGTTCAAGGTTATGGTGAGGTATGATCGCGCCACTGCACTCCAGCCTAGGTGACAGAGCAAGACACTATCTCCAAAAGCAGCAACAACAATAATGACTTACTGTTATAGAAGCAGTTAGATTAAGGAAGGTAGACGGAGAGCAGCAAATTCAAGATTTAAGTAATTATAGGTCTGTAGTAGTGTTTGCCTTTAACTTCTAATAGAATGGTTTTTAGCAAAACATGTAAAAGTACAGTAGACTCACTTGCCTACACAAGCAAGTTGGAAAATAGGGCAAGTTAATATACACAACTTGATTTAAAAAACAAACGACCTCTTTTAAACAAAGCAAAAGGGCTTTCCCTCACCAAATCCTAACCCCTTTTAATCTGAATTAACTTCTTTTTGTCTTGGTAAATTGAATTTCCCTAATTCAATCTCCATTTCTTTAAGCCTGCATTTCTCTGTCTGTATAGGTACTGAGAGAACAATCAAAATCTTGGGCAAGGGCAGGGTTGATACTAACTTAGTTTTCTCTTTCTTTCCCCCTTAGCCTCCCATGACCTCCTTCCAGGAATCTCAATTCACACCCGCTGCCTCTAGCTAGTTTCTCAAAACCTCTTCTTGGAAGTCTGGCTGCCCCCTCCTTTCTTGTGACCTGGTTTCTGGCTCCAAGTCTCCCCCTGACCCCTGTTCAACCCCTTTCACTTTTCACAGCATCATTTCTGAGACTTGAGGTCGCCAAGGACGATAGCTTCCAATTCCACTGCCTTTTACCAGCCTGTGCAACCCTGAAATAATTTGCCTCGAAACCAATTCTTGGAGAGAGAAGCCTGGTCAGACAAATGAGGGATTGTATTGTATTTCGTTCTTGCAAGTGAGCGCCTGCGGCAACATCTGTTTGTAGCAACAAGATTGGGATGTTGTTTTGTGCTTCTTTGCTGCCCATTCCATTCCTTTCCCGGGTGCATTGTCTTCCCTGGAGGGGTCACCTCGCAGGGTTCTCTCAGCAGTCTGGGCTTCCATACTAAGAAACTCATAACTAATTACCACGACTTCAGTTCTTAACTTGACCAGCTGTGTCGAAGAAAGGAAACCCTGGTCTCTCCCAGCGCTGCAGGATCTATAATTCATCCTCCGTTAAAAAAAAAGTCAATATTGGAGCAAAAATGACATTTAAAAATCATAAAATAAGTAGTCTGGTATTTACCTAAGATGTTCTTTTCTTGCCTTTGCTTTGTAGAGCATGTCCTGTATTGTTTATTTTCTTTGGGGCACTGTGTGTGTTTGTGAGGCTGGAATAGGTGGAGAGATGGTTCTCCTGTTTCCAGTGACTTCTGGATAAGGGAACAAAACAGGACCACCGAGGAAAGAGAACTGAAGAGCACAGGAGGAGCCTCTGCGGACACTCTCCTTGCAGTTGTGATCTTGTGAAATTGGCTAACTTTAAGGACTGAGCTGTGCAATTTAGCTTTTTTCTTGATTCTAAAATTGCACTGTAAATTTTTATAGCTTTACAGATTAAAGAAAGATTAAAACCACAAAGCACGCATTAATTACAAACAGCTCACCAGGGGCAAATATATTTGTATCCCTCATCAGGGTGGTGTGAACACTCTAATTTCTCCTCGAATCAGGGATGCTTCTTCCCCTCCCCACACAACAGTGGCCCCATCAGAAGATGCTCAACAGACTGGGAATAGGAAAGCAAGAGACAGGTTCCTTTACCGCAGGCAAAGTCTGCCTCAAAGGCTCCTCTAGGCCTCTGTGCCAAAAGACTAGATTGATTCCACACACCATTCAGAGCAGGGAAAATATTTTTAAAGTCATGACCTCCGTGGTAGGCCCAGACAGCTCATAAACAAAGGAGGCCAGACCCTTTCCTCGATCATAATAGGCCTACCCGGGTTGGCCTCCTATGGAAAAATCTTTATCAATGAGCTGAGAGAGGAAGCGGTCAGAACATGGAAACGCAGGTCAGCAACGCTAAACTAGTTTTTTAGGAGAACCCTAAAGAAAGAAGAGAAACCGGGATAGAATTAACTGTTGGGCAATTGCAAGGATGTTGGAGAATTCAACATAATTTCCTTTTGTTCATCAAGGATTTGCTGAGCCTTGTGCTAAGCAGAGAGCAGACCGAATTTCACTGTGCCAGAAGCAAGATAGGATGGGTGGGAAGAACAGTACACTTATTCATGTTCTCTGAAAACTTTCTGATCATTTAATATTAACTTTAGGAAGTGTATACCTCTGGGTGTGTGTGTGTGTGTGTGTGTGTGTGTGTGTGTCTGTCCCATTGCTAAGTAAATATGTTTAGTAGCAAAACAAAACTCCAGGCCCTATTGCCATGATGGGCGATTGAACAAATGAAAGATGGGGGAAATTACAGAACACATCAAGATATATAGATTTTATTCTATCATATTAACTTATTATTTATTTATTTTGAATGTTTTATTAAAAGATGGATAATATATGGACAATCTTAGAAATTTTAAATATTGATTTAGAACCTGAGCCTCATAGAGTAGTTGTGAGATACACACAAGAGGCACTTAGGAAATCCTCAGCACGATGCCTCTCTCAATAGACTTAAAACTCTCCACGTGGCTCCCCCAGAAAATACTCTTGACGTGCCAGTCTCTGGGAAACTAAAACCACTGGAATAAGTAGCATTCTCTCTTGCCCCACACATTTGATGACAAGCTAGTTATCACTAAAGATGTTAAATATACTGAGGGGAAAAACAAAATTGAAAATGTTCTATTTAAGAATCTTTTATTTGTTACTGTATTTATTAATTTTGAAGCACAAAATCTAGCTTATCAGCCTCCATTGTTTTCCAAAACTTAATAAGAGTAGTTAAAATGTATTGTGTGCTTTCAAATGCTGGGTACTAGGGTAAGCCCTGTACATGCATGATGTAAGTGAATCCTCAAATCCCTTTATGAGGAAGGTTCTATTTCCATCCCCATTTTACAGAAGCTGAAACTGACGTTAAGTTAAATCCCCAAGGTTGCCTTGCTAGTCAGTGGCAGACCTCACATTCGAATGCCGACTTTGGATCTGGAGCCCTTAACTGCTAAGCCTGCTGCCTTTCCGAACAGTCTGAGAACCACTGCCCAAAAGCGAATTAATTCTAGTGACGGAAAGGAGAATTCATTCAGGTAACATTCGCCCTGAAAGTTACTCTTCTTTGTTTTTTAGCCAAAATGCAGGGTGATTGATTTTTAGCTAAGATCTTAAACCAAACATCTTTCCTCCTGCATATCTGATCTCATGATAGCCTCACAGTAACCCTCTGAAGGAATTATTACCCCCATTTTGCAGATGGGGAAATTGTTCAAATGATTTGTCTAAGGTTACATGACCAGTAAACGGTAGAGCCAGGATTTGCTTCTTGGCCAATCTGAAGCAAATGCCAGATGTAACTCAGCCAAAACTGATGATGCCGGCTGCATCAGCGCTTCTGCCCACTCAGGCTTCCAGTTGGCTTCAACTAATAGGGAACAGAATCCTAGCAGAGAGGAGAACGAGATTGGCCTCGGTTCCTGTACGTCTGTTTCTTGGTTTGGTTCCTTGATCTAATATGATTGCTCCCCTCAAGGTGGCCTGGTCTATACTTCAGGTTCCCATAACCATTCCCTCTGCTGACCCCTTTGGAATTAGGGATGGCCACGGCCAGCTACTCCTAACCCTTGGTGACTGTACACATCTCCACTTTACTATAGGATCGCTGACACCAGTAGTCCCAACCTTGCTGCTTAGTGGAACCACAGGGGAGTTCTTTAAAATCCCAATTACGGGCCTTGGCCTAAGACTCAGCAGGCACTGAACTAGACCCAGGGTAGGGCAGGAAATGTTGGTTCCAGTGGATGAAGGTCCTGTTCCCACAAAACATACAGTCTTCAGAAAAACAGGTGTTAATCAAATAATCACAAATTGCTATACATTGCTGCAAAAGGAAAGCCTAGGGTCATTGATCGTTTCTAAAAGCTCTCCAAGTGATTCTAAAGTCAGCCAAGGTTGACAATCACTGCTCTCACCCACACCTGTGTGAACAGAAACACTCCTTCCACAATTGCCCTGTTTTGAGTATGCCACCTCTTCTGACCCGCGCATCCCTTTACCTCTTCATTTTATGTTCATCTTGGGAAGAGAGGAGAGAATTGTTTAATGGATTCTTTCTGCAATCCTAATAAGCCTATGTCTCCAAAAAGTGGCAGAAGAAAGGCTATCCAATATTTCAGAAGGAGACACATGTACCTATGCACTTACCGTCTGGGGGAAAGTACAACTGTCTTTCACTTAAATACTTACACTGGATTTGACATCATTCTACTCGGATAGGAGGCGGACAGTGTGTGTTGATAGGGCTTACAAATACCACCCCTCAATTCATTTACATTCGCTTCTTCTTTTTGATTGATTAATGCATTTATGTCTTTTTCTGATCACTACTTTGCTGTGTCCCTTAGATGCTGATATGTAATTCTTTATTATCACTGTTTTCTAACTAGGGTTTTCATTTCTCATTGATGCAAGAATTGTTAAGGAGAAAATTTTTAAATGTCTAATGGAAGATTTTGTTTTGTAAGTTTCAGGACTAACTTTAGTTGGCTGTTCTTCATTTGTCCAATTAAAACATTTTAAAGTCTCCTATTTTGAATGTGTTTCTATCTTTTCTCCTTTATTTTCTGTTATTTCTGCTTGATGAATACTGAGACTATGCTAGTCAGTGTGCAGATTTCATCAATGTGGCATCTTCCTTATGCATTATTGCATACATACATTAGTATCTTCAAATCCCTCTTTTGATTCCATTAATGCTTTTTGCCCTGCAATCTACCTGGGCTGATGTTAAGATCTCAACCCCTGCTTTCTTATTGCTGTCATTTGCTGGTGTATTTGTGCCTATGTGTTTATTTTCAGTCTTTTTTCAGTCACTTTGTTTTAGGTTCATTTCTTGTCCACAATCAGGTGCTCCTTTGTAAATTAAGCTGGAATTTTTTTTAAGTAGGAGAGTTAAGTGTATCTATACTGATTAATATGGCAATCTTAGTTCTGCCGTTTTAAGTATGCTTTTTGTTTTTCAAAGTTTCATTGTTTGGGTTATTTTGTCTTTGGAGATTCCCCTGCTGTGAATTTTGGATTGCTCCCTCCTGTCTTCCATGGCGATCTTTTTTTTTCTTTATTCCTTTAGACTCTCACTTTGTTTGCATTTATTTTGTTAGCTTTCCTCTCTTCTATTTTCTATGTCCTTTACTATATTTTTGGTGCTATCAAACTTTATCCTCTTTGCAATTTTGCCTTTTTTTCTGTGATGGTTTCAAGGGTGTTTTTCTATTTCTTTCCTGACAGCTCACACATTGTCTCCTTCTGTTGTGTTACCCTGTCTTCTCTGATTTCTCTCATGCTTCCTTAGGGGTTTTTATTCATAAAGACAATGGATGCATTTTTTTTTAATTCAGAGCAAAATGTTTCATCGAAATTTTTATGAATTCTATAGGAACAGGGTTAAATGGGTCTTTTTCTATTGCTACTTATTTCTCCTGCTAGCATCTTTAATAGTCTCTATACTAGTGTTGCGCTAATACATTTTTACTGCTCATTATTGAATGAGCTAGATTCCCTGGATCGACTCTATCCAGGAGTTTCATGTAGGTGAGAGAGAAGTCAGGATTATCCTCCAGATGGCAGGTTCTAGAACCCAAAGGCTTTTCTTCTCCACTGTCATAGAAATGCCAGTTTCCTGCCATTATGGCATGTCTGTGTCATTCTTTGTGGGTCCCACCTCCTCTGCTTCTCCAAACCAAACCAGATCCAAAGTGAAAAAAATGTAAATCTGTACTACTGAGAAGGAGCTCCTTGATATCAAGAAATGTTTTCTTTCTGAGACCTGATATCACAAGACCTTCTCTGTATTCTCCATGTTTCTCTTCACTTTCTTACACATGGCTTCTGCTCTATTTGAGTCACTTTCAACAGCTTTTTAATATATTTTGGAGTCCAAATACTGCCTCTGTCTTCTAGTTTTACAAAAGCAACAACAATAGCAACATTAAAAAGAGACAGTTAAATTAATGTTCTTTCTCTGTGTTGTTGCAGGAGACCAGTTCCAAAAAAGAATGGGGAAATGTTAATTTATGCTGCCATGTCTATTTCAGAAGTTCCTAGGGTCACCAGATGAACAAATCAATTTAGTTAAACAGATCATTCTAGCCAAAAAGAAACTGCTTATTTACCAATAAAAGTGACCAGTTATTTAACATCATGTGGATAAAGACAAACTAGATACTGGGAGCCTTTTTTTTTTTTTTTTTTTTATCTCCTTATAGGCAATCTCACCCACTCCCATGATTTTAAATGTCTTTGTTATACCAGTGTCCCAGATTTTAATTTCCTCCCCAGATCTATATAGCAAACTGTTAATATGACATCTTCTCTTTGTATCTAAGACATCTTAAACTCAACCTCTCTCAAATTCAGCATTTGATCTCCAGCCTCCAAATCTGTTCCTCCCTAAATCTTGACCAATATAAATAAAATACCTCTCTCCACAGCAGGCATACAAGGAAGAAATCTAAGGCTTATTCTGACACCGCCCTCTCTCCCTCCACCCATCTTATCCAATGCTGAAGCTTCCTGGTTACTTTCAGTGATCTCCAAACTATATCTTAAATGAACCCATTCTCCCTCATCTTCCTAAACCACCTTTGATGACTGTCTAACTGCTGTAACTGATTCCTCACTCTACTCTTTCTAACCCATTCTTCATAAAAGTCTTTTTAAAATTCCAAATATGACTGCATCACTCCCAGCTTAAATAGCATCAACTTTGTATGTTATAAATTTCAAACATGATCTACAAAGTTCTCTTTACTTAATCTCTTCAACCTCGTATCATCTCTACCATTCTCACACACTGATTCATTTTGCTGAAAGCCCTGGCCTTCAATAAGTTCCACTATTAAGATAAGCTTGCTCCTCTTCAATTCTTTTATTTTAGTTTTTTTTTTGACATGGACTTTCACTCTTGTTGCCCAGGTTGGAGTGCAGTAGCACGATCTTGGCTCACTGTAACCTTTGCCTCCTGGGTTCAAGTGATTCTCCTGCCTCAGCCTCCCAAGTAGCTGGGATTACAGGTGCCCACCACCATGCATGGCTAATTTTTTGTATTTTTAGTAGATACAGGATTTCACCATGTTGGCCAGGCTGGTCTCGAACTGCTGACCTCAATGTTCAGGTTTCAGCTTTAAAAGGACTATAGGTTTCCCATTTATTTGCACTCCTCAGCATCTAGCTTGGTGCCTGAACACACTAGATTTTCAGTACATATTTTTTAAATGAAATAAACTATTTAAACCTATTCTGAATATTGTGAGTGAGAAGCAGTCTATTTTAAAGGAATTTTTGCAAGTCTTGTTGTTCTTAAGTATTGCTAGGTTTAAAAGTAAAGCATATCAGAAGTTATAATCATGAAGTGTATCCCTGGCTTTGACTGTTCCTGCATAAGTGAGAGCTTAGGGCAGTTGAAACCACAGGCCCAAGGATCTCTGGCAGGGAGGATTTTCCAAGAAATCTTAGGGCCAGCCTCCCCATTAATGGTAGAGCTGCTCCTTTGAGAGGGCAAGCTAAGGAAAGTGGTACAGGAGACAGAACAGTTTAGGCACAAGAAAAATTCTCATCAACCAGCCCACATGCAGAGGCTAAGGCCCAGTCTGTGAGTGAGGGGTAGATGCTTGTGGACACAGAGTGACATAAAAGGAATAGCAATGGTCCCAAGGAAAACTAGGAAGGCCTTAGGAGCCTTCCAGCCCCACAAAACGCAGGAGGCCTTTGACACTGTTCATATATGCTGCTGGGGAAAGGGGTGCGAAGGGACCCCAGATCATAATTCTCAGAGACTAAGTGAGAAGGGGAATTTCTGAAGGTAAATTGGGAGTTTGAGAAGGGGTGTTGATTCTGACTGTTAGACAGTGAGCTATTTTGGTACGTTCAATTTCAAGGGTAAGCAGGACTTAAAATAAAGATATCCTGGAAGCAAGAGAATAAATGGAGCCCCCAAGAAAACCAGGAGTCCAAGTAAGAGAAATAAGTAAGGAACTTACTCTGAAGAAGGCTGCGGTTGAAGGTGTAAAAGGATGAATGGGCCTTTCTGGTCATGGCTACTTGATTGAGGCATTTAAGAAGCATCAGCACGCTTGATTCTGTTTCCTTAAAATAAGAAAAGAGAAAGTAAAGCTTCTTTAGCAAAGAACTAATGTGTACTAAGCAGTAAAAACATGAACAGGAATTCTCCACAAGAGCATTTCCAAATAAATAGGCAGGACTACATTTCTCTCGCTGATTTTCAGTTTTGAACTTTTTAAGTGCTGAACACCCAACAAGCATCAAGATGATAATATTTGTTAAATTCTGCTCAGTAGCATGCCTTTTTAAATGTGCACTAAATTATTTTGCAGCCTTTTATAATCATGTGGGTTCTTCTCTCCCTTTTGTAATCTTATGAAAATTCAACTCTCTTCCTGGCATCACGTTGAACTAAATTCCATTGTTTTATATATCTATAAAACTGCATTCTAGTATTCTGAACCAGAAACCAGGGAAATCTTAACAAAACAGAGACTGAGTTGGTTCACATTAAGCTGAGTTTGGTGCATTAGGGGTGATGCTCAGATTCATTCATTCATTTGTTATGAAGATATTTACTGAGCACCTACTGGAGGCTGGGAAATTCTCTAAGAACTTAATGTTGGAGCAATGAACAAATCAGACAAAGCTTCTACTCCCATAGAGCTTAAACTCATGGAGAAGGCAGATTAAGCAAGTAAACAAACAAATACTCTGAGATGACAACAAATGCTAGAAATAAAATCAAACAGGTTGGTGTGACAAAGACTGATAGGGGTAGGGTTCTGCATTAGATGAGGCACTGAGAAAAGCCCACCTGGGAGGCGACATTGGAGTTGAGATTAGAATTAGACAAAGGGGCCTGCCCAGCTTGGAGGCAGAGAAGACAGTTGTAGGCAGATGGAATGGCAAGGGCAGAGACTCATCTGAGGGATGGAAAAGAGGCCCTCAGGGAGGTGCAGCCAGGAGAGGCATGGGATAGAGGCCAGAGCCCCACAGTGTCAGTGGCCACTGCAAGGCATTTTGATTTAGGAAGGGCTCCCAGAGTCACCCTCTTAACAACAAGGCTCCTCTGGGTGACCTGGCCATCTCAAACTGGTCATTCTAAATTCTAATCAGACATGCCCTTGCAGGTAGTTTGGCCCAGTCGTGCCACCTGCCCCTCAGCATTCATCCAAAGCTTATGGAGCCAATATGGGAATCATGAAGCTGTCCCTCCCCCATCAGCAATGAGGGAAGTGGAGGGTGTGGCCTCGTTTGACTCCTGCTCACAAACAAACTCTCCCCAGCAGCTGGTGGTGGCAGGCAGCCTGGGCAGGTCCCTGAACCTTCTCTCCTTTATCTAGCACTTCTGCTCCTGATAGGCTCCACCACTGTGGTGTCCTGCACATGCCCTGATCAGAGAACTGACTCCCTCTGGGACCTCCTGCACCCACAGTGCCCCGCCCCCATCCCAAGGTGAGCTCAGCCCCAAGAGCTGCCATTACCCCACCTCAGCTCCTTTTTGTGTGTTCCTGTGTTCACCCCACAGACATTCCCTGAGCAACTGTAAAATGTCAAGGCCCCATGCTGTGTGGTTTCTGCTGTATGCCGATCCCTCCTCCCACCCAGTGGGAAATGAAGTACTTACTCCGATTCGCTCCTTTACCTCCATTCTACAGTCACCCATTCACCTAAGCCACTTCGTCTCTCACTTACACTAGAACAATAATATGCTGGCTCGAGTTCCTTCTTGAAATTACTTTATACCAGATCATGGAAAAATAATCACAACACTCTTTTATTTGGGACAGAGTCTAGCCATGTAAAGAAAGGCAGGGACTTTACAACCAGGCCAATCTGAGTTCCATTTCCAGTTCTGCTACTCACTGCTGTGGGATGTTGGACAAGAACTTTAACCTTACTACAGTTCAACTCCCGCCTTTATAAAATATGAAGATACAATTCCCACCTTAAAGCATTGCTGTAAGGAAGAAATGATGTAAAACAAACTACATAAGGGGACTCATCATAGTGCCTATCCCTGTAGGCACTTGATAGATCATTTTCATTTTACTTTTGTTATAATCCCCAGGGTTTGTAAACAGGGCCTGGCTCTATAGTGTCTGTGTCCGTCCTCTGATCATTACATACAGATAGTTTCAGGAAAACTGTTCTAACCAGAGGCATTGATCCCTGAATGCTTCATGCCAGCCAACCAGAGGACACACTCTACACAGTAAAAGGAAGGCGAGGGAGGAGGAGAAGGTGAAACGGTGGAAAGAATTAATACCCACGGAGGGCCACTCTGTGCCAGACATTCTTCTTAATGTTATAGCTTTCAAAAAATGTAATCTCAACACAACCTCAGGAGGTAAATATTCTTAAGCCCATTTTGCAGAAGAGGAAACTAAGGCACAAGCAATTTGAGTTTCAGTAATTCGAGCAAGGCCACACAGTCAGTAAGTGGTAGAAGTGAGATCTGAACCTCAGCAGCCAGGCTCCAAGCCTGCACTCTTAACCACATGCTAATCAAGACTCAGGGTCATTTTTAAAAGAGCAAAATGCAGGGATAAAGAAGTCAGCAGTTTGATTTCTTCCAGGATCCACATGAGGGTTTCAGATGAGCTGAAAATTTTGCTGGACATAGGGATTTAGGGCAGAAGGCATAAAAGTATCTCAACTAGAGTCAGAATGGATGGAAAGGAAAAGATGACAGAAGGAAGCCCAAAGGCTGGGCTAATCTAATGCATCCGGTTAAGAGGCAGGAGCAGAGCTTTTACAAATACATCAGAGAGAAAAAAGAAATATCAAGGAGAAAGTGGTCCCATTAATAAATAAGGAGGGCAAAAAGAAATCAATGAAGATCTTTCAGCAGCTGAGCTCCTCAACTTGCTTTTCAAAATTGGATTTTAAGGAGAAAAGTAAAGAGGTAGAAGTCAGAAGAAGCTGAGCAATACCTTGATAGAAGCTACCAAAGGAAGCAGATGTGAATAGAAGGACGTGCTGTTTACCTGCATCGGGTATTCAGGTATAGGCCACAAAAGCAAGCAAACAGGCTAAAGGTCAATAGGGATAGAATCCAGAAGGTAGAGATTGTCCATGTGTTTTTGGCACAGTCTCCTATATCAACAAGTGTTGCCTCACTTTCCAACCCAGTCTCCATGGATACCCCATTCCCCATTTATTCATTTGTTTATTACATATCTCCTTTGCCCTAGAGGAGCCTAGGATCTTGTGGGAAAAGCTGATTTGTAGAGAAATCATAAATATGCAATGTGAGAAGCCCTACAAATGAGAAACATACAGGGGCATAGGGATCAAAAAGAGGAGAACAAGGAACCCTACCTGAGGCAGTCAGGAAAGGCTTCACCCAGGCAGGGCGCTGGGCTGAGATGGAAAGACAGAGAAAAATGGCAGGGCAGAACGGTGGGAGGAATAGTTTGAGCAGGAGCGTGGCATGAGGAGAGAGCGACAAGCAGCTAGGTTCAAGTAGGCACAGGAGACAGAAGGGAGCAGGGAGATGACACTGGATAGGTAGGAGGGGTTCAGGTCATAAATGGTTTTATTCCACGCTAAGGATTTGGAACCCATCTAGTGGGTTACAGAGAATGATGAGAGTATTGAAAGTTGGAAAGTAGTGTGATCAGACTTCTTCGTTTTTGTTTTTGTTTTTTAAGAAGAATAACATTAATAGCAATAGGTAGCTAAGACTAAAGGTGGAAAGGCCACTAAAGGCCACTAGAGGTGGTTAGACTAAAGTAGGAAGCCATGAAGAACACCACTGCACCAGTTCAGGGGAGATTTCAAGAGGGCCTGACATGGCCACAGGGACAGAAAGAAAAGAAATTATTTCAGACACATTTAGAAGAGCATGCCAAATGCAGCAGAGGGCACATTAAGACAAAGTCTGAAAATAACCCATTGGGTTGTGCAATTAAGAGGTCATTTGTGCTGGTGGGGGGTGGGGCGGTGGGGAGCAGGCAGAAGCCACAAGGAGCGTACTGAGGATTAATTAGGAAACTCACATCTGAAGGGAGAAGTCAGCCTGGGAAGGGAGGAAGAGCAAGCCAGGGCCATAGGGAGATTTATGGGAGAGGCTGCACCATGATTGTAGATACAGGTGAAGGGTCAAGAACCTGTAGGAAAAGCAGGTGAAGACATATCTTAGAGGGACAGAGTGAAAGAACAGGAAGGCACCTGAGAAAGGATGTGAGACCGAAGGTGTGAGCATAGATCAGTGTCTCAAAGAGACGTAACTGAGAGTTGGACTTCGTGCCCTCTGGTTTCTATGTTTTCTACAAAGTAGGAGGTGGTGGGAAGATATGGGGAAGGTTTGGAGTCAGCTTAGGTGACTGAGAAATTACTGACTATAAATGAATGAAAAGATTGTTGAATTCTGTCAAGGACCTAGCTGACACTGTAAAACAAACTTTGCAATGGCATCACCCCTTGTATTTGGGTAAATTTCCTCTCTGATATTCAGCACCCCTGCTGTTGTTCTGGCTGTGCAGTTCTCCGTCCTATCCTCCAATTTCCCAAGTATGACAGCGATCACTTTCCCTATTGTTCATGTAAGTATAGCAGCCGTGACTGTGCCACAATTGACTGATCCAGCAGCATGAAACTGATCCCATCTTGGTATATCAGAACGCCTCCCTCAGGAGTTTAAAACTGGATCTAAAAGCTTCCATCTAAGTCTACCTTCTCTGAGACTGTAATGTCAGAAAGTACTGGTGGAAGCCATTCTTACCAGGAGGTTAAAAAGAAAAAAAAATGCAGCAAGAAAAGAGACAGGGGCAGAAGCACAAAGAGATGATGCCAGCTGGCCCAAGATGCACCCTGAGATGGATGAACACTAAGGCTGACTCTCTATGCATCATGCATAGGGAGATGATGATACAGATAATTTCCTAGACTTCCTCTAGTACTCCAGCCCCTATATCTAGGCCACTCAGATCCCTACCTGCATCCCTGCAGCTTTTTTATGAGTTTTTTTCTAAAATTCTCTTAGGTTGACTGAAGGAGGTTTTTGTTACTTGAAACCCCAGAATTTCTAACTAAAATGATGGCAAAGGCTGATTATTGGATTTACCCAGATGGGAAGCATTTGTAGGTACAGCCACGCCAGGTTAAGAGAGCAGGAGAGCAGTAGAAGACGGGGCTAGAGAGACTGAGGGGATCTCCCGAAGGTCCAGCTTCCTTGTAAGTGTTCTCAACCGTGACTGCATCAAGATCACCTGGGGAAGTTTCAATACCGCTTTCTGCTCCCCAACCTCTGAGCTTCTGTGTTTAGCAGTTTGGGGTGACAGAGATGATTCTCAGGTGTATCTAGAAAAGCCAGGATGGGCCTAATAGACATGGGAGGAAGGGAGGGCCAAGGACTTGAAGGTTTTAGGGAAGAACAGTTGTTGAGGGAGTACAGGAGTGGGGAAGCTGGAAGGAGAATGGAAGCTGGGAAGAGGGCTGGATGCTGAGGTTGACGTTTCAGAACAGATCTGTCTTAGGTGGATTGTTCTCCATGTGGGTGGATAACAAAGGTGCCAATGGAGAGAATTACGAAGGAAGAAGGCCAGATGGATCCATGGCACAAACACAAAAGCCCCAAGCAGATGGCAGGTGGCAGAGTGGAGAAGAGACCACAAATACGAGTCTGAGGGTGGCCTGGGCCTCAGCAGCAACAATGAGAAAACAGAAAGTTAGGCCTGGACCCCAGGCCACAGAATCCTCTTTCCTCCTAATGTACATCCACACCCCATGGAGCTATTATCCCATGTCACATCCCTTGGGAAGCATTGCAACAGAGGCCAAGAACATGGAGGTGGATCTGGATTTGAACTCACCTCTGTCATTCCCTGCTGAGTGGCCTTGGGCAAGGTTCTTTGCCTCTCTAAGCCTTAGTTTCCATACTCATCAAACTGATGTGCTTTATAACTCATGAAGAGTAAGTAAGATAGTATATGACAATAAGTGCTCAGTACGCTATCTATCATCATTGAAGGGGATTTCAATGGGCAGAGAAAAAAGTTTTGGTGGATGAGTGCGATGTGGAAGAGGAGAGCTAAATGGGCATGAATGTGTAGGAGGGGGCATGGAGATAGCCTTTATTTTGGAAGTGACTGAGGAAGACGGGGATGAGGGACACGGGTGGATGAACTCATCTCAATCTTCCTAATGGCATTTTGTTTTCTTTTGCTGCTGGAACAAACTACCACAAACTTAGTGGCTTGAAACAACATGGAATTATTATCTTGCAATTCTGTAGGTCAGAAATCCAATACAGGTCTCACTGGGCTAAAATCCAGTGTTAGTAAGGCTGTGATTCTGGAAGCTCTAGGCGAGAATCCTTTTCCCTCTTTTTTCTGCATTCCCTGGCTTATGGTCCTCTTCCTTCAACTCCAAATCCAGCAGCATTGATTTTCCCTGATCTTTTTTTTCCATCATCACATCTCTTTCTTTTTTATTTAATTAAATGTGTTTATTTATTTGAGTTGTTTGTTTGTTTGTTTGTTTTAGAGACAGGGTCTCACAATCTTGCTCAGGCTAGACTCAAACTCCTGGGCTTCAGCATTCCTCCTGCCTCAGCCTCCATCATCATGTCTCTTTCTGACCACAGCTGGGACAATTTTTCTGTCTTTAAGCATCCTTGTGATTACAGTGGGTCCATCTAAATAATCTAGGTCACTCTCCCCATCTCAAGGTCCTTAACTTAATGATATTTGCAAAGTCCCTTTTTCCATGTAAAGTAACTACTCCCCGGTTTGGGGGATGAGAACCAGAATCTCTTGGGAGGAGAGATGACTGTTCCACCTGCCATATATTTGGAAAGAGGCTAACTGCAACTTCTGTCTGCAGACCCAGATTCCTGCCATGCTCTCAGCGGCATGAAGCAAGTTGAAAATTCACTCAGAGCTCCAAGCGAAATGGAGGTACAAAGTTGTTTTGATGTCTGTGCACTGTTCTGGCCAGGCAGAGGGCAGCTGGGTTAGGAAAGAAGGATGCATAGAGAGTCAGCCTTAGTGTTCATCCATCTCAGGGTGCATCTTGGACCAGCTGGCAGTAGTGGGCATGATGTATGGGGACTGAGAATGGACCACAGGACTGGCAAGAGTCAATCTGATGCCAAAGGTGAGTGTGGACTTGCCGTTTATGTGGTTTGAGCTTCCTTTCCAACAAGTACCTTCCGCTGCCTGGAGACACAAGCTTGCCAGAGAAGGTGCTTCTGTTGTGAAGTTGACTTTTCTTCTCCATATTTCCATCCTGCTCCCACCCCAGTCTCATCAAAATTTGTCTTCAGAAACTGCTGTTTGAAAAGAATCTGATGCTTAAATATACCTTGAGATGAGTGATTATTGGGTTTAATGTATGCTTTTTCTCAGGAGTATTTTCATTTAAATAAGGAATCATGTCTTAACCCAAAGGAAAGAATTGCTACTGGTGGGTTTTGATTGTCACATCCATGTTGGAAGAAGGAATAGAGCCTCTAGGCATATCTCAAATCAAACCATGAGGGTAGGCACCTGCCCCATATGACCAAGCAAGGGTAGGACCAACTCCACAGTCAGACACTCCACCTCACTGCCTGCTTCTGATGACTTTGGGGCTGTGAATTCCACCTCTCGTTCCCCAGCAGGCAATGCCTTGCTACAGAGCTTCACATGAGAACGCCCACCTCTCACTTACTTCCGCCTCTCACTTCTGCCTCTCACTTACTTCCACCTCTCACTTACTGCCACCTCTCACTTACTTCTGCCTCTCACTTCTGCCTCTCATGCCCCTATCTAGGAAATCACTTTGGCCAACTCCCTGTCAGATCTCATCAGAGACAACCGCAGCAAAAGAGGAAGCCCTGTCGTGGGCATGGTTTTAAACCAGATCTGACAGCCTACCTGCATGGGTGGAGAGGAAGGAGGAAAAGGTGGGTATTGGCAGTGGAGGGATTAGAAGGCTTAATAGCTACTCTCCGTATTTAACTTTTATGATTCTGCAATCCTTGAAATATTAATAACCTATTGGATGACATCTGAGATCTCCAGCCCAGCTCTAGGAATCTTGATACTTAAAAGGGGCCTTTCAGGGAATTGGCAAGCAAATTTTTGTTCTTTGTTTTTATGACTTTGCACTCCTGCTTCTGTCAGACACAGTGAAAGGTCTTCCATTGCATAGACAAGTTTCCTCTCATTGATTGGAACCTTTTATCTGGCCATCAGACATTATCATTCCCCAGCACAACTTTGGACTTGCTGACAGCCAAGAAGTATTCTGATGGTCAGCACACCAAGTCAAACCCACCCCTGACTTCCTCCACTATTGCTCCAATGAGAAAGAAGTTTCAAGGTTTCAGACCACTCCTTTGCAATGCAAAAGGGACCATCTTCATCCCTGTCCTGTGGAGTCAGGCTGGTCCATGGGGTTGTACTAAGATGTGCCACCAAGGAGCCATGTTGCGCTAAATCATCTGTAAGATTATTTTTTAGGGACTTGCTGGGAATAAATGAGGTAATAGTAAGTAGTAGGGAATAAAATGGCTAGCCTGTCTGTGTGGTTCCCAATATTCAGGTATAGCTTTGGTTGCAATAGATGGTTGCCTATTGCAGTGAACTCCTATATTTCAGTGAGTCCCTGTTCCCACCACAGTCAGCTAGCCTACATACATGGCAAGGTGCAATCAGCTGATGACTAAGATTCTTTCCTCTCCAACAAAATGAAAATCAAATATTCTAACCAAAGGATGACAGAAAGGAGAAATAAGTAAGAACTAAGGAGATACCTACAAAAATTAAATGAAACAACGAGCCAGCAATTGCACTCTTAGAGATATATGTAAGAGAATTAAAAGCATGTCCACCGAAAAACCTACAGAGGGCTGTTCATAGAAACATTATATATAATAGCCAAAAAGGGGAAACTACCCACTATCCACTGATGAATGGGTAAACAAAATGTGGCATATTCATACAATGGAACGTATCTGGTTATAAAAGGGAATGAAGTACCGATACTTGCTACAGTGTGGATGAACTTCAAAAACAGTATGCTATGTAAAAGAAGCCAGACACAAAATGCCACGTATTGAATGACTCCATTTGTTTGAAATACCCAAAATAGGAAAATCCACAGAGACAGAAAGTAGATTGCTGACTGCGATGGGCGGGGGAGAAGGGAAAATGGTGAATGATTGCTAATGCATATGAGGTTTCTTCTGGGGAGAAGGAAACGTTCTGGAAATAGATAGTGGTGATGGTTGTACAACTGGGTGCATATACCAAAACCACAGAATTGTGCACTTTAAATGAGTGGATTTTATGGTATATGAATCATAGCTCAACAAAAAATCAAAAATTAAAAAACCATTGCAGTACAAGAAAGAGTAAGCAAGGAGAGAGACATCAGGAATGAAGAGTGACTGGGACTGGGTAATAGGGTTACATGGATCACTCATTCATTCCACACAGTTTTATGAGCACCTACTATGCCTGGCATTGTTCCAAACAGAGCTGACTTAGAGTGAATGAGAGAGATGTGGCTCCTATGGTCTTGAAGTATCCCATCTGGTAAGTGAAATAGACATTAATTCAACAACAATACAAATAAGTATGAGATTACAACAGATTATAAGAGATGGATGAATAGATTGATGATAAGTGAATAGATAGACATATATATATACATATTTAGAGAGAGAGAGAGAGAGCACATACTTGTTAACTGTAGAATCCTACTATATTATATAACATAGCTTAATAAATCCTTTTCAATCAGACTCTGGGGATATTACAAATGAGTCATCAATAACATCCCAATAGCTAAAGACATTTCAGGTTTTCTCATTCCTTAAGTCAAAAGCATTTCTCCTTGAGGTTTCAATAATGGTAAATGACACATCATTGAAGGCATCATTCTTACCATTGATGGGACAAGTCAGAATGGATGATCATCTCCTACCCTGTGAGCACTGGCAGAATGAGGCAGGCACCTACCAAGATGAAACCAGAGAGGGTCAGGCAGGGTGGCTCACACCTGTAATCCTAGCACTTTGGGAGGCTGAGGGGGCAGATTGCCTGAGGCCAGGAGTTTAAGACCAGCCTGGCCAATATGGCGAACCCTGTCTCTACTAAAAATACAAAAATTAGCTGGGCATGGTGGTATGCATCTGTAAATCCTAGCTACTCAGGAGGTTGAGGCAGGAGAATCTCTTGAACCCTAGAGGCAGAGGTTGCAGTGAGCCAAGCTCATGCCCCACTGCACTCCAGCCTAGGAGGAAGAGTGAGACTCTGTCTCAAAAAAAAAAAAAGAAAAGAAAAGAAACCAGAGAGGCATAAACTTGAGACTTTAGATATGGAGGAAGTGAGACCCTGAGAAGTGGACTGAATCACCCAAGTCTGGCAACTTGTAATGATGGAGCTGGGCCTTGAACTCACAGGAAATCTACACTCCAGGGTCTGAGCTTCTAAAGACCAACTGTGTTGCTCACCTGTTTATAAGGGAGCTACCCTAAAACAACACTAATAAGTAGTCATGGGTGAAGCGGTTTGGATCTGTGTCCCGCCCCCCCAAATCTCGTGTCTAATTATAATCCCTAGTGTGGGAAGTGATTGGATCGTGGTTTTACACCATCCCTCTTGGTGCTGTTGTGATAGTGAGCTCTGGTGAGATCTGGTTGTTTAAAAGTGTGTGGCACCTCCCCCTTGCTTTCTCCAGCCATGTAAGACGTGCCTGCTTCTGTTTTGCCTTTCCTCATGGTCTTAAGTTTCTTGAGGCCTCCCTAGAAGCAGAAGCCACTATGCCTCCTGTACAGTCTGCAGAACTGTGAGCCAATTAAACCTCTTTTCTTTATAAATTACTCAGTCCCAGGTATTTCTTTTTTCTTTCTTTTTTTTTGAGACAGAGTCTCATTCTGTCACCAGGCTGGAGTGCAGTGGCGCAATCTCAGCTCACTGCAACCTCTGGCTCCCTGGTTCAAGTGATTCTCCTGCCTCAGCCTCCCAAGTAGCTGGGACTACAGGTGTGTGCCACCATGCCCAGCTAATTTTTGTGTTTTTTTAGTAGAGACAGGTTTTCACCATGTTGGCCAGGATGGTCTTGATTTCTTGACCTTGTGATTTGCCCGCCTCAGCCTCCCAAAGTGCTGGGATTACAGGCGTGAGCCACCACACCCGGCCTCAGGTATTTCTTCATAGCAGTGCAAGAACTGGACTAGTGTGCTTTCCCCTCAAGGTAATCTACTTTCACTTCAACCAGGGCCTTTGTGAGGAAAAAGATGTATGCCACATCTCAAGAGGAGGCCCCTTAATGGTGGAAACTAAGGGAAACTCATAGGCCAGAAAGACAAATTTTGTGGCCTGGCACATATTTTGCTCCCCATAAACCATACAAGGAAGCACCAAGGCCTCCTGATTTCTCTCTAAATCACTTAGTTGCCTGACTATATGGTCGCCTTCTGCTATACATTCCTTCCAGTTAGCACACATGTGAAACTGGACCGATAACCTCTTTCACTCCCTCAGGCTCCTTTACCGAGCAAACGCTTGCTGGCTCCTGGTATCAGCCACCTTCAGGAATCCTTCCAGGAGTGGGCAGAGGAGAGGGAGGACCACCAGCTGCCTCAGAGCCTGGACATTGCCTTGGCCGTCTGTAGAGAGGGAACCCCAGCCTATTCTTCCCCCCAGTTCTTGATCTCCTCAAACAACCCATGGCCTCCAGTGTTCTAAATCCAGACCTGAGGGACTAGAGCACTTCACTTTCTAAATATCCAACCTGTTTCATAAAAGGCCACATGCCGTGTCCAACACATATTCAGTCAGCTTCTTACCAGCTCCGGGATCTTCCCTCTCAGTTGCTGGCTGACAGTCCTGCCGCTGCTGCTTCCTGAGCCCAGGGCCCTCCCTCCCATCTCTTTTCTCTTGCTTTCCCTCTTTTGCTTGGGCACTAACTGTCCATGACCCTCTTTCCTTTCTCCCAACTCACTTTGTTTCTCTCTTTTCCCTCCCTCTTTCTCATATCCCTTCCTCATCTCACAAGAGATTATTAAATATTCTCATATTAAATATTTTAATATGTGAGTCAAGTTCATAATACCTCTATACATTTATTTACATGCAGAAGCTCATAAATATGTAAAGGAATGCTACATAAAGAGATGTGCATCGCTTGATCCAGTTTCTGAAGGAGGCTTACTCAGGCTCAGCCCTCCAATGAGCTCAGTTCGTCTCTAAGAACCTACGCATTGTCCCTGGTGAACATTCTAATTTCTGTCTTGTCTTTTCTTTGTATATCTTTCCAGTATCCTTAAGAATAATCTTTGAGAAAAGAACATGGAAGAAAAAATAAAGATAGAAAGTCCTAATAATGCCTAATGTGCATTTTGAGATTCGTATCTGCAAGGCTTCACAAAGACTGTCCTGTTTCCTCTCACACTCCACAGCTAATGGAAGTATCACTGACTACTGAAATGGAT
Organism: Callithrix jacchus; assembly: GCF_049354715.1. Classification (NCBI taxonomy): domain Eukaryota; kingdom Metazoa; phylum Chordata; class Mammalia; order Primates; family Cebidae; genus Callithrix; species Callithrix jacchus. The sequence goes on along the minus strand of NC_133514.1, from coordinate 68,022,131 downwards.
CATCTCATTGGGTGGAAGAAGAAAATAAGGCTTCGAGAAGCTGAGCAACTTCCCAGTACACCACAAGAAAGAGGCGGAGCAAAGCTGAAGCCACCTGATTCCTGACTCTGAGTAGAGCTGGCATGTCACTTTACTATAACTGCCTCAGTTATAGTAAATGAAGGAGGAGTTATAGGAAATGAAGAAGGAGGCCAGAGGTAGAGGCATAAAGGGATATAAGGTGAACCATGACCAAAGTCCAGAAAGAAGGTGGGGGTGTGAGAGAGAGGAAAGAATAAAGAATCGCTGCTCTGGAGGGCGGTGACGAGATCTTCAGCCAAAGCTTCGGAAGGAACGTCTCAAGATGTGATATGCAGGAAGTGGAAAGTTATTCTGCAGGTCAGTGTTTTACCAGAGGTTGTGCTGGGCAGCCTAGGAGTTCGCAGACAGGGCCATGCCTCACGTCTCTGAAATGCGGTGGCTGTCACCCAGGCCACTGCACAGGGAAGAGGGGAGCAAAGAGATGGGGTATCCAGCCACAGGGCTCCCCAAGATATGGATTCTGTACAGTGGCTTTGGAGACTAATTCGGGTTAATGAAATGTGTGCTTTCCTGAGCACCTATAGAGCACCAGGAACCATTCTGGTTTGTTTGTTTGGAGTACAAAGAGCAGTAAAACCCATCCCTGCCCTCAGCAAGCTGGCCAGGATGGAGTGAAGCCTGCTGATGCTGAGTGTACACACAAACTATCTGCCTGGGAAGAGAGAAGGTATCCTCCATTCACTAGGTGTATTTTACCATTTGGAACACTGGTCCTATAAGATACTCCCTGTAAAAAGCAATCTGTGGTCAAGTCTGACTGGGTAATATAATGTCTGCTTGAGTAAATGATAAGAAGAAAGCCATCTCCTCCCTGGCTGGAGTTCCTTGGATGCATATTTAATCGTGGCTCTTCTATTGATTAGCTGTGTGAGCTTAGACTGCACATAACCAACTTTATTTTTTATTTCCAGAGTGCAGTTAGGAAGCTTGTTGCCTGGTGTTCTGTCAACCTAATAATGCAATGCCTCTGTCCACTGCTTTCCCTTCACCTCCCCCCACCTAACCCAAACACACACAAACACACACACACACATACACACATATACACATACACACACACACACATATATATACACATACACACATACACATACACACTATATACACACATACATACACAAATTATATACACATACACATACATATATACACGCATACATGCATACACACATATGCATGTGTGTGCACATATACATACATAGACACAGACACACATACAGACATGTGTATACACATACACACATTCACATATATACACACATACATACATATACATGTGTCTATATATGTATATGAGTGTATGTGTGTATACATGTGTCTGTGTGTATATGTATACATGTGTATGTGTTTATGTATGTATATGTATGTATACACATGTATGTGTGGCTTCCTCTTCTAAGGGTTAACTAGCAGAATTCTGAATAAACTGCTGTCTCCTTCACAACTGCTAATTGACAGAGCTGTGGATGTCTGTTGGGCTTTCAGATGCAAGGCGGTCTTTTTGTTTCTCTCAGGCCACTCTCCTCTTGTACTCTCCATACCAGCTACTCTGAAACTTACTACAGATTTTCCAGCCTGAAGCTCACCAACATGTGGAATGGTCTAGTGAGTGGCTCAGAGCAGCAGAACCCTGAGTCAGGCTGCTGAGGGTCAAGTCACCTAAGTTCTCTAACATTAGGGTCCTCATCCATAAGAAAAAGATGATCATTTATCCAGTTAGCAAATATGATTTGAGCATTGTCACAGTCTATTTGGGTTGCTATAACAAAATACCATAGACTGGGTGACTTGCAAACAACTGAAATTTATTTCCCACAACTCTACAGGTTGGGAAGTCCAAGATCAAGATGCTAGCAAAGTTGGTGTCTGGTGAGGACCTGTTTTTTGGCTCCCAGATGCCACCTACTTGCCATGTCCTCAACATGGTAGGAGGAGCAAATGAGCTCCCTTGGTCCTATCTTATAAGTGCATTAATTTCACAAGGGCTCCACCTTCCTGATCTAAACACCACTCAAGGCCCCACCTCCTAATACTACCACCTTGGAGGTTAGGATTTCGTTTTTTTATTTTTAATTTTTGTAGGTACATAGTAGATGTATATATTTACGGGGTACATGAGACTTTTACCACATCAAGATAAATGGTGTACCCATCACCTCAAGCATTTATCATTTACTTGTGTTATGAACATTCCAATTACATTCATTTAGTTATTTATAAATGTACAATAGATTCTTGTTGGCTGTAGTCACCCTGTTGTGCTATCAAATACTAGATCTTATTCATTCTAACCATATTTTTGTACTCATGGGATTTCCCCATACGAATTTGGAGAGACACAAACATTTAGGTCATAGTAGGTATCTGTGTGCCAGGTACTCATTTTAGTCCTGGGAATATAGCAGGAGACAAAACAAATAAGGTCCCTAAATTCATGAAATTTACATTTCACTGGGGAAATTAATAGGATAATACATATCTCTTAATATTGATGTGGGGTTAGTAAGGTAATCCATTATCTCATTTAATCCACATTGGAGACTATATCTTTCTTATAAGTACTCAGTAAACCTTAGCTTTTATGATGATTATATTATGTGGAGGGGGTATAAATTCCCCTATAACTCTACAAACTTTTCTTCATCTACCCCTACTCTTACTTCTGTAGCAAATTAAACAGTTGTAATTCTCAAAGCTACCCATGGTGGGTGAGACTACACCTTCTACTATAGCCAGGACCTTGGCACTTCACTCCAACTTGCTAGACCATAAGGAGGAGTTTCTCCCTTGACAGCTAGTGGGAGGGGAAGGAGAGGAACCTTGAGATCAAAATCGGCCGTAGAATACTATAAATAAGTATACAGATGGCTGGATGCCGTGGTGGCTCATGCCTGTAATCCCAGCACTTTGGGAGGTGGAGGTGGGTGGATCATGAGGTCAAGAGATCAAGACCATCCTGGCCAACATGGTGAAACCCTGTCTCTACTAAAAATTCCCAGCACAAAAAAATTAGCTGGGTGTGGTGGCACACACCTATAGTCCCAGATACTCAGGAAACTGAGACAGGAGAATCGCTTGAACCCTGGAGGCGGAGGTTGTAATGAACTGAGATCACGCCATTGCACTCTAGCCTGGCGACGGAGCCAGACTCCATCTCAAGAAAAAGTATACAGATGACAGAAACCAGAGAATTTTTAAAAATCTGACTCAAGGTGGAGCCATGGACTCCAACTGGAAAGAGATGACCATGAAACTGCCCCAAGCTCGTGTGGCTCAAAAAAGAGGCAGCACAGGATTTGAACTCAGGGCTCTCAGACTCCAGAGCCTGCTATTCCCAGAGAGAGGGCACTGCCTTTCTGAAGACTCCTTGATTGCCCCAAGTTGGAATCAGTGTGATTCTGCGAAATGGTTATGGACAAGGGTCTCCAGGGACATTTTAGCAGTGCAAAAGTAAGGCAAAGAAATTCTGCTCAACAAAAAAGCTGTCCCAAGACACTGTTGCTGCAAAAAACAGGGGAACAGGGAAAATTGTGGCATCAAGGTAGACTGCTGCTTCTAGAAATGCATTTCAGCTGAGGGGTGAAGAGGACAATGAGGAATTATCCAGTCTCTATTTCCCTTCCTGACTTTCAGACTGAGTTTACACCTCCATGCTTTAGAGATATGAGAGCTAGAAACTGACAGATCTTGATGATCTTGAGAGTCTTTCAAATTTGAGGCAAAAACTAAATACCAGAAACTGTCCACAGGAGATTCTAAGACTCTGGACATGAGAACTGACTTGAGCCCAAGGGACAGCATGTGACTTGAGAACCGGAGCAGGCCATCTTCTCTCTTCCCCTCCATGGACCTGCCTGGCTTCTCTCTGGCAAGCTGAGGTCTGCAGCTCTAGAAGCACCTGGGATGACCATGGTGGCAGTGGTGAGCCTTCCTTGAGGGGCCTCACAATCCCTGGACCTCCTCAAGGGGAGCAGAGCAGGAAGAACATGGTGAACACCATGCAGATTGTCGGTGTTACAGAATTATTGGAAGAATAATTGGGGGCCAAGTGCTTTCTTGGGTAAAACAAAGGGACTCTGGGTAATGCAATTTAATCTTTAAAAGTTTACATGTCTTTATGTTTTAGTACTTAAAGGTGAGGCTAAGAGGATTTAGAAATATTTCTTTCCCTCCATCCAAGAGGAAATGGAGGTTCTTCTATTTTATCCAAAGCTAATCCCCCACTTTTGTTCTGGATTTTATCCAAACCATGCTGCTAGGAAACTTGTGAATTACAACTCAGATCTGCATAGCTCCAAAGTCATCCTCCCACAGAACAGTACTTGCCCATCTTTACCCGACATGTTGTGTTTGCATTCCTGCCCTCTCATTAGATTGTGAGCCCCTGATGACAGAGAATCTGGTGTTTCACTATGGCTGGGTACAGCAGCTTGACTGTCACAAGTTCTCAACAGGTTAATCAGACAGCACTTGGTCTGAATTCTTCAAGAATGAGTAAGAGGAGAGGACTCAAGATGGCACTGTGAGAACAACCCAGGATTGAAGCTCTCGGTCAATGCGCGGAGAGGTTGAGTCAGGGCCGCATTTCCAGACGGATCTTTGTTGCCCACAGAACGGGGAAATTCCCAGGTATAAAAGAGACATGGGACGCCAGGCAGAGGCTTTGGCCAGTGCAGCGGCAGCCGGCGCTACACAGCGCTCCACACAAACCGCACTGGTCCATGTGCCCTGTTGAACCGGCAACCCGTGACTTGAGAGGGCTGAGCTTGAGACTGAATGGGACTTGGACAGTGAGCCAGCCCAGGAGATTCCAGGGATGCAGTGTTTGGGGTAGCACAGTGGGACAAACAAAACGGCAATTACAAACGCTCCCGGTGGAGACGTTCCCTGAGGGCACAGCTCCATGAGGGAGGGGTGTCCACCATTACTGAGGCAATCACCCCTACTGAGGTACACGCCCATTGCTGATGCAGCCTGCCGTTGCCAAGGCAACCCGCTACAACAGAGAGCCTCCGCCGCAGGGCGTAGCCCGTGGCAGCAGGGCGGAGACTGCAGCAGAAGGGCAGAGCCTGCAGTAACAGGGTGAACCTCACACCAGCAGGGCGGAGCCTCGGCAGGCAAATAGTGACTAGACTGCCTCCGAGCTGGGCAGGACAGCACAGCGGACACTCAAATATAAAGCCCCAACCCCCACAGACAGAGCATCTGAGAAAAAAAGGGTTTTCTTTATGAGTTCTGTTGCAGCAGAATTAAACACAGCAGCCTAACAGCCCTGAATGAACAACAGAGCTCATAGCTCAGCAATTGAGCTCTATAAAGTGCGGACTGTCTCCTCAAGCAGCTCCCTGACCCCTCTATATCCAAAAGACTGACATTTGGTAGGCATCATTCTGTGACAAAGATAGCAGAAAAAGAAACTGGTAGCATCCCTCACTGTTCTGCAGCTGCTATAGGTGCACCCCAGACAAGCAGGGCCTGGAGTGGACCTCAGCAGTCGTACAGCGAAGGGGCTAGACTGGTAGAAGGAAAACCAAGTAACAGAAATACTTCATCATCAACAATCTGGGTGTCCATTCAGAGACCCAATCGAAAAGTCAGCAACTACACAGATGACAGGTGGATAAATCCACAAAGATGGGAAGAAACCAGCGCAAAAAGGAGGAAAAGACCCGAAACCAGAACACCTCGCCTCCTAGAAAGGACCAAAACTCCTCACCAGCAAGGGAACAAAGCTGGACGGAGAATGACTGTGATGAAATGATGGAATTAAACTTCAGAAGGTGGATAATGAGAAACTTTTGTGAGCTAAAAGAACATGTTTTAAATCAATGCAAAGAAACTAAGAACCTTGAAAAAAGATATGAAAAAAGATTCGAGGAAATGATAACAAGAATGGATAACTTAGAGAGGAATATGAATGAATTAAAGGAGCTGAAAAACACAATACGAGAACTTCGTGAAGCATGCACAAGTTTCAATAGCCGAATCGACCAAGCAGAAGAAAGAATATCAGAAGTTGAAGATCAACTCAATGAAATAAAATGAGAAACCAAGATCAGAGAAAAAAGCGCAAAAAGGAATGAGCAAAGTCTCCAAGAAATGTGGGACTATGTGAACAGACCTAGCCTACGTTTGATAGGTGTACCAGAAGGGGACGAAGAGAATGAATCCAAGCTGGAAAATACCCTTCAGGACATTCTCCAGGAAAATTTCCCCCACCTAGCAAGACAGGCCAACACTCAAATGCAGGAAATACAGAGAACACCACAAAGATATTCCGCAAGAAGAGCAACCCCAAGGCACATAATCGTCAGATTCAACAAGATTGAAATGAAGGAGAAAATACTAAGGGCAGCCAGAGAGAAAGGTCAAGTCACCCACAAAGGGAAGCCCATCAGACTCACAGCAGATCTCTCGGCAGAAACACTACAAGCCAGAAGAGAGTGGGGGCCAATATTCAACATCCTTAAAGAAAAGAACTTTCAACCCAGAATTTCATATCCAGCCAAACTGAGCTTCAGAAGTGAAGGAAAAATAAAATCCTTTGCAAACAAGTACTCAGAGATTTTGTCACCACCAGGCCTGCTTTACAAGAGCTCCTAAAAGAGGCACTACACATAGAAAGGAACAACCAGTACCAGCCATTCCAAAATCACACTAAATGCTAAAGAGGACCAACATAATGAATAATCTACAACAACTAACAGGCAAAACAGCCAGCTAGCATCAAAATGGCAGTATCAAATTCACACATAACAATATTAATCCTAAATGTAAATGGACTCAATGCACCAATCAAAAACACAGACTGGCAAATTGGATAAAAATCTAAAACCCATCAGTGTGCTATATCCAGGAAACCCATCTCACATGCAAGGATACACAAAGGCTCAAAATAAAGGGATGGAGGAAGATTTACCAAGCAAATGGAGAGCAAAAAAAAGCAGGAGTTGCAATACTCATCTCTGATAAAATAGACTTTAAAGCAACAAAGATCAAAAGAGACAAAGAAGGCCATTACATAATGGTAAAAGGATCGATACAACAAGAAGAGCTAACGATCCTGAACATATATGGACCCAATACAGGAGCACCCAGATACATAAGGCAAGTTCTTAATGACTTACAAAGAGACTTAGACTCCCACACAATATTAGTGGGAGACTTTAACACTCCACTGTTAATATTAGACAGATCAACCAGACAGAAAATCAACAAGGATATCCAGGGCTTGAACTCAGACCTGGAACAAGCAAACCTGATAGACATTTACAGAACTCTCCACCCCAAATCCACAGAATATACATTCTTCTCAGCACCACATCACACCTACTCTAAAATTCACCACATAATTGGAAGTAAAGCACTCCTCAGCAAATGCAAAACAACTGAAATCATAACAAACAGCCTCTAAGACCATAGTGCAATCAAGTTAGAACTCAGAATTCAGAAACCAACCCAGAACTGCACAGCTTCATGGAAACTGAACAACTGGCTCTTTAATGTTGACTGGGTAAACAACGAAATGAAGGAAGAAATAAAGAAGTTCCTCGAAACCAATGAGAACGAAGACACAACATGCCAGAATCTCTGGGATACATTTAAAGCAGTCTCTAGAGGAAAGTATATAGCAATAAGTGCCCATATGAGGAGAATGGAGAGATCCAAAATTGACACCCTATCGTCAAAATTGAAAGAGCTAGAGGAGCAAGATCAAAAAAACTCAAAACCCAGCAGGAGACAAGAAATAACTAAGATCAGAGCTGAGCTGAAGGAGATTGAGATACGAAAAACCCTTCAAAAAATCAATAAATCCAAGAGCTGGTTTTTTGAAAAGATCAACAAAATAGACAGACCACTAGCCAGATTGATTAAAAAGAAAAGAGAGAACAACCAAATAGATGCAATAAAAAATGATAAAGGGGAAATCATCACAGATTCCACAGAAATTCAGACCATCACCAGAGAATATTATAAACAACTCTATGCACATAAACTAGTAAACCTGGAAGAAATGGATAAATTCCTGGACTCCTGTGTCCTCCCAAGCCTAAACCAGGAGGAAGCTGAAACTATGAATAGACCAATAACAAGGTCTGAAGTCGAGGCAGCAATTAAGAGCCTACCACACAAAAAAAGCCCAGATCCAGACGGGTTCACAGCCGAATTCTACCAGACACACAAAGAGGAGCTGGTACCATTCCTTCTGAAACTATTCTAAATAATCCAAAAAGAGGGAAGCCTTCCCAAATCATTTTATGAGACCAATATCATCCTGATACCAAAACCTGGCAGAGACCCAACAAGAAAAGAAAACTTCAGGCCAATATCCATGATGAACATAGATGCAAAAATCTTCAATAAAATATTGGCAAGCCGATTGCAACAGCAAATCAAAAAACTTATTCATCATGATCAAGTAGGATTCATCCCGGGGATGCAAGGCTGGTTCAACATATGCAAGTCTATAAACGTAATTCACCGCATAAACAGAACCAAAACCAAAAACCACATGATTATCTCAATTGACGCAGAGAAGGTATTTGACAAAATTCAACAGCCCTTTATGCTAAAAACCCTCAATAAACTCGGTATCGATGGAACGTATCTCAAAGTAATAAAAGCTATTTATGACAAACCAACAGCCAATATCATACTGAATGGGCAAAAACTGGAAGCATTCCCTTTGAAATCTGGCACTAGACAAGGATGCCCTCTTTCACCACTCCTATTCAATATAGTTCTGGAAGTTCTAGCCAGAGCAATCAGACAACAAAAAGAAATAAAGGGTATTCAAATAGGAAAGGTGGAAGCCAAATTGTCTCTATTTGCAGACGACATGATAGTATACCTAGAAGACCCCATCACCTCAGCCCAAAAACTCCTGAAACTGATAAGCAACTTCAGCAAAGTCTCAGGATATAAAATCAATGTGTAAAAATCACAAGCATTCATCTACACCAATAACAGACTTAAAGAAAGCCAAATCAAGAACGAACTGCCATTCACAATTGCTACAAAAGGAATAAAATACCTTGGAATACAACTCACAAGGAACGTAAGGGACCTCTTCAAGGAGAACTACAAACCACTGCTCAACGAAATCAGAGAGGACACAAACAGATGGAGAAACATTCCATGTTCATGGTTAGGAAGAATTAATATCGTGAAAATGGCTATACTGCCCAAAGTAATTTACAGAATCAACGCTATCCCCATCAAGCTACCATTGACTTTCTTCACAGAACTGGAAAAAACCACCATGAACTTCATATGGAACCAAAAGAGAGCCCGCATAGCCAAGTCAATTCTAAGCAAAAAGAACACAGTGGGGGGCATCACACTACCGGATTTCAAACTATACTACAAGGCTACAGTAATCAAAACAGCATGGTACTGGTACCAAAACAGAGATATAGACCAATGGAACAGAACAGAGGCATCGGAGGCAACACAACATATCTACAACCATACAATCTTTGATAAACCTGACAAAAACAAGCAATGGGGAAAGGATTCCCTGTTTAACAAATGGTGTTGGGAAAACTGGCTAGCCATGTGCAGAAAGCAGAAACTGGACCCCTTCCTGACACCTTACACTAAAATTAACTCCAGATGGATTAAACACTTAAACATAAGACCTGGCACCATAAAAACCCTAGAGGAAAATCTAGGCAAAACCATCCAAGACATAGGAGTAGGCAAGGACTTCATGAACAAAACACCAAAAGCATTGGCAACAAAAGCCAAAATAGACAAATGGGACCTAATGAAACTCCACAGCTTCTGCACAGCTTCAGTCACTAGAGTGAATCGGCAACCAACAGAATGAGAAAAAATTTTTGCAGTTTACTCATCTGACAAAGGGCTGATATCCAGAATTTACAAAGAACTCAAACAGATTTACAGGAAAAAAACAAACAAGCCCATTCAAAAGTGGGCAAAGGATATGAACAGACACTTTACGAAAGAAGACCTATATGAGGCCAACAATCATATGAAAAAATGCTCATCGTCACTGGTCATCAGAGAGATGCAAATCAAAACCACATTGAGATACCATCTCACGCCAATTAGAATGGCGATCATTAAAAAATCTGGAGACAACAGATGCTGGAGAGGATGTGGAGAAAAAGGAACACTTTTACACTGTTGGTGGGAGTGTAAATTAGTCCAACCATTGTGGAAGACAGTGTGGCGATTCCTCAAGGACCTAGAAATAGAAATTCCATTTGACCCCAGCAATCCCATTACTGGGTATATATCCAAAGGGCTATAAATCGTTCTACTATAAGGACACATGCACACGAATGTTCATTGCAGCACTGTTTACAATAGCAAAGACCTGGAATCAACCCAAATGCCCATCGATGATAGACTGGATTGGGAAAATGTGGCACATATACACCATGGAATATTATGCAGCAATCAGAAACGATGAGTTTGTGTCGTTTGTAGGGACATGGATGAATCTGGAGAACATCATTCTCAGCAAACTGACACAAGAACAGAAAATGAAACACCGCATATTCTCACTCATAGGCGGGTGATGAAAAATGAGAACACATGGACACAGGGAGGGGAGTACTAAACACTGGGGTCTATTGGGGGGAAAAGGGGAGGGCCAGTGGGAGGGGGAGGTAGGGAGGGATAGCCTGGGGAGAAATGCCAAATGTGGGTGAAGGGGAGAAAGGAAGCAAAACACACTGCCATGTGTGTACCTATGCAACTGTCTTGCATGTTCTGCACATGTACCCCAAAACCTAAAAAGCAATAAAAAAAAAAGAATGAGTAAGACTAAGATGGGTTGAAGCTGCTAATCAGGGTTTCCCAAACTTTCAGCATGCACTGGAATTGACTAGGTGGCTTATAAAATGTGTATTGCCAACTCAGATGCAGTAGGTCCTAGTGGATCCCAAGCCCTTAGTTGTTAATAAGCACAGGCAAGGATCCTGATGAGGCAACACAGAGACACTGTGCCACAAAACTGTCATCAACTTCTCCAGCCCTTCCTGGGCTCCCTTTCCTCTGACATCGCTCAGCACTCTTGTCTACGCACACATGATAAAATACTTTCTTATGGTGTTTTTCATGATTCAAGGGTGTATCTCTCAAGCCTTCTGAGTGACCCCAGCTAAAAGCCCTCTTTAAATTTGATAACATTGTGTCTGTGCTTCCTCTAAGACACACATACTTGACACTCAGCAGTGTTCATGCTCATGCCTCATCTGCTCCACTGAGCTCTAACCATCTGGAATTTTGCAGAAGAGAGAAGGATGCTCATAGTCATTGAACACTTTGAGTGGTTGGTGTGGTGCTCCACCAAGATCTCCTGCCTTTGGACAGACAGGGGATATTGCCTGCCTACACCAGGGATTGCCTTCCATTGATAGAAGCCACCTCATCCAAGGTTACACGTCCTCCCTGAAGACAGGATTCAGTGCAAGGGGACAAAGGACAAAGGTCCCCTTGACTCAGGATATCTCTAAAGGGCCAGCTGCTCAGCTCTGCAGCTCCCATGGAAAGGGCTCAGCCCCCTGCTGCAAGTCAGCTCCTCCAGCTCAGTCTTGCCTCCCTCCCAGGACTCCCTCTGAAAGCACTCCCTAGTACTCATCTGCACACCAGTCTCAGAATCTAAGAGTCTGTTTCCAGGGGACTAGGACCTACAACACACCTACTATGTGCCAGGCACCAAACTAGTTTTTCATAGGCAGGGTCTCATCTAACCCTCACTAAATTCAAAAGATGGACCTCACCACATTAGTATAGCTGAGGCTGCTGACACTCAGAGAGGGTGACTAACTTACCAAAGACCAAAGGGACGGTAAGTGCAACATCACAATTCAAATGCACGGCTGACTGACTCCAAAGCTCTTTCCATCACACTATGAAAACAACATTAGCCAATTAATCTTTCTTCATCTCTTCAGCACCTAGTATGATAGTAAATAAATATTTGCCAAGGAAATAGCTAAAGAATAGACACATTTTGAAGTTCTAGGGAGTAGAAGCTGTAACTTATATCTGTGTGAAATTTTCGCTGTAGCTTTGTGCTAGGCTGGGTATGCAGCTCCATCGAGGCTGCCAAATACCCTGATGACATCAAGGGCTCAAGGAAGCATGGCCTTAGAGTCCTCGAATGGTATTTTAGTCTTCACTGAGATATAGACTGACTAGCAATCTAATTTTCTTTTATATTTGCTAATTTTATTTGAAGGTGAGGGCCTGTGCAAATGTATGTAAAGGCTATTACTTTACTTTAAAGTACGTCTTACCCCTCAGCCTTCTCCCACGTCAGGGTCAGGGAGCACCTGTTGTTCAGATGTGTACAACTTGCCAAGATGCTCCGTCACCTCCATCCAAAGCCTGCCGCACAACCACACAACCTAGTGACAAGACTGATCTTGTTACTAGGTGCAAGTGTGCTGAGAATGCACACAGAGGTCAAGCAATCTGTGAAGGAGTCTTCAAAGCACACCTACCTCTGGCTGTATCTATTCCTGACTACTGCCTTGTAGAAAGTTAGCTCATCCTGCTCATCTTCCAAGGGGGAGAATCCCTACCAGACCTCAACTCTGGATTCTACATCAGGCTTTGTGAGATCACGAGGGATCTGTTATTAACTGTGATTTACTTGGTGTGCATGTGTGGAGTTTCTTAAATTATTCAGTGTGGCTGGGAGAACATCTTCAGTGAAGCTCTGCCTGTGTCCACTTCTGTTCTAAGATACTGTCAGATCTGGGGCAGTTCTACATACTCAAGGAATGCTAAGCGGGCCTCTGAAATACATATGTGCAGCTACTTTGCCAGCTAATGAGGCAGCCCAGAAACTGAAGAACACCTGATAACCCCCCAAGACAGGGATTCACACAGTGCTGACCCCAGAGGGGTCAAAGGCAGATGACTTTCTGGTATGTTTGTTCAAAACAATTTCCCATTAATGTGGGTTCTGTGCAACCTGAATGAAGCAGCAGTTTTGATGGAATCTCCAGGTTGTTTTTTCATCTATCTTCAAAATGAACCACACTCTTGTCTTAATGAAAATGCTACTCAATTACTATGATTTTATTAACAAGACAAGTGTAGCTATTTAGTGTGTAACAATGCAAGAGTTATAATTCCAAGGGGATTGTCAGATGCTAATTCTATATTCAGAATGCAAAGCAAAAGTTTTATTAGCCTCTTCCCTGCAAAGGATACTTCTACTCCGTGCTGCAATAATATTTGGATTTGGTGCCTGGGTGGTTAGAGTCGTAAAGGTTGCTGTAGTCGTCAGCACATTATAAACCCATGAAAAATTCAACAGTTAAAGAGAGTTTGAACTAGACCTTAATCTTGGTTTTTGTCCACATAGAGCAAGTAGACCCAAGCACATTACCTTATATGCCCAAGGTGTCTCTTTTCTCTCCATTTGGATTATGGATTTTCACAGAATTTAGGCTAAAATCCCAAAGACACATTGCAGGTCCCCCAACCGTGCATTAGGCTTGAGCAAAGGAGAAGGGAGAAATCTTTAATTGGATGTGAGATGGAAATTTTAAATATGACCATACTGGATTTTTAAATAACTGAATGTGAATCTTAAGTATCAAAATGGGAGCTTTCCTATAAATAAAAGTGACTTTGAAGACATTACAAAGGTGCAGAGAAAGGATATTTGCCCAAAGACGGAAGTGATGGCTGAGGAAAAATAAAGCTGTTTCCTGTCTGTATTCTATTGAATTTCATGCATTTAATATACAAGTTACAGAAAGCTGATTCAATTCAGTACCACAGAAACTTTCTTACTAACTGGTATGTATGAAGCAGTGCTAGGAATACTTTAAGATAGTAAAAGATGAGAAATACCTGTCATGGCCCATATGGAAGTTATTATTAAAAGTAGAAACATATTTGTAAATCACTGCAATCATAGATGCTAAATTAAAAAATCAAGACATATTTTTTATAAGGTTTTGTTATATTTCTGACTGAAATTCCAATATTTGGAGGCTTGCAAATATTGGAATTTTTAGATAAAACTGTTAGAAACATTTTAATCTGTTTGGTTTCCACCAGTCAAAAAGAAATCACTGCCATATGGGTGGATCACCTGAGGTCAGGAGTTTGAGACCAGCCTGGTCAACATGATGAAACCTGATCTCTACTAAAAATACAAAATATTAGCCCAGCATGGTGGTGGGCACCTGTAATCCCAGCTACTCCGGAGGCTGAGGCAGGAGAATCACTTGAACCCGGGAGATGGAGGCTGCAGTGAACCAAGATCACTCCATTGCACTCCAGCCTGGGCAACATGAGCAAAACTTCATCTCAAAAAAATTAAATTAAATTAAATTAAAATACGTGTGTGTGTGTGTATCTCACTGTCATAATAAAATTACAGAGTAATATGAGTTCCTAGAAGATTTAAGAAACTTTCAAGGAGGGAACAGCATTTGATCTTGACCTTGAAGCATTTTAGCAAATAGAAAAGAGTAGGTAGTAAAGACATTGAGAAAACAAGGTTTTCATAGCCTCATTTATCTTCACAATGAACTGTTTGAACAAAATCCTTATTGTTTATGAGCAGATATTCTGAAGGATTTATCTACATGTGAGCGCTTAGTAAGTCTCTCTCTAACAGATAGAAAACGTCAGTTAAAACTAAACTTCTTGCTGGTATTTTTCAGTTTCCCCATTGAAAGTTCTCTGTGTCTGGGAATTCAGCTTGCCTCCTCCCTGCCACAAGACACCCTGGAGTAGCTGCAGCCACTGATCAGACTCCAGGATCTGGGTGTTGAATAGATCCTGAAAAAATTCAGTTTGCTTTAGATCATATTTCAGGCCGTCACAGAATTGTTTTGTAGACCTTCTCTATTCTAATCCCCTGACTTAAATTCTTGTCATTCTTTCCCTGAATTCTGATGTCTTTTTTTTTTGGACACCTTTATTCTGAAATCTGTGGAATTTATCTGTACTTATGACTAGTGCCACAAAGGATTTGATAAAGAACTCTAATAAGGTTGTAAACTCCTGGAGGCAGAGGCCTTTCCTATTTAGTTCCATTGCAGAGTTCCTAGTGCATTGCCTGAACATGTGTTTAACAAAGGTTTTTAAATGAATGGATTAAACTCCACTGCTGAATGGGAATGATTAATCACAGTAACTAATAAGAGACAATACAGAATGAATTTCAGCAAAAGAGCTTTGTACATGTTGAATAATTATTAGACCGATCGTAAGTAACTTAAGAATGTTTTAGGGTCTGCAAAGTTGTTTTGGCTATCCTGCAAGGTCAAAGCACCTCATAAAAATGATTGATGCTTTCTGCCTTCCGCTAAGCTGACAGCCCTCATCTCACACTGCAGTTTATGGTTCCTGACCCCACATTCCACAGTCGACCTGGAAGGGCTGTGTTTCTGTGAGCCAGCTCCGATAAGCCACCTGAAAATCTCCCTCTGAGGCAGGCAGGCAGGCGGACAGGCAGAAGGGGTCCACTGGAGCCAGCTGGCCCTCCCCTGCTCCTTCCCAAACTTCCCCAGATTCAGTCGTGATGTGTGTGACAGACAACAACGCTAATCTCTTCAGGAACACCCCGGAACACAGAGCTCATCTGTGCTTCTAGGCTGGATTTTGCAGAAAATGGGAGATGGCACCCAACCCCCTCCAGTGTGCCAAGAGTGTGGCTGGTCTATGTGATACCCGGGCAGCTGGCACACACTGGCACTCTCTGGGGTCGCCGCAGAAGCTGGTGAATGGTGCTCCGACTCTCAAGGGGGTGTACAATCTGCATGACAATATGTGCTCTGTGCTGTGAGGAAGGAACTCACGGTGGCCCAACACTTTGTACAGGATGCCACTGGACACAGAAGCCAGCCTCTAAGATTTGTGGTTTAACATCAGTCTGAAGTCCAGAAACCTGTCTGAAGTCAAAAGGACCAATCACATGGACAGTATATGAGAGCTGTTCAGCGGTCAGGTTTTTCCCTGCCCCTGAGAAAGCCCCCGGATGTGCCCAAGAAGCCGCAAGCCCCATTTGTAAAATGGAAGACTCCTTGCTAATTGACAGGACTGTGAATGGTGTGGCACTTTAAATTACCTTGGCATTAATTGCCTGGACAGGTTGTTCACTCAAATTGCCCTGGCTCGCTAATAACCTGAACGGGTTGGTGTTTTAAATGACCATGGCACTAATGGCCCAGGCTGGCTTCTATTTCACATCGTCCTGGCACTAATGGCCTGGAAAGGGGGCTTGCTTTGCAGATTAACGAGTGTCCTCCAAATGGTAAAGGATTATGGAAAAAGAAAGAAAAACAAGCATTTGCAAGGGAAATAAGAAAGAAGTTTTGCTTCTCTGCTCTTTCCCAGCATTAGGGGCTTTGTGAGCAGGTCTGGAGCGCATGCCGTCTCTGAAGAATATTGCACTTCTAACTCCCTCCCACTTTCTATGCTAATCCCAGGTAACCATTATATTTTTTCCCCTTAAAAAATTATATACAGTTAATTGAAGAAGAAACAACCCCTTCTCTGCTCCAGCCATAGTCTCTCTACTTTAATTTCTGTTCATTCCTATCCCCCACTCTCACCTATCCCCAAACCACTTACTTACCAAGCATTGATTGATTTATTGATTATCTTCTATGTACCAGACTCCTGTTGAGTCATTGAGGATAGAGATATAGAACCATAGACTGCATATCTAGACGCTTCCATGTATGTAGGAAACAGAGAGCCATTTACAAATAATTGTATTGCAATGTGATGAGCCTTGTGACAGAGTGATGATGCACTGAGAATGTGAATGGGGCTTGGAGGCTGTGAGAGGCTGCAGGGGGAGGTAGTCTGGAAGCGAGTCTTGAGAAAACAATAGGATGAGCTCCTCAAGGCAAGAACGCCTTGCAGAAAGAGAATTTACACAAAGGCAAAAGTCATGAAAAGGCAGAGCGGCAAACCCACAGCTCAAGAACCAGGTGTTGGGAAGCAAGGCTAGTTTTCTCAAGGGAAAGGTAGGCTGGAGCTAGATTGCAAAAGCCTTGGGAAAGCAGAAAGAGCTTTGAGCTGTATTTCTGAGATGGAGTCTCCTGCACTCAAAACCTGATTGTATATGGGGTTGGACAAGGAGGAGTCAAGGGTAGCTTCTAGGCTTCTGGCATTGATGATGTGGCAAAAGGTGTGGCACTTCACCAATATGAGGTTTACAGGAAGGAGCCAGGTTGGGGTGGAGCAGGAGGGACGTGAGGATGTGATTTTTTTGAGGGGAAAGATAACTGAGTTTTTGTTCATCTCTGTCAATTGCGTTCTACCCATCTTTGTCATGCCACTGTGTTTTGAAGCAAAACACAACAGTGTTTGAGGCACTGTGAGAATTGCACATTTCATGGGAGGCCTCCTTGGATTTCATCAAGAGGACCACCCCCACCAGGCAGTGTGGGGACTTAGATCCAGAAACTAATCAGTGTAGAGGGCTTAGTCCTCACGGTTAACAGGAATAAGAGGACAAATGGAACGGAAATCCCCTCCCTCTTCCTCTGTTCCATTCTCGCTCATTTTCATGACAATCTGAACTTGCAGTGGCTCTCAGGAGATGGTTTAGAAGTAGGATTTCCTTTGCCCCTCTTCTCCCGTGATCAGGGGAGTATAGAAAGAGAAATGGTTTTATAAAGGACAGAGTGTCTGTATAAGATTAACTACTATTGGAAATCTAAATGCTACCAATGTAATTTGACAAGTGAAACTGAAATTGAGAACTTGTTTTGTTTTTTCCACATTTTCAAGACTGACTGAATAAATGGAGAGAGTGATTTGATGGAAACAAATGGCTTTTATAGAGTCAACTGAAGTCAATTGAACAGAGATTAATTGAGAACCTACCATTTACAAAGCCCCATGCTAGGCACTGTGGGGTATGTCGAAATGAATAAAGCGTGGTTCCTGCTGTCAAGGAATTTAATGTCCCAGGCTAGATTACAGTCACTACACATTGTATTTAAAGCTGCTCTCTAATATGAGAGCTGGCCACAATGACCAGCCTCTCCAAAGTGAGATATAAACGTTTCTCTTTGTAGAAAAGGTACCTCCTTTTGGAGGGAAAGTTGTTCTTTCATCCAGCTATCAATAGACATAATGTTTGCTAAGTGCAAGGCACCGTGCTGGGCACAATGGGAGGCTTAAGATACGAAGACACAGATCCTGACCTCTAAGTTTTACCTGTGAACATCCAAAGCCCCTTAATGTCTGAGGAAAGGTATAGCAACCTCAATATTTTTTGTTAAAATAAACTCTCCTAGGATGTCTTTTAACCCAAATAATGATTCTTAACAAAAACTCATAGAGTTTGGACCTAGAAAGGAGCTTAGAAGTTTGCTAATCTCACGCCCATTTATTAAGAGCAGACTCAGAGAGTTTAGATGATCTGCCCAAGTACACACAGGTGGTTAGTGGCTGATCCAGAACCAGGACCTAGGTTCATCCTCCCTCCTCATCTAGTGCTGGTTCTGTGTAGCCCATCTCTGGTATCAGCAGATGCAACAAAACAAAAGCAAAGTTGAAAGACAGACAGACCCAGGAGTATCATAAGGGATTATATGAGAAAAATCTAGGCATGCCCATCTGGGTCTTTCTTTAGGAAAACAGATTTTCAGCAGTCTCACCAAGGACCTATATTTGCCAGTTTCATCAGTTGCACTCATAGATACGTGAAAAGGAAATCTCCCTGCAAAGGTAGGAAGTATGAGATCCTGTAAAGTTGAATTATTGCCAAACCAATGACAAGGTAAATAATTACAACTAGTAGCCACAGATTTTTCTTCTGGAAAAATGTGAAATGCTGTAGTGTGCTTTCTCCTGATAATATTGGTAAGGTCCTAACACTGCTTGGCCTTTAGTTTGCCACCTTTCACTCTCTCAGTCACTTTCATCTCCTTCAAGAAGCCTTCCCTGACTCCTTCTAGAAAATACCAGTGAGTTTAAGAGGTGGTAAGAGGATGAGAAGAAGATTATGATCAGGAACCAAGTTTTCTACTTTACAAATTTCTCTCCGATCCCTTTGAATCCTCACAGCCTGAAAGTTCATGAGAGTGAGCAGCCTGAGATTATTGGAATAGGTTTTATTATCCCATTTTACAGATGAAGACATTGAGGTTAGGTGTAAAGGTAGAGTCAAACCTCAAACACAGGCTTTCTGCCTTCAAATTTCATGCTTTTTTCTTTATACAACACTGATATCCCCCTGTCTGAATTTACATGCTAGTACAGTGATATCTTCTGCATTTTAGTTTGTTTTATCATTTTTCTCATGCCTCGTACCTCCAAAACTAAAGTATAAGCCATGAAATACATTCCTTTGTCTCTCCAGCATCTATTTGTTGAATGAACAAGTGAATAAAGTACAAATACAAATAGCTTCACAGTCAGAAGGCAACAATATGCAAAGAAGGCAAAAGCAACAGCAGGAAAACATAGAGATCAGCAAGTAGTATGGAGAGCTTGAAATTTAGGACTCGACATCCTCTCTGAATGTATCTTTATGCCTTTTATCTAAGCTATTTAACTGCATTTAAAAATAATCAATTCTTCAGGATACACAAAAAGGCATACCCAGTTGAATTTTCCATATATGAATCTTTGAAGCATTTTCCCTCTAAGTGGAAAGGAATGCTTTTGAAACAAACTATTTTAGAAATTACTTGGGCCAGATGGAAACCATTGAGATGTCAGGCCATGCCAGGCTGTTGTCTCCCCCACTTGGTTTTGGTTTGTTACTGAAGTTGTTGTATAACTTAAAAAAAAACACTTTATAATACTTCTTGGTAATGGGCTCTGCTAGCCCCCACAGTGGGTTCTGGAAGATCAAACTAGCTTTTGTGATAAATATTGTCATGAAACTAGTAATTAGCTTCTAATGATCCTGCATTTTTCATCGGCTGTGAAGCCATAAACAGATGAAGATTTTGGCTCCTTGGCAAATTCTTCTTGACATAGATACCTGGGAAAAGAAAAACAGAAAAGGTCTTTTGTGGTGCCCCAGGCCATAGAAACCTGGCAAGGAGTTCATATGCTTCCCCTCCCCTCCGGGAAGCACAGCAATTTATCCACCAATATTTTTTAACTCACTCCAAAATTGTGACTGTAGGCACTGCAGGTCAAGCAGATGAGTGAAATTTTTCTGACTTAATCCCCAAAAAGAAAAAGGACTGTTGGGTCTGTAAAATGCTGCCCTGACCTATAAAACAGAAAACTCAAGCAGTAAGAAGTAAGCTCTACAAAAGCAAGAGAAGCATACCAGCTCGTTACTTAGATTTTGTCTGATAAATTGAGATGGAAAAAAAAACCCTATGAGGATTTGTTCACTTCTATTATTTGACAAATATTTGGTGGACATTCTATATGCCAAGCACTGGCTTAGTTGCTGTAGGCAAACCTAAATTAGACATTGTTCTGGAAAGAGCTACCACCTCTAGCCTGGTTAGGAACACTCTCAAGAGAAGTTGAATTTACCATCAAAAACATCATGAATGAGTAGGAATTGTTAGGCAAAGGAAAGGAAAGTGAGCAAAAATAAGAGTGAAATGACACACCGTTGAAAGGAACAGTAAGTGTTGTCGTTATCAACCAAACTGGGGTTGGCTCTCCTGGCAGAGTCGAGCCGAAACATCCACACCAAGGTTTGCAGTGAGAGAAAGAAAGACATTTATTTGCAGGCACCAAGAAGATTGGGCAGCTAATGCTTAAGTCCCGACCTCTCCGATGACTTAGAAGAAAGGGTTTTTAAAGGCTGGGGGATATTTCAGGAAAGCAGACATTAGAGGAAAAATCATCAATCAATACGTGGAGGTTATAACAGTGGGATACCTTGAAGCGGGGTTTACAGGTCATAGGGAGATTCAAAGATTTTCTAATTGCAATTCGTTAAGGAAGAGAAGCTTTGTTTAAAAATTTGGGCAGGGCACAATGGCTCACACCTGTAATCCCAGCACTTTGGGAGGCCAAGGTGGATGGATTACATGAGGTGAGGAGTTTGAGAACGGCCTGGCCAACAGGCAAAACTCTGTCTCTACTAAAAATACAAAAATTAGTCGGGCATGGTGGCGCAATCCTGTTATCCCAGCTACTCGGGAGGCTGACGCAAGAGAATTGCTTGAATCCATGAGGTAGAGGTTGCAGTGAGCTGAGATTGTGCCACTGTACTCCAGCTTGGGCAAAAGAGCAACACTGTCTCAAAAATAAAAATATAAAAATGTGGGGTCGTTAGGAAAGAATGTTAGCTCTGGGTCGTTACTGCGACTGCCCCCAGAATCCTCAGGAAGAAACTTAGAACAAAGAACGATGGTCAGAGCTCAGTCCTTGGTTTCTCCTTATCTGAGGTGTACAGATTCGTTTGCTGGAGATCTGGGTTTCTGAAAAACAACTCAGGGTCATATGTGAAGATGTTATCTTCAGTTTCTACAGAGGGACCAAACTGTCCTGCCTCTAACTTCCTGGGCTGTTGTAGTCTACTGTTACTTTCCTGTTATCAATTTGCTTATTTACTTCTCAGGGCTAGCAAGGTGCCTGGAATTTCCCCTGGAGGAACTCAAGATCTTCCATTTTTTCTGTGCTTGGGGACCTACACCCTCTTAGAGGGGCTCCTTGTTTCTCTAATTTCTGGTGACTGGGGCAACAGATGAATGTGAGATTGGGGCAGCAAACAAGTTGGGACCTGAGTGTTTGAAGTGTCCATTCAGCAAACTCTGCTAACCAGTAGGTATTGCATCATAAATATTAATGAGAACTCCATAAGCGATCTGAGACGTGGTCACTGAGAACAGAGCCAACTCATGCTTTGCTTTCAAAAAGAATATTTCAGATTCTTCATAACATCCCACACAGAAAGCTCTTCTACCGCTTTAACCTCTCGTGACACTCCCACAATAGGAGAGAGACCAGCAGAAAGAAGCGCGAAATGGAAACCATGGGACCCTATACATATTTCTCCTTCGAATCCCTTCCTCTTTTGACACATCATTTAGCCTCTCTGAATCTCAATGTATTCATTTATATGACAAATTTGAGTAGTTATTAATCTGGGTACCCTAAATGAATTTCAGAGCCTTTGTGAACACCCTGAAACGTATGAAACCTTACTATAGGTACGAGTGTGCATCTTCATACAAGAAGGTCCACAATTTTCATGAGCTTTTCAAAGACTCAGTGACCTCAATAAAACTAAAGGTAACTGAATTAAGTTGTCTTTAATGTCAACTCAAAAATTCTCTAGTTCTGTAAGTCTGTGTTTAACATAAACCCTTCATTACAGACTGCCATATTGTCAACTTTTATAAAGCTCATGGACTAGTCATTTTTAAAATAGTGCCACAGAATATGTGTGTCTAGTAATCATTTGTGTGATAACGGGATCCTAAACCAAGTCACTTGCTGAAGGTCGCACAAAGGATAAAGTGACCTTTTCACTTGCAAACGACAGTGAAAGTGAATCCCATCTGGACAGGATCGCAGGGGAACGTGCTTAAACCAGCACTAGTCTAGGCAACCCCAATTGTATGGTCTTCCTGTACAACAATCCAGTACTATTGGAAACCGACTGAACCCCAATTCTACTCAAAATGTGAGTCAGTTCTGGAGCTTCATGTAACTGCCTCCATATTGATGAGGTTTATGTGGGCCATAGTGCTCCCCAAGACTGATAGGTTTAAAAAATTTATTCTATTTTGTACAATCAAAATTAAGGACCGTTAACAGAAGGATGCAATTGTTATTGAAGGTGGTAGACAGGAGACAGCAGAAATGTCTCCTAGAGAAGTCTAGTGAGTCACCAGGTAGGTCCCACAGGGCGATAGCTCTTCGGTGTGATCACCTCCAGGGATTTGCTGGTGGGGACAGAAGTGATTAGCCTCGAAGGCAAAGAATATAAAGTCATGATTCACAGAAGAAACTCAAAGGGCCAATGACGATTATCAAAAAAATTACTCTCACTAGTAATCTGGAAAATGCAAATTAAAGCAATGAGGTGATATCACTTCTTACTAATAAGATAGGCAAAATTTAAAAGTATGAGGAATAGCTAATCCTGGAAAGTTATTTTATATCTACGCATCTCTGTATTTTAAAATGGGTTATCTTCATGCAGTGTGTCATTTGGAAAAGTTAATAAAAAAATAAACAGAACAAAACAAAAGTGAAGCACAGAGGAGAGCAAAGAGATAAAATGGGGGAAGAGTTCAAGAACAGAAGGCAGGGGCCAGTGAAGGATGGAGTCTTTGAGAGAACGTGAGTGGAGAGGAATCGCCAGCCACCGAGTAGCTATGGTCTCTTTGAGAACGTGAATATATAAAATCCAACTTTAAATGTTTCTAAGTCTATGATATAAAACCCTCTCCCTTACCTCAAAACTTGGGTAAAGTCTGCCACTCACAAAGATTCTGTGTAGTTGTTCTTAGAATCCTGGGAAGCAAGGGGAAGAGAGAATCCCAGTCTGGAGACACAAGTAGAATCAGGAACTACAGAGGGGCAGGGATTCAGAGGTAGAGTGACCACAAGAATTCCAGCTCCTGGGAATTCACAGAAATCTTGGGAAAAGCATTGCAATCCCCAAAGAATGGGAAAGGGCATTTGTGGCTATTTTAGCTAAATCTCAAAAACTTAGATGACCCCAGCTAATAATATTGGAGTAACAAATAGTTACATAAGAATTTTAGCAGGCCCTGTTCTACCTTGGCCTGGGAGACACTGTCTCTTTCAGATAATTTTGTCCATTTCTTCGTTAATCTGTTATATATTAAAGTCTTGCTTTAATTCTCAGAGGGCGATCCTATTTCCAAGTCCTGGGGTTCTACCTTCCTATTGTTCCCTGGTACCAACCCATGATCAAAGTGCAACTGTATGCCCTAATTCACAACTTTTATTTTCTGCTGGTGGTACAACTAAAATACTTGGTGAATCAGCAGAATCACGTAAGGCACAAATCTCAAAGTGATTCTGTTAATTCGCCAAATTTGGATCTTTACACTTTGCAAATGGAAACAACAGGCTGGTGTTAATATAGCATCTTGAGGGCCAGACGCGGTGGCTCACGCCTATAATCCTAATACTTTGGAAGGCTGAGGTGGGTGGATCACTTCAGTTCAGGAATTTGAGACCAGCCTGGGCAACATATTAAGACCTCATCTCTGCAAAAAAATAAGTCAAAAAATAAGCCAGGCATGGTGGTATACCTATAGTCTCGGCTACTCAGGAGGCTTAGGTAGGAGTGTTGCTTGAGCTTAGGAGGTCAAGGTTATTCACAATGAGCACTAATTGCACCACTGCACTACAGCTGGGGCAACACAGCAAGACCCTGTCTCAAAAAAAAGGTATATACATATATATACACACATACATATATATGTATATACACATAAATATATATGTATACACACACACACACACACACACACACACACACACACACACACATATATGGCATCTCATAGAAGGAAATTAGCCATGCACTTCAACATTGAAATCTGGCATATTTCTAAGTTGATATGTAACAAGATGATATTGCAGGTGCAAGGCAGGATACTAGGGACATGAGAAGAATGCAGCACTATGCCGGCTCTCAAGCAGCTGACAATCTGTAGTGGGAGGTGATGTACAGCTCAAGGGGGTGATGTAGCACAGTAGAAGCTCCAAGAGCCCAAAGACACAGTGAGAGGGACAGGTCTGAGTCAGGCTGGGCTGTCTTATCCTCTTTGTGTCAGACACCCTTCATTGGCCTCATCTGCCCTGCTCCATTCTCTACCCTTGCTGTGGCCTTGAGATGGAGACTATGGACTCTACTACCCAGGTCCATGTGCCCCATGGCTCCTGGTTGGGTTCCTAAGAGAGGCACGCTGCTGAGCACCTCTGGGTGTTTCTTTCCTGTTGCCTCCTTCCTTTGACACCAGGATTCCAGCAGAATAAATGTTTGTTCTCCAGGTTTCTCCTCCATGGCTCAAGCTGCCCCTAGAGCTCCAATCACATTTCCTCCAGACCTAGAGGTGGTCAGGGCTTCTCCGTCTCTCATCTCTGGGTATCTCAAAACCTCTCGTTGAGTTACTCAGCCTGCTCACACTTGTCAGTGAAACCCACACTAATGCCCCTTCAGTTGAACCATCTGAATAGAAATCCAGTGGACATGCATTGAAACAAAGGTTGATCTCTCATCTGTGCTGTATGTCCATCATGGGTTAGCAGGCGGCTCTTCTCAGGGTCTAAGGCTGACGGATGCCCCAACATCTCAGCATGAGGCTTCCTCAGCTGTCACAGCAGGAGAGAGAACTGGAGGGCTCTCTGTTCTCTGACCAGGAAGCGATGTATATCATTTCTTTGCACAGTCCATTGGACCCTGGAAGTCATGTTCCAGCCACACTTGATCGTACAGGGCTGGGAAACGTAGAAGAGGAGAGGAGTATTTGGTGAGCAATAAATGCCTCTCTCCTCCACCCACCAGGATCTAAAAAGGGATGTGGCCAGTTTCACTCTGGGAAGGGCACAGTGGTGGTAGAAAGCAAGTCTTCAAGGATTTAGAGAAATGTGGTTCAGAAATCCTTGCTACTTATAAACATGTTTGTGAGCATGCTTCCATGTGTTCCTGTAACATGTAACTCTGGTTGTGATGTGCCAATAGTGGGTAATGGTAGCTTTTACAAAACCATTTTCCAGAGCTATGGCTGCTGTGGATTCTGAATTTTTGAAGATAATACTAAGAACTTGTTTAATATTGCTGGGAGGCTTTACATCTAAAAAATAAACATCCCTAACTTCATAATTTTGTCTGGGAATAGCCCTGATTATAGCCTTATAGTTATTATTCTCACCAACCACTACAACTCTTTAGGGGGTGATAATCCTGGGTAGAGACAGGTACAGTAGGCCTGAGATGACTTTATGTAATGGAGAAACTATCCCCACAGACTCATCTCTTCTCTCTACCCCCAAGGAACCACTGAAAGGAATAGAATCAAGTTCACTCTGTTTTCCCCAAAACAAGAGTTTTTAGTTCAGCATAACAACTGTAATTATGGAATTGCAGCTATTCATGCAATTATTCAGCAAATATTTATTGAGCCCCTATTAAGTGTCAAATGCCATACAAAGCTTTACACACTGAAAATACAGCAGTAAATAAGCAGGCATAGCCCTCCCCTCCTTGTCCTCCCGAGGATGATGGGCATTAAATAATGAATCACACAGTCATCTTTTTAGGTAACACGTATGACAAAAGTGATAAGAAGAAATGTAAAATGAGATATGAAAAGGAGGGTGGTCCCAAGACACAGAGGTCAGGGAGGCAGCAGAATGGGATGCTTGGTTGAATTCTATCCTGGAATGACTCTGGATTTTCAGAGGCTAGGAAGAGGCAGGAGGGGCTAAGGTTTGAGGTAGTCTTACTGCTCCAAGATATTTACATGGAGAAATACATGCACCTACATGGTCCAAAGCCTAAGCCCTATCAATTAGTTACTAGAGTTTCCCAAATCCAAAAAAGGAATTCTAGCAATATCATGGCCAAAGTCTAGACCTCCTAATGAATGTGGAAAACTCTTTGGTTTGAACTGAGCTCTGTCTATCTCTGCTCGGGCAGCACCAGGCATGTGGGATTGGTGGGCAGGACAGCTCTCCAGAAATTGACTTGCCTATAAAACCAAGCCACTAGCCTTCTGCAAAGACTTCTTCATGGAAGAGAGAGTCAGACAGATCATTTTTGTTTTCTTCCTGTTAGTAAATCTTCCAGCATTGGAAGAGAAAGGTGAGAACTTAGAGAAAAGAAATGTAAACAAAAACTAAAATGTTGATTTTAATTTTTATCAAACACACCTCTCCATCAAGGCCCTGGCAGGGCACTGTACAAAAAGAGAAAGACGCATCCTGCCTTTTAACGTGGGAGAGGCCACAGCACGCTGTCATGGGGAGGGCCTGTGGGGCAGTGCCTGGCAGCTGTTGCACAGCCCCACAACGCCAGGGCCCTGTTGGGGCCACTCTGCTACCAAAGTCATCGACAAGGAAGGTCCATGCTCCTTCATAGGAAGCAGAAGTCCCAGCAGCGGATTATCAGTGAAGGGAGCTGGAGCAGATAAGAAAAATAATTGATGGAGACCACCTGGTGGACAGTTGCTATTCATGTGGAATGAAACCTCCTCTGGGCTCCCAAAAATAATGGAGGGGATTTTCTGAGGTATTGAGTAACCTGCAATGGTAAGAAAAATGTCTGAAAAATGCAGGTAATTGGAAATTAAGAATGTGGACGATAAGTTCGCTGATAACCTCACCAAGCTCCTTTGGGTCAGAATTATGCAGTGATAGGGTTCTGGCTATCCAGACACCCTACTGAAAAGACAAATCGCAGGCCCAAATTCTCAAATCAGTTTGGAGAACATCTGTACAGTTTCTACTATGGAAGTCAAAAAAAAAGCCAAATGACCAGAAACTATCTAAAAATGGAGGCCGGGGGGGGGGGTAGAGGGGGGGGGGGCTGCAGAAGCAAACCTAAGCAAGGTGAGACCCCTGAATGTAAGGAAAGGAGAGAAGTCAGCAAATACAGACAATGATCTTTAGAAGATCCATTTTTAACCAGCTCGTGGGCCTAGCAGGAAGACCAAAAATGGGAAGAAAGGCTGAAAGACAAAGAGATCGGAGGAGCTGGACGCTCTTCAAGCAAACAGACCTGCAGGCACTGGGACAAGCCATACCAAGGTGTGAAGGGACCAGAAGACAGCAAGATGCCAAGTTGGCTGCGCACGGATCCCTGCAGAGACCTCGGAGGCAATGTGGCCAGATTGCTACAGAGGAGCTTAAAGAAATAGTGTGATTATCTAGGGACAAGGGAGACCCATTTAAAAGAAAACTTGCCCAGAAATAAAACCTTTCCCTGGAAACACTCAGCTGAGCCTCTTTCGAATGTGACTGAGCCTGAGGCCGCATGGGAGGAGGATCTGAATCCCATTCCCACCCACCCCAGCCCCGTGGAAATAGGGTAGGATGTGCCGCTCTGGAGATGGGGAGCCAGTCCCTGCACTGCTTATCTGCACTTGTCTGGCGTGCCCAGCTCACCACTTGGGCACAAGCTGCTCTCTTCCTTTCTGAATGTCAGGGTTCTTAACTGTAAGCAGCAGAAACCAACACTGACTGAGTTAAGCACAAAGTTTTGTTCTTAAAATATTGATTAGTTAACAGACAAACTAGGATGCTTGGAGAACCATATTTGGGGGTTTACATCCAAAATCTCAACACAGAACTCTTGCAGAGAGAAAACCCCTGCAGCCACCAAGCCCAGATACTTTAGCTGGTACCACCAAGCCCCTAAAGCCGATAGCCACAGTGGCTCCAGGAACCCTAACGTCCTGCAACCAGAATAAGGGATTCTTCAAGGACCCTGACTCCGGAATGGACAGCGCCCACGTCCTAGCAGGGAAACTGGGAAGGCAAGCTGTCGGCATTTTCCACTTCAATTGTAGAAGGCAGCTCTGTGTCCCATGGGAATCTATACAGTGGTGGCTCTCCAAACAGAGGACAGGCTTTCAGACACGGAGGGACCAAAAAGAATGACAAGCGTTCCACTGCGGTGACACCCGGCCTCATTTGTGACAGGAAAGGTCACATCCATCTTGTCATTTACCGGCATATCCCGGCTCTGCACACCTCCTTCCACCTATTCACCTCCCTGGTACTTAGCGCTTTTCTTAACCATCACACAGTTTGGAGTAAGGCCTTAGTGGCAGCTGAGCAACTCTCCCTCAGTCGCCAGGAGGATGTGGGGGAGGGCCAGGGAGGGAGCCAGGGAGGGAAGCTGTCTCTCCTCTGTGCCCAGGAGGGCCCGTGGCTTCTGCCCTCCCTAGCTTGAAGGGGAGGAGACAGGCTCCGTGAACATTCCCCAAAGTACAACTGTCCATCTGTTACACTTGGATGTAATGGGGGTGTTCTTTTTTTTCTTTAATCATTTTGCTACATTTTACTGGTAGCTTCCATGCTGTTTAAGCAGGTAATCATCTAGTCCTTAAAAACCCTGGCACGATTTATCAGAGAGTCTGCTTGGCTTTCTAATGAGTGATCATAATAGCTGTGCTTGCTGGTAGCTTCTTTTTTTCATTTTCAGATTTATCAAGGTCTGATTTAATTGCCATAAACAAGGAAAAACAAGATCAAATTAACAGATGAAATCATAGGGTTTGGCGCTGATACATATTAATGAGCTCTTACTTTTGTGATCTGGCTAATAATGACCCCAGACCTTGATAAAATTAGCCGAAAGGAAAACAAACATAGCAGAGCACTGCAGTGCTCGAATGCTTCTAGGCTGAGAGGCCACCAGATGCAAACAGAGGCTCCATCAGAGGGGGTGGGTTGGGGTGGAAAAGGGGTCTGTAGGACAAACAGCCTCGGTCGGTCCCATGCCTGAACCTGTGTCCCCTTCAGGCTAGACAATGTCTGCCAGTGCTGTTAGTGGCCCAGCCATGCCAGCTCCCCACGCCCCAAAGACACCCACACAGCCTGGTGGTGCTTGGATCTGAGAAATCAGACACAATATAAGGCACTCCTCAGTGGAATTCTCTTCAGTCCTTTTAACAGGCTTGAAGTATTTTACATCCGTAGGAAAACCACCTTTGAATTAGTGGTTTTGTTCTCTGAATTGGGCTTTGTATTTGCTCTAATCAAATTCCCTCTCACCCAGATAAGCATTAAATGTGGATCACATCATAGGCAGACACTTGCAACTCCCTGCCCGCTCTTCTCAGGGAGGGGAACTTGCCTTTGTTATGGAAATGATTCTCCATGGTGAGCCCACTCTGGGAAACCAGGCACCAGCCACAACACACCCTTTCCGCCCCTGGGTTTGCAAGGCTCCTAGACCGTGCAACTTGAGCAAGGAGTCTGATGTGGGATAAGAGTTATGTTTCTACAGAAACACATCATCAGATTTTTAAACAAGCACCTGGGCGGCAGTATTGGGAGGCGGTTAAGGATGGCAGCTGGGCGTCTGAGAAGCAGGCTCTGCATCCCTGTCCACCTCCAGCTGGGTCACCTCAGGCAAGTCCTTTAACCTGCTTAGCCTCACTTTCTCCATCTGTACAATGGAGGTATTAAAAATACCTGCTCCCAAGGGTCATCGGCAATTGAATGAGGTAATGTATATAAAGTACACAACACAGTTCCTAACCCATAATATGTACCTGAAAATTTCTTTACTGCACATATTTTTCTCCCCATTTTATAATAAAATCTCTAAGTAAGTATTCTTAAAATAAGCCTCCACGTTCCTGTTGATGGCGGTTCTCCAGTGAGGTCTTCAGACTAGCAGCATCAGCACCTTCCTGGAGAAACTTGGAAGCGCAAATTCTCCAGTTTCACCCCAGACCCCCGAATCAGAGGGTGAGGCTTTGCCATCTGCATTTTAAGAAACCTGTCAAGTCATTCCGGGGTGTGCCGGAGTTTGAGAGCCATTGGTATGAGGAAAATGTGGGAGGCAAATGTTGCCTATAAATTCCACCTGCCCAAATCTCTGCTTCTAAATCTGTTGGATGCCAGATACGGTGGCTCATGTATTTGTCATCTCAGCACTTTGGGAGGCTGAAGCAGGAGGATCACTTGAGCCCAGGAGGTTGAGGCTATAGAGATCTATGATTGCACCACTGCACTCCAGCCCAGGTGAGAAAATGAGACCTTATCTCTTAATAAAAAATCTTGGCTATTTTATATCTGTATCTATATTTATCTATATATCTATTATTTATTTCTATTAAACATCTCTATTTACATAGATTTATTTATATGTACATTTATATCTATATTCATTGGGTTGACGTTTACAAAAGTGACCTCAACACTATATTGATATCTATATAGCTAGACATAGACCTTATATTTATATTCATTGGGTTGACGTTTACAAAAATGGCTTCAACACCTAGTTGGTGTATTGTGAAAATGATATGAAACCCACCAAATGAGTTTCATATCATGAAAATGAAATGAGCCACAGTCTGCTTCTCTTCCTCAGGGCTTATTCAAAAGCAGGTTTTCAGAGAACGTTAAAACTTCATGGCCGCCTCAGTACCAGAGAAAAGAATCACTGAATCGCAGCTCCAATAGAAGAGGGGTATCTTTGGATACATCAGAAAGTCAGGAAGCTTCCTCACCATGACTCTGTTGGGATTGTGGACAGATGAAAGTGAAAAACTTAGGGAAAACACAAATCTTTTTACCCAAAATGTTTCAGCCAATAGCAATGACAAACATGGGGGAAAGTGCAGTTTTTATAAAGTACATTCTAAGGTTACAATCTTTTTGTGGGGTTTATCTGCACAAAAGATGGGTTTTATAAATGGATCAAATTGGTCAATCAGGACCTCAAATGTAAATTTTTATTTTTCTTATATGTTCCTGGAATATTTGTAGGTTCTTTGTACAGAAAAAGATTTGCAACCTAAAGAATCAGAAATTTGCTCTAGGCCATGATTTTGTTTGCAGTGTTTTCTGATTGTAAGAATCTTTTGTTTCAGGGGTTGTGTTATTACTATTCTTAATGTAATAAATGAATATTTATCTTAATAATTAGTCAAAAGGAATGCCTTTTCTTTAATTCCCAGAAAGTGCTGTGGAGCCTGAGGCAGACAATGCCACTCTGGGGCTATCTGCAGATTTTACATCTTGAATTACTTGTCCCCAACACTTGCAGCAAAAGTTCCTTTCAGGAAGGTTTGGCAATGATTATATTCCCTCACCAGGGTCTGACATCTGTCAATTCTATTACACTGTATAAGCTGTGACTGCTTTAGAGAGGAGAATTTTGGCTAATGGAATGGGTCCCATGACTGCATAGTTATATCTCTTGGATTTAAAATCCTTTAAAGATTAGAATTTCTCTGGATTGCAGGACAATGTGCATAAAAGTCATTCTTCTATCTCAGTATTAGCTGAAAACTGTTTTTCTTACTGGTGGCTCTAGTCTGTAACAGGACTGTTTTAGCTTAACTTCCCTTTATAGTTTAGAATTTCTTTTGATTTCATTTTTAGTATTACAACTGCATTAGCATAATTAGGGTCAAAAGACAATGTCCTGAAAATATAAATTAATATATGGCTAGGCTTTTATTAATTTGGCAATCCTGGAAATGCCATTGATGTTTGGGGTTCAATGTTTAAAAAAAAAAAGAAAGAAAGAAAAATTAGGAAGTGGTGGTATTACAGCTATTAGCCACTGGACAGCTAGATTCTCTCCAGTTTCTAAGACCCTGGTGGATAAGAATTAGGCTCAAGAAGACACAGAGAATAGATCCCTGAGACCCACTTAAGCCTAGACAAGGGACCCAGTTAGTGAATAGTACTGGAAAGCAAAGACTAGTATAACAGGCAAAGAGCGGTTAACAAGAAACACAAGAATATGAGGTAGGGCTGTAGATTATGTACTTGTAAAGGGCTCATTTAAGATGGAGAAAGAAAAAAAT
Source organism: Callithrix jacchus (assembly GCF_049354715.1). NCBI lineage: Eukaryota > Metazoa > Chordata > Mammalia > Primates > Cebidae > Callithrix > Callithrix jacchus. The sequence continues at coordinate 67,989,612 of NC_133514.1, read as the reverse complement.
GTGAATTCCCTGACAACCTCTGCCATCTACTTTCCTTTCCTTTGTTCAACTTAAGGCAGAAAAATGCAGTGGTTGAGTCTGGGGGTTGTGGAATCCTACAGACACAGATCTAAATCTTGTTTTATTCTGTTATTTACCAACTGTGCTTCACTGGGAAAGTTACTTAACTCCTCTAGGCTTCCGTTTCGTCATCACTAAAGCTAAGAGAATAATAGCACCTACCCCTTGTGGGAACGAAGTAAGTAACAGCTTGGCACAGAATAAGCGCTCAATTAGCACTATTATTCTATTTCCACGAAGTCCTGCTTTCAGTTAAGTTATGAATGAAGTACACAGAGTGAGCCAGGAAAGCAACAAAGCAAGGGGGTTGAGACAGCTTCCTGGTAGAAATGCTAAGCAAAGATTTGCTGGCTGCTTCTTTGTTTTTCATCACAACCTTGTCATGTGACTTTCTGGGCTTTTATCCTCTTCTTTCCTGTATCATAATGATAGGCAGAATAACGGCCCTCTGAAGATGGCTACATCCTGATACCCAGAACCTGTCAGTATGTTACCTGATGCAGCAGAAAGGACTTTGAAGACGGGATTAAATTACCGGTTTTGAGATAGGAGATTATCCTGGATTATCAGGGTGTGCCAGTACAATCCCAAGTTCCTCAGAATAGGGAAATGTGAGGATCAGAGTCAAAGGAGACATGGCAGCAGAGGCAGAGGTAGCGATTTGAAGATGGTGTACTGTTGGCTTTGAAGGTGGAGGCAGGGGCGGTGAACCAATGCATGTGGCGACCTCTAAAAGCTGCAAAGGGCTTTTAAACAAGGAGGAAAGAGTTTTTTTAAAGGAGGGAAAGAAATAGATTCTCCATTAGAAACTCCAGAAGGAAGCACAGGCCTACCAGTCTTAGCCCAGTGAAACCCATGGCAGACCTTTGACCTCCAGAACTGGAAGATGACAAATTTATGTTATTTGGAGCCACCAAGTTTGTAGCAATTTGTTATAGCAGCAATAGGAAACTAATCCCAGGGAACACTCATGTCGCTACACTCCAGGAGAGAACTAAAAAGAAAATTGACTCGGCTCATTATAACCAACAGGCTAATTTGTTTATTCTAGAAGTTCTGTAGACTGCTCCATTTTGACCTTCAAAGAATAGATAGTAAAGGTGAATTTTTATTTAAAAGTGATCGTGATTCACTCAGCAGAAATAATTATGTTTTGAAGGAAGGAAGTGCCTGGGTTTCATTTTAAAGATGATAGAGGAAGGGGGTTGGAGGAGGGTTAGTATCAAATCTTGGTTTTTATATCATTTGCAATGAATAGACAGTGATGTTCAAAAGAGGAAGTTACCAGAATACAGTCAACCCCTGTCTGTCATGCAGCCTTTGCATACACAATGGGCCAGAATGGGTTGAAAACCTCCAACAGAGCAAACCAAGGAACATCATCCTGATTTGAGACTACGCCTCAGCCCCTGGGGTGACAGTCATGGTGCAATTGCCCAGTTGCCTGGTGTTATGGCTCAGTTTCACTTTCAAGATTCTTTTGTCTCACTTTGAACACATCTTTACTCTCCTGCCTGGATCAGAGTCACCTGACTTCCCACATTTCATGACTACTCATGTTTGTCATATTAAACTCTCTTTTTGTTGGGGGAAAAAAGGCTTTGCCAAAGACGTGTCTAGGACCTTTAGGTGAGATCTAAAGAGCATACCAAATTGCTGGCTTGAAAATTGAGCCCCAAGAAATAGAATGAATCCCCAAATAATAGACCATATTCAGTTTTTACAAAAAAGAAAAAAAATCCATGAAACACAGGGTGAGTGATCAATTTGCCCTGTTAGATACAACCACATCCTACCAATTTGTACCCTAAAAGAATAAAAATAAATTGTATCAATTATACATTATCCAGTAAATAAATAAAAACAGTCTGAAAGAAAATTAACAAATACATAAATTATCCTACCTACTAGTGGCTGGTAGGCCCTCCAACAAAATGTGGTTGTCTTTTTATAAAATCCTTTTCAGAAGGCAATGACTAACAACTTTGACAAAACAGGCAGACGTCCACCAGAAAACATCAAAGAATGTGGTGATAGTACACTCATTTATTTAACAAAGACATAGTAAGCACCTATTGCATGCTGTGTGGGGTCACTTTGGGGACCAAGTCACATCCTGAGACTCTCTCTGCCTCTTATCTCCTCTGGGTGCTCATTCTTCAATTCCCAAATGGTAAGCAACCTTCCTCACAGTTCCCTGCTTCTGCAAGTCTCCCCGTGGGTACCACAGTTTCTTCCTATTCATTTGAGATGATGTTGGAAGTTCAAGGAAACTCAACTCACAGAGAGAAGAGGGCAGAGAGGGCCTCCTAACCATAACGAGAGTGTGATGCAGCGGGGAGGTCCTCCCCTAGGACACCCAGCACAGCACGTGCCCCACCCCATCTGTAAATCTCTGCTGCTACCACTGACATAGGATTCCAAAGAAAGATCCAGATGGTGGTCATGTCCAGATTTGCCTGGGCCTGGAAAAGGTTGTGGGCAAGTGGAAGACAGCCTGGTTTCAAAAATATCCTCCAGAATGTATCTATTAGGGTTTTCACATCAAGAAGCAAGGGGAGAAAGGCAAAGAGAAAAATAGGTTGGGGAAGGTGGGGACTGGATGGGATTTGTTCAAGACTAGATTTAAAACATTCTGCTCTTTTTTGAAACAACTTACTTTGTAATCATTGCCTTGGCGTCTGGCCCTCTCTCATTTAACCTCATCTGCCTGACTTTAAATTCATGGAACAGATTTTCACTGCCTTGGACTCCAAGCAGTTGGCTGGCGGAGCGTTCTTGGATGTTACCAAAAAAAGGCATTTGATACCATTAATCATATTGCCATATGTAATAAATTGGCTGCCTATGGTACATCGCCTAAAATTGTCACATGGTTCCAATCAGAGTTCTGCCAACTGAAAGTGGTTACTGGAAACTTTGACTCTCCCTTTCAGGCACGCCTTCCCTGTGTTCCACGGGCCGGTCCTGTTTGTGCTACACATTAATAACCTGCTGGCTCAACATCTGCACAAAGGCCAGTCCTTTCGAGGATGCATATGTTTGGGGGTGCTGCTCTGTAAGCAATAACCTGCTTGGTATCAACGTCACATCTTTACAGCCAGCCTTTGACAGCCAAGGCAGGGACTCAAAGGCTAACCTGATGCATCACTTAATTTATGGTTTTGCATCTGCCTCCATACTGATTCTTTTTAAACCTTCTCCTTGCCTGAAAATACATGTATATGGAATTTAGGAGAACAGTGTCCATGTCCTTTGAGGAGAATCCTGCAGCCTGGATTCGTCTCAGCCCAGGTGAGAAGTGTCTGCTATATCGCAGAAAGGATGCCCCAAATACATTTAAAAACCATTGAATCCATCAGGTGAGGAAGAGAGGTGGACAAACCCCGCAGTTCTTGGCAGTATCAGGCCATCACTGCTCCTGGCTTTCAAAGGTTACATATACATGTTGTTAGATTTCAGTTTTGTTGTTTCTCTTCGTCTTTTTTTCTCTAGCATGATCATGCGAATCTGGATAAAATTGTAATGAACTCACCCGTTTCCCCCAAATCAGTTGTTGTTTGGTTTGGTTTTGAAACTTTGAAAAACCTTTATGAAAATGTTTTGGAATTTGACTCCATTTTATTCAAAGTGGAAAGTACCATCTGTGTGTTTTAAGTAAATTTTCGTGAGTACCTACACGTACCATGCCCCTTTCTAGGTATTCGTGTGGGCATGAATATGTGTGCACGTGTCTCTTCTTTGTACACATCTGTATGTCCAGATTCCAGCTGGGGCCAGGTACTGAAATCCTGAAATACAGTTTTTGTCTCGTTTCCAGCAGCTCTAAAACAGGAAGTACAGGAAATCTTAGCCACCCCTCCCCCATCGTGGAAAACGTTCTACTCTCATGAAATTTGCAGCCTGATATTTGCAGGCCCAAGAGGTTCAGGCAGTTTGGGTAAGGTTCATATAAACATCCCTGCCACCATCTGAAACCCATAAATAATGCTTTGAGAGGTTGGGGAAAAAACCAAGGTCCCTCCTTTCTTCACACGTCTACGTCTTTTATCTTCGGTAAGACCTTGTGCAATGGAGCAAGAGAGCATTTGGGAAGAGTTTGAGCAAAAATTAATAGATGGCCTTAAAAATAAGAGCTCTGAGTGAAAAACTGAGCTAGTGGTGTACTCAGACTCACAGAGACCCAACAAAAGTTCCAGAGTCCCCATGAGGAAGAGAAGGTCTGGCATCCCCGCTGCCTTGGCCAAGTGCCGGAAAGAGGACGATCCAGGGCTCTGTTGATCTCAGCCGTTCCCATATAGGTGCAAATATAACAAGTTTGACCTTCAGTTCTCAGAAAAACAAACAATAAAAGTGAACTAAATGGCAAGTTCTGAAAAGAGTTAGAGGTTACTTGCATATCCCCTGAATTGGCAATGCTCTGGAGACCCATAAAAATTCAGTATTACACCCCACTGTGCAAAGGATTCTCCCTCACTGTCTATAGTGAAAAGTTCAAGTCTAAATATTCATCACTTGTATATTCAGGCACTTCGTTCCAGAATTCTGGTTCAAGGATGCAAAATGATTGTACATCTTTATTAACTGGTTTGTGTTTTGGACTGACAAATAGGTTGTCCTCACAGAGCCTCAGACACACCTCATTTAATCAGTCTTTTTTGAGCATGTGTTGAAATCAGCAATGGGGAACAGAGAAAAAAATCTCTGCCCTGGAAGATCATATAGTTTAGTTCAAACACACAAATTATGCACTATAATCTTATGTAGTTTTGTTTTGTTTTACTTTTCACAAAACTGTCTTAAACAAATTTTAATTCTACTGTATTAAAGGAAGTATAGGCTTTTTCTGACAAGTTGGTGAGTGTCTGGTTGAAATCATTTGTATCCATGCCCAGGGAGCTATAATTGTTGCTAAAGGTTGAACACTTCTTGGGAGCAAACAAGCGTGTGCACTGTTAAGAAGGAAACAACAAAGTATAAACAAAAACTGATGAAATGAAAAAACAATCTGGGAAATCTTCTAAGTGGGCAGAACCCTCATGGGGGACATTAGTGTCACACGTGGTCTTTGTTCCTTTGATTGTATAGTAAAGGCTTACCAGGAAACCAAAGAGAATGGCACAACCTGTTTGCTGATAAAGCAGGCAAGTTTAGAGAGTCATGTGAAGTAGACTACAGCCCAAGCTGGGTGTGCCAACCATTTATTCCTGGGGTGCAGCAAAACCACCAGCAGCTGAGGAAGATCATTTTGGCAAGCCTGTGCCAAGGGGTCATATAATTACACAAGGGGAAACCTTACTCCAAGACAAAGTTCAGGAAGAGTTAAAAGGAATACCTTAATCAAGCAGAGGTCAGCAAATGTTTTCTGTAAAGGGAAAAATAAGTATTTTAGGGTTTGTGGCCACATAAGATCTGTCACATTAATGTGTGTGTGTGTGTGTGTGTGTGTGTGTGTACAGTCCCTTAAAAAGCATAAAACATTCTAGGCCGGGCACGGTGGCTCAAGGCTGTAATCCCACCGCTTTGGGAGGCCGAGGCGGGTGGATCATGAGGTCAAGAGATTGAGACCATCCTGGTCAACATGGTGAAACCCCATCTCTACTAAAAATACAAAAAATTAGCTGGGCATGGTGGTGCGTGCCTGTAATCGCAGCTACTCAGGAGGCTGAGGCAGGAGAATTGCCTGATCCCAGGAGGCAGAGGTTGTGGTGAGCCGAGATCACGCCATTGCACTCCAGCCTGGGTAACAAGAGCAAAACTCCATCTCAAAACAAACAAACAAACAAACAAAGAAAAAAACCAGAAAAACAAAAAAGCATAAAACGTTCTCAGCCTGAGATCCCTACAAAAACTGAACACAGGCTGGATTTAGCCCAAAGGCTAGATTTGTCCTGCAGGTGGTAGTTTACCAACCCTGTAAACTTCCATTTAACAAACATTTGTTGTGCACCTATTATGTGTTCGACATTGTGCCAGGAGTGGAACTCTCTAGACACATTGTCTGTCCCTGTCATCAAGCAGCCTCTAATTTAATATGCTAATGCAATTCAACAGGGAGCAGATAAAGCTGTAACTGAAAATACGAACAGTTATTATGTAAGATACCAAATGGCACCTCCATACAATTAGCTTCTCATTTTCATTAGGGCTTAATCATATTGGTATCTCTGTCACCTAACACATAGAAGATTCTCAAAAACTGTGTGGTAAAAATATACCAATATTTAGCCGAGCTTTTGTTTTCTTTAAACACTTCCTATGTAACCTCCTTAACTATAATACTTGGCAATATTGTTAACAATGCTTTTTTTAAATTGAGGGATTTACTAAAGCATTTTCTTTTCTAAATTGTACTTTCCACTATGTAAATCCTTTACTTATCCCATATCTTGTCACTAGAATACATTTACATCTACAATGTGCATATGCAGATGTAGGTAAGATTCATAGCTTCTCTAAATTGCAAATTCAGTATTTTCCTACCAGTTCTAAACTTTCTATTCACTATTTCCAAGCCTATAAGAAACCAAAACTTGACTTCCTGCTGGCAAGAATTGGGAAAAAATAAATCAAAACTACTGTATGAGATTTTTAAAACCATACTGCAAGAGCGCAAAAGTACATACTCTTTCCTTAAAACACAGTCATCATTCACAGATGTGGATATGCATTTATGCTAAGATGAGACAAATGTGATTCTAATCACCTGGGGACAGATGCTTTTATTTATTCTTTTTCTAACACTCTTCTCTAGACAGATCCATGCTTCTGACTTATATTATTCTCTGTCTGCTAAAGAACTTTTTTAACACTTCCTGCAGGACAGATCTGTTGGTGATAAATTCTCTCAGTTTTTGTTTGTTCGAGATGTTTATTTCTCTTTCACTTTTGAAGGCTAATTTTGCTGGATATAGAATTCTAGGTTGGTGGTCTGTTTCTGTCAACACATTAAATGTTCCATTCCTTACTCTTCTTGCATTCATGGTTTACAATGAGAAGTTTGTTGTATTTCTTATCTTTCTTCTTCTACAGATAAAGTGTTTTTCCCACTTCTTGGTTCTTTCAAGATTTTCTCTTTGTCTTTGGTTTTCTATGGTATGAATATGATAGATCTTGGTGTGGAATTTTTTTTTTAAATCCTGGATAGTGTTCTCTGACCTTCCTGGATTCCATGGTTTGATGTCTGTCATTAACTTTGGAAAATTATCAGCCATTATTACTTCCAGTATTTTTTCAGCTCTGTTCTCTCATTCTTCCCCTTGGTGTGTTATACCTCTTAAACTAGTCTCACAGTTCTTGGATGGTCTCTTTTGCTTTTTTAATTCCCTTTTCTGTTTGCATATCATTATCATCAAGCCCACTGATTCTGTATCAAGTCTGTGCTGAGTCTACTGAAGGTCTCATTGAAGGCATTCAATTTTCTTACAGTTCTGTTTTTTTTTAATATCTAAAATGTCCTTTTGATTTTTTCTAAGAATTTCTATCTCTTTGCTTATATTACCCATCTTTTCTTACATATTGTTTACTGTTTCCATTAGAGTCCCTAACACAGTTATTTAAATTCCCTGCTGGATAATTCTAACATCTGTGTCATATCTGAATCTAGTTCTGATGATTACTTTGTCTTTTCAAACTGTGTTTTCATCTGCTTTTTGGCATGCTTTGCAGGTTTTTGTTAAAAGCAAGACATGTCGTATTGGGTAAAATGAACCCAGATAAACGGGCCTTTAGTGTTGAGGATTTGTGTTAATCTGTCTGGGAGTTGGGCTACGTTTAATATTCTCAGTAGCCATTAGCTCCAGAGATTCAAATTCCTGTAGTGTCATTTTTGTCTTTCCTCTTGACCTTGGGCTTCCCTAAGTACTCCTCCTCAGAGAGAGCCTGTATCATGCGGCTCTTTCTGCTGTCATCCACTGTTACTATGCTGGAGCCCTGTTGATATGGTGGTAAAGTGTCCAAAAGGAAGTGTTCTATAATCTCCCAATTAAATCTCAATCTTTTAGTGGGTTTGTGTTTGGGGCCTGTGACCTTCATAAGTGTTTCTCCCATGGTATCGCTTTTTTCTCATCTGATCTCTATTCCTTTCTCTGGATGCAGTGTTCACAGTCTCTTTCTTTGTAAACATGACCTCTGTTGACTATGTTCTTCATCTCCCACCCAGCCCCTCAGATGAGACAGGAAAGCTAGAGGGTGCTAGAATGGGATGAACAGCTTTCCTCAACTGGGATGAGGCTCTATCTAGTAAAGTCTTCTTTCCTAAGGAGTAGGCCTTTGTTATAGAGAAGTCTCCTTGTGTCTTCCTTCCTTCCCTCCCTTCTTTCTCTCTCTTTCCCTCCCTCTCTCTTTCCCTCCCTCCCTTCCTTCCTTCCATCCTTCCTTCCTTCCTTTCTTTCTTCCTTTGAAACAGGGTCTCATTGTGTCACCCAGGCTGGAGTACAGTGGTGAGATCATAGCTCACTACAGCCTCGATCTCCCAGGCCCAAGTGATCCTCTTACCTCAGCCTCCTAAGTAGCTGCAACCACAGGTACATACCACCATGCCTGGTTAATTTTTAAATTTTTTGTATTTAAAATTAATTTAAATAACATATATTGCCTCTTTGTGTATTTCACAATAATTACCCTTCTTGTATTTTGTCCAGAACCATGAGGGAATGTTTCCCAGATCTTAGCTGTGAGAATCTGGTAGGGTCACTGGAGATAAAGCCCATGAAAGTAAGAGCTTCCCTCAAGATTGCAGCCCCCAGGAGTTTCTCCCCCTCTAGCTAGTCCACATTCAGCTTCTAGGAATTCATCAAAATGAGTATTTGAGTGTTCTGACAGCTTACAGCTTACAGCTCCAGCAGCTTTACTCCAGGAAAGCAGATCTCAGCTGTACCTCTCTAGATATACCTGTCTCTCCAGATTTCAGGGTTGAGGTTTACCCTGAAAACTCATTCTCTGATGAGTACAAGAAATGTCATTGGTTTTCCATTTGTACAGTGTTTTCTTGTTGTAAGGATGGAAGTGATAATATCCAAGTACTTTACACATCAGAACTTAAGGCAGACAGACCTTGCTGGGCCTCCCCACTCAGTTGAATAATGTTATATCATACATTTTGTTCAATCATATTTCCACACAGCTGTCCTGTCCATCCTTTGTTGAACCTAAGCATAAAAAAAGGACAATTTCTCCTATGTTTTTGGGTCCTGATTCTGAAGGCTGCCTTGTACATCTCAAATTTGTATTGATTTGTTTTAATAACAAAATATTTTAATGAATATGAGCAGATAAACAAAACAGAAAATATATTCTTGAGTCAGTCTCAAAGTTGAACTTTTCTTTGAAGACTACAGACCAGGACCGAAGTATCAAGGCCGACTAATTGCAGAAAACGATCTAAGAAGCAAGTAACTACATGGCCCACATGACATAGAGTAATAACAAATGTTTTATACATTTTTGTATAAAATTATACCTTTACATATAAGAGAATATGATTGTGTTAAGGTGCAATTTCAACTCCAAATCTACTTAGTCATAAAATCTTATGCCCAGAAAGCACATCACTCTCCTCATCAAGCAGTTATCAAGTACCTACTATGTGCTAGAATTATTGGGTTTCCATAAAGGATGTAATTGATGAGCCTGAGAGACTAGAATACTAGCTAGAGACAAATTAAAAGATTAAACAACAAAGTGTACATAAAAATAAGAATTTTCATATATTGCTAGAGGGTAGAAATGGATTCAACATTATGTTCATTGGAGCCTATGGAAAGCTTTCCCTTGACCCTCTGAAGATTTGCTGAAAAATCAACTCACAAAAGACAGATTAATTAGGGAAAAGGCATATATATTTACTTAATGTGTCCATGGAAGCCTTCAGAATAAAGACCCAAAGACACAGGGGAAATTGTCCATTTTTATGCTTAGGTTCAACAAAGTATGGAAAGCCACGTAGAAATATGATTGAACCAAAAGGGTCTGATCTAATATTACACTGAGTGGAGGGACCCAGAAAGTCCTGTCTATCTGGATTCTACTTGGCCTCTCTGAACAAGCATTCCTTCCTTTTGGGTATGGGGCAAGATGTCCTCTGGAATGGGGGTTTTATGACCTACAGTCAAACTAGGTAGGCCAGGTTATTTCTTTATGGACAGTTTTTACATAGAAAGGTGGAGGGAAAGTTAGTGTCATATTTTTAGGTTTTATGGCTGGCTTTGGGAAAAAGGGGTTCTGGTTTCCATGACCAACCTTGGGGTTTCTATGGCTAGCCTTGGGGGAGAATGGGACTGAGAGTCAGGAGGGCAGGAGAGGGTCACAGAGAAACTTTTGCTTCTGAGGTTGCTTCTCACACCTTCATTTTGGGGCATTGTTTTCTGAGTCCCCAAAATGTAATATTTAAGTACTTACATGGATAGTCTATTCATGTATAGCTTTGTAATTAGATATTAAATAAAATAACAACTCAGAGCAGTATGTATTAGGTACCAAATGAGTGGTAGAGACAGTAATTGCCGCAGATGAGGGAAGCTGTGTATAGCAGTCAGCTGGGTACTCATTGGCACCTCCCGATTGCAGACTTGTAAACATACTTCTATAATATTAAGTGACATGATTTAATCTCAGTTTTAGCTGAGCTTCTCCACCAAATATATACCCAGAAAGCACATCACCTTCCTCATCAAGTAGTTACCAAGTACCTACTATGTGCTAGAAGTACTGGGTATTCACAAAGGATGTGATTAGTGAGCCTGAACACTGCTAGAACACTAACTAGCTATGCTCCCCATCAAATGTATATGCCATGACAAAAAGAGGCTTGAAACCACCCAGTAAGACTTGTAAAAGAAAGTTTAAAACTATTTTGTGAGTCTTTGATGATTGCCCACTTTAGCTGAGAAAAACAAATTGAAGAGACTGAAAAAAGACTTTGAGGATTAAAAGGATGCCAAATGTTTTGCCTTCTCACCAAAAGGAAGATGCACTTCCTTCTTTTTACTTTTTCTTCCTGCTATTTAATAGGATCCCAGCACCCCTGCAGAAACTTAATATGTCCATCCAAAGAGAGGGGGGACCCATTCGGATAATATCTAACTGATGGCTGGAAAATCTAAGGACAGAGACTGGCAGGCTCATGTGCTGTCAGCATGAGATCATTAGAGTCTGCCCAGGGGGGCTGCTGGGAAGGTGGCAGTGATACCAGAGAGTGAGATGTTGGGATTCCTGGGGCTTAAGGAAGAGCCATAAGCAACCTAGAAGAGATGTGTTCTCCATATCAAGGGAACTGGGGAAACTCTCAAAAGCACTCAAAATGCCCTGCAAGAGAAAGGCCAGCTTGAAACATTACCAAGCCCGGAGACTGCCTATGTCACCTCATAGTAGCACAAGTCCTATCTCAAAGCCTCTGCTCCTGCAGTCCCCTCTGCCTAGGTGCCTCTCCAGCAGGTGTCTGTTAGCTGCCATGCTCACCGTTTTCAGATCTCTAATCAGAAGACAGCCTCTCATGGAGAGGAGACTATTTTGCCCTAAAAGTGCTGATATTGTATGTCTCCTTGTCCTGTCTTATTTTCACCCTTAGTGTGTTTCTTTATCTAACATACTGTTACACTTTTTTTTTTTTTTTTTTAAACAGTCTTACTGTGTCACCCAGGCTGGAGTGCAGTGGCACGATCTTGGCTCACTTCAACCTCTGCCTCCTGGCTTCAAGTGATTCTCCTGCCTCAGCCTCCCAAGTAGCTGGGATTACAAGTATATGCCACCATGCCCAGCTAATTTTTGTAGTTTTGGTAGAGACAGGATTTCATCATGTTGGCCCGGTTGGTCTTGAACTCCTGACCTCAGGTGATCCACTTTTCTTGGCCTCCCAAAGTGCTGGGATTACAGGCGTGAGCCACTGCTCCTGGCCAGTGTTGTACTTTTATATCTTGTTTTGTTGTTCTTTTCCTCCACTGAATTGTAAACTCCACAAGTGCAAGCATTTGTATTTTGTTTAGGTACAAAATGAGTGGTAGAGACAGTATTTTTGAATAATGTGTGGACATTGTAACCATTCAACAAACATCTATTTAGTGGATGAATTAATAATTAAATGGTAGAGGAGTGAACAAATTGGCGAGGTCTGTGAGAGGCAAAAGTAAATAACTTTTTGGTTATATTCCATGAGACTTCCTTATTCAATGTGCCAATTACACTCATTTCTGATACCCAACAGTGCTTACAACGCTAAACTGCATCACACATGAACATATAGAAAATGGAGGTGGTCAGGAAAAATTATTACAGAAGCTGGAATTTAAGCTGGGTCTTAAGGGATTGATAGGATGTAGAGATGCCCAAAAGGCCCTATTACAAAAGTGGAGAGCCAAGAATGTTCATGAGGTACCCACTGGACTAGGAATAGCTTGTTTGCCTAAAACAGAGGATTTTGTAGCAGAAATCAGCCTTGGGAGGGATGCAGAGGCATATGGTCACTATAAGAATAGGCCCTGGCACTATCCTAAAACCCGTGCATGGACCCAGCCTTCACACATACCTGTGAGTAGGCTTCAAGTTAACAGATAAATCAGAGGTAAGTGGGTCAAGGCTAAGGGCTGGATTTTTTTTTTTTTTTTTTTTTTTTTGAGACTTGAGTTTTGCTCTTATCACCCAGGCTAGAGTGCAATGGTGCAATGTCTGGTCACTGCAACCTCCGCCTCCTGGGTTCAAGAGATTCTCCAGCCTTATCCTCCCAAGTAGCTGAGATTACAGGCAACTGTCACCACGCCCTGCTAGTTTTTTTGTATTTTTTTAGTGGAGATGGAGTTTCGCCATGTTGGCCAGCTGGTCTCAAACTCCTAACCTCAGGTGATCCACTTGCCTCAGCCTCTCAAAGTGCTGAGATTACAGGCGTGAGCCAACGCACCCAGCCAGGGCTAGAGTTTTAAGGACCAGAGAAATTAAGATCTCCAATCGGAGCCCCGTCAGTGTGGGTTTATCTGGTGACCAAGGAAGAAATCCTGAGGTCCATGGTGAAATCAGATGGGATGTTGGAATAGATGTATACTGTAGTCCCTGTGTCACCAAAATTGTATGACTCTAGGGTTTTATTCTCCGGCAGAATGCTCCAGGGCTTGGAAAAGGGTGTTGTCCAGCAGATGTGGAGCCTCTCAGCTGCTGATCGCCAAGCCATGGCAGGAAGAATGTAAGAGATAGCTTTGCCTCAACGGTGCATTGTGTTTGCATCTGCTCCTGTGGCTTTCGCTTGCACTTGAGCTTCACCGTTGACCAACAAATCCCTTTACTCCCACCTTAGACCAGGAGCATTAAATTCTGCTCATATTGGGTTATTTTTATATTGGTTAGTTCACCCTGACTGAACAGTTCTGGACTCTTAAAACCCATTTGACACTGCATTTATTTTCAACCATTCCTTAACTAGTGCACAAATGTATTTTTAATCTTCGTCTTTAATTGACCCCCATTCATAGTTAGGTTTGTCATTGTTCCTGATCAGTCCAAATCAGTGTGAGGCTTTCTGATTGTTAAGTAAAATCCACCATCCTGTTTTCGAATCCTTTCTGCCAACATTTAAATTACCAGCCTCCTGTATTCTCTTTTCTGTAATTCTCTTTTAGAGGCCTTATCTCAGTTTGTAGGTGTTGATTATAATATATATGTATTTGTCTGTATGTTTTACAACTGGGGCCACGGACGAGTCGGTAAGTAACAGGAGGTCATAAGACTTCCTGCTTTGATCACCACCGTATCTCCAGCACCTGAACAGCGGTACACCCTGCAACTATTTAATACAAACTCACTGTTGAATTTACTTGCTATCAGGATAAATGCCTTTTGACCTTCCTTATCTAAGTAGGTGATTTATTACACGGTGCCCTTCCAGTCTGGCGTATTCAACCCCTTCCCATGGTCTGCAGGCCTATTCTTGGCCCATTATGAAATTTACATTTTCAACTTTCATTTATACAATACTGTTTTGAAAATTTTGGCTTTAGCACAAAAGGTAAATACGTTGCAGCACAAATTATAATGAAATATGTTTCTTAATGGAAAAGGAAGAGGTCAGAAAGAGGATCATTTTCAGCCACCACAGTAACTTCCTACCTTCCCAAATACAGCCCCTGAGAAGGGCCCAGAGCATTCCTTGGATGGTGTTCCGAGGATCACTGGGCTTGGTTGGTGATGGATGGAAAGCAGTGAGGACGTTCCCAAATCTAAGTCCTCTCAGTAAAAAGGTACAGCCCGCTGACAGCGTTCCCACTGAAATATTCCGACCAGCACAAATGAGGACTCTCCTTCTCCTCTCTGCCTGAAGCTGGGACTTGTTCGTGGGTGTCTTTGGCGTCTGAGGAATTGAGCCTTCACTTTGGGTCACATATCCTAGCACATGGTCCATATGGAAATTCATTTCTCCTGGAGTCACATGAATTACTTCAAGGGCCTTGGAGTCATCAACTGGGAGTCACTGGTCATCTTCTCAACCCCCACTTTCCTGCTTTATCAGGCTCAATGTGCTCAACTTCACCACTACTGAACGGTCCTGGACTCTTAAAACTAGTAATATTCTTGCCTGCCTGGGGACTAATATCACAAAAGCTCCAACCCAATGCCCCCCAAACCAAGACCAGGCCTCCTAGGCTAAGTGAGACTAACTACTTCTCATGTCTTGAGAGTGTTTCTCATTTTGACTGGTAAAGAGAGTATTTTAGATATAACAGCTGTATTCCTCTTTTCTGAGTATGCTATTTGAGACTGACGTGCATGCTTGTGGCTCTTTTATGTAAAATTGTCTATATTTTAAAGTGTCATTCAATCCTTTTTATTTCTTTGTTGCAAATATACTCCAACCTTTGTAAATTTCTTAAACTCTAAGGAGAATTCCTTCCTCAGACTAGAGGGTGGCCAAGCTGATTTCCGATTCAATTGGCCCATGGTGGAGTCCAGGCATCAGAACTATTTTCAAACCATCTAGGTGAGTCTAGTCCTCCAGGTGATTCTAATGAGGTTGAGATCCATTGATCTGGAGAAGGACTTCTCAAACTTTAAGGTGTATGCGAATCACCTGGGAACCTTATTAAACTGCAGATTCAGTAGTTCATGGGTGGATCTTGGGATTCTACATCAAGATACCTAATAATAGTAGGTATTATTCTGTTATATAATAATAAAATTATTTAAAATAATATAATTAGCAGTATTTAAAATCACATAATTATTATTATCTCAGAATTCCCAAGCTTTGACTACACTTCAAGTAAGGTTATTGAAATGACATAAGACTATTTAAATATGAAGTTGTTTTTTAACTTTGTAAATCAAAATTAAGTAAAAGTGAAAACATTCAAAGTTTCAGTCCTGCTAGCTACGTTGTACATTCCTGCTAGTTACAGGAATGCCCAGTAACCACATGTGGCTAGTGACGACTGCCTTGAACAGGGCAGGTACAGAAACATTTCCAGCACAGAGACTTCGAGTGGGCAGTGCCATGCTAGATTCTTTATTTCCGGTATTTCAATTTGCGAGAAACCGCATTCACCAAGCCTGCAGCTAATGCATTTCTGCAGTACCCCTAGGGCTTAATGACATATATATTTTGTCTGCATTCTTGCTTTGGACTCTTAAAGGTGGTACACATACCCAGAAACCCTTGATTTCAGGACCAGTGTTTAGCCAAATAGCTAATGTATAGTATTATTGTTTTGGTTGCTGCTGTTTTAGTTAAAGCAAACTTCATTGAAGGTTGCGTTGAATTCATGCATGCTCTCCGGTTATTTTTAAACTTCTTCTTAGGAAGGACTCGCCAGTTTCTTTTGCCAACAATCTATTTTACTGGCATTGCCTGAAAAACAACTGTGTCATAGTATTTGTTTACCTTCTCACCACTCAGGTCTAGCCACCTACTTGCCCCTTCCTTTAATTCATTCAACAACATCAATGTAGAGTACTCCTAATCCAGCACTCTGTGGCTGCTATGGGAGTTAAGGAAGAAATAGCAAATGGTACTTCCCCCTCACCGAGTTTATAATTGAATAGAGGACCTGTGATGAGACAAGTAAAACTCAAAATCTCATTAAGTTGCTAGCAGAGGCTAGCGAGTGGTAACACATTAAAACATTAAAACAGATTAGTTTCTCATATTAGCCAGCTATCACTGAGCAAAGGGCAGCCTCCAATAAAATGGTACACGGGAGAGGTAGGATTTAATGGAGGGGGAGGGGAGGCCAAGGTAAGGGCAGGCAAGGGCTAAAATATGGAAGGATCGTAATGAAAGTAGGGTACAGCTCTTCAGAGGAAAGGACTTGGGGAAGGCAGGCAGAGTCAGACGAAGAGAGCACAGTGGAGTACGAGGCATGAAAGAGGAAACGTGAGGCAAAATAGGAGGTCCATGGAAGTGACTGACAAAATTCTCTGATTTCCCATATTGACTGTGCCTTCCTTAGGGTAACTGTGCCCTCTGATGGACAGGATGCAAATACAAGGGAGGGAGTGGAGAGAGGGATGAATCCATGGAAGGAATCTGCTTTGTCCTGCTGCCTCCAGGGCCCACTATAAAAGCAGATCTGCACAAAAAGGGATGGTGAGAAAGAGCTTAAGTATCCAAAGCACAGTGAAAATAGCACAAGTCTGGGAGGATGGGATGGCCAAGTTCTATTTCCAGCAAAGCCTGGTGAGCTTAAGACTCTTGGTCTTCTCTGGGCTCATTTCCCAACTGTGCCATGAGAGAATGAAATGATCTTTCACCATGAAACTTCTGCTGTCTCTGATCCCATGCTCTAGGGCAGTGGTTTGTAAGCTGGGCTGGGGAGGAGGGTAGATGGGGCCTGGCACCCTCCCTACACCTGCCTTCATTTTAAACCACTGATGAAGACACTGGATTTGCTAGAATTGACTGAGCCATTGCCTCCGAGCTTCTCTTTGGCTCTTCAATCCTCATATACATCTGAGAAATGTAAATGTGGCTTCAGAGAGGAAGAGGAGTGGGAATGTGGAGAGACAGAGACAGAGAGAGAGCACAAGCAGTATGCCTCATCTGGGGCAGAAGACACTGGACGTCTCCACTAAACCAAGCTACAGAGAGTCCTTTCCCGTAACTAATACTTGTTAATGAGATATGGTCATAAAGATCGCCCACCTCACTATGTACAGGAAGCCTATAAAGAAAGTTGACAGATTGTTTAACAAATATACCAAAAATTATGTATCCACATTAGTTATTATTATTAACTGTATACAAATTTGAATGACATTGCCTTTATTCAACCATTTCAGGTCCTTAAAATTCCTCCTTTGAAGGCTGATTAGTTTCCAGGCATACCTTTCCTAAACCTTTGTGAACTTGATAGACTACCTTTCATTTTCTGAGCAATCAGAGTTTTGCAGCATACACCTCTGAAGTGAATGCCTTGTTGTGGAAAGAGGTGAGGTATGTTGATTTGAAAGGCAGGTGGGGGCCAATCCATGATGCTCCAGTTCATGTGCCCGGGGTCACCACCTTCGGGAAAGGCTGGCCCTCCTGACATGTGCCCTTGGCCAGAAGGTCACCACAGAAAACTCTCCTCTCTGAAAACAGAGCCCTCCAGCTGAGAAAAAGAACCCAACCATGATTTAGAGAGAAGCCTATTTCTCTTTTCAAATTTTCCAACTTGACATGTTGCTGTAGTGCACTTCACATCTGATTACATTAGTCACATTGCATTATCCCATATCAGAAGTGACATGATGCAATGGGATTGTGAGCTGTGTATAAAGATGTAGAGGCAGCCAATAACTTCAACCCATTCCTGATGTGAGAGCTGAGCCACCTACCTTCCCGGTAGCCCTTTGCTAATTCAGATAAACCATCTGATTCTCTTGTCAAAGAGGAAGCCCGGTAAGTACTTACCTGTGTCGTCAGCTAGAAAATAGATAATTCTCCATCCCTTCCTTAAATTGGAGCTGCTTTTACTATTCCAGAAAGCAACACTCCCAACAATAACGCCTTCTATGTGTCCCGCACATTGTAATTTGCAAGGTACTTTCAAATCCATCATCTAACTCATATTCTACATTCTTAGAAGCCAAAGCTTTGCAGAGCTTTTGTCACATTTGGTTTGGCAATTCAAAATGTTCTACAGTATCTTTCTGTGCCCAGGATTTTGGGGGTGAAGAGGATGTTGGATATGTACCTTGGAAAATGCATCATAGTAAATGTCTGTCCAGGTTACTAGTTGGCATGAAGCAGGGGTTGGGGGAAGAGATGGCCAACCCTGAAAACAGAGTGTACCAATCCATTCAAAGGATAACTATCTTAAGCTCTGTCTCTGTCATGGAGAAAAATCAGCTGGCCATGGCCACTATGTGTGGCCCACTCTGTGTGGCCCACTCTGTGTGGCCCACTCTGTGTGGCCATATGTTCGTGATGGGGTGCTTTACATTTGATGATTAACTTGCCTCAGTTTTGTTTTAATCTAAGTACTGATTAAAAGAAAGCTACTGAAGACACATATTGCAACTATGGTACACTAACTTCAACATGAAAATTGTCATATTTTCTTGGTTTCCCACACAGGGAGGAACAAAAAAAATGATACCATTCCAGGACCACTATTCCTACCCTAAAATACTTCCCTCAAATGCATGGGCCAGGATTATGCCACATAATTTTTTAAACCAATTTTTGGCCAGAAGAAGAAGATTATTACAACTGGACAAGAGAGGCAACCACAATGTTCACGACATTCCATCTGTCATAGAAGCAAGCATGTAGGATCACCACTTGGACTGGAGAACTGGGAACTAGCCGCAGAATCGTGAGGATAAGACCCAGCTGGGAAAATGCTCTTGGTGCCATTCAGCCTTGATTTATACTTCTACATGAGGTGGGAAGGATCAAGAAGGAGGCATCTTCCACGTGGTTATCCCACACCATCACCCAGGAGTAGGCGTTCTTGGCTGGGTCTGAAGGAGCACTAGGCTCAGCTTCCAGAAACAGTGTACCCATCATCATCAATTCTTGTTTGCACGATGTGGACATATTCCGCCTTTCACACATCAGAAAGGTATATATATTTGAAAACAGCTCCTGTGACCTTCCTGCAATGCTTCTTCTCTAGGCTAATACCCCATTTCTAAAAACATTCCTACAGTTTCAAAGTTGAACTTCCTCTTGGCTCACTACCTACCACCCATGGATATACCCTGGAGTTTACTGGCTTAACTGCCCAAAATTGTTATCAGCACTTTGGTATGAATTGATTTCATCAAATAAAATTTCCCCTCGAGTATCTGAGGGATAACTAGGAGGAAATGAAGAAGAGGTAACTAGAGAAGTCCAAAAGAAAAAAAAAGCCTGGAGAGAAAAATGAAGAACTGAGGACACATCTTGCCAACACCACCAGTTTACCTGTGATATGTGATATCTTGGTTCTGCGTCCCAGCTCATGGTACAGCAAGACAACCTGGGCAAACTGGAGTGAGCTGAGATCTAGAAACCTCTGAGATGATGGACCCTGCCAGAAAATACTGGAAGGAAGTCCTGGCTGGCAGGCAGAATGAATATATTTATTTGAACAAATTCATTTATTTATTGAATGCCTACTACGAACTAGGCACTCTGCTAGACATCGGACATGCACTTTGGAAAGTGTATGATAATAAACATCTGTCCAGGCTGCTAGTTGGCTTGAAGTGGGTGGAGGTAAGAGATGGCCACCCCCAGGGAGCAGAGGATATCCCAATCCATTCAAAGGATAAAATGAAGATTCTAGAAGCCAGTAATATCTAGTCCAGCAGCAGTTAAGAGATGGGGAAGACTGTAGATCTTTAGATTTTGGGTAAAGAACTGGCAACAAAGACAATTCTAAATGGACTAGGGCATTAGACAGATTAGTTACAAGGGATAGGACAGGGACACAGATACCAGGATGAGGATACAAAGTGGAGACCAGATTAGTCACAAGGGATAGGACAGGGACACAGATACCAGGATAAGGATACAAAGTGGAGACCACATTAGTCACAAGGGATAGGACAGGGACACAGATACCAGGATGAGGATACAAAGTGGAGACCAGATATTCTGCTCAAGAGATGAGCCCTTTTATGAAAACTGGAGTGAAAGGTCAAGGTCACAGCTGGATGAGTAGCAAGACTGACTTCATGCTGATCAGGATTGGGACTGAAGCCTAGAGCAGAGCTGACCTATTTCTGAGAGTCACGTGGGTCTAGAGGTTATCATTTCCATTCACTGGCCACCACCCTCTTTCAGCTACCCCTCTTCCTTGACATGCCAATCCTCATTTCTTCAATTTGGGAGCTACTGTGGCCCATTAGATCAGCAGAGTGTAGCAATCTGCTCCCCCCTGAGGCTACTTCTAAGGAATAACAAGTTGAGCTTGAGCAAGACATTTTGCTTTTCTGCATTACAGGAACTACTAACCAAGAAGAAGAGACAGAATTACTGTAACCTAGAATTTAAGATGCACGCGTAATGCCTAAATTGACTTTGAACCGCTGAAATCTAAACAGAGTTCAGATACTCGTAAAATTTAGCTAGATTTACCTCTAAAACTTGTAAAGCCATATTCACCCTAAGCATACCATGTTTGATAACAAAATACTTTCTTCTTTTATCACCAGAATGTTCTCCCCTTATAAGCATGTTAACAGTTGCAAACTTCAGGCAACTGGTAATTTTCCAGCAATACAAAATTTTAGAGTGTTACATAAATGCTTAATACTCATCAATTTTAATTAACAGCCTTGGCCGATTTGATTATTAGATTCTTGGAATTTCCCACTCAAATGCCAGCTCTTCATTTTTAAGATGGAAGGGTATGGTTTCTCTCCTCTAACCAGAGCAAATTGCTCCACAGTATACAAATAAATTCTCTACTTCCCAGAACCGACGGCAAATTTGCAAAGCTCCATAAAACTCATGCATGACTTGCTGCTGCAGCTGCATAATTAAAAGAAAACTAATATATTGACTAGTTCTCCTCAGAATAGCACTCATAAGTCTCTGCTGCTTGAGGGAAGCTTGTTGCTAAAAGGATTATGGCCAATATCATTTTTATGATTAAAGAGAAAGAATGGTTCTGGTTTGCCTCGTCCAATCCTCTCACGGATATCCAAAACGCTCCACTGGCTGATGTTTTTTAGGTCCCGAACTATCATGACAACCATAAGGAAATAGTTATCTAACGTACACATTTACCACCAGCGCTACTGCTTTATCCTTGTTACATCGGCCCTCTGTCTCCCAAACCCAATCCATAGAAGTCTTATTTTTAGCAGTGACTAAAGGACTCCATGCTCTAATTTATGCACACATATAAAATCAATAATTACTTAGTCGACCTTTTCATTCGTCTAAATTTGGCCTGGCGTAATGGAAGCTGCCCACACAGTTCCCATTGAGAATGATAAATAGGAGACAGGATTGCATCTCTATCTTCTCTCTCAGGGTCAGATGAAATCAGAGGCAGCTCAATTCTCAGCCAGCCCTTGAACTGAGCCACACAAACTTCTCTTTGAGGCAGATTCCATTCTGATGAGCATCACCCCTCCTTCAAAGAAGAACACTGACTGACTGTGCCCCACCCTGGAGGCCTGAGTCCTGCAGGAAACCAGTCCTGCCTCCTTGTTTGTGAGAGCGGTTCTTGCAATGAGTAGCAGTGGCAGTAAAGAGTACAGTTCCCAAAATGGGCACGAGGCAAAGAGGGCTTGGACCACAAGTTGGCTTCCCCATACAAGGTGTGGGAAGACAGACTTCTAGAAACATTTCTCCATGCCTAACCCCTTCCAACAGCTTCTTTCAATTTTAGAGGCTTTCCTGCCATTGTCCAACACCTCTAGAAGGTTGACTTCCTACTGAATGAGCAGTATTTAACCCCTACTCTGTTTTTTTTTTAATTTGATTTTTTAAAAAACATTAAAATTATTATTATTATTATTTTTTTTTTTTGAGATGGAGTTTCACTCTTGTTACCCAGGCTGGAGTGCAATGACGCGATCTCAGCTCACCGCAACCTCCGCCTCCTGGGTTCAGGCAATTCACCTGCCTCCGCCTCCTGAATAGCTGGGATTACAGGCACACGCCACCACGCCCAGCTAATTTTTTGTGTCTTTAGTAGAGACAGGGTTTCATCATGTTGACCAGGATGATCTTGATCTCTTGACCTTGTGATCCACCCGCCTCAGCCTCCCAAAGTGCTGGGATTACAGGCTTGAGCCACCGTGCCCGGCCTAAAATTATTTTTAATTGAGATGGAGTCTTGCTCCGTCACCCAGGCTGGAGTACAGTGGCACAATCACAGCTCACAACATCCTTGAACTCCTGGGCTCAGGAGAACCTCCCGTCTCAGCCTCCTGAATGGCTGGGACTACAGGTATATGCCATCATACTTGGATAATTTTTAACATTTATTGTGGAGATGGGATCTTGTTATGTTGCCCAGGCTGGTCTTGAACTCCAGGCCTCAGGTGATCTTCTCATCTCGACTACCCCAAGTACTGAGATTATAGGTATGAGGCAACACATACATCTGGGCCTGCTTTTTGTTTTTAAAGACTGAATTTCTGGTTTTGAGAATGGCCCTTTTATTTTTCCTGAACTTGCTCACAACATGAAGGTATTGGATGACTTTAGGCACAGATAGCAAGGCTGTATTTTCCTCTGTGCCTCAGGATTACTTAAACTTACCGGCAAGCCTATCTTCCAGCTTTAATTTCCCTATTATCAGGGCAGAAGGAAGACCTCCATGTTAACCACACTCTGAATCTTGAATTCTATGCCACTGTTTTCAGGGAGTGAGATAATCCAACCTCTTGGTTAAATGGCATAACCAGTCAAAACAAGGGCCCCTCCCACCAGGAACTGTGTCACAATGAGACCTAGAACGTGAATTTGTTCTCTATGTCTACAACTTTATGAGCCATCCTAGATCACCGAAGTAATGAAGTTACACATAGGAGCTGGTAAATTGTTGAGGTGCCTAACAATAAAAATGATATTATCACTACAATTTTAACTACCTTTTCTTGAGCACTTATTATGCATTTACAACATGCTAGGCATTTTAAAATATAAATTCACTAAATCTTTATCACAAGCCTCGTGTGAGAACTATTATTACAGTGTATTTCTATTTGCTGATGAAACAGCTGAGGATAAGTAACCTTGGCCAAGGTCACAAGACAGTGAGTGGTAGAGCTGGGATTAAAACCTAAGCAGTCAATTTGAGAATTTTACGTACAGTATTTGAATTAAGCCTCATGACAGGCACTGTCCTCCGACCCCTCTATTCCATCCAATATGCTGAGTGGCTCTTTAGATTTTCTGCCTGGTAATATGGCAATTCTTCAGAAGGTTTGAACAAAGCCTCAGCCAAGAGGACCTATTAAGTATGAGACATCCTGTGACACCAGTCCCTGTGTTTATCAACCACTTTTTAGGAAAGTTCAGCATTCCTCAGCACTGCTGCCTGGCATGTAAAACACACAGACCACATCCAGGGGAGTGGTGAGGGAAAGATCACATGGCCTAGAAGCCAGGAGGGGAGGGAAAAGAAGGCAGAGAAGAGGCTTTGGAACACAAAAGCCCCAGACTCTCAGGGGTTTGGTGGCCAGCTGCTCACATCTTTGCATAAAACATGGGCACGGGGCTGTCGGGGGACACAGTGAGGATGGCTCCTGGGGGCAGCCAGCAAATTGGAGGATGTGCCTTGGTGAGGAGGGGGACTCAGGAAAAAAGAGGAAAAGGAGGCTTTTCTTTTGCATGTGCCTAAGAAATGCATATTGCACAGAGCTGAGGGGAAATCAGAACAATTCAAGTGCTAAGACACTGTGTATGTTGCTTTAAATTCTCCTGGCAACATCTAACGTAGTCACTAACACAGAGGGGACTCTAGCCACCTGTCAACCCCAAGACACACTACCGACTGTTCAGGGAGATATTCTAGACAGGAAGGAGCCTGCCACAATAATTACAGCACACTGCGATGGCCTTAAACAGTACCGTACTCAGTGCATTATCTAAGGCTTTTTGTCAGCCCCTCTGAAAGCCATCAGCGAACCGGGCGTGCTTTACTGGCTAAAGAAACTGATGTTTGGCTTTGGGTGATTTGTGAAATCGGAATTCTCATTATTCTGAAAGTATTATAGTTCCCAATTGAAAACCTCCAAGGAAGGAATGCCAGGTGCCAGAAATGACAGAGAAATCTAGGGACACTAAGATTGTTTAATTACACACACAGGATTTTTAACGGATTCATTCCACTTGAGGAATGCAAAAGTATTTTCAATTTTTAAATTAAGAATAAAATCTTAAATACTATTATTCAATAAAAGAAGAAAAAGAACTTGAAAATTATTTACAATATAATTAAAATAGAAAATTATTTATAATATAGTTAAAATAGAACCCATAGTAATGAAAAGTCTGCAAATATATAGAATGAATACTCCAGATCTGAGGGCTATGGCTGGGGAAGATGGGAAATCAGTCCTATTCTTCAGGAAAACATGACAGAAGAAAGATGTCAGTTGTGGCCTTCTTCATGCAGAAACAGGACAAGCTCTTGCAACTAGAATGATTGGGGAGTTCAAGGGGTCGATTTATGGGGGTACATTAAAATAATTAAAAGTGTATAGTTTAAATGATGACTGACAGGGGACATAATAAATGTCTACTAAACTTTGAAGGTGTAAACACTAAGAATATAAGGAATTGTTTATCCTAATTTAGGAGGATTTTTAGAAATAAAGAAATCCAAATATCGAAAATCATCTGGAAATTGAGGAATTTTTCATGACGGAGAAGCCCAGCTAATGCATAATTAATCTCCCAGTAGGATATGGTAAAAGTTATGTCAGTAGAAACTCTTAAATGAAGCTCTTCAGGATGCTCTAAGGTCAGAGCAATCAGGGCCTAATGTTACCTGCAAAGGTCAGAGGCATTAGTGAGTCCAAATTCTATTTGCACATCAG
The DNA here is from genome assembly GCF_049354715.1 of Callithrix jacchus. NCBI lineage: Eukaryota > Metazoa > Chordata > Mammalia > Primates > Cebidae > Callithrix > Callithrix jacchus. Next base: position 67,964,601 of record NC_133514.1, on the reverse strand, counting down.
AGCAAAGATGGACACTGTCTTGGTCCATTTTGTGTTGTTATAAAGAAAAATCTGAGGCTGAGTAATTTATAATGAAAAAAGATGTATTTGGCTCATGATTCTGAGAGCTGGAGAGTTCAAGATTGTGCATCTCTATGTGATGCTCAGGCTACTTCCACCCATAGCAGAGGGGAATGGGAACTGCTGTGTACTGAGATCACATGGCCAGAGAGGAAGCAAGTGAGAGAGAAAGGAGGTGCCAGGCTCTTTTTTTTTAAACAACCAGCTCTTGAGGAACCAAATAGAATGACAACTCACTTACTCCACATGGAAGGCATTAATCTATTCATGAGAGTTCTGTCCACATGACCCAAACACCTTCTACTAGGCCCCACCTCCAATGTGGGGGATCACATTTCAACCTGAGGTTTGAAGGGGACAAACATCCAAACCACAGCAGCCACTTTCTAGGACCACTCTGGAGATTCTGAATTAGTAAGTTTTGGTGGAATGTTAAAGATCTACATATTCAAAAAGTTCCTCAGGATTACAGCAATAACAAAGTGACGAGTATCACATCTACCTACTACAGTCAGTATAAAACTGGACAAAATACCTGAAGTAACTGCTTTCGAAGTATTTTACAACATACAGAGAATGAAGAAAACAAAAAACCAAGCTCTGTGTTCACCTCAGCTTTCTGTCTGGGGACCCTTTATAAGTACAGGAAAATCAAGCCAGTCACCAGTCTTATTGAGGGGAGTGTCAATTAAGTGAAATAACCTGCAGAAAGCAGTCAACACAGTGACTAACTAATACTAAGAGTTCAATTGTAGTTATTATTAGAATTCATCTGCAAAATAATGATATTCCTAGAAAGGATACCGCCATCTGGCAGATTTCAGGAAAACTATTATTAAAGAGAAAGAAATAACAGCTGAATTTTTATAACTATAGAGATATAATTCATCTTTAGATTACAATGTTGGCTTTTATTTAAGGTATGTTTTATTTCTAAATTCAATTAGAATTCAAAGTTGCAGAGATAATTGGAATTTGTGACGTGAACACCAGGGAGCAGGTAACTGCATATAGATGGACCCTCGGAAATCTGCATTAGGGCTTCCTTAAATTATTGATCAAATATTAACTTACATAATTACAGAGTTAGACTCTGTGAGAGCTAGCTGACAGCAGCTACTAAGGCATTGTGAACAGAATGGACATCTTGAAGGTGCACAGGATTGGGAGATGCTGAAGTTCTGATCAACCAGAGTGTAAAGAATGCTCTGAAAACTCCATGCATCCTGTTAAGACCCAAAAAAGACCAGACCTTAGTTATAGGGTTACTCTAGACCTCTCTAACAGAGCCTGAAGCCAAGCCTCAACAGGGTCAAGCTGTTTTACCACTAAGAGGTTTCCATCAACTTTCTTTATAGAAATGGGTTGTCAGCGGGACAGGGGGCGGGGGCAGGTAGGGGATATTTGCAATGATGTAATATCTACAATGTCTAACACATAATAAAAATTATTAGACATGCATAAAAGCAAGAAAGTGTGACTCGTAAATAAGAGAAAGCCCAACAATATAAATAGACCCAGATGTAACACAGTTAATTACTGGAATTAGCAGAAAATTATTTTAAAACAGCTATTATAAATATATTCAGTAATTAATGGAAAAGCTAGATATATAAGTAGATAAGGACTCTCAGGAAAGGAACAGAAACTGTTTATAAAGAACCAAATGGAAATTTTAGAATTAATATAATATCTGAAACTAAAAATTCAATGAAAAGCTTGACAACACATTAGAGACTGCAGAAGAGGTGATCAGCATACTTCGGTGATCAGAAACTCCCCAAACTGAAATACTAAAATAAAAATACTGGGGGCTGGGGGGTGAGAATGAACAGAGCCTCAGTGGCCTAGTAAACAATATCAAATGGGCTAACACATGTGTAATTGGAGTACCAGAATAAAAGGGAGAGAGATTCAGGCAGATTAGAAAGAACCTGGGGCAGAGAAAAAAATGTATTACATGACATAATGACCAAATATATTTCAAATTTGATATCAATCCACAGATACAAGAAGCTTCAACAGACCCCGAGATGAGTAAGTAAAGAGAAAACTCTAAGCATATTATAGTGATATTACTGAATACTAAATACAATGAGAAAATCTTAAAAATATCCAAAGATAAAGATATATTACAGTTAGGACAACAATGATAAGAATGGAAGGTGATTTCTCTCCAGAAATAATGGAAGGTAAAAGCCAATGAGATAGGGTCTTTTAATTGCCAAAAGAAAAATAGGTATCACCCTAGAATTCTATATCTAGCTAAAATTACTTTTCAAAAATGACAGGAAACATAGTTTCAGATAAACATTAGCTGGGAGAATTTATCAACAACAGACTTGCACTACAAAAAATATTAAAGGAATTTCTTCAGGCTGAAGGGAAATGATAAAAGAACTCAATCCTACAGACAAAAGTGAAACATGCTAAAAACAATAATTATGTGGTCCAACAAAAATACTTTGGCCCATTTTTTAAATTTCCTTATTAGATAGTTGATGTTTAAGGCAAAAATATTAACAAGGTATTTTATAATTTATAACTGTATTAGTTCATTTCACACTGCTATAAAGAACTACCTGAGACTGGGTAATTTACGAAGAAAAGAGATTTAATTGACTCATTTCCACAGGCTTAACAGGAAGCATGACTGGGAGGCCTCGGGAAACTTCGTCATGGCAGAAGGAGAAGGGGAAGCAAAGACCTTCTTCACATCATAGTAGGAGAGAGAGAGGAATGGGGGAAGTGCCACACATTTTTAAACCATCAGACCTCATGGGAACTCATTCATTTTCACAAGAACAGCAAGGGGGAAATAGTCCACCATGATCCAGTCACCTTTCACCAGGCCCCTCTTCCAATTTGACATGAAATTTGGGTGGAGACACGAATTCAAACTATATCAATAACATACATGACAGAAAGTATGACTGCAATAGGAGCAAGTGGAAGTATATGGAATTTTTAAATTCTGTATGGGAAATGGCATAATGGGAATTCAAGGTAGACTCTGATAAATTAGGGATGCACATTGTAATTCCAGAACAACAATTTAAAAAATAAACACCTGTGGCTTGTAAACTAACAGGAGAGATAAAATGCAATACTGAAAATAATCCACAAGCAGGCAGAAAAGGAGAGGGAAAAAAGGGAGGCAAAGAACAGATAAAACAAATAGCAAGATGATAAACTTAAATCTAACCACATTAATAATTGTATTATATCTAAATGGATTAATCATTGCAATTAAAATGCAGAGATTATCAAACTGCATGAAAAGGCCCAAATGTATACTGTTTAAAAGAGATGAAATTTTAAACATAAAGGCACATATTGGCTAAAAGTAAGAGGGTAGAAAGAATGTACTATGCAAACACTAATCAGGAGGATGTCGGGGTAGCTATAAAGGTATCAGACAAAGTATACTTCAAGGCAAGACAGAGATAAATGAGACATTTCATAATGACAAAAGGTTCAATTCAAGGAAAAGATCTGAAATGTGTATACACCTAATAATAAAGTTCCAGAATACATGAAGCAAAAACTATCAGAAGTAAAAAACAATTAGACAAATCCACAGTTAGAGTTGGAGATTTTGCCACTCAGTAATTGAACCCCCCAAAAAGTAGATAAGAAATCAACAAATGTAGAGATTTTGATAATACTATAAAAACTTCCTCAGGTGAATCAAATGCTGCCCATCCTTAGACTCATGTTTGAAAACTATTGATTTACTTCATCTCTAACCTTCAGCAGAATCATAGCAAAATCATCCAACCAGACAAATCACTAGTTTATTTTTTTAATTAGGATAACAAATCCAGAACCTCTGTAAGTATTATAACTCATATCTAACCTGGAATTTCTTACTTCTTTATAATCTGAAGCCACATGATTCTGTTGAAATTCATTCTCTTCCCTGTGGAGTTACATAGAACAGGCTTTTAGAATTGAAGAGGTTTTAAACATCACATAGTTCAAATGCTCCATTTTACAGAAGAGATTTTACTGATTCTTTGTGGCCCAGTTCAATTGTCACATCCACATTTAAAGATGAGAAAACAGTGCCTCAGAAAGGATAAGTAGCTTGACCAAGATCATACAGCCAGTAAATTTTAGCGCCTGGATTCTAACCTACGTAGTCTAATTCTAAAGCTGCTATCCTCATAAGAGACTTTGCAAATGCCCACTGACTTAGGGTAACAATAAAAAGGAATCAAGATACCATGAGTTCCTAAGATGTGACTACTTTGATATAGGTGGCTATGGATGGAGCCAGTGGACCCCCAGATCTTCTGAGCCTAACACCTTCCACGTCACCACACTGGGAGAAGGCAAACTACAATAAAAAATGAAAATTTCAATCGAATATATTTCAACCTAATCTCTAATTTTACAGTCTAATCTCTTGCAACTGAAGTTGTGAATCAGATCAATCCATCCTGAAGAATGAGAAATGTGCTTCCTAATTGTCTATTTTAATCCAGTTGTACCTAAAATCTAACCAGTGACTTGGAATGACCAAGGGAATTATTCTTGCCAAACAATAACATTCACTGTGGCTTTTCAACAGCAATCAAATACAATTTATGACTGAATGGTCTGAACTGCATTTAGATACAACCGTTTTATTGTTCTCAAATTGCTGTTTTCACCTTGATGTCAAATCTCCATTTCCAACCTCAAATATCCCAGCAAAACTCACGGCTTTCTGGGTATTTTCAGTGATTAAATACTCATGCCAGTACAGTCCAACATTGTGATCTCTTCTCCAAATTGTTATTTAATTTTCCCACTTACTAAGAGGCAGTGAGACTTTAGCCCAAGAGGACACTTACATCGTCTTCTCAGTTCTCTCCCTCCTCAACCATAGCGTTGGAGTGGAGATCTAGTCTGTTTTGGGGATACCTCACATTTCCTCTTCCATGTGGATCTCTAGCCCATCCCATGTACTGAAGTCAGGAAGAAGGATGGGAGAGATAGCAGATATTTTCTCATGTTACTGGCTGACTTCTGGGAATGGTCTTCTTCTGGCTTGGTTTGGGGACACCTTCTGTGCAATGCTCCCCCATGTGTAAATGGTGTCCATGGTTTTCTTGTGACAGTTCCCAACACCAAGAAGGACCCCTTCAGAGAGGGTGGGCAGTCACACCTTTCTTTGGTCCCTGTCACTATTCATTGTTTCCAAAGCTTCTCTCTGGAAGGGGTGGGGGGCTAACTCTTATTAATCATCTGAATATTTTATGATTGGTGTCTCCTTTTTAATCCCTATGGTTCTTCTTTTGAGTTCTTGAGACCAAAGAAGATTCACCATGCCCTCCAAGGGATGCAGGGAATTGGCATTTGGAAGGTATCCCCATCTTCTTCCAGTCTCTTCCTGCTATTTATCCCAGCAAGCTTCATGCCTTTGGAGATTAAAGGGAAACCAAAATGGGCACTGGTCACTAGGTCATGGGGACCTCCAAACTTAAGGAAAGTAGCTGACCTTCTCAAGAGCTTTCTCTCCATGTTTGACTCCTCTCCACCAGAAAGCACCAGAGCAGACCTTGCAAGCACCAAGTCAGGGTTGGGACGACAGTCTCCACTCCTTACAGGCACATACAATCCGTGCCATTCTCTTGGTATTGCCTTCATGTGGCTTGTAGGTAAAAAAGGTCAGCACCCCCACAGGAAAGAAAGAGGAAATCTCTTTATCATGAATACCGCACTCCGGTTGACCACTTCCCAGCACCCCCCTCACTTGCCTGCCCAGTAATTTTACCTACATATGTGAGGGGTAGAATGATTGTGAGGATAGCACAAAAGGTATGGTCGCTTTTTAAGAAGCCCCAAGGAGCTATCCAGACACATTTGCCATTAGATCCTGTTATGGGCTGAATGGTGTCTCCTTAAAATTCACATGTTGAAGTCCTAACCCCTGGTACCTCAGAATGTAACTGTATTTGGAAATTGGGCCTTTACAGAGATAATTAAGGTTAAATGAGGCCACTGAGTGGGCTCTAATTTTATATGACTGGTTTCCTTACAGGAAGAGGTGATAAGGACAGAGAGGGAAGACCACATAAAGACAGTGAGAATGTGGCTGTCTGCAAGCCAAGGAGAGCAACCTCACAAGAAACTAACCCTGCTGGCACCTTGATCTTGAACTTCTAGCCTCCAGCCCTGAGAGAAAATAAATGTCTGTTGTTTAAGCTGCCCCAGTCTGTGGTACTTTGTTATGGAGCTGGAGCAGATGAATAGAGATCCCTTTAGAAGATGAAGACAATTAATGCATACCTGTTCTCTGGTTTAGGTTCTAGCTCTCAGACTACAAGAAAACTCCCACTCAATATCCTGTTGCATTAATCAGGTATTAAAAAATAAAAGTATATGTCAATACTGGAGAATGCAAGAATGAAGATGGAGACAGTAGCACAATGGTAATGAGCTGAAAAAGGAATAATAGATGGGAGAAAAGACAGGCAGAGAAGATTACAACAGTGAGACAATGATAACATGGTTGTAAATGAACCACATACTTATCACAGAGCCAAAGGGCACTAAGTGAGACCACTGGTGGAAAACCAGGCTAGGTCAGAACACAACTGTCCAGGTAAGTCCTAGGGTGGATAAATGGGACCTGAGTTAAGAAGGCAAATGTGTAAATCTACATGAAATCCCAGAGTCACAGAGAGCAGGGCAAAATATCACCTAATGAAACAAATTATACAAAATCAGCCATGTGTTTTTGGTCATAACCTGGTCCTTTTCAAAACTGGACCTGTGAGTAAAGACAGAGGAGGCAGCCTGCCACGTGGAAGGATTTGAGAGACCCCCTGCCTTCCGAGTCTGAAGTTAGTCTAATCAGGAAGATCTCCCCTGTCACCTGTCTCAGACTGAAAACTTCACCCAATACAATGTTATATGTGAATACATGAATTTTAACTGGGCTTAAGAAATTATGTAACCTTGCAGGGATGATAGTAGAAAGGGTTAGTTGGGCATAGCCCTTGAAGTCAAAGACACTTTATTCCAGTTCTGACTCTACATGCTGTGTGTTGTTAGGCAACTGGGAACCACAGTGTTCTCATCAGTTAAATAGAGATAAGTCACATAAGTTAACTGTAGCTCAAATGCAAGGACACTAAATCTTCTTAAACAAGGGCTGGTGACCATGGAAGGTCGGTACATGTTAGTTCCCTGTTCCCTTTCTACTATCAAGGCGGTGAGATCAGGACTTTAAAGGACCAGGACAATGGCTAGCTAGATTTTGAAGATAAGGCTAAAGGAGAGAAAGCAACCAAGAGAAATGGAGACCTGGTAGGAGGAGGGAGACTGGGGGTCTGGTAAGGCAGGAGAGGGCCACGAAAATCAATGTTACAAGTGTTGTGTGTTTCATGATCTTGCTTAGAAAAAGGGCCTATTTGCAGAAGAGTGTCTCTTCTCTAATCCTTAGCCGAGCACTGCTAATCATCAGATTGGAGACGGATCTGAGATGAGAGCTGTTTCAGCTGATCAGTCTGCTAGACAGGCAGCCCTTCGCACGCAGCATGTTATGGGCAGACCAGCTCCAAATCTGCACCTTGCTCTGAGAGTATGCCTTTCCCAAATAAAGAAGAGCTGCTCTCCTGCCAGTCACAGAAAAAAAATATCTGCCCTTCTCAACTAGAAATTCCTCCAAGTCCATTTGTCCTGACCTTGATCAAAGTTTCACTGCTGTGGATTGGGATATTGTGTACAGTGTCTGATAGAAAGAATTTACTCTACAGAGAAAAATTCTCAGGGTAGCCACCTCGAGGACACTGATTATAAAGTCCTCATGTGACAGAGCCGGCAATTCCCGCATCCAGATGTCAAAAGCTGGTTAATTAAGATTAAGACATAGTTGCTTGAGCAAGTCCAGTCAATCCAATTCTGGTATGGTTCTTTTCCCATTGTTCATTTCTACAGAAATATCTTTGTCTCTGTAGAGCAGCTGTAAGTAGCAGAAATAACCAGAATTTCACAACACTGTTTCTCACGCAACAGTGAAGAACAGCTTATTTATTTCCAAAGAGACGGGGACATTTTTAGGGAGAAATTAAAATGTCTTGTCCTCAAGCTATCATTTTTAAAGTAAGAGTATAGGCTACAACTTCAAACCGTACAAAAGGTAAAGCTGAATATTGCCATTGACCAACTGACGCAGTGAAGAAGAACGAAAGCCCACGGCTGAATCTCTTTCACAGGCCTTCACCAGCCCACTTGGGTAATTTGCTCCATCTTGACTCAAAAGGAAAAGTTTCCCCACCGAGTCCATCACAAATGCTGCTGCTGACATTTCCATTTCCCCCTTTGCTTGACTAGAGACTGAGGCCCAGAGAACAGTGCTTCCGCAATCTGCAAATTAAGATGATTTTTCGGCATCCATAAACTTCAAGCTGAAGAGGCTATTCAAAAAGCTGCGGTAAAGGAGGCAGTAACTGTTTTATCTTTTTCCATAAAACTCTAATGCATTGGAGGGAAAATAAAGAAACCCCAAGTATAAACACTGCTGTTGTAAGTGCAGTACACAACCTCTGTGATCTAGCTACAACAAAGTTGAAGCTGTTGCGTACGATAGCGATAAAATTCTAAACAGAACTCATGAGAGGAACGAAAACGATTCAGAAAAGGAATTTTTTAATGGGATTTATTAGCAAGGCCGTCCTTGGGAATTACAGTGACATACATATAAGAGTTTTGCAAAGGCAAATTACACTATGTTGGGCATTATTCTACCTTAATTTAAAGGTAAAAGGCAGAAAACCAAAGGTCATCAGCCCAAGAGTATATTAATTTATATCTAATGTAGGGTTTTTTCCACACATGAAAAAGTCCAAAGGGGAAAAAGTTATAGCTCCCACAAGAAACTTTCAGCAATAATCTTACATAATTTACAACATAAAAGGACATTTCTGTGTCCAGGAATTGTGGCTCATCAGCATTGTAAAAATGGATCTGTGCAACTCATTTGATGCAAAAGTTAGATTAAAATTTTCAGCCAACTGGCTGTTTCACACAGCCTGTTTCTTCTATTGAAAGTCACACTCACAACAGGTAATATTTATGGGCACTGTAGTAGAAAGATAAATGCATGAACTTTGGGTGCAAGAGGTCAAACTAAAGGGACAAGCTCAGTTCTTCTGAGCCTCCAGAAGTGCTGTTCAGTTACCCGACAAGGCCCATGGCAGCTGGGTTCTGTATCTAGCCTAGCACAGGCTCAGGAAAGCCCTGAACAATTTCATTATCTCATGACTTCCAATGGGAGAAAGAGCCTGCTTTCCTCTTTCATGATGATTGGATGAAGAAATGTGGGTGGGAACACAATTCAATTCAGAGTTTGATGAATTATTTACCAATTAAGGAGATGAGCACAGGAATGGGAGGGCTACAAAACTTTGATATGAATGTTCCTTTTCTCATATTATTTGTACGCACAAAATTGTTGCTTTTATTAACTGAGAGGTTAATCACTTGAATGGGATGCTCTGCCTCCTTTCCAATCTCATATACAGGCAAATTGGCTAATTTTATGTTAGAAAAATAACCTGGCAATTTTTCTAGTACTTATCTGTGTGGTGCCGTTTAATAACATTCTATAATATGAAAAATGAGTTTAGTCAGGCTGCTGGTGTTGCAAAGTCACCCGTTCTAGTGGTGAGGGAAAAAGGAAGCATACATAGAATTCTGTTAAAAAAAATGGGTTTCAAGAACATTACCTTTTTCTGCTTTTCAAGTGGCAACATGAAAGTCTATGTTATGTGGAATCAAATCACAGACTGCAGGGTTTGGAAATGTGACTGGAGACCCAGCCTTGCCACTCACTGTATTCTGGGTAAGTCATGTGCCTCCTAAGTCTTATCTTCATTTGTGAAATAAGGATTCATTCATTCAAACATATTATGAAAACATTCTATGTATTTTCATTTCACAGGATACCAGGATTGTCATGATGACAAGACTGACAAGATCCCCCTCCCCTTGAAGATTTTATTCTAGTGAAAATAACAGTGCACACATTAAAAAATGAATTAAGTGAATTACATGAATTTGCAGGTTGTGAATAAGTACCCTCAAAAAAACAAATAGGAATAACTAGAAAATAACAATGAGATCTACTCTTTTTATTGTAATAAACACACTGACATGAGATCTACTCTCTAAACAAATTTTAAGTGTACAGTAGAGTGTCATTGACCACAGGTACAGTGTTGTAGAGGAGATCTTCTAGAACTTATTCACCTTGCTTAGCTGAGACTAAGAGACAGGAAGGAATAAGCAATTTGTAGACCAACAGGAGAGAATTCCACAGGGAACAGCAAGAGCAAAGCCCCTGATGCCTGAAAGACATGGTTTGTTCTAGCAACTGAGAGATGGTCAGTGTGTACCGGGACCAGAGAGATAAGAGATGAAGCTGGAGAGATGGGAGGATCCAGACTACACAGGACCTTGTAGGCCACAGTGAGAAATCTGGATATTTATTCTAAATTTTAATGTGGAGCCATTAGGGTATAAACAAGATCTTATTTATTTTTTGAAGATCTTTGTGTTTATTATGCAGAGTCAGTTGAAAAGGCACAGGAGAGATGGAGAGAATGTTGGGGGCTGCTGCAGTAATCTAAATGGTGGGTAGCAGTGGCTTTGGCTAGAATGTTGACAATCAAGATGGAGCAGAGAGAGACAAGCTATGTTCTGAAGGTAGAATCATCAAGACTTTGTGATGGAAAGATGATGTCTCATCAGAATTCCCATGAAACAAGAGAGAAGTTCTGATGATGCTGACTGAAATAACAGAGACCAGGCTGGTGCTACATGGTGACACAAGACTGGAAATAGTCCAGGTTTGGGAAATATTCACAAGTGCACCCCAGGCCCGATTTTGAAACATCTTTTGAGACATCCAAGTGGATATGTCAAAGAAAGACATTAGACAAGTAAGTGTGAGCCCAGATAAGAAGTATGAGTTAGGAATGTAAATTTGGGAGTCAGATTAGCAAGCGCATATTAGTAATGTGCTCCTTACACACCTTACAAGAGTTTCTATTATTATTATTGTCTTGCAAGCTACCTATCTCACTGAGAGAAATTAAGTTATGCTACAGTAACAAAAACTTAAAAATACCAGTAGTTAGAAACAATAGAGGTTGATTTCTTGTTCATGCTACCTGCCTGTGGTAGGCTGGCTGGGGGCTCTGCTCTAAATCTCTGCTATCATTACTATGTCCAAGGCTAACAGAGCTGCCAAGTTATGTCAGCCATAGTAGCTGTGATGGTTAATCTTATATGTAACTTGAATGTGACACAGGGTGCCAAGATAGCTGGTTAAACATTATTCTGGGTATGTCTGTGAAGGCATTTCCTGAAGAGATTAGCATTTGAATCTGTAGACTGAGTAAAGACGATTACCCTCCTTTTGTTCACCTTCAATGTGGGTAAACTTCATGAAATCCATTGAAGACTTGGGTCTGAGTAAAGGAACATTTGCGCTCTTACTGGCTCATTATTTTTGAGTTGGAACATCAGTCTTCTGCCACCTTTGGCCTCTGGCTCTGGCTGGAACTTACACTATCAGATCTCCTGATTCTCAGGACTTCAGACTCAGACTAGAACTAAACCACCAGCTTTTCTGGGCCTCCAGCTTGCCAACAGCAGATCTTGAGATTTGTCAGTCTCTTTAACTGCTTAAGTCAATTCCTTATAATAAACTTCTTCATGTTATATATATATTTATATACAAAACATGTGTGTGTGTTTGTGTGTGTGTGTGTGTGTGTGTGTGTGTGTGTGTGTGTGTGTGTATGGAGAGAGAGAGAGAGGGAGATGCTTCTGTTTCTCTGGAGAACCTAGATTAATACAAATTTAGATACCAAGCATGATTCTAGAGGAACAGAGTTTTAAGGATGAGTTTTACCAAGCATGATTCTAGAGGAACAGAGTTTTAAGGATGAGTTTTCTAAATTGGTTCTGGGGTTTCTGGAATTGGCTCTGTAATCCAGTTAGATCTAAAGACACTAATAACTCTATTTCCAGTAGTAAAGAGAGCAATGATAGGCCATAGAGTGATCAGTAACAGAGACACAACATATCGTCACTGAATACTCCAAATTAACCATTTATAAGAATAAGGAGTTGGGTGACTATGTATATGATACTTTTGAACATTTTTGGAAAACTAATTAATATTATTATTAAATTGACTTATTGTTCCTAATATTGCTGAACAAAGTAGTGAAAGACAAAGATGAGTTCAGGGACTTAAATTCCCAGCTCAAGCATCCTGTAAATGATCTGAAGAGATCTCTGTATGCTCTGAAGGAGACCCTTGTCTCCTGAAGCCACAGGGCTGAGATTGCTGAAAATCAAATGCAGAATCTCATCCTGTGACTGGCTGAATCACAATGCAAATTTAACTCCCATCTTCACAGGTATTGATTAGGAAAGAATGAGGTTCTGTAAGTAGGAATGGGGACATGTGAGAAGACCCTGATGAAGGTGGGGACATCGAGCCCTTAAATTGTGATGCATCTTTTTTTGGCAGTGAAAGAGGCTTTCCCACTCCCAGTGCAAGTGACCTCCTCATCCCCAGTAGAAGCAACCTTACTGGGTGTGGGATAGTGGCTTCTCTAATCTCATCTTCAGAAAGTAACCCCTCATTGCCCAAGGAAACTGTAATGGCCTCCTCTGAGGCAGTTGCCATGGAAGACAATACTGATTCTCCTCAGGACCTATCTCGACTACTTCTCCTTGATTCTTGACCTACAACTAGACTCAAGTCACAAAAGGCCCCTACAGGTGAGTTAAAATGTGTGACTCATTAAGAGATGGCCAGACTCCAGAACCACTTGAGTTTTCTAATTTACACAGCCAGAAATCTGGGTTAATATGTGGAAACGGATATTAAACGTGTGGGATAATAGTGAAAGGAACATTAAATTATATCATTCTGAATTTATTGACATGAGTCCACCATGCAGAGATTCTGCATTTAATGTTGCAGCTAAGGGAGTTAGATGGGCCTCTAACAAGACATCTTTCATCACTACTATGGGAAGCAAATTTGTGATGGGAAACATAACACCCTTATTGAGTTCTGTGATCACTTCTTGGAGGTCAGAACTGATAATATGGACTGCAGACACTGAGTTGGGAAATCTAAATGCAATGGGATGGGGTGGCAGAGGCCAAGTGGCAGCACTCAACTGCCAAAGGCAAAGGGGGTGTGGTTACCGTAATAGTAGAGGCAAAGCAGCAATCAGAATAGTCTGACGTGCTCAGATCTACGGTGTTAGCTAATCACTGTGTTCCTAAATGTGAACTAGATAGATGCCTACTAAATTCTTACTTGATCTGTATAAGCAGAAAAGTTCCAGATCAAGTGAACAAACATCTAACTCAAATTATAGTAACAAGAGAGTCATAGCTCCTTTTTTTCTTTTGAGACGGAGTTTTGCTCTTGTTACCCAGGCTGGAGTGCAATGGCGCGATCTCAGCTCACCACAACCTCCGCCTCCTGGGTTCAGGCAATTCTCCTGCCTCAGCCTCCTGAGTAGCTGGGATTACAGGCACACGCCACCATGCCCAGCTAATTTTTTGTATTTTTAGTAGAGACGGGGTTTCACCATGGTGACCAGGATGGTCCCGATCTCTTGACCTCGTGATCCACCCGCCTCAGGCTTGAGCCACCGCGCCCGGCCCGAGTCATAGCTCCTTAATCAATTATCAGAGTTGAGCCAGTTTATGAACCCAGAACTCTTTGAATAAATGCAAAGTTGAGTCCCCTCAAGGAAGAATCCGAGTACACTAACAAAAAATGTGTACTCTTAATCTTTCTCCCAGCATTTCCTAAAGGATTCTGTCAGTAGGAATGGGGACATTTGCCTTTTACTAGAGTAACTGTACACTGGGAAAATAAAAGAAATAATTAGGCCTTTCAGGGACTACTGAACACCATCTCTGAACTGATACTGATTCCACAAAATCCGAAATGTCACTGTGGCTATCTAGTTAGAGCAAGAGCTTATGGAGGTCCGGCGATGGAGTTTTAGCCCAGGTCCATCCTATAGCGGATCCAGTGAGTCCCTAAACCTATCATGTGACCTTTCCTCAGTTTCAGAATGTATATTTGGGGTAGATCTACTCAGCGTGTGGCAAAATGCCCACATTAATTCAATGACCTGTAAAGTGGGGGCTATTGTGATGGGGAATGCCAAGTGGAAGCCACTAGAACTACCTCTACATAGAAAAATAGTAAACCAAATGCAATTCAGGTGCAGTATACCTTATGCAAAAATGCTTCGGGCCAGAAGTGTTTTGTATTTGGGATCTATTTTTAATTTTGGAAAATGTGCATTATACTTAATGGTTCAGCAACCCAAATTTGAAAATCTAAAATTTAAATGCTACAATGAGCATTTCGTTTGAGGATCAGGTCAGTTTAAGTTTTAGATTTTGGAGCATTTTGGATTTTGTGATACTCAATCTGTACTGTATTCCTGGAAGAATTACAGAGATTAGTGCCACCATCAAGGACTTGAAAGATCAGAGGTAATGTAATCATTAATTTTATGTGTCAACTAGAGTGGGACAGAGGCTGTCCAGATATTCTATTAAACATTATTCTTGGTGTGTCTGTGAGAGTGTTTCCAGAAGAGATTAGCATTCAAGTTGGGAGATTAAATAAAGTTGATTGCCCTTCCCAATGTGGGTGGGCATGAGCCAATAAACTGGGGTCCTGAGTAGAACAAAAGGCAGAGAAATGGAGAATTCACTCTGCATGACCGCTTGAACAAAGACCTGGATCTTCTCTTACCCTTGGCACCATTGGCATTCCCAGTTCTCAGGCCTTTAGACTTGATCTGGAATATAAATCATTGCTTCTCTGGTTTTCAGGCATTTAACTCCAACAAGAACTACACTATCAGCTTTTCTGGGTCCCTAGCATGCAGATACCAGATTATGGGATTATTCAGCCCTCATAATTGTATGAGTTGATACCTTGTAATAAACATGTATGTAGATACAGATGTAGATAGAGATATCACATTGGCTCTGTTTCTCTGGAGAACCCAGACAAGTAGTGATTCCCACCACATTCAACTCACCTATTTGGCCTATGCCGAAGACAGATGTATCTGAAAGAATGACAGTGGATTACTGAAAGCTTAACCAGGTGTTAACTTCAAGTGCAGCTGCTGCACCAGATGTGGTGTCATTGCTTGAGCAAATTAACACATCCCCTGGTACGTGGTATGCAGCTATTGATCTGGCAAGTGCCTTCTTCTCCATACTGGTTTATACGGCCCACCAGTACCAGTTTG
Source organism: Callithrix jacchus (assembly GCF_049354715.1). Taxonomy (NCBI): domain Eukaryota; kingdom Metazoa; phylum Chordata; class Mammalia; order Primates; family Cebidae; genus Callithrix; species Callithrix jacchus. The sequence continues at coordinate 67,949,221 of NC_133514.1, read as the reverse complement.
CTTTCAGCTGACAAGGCCAGCAATATACCTTGTCCGATCTCAGGAGCATATCAACTCTCTACCCTATGTCACAATTTAGTTCACAGGGATCCTGACTGCTTTCCTTTCTGTAAGATGTCACACCCACCGTTCCATGACATTGCTGACAATATGCTGATTGGACCTACTGAACAAAAGTAGCAACTACTCTAGACTTACTGGTAAGACATTTGCATATTCAGCAGTAAAAAATGTGACAAAAATTCAGGGGCCTTCCACCTCAGTGAAATTCTTATGGGTCCAATGGCCTGCAGCATGTCGAGACATCACTTCTAAAGTGAAGGATAAGTCCTTGCATCTGACCTCCCTTACAACCAAAAAAAAGAAAAAAGTCAAAATGCCAACTGGGTCTCTGGATGTTTTGAGGCAACACATTCCTCATTTGAGTATCTGACTCTACCCCATTCATTGAATGACCCCAAACCTGCCAATTTTGAATGAAGCTAAGAATAAGAGAAGGCTCAGCAACAGGTCCAGGCTGCTGTGCAAGCTGCTCTGACACTTGGGCTATATGAGCCAGCAGATCCAATGGTGTTTGAGGTGCCAGTGGTAGATGGAGATGCTGTTTGGAGCCTTTGACAGGCCCCTAAAGGCGAACTGTTGTTCCGGCCCTCAGGATTTTGGAACAAAACACTGCCATCCTCTGCAGATAACTACTCTCCTTTTGAGAAGTTGTTCTTGACCCACTGCTGGCCCTTAGTGGAAACTAAATGCTTAACCATGTGTCACCAGGTTGCTAGGCAACCTGAGCTACCCATCATGAACTGAATGTCATTTGACCCACCAAGTCATAAAGTTGGACATACACAGCAGCACTCCACCATCAAACAGAAGTGGTATATACATAATCAGGCCTGAGCAGGCCCTGAAGACACAAGTAAGTTACATGTAGATGTGGTCCAAATGCCCATGGTGCTCACTCCTGCTACAGTGCATTCTCTCTCCCAGCCTGCACCAACAGCCTCTTGGGGAGTGCCCTAGAATCAGTTGATGGAGAAGGAGAAGACTTGGCTTAGGCCTGGTTTACAGATGGCTCTGCATGATATGCAGGTCCCACCTGAAAGTGGACAATTGTACCACTATAGCCCCTTCCTAAGATATCCCTGAAGGACAGTGGCAAAGAGAAATCCTCCTGGTGGGCAGAACTTTGAGCAGTATACCTGGTTGTATATTTTGCTTGGAAGGAGAAATAGCAAGACAGGTGATTATATACTGATTCATAAGCTGTAGCCAGTGGTTTTACCAGATTGTCAGGGACTTAAAAGGAACATGATTTGCAAGTTGGTGACAGTGATATCTGGGACAGAGGTATGTAAATAGACATCTCTGAATGCACAAAAAAATGTAAACATATTTGTGTCTCATGTGAATGCTCATTTTAATAGTCAAGTGGATAGAATGACCCAGTTTGTGGATACTAGTCAGTCTATTTTCCCAGCCATCCTAGTCATGACCCAATAAGGTCATGAACCAGCTGGCCATGGTGGCAGGGATGTAGGTTATCCCTGGGCTCAGCAAACATGACTTTCACTCACTAAGGCCAATCCAGCTACAGCTACTGTTGAGTGTCTAATCTGCCAACAGCAGAGACCAATACTGAGTCCACAACATGGCACCATTCCTTGGTGTGGCCAGCCAGCTACCTGGAGGCCAGCTGATTTCACTGGATCACTTCCATCATGGAAGAGATTAGATGTGTTCTTACTGGAATAGACACTGACTCTGATTATGGGTTTGCCTTCCCTGCACACATTGGTTCTGCCAAAACCATCATCTGTGGGCTTATAGAGTGCTTTATATATCATTATAATATTCTATAAATTATGGCTTCTGGTTGAGGAACTCACTTCACAGCAACTGATGTGCAGCGATGGGCCCAGGGCCCATGGTCATAGAATTCATGGCCTTACCTTATGCTCTACCATCCTGAAGCAGCTGATTTAATAGAATGGTAAAGTAGCCTTTCAAAGACTCAGTTATACCAGGTGGCAATACCAGTGGCAATACCATGCAGGGCAGGTGCAAGGTTCTCCTGAAGGCTGCATGCTCTGAATCAGCATCTCATATATGGGCTGTTTCTCTCAAAGCCAGGATTCACAGGTTCAGGAATGAATGCGCAGAAATGGGAGTGGCAACACTCACTATTACCCTTAGTGACCCACTAGTAAAATGCTCTGCTAGCCTAGTGATCTTAGTTTCAAGGGAAGGAATGCTTTTAAAAGGAGAAAAAATGCTGACTCCATTGAACTGAAAATTCACACTGCCACTGGGCCCTTGGAACTCTGCATACCTTTGAATCAATAAGCAAAGAAGAAAGTTAGTGTGCTGGCTGGGATGACTGATGCTGACTAACAGGGGTAAATTGGGCAACTACATAATGGAGGTAAACAAGAGTATGTCTGTAATATAGGAGATTTCTTAAGGCATCTCTTAGTATCACCATGCCCTGGGATTAGGTCAATTGAAAACCACAACAACCCAGATCCTTCAGGAATAAGGGTTTGGGTAGCTCCACTAGTTGAAAAGACATAACTGAGGCATTTGCAGAGGGCAAAGGAATACAGAATGGCTAGTAGAAGAAGACAGTTATAAGCAGCAGCTATGATCACATAACCACTTACAGAAATGAGGATTGTAATTTTCATGAGGATTTCCTTTTTATTTGTTGTAAATATATATATAAAATTGTATACAGAGCAAAAATCTTTGTTTTCTTTCCTCTCTTATTCGCTTATCATATAGCATAAGATATACTGATTTCATATCATAACATTTAAATATTGTTAATTATATTCCATACTATTTCATGTATGAGATATCAAGGAGAAGAATAAACATCTCTCAAGGACTTTACCTCTTTTTCTGGGGAAGGGTTACTGTGTTTTCAGTTGTATGCAGGATAGTTGTATCATGTTGGGTGGAATTACAGCCTTGTTATTGTCTTTATTTGGAGATTAAACATGGTTTAAGAAGATTCATATGGGTGCCAAATTGACAAAGGATGGACTTGTGATGGTTAATTGTATGTGTCAACTTGACTGGGCCTGGGATGCCCAGATATGTGGTCAAACATCATTCAGGGTGTATCTGTGAGAGTGTTTCTAAATGAGATTAATGTTTGAGCCAGTAGACTGGGTGAAGCAGATTGCCCTCCCCAGTGTGAGTGGTCCTCATCTAACCTGAGCCGTAGATAGAGCAAAAGTCTGAGTAAGAGAGCCTTTTCCCTCTCTCTGCCTGATTGTCCTTATTTATTTATTTATAGAGATGGATTTTCACTCTTGCATCCCGGGCTGGAGCGCAATGGTGCGATATTGGCTCACTGCAACCTCCGCCTCCTGCATTCAAGCAATTCTCCTGCCTCAGCCTCCTGAGTAGTTGGGATTACAGCCACCCACCATCATGCCCAGCTAATTTTTTTTTTTGTTTGTTTGTATTTTTAGTAGAGACGGGGTTTCACCATGTTGGTCAGGTTTGTCTCAAACTCCTGACCTCAAGTGATCCTCCCACCTCGTCTTCCCAAAGTGCTGGGATTACAGGTATGAGCCACTGTGCCTGGCCCCTCATTGTCTTTAAGCCACCTAAAGTGCTGGGATTATAGATGTGAGCCACCACGCCCAGCCAAAAGTGTCTTTTTAAGAAAGATAAATCAAGGCAATGCTTGGGGTTGGCATGGACTAGAAGGAGGAGCAACCCTGGGAAGGACCTCAGTTATGAGGCTATTGTAGGGACCCACATAAACTTTCTTTCAAGCTGGTTTCTAATGACAGCCCCCAAATCATCAGGGACATTGGTATTCTGTCCTTGGCCTTAGACTCAGACTCAGACTTACATCATTGGCTTTCCTCATTCTCAGGCCTTCAGACTCAGACTGGAACATATATCATCAACTCTCCTGGGTCTCCAGCTCACCAACCAGAGATCTTGAGACTTCTCAGCCTCTATAACTATATGAACCAATTCCTTATAATAATATGTTTCTCTGAAGAACCCAGACTAATACAGTAGCAAAGGGAAAACTGAACCTGGAAGAGTCTCGTGTTGACCTTAATGCTACAGCAAAGAAATGACACATGTTGCTCATGTTTTCAACTCATGGGCCAAAACTAGTCACAGGACACCATCAAAAATGGAGTCAGAAAATGCCAATCATATCATGTACATCCTTGGAATGAGGAGAGATGAGAATATTTGTGGTAAACAGCACTAATAAGCACCATATTAAGGAAATGCTACCCTCTTGGAGGCAGAAGGTGCCATGGCGCTGATGATTCTCAGCTCTGCCAACTTCCGGGTGCCACTTTGTGTTTCCTAGTGCACTGTGGTGATGCATTATAACCAAATCTTAAATAAGGAAAATAAAAACGGTAACAGGGTAAATTTAGAAAAGAGTATTTTTTTTTTTTTTTTTTTGAGACAGAGTCTTACTCTGTCACCAGGCGCCAGGCTGGAGTGCAATGGCGCGACCTCGGCTCACTGTAACCTCCGCCTCCTGGGTTCAAGCAATCCTCCCGCCTCAGCCTCCCGAGTAGCTGGGACTACAGGCTCATGCCACCATGCCCAGATAATTTTTCTGTATTTTTAGTAGAGATGGGTTTCACCATGTTGGCCAGGATGGTCTCGATCGAAAAGAGTATTTTTTCAAGGTAGGTCCAAGGCCCTAGACTGAGCGACGAAGGGTGCTGGGACACACAAAGCAGGTCATTAAGCATTTAGTGGCCACTGGTTATCGGGGCCTTAGCTTGACATCCTCGTTTAGGAGACAGCTGCACTTGGCTGTATTGATTGAGATGGTGTGTGCTAACAAAAGCTGAAACCTTCAGATGTAATGAAGGCAAGGAGTCATCCTTGGGCAGAAAGCAACTATTGAGCTGATTGTAGTAGACAAACCCAAAGTTTGATTAATTCCGTGGAGCATTGTGTCCAAAAAGAAACTCACTGTGGTTTATATGAATCAATTCAATTAGGATCAGAGAAATCTGGTAAATTCAAGTTGACTGGTGGATAGAATGACTCAGATAGGCAGTCAGAAGGATCATAAATAATTACTGAACTAGATTCTCTCAAGCTCCTTCCTGTTACCTACATTAAATGTTTAAGGAGTCCTAGTCTCTCAGATCATGAGGATGTTCTTAACACCTCCTCTCTAAAACCCTTCACATTACCAGAGATGTAGGCTTGGCCCCTAGAAGCCTGTAGCTCTCACAAAGTCTATTCCACCTTAAGCCAAATGCTATGGAACGCTAAAGCTCAGTCCACAGCCTTCATCCTCAACCCACGGTTTGACATTGCAGACCGCACTCTCTTTTCAATTACATGTATTTCATTAGTGTGCTTATTGATCTTTTGCAAATAATCTAAGTTTTAACTTGAGTATGCAGGTGGGGTAGGAGGCGGGTGAACTGTGGGTCTGCGAAAACGAAGGGGGCCAGGAGGGCAGGTGGATAGGGCTAATCTAGGAGGCAAATGCATGAGAGAATTAAAAACTGCTGATCCCTCAGCAAATGGATGCTGACTCCGGGGGATATTCGTGTATAACACAAAGATACAGGCCACATATGGAGGTGGGAATGAGGAGTACAAGAAGTTCTGATGCACTGCATGGATGCGGTGTGGGAAAGAGAAGGGGAGAGAGATGAGATGGACCTGAGGGCAGAGCACTTCAATGACTACCGAAAAGCTTTGGCACTCACTTCTTTAGGCACAGAGAAGTCATAAAAATATTTTTAGATGGAGAGTAACTTGATAAAAATGTTTTCTGGTTCTTTGTTTGTTTTCTTTTTTTTTTTTTTTTGAGACAGAGTTTTTTTGTTTGTTTGTTTTGTTTTGTTTTGTTTTTGCTCTTGTTGTCCAGGCTGGAGTGCAATGGTGCAATCTTGGCTCACTGCAATCTCTGCCTGTCAGGTTCAAGTGATTCTCCTGCCTCAGCCTCCTGAGTAGTTGGAATTACAGACATGTATCACCATGCCTGGCTAATTTTTGTATTTTTAGTAGTGACACAGGTTTCACCTTGTTGGCCAGGCTGGTCTCAAATTCCTGATCTCAGGTGATCCACCCACCTCGGCCTCCCAAAGTGCCGGGATTAAAGACATGAGCTACTGCACCTGGCCAAAAGTGTGCTTTTAAAAAAGATAAATTGAGGCAATGCTTGGGGTTGGCATGGACTAGAAGGAGGAGCAACCCTGGGAAGGACCTCAGTTATGAGGCTATTGTAGGGACCCACACAACCCTTCTTTCAAGCTGGTTTCTAATGACAGCCCCCAAATCATCAGGGACAGATGACCCCACCCACACATGTTCATTATTTTCTCCAGGGTACAAAGTTTATTTTTCTTTCTCTTAACCATCATAATTGAAATGATGATACTGAGTCATTTCCTCTATACTTCTCTCCTTTGTTACAGACACTTCCAGAACTGAAAGAGGAGGAAACCAAACTTAGGCTTTTCTTGTTGTTATCTGATTCCACTCAATCTTGCCTAAGAAGATCAGTTATTCTTCATATCTGTTCTACATATATCTATGTTATATACCAGATACTACTTGTAAAGCACACAAAGAAAATTCCTGAATTGTTGCCTAAGGATGCTCAGAAGTAACTTGTGAAATAAACAAATGAGCTGTACCACCAAAGGTAACAGGAGGAACTGAGCAATGTGGACTGCCTGGTCCCCTCCTCAGTCAAAGGCATGTAGCTCCATGAAGTAAGGTGGCTACACTGGAGCAAATCCCATCCATACTGAGTCCAGAAAAAGGAAAAAAGGAAAGACTAAAAGATTCTCCTATGTTTGTAGAGAAACTGAGCATTAAGGAAAAAGAAAAAAAGCTGCTATGTTGCAAGATTAAACAAGGAAAACCAAGTTCTAATGTGGACACAGAAATGTCTTGGTAGGGAAACGAAATGAAGAGTGAGGGGCATCACCAAAGCGCATTTTTCTGGATTAGAAGAAGCAAAAACAAATGCAATGCCTGTTTCTTAAGCATGTGTCTTGTGCCAAGTGCTCCACGTGGTTCCTCTCATTTCATCCTCCACACAGTACTGTGAAATATGAATCTGAGTTAGTATCCCCATTCTGCAGATGAAGAAATGAGGTGTTTCTAAGGACACACAGCTAATAAACAGATGGTTACAGATTCAAGCCAACTGTTGAGCTCCAGAGCCTATGGATTTAAGCACCACACACTGTCTCCGCAACCCTACTTCTAAATTCTCAGAGCCAGGCCCAGTGATCCATCTCTTGCAGCACAGCTACCTCCAAATTATATTTCCATGTACTTCCCAAACACATACATGAATAGTCTGAAACTACTTCTTTTGGAAAATGCCCAAAAAGACCTCATTATCTTCTATGCAGGAATGTACACCTCTCCCTGCATTCTACAGTTCAATGAAGGTATTATCTTTCTCCCAGTAAACGATCTTTAACCAAGGGAATATCTCTCAATACAAAAGCAGTTGCTAAATCTTGTCTGGCCTTCTTTTGAGATATTTCAAATGATTCTGAAGTCACTTTCTATTATAGCTGGCCTATCCCTGTTCTCTCCTCCTGCAAGCCACTACCCACCTGCCTCACACTGCCAGTGGGGGTATTTTCCTTTGACACCAATGATGGAAACCCTAGTGATAAGTCAGTTAAGCCTACAGACTCCAGAATCAAATAACCAGTTTTCAAATCCAAGTTTCTGCATTTAACAACTATGTGACTTCAGCAGTAACTGAAATTTCCTTAGTTTCAGTTCCTAAAACATATTAAATTGGAATAATGATAGTAGCTATTCCATAAAGTCATTGGAAAAACTAAATGAGACACTTCAGCTTGAGACATAGAAGATGGCCCCTGTGAAATGTTATCAAGATCTTTGAAGTTAATGATGGTGTTTCTTCCCTGATCAAAAGCCTGCTGACTCCATTTTGCTTACAAAATGAAGTTGGAAAAAATATTCATCATGATATTCAAATCCCAAAAGAAAATTGCCTTAATCTACCGATCTACCCTTCTTCCCTTGTATCCAAGCTCTCCTATACTCTAACCAGAGACCACTCACGACTCTACCCATTCATTCCTCTTCCACACCTTTGCTCAAGGTGTTTCTTGTCCCTGGAACAGCCTTCACACACATCAGTGATGAAATCTGACCCTTGTGCCTAAACAGCACCTTATCTGTGAGGCATTTGAATACCCACTTCTTCCAAACACCCCGATGGCCTCTCACGGGGCTCTATTTGACCTGTGTCTGCGTCTCTAGATTGCAGGTAGCCTTGTTGACTGCCCTCTATCCCCCATGACCATTTTTTTGCAGTATTATACTGTACTGGCTATAAAGAAAATGCTCATTCTGCACCTTTCCATCCTCAACTCTCCTGTGCCAGGCATGTCTTACTCTATACCCATAGTCACTCCCACCACTACACTTTTCCCTGTGAACAGGAGCATTGGGAGTGATTCTCCAACTCTCCCCTAAAGTCAAGCATCTTCCTTCTCAAATACACCTGGCCAACACTGACCCATGCCTTAGAAGGTGGCACAGCCAGTACCAGCATAGGATGACAAAGGACTTGCACCAGCCCTAATCAAGACTAAGTTATCTAATAGGGATTTTCCCCATCCACACAGTAAGTTCTTAAGAAGTGAGATTAAAATATAACAGTAATTCTCAAATCTGTCTCCACATTGAAATCACTCGGGAAGCTGTATTCGTTTCCCAGGCTTCCATCACAATGTACTATGAACTGGATGGCTTAAAACAACAGAAATTCAGTGTCTCAACATTCTGGAGGGTAGAAGTCTGAAATCAAGATGTCAGCAAGGCCATGGCTCCCTCTGAAACCTTTAGGAGGGGGTCCTTCCTTGCCTGCTCCCAGCTTCTCGTGGTTTGCCAGCAATCGTGTACATTTCTTGGTTTGCAGATGTGTGACTCCAATCTTTGTCTTCATCATCACATGGCATTCTCCCATGAAGCTTTAAAGAATTCTAATGCTTCAAGGCCATGTATGATGTGACAAGGAAGACTGAGATGGAGACTAAAAAAATAAGAGAAAGCAGGAAAAGATGGGAATTTGGAAGCCAAAGAAAATTGCCTTCACCTACCATTCTGGACTTCTTTTGCCTAAGCGCCCTTCTCTAGCTATGCTGTGCTCTAACCAGGGGCCATTCATAGCTCACCAGACTCCAACTTCACACGGCCATCTTCTTATAAGGACATCAGTCATACTGATTAAGGTCACACTCAATTCCAATATGACTTCATTTCACTTTAGCAGTTACATCCTGCAATGACCCTGTTTAGGAATAAGGTCACATTCTGAAGTATCAAGGTTTAGGGCCTCAACATATCTTTTTGGGGGCTCATAACTCAACCCATAAATGAAATTTTAAAAAATACTGTCACTAATGTTCCACACCCAGAGACTGTGATTTCATTGGCCTGGGGTACAACCTGGTCTTCTGAAATTAAAAAAAAAAAATTTAATTCTTTAAGCAATTCTAATATGCAAACAAGTTTGAAAACCAAATGTCAGGGGTTCATATCAAGGGTTTTGGGGTCAGACTGTCTGGTGTTGAATCACTTACAAGATGAGTGACCTTGGGAAATTTGTATAACCTCTCTGTGCCTCAGTTTCCACCATTTAAAAAGAAAATAATGAGATTTATTAGTACCTGCCCCATAGGGAGGTTATAGGAATTAAATTAAATTATAAGGGAGAGCATTTAGAACTATGCCTGAAATCATATTGCCCCTATTATTACTATAGTTCAGGCATACTTGCACTCTACCTTTAAAAACCTCAATGGTAGTTATTCAATGAAGACTATTTAGTCTCTATTTTAGAGATGAGAGAGAGCACATAGATATTCAATAATGTACTCAAAAGTCTGTGAGGAACCCTAGAAAGAAATCCAGGTCTCCTGTGTACATATCAGATCAGAGCTCAGAACCCCAGGGAACCAGAGGTTTTCCATCCAGGTCTCAGGGACCACCATAATGCAGGGAGAGGGTGAAGGACTAGGGTGGAACAACTCAGTTTTATCTGCTTCACATGTTGATTCCCTAAAGAATTTTGTTTGAAAAGGGAACAGGGCTTTCCATGGCTTAAAAAACAAATTAGAAAGCACTGTGGCTGATTATGTCACCATAAACCTTCTAAACTGACCGTTCATCCTGTCTTCTGCCTCCTCCCTTTTCCCCATGGAGCAGAAAAGCCCCAGAGAATTTCAGGTGGCTGAGGGCACTCCAAAGGGGAGGTGAGCAGAAGTCTCCACGTTCTGTAAGAGGAGGGATGCAGCAAACTCTGTAGCATTTCAAAACGTCTGCCCTCTGCTCATTACTAAAATTTGTGTAAGGGGGACCAAGAATTAAGGTCTCCCAAGGCCCCAATCAGAGTCATCTCCACTGAAATGCAGGATGAAATGGACGGAGCACTCTTACGCTTCTAATCACCGGGAAGTTCAGGAAATTGGAAACGCCCCAGAAACAACATGACATCAAATACCAGAGCCTGGGTGATCCATCACCATCATCCTCACTGTGGTCATTACCATTCACTTCCACTCCGCGGACAGCCCGTAAATCAGCTTGTAGAGCTCTTTGGGATCGCTGAGTGAGAAGCACTGAATAAATGTCAGCTGGGATCATTAGAGATACCTTTCACTTTAGACAGATAAATGTTAGTGAGTCCGTGGTCAAGGAAGCACCAATAGGGACCATAGCTATTTCCAGGGGCCCCAAGATACTAATAATGGTTTGCATAGTCAGAAAATTAACATTGAAAAGGAAAGACCCTTCTTATCCCACAATATTAAAAATATTCCACAAGCAGGGGTCCAAAGTGGCTCCCGCCGGAGGTCGTGGCGCTTGCAAAGGCGAGGTCATGAGTTCAAGGCTAACCTGAGCAACCTCATAAGCTCAAACTGATTGGCAATATATATATATATATTCCACAAGCATAAAAACTCATTTACTGTACTTGGCTTGTGAAGGGACATATTTCTTGTTCAGTGTAGTTCCTCCATCATGGTGATCTGAAAACAGGCAAAGAGCCAAATAATTTGTGATACGCCAAATGCATCAGGACAAAACTTTGCAACCTTCACTAAGGACATTGGGACCAAGCCAAGGATGCTTATAGGAAAGGCCACTGCCTAAGTGTTCCATTCCACCACCAGGAGCCCTCTTGTATCTTTTTGCTTAGCCTTCTCTTCTCAAGTGTTGGTTCTATGCAGTATGTCTATTCTGTACATAAGCTCTTCCACAGCAGCTCCAGAAGTGAAGGTTGGGTCTAGGGATTATGACTGCTCCTATGGGAGATTGCCCAAGACTTCCCAGCATTGGGATGCTGTGTTTTCCAGACTTGAATTCATCAGTCTCTTTGTTCAGAAAGACAAAGCTTCATCTTCTAACATATTCCCTTGTATGTTTGCATCTGTGTGTTACTTTGGCATAGGTTATTGGTTTTCAGTGAACTCAGTACCATGGAGGAGGGGATTGTCTTTCTAGAAGGTTTTTCTATTGTTCATTATTTGCTGAGTGCATTCTCAGTACAGTATTGGATGGATCTTCAAGGTCCCTTGAGGCGGAAAGTCCAAAATAAGGAGACAGAAGTGACTCATACAGAAAACTGCTCTGCTGGGAAGAAGAGCCAAGTTGTTCATAGTCTGTACATGAGCCAGGTGGGTGGGAGTATGTTTATGCTAGAACTTTCAAAGACTAACTTCCAATGAGGCCCTCTGGGGACATGAGGCTCTAGTCAACTCTGTCTTTGGGGGAATGCTTCTTCCTGCCTAACAGAAGGCAGGATCACAGGGGAATTCTGGAATTTCCCGTTTAACAATTACATGGATTATATTTGTCACTGGGACACAAACACCTTTTTCAGTGCTATATTTATTTTATGCTTAGAAATGAGATCAAATTAATAAGGCCAGAATGGAAAAAGTTTAGAATTCAGAAAAGAATATATCAGCATACTGGGTTCAATTCTGTTCTTCAAGCTTCCTCTTCGGGGAGTGGGGCTTTAAGCCTTCAGAACCATTCTACCTTTCAAACTGCATTCCAAGAGCCCCCATACAGCGACCGTGGAGAGCAGACTGGAACCTGAGCTTCAGTGATACAGTTGTTTCCCACTGGAAGCACGGTTGGCAAAAACTAGTGAATTATTTAGGAATGTAAGTCATCCCATGACATTGTGTTTACTCTCCGCACAAACACTATGCAGGCTGGCCTCTTAATGGGAAGGGAGGATTGGGTCCTTCTTCTCTTTTTTTCCTCGACTGTCACCCACATTATCTATTTGTTCTTACTAATTCAGAATAGATTGGAGTGTGGGAAGAGGGGAGAAAAAAAGGAATAAGAAAGCTCTTCCTTTATGTAAATCAGGAGTGCCCGAAGATGGTTTCTTGCTCTTTGGGCCAAGCAGCTGTTCAAAGCTGATTCTTTCTTTCTCATGGGCATTTTTGTGAAGTTACCTGAGGCTCCCTTCCCAGGCTTCATCTAATTGAAACTTCTGTAATTTTAGAAAGTTCTCTATTTGCCATTCAATCCTCACCACTATCCCTGGGTTTTCCTGCAATGTACTCTACACAAACTCTTTCCTGTGGGAGTTCCATTATATCTTCCAAATGTCCCTCAATCTTGAAAGACCAAAATGCTGGAAAGAAGAAAAACAGACAGAAGTGAGCACTACACTAGTTTCTACTTGCCACCCTCAGGGCATTTGCCAGTTTGCTTTGTGGAACATAGACGCTGAACAAAGATCAGCAGCCAAGAGTTTCTAACAGTCGCATTGGCAGGGGAGTTGAAAATTGGTGGATAGGGCTACCAAGAACGCTACAACTTGAGGACTCATGATCTGAAAGAAAAGCTAACCGCAGAGATGTAAAGTGGGTATTATATGTGCAATTTTTCCTTGAGGTATTTTCCAACTTCTAGCTGCACATGTGTGAGGCAAGTTGCCAAGAAAACAAGTAAAAAGCAGCTGCTAAGAAGCTAAAAATCTAAGCAGACATTTCAGTAGTCTCATGGTGCTGGAAAAAATTGAAGTTCGTAGCCTGCCAAGAAAGAGAATCTCTAATAAACATACCAGGCTCACCCTTGAGCTCCTTGAAGGGATGGGCTCTAGGAATAAAGATGAACCTAAAATAGACCAGTTCTCACAAACCTTCACACTGAATATGAAATCCAAATCCAATAGATCAAGATAATCTTCCCATGTTCTATATGCCTGTCAGAAGAAAATTAAATCCGCTCTACAGGGAGATGTCATCCATAGCGTCTACAATTTTTTGGCAGACATTATAATGTCTGCCATTTGATCACATTTACCAAACATGCCAGAATACAAGATCAAATGACCAAAAACAACAGTTTTTTCTTTTTAAAACAGACTTTAGAAACAAACTCAAAGGCAAATATTTAAGTTCAAATTATTGGACATGAAATTTCAAATAACTATGAACAACATAATCAAAATAGATAAAAAAAAGCAAAATTTCATCCAACTACTGAAACCCATTAACATCATCAGAAAATGTAGAGTTTAATAATACAACACTGAAATTCAAAATTCAATAGTTGGATTTAAAAGCACATTAGATATAGCAGAAGAAAAAATTAGTGATGTGGAATGTATATCAGTAGAAAATATTCAGGTATATATTTTTCAGAGAAATAGAAAGAATACACAACACAGATAAAGAGCTTAAGGGACATATGAAGCATGATGAAAATAACTTTCGTAAGTATAGTTGTAGTCTATAAAGGAGAGAGATAATTGAACAGAAGAGACATTGTGAGAATTTTCTAAAACAAGCAAAAGATATTAGTAAACTGAAACACTACAAATTCTGAGCAAAATAAATACAGATAAAGCTAACCCACAACCCCAAAAAGAGTGCCTTATAAACAGACAGAAAACAGACACATGATATTCAGAGAGACACAATAGAATTATGGCTGAGTTTTCAATAGAAACAATGAACAAAAATGTCTTTAGAGAGCAAAAAGAAAATTATTGCCAACCTAGAATTGTATACACAAGGAAAATAGCTTTCAAAAATAAAGCCTAAGCAGATAATTTCAAACAAGCACCTAACAAGCAGGAACAAACTTTAAAAACAACAACAGCACAAGGAAAAAGACCCTAGATGAAAACTTATTATTGCAAGTAAAGACAGGCTAGAGGGAATTTTGTAGTCTTAAATGCATAAACTAGAAAGGAAAAAAAGCTTACCATCTGTAACGCAAGCATTCACATTGTTATCAAAATTGCAAATTAAGCCAAGACAAAGAAGAAGGTAGGTGGGAGAAAAAAATAAAAATAAAAGCAAAGAATATTCAAATATAAAGGAATCATATAATAGAAAAAAGCAAGGCAACAAATCTCTGAAAATATTAAAATTAATACCAAGACTAATAAAAAAAAGAGAATGAGGAACATATTAGTAATACTAAAAACAAGAAAGAAGCTATCACTACAGATTCTGGAGATATTTTAAAAGAGGTTAATACAAATAAATTTATGATCCTAAATTTGATTAAATTTATTGACTACATTATGACTGTCACTTTGGAGAACTCTTTGGCAATATCAATTAAGGCCAAACATAAGCATGTTCTATAACCCAGCAATTTCTCTTCTAGGCAACTCAACAGAAATGTATGCATATATTCACTAAGATGTATAAAAATACATTCTAGCAGCAATAATTCTTTTTTTAACTTTTATTTTAGGTTCAGGGGACATGTGCAGGTTTGTTACATAGGTAAACTTGCATCACAGGCATTTGTCGTACAGATTATTTAATCACCCAGGTACTAAACTTCGTACCAAATAGTTATTTTTTCTAATGCTTCCCTCCTTCTACCCTCCACCCAATTAGGCCCCAGTGTGTGCTGTTTCCCTCTTTGTGTTCTTATCATTTAGCTCCCTCTTATAAGTAAGACAGGCAGTATTTGGTTTTCTGTTCCTGTGTTAGTTTGCAAAGGATAATGGCTTCCATCCCCATCTGTGTTCCTGCAAAGGACATGATCTTGTTCCTTTTTATGGTTGCATAATACTCCATGGTGCATATATACCACATTTTATTTATCCAGTCTGCCACTATTGGTTATTTAGGTTGATTCTTTGTCTTTGCTATTGTGAATAGTGCTGTGATGAATATACGCATGCATGTGTCTTTATAGTAGAACAATTTATGTTCCTTTGGGTATATATCCAGTAAGGGGGTTGCTGGGTTGAACAGTAGTTCTATTTGAAAAATCGCCACACTGCTTTCTACAATGGTTGAACTAATTTACACTCCCATCACCAGTGGAAAAGTGTTCCCTTTTCTCTGCAACCTTACCAGCTGATGTTTTTTTTTGACTTTTTAATAATAGCTTTTATGACTGGCATGAGATGGTATCTCATTGTGGTTTTAATTTAGCAACAAAATTTCTAATAGCCTGACAACTACCCAAATTTCTCATTAAAACAGAATATGTACATAAATTAGGGTATGTTACTAAAAATTAATACCATTGTTAGCAATGCAAAAAACAAACTATGCTACATGTAATAATCAGGATGAATTTCAGAGATATCTTGTCTCACAGACATCCAGAAGAATATATTGTATGATTCCACTTGTATAAATTTCAAAAACAGACAAATATAATCTTTGGTGTAGAGGTCATAGTTAATGTTTGCTATGGGCAGAGGTGGGTAGTAAGCAGTAGAGAGTTAATAACTTACAGAGGGTATGAAATCGACTTTTGGGATGCTGATAATACTTAGTGTTGATCTAGATGTAATTACATGAGATTGTTCACTTTTCCAAGAGTTCAGCAAACTGTACAGCTATGATCTGCATACTTATATAAAAAAGCAAAGTGATTAGAATAGCTAAAACAATTTTGAAAAAAAGATCAAAGTTCAAGTACTAACACTAACCTGTTTTAAGACTTACTGTAAAGTGGCCATCATCAAGACAGTGTTGCATTTATTGATGAAGAGACAGACACATAAATCAATGGACAACAATAGAAAGTCTAGAAATAGATTCACACAAATATGGCCAATTGATTTGAGACAAAGGTGCAAAGACAATTCATTCAAGAACCCATAGCAGCTTTCATCAAATGATGCTGAAACAGTTGGAATCCATATGTTAGAAAATGAACCTTGACCTGTACCTCACAATTTAAACAAAAATGTGGATCATAGATCTAAATGTAAAATATAAAACTATAGAATTTTAGTAACCCTTGGGTTATGCAAACGTATTAAATAAGACACCAAAAGCACAACCTATTAAAAAAAGATAGACAAACGTGGCTTTATCAAATACAAAAATGCTTGTTCTATAAAAAAACATTGTTAAGAGAATGAAAAGACAAGCTACAGATCATATTTACAAGTCATGTACCTTACAAAGGACTTGTATTCAGAATACACAAAGAACTCTCAAAACCCCACAAAAGAAACAACACCATTTAAACATATACGAAGGGGCAAAATATGTAAACAGGCACTTCACTACAGAAGATATGTAGATGACAAATAAAGACATGCTATTCAACATCAGTAGTTATTAGAGAAATGCAAAGTAAAACCACACTTGGACACCACTGCACACCTATTAGAATAGCTAGAATAAAAAACAAAAAGACAGGACCAAGTGCTGATAAGGATATAGAAAAACCAGAGTCTCACACATTGCTGGTAGAAATGCAAAATAATACAGCCACTCTGAAAAACAATTTGTCAGTTTCTTATAAAGTACCCTTACCATATGACCCAGCAATCCCACATCTAGGTATTCACCCTAAGAAATTAAAACTTATACACTCTATCAATAATTGCCAAAAACAAGAAACAACCCAAATGTCCTTCAACAGGTGGCTAAATGAACTGTGCACATCTACACAATGGAACACTACCCAGCAATAAAAAGGAATGGATTCTTGACGTACACAACGTGGATAAATCCCAAAACCATTATGCTAAGAAAAAGAAGCCAAACATAAAAGATTGCATGCTGTTTGATTCCATTTGTATGACATTCTAGAAAAGACAAAACTATAGCGCTGGAGAAGAGGTTGCCAGGAGTTAGAAGTCAAGGAGGGTTTTAGTGGCAGGAGGGAAGTTTTTTGGGAGGTGGAACTGTTCTGTGTCCTGATCATAGTGGTGACTACATTAATCTGTACATATCCATACATAGAGTTGTAAATTTTTAAAAAGTTTATTTTATATATGCTAAATTTTTAAATATTTAATAATTTTTTTAGGGTAGAACACTGCTTTTTATTTGCATTGTTTGAAGCAAGCTAAACGCATTAGTGGAGCTTCAATGGCTACTGCTTTTAGCCAACGGATATTCAAGGATACTAATTTACTTCCTCTCACAGTCATTAAGAAATTCAATTTGGCCGGACGTGGTGACTCACGCTTGTAATCCTAGCACTTTGGTAGGCTGAGGCAGGTGGACTGCCTGAGCTTGGGACTTCGAGACCAGCCTGAGGAAATGGGGAAATCCTATCTCTACTAAAAATACAAAAAATTAGCCAGGCATGGCATGGCGGTGTATGCCTATAAACCCCACTACTTGGGAAGCTGAGACAGGAGAATCGCTTGAACTGGGAGGTAGAGGTTGCAGTGAGCCGAAATCGCGCCATTGCAATCCAGCCTGGGCGACAGAGCCAGACTGCATCTCAAAAAAAAAAAAAAAAAGGAAAAGGAAAAAGAAAAGAAAAGGAAATTAAAAAAATAAACCCATGGAACAAAAAAACAAAATGTCAAACTTTAAGGTTCAGCTCTCTCTGAGAGTTGTGTGGCATTGACCGCATCATCACCAACCTGGTAATGAGGTCATGCTTCTGCACAGTTCGTTAGAATTTACCTTTAACCCTATAGCAAACTGTAACTGCAAAGCCAACATGCTTTGGTCAACATTTATTCCATCGGCATATTTCCATTAAGGGCATATATTCAACAAAACTAAAGAGACAGAGTCTCTCCAAAGTTCTTTCGATTAATACTCTTGGTGATACTTTAAAACATTTCATTCAGAGTATTGTTTCGGGAACTTCCTCTAGCATTGTAATGATTCACAGATGTATGTAATACCATTTCATTTTGAGACCATTAAAACATTTTTCTCACTTTTTTCTTCTGCATATGCCACTTTGTCATTTGTTTTTTTATTTTCTCTTTAATTTTTAATTCTTGTGGGTACATAGTAGGTGTTAAACATTTAATAATTTAAAATTCCTGTGTGCTTCATTGTACGTGTGTATATATGTCTATATATATATGAATCAAATTGAATTCATAGATACGAATATGAAATTCATGTTTACATATATGTGAATTGAATTGAATTTATATCTATGAATTTAATTGAAGATTAATGCACATGAATATATATGAATATATGCATATTAGTTCTCAAGTTTACAAAGAAAAAAAGCAAAGCAAACAGGCAACAACAGCAAAAGCAGCCTCAGATAGGTTTTCTCCCCAGTGGCTTTGGGAAACGTACAAACATCAGGCTAATGGAAAACATAGGAACTTTGCCCCCAAAAATTGGGGAAGTACTGGTCAACCCCAGTGTACTACCTGCTCTTTGCACTTGCTGTCAGGAAGATAATGCCATATGCTGTGACCTCCCGGGTGCAGCCATCTCTTCTGCTACCCAGCACTCCATCCTTTAGGTTAGCCAACCTCAGGAAACAGAAAACGAGTTCCATGCTCTCTAAGTCTCAGCAATGTCTCCTCACTTTTCTCGGGGGCAGGAGGCAGATGCACCCACCCACCCCTTTGAGGGAGGTCATAAGATGCACAGCACACCAGCAGCTCCATGGAAATCTGTCTCACAAAATCCCCTCCCTTTTCACTGTCCTAGTTCTTTTTCTATTGCAGACCTGGTCAGAGATTCCAGGTGAAAGTTCCAAGAGCCTGGAAAAAGGGCTTGGCATTCTGACTTGAGATTTGCATTACCTATGGATTGCTGGTTTAGTAATTACCTGTGAACACATGTTAACAACCTGTGACACATTTATCAATATTTAGCAATCATTTAGCAATTCAATTTTTTTAAGTACTCACTAACTTTAAAAAAAGCAGAAAAGAAAACAGATAGGCATTTTCTTTGTTGGTTTATTTTCTATTATTCTATTTCATGTATTTTGTTAAACCTGATTCTTTCTGTTCATTAGATAGACAATGTTGCAGATCCATTAGGAAAAATGTACACACCACACTGCAATGTTCCAGGGCTGGAACACAGAGAGAGCCAGCTGGTCACCTAGACAATTCGCAACAGAGCAGAAGAATTCACCAAGCCCCAGGATTATATTGTCAGAAACATTGTTAATATCTAGAGAACAAATGGATGGCTCGGACACACTCACATTAGTCAAGCTTGCAGAGCCTGAGATAGACAGATTGATAGGTAGATCAGATAAGACAGTCATATATAGTATAAAAGCACATTAGCCAAGCTCAAAGAAAGATTTATATACGTGGCATACTGTCAACTTATGAGCCTGATGTTTACTGTAAGCCTCCCACTACCTTCTCTACTTGTAACCAAAATAAATGGGAAACTAAGTCATCCATATGTAAATGGATGCCAATGAAGACAGAAGGAAAGGAATTGAAGAGACCTCAAAAGTTTCTCTTAGAATAAGTGGTTTGTAGCACCATCCTCTCAAATAGTCACACTCTGGACAAGAAAACATGAAAACAGCCCCCATTCCCCACTGTCTTTTTGACACAGGGTCTCCCTCTTTTGCCCAGGCTGGGCTGCAGTGGCACCATCTGAGCTCACTGCAGCCTTTGCTTCCCGAGCTCAGGCAATTCTTCTGCCTCAGCTCCCCAAGTAGCTGAGATTACATGCAGGTGCCACCATGCCTGGCTAATTTTTGCATTTTTAGTAGAGATGGGTCTTTACCATGTTGGCCAGGCTGGTCTTGAACTCCTGGCCTCAAGTGATCTGCCCACCTCGGCCTCCCAGAGTGCTGGGATTACAGGCATGAGCCACTGCGCCCAACCAAAAAACCCACAGTTTTGAGACTGCCTCACCAACACTCCCTCTCATCTGTGTCAGGTCACTGCCTCTACAATTTCTTTTTGAGCTGAGTTCTGAAAGACAAGTAGAAAAGTTACAGAGCTACCTATGGGGAATGCGGCATTGCAGGTAGACAGAAGAACACAAGCAAAGAACCAGGGGCATAAAGCAAGTTAAGTGGCTGTGCAGACCTTTTGCAAAAGCAATGTGAATGGCAAAAGCAAGAAGGTGGCCAGAACTCAAAGAACGAGCATGTGTTGTGAGCCTCTTCTGTTCCCATTGCCAGATGCAAAGATGACTTAGATCTGGTCATGGCCCTCAAGGAGCCCACTGACTGGGAGGGGTTATATGCCGGTAAAGAAACAAGACACAAAGAGGTGCTGTAACAGTGGTAGGTACAAAGTACTATTCTGAGTACAGCCTCAACATGATTCTGCTGGCTTGGACCGATTCTAGCTCTCTTAGGCAGTAGCAAGTACAGGAGAGTCTTCTATTCATTCTCTCTAGTTGGGGTTTAGGATTTCTCAGGACCTGCAAATTCAAAGCACTATGGCAAGTGTGTGCCTTGCCTCTTCTTTTCTAGTTTTCATTCCAGCCCAGTTAACAGCACTTATCTCTAATAAAGTGCCTTTGTCCCAGCAGGGGCCATCGCCAAGTAAATGCAATGTGAGTTTTAAGATTACTGAATCCACACCAAAAATCTTTCATATTTATCTAAAAAGCGTGTAATTATAAAGAAAATACATACCTTGGGAATGAATAATTGAATCATAAAATCCATCAAATGTCATTTTACTCATTTTGCCCAAGTGTCTGTTTGAAATGATTCTAAGCAGTGTGACGTCAGTATCTATTGAATGCCAATGTTACACAGGGATGCATAAATTACCCTCCAAGAGAATTAATAGCACATAAATATATCTCCATTAAATATGTTTCAAATTTAGTTGTTATACATTCATTAAATGTATAGGCTTCTAAAGGTTACATTTTTGGCCAAGTCGCCTTTGAAACCACAAGACATTTTTTTTTTCTTTTCTGGAGCTGTAGTGGAGCCCCAGGCCAGGACTGTTACACATGGTGATGATAGCAGGCAGCTCAGATTACCCCAGAAACAACACCCAGACAAGAGCGCAGAGACCTGCCACTTGTTCTAGGCTGCTATGAATTAGAGGCCTCACGGTTAGTTCTCTGAATATTTCTCAGGCAGTTCTTTCACGCTGCTCTCTCTGTGGGTTGGTTCATCTGGAGTTGATGAAGGAAGAACGATTTCAGAGCCAGCATCTGCAGTTCTGTAGAAGTTTACAGACACCTGGGGGTTCAGGCACCATCGTGGGTGGCTCTTCCTCCTCAGCCTGGAGAGGGCTGGGTTTAATTCCTTCATGCTAACCCCCCATCACCACACTGTTACACTGTGCAGCCTTTCTCCCCTTTTGTTGGGAAGACATATTTTTCCGCTTTTACTTGGTAAAGTAATAATCATTATTTCTTAAGAAAGAAGATTCCAAGATGTTGGGGCAGGGATTGCTTGTTTTAATTAAGCAACCATAGGAAGGAAGAGAAAGAAAGAATACTATCCTTTATTAAGCACCTAACAATGATTTCAATCGTTATGCAGTACCCCAGTGAGACAGATATTGTTGTTAGGACTCATGCAGGGAGCAGAGGGTAGTACTTAAAACATTGAAATTGGAGTGAAGTGAGTGGATTCAAATCCTAGCTTCAGGACTTACTAACTCAGTGACATTCACAAGCAACTTAACATATCCATGTCTGCCCCATTTTCTGGTTCCTCATTTATAAAATGGAAAAGATCCATGTTTCTATTTCTCAATTTATCATAGATGAGATAATATTCTATGTGAAAAGCACTTAGATGACTGCTTGGCATATAGTAAGCTCTCAGAAAATGTATCTATGTCTGCCCCATGTTCTCGTCCATCACTTGTAAAATGAAGAAATATGACAAAATCTCAGACCTCATCTCAGTTCTTGACAGTATTGGGGATGAGAGGAAAAAGGACCCTGCAGAGCATGTTTGGGAATATGTGAAGATTCCCTGGGATCTGTTAGAACTCACTCACTAAAGTGGTAAGCAAGTGGAGAGTATTAAATGTTGATGAATGTTTAGAAGATGAGCAGAAGTAGATAGGGTTGACCAAGCACCCAAATGCTGCATTTGCTGTTGTTCACGCTCCCTTCTGAAAGAGGAGGAAGAAATGTTACCATGGGACTCAGGAATGAAAAACCAAATATGTTCTACATGTTCTCACTTCTAAGTGAGAGCTAAGGTATGGGTGTGCAAAGGCGTAGGAAGTGATATAATGGATATTGGAGACACAGAAGCAGGGTAGAGTAGAAAAGGAGTGAGGGATAAAAAAAATAACCCTACATTTTGGGTACAATGTACACTACTTGGGTTGTGAGTGCACCAAAATCTCAGATTTCACCATCATAAGATTCATCCACATAACCAAAAAATCACTTATATCTTGAAAGCTATTGAAATATATATATTTTATAAGAAATATGGCCACAGTCAAAAGGCAATAGTGCTTGTCCCTGCTGAACCCAGGAGTCCCTAAAGCTGAAACATATGATGACATCAACGAGAACATAGAATTTTAGGTGAGTTAAAAACATTACAAGTTTGGTTGAGCTAGGAGCAAATAGCCACTCTCAAATGAAAATAAAGGCAAAGCCTTGCTCATTACTCAGAGCCACTCTCTCCCTACAGGCCCTGATCCCTCCCTCTCTCTCTGCCCTGAGCTTAGCTACTTCAAGGAAAAAGATGATTAGGGGTGAGGCTGCCGTCTCTCTGTCCCCAAGCAAGATCAAAGACCATGTGCACCCATATGAGTATGCAGGGAGACTTTGGTGAGGAGAAGGAATAAAGGAATAAAACTGTGAAGACACTGTTAAGTACAGTTTCCAGGTCACAATTCACATGCTCCAGTAGGAGAAGGGAGCACCCAAATTCAACTGATGGGATTAGAGCGAGATTCACAGTAGATGGGAGAAGCTAACATGGTGTTGACAGTGGGGTCTTTGGGCAGGGTCTGTGGCTGCTTCCACCTCTGAAATAGCAATATATACATTAAATATTTGTACTTCCCCATCCTATAAGTGCCAGAGGGGATTCTCCCAGTCAAAAAGAGCCACATGTAAAGAACTGGTTGTAATTTTGGGGAGCCCTCAACCCTAGTGAGGCTACTTTGAGCCATGAGTCCCTGTGACTGATGATCTTGCCTATTGGAGTCTCTGGCAAAGGGGGGCAGATTCTACTCAGAGATGTCCCTTGGTGTTTCCAGCCTGTCACCTCCCTGACATGATTCATAGGTACATGCATTTTGGAAAGCAGCTATGAGATTGCTGTAGGGCTGTCGTCCAAACTGAAACCTGACACAAGGAGGCCTTGTAGCTCTCTGATAGTTCTTTTTCCCTTTTTGGCATGGGTGAACCAGAACTCAGTGACCAACAACGTAAGAAGAGCCCAGCAAGCCCCACTTGTCAAAAATGCATGAAGCGATTCTGGCCCCAGCAGCATCTTGGCTTTACGCAAAAAAGTACTAGCTGTCCCTTGAGAAAAGTGTTATTCCCCATTCTACCACCTGAAGTGAAGCCACTGGCTCAGTGAGGCCCTTGGTTCACAAAGTTTCCCTTAAGTGCCTGGGCCTGGTTCACTGAGGGTTCAGCTAAGCTAAAACCTAATGGTGTCCAGTGGGCTGGCCCCAGCTGTTCAGCTCCCTGCCAGCTATGCAGAACCAGGATATGGTTGCTCTGCTCAGGAGGCAGACCTCAAAGCCATCTTCCCTTTGATGAACCATATTTTTTTTTTTTTCCTAACTCTTGGACTATGGCCAATGGCTTAGCTATTCAGTCTGCCATTTAGGCAACCACAGACTGGCAGATTAAAGACACCCCACTCAGGGGCCATGAAATGTGGAAACATATCATGACTGCTAATCAAACCATCTGGGTTGCTCCTACAGATGACTACAGTGAGGGTCTGTGCTCTGATGAGATGAGCTGTAATCAAGCTTTCGATGGGGTCTGCAATGTCCAGATTGCCACCATTGCCACCATGATCGCTCATCTTCCCAGACACGGCAACATGGCCGCTATCATGGACTGTGGACAAAGCAAGGGACTTTAGGTTTCTGCTGCAGAAGCTGCCACTGCATGCCAGATTTGTGACTCCTGCCTTGATCCATCTATCTCCCAGTGAGGAAGGCTACACATAATCCTTGAAGCTGATGTATCATGTTTTTGACTTTCTGGACCATTTGTAGTCTGACAATGGTAAACTTTTCATCACAGAAACTACCCAATTATAGGCTAATGGTCAAGGTATTCAATAGACATTCAACACTCTCTGCCGTCCACAGGTATTATTTTGAGTTGGGAAAGGCTTTGCCATATTTCTGACTTTACCTCAATCACCTTCTTCTAGTACATATACCTTCCTAAGACAATTCAGCCACTGAATATGGCTGTTCCCAGGACGGGATTATGTTGTCTTTCACTTCCTGGGTAATAATTAGAATGTAAGGGGTGAGGGTTTACATAAGCCTCTTTTGAAAATTCTGGACCCCTCCTGACCATTCCTGGGGATAATGCTCTTTTCAATTCCTTGACAACAACCCTAGGTAAGGTTGGTTCGATTACCTTCTGGGTAGAGACACAGGCAATAGGGGGCCTGCAGGACTTAAATTTCATTCTAGTTTAGCCATCTGGGGTGTTCTTATTGGACTGGCTGGTAAGAGAACACAAGGATGATGACTGCCTGGTTGAGTATACTACTCACCGAGTCCCCTACAGTGGCCCCCATGTGCCAAGATAGGGGTTATAGGGGGTCTCTGCAAGTTTCATAAAAATGCCCTTATCCTTTTCACATTTGATCTCTCTGAATGAAAGGTGTGGGTGTGAATACAGGACAATTTTTTTTTCAGGTGATATTATAGCTCCTGGAATGGGACACACTACTTTTCTGGCCATGGAGAAGAATATCAACCTTGGCACTGGAGAACAGAACACTTTAGAACCCAGGAGGGATGGAGCAGTGAGGGAGACTAATACTACTTCTCTTTCAGAAACTTCCCTGGACTCTTGATCTTGAGGGAAAATGCCCTGGTGTCACTCTCCCAACCTGATGCAAGCACCTGAAATTTAGCTGACTTCTGTGTCTGTCATTCTCCATCAGATGGTGCTAACAAAAGAGCAGGGAAGAACCCCAGTTCCTGCACCTCCCCTGCACCTTTCAACAACCATTAGACGTTTTCCTCATCACCCTTTTCCTAGCTTCACTCAGTCATTCCATGCAGCAGATGGATGCCTCCAGTCTGGAAGCATGGACCAAGAGGACAGGTTGGATTGACTGTCCTCAGGCCAAAAATAAGGATATGGGAACTGAACTTGGAGGCTTGAGTTCCACCAGCCAAATGGAATCCCAAGCTGACAGCATGGACTGCTGGGGCCCTCCAACTCACGTAGGTCTCACCTGAAGGAGGCAGCAGAGGAGCATCTATTGTAAACAATGATTCTTCCTTAGGGGAACGAGGAACACTCCTGCGACTAGACTTGTTATATGGAAGCCAGGTGTGGAACAGTGACAGCTATGGAAATAGTGGTGAGAAAAGCATCCAGAGGTGTTGAGTGTGTTTTGCAGAAGAGGTAGAGGAACTGGGCCCTTCCCCTGCTGTTCTGCTGGACTTGTTAGAGCTGTCTGGTGGAGAATGACAGACACGGAAATCTGTTAAATTTAAGACAAACTGTGTGGAATCTGGCTCCTCACATGTGGCCACAAGAGACTTCAAGTCAGATGTTTAAGCAAATATCACCAGTAAATTACATAGCTCTCAGATGACTGTGGAGAACTCTCCAAAATGAGGCTACCCTTAGATTCCGAGAAAGATGGTGGATATTTTATTTGTGCCCACCCCAAGGGCAGCTTTTTCTACAATAGGAGTCACCCAACTAGAAATAGTATAGCAGTAAGGTGTGGTGGCTCATACCCCTAATCCCAGCCCTTTGGGAGGCTGAGATGGGCAGACACTTGAGCCCAGGAGTTCAAGACCAGCCTGGGCAACATGGTAAAATTCTGTCTCTTCTCCCCCATCAAAAAACAAAAAAATTAGCCAAGCATGATGGTGCATGGCTGTAGTCCCAGCTACCTGGGAGGCTGAGGTGGGAGGACTACTGCACCTCAGCTGCTGGAGCCTGCAGTAAGCCATGATCATGCCACTGCACTCCAGCCTGGACAACAGAATGAGACCCTGTCTGTAAAAGGAAGGGGAAGGAAGGAAGGAAATAAGGGAGGGAGGGAGGGAGGGAGGGAGGGAGGGAGGGAGGGAGGGAAGAATGGAAAGAAAGGAAAGAAGGGAAAGGAGGGAGGGAGAGATGGGAGGGAGGGAGGGAAGGATGGGAAAAAGGCAAAGAAGGGAAGGGAAGGAGGGAGGGAGGAAGGAAGAGAGGGAGGGAGGGAAAAGAAAAGATGCAGTGGTATGCAATTTGTCATAGCTGAAGAGATTAATGATACCACTTTGAGTCTTGAAGGCCCTGAAATCAGCCTCACTTCACTAGCCAGGACTGTTACTGATGAGAGAACCAGCCTAGACTTTCTCCTCTCTTGTCAAAGCAAAGTCTAAGCAATCACTAAAACATCCTGCTATACTTGAATGAATTCCTCAGCCAAGTGAAAAGGTCAATATGGAAACTAAAGGAGAAAGTCACCTGATTTCTAAAGTTAAGTCCCTTAGGTTTATGGAATTTGCTCAGCTGGTTGGATCCAAGACACTGGGGCCATGGTTGAGGTCAATACCACAAGCTGCCCTCATCCTGCTGCTGGGAGTTGACCTGTTGATACATGATTAAGTGTTACAGGAGATTAATTGATCATATTTGATCCTGGTCTCTGTCAATCAGATTAATTAGAGTGGCCAGAGATTTGGCAGACTCATGGAAAATTCTCCAGAATCCAAGATGGTGTAAAAATCAGGGCAGAATATTGTTGGGGGGGAAATTCTCAACACATCTCTAATATTTCTGCACATCCTGTGAATGACACAGTAATTGCCTTTCTCCAGGACTATCTTTTAAAGGACATTTATAAAGCAAACAGATAGAAATAGTGTTTTCATTAAAAAAAAAAAAAAGATGATTTGCTTATAGTCTTAGAAGATTAAGACAGTATATTTTTCTGGAGCAAAGGGTAGGTATGCTTATTGTTCATATTAAAAGATTTGGGTTCCCTAAACTCTGGAATGCTCTCCTGTAGCATATCCATCTGGGTCAATCCCCATCATTTCTGTGGGACTTGAGAGGAAGGGGAACTCACGCAAATGCACTGATGCTCATTCTGCTTGCTGTTCTGTGAGTAATAGAATACATTTTCTCTGACCCAGGAGTCTCCTATCTTTTGTCAGCATCCATGAAACTGTGACAGGCTAATGTGTAGCTTGCAAATAAATAAAATCTCAGATCTTTTTCAGTTCCTGATGGTCATGAAGTATGATTTTGGATAAACCATTCACTAAAAAAAAAATAATAAACATAAAAAAAATTAAAGAATTCTGTAAAAATCTAAATATTTCTAAAATATATCCACAAAGCTATTTTTAGTTCATTGGTCCTTTTCACTTTTTGAAATTTCATTCTTTCTTCAATTTTTACCAAACACTACTTAAGAAGTGGTATGACAAAATACAAAACACAGCAGATTCTTACCTGCTAGAGCATTCAGTCTGGTGGGGAAGGCCGGAGATACCAGTCATCATATAGTATTGGGAGGAGCATATCTTATGATAAGTGTCATGAAATAAAGGGCAGGGTCCTAAGAGAAAGAATATCAGGTAGGATCCTCATTTAGATCAGGGTGGGGGAGTGGAGTGGCCAGACAAGACATTGCTGAGGAAGGGATAGTGAGCTGAGATGAGAAAGGCATGTGGCAGTAAAGCAGGTAACAGGGTAGGGGAGAGCCAACAGCCTGTACAAAGGTTCAGTTTCTGAGGGAGAGGATCTTGGCAGACCCCAGTGTGGAGGAAGTGAAAAAGCTGAGGAGAGAGGTTTCAAATGAAGCTGCGGAGTAGGACAGAGGCCAGATCAGACTTAGCCTTGTATTCAATCATTTTAAGCTCGTGGTTTTATCCTGTGACCTGTGGGGGCCATTAAAATGTAAGTCTTATAAGGAGACAGAGTAAGGGTCTTCGTCTCTCACATTCATCACAATATTTCTAGCACCTGGAATAGTGCATGGCACATAGTAGGTACTCAATAAATATGTGTTCAGTTACTTGAAAAAAAAAGATACAACTTGCATTTAAAAAAAAATCACTTTGGTTGCAATGTGAGAATGGACTGAAGGAGATGAAATCAGAGCAGGAAAACAAGTTAGGAGACTATTGCACATACTAGTGACGAATTCAGTAGCTTGGACTAGGGGGTGGCAGGAGAGATAAAGCATGTATTCCCTTACGTACACACTTTCGTTTAATTAATCCTTAAGGATCCAGTCAGCTTGGAAAATCATGAAAGATCATCAAATACAATGCAACTAATAAAGATAGTATGTTACGTGATGCTTGGAGTCTTTGGGAGTAACCACTAGTTATATGTGGTTACTGGTGCCAGCAAAGACAGTGAAAGAGGAAACTTGCTTGTGAAGACAAAGAGAAAATTGATAACTGAAAACACATGCAGTAAAACTTCCAGGCTCTGCAGAATAAACCCCAGAGCCTTTCCTCTTCCAGACGCGTCAAACTGTCTCCCCAGCCTGAGGGCCCCTTACTCCCCACAGGTCACAGTGAGTTGGGGCCTCACCTTGCCACTGTGGGGATCCCTTTTGTTCCCATGATGATGGTAAGCATTCAGTGTATGCATGTGTGTATGCACGTGTGTGGGTGTGCGCATGCACACTCAGCCCAACTTGCATCCTGATAAGAAAAGAGCTCCTCCCTTCAGCTTATGAGAGAGAATGTTAAGTGAGTATGTGAAAGAGAGGGGCATTTGTGGTGAGAGAATAGGATGGTGCCACTCCGGTTCACATGGCATCCGTGCCCCCTGTGTCACATGCCACAGCGTTGGGCATGGCAAGTCCTGAAGCAGAAGCTGCAAAAGAACCGGCCAAGGTTATTCTGGATCCATAGTGGTCTCCATCTCCCAGCCCAGATGGCCAGGAATGCTACAAGGCAGAGAACTTTGCTCCCGATGGAGAGCTGAGCGCTTGGCACCGCTTAATTCATGACCGCTCACGCCCACTGGACAGGTTCACTTTCCCTTTTGAAGGGCAGGCAGTAGGCAAGGGCCCTAGAGAGGAAGTTCTTATTGAGAGACAGTGGAAGGGCTGTTCTGGGTCTGTGTCAGCCCTGCTAGGCACGCCCACAGCCCAGGTGGGGGCTGAGCCGGCAGGAATACAGAGCAAAAGCCAATGGGGCAGGGATTTAAGATATGTGTCAAATGACAGAATAATGCTGATGGAAATCAGCCACCAAGTGGTCATTCCTTTTAAATATTTTTATAAAAGGAAGAAAAAGAAACTGTCAATGGTTCTATTTAAACAATAGTCCACAAAAAGAACTTAACTAAAATATATTACTATTCTGATGTCTCATGAGGTAGACAGCATGTTATATGTGGCTACCTCTTTTTAAAGCTTTTCATGAAAAGTAATTACTTTAACTGATGCATCTGCTCCCAACTCATTCACAGTGAGTGGAGACTGGGGCTGCTACCTGTGACTTAAATTTGCCTTTTAGTTAAAATTGTTTTCACCATATATATATATATATTTTTTTTTTTTTTTTTTTTGAGATGGAGTCTTGCTCTGTCATCAAGCTAGAGTACAGTGGCATGATCTCAGCTCACTGCAACCTCCACCACCTGGGTTCAAGTGATTCCCCTGCTTCAGCCTCCTGAGTAGCTGGTACTACAGGCACACACCACCATGCCTGGGTAAGTTTTTGTATTTTAGTAGAGACAGGATTTCACCATGTTGCCCAGGATGGTCTCAATCTCCTGACCTCATGATCCACCCACCTCAGCCTCCCAAAGTGTTGGGATTACAGGCATGAGCCACCACACCCGGCCAACATCTTAAGTATGTTTTGACCATGCTTAAGATGTTGGAGCAATATTCTGACTGTGATTTTCACTGTTTTTAAGAACCAGCTGCTATGCTTTGCTCCTTCTTAACCACAAACCCCCAAGGGGCATCAGCCAGTAGGGATAATGACACATCCCAAAAGGGCAGCCTTGCACTTTCACCAGGGTTTGCATGGGAAGGTTCTGGGTGGTGCTACTTTCAGAATCTGCACCCAGATCCTGGGCAAGCCTCCCACATCCAGTTAATTAATCACCCAGAATCCCACTGAGTATGGAATTACAGCTTCTGAAATAACCATTCTTACTGTGTGGACATCCCAATTTCACAGTTACAGGTAAATTTTCAGACCTATTTCATAGCCATTTATGAT
The DNA here is from genome assembly GCF_049354715.1 of Callithrix jacchus. Classification (NCBI taxonomy): domain Eukaryota; kingdom Metazoa; phylum Chordata; class Mammalia; order Primates; family Cebidae; genus Callithrix; species Callithrix jacchus. The sequence continues at coordinate 67,918,668 of NC_133514.1, read as the reverse complement.
ATCAAAATTGAAGGGATGCAGAGAACTTTGAGAAATAAATTGTTTTAGTCTGTTTTGTGCTGCTATAACAGAATGCTACAGAGTGGGCAATATACAAACAGAAGTTTATTTGGCTCACAGTTGTGGAGCCTGGGAAGTCCAAGGTCGAGGGGCTGCATCTGTTGAGGGCCTTCTTGCTCCATCATAACATGGCAAAAGGTAGCACATGGCAAAAGGGCTTGAGAGAGACAGAGAGCAAGAGAGGGCCAACTCACTTTTATAACAAAACCACTCTTAAGATAATGGACCCACTCCCACAAAAATGAAATCAATCCACTCATGAGGGTAGAATCCTCATTACCTAATCGCCTCTTGAAGGTACCACTTCTCAACACTGCTGCAACAAGGATTACATTTCAAACACATAAACATTGGAGAAGTTGATAAATTTCAAACATAAAACCATCAGAGAAATTAATAGCTGTTTTTTTTTCCTGGGATCTGCCTTGTTGTTTAAAACTTTTTCTCCAGCTCTCTTCATACCAGATGTCTATGCCTTGAGAAGCATTCCTAACCAAGTGGTCTCATCGGGGTTTTAGATAAAGGACACGGAGGAGGTCTACCCTCCACTCATTTAAACTAAGAGGTTATTAAGTAAATGTGATGGTTAATTTTATGTTAACTAGACTGGGTCCTGGGATACCCATACATTTGGTTAAATAGGGGTGTGTCTGTGAGAATGTCTAGATGAGATTAATGTTTGAGTTAGTGGACTGAGTAAAACAGACTGTCCTCCCTAATGGGATGGGCTCACCAAATCCATTCAAGACTTGAATAGAACAAAAGGCTGAGTAAGAAAGAATTCTTTGGCCAGGACGGGTGGCTCACACCTATAATCCTAGCAGTGTGGGAGGCACAGGCAGGTGATTCACAAGGTCAAGAGATTGAGACCATCCTGACCAACATAAAAAAACCTCATCTCCATTAAAAACACAAACATTAGCTGGATGTGGTGGCATGTGCCCAGCTACTTGGGAGGCTGAGGTAGGAGAATTGTTTGAACCTGAGAGGTGGAGGTGGCAGAGCCACCCAAGATTGTTCCACTGCACTCCAGCCTGGCAACAGAATGAGACTTCAACTCAAAAAAAAGGAAAAAGAAAAACAGAATTCTTTTCTCTACCTAACTGTCATTGAACTAGGACATCAATCTTCTGCCTTCAGATTGGACAGAACTTAGACCATTGACTTTCGTGGGTCTCATGCCTTCAGACTTGGGTTGGAAGTATACCAAGGACTCTTCCATATCTAGATTTCTCAGCTTCCATAATTGCATGAGCCAATTCCTCATAATACATATTTTATATATATAAGGATTTATCTTTATATACATATAAAATACATGCATATGTACATATATGTTATATATAGGTTCTATTCAATGTTACGTGTGTGTGTGTATGTGTGTGTGTATATATATATATTTGTTCTGTTTCACTGAAGTACCCTGACTAATATAGTGTGCTACTCAAAGTTTTTGAAAAACATCTTTAATGGCTTCCTAGAAACTCATGTGCCTGCAAACAAATGTAGATAAGTGTCGCAGCAAGAGAGAATATGGCATGTCTTCAGGTTCCAGCCAATCTCCACTCCAACTGTCTTTTGCTGTGTCAAATTGTAGGTACCATCATGCCATATTTTTCCAGTTTTTAAAAGAAATCAAAAGTATGGATGTTTGTGTCAATGTTGGCAACGACTTCAAAAAATGTTTAAAACCTTGTGTAAGCCAACAATTCCAGTCTCTGGGCCAGATCAGGGCCCTGGCTGCCAGGGTGCACTCTCTGCTCTAAGGAGGTGGCAGGAAATCTTTTCTGGATGGTAGGAAAGGACATGTTTAGAAATATTCCCTATTTCTAAACTTGGAGTGGCTGTTACAACTGCTGTGTGACACACTGAATTCTTGCATTGATTGTGTGTCCCAGGCTTCTATACAAAGCAACTCCACAGCATGTTTACATTATCCCATGAGACCATGGAGAGGAGCAAAAGAGAATAAATATTATAATCCCCATGCTTATATGTTTTAAATGGAGTTAAACATTCTTCGGATGGTGTGCCCATGGAAAAAGTTGTACCATTTCAACTCAATGTCAGGCCTATATTCTCCCCCCAATATGAACTTCACATTAATCATTCCTGATGCATGTTGTTTCCCCTACACTTTCACAAACACACTGACATTTGGCTAAAAATGCTACCAATGCTGGGTGAGAGAGAGACATAAATATTAATTTCAGGCAACACTCCCATGAATAGTTTAAAACCTATTTTTCCTATGAATTGCTTGATTTTTTTTTCATTCTGATTATTACATATTTTTAAACTTATTACTGCTCTGGAAAGATGTCTTCACTGTCTTCAACCTCCAAAGATTTTCTTCTCCCATTAAGCTGTGCCTCCAGTGCCCCCAAGGAGTAGTGCAAGGTGTAAAGGAATACCCAGATGGCTCAGAAGATGTCTGTTATAGGGCCCTCCATTGTATTCAAATTAATGGCACCACATTAGCATGGGCTGCCCTTTGGTGCTCATTTGTTCCTGCACTCCGGGGGTTAAAGAAGCCGCATGCTCTCCAGATGTTCAGTAGCTCTTATAAATGAAAGATTAGCGATTTTTCGCTGCTCCTGCTATTTCCTCTAGTCCCTGTTAAAGCTGATATTTTCTTTAGGTACTTGCTTAGTGTCTGAGTCAGAAGAATCTCCTCCCTGAGGTATATCAATCAATAGCATGCACAAGAAGAAGAACAAAATGTAGAGGAGGGAGACATGGTCTGTATTCATTTGTTGACCACGATAGTCTTCCAATGTCTGATATATGCACCCGTGGCTGCACTCCACCTTTTGAGATGCGGATCAAACACATGTGACATTTTTCTCAGTCTAAAAAAAAACAAAAAGAAAAAAACCCTCCTTTTTTTCGGTGAGAATATCTTTTGTTAGTGCTATGACAGGAATATCAACTTTATTTCAAATCTGGCCTATCTTTCTTCCAAGCAAGAGATGTAAGTGTCTGCAATATGACTGTATCTAACTCGAACATGCCACCAACAATGTCTTCCCAGGAGAGAAATAAGAAAAGTACCCAAAATGGATTCCAATAAATGAATGCCAGTTTAGCATCTACCATGCTTGCCTTTTGTATACAGAGACACTCCCCGGTTCCTGCTGTTCTAAGAGCCGTTCAAGCATTGAATAAGTAGAGTTCCAATGAGACGAAACCTTCTGCCTCAGCTGGTGTTTAACAAGCTGTTTTCTTGCTACAACTCAGTCAGGATTTCTCTAGCCTTAGCAGAATTACATTTCACATCTCCCCCTAATACATTTCCAACACTCCTTTTACCAAGCAAGAATAACCGCACAGACCAACTTAGATAGAAAAGAAAAGCCTGCTGAAACAATTAGTCTTGTGACTACCTTCTTGACAATGGAGAAGAAAGTGGCTCATAGGCTGAGAGCGAGCTACTGGCCTTTAAGGGCTGTGATATCTAGGATGGAATCTTTATGGAAGCTTGAGCTCCTGCATAGGGATGCTCAGTACGACCCCCTTTTGAGGTAGAGATAGCATGGAAGGAGGCTTGAGATGGCAGTATCACTTGACAGTTAATGCAAACCCAGATCAGTTTCAAGGATGGGAGTCCCAGTCATGTACACATGAAATAAAGTTTCTGAAAGACAACTAGAGATAAAATATGTATGATATACATATAAGATTGACATCTTCAAGGATGCCAGCTCAGAATGAATTGCCATGGCCACTGTAGGGGAGGAAATCTTTTCCTTCTAGTCTCCTAGTTTCAATGGCTTGGCTCCAAGAATTAAACTGATAAAAGACATTAACAAGAGGAAAAAGAGTTTAATTATGTACATGAGCAAGCATGTGTGGGAATTTCACAAAGAAATAAGACTCGATGAGAAAGCCAGATGATTGAAGCTTATAGATGTTTGAAGCTGGCATAACCGTCATAAGCTAAACAAAAAAAAGTGATTTGGGGCTTGTGGGCAGGGAGACAAGTTTTGGGAAGGGAAGAGGAGGAAACATATGGTAAATAAGGGTCATCGTTTCGTGCAATAAGAATCTACCAGGTGATGGGAGAGATCTTGGGAGCAGCACTCTTCCCCCTACAGCGACGTTGTTACTCATGAAAATTTTCTTTGTAAATATAAATCTCCTTTGCAAAAGGGGTGTGGTGGGGCAGGAGGGGGGGGGCAGGGAATCTTTATTTTTAGACAGGAGGAGATAAATAAGTTTTCCTGGGTCTTCAGCTTCTCAATTATCTTTAACTCAAAATAATCCTTACACCAAAGTAGCACATTTCAAGATGGCATATTCTGGTACAGTTCACCCCCAACACCACCAACACGGTCAGGCTGGTGCCCAGAGAGAGCCTGCTGAGGGGGGAATTTTGTGGTTTTCTCAAAGACATACATACTGCCAGCCAGTGAGAAGCAAATCTGTAGGGCAGAGGTAGACACAAAGGATATCCAGGATGGGGGAGAGGGACTGCAGGGGTGAGAGTACAGGGGAAAGAATGCCAAGCCAGCAGGAGAAAGGGGGAAACGCCTGCAGGAGACTGGCGGCCTCGGCTTCTCTCTTACCTGAAAGGGTTCTCCAGGGAAGGCTTGTTACAGGAGGAATTTCCCAAACAACATCAGCCGCATCTGACAAGGAGAAGGCTTGGAGCAGACACCTGAAGGAGAGGCATTCAGTTGATTGACTTAGTGAGTGAGTGGAGGTGAGGCTGATTGAGAAGATTTCAAGGGGAGCCAAGAAGCAAAACAATGGAAACCAGAAAGGAAAAGGGCAATCAATGGTCAAGGACAGATAGAAAAGTCACAAATAAAGTGCACCCTAAAAAGATTTAGAAGATTGCCTTCTGATATTTCCGATATTTCGATTGTAAAAACGATCTGCCACGTGTAAGAGCAGAGATAGGCAAACTCACCTTAAGGAAACAGACTTGCATCAAGCTAGCACGAGTGAGTCAATATAGTAATAGTAGTATAGCTACAGGAGTGTGTAAAACAAAGGGAGGTTGTCGGCCAAGAGAAATTTTCTAAGCGTTAAGTTGCTTGAATGAGGAATCCAAGCTTTTGTAGAACAAATCAGTACACCAAGAACTAAGACTCAAACCCACATTAAACTGCTCCTTTAAGGAGAACGAGCGAATGAATTATTCTTCACTTGTAAGATGTGAGCAAGTCTGGCATCCCTCAGGCCCCCAGGAACCCCAATTACCTGCTCTGCACTAGATCATAAGCCCTGGAGCTCCTAGAAGTTGCCATGAAGAGGACCTGAACCTGCAGCTGTGATGACCGCTACTCTCCCCAAGGTTTCTTCTCGCTCGCCAGGTGGAAAAGCGCATGCTCATGTCTTGTTCTCATTTCAATTTTCATTAGCGGAGAAAATAAAAAATGAGCGTCAGAATTCAAGGATAGCCATTTCAAACTCTTTCACTGCTAGGGTATGCTAGAATATCTTAAAGCAGCAGGTAAGAGCCGGTGCTTACCTCTTCATTAGAAAACCAAGCAGTTAACATCATTAGCATTTGACAAACCATTACCACCACTGCTGAGTGATACAGGAATTTAACCTGACACTTCCCACTTGCTTCATTAGTAAACTGGTGTAAGCATTTAGTAATGAGAATCTGTATTTTACTTTTGCTTTGGTGTTAAAATTCTTCTCAGCCTCTGCTTTCCAGCAGAAGGTAGATGCAGTCCCTGGTTCAGTTGTAAGTTTCACAACCAAACCTATTTGAATGCAGATATGCTAGTGGATTAATTTCTTTTTCTTCTCTGGTATGAAATAAAGTATCGGAAGGGGAAGGAGAGAAAGGGATTGATAAAATATCCGATTCAACCCAGAGAAGTACACTGTCTAAAGAGGCAGCTTTGCTCTGCCAATGGTCCAGATCTCAAGCAGATGCTCCAGAACAGAATGAATTTCTCGAACTCAAACTTCCAACACACGGCATATATGCCTTTAGCAACCTACCAGATTCCAATAAACTTCACTCTTAGGGTGTCAATTCTGTTCCAGGAAAACATTACCACGGTTAGGTGAACAAGCAGTGCGCTATCTTTGATCCTTTGCTAATTTACTGAGACCCTGCCCATAGGTGGTACCGAAAATGTACAGGCACACAACTGCCCTGAATGGAGACAGCTGTGGAGGCTCTGTGGATACAATTCAAATAACCAACAATCAGGTTACTGATTTCATAAAGCCAATACCTGCCAATCCTAGTACTATGCACATGACAGACCCATGGGTTATCACACTGGATCATGAAGATGAAGTAGAGCTTATTTAGAGAGAATAAGAACAGGTAATGGACATCTCTTCCACATTCAGTGGCAGCGTGTTATTTGAGCCACTTCTCCTTCTCTACCCGCCTGCCTTCTCCTCCAGCTCCAGGGGTAGGTCTCATTGGTATAAGTCAATTAGCACCTGACACTCCCTAGACATCCCATTGAGCAATTAGTTGAGGTATAGAACTTAAGTTTATCCAATCAAAAAATGCCTGGGTTTTATTTCCATGGTCTTGAGACATCTCTTCCTGCCCCAACCAAAAAAAAAAGCTTACTTGTATTTTTTCCCTCTCTCCATGGATAACGAGTTACATTGCCACACCAATGGCTTTGGCAGCTATTCTGTGACTATGAGGGGATCCAGTCCTAAGATGAAGCTGATAGGTTGAACAGAGGGAAGGAAATAAGACTGGGTCGTGGTTTGTGCTATTGAACCATTGGAGATACTCTGAAGACACGCTACTATAGACTATGTAAATATGGGAGCCAAAAGTTGTGTTTACTGTTTAACCCAGTAGGAATTGGGGTTTCTGTTCCTTGGAACCAAGAGCATCCTGCTGACACTCAGGAGACAAGTCAGAACACAGCTCACTTGGGCCCAGCAGGAGAGTGGGCTACTTTGATCCCCTTTAATGTCAGCTCCATCTTTGCAGGGACAAAGACACAAGAAGGGAAGGAATAAGAGCCACGTGCCCATCATAAGAGCTGCCACCTGCCCGTCATAAGGTCATAAGAGCCACCTGCCCGTCAGCGCTTCTTCAGCCCCCTCTCTCTTTATTAAACTGGGAAGCATTAGTGTGGGGATGAGCAGGGAAAGGGGAGAGTGGAAGGCAGGATACAGAGGAAAGGGACCAACTGGAGCGTGCGGGCATCATCCCTGGGCTGCCCTGGAGCCTTCCATATGGGCATTAACTGATTACACAAAGCACTTCCTGGAACTGCTCTTACTCTTCTGGGCCGTATACTTAAAGGTGTAAATATTAGTGTATAAAACTGAGTTTAATGTGTTTTCACACATCATTTGAAGCATAATTAACTTTGTTATTTGTATTATCAGGAACCCCAAGCACTGGTTTCCCAAGAGATATCTGTATCCTGCACCCATCATAGGAGCGAACTGGCCCATTCTAATATGTTCCCCTGCCCAAATGCAGAGAAGCATGGAGGAGCAGTTCAAATCAGTGGAATTGCTGGCTCAGACTTCACATGATCAGGATAAACAAACCTCCAGCCAAGCAAGTAAAAAACTTGGTTTGCTTTATTTCTCTGCTTTCCCAAGTCACAGCAGTCAAGTCTTCAAGCCAAGATCCCTCTCAAATCCCTTCTGAGGATTTCAACTCCTGTTTTTTCTTTTCCCTGGGGATCCCAAGTATAGTAATTTCATATTCTATGTCTCCAGTAGGTACGATGACATTTCCTCGTTATTATTGACACCAAAAAGAACCTATCCTCAAACATATTCATTGTCTTTTCCAGCCAGGGTGTGGGAAATCCATCTGCTACAGGCACAAGCAGAAACTGGAGTGAAGCTTGTAAAAGAGGGCGGCTGCCGTAAGGCATAGAGAAACTTACGACAGAATTGGACGGCAAGAAAAATTTTGAGACAAAGTCAGTAAACGCCATCTGTGTAAGCCAAGAGTCATCCCAAAATTTGGGAGCCACTAAGAAAGACGGGGAGAGGAGGACAAGAGCGGGGAAGAAGCTTAGGAAACAGGCCGTGTGCTCTTAAGGTGGACTGAGAAATCATATCTTTTCCACACAGTTGGATGATCAGCTGAAAGGATAGGTCAGCTACAAGCCATCCCTTTAATACTCTCACTTGTTACCTTAGAACTAAAAATGCAAAATGTGTGCCCTTTGGAAGGAATCTTTTGCCTTGTCTGTTTTTTTGCCATTAGACAAAAAGTGTGTGAAACCCTTATTGACACAGGAATTAACTTATCATGATTTTGGAGAATTTTAAAATGGCCTGGGAGAATACTCAATGCTGAAAGCCTTATTTCCACGAATCCCCTACATTTCCTTCCTTTATTGGCATCTTCCTGGCCACTTCACTCCTATTCCTTCCCTCTTTTATTTCTTCTTTCCCTATCGGAAGTGTTATAGATCAGCTCTGGGCGGCCTTTACATCTCACCCTTCTGTGGCAACATGCTCATGCTGAGCTTGAGCAAGAATGGGTCAATAAACACGTACACAAACACACACATAACACACACAAACACACATACAACACACACAAAAACACACAAAACACAAAAAATACATATAACACAAACACACACATAACACACACAAACACACATACAACACAAACACAAAACACAAAAAATATACATATAACACAAAAATGCATAACACACAAACACATATTAACACACACACAACACAAGAAACATACATACAACACACCAAAACACATAACACATGAACACACACATAAAACACACACAACACAAAATATATAACACAAAAAAACACATAACACACACAAACAACACACAACACAAGCAAAAAACATACATACAACACGCACAAAAATACAAACACACATGCAACACACACAGCACAAAAACACATATACAACACACAAAAACAAACACACATACAACACACAAAAACATACAATACACACAACAGACAAAAACATGTAACACACTAAACACACATACTGCACACATACAAAAACACATACAACACACACAGCACACACACAAAACACACACATAGCACAACACACATGCACTTCTGCCTTCTCTTCTGCCCTCACCCAAACCCTCTTCAACAGACAACTACAGCGATCTTATTGCTGATTTTTTATGAAGAGGGGAGAGAGCCTTCCTCCCAACCAGGCTTCAGCCCGGGGCACCAGCCTGTCCACAACAGCAGTAGTAGCAGAAGCTCACCTGTGTGAGTGCTAACTGGGCCCCAGACAAGGTGCATTGGTGACCTGCATTGTTGTATGTGTTTAAAATGCATTCCAACATCTCAAGAAAAAAAAAAACAACAACACTTATTAAGGACCCCTTCCTGCAGTGGACAAAAGTGAAACTCCAAGCAGTTAATGCGTTTACCCAAAGTCACAGAGCTAGCAAGTGGTGAGGTGGAATTAGAGCCCCTGTCTATGCAACCCCAGCATGAATTCTTGACTTCCAAGCTGCCTTTGCCTTTATTCCCTAAGCAGCAGCCCTGGGCACACTCAGGAAAGAGCCAGGCTGAGGCATGTTTTGGGGCAACAGCATCTTTTTGATAGAAACAAGAAGATTCAGGGCGTGGTGCTGGGTGTCCCCATGGAGAATAAGCCTGACAGGGTCACTCATCATGGCCATGCCAGGCGACAGCAAGGTTCCACCTCACCTCCACGTAACACTGTGAGAGGTTACGCATTAGAGATTTGGCATCACAAAACTCCCCAGCCCCTGATAAGCCCAGCCAAGCACATACTTTGCAGGTTATGTAAGCAAGCAGAACAACTTCAGACCAGAGTTGTGTTCTCCAACCCCTCCCTCCTCTGCTTTAAATAAGGTCAAAATGAAGTTATTTCATCCAAAAACTGTGAAAAAAAAAAAAAAAGTTAAAGGGCAAGCAACTTAAGCATTTTAAAGTAACAGATTATAGTCCGCATTAGTCCACAGGGATGTCTTAAAAAGAGGCGCTTCTCCTCCCTGTCACTATGTCCTCACACTGTTCTCTTGGTTACTATTATGGCTCACTCCCCGCTCAAATGGTAACATTTAAATTGATCAAGCATAGAAACAGACATCGTCTCAATCCCAAGAATCTCCCCAACCTAAGTCAGAGACAGCTGCTGAAAAGGAGCTGCTGGAAGGCTGGCGGTGGCCATTCTGCACGGCCTCTTTCTTTTGTGCATTGTCTAAAGGAGGAGCGAGTGCACGCACACCTTTCAGTACAGACAAAACAGCCTTCTTTATCTATAAAGGAGCCACTTAGATCAACCAGACTGGCCACAGGATGTCACTGTTACTCCACACACACACACACAATAGCAAGTGAGCGTTTCCACCAGGGGTTGGATCTGGCCCAGGACCTGGGCTCCCCTCAGCCCTGCCTGTCACAGAATTGTCATCCCTTCAGGTGGCACGCCACAAGCCAGCAGCGTGTGCCCTGGAAAAGCCATATAGCCTGACCCATTGTCTCAATATTCACATTGTTCTGTATCAAAGGGGACAGGAAGAGAAAGAGAAGTGAAAAGAAGAAAAGGATCAGCGTGGTCCCTCACATCATGGGTTCTCCAAGAGTTGGACTTTGAACATTTGATGACCTTGGATAGAGCCCAGGTGCTTTTTATGTATTTTATAGAGTTATATAAGGATAGGAACCATCTTTTGCTTATCCTTATTTTCTAAAATTTCTGGAAAAGATATGGAATACTTAAGCCATTCTTAAGCTGTGTTAACTCTTCATGCGGATGCTGCTTTGCCTTGGAGCCTGAGATGAGGCCAACGCTAGTTAAATGCTTTCCTTTTACCCCAACAAAGCACCTGCCTCTCCCCACCACCCATTCCTCAAACGTCTCCTAGACTCAGGGACAAGCCAAAGTCCAGGAAGAATGCATGCTCTGCAGCCGGCAAGTGAATGCCACTTCACAGCTGGCATCATGAACCTCTTATTAGGGAACATACCAGTAGCCCCTGGTGGAGCAGGAGAGTCACCTTCTATTCGCAGCTGGCTGCTATTCTTCCCTCCCTGCTAGAGCCCCTCAGAGGGATGGTTTTCTATCCATGGCTTTTCAGTAATCCAATTCCCCTTTGCCTCCATTTTCTACCATTTTCCTCAGTGTATAGTCAACACAGTCTTTGGCACGAAATGATTAAAGTGAGAATCAGACTACCAGAGCCCATGAGAAGGTGTGTTTTTGGTAGCCAGCGAGACTTTTAACAATGCAGCATTCAGGACATAGGAGTAGGCAAGGACTTCATGAACAAAACACCAAAAGCATTGGCAACAAAAGCCAAAATAGACAAATGGGACCTAATCAAACTCCACAGCTTCTGCAAGGCAAAAGAAACAGTCATTAGAGTGAATCGGCAACCAACAGAATGGGAAAAATTTTTGCAGTTTACTCATCTGACAAAGGGCTGATATCCAGAATTTACAAAGAACTCAAACAGATTTACAAGAAAAAAACAAACAAGCCCATTCAAAAGTGGGCAAAGGATATGAACAGACACTTTACAAAAGAAGACATACATGAGGCCAACAAACATATGAAAAAATGCTCATCATCACTGGTCATCAGAGAAATGCAAATCAAAACCAAATTGAGATACCATCTCACGCCAGTTAGAATGGCGATCATTAAAAAATCTGGAGACAACAGATGCTGGAGAGGATGTGGAGAAATAGGATCAGTTTTACACTGCTGGTGGGGGTGTGAATTAGTTCAACCATTGTGGAAGACAGTGTGGCAATTCCTGAAGGACCTAGAAATAGAAATTCCATTTGACCCAGCAATCCCATTACTGGGTATATATCCGAAGGATTATAAATCATTCTACTATAAGGACACATGCACACGAATGTTCATTGCAGCACTGTTTACAATAGCAAAGACCTGGAATCAACCCAAATGCCCATCAGTGATAGACTGGACAGGGAAAATGTGGCACATATACACCATGGAATATTATGCAGCAATCAAAAACGATGAGTTCACGTCGTTTGTAGGGACATGAATGAACCTGGAGAACATCATTCTCAGCAAACTGACACAAGAACAGAAAATGAAATACCGCATGTTCTCACTCATAGGCGGGTGTTGAACAATGAGAACACATGGACACAGGGAGGGGAGCACTAAACACTGGGGTCTGTTGGGGCGAATAGGGGAGGGACAGTGGGGGGTGGGGAGTTGGGGAGAGATAGCATGAGGAGAAATGCCAGATATAGGTGACGGGGAGGAAGGCAGCAAATCACTGCCACGTGTGTACTTATGCAACTATCTTGCATGTTCTTCACATGTACCCCAAAACCTAAAATGCAATTTAAAAAAATGCAGCATAAAAGGTAATCACAGAACAAAGGTATTTTGACTCATAAAGATGGGGAAAACTTTTTGCCTTAAAAAGGTGACTATGATTTAGCCTGGAAGTAGCCTTTATTTCAATGAAAGTTACAGCAGTTGAAACCTCCCTGCTACATGTCACCCTACGTTAGCTATACCATAGCAGCAAAACGAATTAAAACAAATAAAGCAGCTAGTTTCTTGCAGAGTGAGCATTTAAGAAAGGAAACCGAATGTTCCAGCATTTGCAAGGATCTGTGCAGTAGCTAAGAGCTAGAGCTACGTAAATACAGTTGACGGAGACTTTATTAATCTCCACACTAACAGTCTTTCTGCATACTGACGTCAGTATAAGAAAACCGTTATTTTGACTGGAAGTGGCTTGGATTAGTCTGAGCAGTGGACCAGCTCCATCCAAGAGAAAATCAGTGGGCTACAGGAAACCAAATGAGACACGAAGAAAATCCCAGACCAGCACAATTGCCTTAACCATACTTACCTTAGGATTTGAGCAATTCCCTAATTGTAATGGTTTAAAATAAATGCCAGAATACAATCTGTCCAAAAACTGCTTTCATTTCACATTGATATAGCAATTGTTTTTGTGTCTACATTGCCTTAAATACAAAACCAATGATGAACAAAGTAGCATATTCCCTGCCCTCAAGAGGCTAATTAGAGAGACAGACAAAAATGCAGCAAATATAGTGTGGGAGGGGCTGTGTGTGATAGTCTGTCTGGCCTGTGTCCCCAGATCCTGGGAGCTAACCTCTAAACCCTTGAGATTCCTGGGTGATTGGAACACTTGTTATCCATGGTGCACCTCTCAGACCACACCTGCAGCTGATGCTAACAAGATGACTCAGGACCGGGGCTGGCTACACTGCAAAGACCAACGATATGATTAGAAGTTTGGTGCGTGAGTCTTAAGATACCAGCCTGACCTTCAGGGAGAGGATGAGGCCTGGGGACTGAGTTCAGCTGCCTGCCGATGATTTAATCAATCGGTGTATGTAAGAAGCCTCAGTTAACACTCCGGAAGCTGAGCTTGGGAGATCTTCCCTGCCTGGCAATACTCTCAGCCATTGTCACTCATTGTCACTCATCCCTGAGGATAATGGAAACTTCGAGTCTGGAACCCTCCCAGACTCCTTCCTGGTTAAATACAGCATTTTGGGGGAGTTCTGTGAGTCTCTCTAGTGAATTATCAAGCCAAGGGAGTCTTGAGGGGTGGGGACCCCTATATTTGCACCCAGTTGGTCTAAAGTGGGGGTACCCCCAAAGACCCCCAAACTTATGCCAACGTCAGAAGCCTTGGGCAGACTTCTATCTGTACTGAGGACTGTGCTCCATCTGAAAGTTTGGTCTGACTCTGGATGGGCTGGAATAAAGGAAATTTGGAGTGCTAGGGGCACACGAAGGGGCGCACTTGATCCAGACTATGGCGGATGGAGAAGAAATGCTGGGAAAGTCTTCCTGGAAAGACGATCTCTGGCACCTGGAGGAAGGATAATTAAGCATTTGAGCTCAAAGTAACCCTTTGAAAAGCAGACTCAATCCCAAAGGGGACATTTCATTCTCAAGAAAGCACTGTCTTTATTTCAAACACCCAAGTCACCGAAATACTTCTGTTTTTGCACAGGAAGTTTCCCTGTCCATAATGTGACCAGCCAACAATTAAAGAAGGAATTCAGGCTCTCAGAGAGCACAGAATACACAAATGACACTGTGACAGAGTAAGGGTGAGCCACACCCCAAAATGACACTGTGACAGAGTAAGGGTGAGCTGCAGGTTACTCACAGGAATCAAGGTGAAGATAGGCTCACCCAGTCACACCCTGCACTAATCCTCTCATGGAAGGAAGCATTTATTAAGTTCCCTTTGCAGAAAAAAGTTACTAGGCACTGAAAGTTTCTAAAATTTATTCAAAGTAAACAGTAAGTTCTTAATACAGGGGTCAGGCCATCCAGGTATTATTTGGCAACGATTGTCCTCAATTACCGTTCCTGAGGGCTCTTATCCACGAGATGCTTCTTGAGTAAATGCATGCGGTTTCTCTCTTCCGTCCCTGCCAATCCAGACACACTCTCCTCCACAAGCTGGTAAATATTCGGGGGAGAAAGTGACTGAAGAGATAGGAAGTGTTTACCCTGAATGGAGTGCTTTGCACTGCACACGCTGCTCTGTATGAAGTGATCTGTTTACACGTGACTTTATCACCTCAGTCTTATTCTACACAAGAACAGAGACCAGATTTGTACCCTTAGCCCCCAGCACTGTGGCAAGGCAGTTACTCAGTAAAAAATGTCTGTTCAATCAAATGAAGTTAACTAATAACTGTAAGCAGAAGATAAACCTCTAGTAATACTGTTTCTGATATCCAAACATAGTCCTGTTTTGAGTTAACTCCTGTTGGAGCAGGACAGTCTAGTGAGTCTCTTCCTCCTCCTCAACCCCATCACAAGCCTACCTGCTATTGCTGAAATGATTGACTGCCTGCTTGATGCCCAGATGCCCACATGAGAGGAGACACTTACATCAGCCGTTTTCTCCTCCTCATCTGCAATTCGTCCCTCATCTTCCTTCAAGCATTCAACCAATATTTACTGAGTGCCTGGATCACTGAGGACATAGCTGGGAACAACCCCGTCCTAACAGAGCTTGCCTTCTTCCGGAGGAAACAGTATAAATAAGTTGCATACAGAGTACATTAAACAGTAATCAATGCAAAGGGCATAAAGCAGGGATAGTGGTAAGGACACAATTGGTGATTAGAAGAATAATCAGAGGAGGGTCACACACTGGAGCAAAGAGCTACAGGAGGCGGGGGTGAGCCACGTGGACTCCAGGGGAAGAGCATCCATGCAGAGGACCCAGTAAGTGCACAGATGCGGGGCGAGAGCATGCCTAGCATAAAGAAGAGCAGAGATCAATGCAGCAGAAACAGAGTGAGGAGATGAGAGCGGAGAGGAAATAGAGGCAGCTAAGAGTACAATGGAGCAGATTTTACTTTGAGGGACAGACAACCATCGGAAAGGTTTTTGCAGAATGCCACAATCTGACGAGTTTTAGCAGGAACATGTAAACTGCTAGGCTGAGAGGGACAAAAGGGAGCAAGGGAGACTGGCTGGGGGCGACTGCAGCTGCCCAAGCAAGAGATGTGGACAGCTGAGACCAAGGCAGTAGCAGGGAAAGTAAAGAAAATGGTCAAAACCTGGGAATAATTGAAAGCGGAGATGACCGGATTTGGTGACAGAGTAGACACGGGATGTGAGAGAGAACAGTCAAAGACGACTCCAGCGTTTGGCCCAAGCTGCCAGAAAGAAGCCACTTTTTGAGGTGAAAGATTAAGAAGGCTAGGAAAGAGCAGACCTGAGAGGAAAATATCTGGGGCTTCGTTTGGGGCTTACTAACTTTGTTCCTGTTGGGCACCCAAATGTTTCCTCCCCCTGATGAGGAGGCAATAATTATATGCATGCATATTTATAGATATATATTGTGTGTGTATATATACTCGTGTGTGTGTGTGTGTGTGTGTGTGTGTGTGTGTGTGTGTGTGTGTGTGTGTGTGTTTGCAACTTGGAGGCCAGGTCCAGGATGGAGATGCCAGTTCTGGAATTAACAGCATATAGGTGGCACTAACCAGAGTGAAAATGATTTCACCAAAGAAAAAAGGAGGAAGAAAGGAGACAATATTTGTCAATTTTCCAGAAGGGCATCAAAACCAATATGCCTCACATTAATCACATTCCACTCCAATTCTCCCCTTGCCTGTACACTTAGGACAGAGCCCGTTCTTTTCAGTGGCAGGAGAGGTGGACTTGAACTTGGGAGGAGAATACGGTGGTGGCCACTCACAATGCAGATTGTCTCTCACATCGGTAGTGTTCAGTGTATCAGGGTCTCAGGAAGCAAGTACTTTTTCAAGGGAGATGATAACCTAAAATGGTGCTAAAATATCTTAAGACTAGAGTGAACTTGAGAAGAGTGAGGCCGCAGCTGGGAGGGGAAAAACTGCATCCCTTTCTCACCTCCTATTCTTGCCTGTCTTTGCAAAACAGAGGCTGTGGACTTCCTGCCTCTTCTACTTTCCTCTAGATGACTTTAAGTTCCACAGTTTCTCCACAACCCACATGATGTCATTCTTCTCAATAAAGCCAAAGAAGGGAACGCAAAGCTCAATGTGATTCAAAGTGGGTAACTTTCCAAATCAAAAAGAAAGTAACTTATTAACCCCAAATTTGGCCTCAAAGGAAAATCATCTGACATCCTAGCAGCTCCATGCTCAGGGTGAATAACAAATGAAGAAGGTCTGAGTCTTGCTCTTAACTGTGATAGAGGCTGGGGTGGGGAGGAGTCCTAGACACATGCTGTCTCTGGAAAAGCATTAAGTTCTCCAATAAGGGAAAAGTTAAACAAGCAGTAGCTCATTTCAAGAGGATGAAGGGCTTAAAATGTGAGCATCCCCTTTCCTTGGTGCTTCCAAATGGCCATCTCTTGATCCTGGAATCACAGAAGCCGTAATGGGGAAACCGAAGCCAAGAGCAGCAGGTTCTCTGTCAAAGCTGGAAAGCTGGAAAGCTGGAAAGCTCCAAACCCGGTCTAGAACCCCAACCTTCCGATCGCCAATCCAGAGCATTCTCTACACCACAGCAAATTGGTTCTGAACTAAAAAAGTGAAATAAAAAAGCCCTCATTTGGGGTTGAATCTTCTGAAGTTAGAATGTAAACTTCTAAACCTTCTGCTTTGTATAGAAAAAAAAAAATGCTTTCCTAAGTGTTAAGAGTTCAGGGTGTCCCAGTAAAGACCACACCACAGGTCTGCACCAAGAGAGATGGGAGATGAAAATAACCCCTTCATTACTGACAGGGTTGACGGTGGAGGTCATGGTTTCTATCTGTGGGGTAGGCTTCCCTACTCCTGAGCCTCCAGTTGGGACAGCCTCCCTGACCCATGCCTCCACAGCACAGGGACGAAGTTGCCTGTGAAATGTACAGATGGGGAGAAGGAACAGATGCACCAGAGGCAGGCTCTCTATGGGTGACCTCGCTCCTGTAGGGGGCAGGGCATTGGGGACTGTGCTGCACAAACCCTGTTCTCCCTAGGAACTCACCATGTGATGCAATCACTCCTCTCCTAAGAGGAGCCAGAGGGGCATCCGGTGGTCAGGGGTGTCATTGCTAGTGAAGCTCCCTCGGTGGCAGGGACTTCAGGAGACTGGAAGCGGCATGAGGAGGGCAGAGAACTCCCCTCCCCTGATTGTGTTCACCTCCAGGAGCCACAGTCTCCTAGCCTGCGAGACAGACACAGCAATATCTCAAGCAGCAAATGATGTGCAAAGAGATGATAGGTGCTGCGAATGATAGTTATGACAGAGTAGAAGGAAAGGTGTGGGAAGAGGGAGGTAGGAGAATAGGGGAGAGGAAAGGGGTAGAGAGAGGTGCAAACCAGCTAGGGATGTAGGAGGCAGAGAAGACCCTGCCGGAGAGCCCGCAGGTGTGAGAATGGCGCATGTGTGCAAGAGCAGACAGTGTGGCTGGGACACACATGGGAGCGTGAAGACACGATGCTGCAGGGAACAATGTGTGTCTGCAATGTGCTGGAGCCAGAGTTACTGTAACTTGGTGCTGTGCTGAATGAAGTGGAAGAAATGCTATTAAACTCATGACTCCATGAGGTAATAATATTCCCAGTGAGCCCACGCCTACAGAAATACACCCAGCAAGCAGGCTTTCCAGGAGCCCCCCTCTAAATTATAACAAGCTGTCTGTATCCTGCTGCCAGGACGCAGAGAAAAAATGAAAGCCAGTAACCAACTACATTATAAACTTAGTGACCTGCTTCACCTCCCCTGGTTTAGTGACGAGCTCGGCTGCCTTTTGGGCACGGAGAAAGAAACATAAGGCTGGGATTAAGTTTCCTGGCTTTTGAAGTCATCAAGAGTCAAAAATGCTTTCAGCTGGCATTTCTCTCTGTTTTCCAGCTTTGATGGATTTATTTTCTTTGTCCTATTTCATGGAAGTTACTGGGGCCAATTTCCACCAAGATGATGGCCAGGGAGTTGTTTTAGGTCGACACAAGGTGGCGCTGTCTCTCCAGCTGTTTCAGTTCTCTTAGGCAGTGCAGACTGGTTTCATTAAAGTCCTTTGAGCTTTCTAACTTGCAATGAGAGTGAGGAATTCAATGGTCAGAAAGGCACTCACTTACTTTCTTCAGTCTGTGGGTCTCTGAGCCCCGGGAGAGCGGTAGAATCCTTTATACACTTCACAGTCTCACAGTTTTATTTCTCTCTGTAGCAAGTGAAGCAATTAGAAAGTAGTGCTGTATTCAGATATTCATAGTCAGCAAATGGAATTCTTGCTCGTTTTGGACTCTGTCATTTTAATTTATAAAATAAGTCTTTTTTCTTACTTCAAACGACCAATGATTTTCCGATTTATTTTTAAAAATTCTCTGTGTACCCTGTTTGAGGACATTTCTATTTCTGCTAAAAGACCAGGAGCTCTTATATGAATTGCAGCCTATAATCCTGACCGGGAAATTTTATGTCTTGCAGCTCTGGAATAGAATGAGTATTCTTTTCCTTTGGGATTTATGGAGATAGCAGCGATGGTTGGGGATGGTCTGCCATGAAGAGAAGGCAGTGCCTCCGTGCAGTTAAGCCCCCTTGCTAAAATCACATTACAGTCAAAGATACAATTAGGCCCCAGGCCTCATGATTCCTGATGCAATGGCTTTTTCATGACACTCCACTGTCTCTGTGAGTCCGAATATCTACATGGGCCTGGATTGATAACACATGTTACATGATGTTTGAAAATTGTTACCGGGATATCTGTAATTCTAAATAGACATGCCAAGAAACCCAGTGGCTTCTAAGCAGCATATATAGATTCAAGAGAAAAGCAATATTCTAACTTCTGACAAAACATCAAGCATCAAGAATATCACTTACCACAGCTGACTTGATAGGGATGCCGCTGAGGGACCCTCATCCCAGATATCGGCCACGGCTCCTCCCAGGGGCCAGGGAACTGGGTGGCAGAGTCCCAGGCTTTTCTCTCAGATCTTTTCTCTGAAGTGCTCCCAATCTCCCCGCCCCCGCCCCCTCTCTGTCCGCTCTCTCTTTCCGCTCTCTCATGAGGGCCTTGTCTCCCAGAGCAGAGTTAATCAGAGCATAGACTTACTTCTAGCTTCTAGCCATAATATGGATAAGCTATGAGTGGAGGAATGAATCTGATCTGAAAGTTTAAATCCATATTTTCCTTGATATTTACAGATCTTACTGATATTTGGGCTTGTGACCCTGGAATTTGTGTTAGTCAATTTTATATTGATGCATATTTTGCATGCTCTCTAGTCCTGATTACTAAGAAATTAACATGTTTCTCAGGCAAAGGGTCCACTCAGGTTTCTAATATTACCGTCCCTAGTTTCATCCAGAAACTGGAAGGCTGAAGTCTTCTTCATGATAATAAGCTGCTTGATTCCACAAGTTTGGGTTTTTTTCTGCTTTATGAGAACTAGACTGTTCAAAACCAATTACAGCTAAAATATCTCATATTTCAGATTGGTTTTTAAAAATTCTCTTATTTTCATTAACAAAGTGTACAAAATTTTAATAATACATTAGATACTAATTTGAAATCAATTAAAGTAGAAATTTGAGAGCTGTTGAGAGCAGGAAAATTGAGGAAGTTATCTCATTTTTTAGAGCAATGAAATAATATGGATGCAATTCATTCATTTATTCATTTATCCACAGTGTGTGTATGGAAGAGTTATTTTATTAGGTATAGAACACTTATTATATTATGCTTATTATACATGAGGAACTTCAGGTCTTAGAGATGATGGTGAACCAGAAACACTCGATCCATAAATATTCTGTGAATCAATGAACAATGAATGAATACATTACATTTATATTATTTCAATTTAATTATTTTAGATATAGCAATGTTATTTTTCCCCATACCCCATTTCGGCTTTTTTATTTTTTAATTTTTTAAAAAAGTGTTTTGACATAATTATACATTGGTGTTTCAATACGTATAATGTATATTGATCAGATTAGAGTAATTAACACATCCATTATCCCAAATGTTTATCATTTCTTTGTGCAGGGAACATTCAATATCCTTCTTCTAGCTATTCAAAACTATTTAATATATTATTGTTAACTATAGTCATCCTACAGTGGCATATAACACTAGAATTCATTCCTCCTATCTAACCAAATTCGGTTTTAAATGATTTCATTGATATATACTCTGGATGCAAAAAATTATTCTCTAACATGGCTCAAAGACTTTTTATCCAAATCTCTCCAAATTTAGTTTTAAATGATTTCACTGATACATACTCTGTATGCAAAAAAACATTCTCTAATCTGGCTCAAATACTTTTTATTTGATCCACGTTCCTTTATGATAAATGCAAGCAGCTTAATCCTCCACTGATGACCAGTTTATCCCCCTGGGAGCAACCTGGCCTTAGAGAAATTCACAGTCCCAAAAAATCCTGAAATCAAATGTCTACAGGGTCAGGCGGTCATTAAAAAGTAAATTAGGCAGGCCTAGGCTAGGACTGAGGTGAGCGGGAGAGCAGAGCTCTAGGACCTTCTAAAGGGCTGACGGCCAATTGTTGCCTCAGGGGAGCAAAGCTGTTTTGTGAGATCTTCAAATTAGAAAATCTATATTGCTACACAAAATCTCCAATTTTTAAGTGATCACAAGAGATTTTGTTAGAACACTGTTCGGGCCAAATATAACGTTTGTGGGCTGGATCCAGGCTGTCAATCTGAGACCTCTGATGCATCGTTTCAGATTAAATGAAGCTTTTGGCAAGATAATAAACCCAATCCACCAACATAGTTCAGAAATACCTGACTTTATGAAGACGGCTTCCTTCACAGCTAGAATTTATTTAATCCCTAAATGGAAACATTTGTTAATTAAACACAGCACCATCCTATTGACACATTCTGTGAATATCACCAAAACTTCCAACAAACTCATGCAGAAGTTTGAACGAGAAGAGGGTAAAAACCTTTACAGGGAAAGGTTACCTACATTGCAGTCACTCCGCTGTGTTTATTCAAATGAAAAGTAAGTGGTATTGAACCTCTGCAAAGGCTTCTTAAGATGTAGAAGAGTACGGAATTTTTATTATCTTAGCAGAATCTAATATAATGGCTCAAATAAATCAATACATTTAATATCAAAAACAAAGATTCACAAGAATTTCTAGTTTATTACTTCTCAATTTCTCTCTCATAAAAGCAAAGAAAACATTGGCTGATGCTTTAGATCATGTATTCACTCAACATTTATTTTTGTTCCTAGAATAACCTGACGTTTTGAGATACTTAGTTGATTATGCTCTGAAGTCTTCAGCACAGACTCTGCCTTTCAACAAATCATGCTCAACACATATTTATTAAATACTACTCTCTAACAAATTTATTATAGAAACAGATTTTACCTTCTAGTATTGGCAATATGAAGAGGTCAGGTGTGTATCAAAATATCTCAAGTACCACACAAATATATATACTTACTATGTACCTATAAAATTTAAAAATAAAAATAATGGCCAGACATGATGGCTCATGCCTGTAATCCCCTCATTTTCGGAGGTCAAAGAGGGAGAATCACTGGATGCCAGGAGTTGAAGACAAGTCTGGGCGACACAGTGAGACCCTGTCTCTACAAAAGATATTTTTAAAAAATAGCCAGGGGTGGGTGTGCCAGTATTCTCAGCTACTCAAGATGCTGAAGTTGGGGGAATGGCTTGAGCCCAGGAGCTTGAGGTTGTAGTGAACTATGATCACGCCACTGCATTCCAGCCCAGGTGACAGAAAGACCTTGTCTCAAAAATAAAAACAATGAAGAGATCAGGTGATTCTCCTTTAGAGAAAACAAGCATGAAACAGACAAAATTGTCTTTTAAAAAATTTGTTTTGGCATGCAGAAACCTACCAAAGCCAAAGCATAAATTAAAGCAGCATTTATTCTAATACACAAAAACGGATAGAGTTTTTGGTCAAGAATGATGGAAGTCTGTGGCCTCTTGCCTGGGCTATTTCTGTGCTCCCTCTTCCTCCGCTCAATTGGCAAGAATATGGCCATACCAACTTAGGCGGGTGGCAATTCGAAAAGGACTTTGCTGCCAAAGAAGGCAGACTTGCCTTGGGGTAAAGGGAAAGGGACAAACTTCTATTACATTCATAGCTAAATATGGCAACTTTGGAATAGACTGTAAAAAGCAGCAGCTTTTCTAGACTTAGGTCACATTTCTCAGTTTAAGGTGAGTGTCTGACTAGCCAGAAATTTAATGGGGCAATCTTGGAATTTAGAACATCATAAAAGGGCTGAGATAAGCTCTCCACACATCTCTGGCTGACTGCTAAACTAGTGGTGTGTAAGAGTGATCCAAAGGACCCTAAGGAAATGTGAAAATCAAGGGAGGTTGAATATGTTCTTCACATAACTCAATTGGCACAGGATGGAAGTCTAATAGGTTCAAGGTGTTTGAACAAAACTTGAGCCATCATTAGTTGACCATTAAACTATACAGACAGAGGAGTGACCTCTAGAAAGCCAGGTTAAAAAAATAGAAATAGAAAAAACAGATGGGCCAAGGTATCAGCAGTTGCACATTGTGAGAGAAGGGATTTCCACAATGTAAATTACTAGACATGTAAAAACAACAACAACAACAGGAAAGTGTGACCCATACTAGGGAGACTTGGGAGGAAACACCTTTTAGAAACTGACTCTGAGTGATCCTAGGTGTTAGGCTTAGCAGACAAGACTTTAGACAGCTGTCATAGCTATGTTCAAATAATTAAAATAAAACAATAAACAAAGAAGAGAGAAAACAATGCTCAAAGGATAAAAGAAAAATATGCTAACAACTGGTCAACAAGTAAGAAATACACAAAGAGAAATAGACATTATATAAAAGAACCAAATGGAATTCTAGAGTTTAAGAGTATAACTGAAAGAAAAAATTCAGTAGCTAAGAACAACCACAAACTTGAAATGGCAGAAGAAAGAAGAAGAATCTTGAAGATAGATGAATGGAAACTGTTAAATCTGAAGAACAGAGAGAAATAAAAAAAGAAAAATGAACAGATTGTCAAAGGCTTGCCAGATAACGTCAAGCATTTCAACATATGTGTAATGAGAGTTCCAGCAGAAGACAAGGGAAAGGTTGAGAAGAATCGCTGAAGAAACTATGGCTGAAATCTCCCATAACTTGATGAAAGTCATTAACTTACAGATCCAAGAAGCTTGACAAGCATCAAAATAAGCAAAAGAACACCATGTAGAGATACATAATTGGTAAACTCCCAAAAGATAAAAACAAAGAGAAAATCTCTAAAGCAGCAAAAGAAAATGACTCATCTTGCACAAAAGAATAATGTGATAAGCAGCTGACTTTCATCAGAAACAATGTAACTCAGTGGGCAGAGGAATACCATATTCAAAGCATTGAAAAAAAATGTCAACCTGAAAACCTATAACCAGTAAAATTATTGTTCAAAAAGAAATTGAAGTAAAGAAACTTCCAGGTAGACAAAATGAGAAAAATCCTTTGTAGCAGAACTTTGCTACAATAAATACTAAAATTTAAGTTCTTCAAGATGAAAGGAAATACCAGAGTAACTGGAATCTCTGCAAAGAAATAAAGAGAATTTGAAATGGCAAGCAAATGGATAAATATTAAAGATTGAAGATCTTTAATATTTTTCCCTTTTCTTATATTAATTTCTTTATAGACATAAGGTTGTTTAAAGCCTAAATTACAACACCATATTTTTTGGTTTATAACTGACATTGATATAACATATATAATAATAGCACTAGAAGGAACAAGAAAAGTGAGTTGTATTAGTTACTACACTCTTCTCAGATTAAACCAGTATTAACCTGAGATTGTCATAAATTAAAGTTGAATACTATAATCTCTAAAGCAACCACATTTTTAAGTTTTCAATAATTACAACTAAAAAATAAATGGAGGATTTTAAATGGCACACTAAAAAATATTTATTTAATGCAAAATATTCAGCAAAAGAGGAATAAAGGAACAAGGAAAAGAACATGAGCCCTAAAGGGGAAAAAAATAGCAAAATGGGAGGAATAATTCAATGACATCAGTAATTACATTAAACATTAATCAACTCGCTGCTTCAATCAAAAAGCAGAAATTATCAGACAATAACAAACAAGATTCAATTTATATGCCATCTACAAGAGAAATGCCTTAAATTTACATATGGTCAATTTACATATTCACTATACTGCATGAATATAGTAACTCTAGGAGAATCAGAGTGGCTATACTAATATTGGACAAAGTAGACTTTAAGAAAAGACATATTACCAGGGACAAAGAGAGCTATTTCATGATAAAAGTATTGATATGACTGGAAGATATAGTAATCATAAATGTGTCTATACCTTATCACTAGGGCAAAAAAAATTGACATAAAATAGATTGAAAAGAGAAATGGATAATTCAATATTTATATAGAGAGACTTTAATACTCCTTTCTCAGTAAATGATAGATCATAACAGAAAATCTACAAGGATACACAAGTCTTGAACAACTTGATCAAACTGACATATACAGACCCCACAACCCAAAAATATACATTCTTTTCTATAGCAAACAGAAATCTTAGAAATCCCCAAATATTTCAAAATAAAACAACATACTTCTGAATATCTCATGATTCACAAAACAAATCATGAGGAAAATTCAAAAATATCATAAACTCAATGTAAATGAGACCAATATATCCAAGTCTATGTGTTGCAGCTAAAATGTTGCTTAAAGAGAAATTTGAGCTTTATACACTTCTATCAGAAATGGCAAAATACCTTACATCAGTAATGTAAGTCTTCACCTTGAGAAGGTAGAAAAAGATAGCAAATTAAGCACAAAGTACTAGGAAGGAAATAATAAAAATCAGAGCAGAATGTCATGAACTAGAAAATAGAAAAAAGCGAAACTTTGGCTCTTTGATATAATCAACAAAATTGAAACAGTAGGCTAGCTAGACGTTAGTCAAGAAACAAAGAGAGATGACACATTTTTCCAAATTTGGGAATGAAAGAGGGAACATGACTACAGACACTACAGAAATTAACAGGCTCATAAAAGAATATCACAAACAACTTTATGCCAATGAATTTATTAACTTAGATGAAGTCGAAAAATTCCTGGAGACACAAATTATCAAAATTGACTCGAGTAAATAGAAATTTTGAATATACTTATACCAAGCAAAGAAATTGAATTAGTAATTTAAAGTCTCCCCACAAAGTTCAGCCACAGATGGCATCACTGATGAATTCTATCAAACATCAAAGGAAGAAATAATACTAATTCTACAAAAACTGTTTCAGAAAATAGAAAAGGAGAGCATACTATTCATAGAATACATTGTATTCTATGAAACCACTATTAACCTGATACTAAAGCTAGACAAAGGAATCAAAATAAAAGAAAGCTTTAGCCCAATATTTCTCATGGACTGATTTTTAAATCCTTGAGAAACATTAACAAATCAAATCTAGAAGCATATGAAAAAGATTATATACAATAGTCAAATGAGGTTTTTCCCAAAAATGCAAAGTTGTTTTAACATCTTAAAATCAATTAACATAAAATACCATAATAAAATAAAGAAAAAGTTAATAATCTTAATACATATAGAAAAAAATCGTTTGATGATTTGATATGTTATATAAACTTTCACAAAATTAGGAATGAAGGGAACTTCCCCAGAAAAGACATCTACAGAAAACTTTTACAACTAACATCATCCTTAATGGTTAAAGACTGAAAGTTACCCTCCTAAGATCAGGAACAAGGAAGAAATGCATGTTCTCACCATTTCTATTTAACACTGTGGGACGAAACAAGACAAACAAAAGGCATGCAGGTTGTAAAGGAAGATGTAAAACCATCTTTGTACACAGACATAATCTTCGATATAGAAAAGCTTAAAAAAATCTACCAAAAAAATCAACTAGAATAAGTAAACAAATTTAGTAATTTCACAGTTATAAAAACAATATACAAAATTCAATGAGTGTCACCAATCAATTCAAAAACTCAATTAAGAAAACAATTTCATTCACAAAAGCAGCAACAATAATAAATACCTAGAAATAAATTTACTGACAGAATGGCGAGACTTAAAGGAGACCTAAAATAGTGGAAAGATAAACCATATTCATGTGTTGAAAGAGTCAATATTATTAAGATAGGGATTCTCTTCAAACTGATCTTCACATTCAAGACAATTCCTATTAAAATCCCAGGAAGTCTGAGTGCAGTGGCTCATGCCTGCAATCCCACCACTTTGGGAGGCCCATGCGGGAGGATCACTTGAGCTCAGGATTTCAAGGCCAGCCTGGGCAACATAGTGAGACCTTATCCATACAAAAAATCAAAAACTGAGGTGGGAGGATAGTTTAAGCCTGGGAGACCAATGCTGCAATGAGCCGTGATTGTGCCACCACACTCCCGCCTGGCTGACAGAGTGAGACCCTGCCTCAAAAGAAGCATGTTTTTTTCAACTGATGACAAGTAGATATAAAATTAATATGGAGATACAAAGGATCTTAAATAGCTCAAAAAAATTTTGAAAACAAATGAATAACAAGCTTCTTAGGATTTGTACTCACTGATTTCAAAACCTACTGTAAAGCTATATGGTAAGCAAGACAATGTGGTACTGGTTGTAAGAATAGTCATATAGATAAAAAAAAAAAGTAACAGAGAATTCAGAAATAAACTGAAACATATATGGTCAATTGATTTCACATGGTGCCAAGACATTTCATCAGAGAAATAGGCTTTTCCAGAAAGTATGCTAGAACAATTGGACATTCATGTACAAAGTTAAATAAGAACATTGATCCTTCAGTCTCATCATAAAAAAATGTTAATGTAAATGGATGCTTGAACTAACTATGCGAGTGAGCTAAACTATAAAACTCCTAGGAGAAAATTTTTGTCAGTTAGGTTAGACAATTTTTTTTTCAGAAATGATATCAAAAACATCATTAGAAAAGGAAAAAAAGTAATAAATTATACTACATTAAATATAAAAAATTTTTCTCTTCAAAAGACATCATTAGAAAATTAATAGAGGCCACAGACTGGGAGAGAATACTTGCAAAACATACATTTCATAAAAGACTTCTATTCAGAATACATAAAGCACTCTTACAACTCAATAATAAGACAAAATTTTAAAATCACAAAAGATTTAAATGGATACTTCCCCAAATGTGATATACACACGGCAGAAAAGTACATTTTTAAATGCTCAAAATCTTCAGTCATTAGGGAGATGAAAACTTAAAACACAATGAAAGACACCACTACAAAATTATTGAAATGGCTAAAATAAAACAGACTGACACTACCAAGTGTTGGCAAGGAAGTAGAGAAACTGGAAACTGCACATTTTGTTGGTGAGAATAAAATGTCATGGTCTTTTTAGAAAACAGTTTAGCAGTTTATCAAAATGTTTCCATATGACTCAGCAATTTCACCCTGAACAATTTCACTCTGAGTTATCTACTAAAGATAAATGAAAATATGTCCACAAGAAGACTGTTCATATAGCATCATTATAATAGCCAGAAACTGAAAACCATCCAAACTGCTATCAGTTAGTGAAAGGATTAACCAAATCTGGTATTCATACAATGGAATAAATAAAAAGGAAAAAACTACTGTTAACATGCAACAACATGGCTAGATCTCAAAACACTTGTGCTGCTTGAAAAAAGCCAGGCTATGTATTACATAATTTCATTTATATAAAATGTCTATGAAAGAGAAAATACATAATAGAAAAAGGATAGATGGTTGCATGAAACTGGGTAGAAACAGATATTGACTGCAAACATCCACACAGGAACTTTCAAGATGATAAAATGTCTTAAAACTCAATCATGGTAATGGCTGCATAACTGTGTTAATTCACTTACACTTGTAGAACTTCTATCCACTTGCAGTGGGTGAATTTCTTGGTATGTAAATCATTCCTCAACAAAAGTTCTTAAAATCAGATTTGATCCCTGCCTCTTGGAATTTGTAATCTATGCCACGCTGTTTCTGGATTATCCCATTTCTTAATCATAACAATAATTGAAACTATCCAGGTAAGCAAGTTTCACACAGAATCTCTGCTATCCTTTATCTCCCATAAAAGGGGAAAGTTTTAACTCTATCTTCTCCATTCATGCTAGTTCCCAAACTTCCTCAATAAATGCATGTTGGCTGAGGACTTTGGGAGGCTGAGGAGGGTAGATCACTTGAGGTCAGAAGTTCGAGACCAGCCTGGTCAATGGTGAAACATTTTCTCTACTAAAAATACAAAAAATAGCTGGGCATGGTGACACATGCCTGTAATCTCAGCTACTCAGGAGGCTGAGGCAGGAGAATCACTTGTACCAGGGAGGTGAAGATTGCAGTGAGCCAAGATCACACCATTGCACTACAGCCTGGGCAACAAAGTGAGACTCCATCTCAAAAAAGAAAGAAAGAAAAAAAAAGCATGCTTGCTGAATGAAAAAAACATGAGTGAAATAATAATGATAATTTTAAAATAAATCAATAGAAATCCTTTTCACTTCCTAAATATACGTAGATTCTCTAGAGAAGTTGTTCTCAACTACAGGCCATTTTGACACCCAGCACTCCAAATACTCAGCAATATATGGAGACATTTTTGGTGGAGATATTTTGATATGGGAGAGTCCTGCTGACAACTAGCGGGCAGGGGCCAGATCTATCACTAAACCCACAGTGCACAGGATAGCTGCCCAGTGCCCAGAATTACCTGGCCCAAAATGTTAATAGAGTGAGGGTTGAGAAACTCTGCCCTAGACTGATCTAATGGCCCTTTCAGAGTTTACTCCTTCGTCTACATGTCATATTTCAGCTGTTTACATTCTGTTCTCTCCTGTAGATTGTGACGCTCCAAAGACTTTACCTGTGTGTCTTTTTTGGGGGGTGTTTGGCATGATGCTTAAAACATAATAGGTGCTCTATAAGTGGTTAACGAAAAAATAAGTAAAAGAATTTTTAAAAGTGTGATCCAATCTAAGGACACTATTTTTAGAAGAGATGTGCTATTTCAATCATTCTTTGTTGAACACCTAATAGGGCTTTATGTTATGATATGAAAACAAAAAATAATTCCTCAAATAAATGTTATTCTATACCTTTTTAAAAATGGAAAGAAATTACAAAACATTTTAAGAAGCATATGTCGCATTTCTAAAAGAGTTGTGAAATAATGAGCTAATTTCTGAGTTTACCTTTCACAGCAGAAATATGAATTTGTTTTTAAAGAGAAAAATCTGATTTTGCATATCTCCCTTCCCAACTGTGTGTTCACAAGTTAATATAACACAATACACGAAATTCACCCACTGTTAGTGGATATAAGTTATACAAGTGTAAGTATATTCTATCTCCAGCACTCAAGATTATCAAATGTATTCCCATAAAAAGGGTAAAAATAATGAATCATTTTGGTCGCCTGTCTACTTTATATATGACAAATAAATTAAGCAAATCCTATTATTTTTATTTAAATTTTTCATAATTAGAAGCTATTCCTGCTCACAAGTTTGTCTCTTAATTTTACATAGACTTAACACTTATAGACTATTCATTTGTATTTAGAACATGGCTTAATTCTGACAATAAAGCTATGAAACATAATTTTGTATCTTACTTGTCAAATGTACATCATTAGTTTTGCATTTTCTAAGGATGATCAAAGTAGTGATGATGAGGTGATAAAGGTGAAACCAAATCTTTTAAACTAGAACATGCCAAAGTTCAGCTACTTGAATAATTGCTTCATAGGCAATTATCTCTATCCTGCTATCTATAGGTTGAAGCCAAACTATTTGAAACCATGTCAGTCTGTTCTAGTGTGAAAAACTCACAGAGGGCAACAATTTCATAGCTTAACCCTTTAATCCATTACAAACTATTCTCAAATCCAAGACGTCTACATATTTAACTACACTTCACATCGCAGTTCAACCTCCTTTTCTTTTTAGTGAGCCTTGTAAACAATGAAGAATGGTTTATATCCAGTTATTAAAAGTTAATCAACTGCTAACATGAGTTTTGTAGCTTAGTTTTTCGTTGCCAACCCAGCGATGACGATGACTATGATAAGAAAGGAGAATGTTGACTTGTAAAGTGTGTCTGTATGCACGTGCACACACAGGAGGTTGCCCTTTGTATTTGGAAACTATAATGCTCCTTCTTCTACAAATATATTTTTAGATAAAGCTAAAATCCAGGTAAGGGCGGGTCATCCTTCCTGCAGCATATTCATGGGGAGATGCCTCTGTGCTTTGCGGCTACAAACTAAAGAATAACAGTCTCATTCAACAGTCTTAGTCAAGGACAATCTTTGAGTGAGGCGGCTGGAGATGCAATGCATCGGTTCTTGCTGGCAGCCTTCTACTCCTCTAAAACTCTTCCATCTCCCTTGGCTTTGAAGTTATGCCATCCAAGATCTAGAAAAAGAAGAACCAAATTTCGAAGATAGTTAAATGCCTGTAACGCCAGGAACCACACCATAATTCCCAAATGTTCTCAGAAAAACAGAAACCCACTGTGTGTCCATTGGATTCTAAACTCCTTGAAGTTGATAAGCCTGTCTTCATCCCTGCATTCGTGCAGCACCTCACTGAGTATGTGACATATAGCAAGCAGTCGACAAATATTTGAAAAGGATGAAGGCTGCTTACAGGGCCTGTTGCTGTTTACAGGCTTGGTAGAGGTCTGGATTCCTGTCCCTCCCTGAGCCACCCAGGACTTTTTGCTATAAATGAGCTGCTTTTCCCTGCCTGCTGCATGCCAGGTTTTTGTCCATCTGCTGCCATTGTTTCTCCACGTTTCACAGCTATGTTGTATTGCATGTGGATATTCTTTAGTGGGTCATTATGGCATCTGTCTGCCCACCTTGTGCATGCCCCGTTTCAGTTCACCAGACAGCAGCTGCCTGCACATCCTGCTCCCCTCCATCATCTGCCCAAGTCCAGCCCAGTCAAGCCTGGTTGCAGAAATTATCATTTCATTGCTCAGGGGTTGGCTGCACTCCAGAACCTGGTTACTGAGATCCTTGCTTACTATTTAATATTCCTACAGGTAATTTTTTAAAAGCCAGATGTGTTACCCACAAGAAATTTCAGTTTCACAGATGTGAACAAGGATGCATACAACCATCGCTACATACATCTTTATTAGTAGTAATTTTTTTAGTCTTTAAAAAAAGACCCTAGGAACCATATTTACAGTAATAGAGGAAAGCTCTCATTATACAAAGACTGGACTTCCAGAAACCCTAACTCTCATTCAGAATTAATTTGAAAAGGAGAGATACTGCACTGTCACAAAGCCCATCACTTTATTCCGTCCCCTTACATAGAAGCTTCCCAGTGATTTGTAGCCATTGACATGAAGCTTTGTTACATGCAGATACACAGAGTTACGTGCTAAAATCCAAGTTTGTACGTTAAATTGATTGTTTGGAATTCAGGTTTCTGTTTCTATTGACAACTTTACTTATCATAAAATTTAAGGCAGTAGAACTCTGGTTGTATCCATACTGATATGGATACAGTATGGATCCATATCCATAAATGGATATGAAACCAAAAAAATGAAAGTGTCCATCTCCTTTCCTATCAAGTAAAGTTCATGGCCTTTGTGACAGTCATGTTCCTTTCTTTTTTTAGGGCTGGAAGTTGATTTTTAATGATAAAGTACAATGGAGGGAGGGTAGAGGGGCTAAGCCAAGCTGTCTGGGGTGCTGCGGTGGTGGGGGGCTGGCTACACAAACTGCTGCTGCTGCTGCTGCTGCTTCTTGGTGGCCGCCTTGCTGGTGAGGTCCTTGGCCTTCTCTGTAGCTGCCAGTGCCATCTCCTTTGCCTTCTCCTTGGCTTCCTTGGCTGTCTCAACAAGTGTTTTGGAAGGGCCCTCACCTTGCAGCTTCACCAAGATATATTCAAAACCCTTCATAGTCTTGGTCACGTTGCTTTTGAACCGGGCAAGACCAAATTCCCGGACAGCTCTGAAGACACCAAATAAGCTAGAGGAGACCCAGGCTTCACGGCGGATTTCAGTCCAGCCACTGTTGTCAGAGTTCACACAGTAAACACATTGTTCCTCCACCACCATCAGCTGGCGTGGTTGATGTTCCAGGTGAAGGTGGTCATGGTCTGATTCTGTGGGTCCACAGTAGAGTCCTCCAGGATGTACACCGAGTGAGCAACATTGGCAGGAAACAGTCGCTCGGCCCAGCAAGGCATCCTGTTGGTCTTGGTCAGGAGTCGCCGGGACAGCAGTTTCTGGTCAGGGGTCACCTCCCAGTGTACTGTGTCTTCCGTCAAGACATGTTTGCTATAGGGATTCAGGTACCGCTGCCAGAAGGCAGTGAACACTTGGTCCCAGGAACTCCAGAGCAAGCTCTGGCCCAGGAAATACTTCACCATCGTCCCGGCCGGAGCGGGCTCAGCACCCAGGCAGCATCAGAGGTGCGGAGCCTGCAAGGCACGCGGGGGCCGGGCCGGGCCAGGGCTCGGTGCACACCCTCCACCAGGCTCAAAGCTCAGTCACCACCGCACCGCGCCCTAGCAGCTGCCGCCCTGCTGCCGCCGCCATGAGTGTCCCCTCATGTTCCTTTCTTTTCTCACTTACTTTTATACAAATCATATGATAAAAGTATCAGATTTCTAAGCCAATTGCAACAGTATGTTTCATATAAATGTGCCCAAATATTAGAATTATAAAATCTCATCAGCAGGAAGAACACTGTTACTTAGTGAAACATTCTAAGTACCATACCAACGAGGCAAGAATCACACTCCTTCTCCCCATCTTCCCTCCCTCAGTCTCCCCCCAGGTCATTGCAGAAGGTTCACTGAGAGAAAGAAGAGAGAAGAAAGAAGGCCAGCCAACCTTAGTGATGGAGAGAAGGTGAAGGGGTCCTGTCAAAGAAAGAATCAGAATCTCACTGTTTCCTGAAAGCTAGTCTGGGCCAGACATTGTGTCAAGTCATTTTGCATATGGTATCTCACCAATCACCACCATACCCCATGAAGCAGATGTTAATTGTTTCCATTTTGAAAATGGTAAGAACTGAGACCAAAGACGGCAGCATTCCAAAGATTAAGTCCTAAATGGTAGGAGTGGGACTGCAGAGAAGATCTATTGAATCTCTGTTTGATGGTGACACAGTTGGCTCCTTGGAGTATTACAGGACTGCCAGGTTGTTATGTCTGCTGTGCAGCAACAGACTAATACACTGAGACAGCAGGGTTTGCAGCAGAGGAACAATTTAATCATTGCAAGGTTGCCAAAGGAGGTAACAGGAGCAGTTCTCAAGCCTCAAATCCATTTTGTTGAGGGTTCTGGGCAAGGGTCTCTAATGGAATCATGAAGGACAAGGGGCTAGAAAATTCGGGTCATTGATTGGTCATGGTAAGGGGATGAAATCATCAGGATCTGGAAACTGCATTCTCCCATAAGACAACTTCCTACTAGGCCCTCAGACCAGCTGGCATGGGTAGTTTTGTTGGAATGCAGAACCTAAAGGAGAAACTCAAATGGTGGAGGAGGACTCAAGATGGCGCTGTGAGAACAACCCAGGATTGGAGATCTCGTTGTGTCCGCGGAAAGGTGAGTCTGAGCTGCATTTCCAGACTGATCTTTGTTGCCCACGGAACGGGGAAATTCCCAAGTGAAGAGGAGACGTGGGACGCCAGGCAGAACGTCCGCCTGGCGAAGCCGGCAGCCGGGGTGGCGGCGGCTGGCCCTACCCAGCGCTCCCCACAGGGCGTGCTTGTCTGGGTGCCCCGTTGAACTGGCAACCGGAGACGTGAGAGGGCTGGACTTGACACTGAGCTAGACTTGGACAGTGGGCCAGCCAGGGGATCGCAGGGACAGAGCGTTAGGGTTGGCCCAGTGGGACGAACAAAACCGCGATTTCAAACAAGCCCCGTGCAAACGGCCTGAGACACTCTGAGGGGGAGGGGCGTCCACCATTACCAAGGCAACCCACCCCAACTGAGATACACGCCCATTGCTGACGCAGCCAGCCGTTGTTGCCGAGGCACCCCGTCCCTACTGAGATACACGCCCACTGCTGACGCAGCCTGCCGTTGCCAAGGCAACCCGTCCCTACTGAGATACACGCCCACTGCTGACACAGCCTGCCGTTGCCGAGGCAACCCGCTACAACAGAGAGACTCCGCCGCAGGGCGTGGCAGAGACCACAGCAGAGCCTGCAGGAACAGGGCGAATCACACAACAGCAGGGCGGAGCCTCAGCAGCCAAACAGTGGCTAGTCTGCGTCCTAGCTGGGCAGGACCTCAACAGACATCCAAAAATAAAGCCCAAACCCCTCAACACAGAGCATTTGAGAAAAAAAAGGGGTTTTTTAATGAGCTCTGTTGCTGCAGAATCAAACATAGCAGCCTAACAGCCCTGAATGAACAACAGAGCTCACAGCTCAGCAATTAAGCCCCTATAAAGTACAAACTGTCTCCTCAAGCAGCTCCCTGACCCCTCTATATCCAAAAGACTGACATTAGGCAGGCATCATCCTGGGACAAAGATAGCAGAAAAAGAAACTGGTAGCATCCCTCGCTGTGCCACAGCTGCTAGAG
Organism: Callithrix jacchus; assembly: GCF_049354715.1. Lineage (NCBI taxonomy): Eukaryota > Metazoa > Chordata > Mammalia > Primates > Cebidae > Callithrix > Callithrix jacchus. The sequence continues at coordinate 67,883,556 of NC_133514.1, read as the reverse complement.
GTGCACCCCAGACAAGCAGGGTCTGGAGCGGACCTCAGCAGTCGTACACCAAAGGGGCTAGACTGGTAGAAGGAAAACCAAGCAACAGAAATACTTCATCATCAACATTTTGGGTGTCCACTCAGAGACCCAATCGAAAAGTCAGCAACTACGCAGACGACCAGCGGACAAATCCACAAAGATGGGAAGAAACCAGCGCAAAAAGGAGGAAAACACCCGAAACCAGAACACCTCGCCTCCTAGAAAGGACCAAAACTCCTCACCAGCAAGGGAACAAAGCTGGACGGAGAATGACTGTGACGAAATGACGGAATTAGACTTCAGAAGATGGATAATGAGAAACTTTTGTGAGCTAAAAGATCATGTATTAAATCAATGCAAAGAAACTAAGAACCTTGAAAAAAGATTCGAGGAAATGATAACAAGAATGGATAACTTACAGAGGAATATGAATGAATTAAAGGAGCTGAAAAACACAATACGAGAACTTCGCGAAGCAAACACAAGTTTCAATAGCCGAATCGACCAAGCAGAAGAAAGAATATCTGAAGTCGAAGACCAACTCAATGAAATAAAACGAGAAACCAAGATTAGAGAAAAAAGCGCAAAAAGGAAAGAACAAAGTCTCCAAGAAATGTGGGACTATGTGAAAAGACCTAACCTACGTTTGATAGGTGTACCAGAAGGGGACGAAGAGAATGAATCCAAGCTGGAAAATACTCTTCAGGACATCATCCAGGAAAATTTCCCCCACCTAGCAAGACAGGCCAACACTCAATTGCAGGAAATACAGAGAACACCACAAAGATATTCCGCAAGAAGAGCAACCCCAAGGCACATAATCGTCAGATTCAACAGGGTTGAAATAAAGGAGAGAATACTAAGGGCAGCCAGAGAGAAAGGTCGGGTCACCCACAAAGGGAAGCCCATCAGACCCACAGCAGATCTCTCGGCAGAAACACTACAAGCCAGAAGAGAGTGGGGGCCAATATTCAACATTCTTAAAGAAAAGAACTTTCAACCCAGAATTTCATATCCAGCCAAACTGAGCTTCAGAAGTGAAGGAAAAATAAAATCCTTTGCGAACAAGCAAGTACTCAGAGATTTTGTCACCACCAGGCCTGCTTTACAAGAGCTCCTAAAAGAGGCACTACACATAGAAAGGATCAACCAGTACCAGCGATTCCAAAATCACACTGAATGCTAAAGAGCATCAACATAATGAAGAATCTACAACAACTAACAGGCAAAACAGCCACTTAGCATCAAAATGGCAGTATCAAATTCACACATAACAATATTAATCCTAAATGTAAATGGACTAAACGCACCAATCAAAAGACACAGACTGGCAAATTGGATAAAAATCCAAAACCCATCAGTGTGCTGTATCCAGGGAACCCATCTCACATGCAAGGATACACAAAGGCTCAAAATAAAGGGATGGAGGAAGATTTACCAAGCTAATGGAAAACAAAAAAAAGCAGGAGTTGCAATTCTCATCTCTGATAAAATAGACTTTAAAGCAACAAAGATCAAAAGAGACAAAGAAGGCCATTACATAATGGTAAAAGGATCGATACAACAAGAAGAGCTAACGATCCTAAACATATATGGACCCAATGCAGGAGCACCCAGATACATAAGGCAAGTTCTTAATGACTTACAAAAGGACTTAGACTCCCACACAATAATAGTGGGAGACTTAAACACTCCACTGTCAATACTAGACAGATCAACCAGACAGAAAATCAACAAGGATATCCAGGGCTTGAACTCAGACCTGGAGCAAGCAAACCTGATAGACATTTACAGAACTCTCCACCCCAAATCCACAGAATACACATTCTTCTCAGCACCACATCACACCTACTCTAAAATTCACCACATAATTGGAAGTAAAGCACTGCTCAACAAATGCAAAACAACTGAAATCATAACAAACAGCCTCTCAGACCATAGTGCAATCAAGTTAGAACTCAGAATTCAGAAACCAACCCAGAACCGCACAGCTTCATGGAAACTGAACAACTGGCTCTTGAATGTTGACTGGGTAAACAATGAAATGAAGGCAGAAATAAAGAAGTTCTTCGAAACCAATGAGAACGAAGACACAATGTGCCAGAACCTCTGGGACACATTTAAAGCAGTCTCTAGAGGAAAGTATATAGCAATAAGTGCCCATATGAGGAGAATGGAGAGATCCAAAATTGACACCCTATCGTCAAAATTGAAAGAGCTAGAGGAGCAAGATCAAAAAAACTCAAAACCCAGCAGAAGACAAGAAATAACTAAGATCAGAGCTGAGCTGAAGGAGATTGAGACACGAAAAACCCTTCAAAAAATCAATAAATCCAAGAGCTGGTTTTTTGAAAAGATCAACAAAATAGACAGACCACTAGCCAGATTGATTAAAAATAAAAGAGAGAACAACCAAATAGATGCAATAAAAAATGATAAAGGGGAAATCACCACAGATTCCACAGAAATTCAAACCATCATCAGAGAATATTACAAACAACTATATGTGCATAAACTAGTAAACCTGGAAGAAATGGATAAATTCCTGGACTCCTGTGTCCTCCCAAGCCTAAACCAGGAGGAAGCTGAAACTATGAATAGACCAATAACAAGGGCTGAAGTTGAGGCAGCAATTAAGAGCCTACCACACAAAAAAAGCCCAGGTCCAGACAGGTTCACAGCCGAATTCTACCAGACACACAAGGAGGAGCTGGTACCATTCCTTCTAAAACTATTTCAAACAATCCAAAAAGAGGGAATCCTTCCCAAATCATTTTATGAGACCAACATCATCCTGATACCAAAACCCGGCAGAGACCCAACGAGAAAAGAAAACTTCAGGCCAGTATCCATGATGAACATAGATGCAAAAATCTTTAATAAAATATTGGCAAGCCGATTGCAACAGCAAATCAAAAAACTTATTCATCATGATCAAGTAGGATTCATCCCGGGGATGCAAGGCTGGTTCAACATACGCAAGTCTATCAACGTAATTCACCACATAAACAGAACCAAAAACAAAAACCACATGATTATCTCAATTGACACAGAGAAGGCATTTGACAAAATTCAACAGCCCTTTATGCTAAAAACCCTCAATAAACTCGGTATCGATGGAACGTATCTCAAAGCAATAAAAGCTATTTATGACAAACCAACAGCCAATATCATACTGAATGGGCAAAAACTGGAAGCATTCCCTTTGAAATCTGGCACTAGACAAGGATGCCCTCTCTCACCACTCCTATTCAATATAGTACTGGAAGTTCTAGCCAGAGCAATCAGGCAAGAAAAAGAAATAAAGGGTATTCAAATAGGAAAGGTGGAAGCCAAATTGTCTCTATTTGCAGACGACATGATAGTATACCTAGAAGACCCCATCGCCTCAGCCCAAAAACTCCTGAAACTGATAAGCAACTTCAGCAAAGTCTCAGGATATAAAATCAATGTGCAAAAATCACAAGCATTCGTCTACACCAATAACAGACTTAAAGAAAGCCAAATCAAGAACGAACTGCCATTCGCAATTGCTACAAAAAGAATAAAATACCTTGGAATACAACTCACAAGGAACATAAGAGACCTCTTCAAGGAGAACTACAAACCACTGCTCAACGAAATCAGAGAGGACACAAACAGATGGAGAAACATTCCATGTTCATGATTAGGAAGAATTAATATCGTGAAAATGGCTATACTGCCCAAAGTAATTTACAGAATCAACGCTATCCTCATCAAGCTACCATCGACTTTCTTCACAGAACTGGAAAAAACCACCATGAACTTCATATGGAACCAAAAGAGAGCCTGCATAGCCAAGTCAATTCTAAGCAAAAAGAACACAGCGGGGGGTATCACACTACCAGATTTCAAACTATACTACAAGGCTACAGTAATCAAAACAGCATGGTACTGGTACCAAAACACAGATATAGACCAATGGAACAAAACAGAGGCACCGGAGGCAACACAACATACATACAACTATACAATCTTTGATAAACCTGACAAAAACAAGCAATGGGGAAAGGATTCCATGTTTAACAAATGGTGTTGGGAAAACTGGCTAGCCATGTGCAGAAAGCAGAAACTGGACCCCTTCCTGACACCTTACACTAAAATTAACTCCAGATGGACTAAAGACTTAAACATAAGACCTGGCACGATAAAAACCCTAGAAGGAAATCTAGGCAAAACTATCCAGGACATAGGAGTAGGCAAGGACTTCATGAACAAAACACCAAAAGCATTGGCAACAAAAGCCAAAATAGACAAATGGGACCTAATCAAACTCCATAGCTTCTGCACGGCAAAAGAAACAGTCACTAGAGTGGATCGGCAACCAACAAAATGGGAAAAAATTTTCGCAGTCTACCCATCTGACAAAGGGCTGATATCCAGAATTTACAAAGAACTCAAACAGATTTACAGGAAAAAAACAAACAAGCCCATTCAAAAGTGGGCAAAGGATATGAACAGACACTTTACGAAAGAAGACATATATGAGGCCAACAATCATATGAAAAAATGCTCATCGTCACTGGTCATCAGAGAGATGCAAATCAAAACCACATTGAGATACCATCTCACGCCAGTTAGAATGGCGATCATTAAAAAATCTGGAGACAACAGATGCTGGAGAGGATGTGGAGAACAAGGAACACTTTTACCCTGTTGGTGGGAGTGTAAATTAGTTCAACCATTGTGGAAGACAGTGTGGCGATTCCTCAAGGCCTTAGAAATAGAAATTCCATTTGACCCAGCAATCCCATTACTGGGTATATATCCAAAAGACTATAAATCGTTCTACTATAAGGACACATGCACATGAATGTTCATTGCAGCACTGTTTACAATAGCAAAGACCTGGAATCAACCAAAATGCCCATTGATAATAGACTGGATTGGAAAAATGTGGCACATATACACCATGGAATATTATGCAGCAATCAGAAATGATGAGTTTGTGTCGTTTGTAGGGACATGGATGAATCTGGAGAACATCATCCTCAGCAAACTGACACAAGAACAGAAAATGAAACACCGCATATTCTACTCATAGGTGGGTGATGAAAAATGAGAACACATGGACACAGAAAGGGGAGTACTAAACACTGGGGTCTATTGGGGGGAAAAGGGGAGGGCCAGTGGGAGGGGGAGGTGGGGAGGGATAGCCTGGGGAGAAATGCCAAATGTGGGTGAAGGGGAGAAGAAAAGCAAAGCACACTGCCATGTGTGTACCTACGCAACTGTCTTGCATGCTCTGCTCATGTACCCCAAAACCTAAAATCCAATAAAAATTAAAAAAAAAAAAAAAAAGAATTAAGGAATTGCTACTGTTACTACATGGAGGAATCTCCCAAATATAGTCATGTGTCAATATAAAAAAAAAAAAAAAAAGAAACTCAAATGGAAAGCTTATCATCTCACAATGTCTCAGATTGTATCTATAGAACAAGAAATCTTGTAACAAGGGCCACATTATCCTGAAGGTCTTCCTGGAGAAGTAAACAGTAACCAGCTACAAGGAAGCCAAACAAGGGGCAAGCTGGCTTAATAATTACTGCTGATTGTGCAGCAAGCCTAGCTAAGTTTTATTTTTTCCCTCAATCTATTTTATCAAGTTTTCTTGGTGATGGTTTCAGGAGCACTGCCTTCCACGAGCCTGAAGAATGTGGTGTGCAGATCACCTGCATCGGAATTAGAGGTTGATAGAAAAGACATGGAGATTTCACTCAAAGCAAAGCAGGAAATGCATATCCACCAACTCTTTCTCTTATAAAGTATAGCTAATTAAACCCAAGCTCTTGTGAATACGTCGGGAATGAGTAGGATGAGTTTGAACTAGAGCTCTATGCCTTCTTTGACCTAGTTAAATAAGGCAACAGGATAAATTAGCTTCTAAAATCAAACACAGGAATAAAATGTGCTTTCTTATGCCATTTTAAAACAATTTCAGAGAATACACTTTTTAATTTTACATTTGGTTTCTTTACAAATATTATGACAACTGGAATTACATTTGGGAACTGAGACACTTCCCCTTTCTCCACAACTTTCCTAAATTTTCATGCATTTTCTACTTCTGTGGCCACCATCCCTAATACTCATTTCTACCCAGCCCAGTCCTTTTTCACACCTGTACTCACTGTGGTTTGAATGTAGTAATTTTAGTCCAAGAGAAAAAAAAAGCACTATATAAATAAATCTTTATTACTGTCATAGCACTGTTAAAGAATTTCCTAGTTTGAGCTGCTCTTCGTTTGAAATCACCACCTTACCAGGGCAGAGAGGATCCTGCTAGGCATTTTAAATTAGAGAAGACAGTTTTACTGTCAAGGCAGGTCAATCAAATTATAATTGGCTCTAATTTGCACTCCCACCAGCTGTTAAATTCTTCACCTGCAGCACTCAAAATGGTGTGAAATTCTTTTTGGCTTTGTGAAAGCTTCAAAGAAAATCACTCTCATTCTGATCCCTAAAACCAAAAGTCCTTGTTACTTTTCATCACAAGCGAGGAAAAGGCACGTTTGACTCTGACTGTGGAAAACAAGGCTTGGTCTGAAGTGGTCTGAGCCTGTCAGGGATGGGCCAATCCATCTTTTATGAAAGATTGTCCTGGACAAGCCAATGGTTCTACCACAAACCAGTGAAGGGAGACTTCCCTTTGTTATGGCCATAATGCCATCGAGTTGTATTTTCTATCTAATTTTTAATTGAATTTTTGGCTCTCAGGAGAATCATAGATTTAACACTTAGAAGAAAATGGCAGATGAGGATAGAATATTGAGGTAAGACATATACATATGCTAGTTATGTTGTGAGGATCCATTATGCTTTGAGATATTGTCTGGTGCTGTGTCAGATATTTTGGGAGTCTGGATAACTAAAGCAACTATAGGTATCTCCTTTCTAGTAGTTCCCACAAACACATACAGATAACAAAAGCAACAACCAGTTAACACATGGTGAAGATGCATCTCGATACTCTACCAGGGCCCCAGCTTTCTAATCCCTTTATAACGTCATTGAAGACAATTCTGAGCAAAATAGTAAAGCCATTGATAGCAACAGCAGTAGGGGATGGCCAGATATGAAAGCAATTTCCAAATCAAATAATCAACATAGCCTTGATTTTAGATGAATTTTTACACTGTCAGTTTGGCTGCAGCTAAGGAAATTCTTTAATTTAAATGACTGCATGTAAGTGATCCTACTCTTGCCAATGGTTCAAACTATTCTCAACAATCTCAAAATGAGAGTCTGGGGATAATTGGTGGAGAGAAAATGTAATGAAGAACTAAAGGCTGTTTGAAGAAATTGTTTTGGATTTAGCATGGGATTAAGAAAACACAGGAAGAGGTTTTTAAAAATAAAATGAGGCCAGGAGTGGTATCTCACATCTGTAATCCCAGCACTTTGGGAGGCTAACGTGGGTAGATTGCTTGAGCTCAGGAGTTCAAGACCAGCCTGGGTAACATGGTGAAACCCTGTTTCTACAAGATACACAAAAATTAGCCAGGCATGGTGGCGTGCACCTGTAGTCACTGCTACTCAGGAGGCTGAGTTGAGAGGATTGCTTGAGCCCAGAGGCAGAGTTTGCAATGAGCCGAGATTGCACCACTGCAATCCAACCTGGGTGACAGAGTGAGATTCTGTCTTAAAAATAAAATCTAATAAAATATTGCACAATAAATAAAAGAGATAATAGCTTTTAGGTAAACTTTCTCAGAAAACAAGACTGGAACACAAATTTATGTGAGGATAATCATAAGAATATTATTTAACAGAGGAAAAAACTGGAAATCCAACTTCCTAATAATAAAGGATTAAATTATCTAAGGATTAATCTAGTTAAATAATCTAAGGCTTAATCATCTATTTGGTTCCTTAAAATTGAATAGCATTCAGCATTTAAGTGGTCTTTATGAAGAACTGTATTATATTACATGGGAAAACCTTTATAATAGTGTTGAATGAAAATAGGATAGACTGTGCACAGTAGAATCTCACTTATGTACTGATATATATATAGCATATAAACACAGTAAGACTTCAAAAAATATTCAATGAAAGTGGTTATTTCCAAGTGGTGAGTTTACAGACAATTTTTATTTTTTTGTTTTTCCCTACTTTCCAAATTTTACATACTGAATTTTTTAAGATTTTTATAAACAAAACCCAATAAATACTTGCAATCAATATAAATTCGGGATGCAATGCTCAGGTACAAAAAAAATCATGTTTTTATTTCTGTAAATCTTGAAATCTCTGTAGCCCAGTGTCTCAGAACAGCCAAGGTACCCAACAATCGTCATTGTTGGGGCTTTCTTGTCCTTCAGTGGAGTCAGGAATTGAAAACGGATACAGAAAATCTGGGAAGGACTTCAGTGCATAGCTTCCCATCTTTCCTATCATCCTTTTAGCACCCAGATGTGCTTCTGCAGAGGTGCTGTGCTCTGGTACTAAGACCCTAACGCTGTCCTCCTGTGATCCCCTCCATGACCACAGGACGAACCACACAAATCCTCTGACTCCACTCAAGGCTTCATCATCACTTGGTGGAATCTCCACAACTTGTGGAATCCCTTTCCCACCCTACCCCCATCCCCATCCCCACCTTCAAAAATGTCTCTTCATCTCCAGAAATCTGCCCGACTCTAATAAGCACTCCTTCATCCACCTAAATGCTTCCCACAGTTTCTCCCTAATCATCTTTTGGGAGATGGTCTTTTTGGTCTGGTCTTCCAAACACATTATAGTGCATATGGACTCCATAAGCAACACCCGAGGAATGGTTATACATATATATGCACATGTATGTAGACGCTTCCAAACATTACCTTTTTTTTGTCCTCCTAACAAACCTACAAATTACCATCATAATTCTTCCTATTTTCCAGCTGGGAAAATTTGAAGTACAGAGAGATCAACTCCCTCTCCAAGTCATATCACTTTCATGTACAACTTCTCCTTTTGGTTCTGGCACAAAAGCCCTTAATAACTCCCTGAGGCGAGGCGCTAAAAACTCAGAACAAAAATTGACTTCCTTCTTGGGAGGAAGGCAGGAGAAACACTAACAATTCCATCAATAAGATCTCAACACTCTACTGCTATCCATTCTTAAGACCAAGAACAAAAAGAAGATAAAGGAAAAGAATGGAAAGCTGTAATATGCTGACTGATAATAACTGCTTCACCCAGAGAAAGTGAACAAGAAGACTCAGTGTCTACTGGGGGGAAGAAATCCACAGAGACTGTGGGTAGAAAAACCTTTGGAATTTTATTTTGGACCATTTATCACCACAGTCCAGTACTGTGGTGGACACATAATAGGTGGGCAGTATTTATTGAGTGAACAAGTAAGTGTGCTCTAAAAAATTGGTGTGAGACTGTCACAGAAACTTCGTCTCTACTGATCCCAATCCCAGTTCATATCCTCGTCTCTGGCTGGTTCCCAGCAGAAAGAGGACCTGCAGAGTCATGGTGTGTATGCCCCAAACAGCATAGGACTATGCCCACCAACTCCCTTTACCACAAGCAAAAAGACGCAGGCTCTTTTTTATAGACACCAAATGGTGTCTGTATCTATTTTTTAGGGCTACCATCACAAAATACCACAGACTGAGTAGCTTACACAACAGACATTTGTTCCCCACAGTGTTTGCAAGGTAGGTTTCTTATGAGGTCTCTCTATTCCTTGCCCTGCAGATGGCCACGTTCTCCCTGTCTTTACATGGTCTTCCCTCTCTGGGTGTCTGTCTTGTAATCTCCTCTTATAAGGACTTCATCATATTGGATTAGGGCCCAGCCTAATGAACTTATTTTACCTTAATTGCCTCTTTAAAGATCATATCTCCAAATACAGGCACACTCTGAGGTATTCATGTAGGGGGCTAGAATTTCAACATATTTATTTGAGGGAGGGGAGGAAACACAATGTAGTCCATAAAATTATTTAATGTTAGTTTAGTTTCTCTGAGACAAAGTCTGGTTTCCCTTATTTATTTATTTATTTATTTATTTATTTATTTTTTAAATTGCATTTTAGGTTTTGGGGTACATGTGCAGAACATGCAAGACAGTTGCATAGGTACACATATGGCAGTGTGCTTTGCTGCCTTCCTCCCCTTCACTCACATTTGGCATTTCTCCCCAGGCTATCCCTCCCCAGTGGTTTCCCTTTTAATATGCTCTAAGGATCAACATGACACTTGGAATATGCTACTTCTGCCTTCACAAGTAGGTACCTGGACATTAGTCAAAGTCAACCCTGTTCACTAAACACTTGCTCTTTGCTTAGAACTGCTCTGTACTACAGGAGCTGCATGGAAAGTTGAACATTTGATTCCTGGACCAGAACTTTGCAACCAGAGACAGAAGATGAGATGAACGCAGCACATACCTAGGAACCCATAGTCACAACAATTCATCCAAGTTTGCTCAGAAAGTCAACACAAAGCCTTGGGAATGTAATGACCATGGACCGTATGGCCTTATTTCAGCTGCGTAACCGTGGACAAATGGCTGGGTCTTTCTGTGCCTCTGTTTTCTCATCTATAAAATGGCTTTAATAATAGGTAGTACAGAGGGTTATAGTGAGGAGTAAATGAAATAATACACATAAGGCAGTTCGCACAGTGCCTGGTCCACTGTAGTTGCTCAGGAAATGTTAGCATTTGTATTGGTGTTACTGTGGTAGCCCAGACCTGTGCTCAATTTCAAGGACTCAAGAGTCTCTAACTATTGAATTAGAGAGATCAGTTCTAGAAAGAGAGAGAGAGGAAAAAACAGTCTTTGAACAAGTTTTTAAGGCAATGTAGTTTTCCAGGAAGAAGCTGACACTGAATGATGGTGCCAATGATGGAGGAAAGCAGATGTAACTAAGGGAGGCAGGGTGTAGGGAGCAGTAAATCTGTCTTGGAGAACTAGATTTGAGGCCACACGTGATCTGGCAAATGCCAGCTGGGAAGCTCTGTTTTCTCAGGCCAAGACCCTGGTTTGTTGTTTCCTACATTCTCACTCCCTCTTCCATAGCCAAACATACGGGAAATGCTATGCACTTGGAAATCAGGACCAGGAATCAAATCTTGCTCTAGCTCCTTCTGTGCTTTTAGTCAAATTACTGGACTCTTCTAAATCTCCATTTCCTCCCTGCAGAATGGGGAAAAACTGCCAGCAATTCAGACAGTGTATTAAGTGTCTGCTGCATAACAAACTCTGATGTTTGGTTCCCTTTCCCTGTCTGCTTTAAATACAATTAGCAAGATTGTGATGAATTGCTTCCATTCCCATCACATATAACTTGAGCACCGTGTACTGCCCCCATGTATTTCTTTGCAGGAAGCCCAATTATCAGATTCAGTGGAATCAGTTAAACCTCTGAGACTCCAAAAGGAGGTTTTCAAGAAGCCCCTTTGGAATCATTATTTAAAACATTTCTTTGCCAAATATCCAGAAAATCATGAAGGGTTTATCAGTATCTATCTGTCATTGTGGTAAGTAGTCAGATGAAGTTTGCCTCTGAAGTACTGGATGACAGCTGATCAATACTCTAGTGAAAAAGACCAAGGCAACAAAATTTTAAAAGAGAAATATATCAAAAGACTGTGTATGTATTACATAGTCTTTGAGAAAGAAAGAGATAGAAATAATTAACTACATAGATTTGCAATGCTTTATAACTTGCAAAATATTTTCATATAATATTTTATTAATTCTTATAACAACACAATTAAATACTTAAATTACTGCATATTGAAAACTATTAGATCAACTATTGTTAAGCCAAAATGCATGTGCCTGGGGATCTTTAAAAGGGCATTTCTCAGGCTGGGCTCAGGGTTCCTGTGAACAGGTAACAATCTTTGTAGTCTTGTTTCTGCTTTTTTTTTTTAATTTCATCAATTTTTAATCAAAAAATTGATAACTGATGATTTAAAAAATTAGTAAAATCTGGATCCATGTAAAATCTGGATCATGTGAATAAGTAATTTATAATCAAGTACAACTGTGAGATTTCAGAATCTCATTGGCATTGAGGAATCCTTGGTGAGTTAATTCTTGTTGATGAGCTAATGAAAAAAAAAATTGAGGTGTCCTTGGCAAGATGTATTAGTCCATTTTCATGCTCCTGATAAAGACATCTCTTTCCGAGGCTGGGAAGAGAAAGAGGTTTAATGGACTTATGTTCCACATGGTTTGGGAGGCCTCACAATCATGGCAGAAAGCAAGAAAGAGCAAGTCACGTCTTACATGGGTGGCAGCAGGCAGAGACAGTTTGTGGAGGGGAACTCCTCTTTTTAAAACCATCAGATCTTATGAGACTTATTCACTATTACAAGAACAGCATGGGAAACACCTGCCCCCATGCTTCAATTACCTCCTTCCCAACAGGTCCCTCCCACACATGGGAATTCAAGATGAGATTTGAGCGGAGACACAGCTGAACTATGACAACATATGATGTGTTCTTTGCCACTCAAAGACCAACCGACATGCGAAGGAAGTTTGTTCAGGAGTGCCACTAGGGAAAATGATAATGAAACTGAGCCATCACACAGCACCCGCTAGTTAACACTTGCCAGATACAGAGACCTATGCTATGGCAGTCAGCACCATAGTTATTTTTACAAAGCATGCTTCCTTCCATTAAAAAAAATTATCCACTACATTAAGATAAAGATTATATTTTGAATTTCATTTCTTGAAAGATTTTTTGGGGGTATGTAATTTGAAATTTTCTATTTGTTCTAAGTTTCTGCAAGGATTATAAACATAAAAATGCATACCAGTTTTGACTTTGTATATTTAAAATTATCATATACTTACTTTATATTCATTGTATAATTGTTTTATATTTTAAGTTATTGTCTTGTAATCTCACATAAAAATTGAGTAAGAAATGGGTATCAACAAGTTTGAAGACATTGCCTTTTGAAACAGAAATGTTTCTGAAACTTGTTTGTAAATTTTTAAAATTAAATCTCTTTTGGTGACCTAGAAGAGATGATTAAAAGAATTTTGTAAATTCCTTTTCAAGTGAGTAATCTTTTGGCACATGAACCATTACCAGGTGGTTTTGTCTACTTTCCATGTTTAGATTGTCATATAACCATATTTTCCTGAAGTAGTACATCTGACACAGTGAAATTAGTGAAAGAAGAATTAAGAGAGAGCCAGCCAAATCCACAGGAAAATGCCTGTGACATACTGTAAAAGTTGAATATATGATTAGCCTATAAGTTCAATAACCACAACTGAAACCCAATACCAAGGCATGCAGAAATGGAAAAACAGAAGAATGTTGCCAGGGTAACTGGCTCTGTATCTGGCACTCTTCATTACTTCCCCCATGACTCTGAATAATGTTCTCATTATTGCCTACCCCCTTTTTTTTTGCCAGTTACAAAAGGGGGGCCAAGAATATTAGTTTGTAAAGTGTTTTGTGAATCACAGATGCCCAGTATTCTCAAGTGTAAAGATCTTCAAGATGTGTAATTTATGAGTCTTTGAAAGTTATCTGTGCAGCATGTCTTGCCATTTTCTTTCTTTTCATTTCACCTCCAATCACTTTACTGCTCTTATTCGAAACAGATGGAATAGAATAAATAGTACTCCAGTAAGCGGGTGGGTTTGGTTTCCTACCAAAAGGAATACTACTTAAGGGCACCAAAGGATGTCTTCTCATTTTGCCCCAGGATAAAATGCAGGAGGGAAAGGAGTGTCAGCTGTCAGCTTCTAACTAGTGTCCAAAGGAAAAACCGTGAAACTTCATAGGAAAATAGAAGTGAATTTAGGTGACTTCCATAGCCCAAGAACTTTAAAAGGCTTTATTTTAGTTAAATAAAAATGGTACACACAGTTGCAACTGCTCTGCAGACTGGATCGTCTTTGCTTTTTGTTTAGAAACAAATAAAAATAGCTAAATTATTAATATGAAGTAAATTGGTTACTATGCATTTAGTGTCACTTTTTCATTCACGCATACATCTGTATTAACATCCTAATGCTGCTTTACACCAGATTACACCATCGTCATAATGGCAGCGAAGGAACCATTTAAAGGATAATGTTTGTAGCAGAAACATATTTGAAGAAGGGGATGGTGTTGTTGGAGAGAGGAAAAAATGGTCCAAATAAAGCTGGAAAATGCCCCTGTGAGGTAGGTCAGGGAGTGCAGTCCACAAGACTTCCCTCACTCCTGACACTAACAGTAGAGTTCAGGTGTTCCCAAGACCACCCTCAGTTTCAACAATTCAACAGAAGAACTCTCTGACAGCTGGAATAATCATGGTTATGGTGTATCACAGTGAAAGGATACAGATTCAAATCAGCCAAAAGAAGAGATATGTGGGGCAGAGTCCAGGAAGTTTGCCCACACGGAGCTTCTGGTTGCTTTCTCCCCATAGCATTGTGGACAGTGTTAATATTCCCGGAAATAACATGTGACACTGTGTGTGGAACACCACTAGCCAGGGAAGCTACCTTGAGCTCTGGTGTCCAGAGTTTTTATTGCAGAGACATGGCTAACTGCACATGTGGCTCACCTGTAGTTTCCAGACCCTCCAGAGGTCGAGCTGATACCTTCAGTCTCTAGCCCCTATGGAGCCTTTCCTGTGGTAGAGCAGATACCATGTGAGCCAAAGTCCCCATCATAAATTACATTACACACTGTCTGTTGTGGTCCAATGCCTCCTATCATAAATTCTGAGGAGTTTCTAAATAATTCTCCCAATACAGTTGATCATCGATATCAGTGTTATCATAAGACCTATTTATATAAGGTAGTTGAGTCTTACCAGCAGTGCCGATATTATACCATATCACAGTATGATCATGGTACAATTCAATTTTATTACAGAACAAATCACTAAGAATTACAGACATATTTGCTATGCCTTCACTAGATAATCAACCTTGTCCATATACCATGTTACTATGAATAGGCACCGTGACAACTGGTCATGACTGGTTATTCTAGGGTCCAAGTCAGTTACAGACAAAGCCACCCTGACTCAGTTCACAGGCTTGTACTAACCAGTTTTTATTGCGTGCTCTCACATAGCAGGGCTCACCTCCCTCCTTCAGGGAGGACATGGTAGTATTCAGAACAGTTCCTCCCTCTGAAAACTGTACTTTAGGATATGTCTTATTTTGATCTGTCCTAGAGCGAGGGCAGTCACAGTGCATCAGCATAAATTGCAAGTGTTCCTAAAGGACTCCCATAGGTGAAGAGCCATAAGATTCCCATACATGCACCTCCTGGGCCTCAACAGCTAGAATGAAGGGCTATTGCTCCATAGCTACTTCAGTCTCTGTCTGTATTAAAATAATCAAGAGACCCTGTTGTGTCCTGGTACAAGGCTTTTCCCAACACTGGGTCCTAGCATTAGGAAGCATTATTTGTGAGTTGCCCTGTCCTACTTCACTAAAGCCTCATCACCTGTGCAGGCTGACTCTCATTTCTTGCATTCCTCCTGGAAGGGAATTCCCTCTAATCTGTTCTTCCTAGTTAATATGTCTTTTTCTCCAAATGCCACTCCTCACTAAAAGCGAACTCAGCTTGTCCCATGAAGCCTCAACTAGAAGCTGTCCCCACTAAAGCACCTTTCTGTCTCATAGCCCAGTGCTGTGTTCTGCCATTCATATTGTTGCCATTATGTACTAACAACCTGAGTGCAATTAAAATACACGTTTTGGCTGGGCATGAGGGCTCACACCTGTAATCCTAGTACTTTGGGAGGCCGAGGCGGGTGGATCACTCAGGTGTTCGAGACCAGCCTGGCCAACATGGTGAAATCTCAACTCTACTAAAAATACAAAAATTAGCCAGGCATGGTGGCACACGCCTGTAATCCCAATACTTGGGAGGCTGAGGAAGGAGAATCGCTTGAACCAGGGAGGTGGAGATTGTGCCACTGCACTCCAGCCCTGTGCAATGGGAGCAAGACTCCATCTCAAAAAACAAAAAATACACATTTTATACGCAAAATACTGAGTCCACCATACAAGACACAAGTAGACATAATTTAGATTCAGTATACCAGGGCTGCCATAGTCTTCTTTACTCCAGGGTGGGGCTTTTCCTAGAGGAAGTCAGACTCACCACATGGTACCTACTGCTCTAATCTTATCAAGAACCCACTGCTCTTTCTTGTTCTGTTTAATAGCTTGCCATCCACAAAAACAAGGGTAATGTACATTTGTGCACAGCATACTATGGTATATTGTGCACGCCACTGCTACATCTTATTCATCATAATCAGGAACCTTCCTAAGCATGGGACCATCTAGGTTTATCTTTACCCTATAATCCATCAGTTAGAAGTTATATACCGCACAATCCAATGGCTCACTTGGGAGCAGTTCCCAGAAATTCCTTCCCAAATGATATCCTTTGTAGTGGATACAACCTGAAAAATAAGAGGCAAAGATACTGACTTATTACTAGAGCTCTACTCACTCATTAACCATCAGTCCAGTTCATCATATTGTATGACCAGAATGTTTCCCAGGGCAGTGCTACTCAGGTTTTCAGGCTTCTATTCCACCTTGTCAGGTTCCAGAAGCAAGGTGAATGTGACAAACATACAGCTTCACCTGTCTGGGTATCTAGTGTAATTGTGCTAACAGATAATGTTATTCTCTTTCTCTGAGCCTCTCCCAAGTGACCAATGTAAAATTGGATTTCCCACATTGCAATAATCCATTTATTCATTCCTTTATCCCCAACTACTGGTTCTTCTTCTCTTAATTTGTTGTTTCTTTTTACTCAAACTTTCCTCCACTGGAAGGAATGTTCAGGTAAAAGAAATGCAACCACTTTACCTAATATTCATGCAAATATTTCAATTTTACTGCAACCTTCACCTTAATCCCATCAAACACTGCATTCCCATATCCTCTCATTTAACTGTAGATTCCTCTCATTTAACTAAGACTTCACCAACAGGTTTTAGCGTCATAGTGCATTGGGACACCCTGTCAAGAAGCCCTAGAAAATTCTTTTCTCCCTTGACCCCACAAGTTATTTTACCCATACATGTGCATGTGGCCTTGGGTTCCCAGTTGGGGATTGAGCCAGAAGATCCTGGCCCCATTGTGAATTTTCATCTTTATTAATGTGCCAGACCATCGCTCCAGTTGATTCAAGATCAAGTTTTTCAGTGCCATCTTTCCCTGCTAGCTTTTCACATTCCTCCAAAATGGAGTAAACAGAGCAGATTTGTTTGGGATCTTTTAATGTTGGGGGACCAGCAGGGGTGCCCATTGGGCCAGTCAACCTGCAGTAGTGCTACATTAAGACCTCTGTTTCAACCCATTACTATCGCTTTATTCATCCTATTTCTTAACAACCATGTAAAGATTACCACCCTGCAAGGTTGACTCTCTTGACTCTCCCTTTTTCTTCTCCATTTTCTTTTGAATCACTCTAATTATTTTTTTTGGCATCTGTAAAACCCACAAGGAAGCTGAGACAATAAATGTGATGAAGCTTCTCAGACTATAACTTCATATTGCAGCTGTAATGTTACATGGGGTTCTAATGCAAAGATGGCCACCTTAATCACAGCATTTACCATGCCTTGGGTAAGGGGCATATTCTGTGGATGAATATCCAGATTATCATAAAGTCAATCCAACATGGCTGCATACAAGGCTTATTAGCTAGTTCATCTGGAGTCTTCCATTTGGCATTTATAGGGGGAGCTGGACAGACCTTCCTTCTCAGGGTAAATTAACTTTACAGTGACTTTTATTTAGTCCATGAGGCTAGCAGTCATCTCAGGAACAACCTTCTGTGTGTCTAGATCACATATAGCCATCTATGACTATTCAATAGTAAGCTAGGTCTTACATCAACCCAAACACGCTCCTTCACTCTGCAGCAATCAAAACCAAAGATACCACCCCTAAGTTAATCACTCACAATCCATGTTTATAAAGGTTCTTTGGGAATTTGATGATACCAATGCACAAAATGAAATAACTCTTTCACATTATACCCCTTGGTTTCACTAGTTCCTTGGTTTTGCCTTTCCCCAACCTGGCACCTCCTTAATAACAAGAGGTCATGGAGGTGCTACCTATTATTGTCCCAGCATAAATTTTCCCTTTGGTGGCAGCCTTGAGACAATGTGGCTGTATCTCAGACTGGCCAAGACCTGAGCTTGGTGCAGAGTCAGGATCTGCCCCAATACTATTTTACTTTCATTTTAGCTATTATAAATAACAAAGCCAATGAATTGTTTATTTAGCTTATTTCTTATTATTTTACATTTCCTTGTATATCCAGTGAGCTAACCCCTTGGAAGCTGGAGCCATCTCTAAATTCCACTGGTAACTTTTGCCTCTAATAACTGATTGTCACACACCTGTAGTCACACACCCATTCCATAGGTGACCAAGTAGTCATTCAGGAGTCAAAGGTTCATCAGCCTCACCTCTCTGATTCTTCTCAAATCATGTTTCAGTGAGTCAGGGTCATGCTAGAGAATCTCACTTCTGACATCAACGGTGAACTTAAGGGGTATGGTCTCCAAGCCCACCCTCATTTCTGAAATCAACTACAAGTTCAGGTAGTCTCCAAGATGACCCTCAATTTCAATTAAAAAAACCTATTATTTGGGTAAGTTCAAATTATTTAATAACATAATACTAAAAGATTTTCTTAGGCTTTCCAGGATCTTACCCAGTTTATGTCAAATCTATACCAGCCAAGGCCAACACCATCATGTGCACGGAAATAACATAGTTAAGATTCTTGCCTTCTCAGAATTACTCTCGAGTTGATTTGCAGGATGGTGATGCCATCCCTGTCAGCATGGAACTAGGGTAAGCTCATCTACGGAGAGGAATTTCCTGATGAGGACTTCGTTTCAGCCCTGGCGCATTTCTACAGCAAATTGTAGACCCAACAAAAACAGCTCCCAGTTTTTCATCTGTGCTGCTAAGACTGGCTGGTTGGGTGGCAAGCAGATGCCCTTTATCAGAGTGAAAGGCAGCACAGATATTGCCAAAATTTTGTGCATAGGAATAGCAACATTAGCAAGAAGTTCACCACTGCTGACTGCAGTAACCCTCCTAACTTTGATTCGTGTTTATCTAGTCAACAAACCATTGCTTCTGTACTGGGAAGAGCAGCCTCATCCCAGTAAGTATTCTCATTTGCTACAATTATTTGAATTCTACATTTCCTTTATCCCCCTACAATTCTATCTGGACAAAGTTAAATTTGTAATTATAAGATAAAAATAAATAACAAAAACTTTAAAAGTTTTCTTAGGCTCTGGATTTTCTCATCTTTTTATAGAGATATTATTCAATCCAACCCTTGTTAGTGAGTCTTGTTGAAAAAAAGCCACATTCTTAAACTAGTTAATAAAGTATGTCAAGGGGATCCATAAAAGGGTGTCATGATCTCCAAAACATATTTGATATAAACAAAAACTAACATTTCCTGACTTAGAAGTTTCTCAAATCATATCCCCACTTGTTCCTCCCCCTTCCCATGCTGCCAACTTCTAACCGTAATAGTGACTCTGTGCGTGTCTGTTTAGTTCTGTGTATAAATGGAATGTTGTGGAGATGACCCCTCCCTGTGCCGGCTGGTTCCTCTCCCTTTTCCCCTGGTCACTGCTACTCATGGAAGCAGGACCACTAAGGGACCTTCGATTTTAAAAAAGACAATAAAAAGACTAATTAATGAAAAAAAAAAAAAGTATGCAAACTTTTTGGGAAGTATGCAAACTATATGTTTTCTCTCCCTCCCTCTCGATTTCTGTGTGTGTTACATTTGTTAATTTAGATCAAAACCCTTATCTTATTTGACTCTACAGAGTATATTTCTTGGTTTCCTCCCCAGCATCCCTCCCCTTCTCATAGCCCTGATTTCTATAGGCTCTAGAAATTTCACTAAACAAATCAATTTATTTCAGCTGTACAATCAAAATGAATATTAGCAATTCTGTTGGCAATACTGGGGACAAATTTTCTGCTGTTCACACCCAAGGAAGTATGAATCAAAGCCTCAGGGACTGCAGGCAGCCATCTTGGTCCCATGAGGAAAGCCAGCCCAAAGGTGAAGCCAACTTTACAGAACACAGGAAAAAGCAAAAAGAAACCAGCACTTTCATGACATTATTGAACAATTGTTATAAGCCTTATTTGAAGTCAATACTTTTCCTGAATCTTTAAATGAAATGAGCTAACATTTTCTTTATTGTTGAAGCCCTTACCACTGAAAGTATGATCTGTAGGGATCATACTCTAGATGCTCCTGAGCCAGAATCTGCAGTTTAAGGAAATCCCCAGGTGATCTGTGCACATGTACATTTGAGAAGAACTCACCAAGCCTTGTTGAATCAGCTTTGTTTGTAACTGCACCTGAGTCAGACTCTACCCTCCAGTACCCCTGTCCAGATCAGTGTTCAGACTCCTCTTTAGAGATACAGAAACAGATTCGGGGAGTTGACATGCCAGTCAAAGCACACACCCAGGGAGGGAGAAGCAGCAGTTCTATCCTGACCCCCAGCTCCATTCCAATTCCCTGCTGTGATGAGAGGGCCCTATCAACAGTCTCTGTGGGCTTTTCGGCCAGGGTCTAGGGCTGCTTGTTCAGCAACCCGGCATTAGTCTTTGTTTTAAAAGACCATGAGTTTTAAAGGCATTCTTCCTTCCCTGTGTTTATAATCATGGAAAACTCCTTAATATAGGTAATTTATTTAATGAGTAGCTCCAAATATTGGTTCCCAACTACCAGCAGTTTAATACAAAAATTACAGGCTAGCTTAATTGCACTTAACCAAGTACGCCCTCTGAACAATTTTCCCTCATTATTTCTCACTGAAGCATGCCCCTTTGGCACAGTTCTCTCTTTATTAATAAAATCAAGGAGCAAGTGTTGAAAACTCCTTATGCTCTTTGATATTTTAAAATCCTTACCTATTTCTAAAATCCAGAGAAAAGGGAATGCTGATACACTGCTGGTGGGAGCGTAAATTAGTTCAGCCATCATGGAAAGCAGTGTGGCCATTCCTCAAAGAACTAAAAACAGTTGGGAGGCTGAGATGGGTGGATCACGAGGTCAGGAGATCGAGACCATCCTGGTCAAAATGGTGAAACCCCGTCTCTACTAAAAATAGAAAAAAAATTAGCTGGGCATGGTGGCACATGCCTGTAATCCCAGCTACTCAGGAGGCTGAGGCAGGAGAATTGCCTGAACCCGGGAGGCGGAGGTTGCAGTGAGCCAAGATCGTGCCATTGCACCCCAGCCTGGGTAACAAAAGTGAAACTCCAGCTCAAAAAAAAAAAAAGAACTAAAAACAGAACTGCCATTAGACCCAGCAATCCCATTATCAGGTATGTATCCAAAGGAATATAAATTATTTTACCATAAAGACACATGAATGTGTATGTCCACTATAGCACTATTCGCAATAACAAAGACATGGAATCAACCTAAATGCCCATGAATGGTAGACTGGATAAAGAAAATGTGGTACATATATGCCATGGAATTCTATGCAGCCATAAAAAAGAATAAGATCATGATTTTTTTTTTTTTTTTGCAGCAATATGCATGGAGCTGGAGACCTTAGCAAACTAACACAGGAACAGAAAACCAAATACTGCATGTTCTTACTTATAAGTGGGAGCTAAATGATGAGAATACATGGACACATAGAGGGGAGTCTCAGCCCACAGAGACTGTTGATAGGGCCCTCTCATCACAGCAGGGAATTGGCATGGAGCTGGGGGTCAGGATAGAACTGCTGCTTCTGCCTCCCTGGGTGTGTGCTTTGATTGGCATGTCAACTCCCCGAATCTGTTTCTGTATCTCTAAAGAGGAGTCTGAACACTGATCTGGACAGGGGTACTGGAGGGTAGAGTCTGACTCATAGATACTGAGGCCTACTTCAGGGTGGAGGGTAGGAAAAGGTAAAAAATATATATATATATCTCATACTATGCTTAATACATACTCTGTACAACAAACCCCCATGACACAAGTCTGCCTGTGTAACAAACCTACATATGTATCCCTCAACCTAAAATAAAAGTTAAAAGAAAAATAAAATCCAGCCAATGGGGTAAGGAAATATTACTATATAGAATGGATTTCAGAGAAAAGCTTTTCCACAGAAACTTCTCAACTGCTAGACTTAAATGACAGGAAACACTTAAAGATATACCTGGTAAATTACTGTCACCCTTATTAAATTAAACTAAATTTGACCTGAAGATGCTTCTGTACATGAATCCTTACAGAGACTGCAACCCGACTTGTACATAAGTTTACCAAAAGCTAATTTAAGGGTATACATTTGCAACAAATAGCTGAGTCTCCGCCAATCACAGCAGCCAAACTTCACATCAATTGCAGGTGGCCAACTGTTCAAACTATGTTCAAATGAGGCAAACACTGAGCTGTAACCAATCAAGCTGTCTCTTTCCCTCACTTTCATTTTCTGTACCTCATTTCTGTTTTCTGTCCATAAATGCTGTCCAAGCACATGGCAGACTGGAGTTCTTTGAACCTGTTCCTACAGAGGGCTGCTTGATTCTAAAGTCATGAATAAAAGCCAATTAAGATATTTTAATTAGTTTTCATTTTGTGTTTTAACATTCTTCATACAATTTATGTGCACAATAATCCCTTAAAATGCTTGTTACATGAATTACTTTCATTTTCAAGTTACTTTACAATACATCTTATCTTTTTTCTTCATTTAATCCCATTGATTCATATCTTTGAAACATCGATTCATATCTTTGAAACAATTCTTGTAGGTCAGTGTTATTATCTCCATTTTAGAAACGTTTAAGCTAAGGCTCAGAAAGATTAACAAACACCTGCCTGGAGTCACAGATTTATTCATGAGGGAAGTGAAATTTAAATCTTGGCCCTATGACTATAATTCTAGATCCTTCTACTACCTTGTTCTGAAGGTGGTAGAAAGACCTTGGGTGTTATACTCAATTGCTATTTATAACTGGCACCACTAGCACCAGTCTGAGAGCACACATACCCACAGCGATTTCATGAAAACTACTTCAGATGCAAGTCTTACTACAGTAATTTGCATTACACTGATAAATCACAGCAGACCATGTAATAGTCCACTATTTCAAATACCCTCAAATTCCAAACCTGCTGAACCTTGCACCTGCTGCTCCTTGCATCTGTGTCCAGCCA
The DNA here is from genome assembly GCF_049354715.1 of Callithrix jacchus. Lineage (NCBI taxonomy): Eukaryota > Metazoa > Chordata > Mammalia > Primates > Cebidae > Callithrix > Callithrix jacchus. Next base: position 67,860,332 of record NC_133514.1, on the reverse strand, counting down.
GGGATACCCAGCTAGTGGCCTGGATGCAGGCCATCAAATATACAGTGGGAGAAGACAGATCTGTAGATAAAATTTACCTACTGTTCAGTTACACTCCAGTGCACTTCCTGGAGAAGAGGTCCCCATTGTCTTTGACAACTATTCTGCCAATATTACGGTGGATGGAAAACCAGTGAATTTGGGCTCATGGGATACAGCTGGACAAGAGATTATGATGGATTACATGTCCTGTCCTACCTGCAAACAGATGAATTCTTAATTTGCTTTTCCTTTGTTAGTCCTGCATCATTTGAAAATACCTGTGCAAAGTGGTACCCTGATATCCACCACCATGTTCCAACATGCTCATCATCCTAGAGGTAACTAAGCGTGATCCTAGGAGTGATAAAGCCATGATTAGGAAACTGAAGGAGAAGCAGATGACTCCCATCACTTATCCACAGGGTTTAGCTACAGCGAAAGAGCTCAGTGCCCTAAAATAGCATACCTAGAATACTCAGCTCTCACAAAGTGAGGCCTCAGATGGTGTTTGGGGAGTTCTTTAAACACTTCTCTGCTGTTGCCTGTTAGGAAGAAACAGAAGCAACAGTGCCTGCTGCTGGAAATGTCCACGCCCCCCACTCCTGACCCTGCCCAACTTGGAACCTTTCTATGCTTTGCTCAAAAATGGTAGTTTTTAAAAGTTTTATTACAGGTTAGTTTCTCCATAACTATAGCCATGGTGAACCAATCAGTCATTTCAAGATTCTGTTTCTCTCAAATTCAAGATTTTACACTTCAACACTCTTAAAACTTAGCCTTAAAATGACAAGTCTTCTTAAGGCTTTGTTTTCCAAAATCCCCTATTCTTTCTCAGCAGAAGAGATGCCAAAATACACTCCGAACTAAGTTGCATCAGTGTGCTATGAACTCTAAGAAGTAAACTGTTTTAAAGGCCTTTGTCTTTAAGAAAATGGTAGCTTCTGACATTAAATGCAGACACTTTCTAATTAGGTTTCAAATACACAAAGCAGCATGTCCTCTTTATGAAATGCTGTCATTGGATGCATTCAACAATTACCTCATGGTTATCACATAACATTGCTCTGTATATTATAATGGAGAGAGTATAACAACTTAGCTCTTTGACTCAATCTTTTATATTTCATGGAAACATTTTTAAAAGTGAGTTTATTTGCTTTTGCCAAGATCTTAAACAGAAATTGTATTCACATTTTGCTCTAATGAAGTATTCTGCTCTTAATCATGGTATACTGGGCTGGAGTGCGTGACACAGACCCAATTTCTTCCCCGATAAAGCCTCCATGTTAATATAATAATCAAAAAGACATGAAGATAAAGAAAATCCTGCAGCAGGATCTGAGAGCGGGGAAAGAAGCCATCCACAGATATTTCTGCAAGATATAGTATAGAAGGGAGAAGATGAAAGAATTTGCTGAAAGTGACTTGTATCACCTCTTACTCAGAAAGCAATATGACATAAAAGTAAGCACAACACACTTAGGCCCCACTAAACTCCTAACTTGGTGGAATAACCCTGGGCAGGCTTGAAGAACCACACTTATAATCCTTTTCATTGCTATTGATCAACCGTATTCAAAAGGAGGGATAATTAGAATGAAAGTATTATAAAGTTTTTATGTTTTCATAAGAGGAGGTTTAAATATTTTTGATATATTTAGACTTGTTAAACTATGTAGGCACAATTCAATGTCAGGAGTTACAACAAGAGTATATACAAATCATTGGGGTGATAGTTTAAGTCAATTATTAAAAGTTAAGAAAAGTAGAAAAAGCATGAAAAATGCAAGAAAAAATAGAAAGCATAAAAATGCTACAAAAAAGTCTAAGTAAAAAAGATCACAGTAAATTTATACAAGCAAAAATTGCAGTTAAAACTGGTGTTACTGGGTGGGCACAGTGGCCCACACCTGTAATCCCAGCACTTTGGGAGGCTAAGGCAGGTGGATCACTTGAGGTCAGGAGTTCAAGACCAGTCTGGCCAACACAGGGAGACTCTTCTCTTAAAAAAAAAAAAAAATATATATATATATATATATATATATATGTGTGTGTGTGTGTGTGTGTGTGTGTGTGTGTGTGTACAAAAATTAGCCAGGTGTGGTGGCAGGTGCCTGTAATCCCAGCTACTTAGGAGGCTGAGGTAGGAGAATCACTTGAACCCAGGAGGTGGAGATTGCAGTGAGCTGAGATCATGCCACTACACTCCAGCCTAGGTAACAGAGTAAGACTGTCTCCAAAAATGAACACAAAACTGATGTTACCAGTTTGTAAAAGTTTAATCTAAACATATGCTATTTAGAAAAAACACACATAAAATGGAAACAAAAACAGTCACAATAGAAGGATAGAAAACTATATGACAGACAAACCTCACAAGAAAGTGTATATAGCTATATTGATATCAGAAACATAGATCGTAAGATAAGAAGGATTATTCAAAAATGTAGAAGAAACTTTGGTGTCCACTACAATTCATTTCTACTTATTCCTGGGTACATTGCTAAACTACATTTCCCAGCTTCCCTTGTGGTGAGCTATAGCCATGTGACTGAATTCCAGCCAATGGAATGAGAGCCGAAGTGACTGAGCCACTTCCAGGCCCAGTATTTTAGGAAGCCAGTGAGCCTGAGCACTCTCACCACCTGCGCCCTTCCGTCAGGGAATGCAAACACAACCAAGTCCCTAGAGATGACAGAAGTAACACATGGAGGAGACTGGGTCCCTGAAACCTGGTAGAAATACCCACATTGGGCTTTAAGATGACCAAGAAGTATTCTGTAAAGCCACTGAAATGTATCCCTTCATAAACAAGAAAAAAAAAAAAAAAAAGCAAGAGTTTACAAAGAATTAAAGTCAAGAGACTAAAAATTCCAAGGAAAGAACACTGAAGGAATTAAAAATAAAGAACAAAATGGAAATGTATGTATTAGAAAAATAGGAAAAATAATACAATTGATGAAGAAATTAAAAAATTTAAGGGAGGCCAAAACACATAAAATTGAAAATTTTATGAATTAATTAAACAAAAGATCTTAGATTAAGTCAAGAGTGAGAAGGATGTGGCAAATATAGAAGAAATCAATTACAACAGAATACTATGAAGTCTTGAAATCACTTATTTTCAAGAATTACAAATTGTCAGAATTCCCTTGGGAAGAAACAGAAAACCTAAATAGACACATAACCATGAAAGAAGCAAGAGGGAAAAAAGGGCCATCAACAAATTATCTCCAAGAAGGAGATCAGACCCATCAAGTTTTTCTAACAGCTATGCATATAAAGTCAAGAAATAGATCATCCCTGTTTACACAAAATATTCCACGAACTGGAGGTCACTATGTTACTGTATAAGCCAAGCACATAAAAACAAATAGCAAATGTTCTCACTCATATGTAGGGAGCTAAAAAAGGTGGATCATAAGATAAACAGTAGATTGGTAGTTACTAGAGGGCCAGGAAGGTTAAGGAGAAAGAGGGATGAAGAGAGGTTGATTAGTGACACTGAAGAAATAAGACCTGATATTCAATGGATCAATAGGAAGACTGTAGTTAACGTTAATCAACTATACATTTCAAAACAGCTACAAGAAGATAATATGAATTTTTCTAACAAAGAAAAAGTCATTATTTAAGGTGGATATCTCAATTACCCTGATCTGATTAAATGAATGTAAATAATCACATGTACCCAGAAAATATGTGCATCTAATATGTATCAATAAAAATATACCATGGCATAAAAACAAGAAAACTTCAAAATCATTGTACAAAGTCAGCATAATCCTTATATGGAAACTCAAGATAAATATCACAAAAAGGAGGCAGAATTGCTTGAACTCGGGAGACGGAGGTTGCAGTAAGTGGAAACCCCACCACTGCACTCCAGCCTGGGTGACAACGCAGGACTCCATCTAAAAAAAAAAAAAATCACAAAAGGAAAATTACAGCTGTACCTGTTCAATAAGCAACCATCTAGCTCCTTCCCTTGGAGCTCCCTATCTTTGTCCCTTACTGCACTGCTCACTCTGCACTAGCAAGGTGAGCACCACTCATTCTTTGCACAGTGCTTGGCACACAGTAGGCCCTCTGTAACCATGAGAATGAGTGGCTTATCTCTGGGGTGACAAGTTCAGCAGGTCGCTGACTGAGCCCAGATTATTAACCTCATTTTCTGGTCCTGAGCACCTTTCACAACAAAACAGCCAAAGAGAGCAGCCTGCTTGTCAATATTCATACTGCAAAATTTTTAATAAATGCAGCTTACTAAGAACGCAGAGAATTCTTTCGAGATAAACTCAGGCTACAGGGGACACTTGCTAAGAAATAATACTTAATGTGTTATTGAGAGGATATGTAATCCTCGCTGGCACACAACACAAGTTGAGAGAAACTGCAGTTTTCCTCCACCATAAAAACCTTTCTGAGTATTTTGGGAACTGACCCTGCTCTGTTCTCTGTGGCCAGGAAAAATTCTTTCTCCAAAGTCACATTTCCTTGCTCCCTGCAGATGTTACACTTCCTAAAAGTTGGGCAGTCAAACAAAAAGATCTAAATATATTTCCCTATTTTTTTTGATACATGATAGATGTATATATTTTGGGAGTACATGTGATAATATAGTTATACAATTTGTCAAGATAAAATCAGTATAATTGAGATATCTACAACCTTAAGTATTTGTCTTTTCTTTATGCTAGAAACATTGGAGTTATTCTCTTCTATCTATTTTAAAATACACAATAGGTTATTTTTTTTTTTGAAAGAAAGAAAGAGAAAGAGAGAGAACAGAAGTTTTGCTCTATTGCCCAGGCTGGAATGCAATCTAAAAGTAGGTATTAAAAACCTCTTTTATGCCGATAATTGTGCTTAACAGCAGTGACAGGAAAAAATAAGGGAAGAAAATAACAAGCAAACAGCCAACCAATATTTCATTTAAGTCTACGAAATGCTATGCAAATGCTGAAGAGTGACTTACTTCCATTATGTGGTCACTTTCAAAATAGGTGTAATGTGATACTGAGAAAAATGTATGTTCTGTGGACCTGGGGTGAAGAATTCTATAAATATTCACTGAGTTTACTTGTTCCAGGTCTGAGTTCTAATTATAGATGTCCCTGTTAATTTTCTATCCCGTTGATCCGTTGAATATTAACAATGTGGTGTCAAAGTCTCCCGTTACTACTATGCGGGAGTCTAAGCCTCTTTACAAGTCATTAAGAACTTGTCTTATGTATCTGGGTGCTCCTATATTGGGTGCATACATATTTATGATCATTGACTCCTGTTGTTGCATTGATCCTTTTACCATTATGTAATTTCCTTCTTTGTTTCTTTTAGTCCTTGTTACTATTAAAGTCTATTTTGTAAGAGACGAAAGTTTCAACTCCTGGTTTTTTTTCTTTTTCTCCATTTGATTGGTGAGTCTTCCTCCAATTCTTTGTTTTGAGTCTTTTTGTGTACTTGCTTATGAGATGGATCTGGATATAGTGTACTGATGGGTTTTGATTTTTTATTCAGTTTGCCTCTGTCTTTGATTGGGGCATTTAATCCATTTAAATTTAGGATTAATATTGATATTTGTGAGTTTAATATTGTCAATTAGTGCTATCTGGCTATTTTGCCCATTAGTTGATATAGATTCTTCATTGTGGAGATACTCTACATTTTGGTAAGTTTTTGGGATGACTGATACTGGTTGTTCCTTTCTATGTGTAATGCTTCTTTCAGAAGCACTTGTAAAGCAGTCCTGGTGGTGATGAAATCTCTGAGTACTTGCTTGTTCACAAAAAAAATTTATTTTTCCTTCATTTATGAAGCTTAGTTTGGCTGGATATGAGATTCTGGGTTGAAAATTCTTTTCTTTGAGGATATTGAATATTGATCCCCACTCTCTTCTAGTTTGTAGGGTTTCTGCTGCGAGATCTGCTGTGAGTCTGATAGGCTTCCCTTTATGGGTAACCTGACCTTTCTCTCTAGCTGCCCTTAGAATTTTCTCCTTTATTTCAACCCTGGTGAATCTATGATTATGTGTCTTGGGGTTGCTCTACTTTAGGAATATCTTTGTGGTGTTCTCTGTATTACCTGGAGTTGAGAATTGTCCTGCCTTACTAGGTTAGGAAAGTTTTCCTGAAGAATATTTTCCAGCTTGGATTCATTCTCTTCATGACATTCAGGTACACCTATCAAACATAAATTAGGTCTTTTCACATAGTCCCATATTTTTTGAGACTTTGCTCATTCCTTTTTACTCTTTCTTCTCTGGTCTTGTCTTCTCGTTTCATTTCACTAAGTTGGTCTTCAACCTCTGATATCCTTTCTTCTGCTTGATCAATTCGACTGTTAAAACCCGTGCATATTTCACGGAGTTCTTGTACTGTATTCTTCAGTTCCATTAATTCACTATATCCCTCTCTTAATTGTCTATTCTCGTTAGGATTTCATCAAACCTTTTTCAAGGTTCTTAGTTTCTTTACGTTGGGCTAGAACATGTTCTTTCACCTCACAGAAGTTTCTTATTATCCACTTTCTGAAGCCTAGTTTTGTTAATGGAATGCACATGTTCTCCATCAGGCCTTGCTCCCCTGTTGATGAGGAGCTGTGATCCCCTGTAGAGGGAGAGGTATTCTGATTTTGGGTATTTTCAGCCCTTTTATGCTGGTTTCTTCCCATCATTGTAAATTTATCCATCTGTCATCTTTGTAGTTACCGACTTTCAAATTAGGTCTCTGAGTGGACATCAAACTTGTTGATTCCCAGCACTGGAATCTGAGCAACCCACTGCACTGGCCAAAACAGTGGCATCAAGATTCATGGTGCTTTTCTGCCTGGGAATTTCCGGTCTGGCTTCCCTCTTGAGTCCCTTTTTCAATCAGCTGAATGGGCGACTCTGCCTTCCCAGAGCTCCAAATGTTGATCAAAAGGGGACCCAGTCCCGTTTACTCTGCACTGAGAACTGCTGTGCCAAGGTGCCAGCAAAACCGCCACACTGGCCACAAGTGTTGTGCTGGTGACCCATGGGGCTCCTCCTCTGGGAATCTCCTGGTCCATGAGCAACAAAACTTTGTCTGAAAGTGTGGCATCCTCTCGTTCTCTGTGCTTTCACTGGGAGCTACAGTCCTGAGCTGCTAGTAATCAACCATCTTGGATCTCTCTCCCCACAATAGGTTATTGTAAGCTATGGTCAACCTACTGACCTATCAAACACCAGATCCTCTATTCTTAACTGTTAAAGTGATAAGCTACTCCTTGGGTCATCAAACCATCTTCCTCTAGGGTCATACTTTGAGTTACTCATCCTTTTGTGCCTTTCCTACAGCATCAACTTTATACAAACAAAAGGTCCCAGTACATGTGATAAGAGGAGAAAGAAGGTCCACAGTCCATGACATAGGAACACAGATGTGATCTCCTCTCACCTCAACCTTCCACAGCTCACCAATTTTAACAAGCCAAACTTCTAACTCAGTTGCTAAAAAGTGAGTATCCAAAAACCTGCATAATCAGACCGCAGACTGCCTTTCCAATCTCATCTGCCCTCATTCTCACTATGCCCCTGCCTCATACCTTGTAGTTTTCCAAGCTCAGAGACTTTCATTCTCACTACCCACTCTGGTACAATGACTCTGATAAACTTTCCTTCCTGCCAAGCTGCTACTCACCCTCCCAGACCAAGACCTGATGTCATTCTCACTACGAAATCTTCTACTAAGCCAGAAATAATCACTCTTGTGTCCCAGGAAATCATCTTAGCCTAGGGTTGAATAATAATTACCTAAACATGACTTTTCTCCTCCTAATAAACTATAAGCTTTTTGAGGGCAGGGATCATGTCATATTTGTTCTTGCATCCACAGTGCCTAACACAGCAATGCAGTGGCTCTTTATGTATTTGTCAAATGACCCTGTTGTGTGTCCACTAGTGTTTAGTAGTGGCCTGACACAAAACAGTTGTAATTTGATGTAAAACTTAGAGTAATCAGAAGAACCAACAAGAGCATCTTGTAACAATGGGAAAATGGCACTCATGAGGAGAAAAATTGAGGGCAATGCTTTCTGAGATTGGCAAGAAGAAACAATTCCCAGATCAGATGCAAAGCCTGAGAAGTGTAGTCCTGGATCTCCTTGAGAACACTTCTTTCTGCCCTGATTCTTGGATTCACTGGTCCATTTGGTTTCCAATGTAAACTTTCCTTCAGGGGAGATGGTGGGTGGTGCGAGTCAATTCTTTTGATTACCTAGTGCTGTGTAACAAACTACCCCAAAACGTAGAAGCTTAGAAAATAACTATTTTACTTGCTCACAATTCTGTGGGACAGGAATTTAGACAAGGATAGGCTGAATAGTCCTGCTCCCTGTGGCATTGGCTGGTGGCCCAACTGGGCTAGAAGTTTCAAGAAGGCTTCATGTACCTGTCTGACACCTCAGTGTTCCCTCCAGGCCACTCTCTCCAGATAGCTAGCTTGGGGTTCCTCACAGAATGCTCATCTCGGGCTAATCATGCATCTTGCATGAATGTTGGCTTCTAAGAGAGTATGTTTCAAGCAGTGAAAATGGAAGCTGTGTTTCTCTTGAGTCCCCAGCCTCAGAAGACTGGCAGAGACTTCTACCACATTCTACAGGTCAAAACAGGTACCAGGGCCATTCTGAACTCAAAAGGAAGAGAATTGGGCTTTATCTTTCAGTGGGATGAAAGTTAAGAAAATTTGTAGTCATTTTTAACCCACCAGACTCATTTTTCCTGGGACAAGATAAACTTTGAATAAACTAAATATCAAAGGTCTAAGCCTACCAAGAAGAGACTATACATCTTCGCAATCAGACCATTCTTCAGCATAAATAAATTTCTCATCACTATAATATATAATAGGGATACTTAACTTGGCACTTAGTATATGTTCCTGAGATATGTCTATACTTCAGCATTTTGGAAAATGAATCACATTTTAAATGCATCAGAGGAGTTGACTAAAAGAAATCTATTCTTCTGCAGGAATTTCTTTGCTTGTTTCCAAGGTGGTTCCAATTCTTCTTATCTCTATTTATTTCACTAAACATTATTCAACAAATGTGATACTGAATATACTCCTAAATACCTCATTAAATAAGATCAAATTTTATAAATTGTAAGCATTTCACATAAGTCCACAAAGAAGTAAAACAAAAAATCTGCCAAAATTACCACAGATATACTAATATTTTTGCTGAGACCCTCCCAGAGTTTAGAATTTTTACAGTTACTTTTGAAAAGTTCTGATAAATAATAGATGTGACTTGTGGCCAAACATCTTTTTAATCAAATCCTCAGGCATCTACTTGGCAGTAATCTTATGTGGTAGTTTTGAGAGAGGTTACTTTTGGAATGATTGATAAAAACTGTCATTTAATCTTTGCTCTCTGGCTAGATGACAGCTAGATGTCCAGTGTGAAACTGTTAAGGCCTAAGAGCTACATAATACAGAGTTAACTAATCTAGATGGGATGAGAAAAGAGTAAGGTTTCCAGGTCAAGTTCGATTTTCCCAAAAGGATCAACCCAATTTTTCTCAGTAGCTGTGAGATCTGTCTCAAATTTTTGTGAAGTTAATTAGTAAGTGAATGCTTGAATGAATATATCACTTGCCCCTTTCCTCAATATGCTCTCAAGAAACCCACAGACATACTGGAGGACCCAATCAAATACATAGGACAGTGGCAACAGGAATGAGAAAGAGGAAACAAATAGATTCAAAAAATATATTTGGAGGACCGAATGAAGATGTGATGATCTAGTTAGATGTGACATGGAGGGGAGAAGAAACATGTGGCTTTTGAGTCTGGGTGTCTGGGTGGATGAGGCTGATGTCAAGTGAATTAAGAATAACAGTGAAGGTTCCACTATCGAGTGGAAGGACATATCACTCAGAAGTAGAGTACTTCTGGGGATCCATGGGAGACATCCTGCAGGCAGTTGGTGTATTTGTCTGATGTTTGGAGAGAGGACAGAGTTAGAAAATTTCAACTTGGGACATGGTACCAATGCCCTGAAAATGTACATGATTGTCCAGCATGTGTGTGAGAGAGAGAAACACATAACAGGGTCAGCCCTATGGGACACCAGCACTTACCAGGCAGGGAGACAGAGAAAGAATAATCAAAAGTATACAAGAAATGTGCAGAGTGACATAGTGCAGGATTCAAAGAGCCAGAGTCTCCAAAATGAGGGAACAACCAACCAGTATTCCCATTAAACCCCCATGTGAAACCCCCACTGAATGACACTCATTCAAGGAATGAGTCTTCTCAGCATTGGAATCTACTCACGCACACATGGTCCAAGCAATTAGAAAGACCTCAATGCACATGGCTCAATCTGCCAATTAATTAGCTTTATGACTTAGAGCTAGTTCCTTCACTATTCGGCACCTCAGCTTTCTCATCTGAAAAATGGGGATAATGTTAATTAAGCCCTTTCCTCCGGCATCATAGGTTTTTGGATTTTGATGAGAAAATGCATGAGAAAGTCAGTCCATTGGGAACTAAAAAGCGTGTATGGATATAAAGTTATTTTTGAACTTTGGTAGGCAGATTAATGATTGTTTATAAATGCTTGAAACTAACAGTATATGAGAATAATATAAATAACTCCGCATTGATTAAGTTATTTAAACCGTGAAGACTCAATAACAACAAGTGTTCTTTTTTTCTGAGAACTTGTAAGTACCCTTTTAGCAGCAACAGTACTGAGCTGGGATTCAGGGTCCTCCCACCAGCCCTTTGTCACCACCTTGTGCCCGTCTCCTTTGTCCACATGCCACAATCAATTGTCACTGTTTGATGTTAGGTCCACTCCCCTTCCAAACTGTGAGCTCCTTAAAGGGAGACCGTGCCCTATCTATTGTTCTTCTATTTTTATCTGTAGCCCCCAGAACAATATTTGGAACACAAAAGGGGCTTCATGTGTATTCACTAAAAGAGGAAATTAATAGTAGCCTCAGATTGTCATTTAACCTTACCCTCATTATAAGAAAACAAAGTGAGATTACCTTTGCGCTAAGTCCTTAACAACATTAATATTCTCTTCAGTCACATTAAGCAACACCAAGAAATGTTTGACATGCTATTTGGAATAGAAAATTAGGAACACATATAGAGATGAAAGTTTCAAGTATTTGCAAACATTTGAATGGGTTCAAAACTCTTAAAGGATGGCATTAGAATAATGTGATTTCAAGCGTTTATCACCAGTGGAACAGTTGCTTCCATGCACACCAGAAAATGGCAACAGCTTGGGCAGCAGATGAAGCTCCAGTCTAAAAAAGCTCTTTGCCCTTTTGTTTCTCGATTTTGCAGGTTGTACCTGAGCTCACCTGCATGTGTCAGCCCCACCTCACCCCACTATCAAGTTAAAGACACTAGTTGGTGTTAAAACGTGCACTCTGAATGAAGAGACCCCCCCACCCCAAACAGGCTTTGTGTGAGCAACATGGCTATTTATTCACCTGGGTGCAGGCAGGCTGAGTCAGAAAAGAGAGTCAGTGGAGGATGGTGGGATAGGAATTGGTTTTACAGTTTTGGGCAGTTTTTGCAAGCTGGGAGGGGGTTGTAGGGTCTGGAACCATGAAGTTAACCAAGGTCAGTTACAAAGTCCAATTGCCTTATCAATTGGGGCAGGAATAAGGAACAATAGAGAATGTCTCAAAGTTAATTAGGCACCGCAGAAGTTTATCATTCTTCCACTTTTCGTGGTCTTCCAGTTTCTTCAGGTTTTCTAATTCCAGAAGGCCCTCTAGAGGTGTGTGTGTGGGTCACAGGGATTGCCATAGCATCCATGGCAACATCAGTCAGCCTAAAAGACCTTATAGTTGGTTCTTAATCCCAGATAAAATATGCTAAGAACCTTAAGAACAGGGTGGCAGATGGCCGACTACTAACAGCTCGGGATTGTAGCTCCCAGTGAAAGTCAGAGAACGAGACGACGCCACATCTTTAGACAAATTTTTGTCACTCACTGATCAGCCGATTCCCAGTGGAGGAGACCCATGTGTCACCAGCGCAACTCTTGTGGCCGCCGCAGTGGTTTTGCCGGCGTCTCTTCGCAGCAGCTCTTCATACAGAGCCAACGGGACTGCTTCCCCTACCGACCGGAGTTTGGAGCTCCGGGAAATCAGAGCCGCTTGTTGCGGACTCAAGAGGGAAGCCAGACCAGAGATTCCCGGGCAGAAGAGCACCATCAGTCTTATCGCTGCTATTTAGGCTGCCACAGTGGGTTGCTCGGATCCCAGCACTGGGAATCAATAAGTTTGACGTCGACTCAGAAACCTAATTAGAAAGGCGGTTCATCTATAATGAAGGGAAAAAAACAGCCTAAGAAGGCTGAGTATACTCAAAATCAGAACCCATCAGCAACGGAACAAGCCCTGATGGAAAAGGACTCATCAGCAACCGAACAAGCCCTGATGGAAAAGGACTGTGTTCCATTATCTGAAGTTGGCTTTAAAAGGTGGATGATAAGAAACTTCTGGGAGTTAAAGGAACTTGTTCTAACCCAATGTAAAGAAACTAAGAACTTGGAAAAAAGGTTAGATGAAATGTTGAAAAGAATAGACAATATAGAGAGGAATACAAATGAACTTATGGAGTTGAAAAATACAACACGAGAATTTAGTGAAATATGTACAAGCTTAAACAGCCGAATGGATCAAGCAGAAGAAAGGATATCAGAGGTCGAAGACCAACTTAATGAAACAAAATGACAAGACAAGAATAGAGAAAAAAGGATAAAAAGGAATGAGCAAAGTCTCCAAGCAATATGGGACTATGTGAAAAGACCTAATATACGCTTGATTGGTGTACCTGAATGTGACGGAGAGAATGAATTCAAGCTGGAAAATACTCTCCAGGACATTATCCAGGAAAATTTTCCTAATTTAGCAAAGCAGGACACTATTCAACCCCAGGCAATACAGAGAACACCACAAAGATATTCCTCAAGAAGACCAACCCCAAGGCACATAATCGTTAGATTTACCAAGATCGAAATGAAGGAGAAAATATTAAGGGCAGCCAGAGAGAAAGATCAAGTTACCCATAAAGGTAAGCCTATTCGGCTTACAGCAGATCTCTCAACGGAAACCCTACAAGCTAGAAGAGAGTGCGGGCCAATATTCAATATACTTAATCAACAGAACTTTCAGCCCAGAATTTCATATCCTGCCAATCTAAGTATTACATTTGAAGGAAAAATAAAATCTTTTAGGAACAAGCAAGTATTCAGAGATTTTATTACCACCAGGCCTGCTTTACAAGAACTTCTAAAAGAAGCATTATACACAGAAAGGAACAACCAGTATGACCCTTTCTAAAAATACACCAAAAAGTAAAGAGCATTAACATAAAGAAGAATTTTCATCAACGAAAGGACAAAATAGCCAGTTAATATCAAATGGCAGCAACCCTAAATTTAAGTCGACCAAATCTCCCAATCAAAAGATACAGACAAAATCTAACGGTATATCCAAAGATATACATAGACTCAAAATAAAGGGTTGGAAAAAAAAAACGTACCCACCAAATGGAGAGCAAAAATAAATAAATAAAAAGCAGGAGTTGCAATTTTCACATTTGACAAAATAGATTTCAAAGCTACAAGGATACAAGGGTAAAAGGATTAATGTAATAATAAGAGATCTTAACACCCAGATACATAAGACCCATAATGAGATTTAGATTCAACGAGACAGAAAATTGATAACGATATCCGGGACTGGAACTAAGATCCAGAACAAATAAACTCAATAGAGCTCTCCATTTTAAACACACAAAATATACATTATCTACAAAATCTAACGATATATCTAAAGATATACAAAGACTCAAAACAAGGGGATGGAAAAAAACTCACCAACCAAATGGAGAGCAAAAATAAATAAATAAAAAGCAGGAGTTGCAATTCTCACACTTAATAAAATAGATCTCAAAGCTCCAAGGATGCAAGGGTAAAAGGATTAATGTAACAATAAGAGATCTTAACACCCAGATACATAAGACACATAATGAGATTTAGATTCAACGAGACAAAAAATTGATAATGATATCCAGGACTTGAACTCAGAGTCAGAACAAATAAACACAATAGAGTTCTCCATTTTAAACACATAAAATATGCATTAACCACTTTAAACACTCAAAATATTGATCGGCCATTACTGAAACCCATCTTAGGAATGAAGTAATATTCCTTTTTCCCTCTTTTTCTTTTTTTCCCCTTCTTTTTCTCTTTTTCCCAAAAAAAAAAAAAAAAAAGTTCCTCAAAAAAAAAAAAAAAAAAAAGAACAGGGTGGCTACTGTAGAGGTGACTCTGGTCCCTCAGGATGGTGCATTTTTTAATCTGAAGAAGTTGCAGCCTACGACTGACCACTGAGCTGCTGGAGGTGTCACTAAAGGTCACAGGAGGACAAGTACTAATCATTTCACTACAGTTATTATCTATAGGGATACATATATATATATTATTGTACTTTAGGTTCTGGGGTACATGTGGAGATCATACAGGATTGTTGCATAGGTACATACATGGCAATGTGGTTTGCTGCCTCCATCCCCCCCGTCACCTATATCTGGCATTTCTCCCCAACCTCCCTACCCCCTGCTGTCCCTCCCCTAGTCCTCCATAACAGACCCAGTGTGTGATGCTCCCCTCCCTGTGTCCATGAGTTGTCATTGTTCAACACCTGCCTATGAGTGAGAACATGCAGTGTTTGATTTTCCGTTCTTGTGTCAGTTTGCTGAGAATGACGGTTTCCAGATTCATCCATGTCCCTATGAAGGACAAGAACTAATCGGTTTTTATGGCTGCAAAGTATTTCATGGTATGTGTGTCAAATTTTCCTTGTCCAGTCTATCATCGATGGGCATTTGGGTTGGTTTCAGGTCTTTGCTATTGTAAACAGTGCTGCAATGAACATACATGTGCATGTGTCTTCATAATAGAATGATTTATAATCCTTTGGATATATACCCAGTAATGGGACTGCTAGGTCAAATGGAATTTCTATTTCTAGGTCCTTGAGGAATCGCCACATTGTCTTCCACAATGGTTGAATTAATTTGCATTTTATAACTGTTACAAAATATAATTTTGCTGGTTGATTTCTTCTACCTTACACTCACTGCTCATTTATACTTAAAAATGCATTTGAGGTGTTCTTCCCCCAGTAGTATCTACCACCTTTGGAAATTTGAAAATAAGTGGCCCTAATTCAAAAATCAAATGTCACTAAAAAAATGAATAAGGTCAGGGAATAGCAGGCATGACTTCCAAATAGGCAACACTGTGAGTCATGAGTCTGGGTTAGTGGCCAAATTCTGATGCTCCTTGCTTTTTTTTTTTAATCCCTTGCTCATAAGTTAGACACAAAATATGCCTCCAGATGGCCAACCAGGAAGTTTCCCTGTTCTAGGAATCTCAGGAACAGCTGGAGTACTAGAAAGTTCACATTTCAGCCCACCCATTTTGATAGAGGTTGTGATGGGCTCAGATGCCAGCATTGACAATGGTGGGGCCGCTCTCCATCAATCTCCTTTGGCTCCATCCTTGGTCTTGCTGGTGTCTCAGAGGCAATTTCAGCCTTCAGTCCAGAGTTATGCTCTACATTTCACAACTGTCACTGGTCTGGTCAGCCATCAGCACACAGTGTTTGTCATCCCTGCTTCAGCGATATAAGTGCTAACCCTACCATTTTCAACTTTCCATTCTGTGGGTTCCTTAAGAACCAACAAAGACAACCCGAAAGACAACTTCAGTTATTCATTTAAAGCACCCTGTTTTCCTGAAATGATTCAGTCTTGCAGAAAAAAAAAACAAAAACAACTTAAAATATGTATAAACTTCATCAGTGCCAGGGAAATAATCATACAGAAAAACATAATTCCACAGAGCTACCTTAGACCAAAGAGAAAATTGCAGAAAGGGTGGAGGACAACCTGGTTTCTGCATGGTTGCTGTAAGAAAATTGGCATCCTTGCCTGGAAAGGCCTCCAATTTAACATCTAAAAACACTTTTTATTTGAGAGACTCCTGACAAGATTTGTAGTTCACCCCAAAACACCAAAAGGGAAGAAGACACTAACTCAATAATGTTGCTACTAAATTCTTAAATGGGGCTTCAAAAAGCTATTTTCTTAAGAATATAATCAATGAAACTTCCTAATTCAGAGCACATCACAGAAGGAAAAGCCTAATCTCTTCGTATGACAATTAGATCCTTGGATTTGCTGAGTTCCTGTAATTCAATCTATTATACAATAGGTTTCAAGTTGCATTTTGTCAGAACACAGCTTTTTCTTATACTGATGTCTTTTTACAGGCATATTTTCATGTCACTTTTAGATGTCACTTACAGAGCATGTTATTTAACTCATTGCCTTGATTTCTTTTCCAGGAGTTACTGGATATTGACAGTGAACCAGGTGCTATGCCAAGTTCCTCATATGCTATCATGCCAATCCTGATGACCACGCCCTGCATGAGCATCATGAGATTTCAACAATGTTCAAGTTCAAGGTCACACAACAAATATCAGACCTGTATTCAAACCTACCTCTGTCTGCCTATAAAAGCATTACTTCTCTGGATATTTCTCCCTAAAGTTAAATGTCATCTTCTCAATGTGAAATGTCTCCCCTTTCCCTCTACCTTCTAGTCAAGATGGAAGTGAGAACCTATCCCAATACAATTCTTTGGGCTATACTTCAAGTTATCTGCTTCAAGAGCTCCCTGCAAACTTATTTCTGCCAGTATTTCCTCCCATGCACTGATCACACTCAGAGAACAATATTTGACTGGTGTAGCCCAAGTTTTGGGTGGGCAGAAATCAGTGAGGAAGGTGAGCTTACCTTGCAACCTTTTCTCAGAAGTAGAAGGTGAAGACTAGTGATGCAGAGGAGAATCAGCAGAAGAGTTCATTGCCACTGCCCCCAGGAAGCAGGTAGCCCCTGCGGGGTGCTGGAAAAGCCCATGTGGGGCAGCTCTCTCCAGGTTATGGAGCCAGGGGCTCTGGGAAGCTTCCCCTACATCTACCTTTTGCTCCTTTCCCCCGCTCCACACACAATTTGAGTACTTGCTGCAGAGTTAATGCAAAATATGTCTTCTGAAAGATGATATTTCCCAAACCAAAAAAAAAAAATACACATTGTTCTCACAGTAGTAAATAATGTTTGAAATTGAAATAGACTTGGAAAATCTGAGAATAAGGTCTCCCTACAATTATTGTTGCTTTCTGTGAACTGCTTGTTACTTGCAACCAATACACCTATACATAAATATGCATCTAATTAATCTTCCCTAAATTTTACTTTATTACAAAAGTAAATGTTATTTGTATCTATACATAGACTACATTATTTGTTCTTCCTTACCAAGACTGTCAATGTTGAAGTAAATTAAAGAGTATTTATTTGTAAACATTGTATCAATTAATGACAAGCATTGCCTAATAAATATATTCATAAAGTACACTCTTACAAAGCTTAGCCTAAGTCTTTCAGGAGAAAAAACCTACTTATTTATGATTGGTAGTCAAAAAACACATTATCAACTCCATGGTACATAGCATATTCTTATACCTTGGCTCAAGATGACATTTGGATGAATGTTCTTAAATAGGATGTGATTACTCAGTCATCAATTGGAAACAATTTATGTTCTTCTTGTCAATTACAATTATTGGTTTGCTTACGGAGAGATCTGTTTCACTCTCTGCTTTGGAAAGTAAGAAATACAAGTCCAAATTTCACAAGTATGTGAATCACACAAACAGAACATTTTACCACACTGCCCAAGGTGGGTTCAGCAAAAGTTTAGCCCAGTTTTTGTTGTTCTGTTTTCTTCCATGACAAAGATCCAAGGATTAGAGCACAGACATGTCAGAATTAACCAGGATCTTAAAGACCTTCTCATTGTATTTAATTGCTTTATCGGCACCTGTCTTCTGATGGTGTTGATTTTCCAAAGACAACATTCTTATGCACTGTTCCAAACAGTGGTTATATAAGATACTTTCAATTGCAAGTAACAGAAACCCCAACTAAAAGTGTCTTAAACAATGAGAGAATTGTGTTACCTGATATAGCAAGAAGTCTGAAGGTGGCTGGTTCCCAAGAGCAGGGTGTTTGCATCTTTCCATTCTGCTGTGCTCAGCAGGTTGATAAAGCTTTTGTCTATATTTGTAAGCTGGCTATAGCAATTCCAGATGGTACATGCAGAAGCCACATCCAGTAAAGAGGAAGTATTCCTCCCAGGCTTCCCTTTATGGATTTCAAGAGAAACATTTCCTAAAGGCTTCCCATACACATCCCACAACTGTCTTACCACAATCAACACTTGCCTCTAGGGCCAAGGAGGGCTCTCCGAAGCTCCCACAAACCCAGTTTCTAAACAAATTCTGTACTCTACTAAGAAGGAAGAAGGGACTGGGTGATTTCAGTAGCCAATAGTTTCTGCCACAGAAATCTCCCAAAATAATCCATCTTGCCCTGTTCACTTTAGTATTAGTATGAGTTTATTATCTGTTCAATCCCATTAACATTTTCACCTCCAGAAATTGCTCATGCTTCCAGATTTCTAGGAAGTCTACCAAAATTTTCAACATACTTCCTTTTCCATCCTGAGCCAATTTTCTCCTAGGGATTCTAAAGAGTAACTAAATACAGAATTGTGCGTTATGTGTGTAGGCCTACCCAGGAATCACGTCTCCACCATCATTCAATTCTGGAAGAAAATCTACCCAATTTCACCTTGAGCAAGGAAGCGCATCAATGCACCCACACACTACCTGTCCTGTCTTGGAATGATGGATCCCCATCTTTCCCAACCACAACTTTTTTTCAGAATGTATGTACTCACGAAGAAGAGCAGATTAACCATATTGCTCTTCAAATCATTTGGATGCTCACAGATCCTCACCAAAGAGAACTAGAAAAGAAGAATGCCTTGATTCTGATTCTTAACTATCCAGACTATTTAGCAGCTGAATCAGGTGTGCCTCATTCTAATATTCTCCCTCTTTCTCTATGTCTGATTTGCTTCAGTCCTGGGGCACTTGGGCCAACACTTATTCTCCTAGTTAAGATGTGAGTCCGCTCTAAGATTTCCAGCTTTTTTTAATGGTTGTTCTTCTTCTGTCTTGACCCACAAAGGCAGGATTTGGCTGGTGAGACCATTATTGATAGCCAGGTGGTCTTCAAAGGAAAAAACCAGATCGCAGGGAGTGTTGTCATAATCTATAATTTATAAACCCTGTCACTGTGTTAATTGCCATTAGAAATTCATTATTGTCACCACCACCAGCATTCACTGATGAGACACAGGTCAGAGCTCTCTCCAGCTGCTGGAAGAGTGAAACGTGCCAAGACTGTGGTGGGGGCTGGCAGTGGGGGGAGTAAGGGTCCAGAGACACTCCCAGGTGCAAGGGCTTGAACCTCATTAGCCTTTTCCCTGTGATGGTTTACATGTGTGTGTGCCAAGATTGCATACGCCTTGGGAAATTTCCACCTAAACTGAAACTGAGAAGTCCACAAAAGTATGATGGAGAGCAGCATTATAGCAAGATTACATGGCCAGCCTCATCCTGAGGGCTCCAAATCACCTGCCTGCACCCAGTGTTGATCATGTGGAACTCATATACAGGAACCCCATCAAATGTACAGGAATGTTCGATGATTCTGCTTGCAGTCATTTGTCTGCCTTTTCAAAGCTTTTCAATTTTTATAGCCACATAGTCACAGCTACTCTAGAGGGCACTTGAACCCCACTTTTACTGCAGACCAAGTCATTGACTCAGGTACTGGTGGTGCTTTTGGAAGCAGGGCGAGGAATGGGGAGGTGGAGGAGGGTGACGGGAGGGGTATATTTATTTTAACATCTTCCATAAACCCATCCATATTTGAGGAAGCTTCCGAGTCAGACTTTGGGGACCAAAACCTTAATTATACAATATAATTGTTGTTAATGGAACGTGTACATTTCAACCCAGCAAGATTGGTGGTGTTTAATGCCAGCATGACATATTTCCCAAATCGTGGTCTTTATTTGTATAAATAGGAAAGAAGCAAAAAATGCATCAGCTCTCTGCATAATGAAGAGGGAGGGAAGTCAGCCTGTGCTGTGGTGGCCAGATGCTCTTTTATCTCTTTTCAAATCAACATGCAGAGCTGGTGGCCCTCAAATAGAAAGCATCTTTCCTAAGGGATGGCAGAACTGTACGTTTGGAATGATAACATTCCATAAATAAATAAAAAAGATTATTAAGAACACTGTGTAAATCTCCTAGTCAAACACCCCTTCAAGCAACCATCATCAGTAATTCAGTTTGGTCCCTTAATCCCACTGTATACAAATACACAGCATAAATACAGTATTTAACAAGCACCAGAGAGAAAGCAGTGCTCTTGCAATAAAGACTCATTTAGGAAGAATGAACACGCCTTGCCCCGAATCTTGTGGGCCATCCCCAGGATCGGGTTCTTGATTTGACTCTCTCACCTGGATGAGATGTCCAGCTCATGGGACTGAATCCCAGGCATAACCCCCTATTTAAATAAAACCTAGAAATATTAACTTGGTTCCCACAAGCTTTTTTGTTCCACTTCAGGGAATTCACAGGGTATCCATTAGAAACCATATCACATTTACAAGCCTCCATGGGCTTCCTTAAGCCTTGATGCTCCAACGGGTTAAACAGGCTAAGAGGTGGGGATGAGAGCAGATCTAGAGTGGGTGGGTGAGCAGATCTAGAGTGGGCAGCCGGGGCATGGGGACTTGCTTTCCCCCAGGCTGTCTGGTTCTCTCTGTTTGGTCTCTGTCTCCTCCTCTGTGTGCTTTCCCTGTGTCTCTCCCTATTTCTCTCTAAATCTCCATCTCTCCCTTTTTCTCCCTTTCCCCTTCCCTCCTTTCCTCTCTGTTTCTGTCTTTGTAACTCTCCCTCAATTTTACTCATTTTAGTGGTTCACTGTTTGGATCTAGGACCTTGGTCAGCATGAGCATTGCACTCACAGAAAGGGTGACGCATTTCCTGATGGTGAGTACAGGCTAAACATGATGCCCTGGCTTTTCTTGCTGGCTTCTGGCAAATTGTGACAACCTGCAACCTCTAGGCATGGGGCTACAAATAGGCCAGTGCCCAGCTGTTTCCTCAGCCAAGTTACTAGCCCAGTACAAGCACTTTGAGTATCTAGTTACGTGAATGCCATACTTTTTCCTCTCTTCTTCAGCCTGAATGAGAGAAATAAGATGGCCCAGGTGACTCCAGGGCACTCTGCCCATTAAGCATATTCTGTATGAG
This sequence comes from Callithrix jacchus, assembly GCF_049354715.1. Classification (NCBI taxonomy): domain Eukaryota; kingdom Metazoa; phylum Chordata; class Mammalia; order Primates; family Cebidae; genus Callithrix; species Callithrix jacchus. The sequence continues at coordinate 67,838,992 of NC_133514.1, read as the reverse complement.
CGAGACATTTCTCCAGCTGTCCCTTGCAGCATTCCACAACCCAGGCTGCTGCTGTCCATGCTGAGTGGTGTTCGAGAAGGCAGAATGAACCCGATTCACTTCCCATCAGGGACACCTGCCACCAGGAAAACCCCTCAATCTACTCTTCCCTTCCCATTTAAGACCTTCTATTTCAGGGTCCTCCCCCTGCCAGATTCAGAGGCAACAGACTGAGGACAAGCCCTAAGGGGACAGAGAGTCTGAGGCTCCAAGTTCTGACTCTGCAAGCCCAGCCTCAGCTCAACTCAGTACCTTAAACCTTCAGCTCACAGGTGATGGGGCAAATGTGATTCCGTATGTGTCATTTTTCTCAACGATGACCTAATATCTGATTTTTCAACTGTTAGCAAAAGTTGGTTTTTAGAAGCATCTCATTCTTACTATTTTTATGATCTTCTTTGTTATATCCAAATTCCAAATCAAATATGGTGGAAAATGAACCATATTAATTTGTGAGGGCTGCCACAACAAAACATCACAGACTGTGTGGGGCTTAAACAACAGAAATTTATCTTCTTACAGTTGTGGAGACTAAAGTTCAAGATCAAGGTGTAGGCAAATTGGTTTCTCCTGAGGCCTTTCTCCTTGGTTTGCAGATACCTGCTTTCTTGCTGTATCTGTATAGGGACCTTCTTCTATATATGCAGGTCCTGGTGTCTCCATGTCCAAGTTTCCTCTTCTTATAAGGCCACTGTTCAGATTGGGTTGGGGTGAAGGTATAGGACGCAATTCAGCTGCAACAGAAACTTTCATATTTCTGATAGCATCTAAATTCTTGCCAAGCTCGGCCTAAAAAGAAATGAAAGGCCTGTTTCTACTCCACAGCTGATGCATTATACAATGTCATTACACAATGACATTTAATGAATATTGCAGTGATAAAAAAATAAATTGCAGTTACAGATCAATTTCTAATAAATCTCTTAAGGATTTTCAAAATTCAGCTGCTCACAAGCAAGATTGTCTTCCCGTGTGCGTGTGTGTGTGTGTGTGTGTGTGAGAGAGAGAGAGAGAGAGAGAGAGAGAGAGAGAGAGAGAGAGAGAGAGAGAAAGAGAAGGGATTTTATCTATGATGGTTTTTGTTTTGTTTCTTTAGAGGAGGGGTTATTATGATTGTTTTGGTCTTACAGTATTTTTTGCTCGGCACTTTTCTTGATGGCAAAGTCATTTGCTGTTGTTTATATTTATCATGTTCCTTTAATAAGCATTGCTCCTGTCCAGTTCTCTACAGGACACTTCTGAAAACTTGAAAAATATTAACTGCTAACAGTCCGCTTTCAAGTCAAACAGGCAGATAAAGAGGAAAAGACTTTCTTGTTTGACAGGCTTTCCATGAAACATAACCCCAAGATTGTTTCTTCACTTATTTTTCCGTTTAATAAATGTGATGGGGTAGTCTGGAGTGAATCTGAGCATTGTGGTTAAATAAGAAACAATACTGCTTCAGACCTCAATTAAGTACACGAAAGCCATCCCAGAGGTCTGTCTCCCACGCTCCTGTGCCTGATGCTTCAGCAGCTGCTCAAGAGGAGAAAATGCCCTGAGGTGCCTCCGGCCCTGGGGCCACCAAGCCAGTGTATAAAGGAGCATTCTCAAAGGCCAGGAGACCCCACAGCCAGGTGAGTCTTCTCCGTTTGAAGCAGCCTCCGAGACTTAAAGGAATTCTTATTTACCTGATGTTCTCTATGCCTGGGCTTCTATGTGTAACTTCAGAAAGCCATGTAAAAAACAGGAGACTTTAGGTCAGATATGGTAAATAGAGTATATACGTTTATCTCTTCTCTCGCCTGAATCCTAACTGAAATGACAATAAAAGAATTAAAAAGATGTAAACCCACAAGTCAGCAAGAACCAGAGAGGTAACAGTCGTGGGTAAGAAATGTCAGATTTTTGGAGGGGTCAAAGGGATGGGGAAATGGCAGTTACCTCAGCAGAGTAATCCACAGAGAAGAGGCTGTAATAGAAGATTCACACAAGGTCACCCAAAGAACCCTTGACGGACTGGACATCTGCACACTGCAGATTCCACAGAAGCTGGGGGAGGCCTGGGCTTGGAGCAGAGCTACTGACTGAAAGATCATATTTGTACACAGCATGTATCTGATTCTTCCCTCACTCTACCCCAGTTCACCAAATGCTAGCTCTTTCCCTCTGGTCTCTCCCAACCCATCCCCTGCTTCATCCTTTCCAGGCAGGTAAACGTGTCTTCTTTAGAGACTTTCAACCAGCCTTCACCTTCTGCTAACAACAGCGTATGAGGCTGAAGCAAGGCTCTAGGTGGAGGTCTGCCTTCTGAGTGCCTTCTGTCTCTGCTTCCAGAACATGAGTGCCCAGCTGTATACCCTCCGGGCATGAAAATAAAGCATAATTCTCCAAAAAGATTGACTGGCCATATGGACAAGATCCACAGAGACTCCATCTGAAACGCTCTTCATCGAGTAAGCCCACTTATCTCCTGACAATGCTTACTGAGGGGCAAGCCATAGAGTCTTCTCTTAGGTTTCTGGTGCACCACTTCTTAATCATTAATAAACATTTAAGGATCACCAGACACTTAAAGAAGACCTCAACTATGAAAAAAGAGAACTAAACAAACTTTTTTTTTTCAGGGCTAAGAAGACAGAAACAATAGAGGGAGCAGAAAAATAAACAACAAAAACAAACAAACAACACTATACTCATTATTATCAGAAAATTTTGAGAAAGTATTACATACATGAAACAAGAATAAGATGCAATGAAAAAGTATAATCAGAGTGAAAAAAGAAATTGGGGAAATTGGCCAAGATAAAAAATATTCAATAGAACACTTGGAAGATAAGGTTGAGTAACTCTCCTCAAAAGGTCAAAGAAAAAGATGGGAATGAAGAAAAAGAAAATTAGCCAATGTATTCAACATCTGAAATTTCAAGAAGGGAAAATGGAGAGAACTGGGGGGTTGGAAATAATCAAATAAGTGGTTTAATTTCCCAGAACTGAAAGACATGAGTTTCCAGAGAAGGCCTAGCATCGTGTATTTAAAACAACAACCAAAAAAACTAGCCAAGCAAATATTATGAAATTTCAGAATATGGGAAATAGGATAGACTGCAAGTTGGCAGAAAAGAAAACCTGTCACCGAGGACAAGGAATAAAAATGGCATCATGCCTCTTATAAAAACACTGAGGCCAGACGACAATATAGCAAGTGATATTCTGAAAAAAACACATGTTCAGTCTACATCTATACCAAGACAAGCTCTTAATCAAGTATGAAAGTAGAACAATGAATGTTCAGAAAAACACAGACTAAGGAAACATACCTCTCATGCCCCCTTTCTCAAGACTAACTGGAGTCGTGTTTCCCTAAAATGTTTTATCAGCTAACAAAGTGCTATGATGTGGATATTGGAACCTCCAAATGTCATGTTGAAAGCTGATCCCCAGTGGTAGAGGTAGGGCCTGGTGGGAGGTATGGGTTGTGGAGGTAGATCCCTCATGAATGGCTTGTTGCCATTCTCGCAGGAATGAGTGAGTTCTCGCTCTTAGTTCTCATGAAAACTGGTTGTTGCAAACAGTCTAGCACCTCCTTCCTCTTGCTCGCTCTCCCTCTTGCCATGTGATGCCTGCTCCCCTTCATCTTCCACCGTGATTGGAAGCTTCCTGAGGTCCTCAACAGAAGCAGATGCTGGCACCATGCTTCTTGTACAGCTTGCAGAACTGTGGACCAAATAAACGTCTTTTCTTTATAAATCACCCAGCCTCAGGTATTCCTCTATAGCAACACAAATGCACTAAGACAAATAAAACAAAATTGGAATCCAGGAGAGAGTGGAAAACAAACCCCAGAATAACATGGGAGAGGAACCCCCAAACAACTGTTCAATGAGCCTGAAGAGCAACCAAGGCAGACTGTGGGAGTTTGGAGAACTCTAGGAGGAAAGCCTCCAAGCTGGGAGTAGGGGTCAGGTGGGAGAATTCTAGATTATTTAATATCTCTAACTTGGGGGAAACTGTGTGAGAAGCATTTACACAGCTGTCAGAAAATGCAAGGAAAATTAGTGATAGGTTCACAGAACACTAAGCACAGGGAAAAAAGAAGACAGTTATTAACTTCTGGGGAAAACATTGTATAATAAACTAGATGTAAGTATAGTACTTATTTGGCTCAGTACTAAATAATATTTACATAGCCATAATAATGTAAGCCCTGAATGTAGGCTATAAATATGAAAATGTGCTGTAAATATGTTAAGAAGGAAGGGAGAGAAAGGGAATGATTAGAGAAAAGCTTCACAACATAATACAGAGTAAATAATAATATGTAAAACAGACAAATCAAGACTTAGCAATATCAGCAATTTTTTTTTTTTTGAGACAGAGTTTCGCTCTTGTTACCCAGGCTGGAGTGCAATGGTGCGATCTCGGCTCACCGCAACCTCCGCCTCCTGGGTTCAGGCAATTCTCCTGCCTCAGCCTCCTGAGTAGCTGGGATTACAGGCACACACCACCATGCCCAGCTAATTTTTTGTATTTTTAGTAGAGATGGGGTTTCACCATATCAACCAGGATGGTCTCGATCTCTTGACCTCGTGATCCACCCGCCTCGGCAATTTGTAGGAACATAAGAAAAAACTAAAAGCTCTAGAAGGAGCTAGCAATGAATGGAGAGAAAATGGGGGTGGAGAAAGTGAAACTTGGGTTTTTCTAGGTCTGATTTTAAACCTTTAACTGATCAATTGGATCATGAACTTGTGTTGAATGGGTTTGTTTGTTTGTTTGTTTGTGAGACAGGATCTTGCTCTGCCACCCAGGCTTGAGTACTGCAGCATCACTGTAGCTCACTTTAGTCTCAAACTCCTGGGCTCAAGCAATCTCCTGCCTTGGCCTCCCAAAGCACTGGAATTACAAACATGAGCCACCATACCTGACCAAATCGTTAAAATTTATGTCCACATAGATGGCTTTAATAACTATAAAAATAATACCAAATAAATGAATATAAAGAAATAGATAAGCAAGAGAGAGAATGAGACAGACAGACAGCAAAATGACAGGAAGTAAGGTTTGCAGGAATAAGCAGGAAGCCTGCTGCTGATGCCAGAAACCATGAAGGGAGACCCAGGCTGAGCCAGGCACAGGTGCTGTTTTGCCAGAAATACAAGATGGGCATTGGGGAATCAGGCAGAAAGAAAATGCTTTTTAGATTATGTAGGAAAGATTCTGGCTTGGACTGAGAGAAAAATAACATTGGTACTAAGGAAAATAAATGTTCTTAACGATGGGAGAGTCTGGCAGAAATGAACCTGCAATGGTCATGAGCCAGCCTTGCATTGCCCAACTGCAGGGGACACCATTCCCATCAAACTCCATGTAACCCATGCCCCCTGGAGTTATACAGGTGGATGCACCAGCCCTGTGGGAGATCCAGGATCTAAATTTTATTTCTTAAACTGTACCTCAACTCTTTCAAATTATATTTGTTCTTAGTAACTACTTGCCTGTTTGAAACTGTATCTGATAATTCTTAAGACCTTCAGCAATGAAGATACATTGCCCATAAGAAAGACATTGCTGCCTTAGTCTTAAGAAGATAGGTTCTAGAAGAAATAATAAAATGACAGGCCCCAAGTAAAGTTCTTTTTTTTTAGACAGGGTCTCACTCTGTTGTCCAGGCTGGAGTGCAGTGACATGATCACAGCTCGCCACAGCCTTGAACTCCTGAACTCCTGGGCTCAAGCGATCCTCCTGTTTCAGCCTCCTGAGTAGCTAGGACTACAGGTGTGCACCACCATGCTCAGATAATATTTTGCTTTTTTTGTGTGTGGAGACCAGGATCTCTCTTAATTGCCCAGGCTGGTCTTGAACTCCTGGCTTCAAAGGATCCTCCCACCTCTGCCTGCCAAAGCACTAGGATCACAGGCATGAGCCACTTGGCCCAGCAAGAGGAAGTTCTTAAGTCCTCAAATGGTAGCAGAAGTGATAGCAGGCCAGGTACAGTGGCTCATGCCTGTAATCCCAGCATTTTGGGAAGCCAAGGTGGGTGGATCACGAGGTCAGGAGTTCAAGACCAGTCTGGCCAACATAGTGAAACCCCATCTCTACTAAAAATACAAAAAATTAGCCAGGCATGGTGGCAGGCATCTGTAATCCTAGCTATTGGGAAGGGTAAGGCAGGAGAATCGCTTGAACCTAGGAGACGAAGTGCTGTGAGCCAAGATCACACCACTGCACACCAGCCCAGGTGATCATGTGAGACTCCGTTTCAAAAAGAAATGATAGCAAAGCAGACAGCTTGCCTTGGTATTGGGCTCACAGCCATTCCCTAACAAAAGTGAGATCTCAGGCAGATGACTTCCCCAACCTTACCTAAGTGTCAAGACATTTACTGAGATGAGGAGTTGTGCTAAATACGGAGAATGGCCCATTCCAGCTCTGAACACTCAGCTATGTCTAAATTATACTGCTGGAGGAGCAGCAGCTGCCTTGTGAACAGAAGTTCTCAGCCACTGCCATTCTATCGGGTTCCCCCACAGGGCTGGGTGCCATTTCACAACACTTCAGGTTCTGCCCAAAGGGCTTCCTCTTTGTGCCACAAAAGCCACCCTACTGAATGTTCAACCTGTACCTCGAGTCAGGTCTCATCAGATCTCCTTTTGTGTGTATTTTCTTCTGATTTTGTGTGTATTTTCTTCACAGTGAAGAGCTAGTCATAATCCTCTACTAGCTCCTTCAGGAACACGTGTTTGGTGGCAGAGGTCATCATGTGGCATCGTTTGGTGTGTCCCTCCTGGTTGTTCCATGTGAGTGGGAAGGTAGCTACAGAAATTTTGCAGAAGACAAAGTCAGGATATAAGACAATCTTCTATAGAGTTGCCAAAAGAAGTGCTGGGTGGTGAAAACATAAAACACATAGGGTTTGTAACTCATTGGCTTTAAACTCAAGCTCTAGTCCTTTTGGTCAACATGCCACTCACTGAGTTTTAATGGAAGCCCACTTATTATCAAAGCAGACAGTGCCACAGCTGACAAGCAGTGTTGTCATTTCTACTTTCCTGGACTAGGGTCATCAAGATTACTGCAATCCGATTCCAAGTCTTCTCTTCAGCCTTTTCTGCTTTACACACTACACAAAGTAGCCACTCCCTCAACATGCTTTATCATTTCTCATTTTTACCCTTTTTCTCAAATTCCAAATCTCTGGACTGTTTCTCCTTTATTCTATATTTGGAGTCCTTTGCCCCTTACCAAATTCAGACCCTCACCCCCACCCTCACACACTTTCCCCAAATCTCACTGGCTGAAGGGTTTCCTTGCCCACTAAGCTTCAAGACACTCATCCCCTTGAGGACTCCAAACATCGACAAACCTTCATAGCCCTGCTTCCACCATCTTAAATATTATTTAATGATTCTTCTTATCTCTGCTAATCTTACCAGATTATAATTACCTTAACGGCAGGATATACATCTTCCCACAGCAATTGGTCCACACCTCAATAAATACTCCTTTATTATTATTATTATTGCTGAATAAGAAGTGTTTCAATAGGAGACACCTCGCATAGGTCACAATGGATATGAATAACATGTCCATTTCTTCAACTCTAGGATCATTTTTACTCAACATGTCACTTGTGGAAAGTAGAAAAGTTCCTCTTCAAAGTTTCCTTTCTTGTTAAAGAATAAATCCTTCTTGCTTTTTTGTTAATAACTCTTTGTTAAGCCCTGTGTAGCTGTTAAACATGTTTACAGGCATGTAGTACATACTAAGTACATTCTATTGCACTTTAACCAACTCGCAGCCTTTGCCCCTTTCTTATTTGGACTTTCTTTTTGTTCTCCATTGCTTTTACCTGTTTAGAAGAATTTTAAGTTGTTAGCTAATTGGGTTTTAGTTTAGATTGTGAGGTCTGGCTCCAACCAACAGAGATCAGACACAGCAGTAAGGACAGTCCCAAATGCGTAAGGGATACATATGTCTGCTTTTCCTTCGTTCATTGTACTCTTGTGGCAAGATGGCTAGCAAGTGTACCCTTCCTGCAGGAAGTAAAAATTGCCTTGCTGAGAGATCCCTTGTCTCGGTACTAATTTTTCTTTGTGGTACCGAGCATCTATTTCCAACATCATTCAAATTCAATGACCTTCCCTACCAGAAACCCAGAGTTCTAAAGTTAACCATATCCTACTTGACCCTGGTGCAGTATTGCCCAATAAAAAGGCAGCGTGATGAAAAACACACAGTGGAGCTCGGTGCTCAACTACCTGGGATCTGGGGCCAGACTCCACTTTGAAACTTTGGGCCACCTATTTCACCTCTTTTGGCTTCCATTTCATCCTCTGTAAAATTGTCCTCTCTCCCCAGAAATAATTCTTTGGTGGATCTTAACCTCTTTATGATCCATTATGTTTTACAATTCTTCCTTCAAGAGAGAGTTATGCACAGGACTCTGAATGACAATTGAAGAGATGGATCTAAGCCTCAGCTGGGCTGAGGAGACAACTTCCTTGGCCTTCCCATTTGCAATCTCTGCGTTAATGATTTTGGTTGTTAGACACAATAAAAATACTTCTAATAACAAAGTGACTTCCTGCAGGAAATTGAAAGTGTGATGGTTGAAGACAGCGTTATCTTTCACCAAATGTTTCTGCTCAGCTTCTGCTCACTCCATGGGGAGGGAGAGGGGTACACAGGCTACTCCTAAAGGAAACCTATCTCTTGAATATCAGTAGGGGTTGAGATTTACACAGTTGAGTAACCTTTTTCTCCTGAGACTTTCCCATTGAACAACACTTTTCTCCTGGGGCTAAGAGCTATTTACTGAATGATCTTCCCCCACGGCCTGTGAGCTGCCCTGCACTTTTGGTACTGGGTCAGAAAGACGAGGAGGCTGCTGAAGTCTGTGATCAGCCTGTCTGCAGGCCGGAGCCCTGTCACCAGAGGACACTTTTACTGACTTCCATATCCATGTAAGGCAAGAGAAATGACACAATAGCTGCACACTCAAAAATCACAGTGTGTGTCCACGTCTTAAGAACCATTTACTACCATAATGATCCCCCAGTCATTTGTTCAGCCGTCCTAGGGAGAAGCTTGTATTTGGGAGACTGGAGAGAAGGAAAGATCGATCTCTCTCTCTCTCTCTCTCTCTCACACACACACACACACACACACACACACACACACACACAGAGGGGGGAGAGAGAGAGAGAGAGAGAGAGAGAGAGAGAGGAAACTGCGAAAGAGGAAAGAGAAAAAGAGGGAGAGAGAGAGGAGAATTTGAAGAACTAGAGCAGACATTAAACAGAACGTGCCCTCAGAAGCCTCACACACCGGTGACAAGCCATGCAGCCACCGTTGTGTGGAAGGGCTTTAATGGCTTTATCCTCCAGCCCAAGAGCAGAGCTAGAGCTGCAGGGCCGGGTGTGCAGCAGCTGCACTCTGCCTCTACCTGCTGCAGCCGAGGTTTGTCCTTAAAGTGCCCACGAGGCAACGTTTTCATGAGCTGTCTCGGCAATTGATAAGTCGTTGGTCGGGAAGTGGAGACATTCACAGGTTCAGACCTGAAGTTTGGTCCTTAAAATGAATTGGAAGCATCTGGCTGTTTTGCTGTCTATAGGTAATGATGCAGCCGCGTCACACACCCAGATGTGATTCTACATTTCTGCAGCTGTTCTGGTGGGAGTTTCAACACCCAAAACATCTGCTGCTGGGACTCTGTGGTACAATTCTCACTCCATCTCTCTGGGTTCTTATTCTTTTCCCAGAAAATTTACTTTCTTTCCGCTCAGTATTTTTTCTATTTTCCAAAGGAGTTATTCCCAGCAAAGGGATACCCACCAAATTCTATTTCACATGGAAGAGAAATTCATATAATCTTCAAAATTCACAGGCAAACTGAGGGGGTATGATGCTAATTAGTTTTATGAGGTTTTATGAGATAGAACATTAGAACCAGGCAAAGAATTCATAGTTTATCGCACATTTAGAAGAAATGGCTTTAATAAAGTCACTTCTGTATGTTAAACAAAATAGGCATCGTGATTAACATTAACTTCTGTATGTTAAACATAAAGAGAACATCTTTAAAAAATGTTCACCTCTGGGATATCTGTCAGCATCATCAAACTGCACACATAAAGCTCTCTCAGTACTGCAAATTTAGTCAATAAAATACCCTCATAAAGCATGATTCCTCGAACATTTTAGGTGATAATATAAAGTCACATAATAGTTTTGAAGATCAACAAGAAATATCAAGAGTCATAAAATATTTATGCACTTTCACCCTGTAATTTCTAGGGGTTTATCCTAAAGAAATTATCTTATATGTAGAAAAGGCTTATGTATAAAGATACTTACTATGGGATTAATTACAGTGAAAAATGGATTTGATCCATTGTCTCAAAATACAGAAATAGTTAATACGGTGTCTCTACTTCCATAGGACACATGGAAAGTCAATACAAGGGACTGAATTGTTCCAACTGCTTGGGCAGCAATTAAAAAGATATTTACTGAAACTAATCATAATACGGGGAAATGCTTCTGACATATATTAAGGGAAAAAGCAATACATAAAGTTGTTTGTATATTATGCTTAGAATCATATCAAAACTCGGCATTTGAAAATGACCCAAAGTAATTGCTCCAAAACCATCATACCTATTGTGTTTGAGAGGTAAAATTATGGGCAATTTTCTTCTTTTCTCTATTTTCCTAATCATTTATGAAATGGTTATATTGCTTGAATGAATAAAAAGTCAAAGAAAAGTGAGTTCTTACAGTATGGCCAAGACACAGAATCTGCCAAGGCAACAGAGTCTGGTAAGAAAGCAAGACCACTTAATTCTGAGGCATGTCTTCAAAGGCAGTCAGGAGCAAACTGACTTCAGACGATAACCGCAGCCTTCTGCCTATTTTCTCCAGCATTTTAAGAAACCCAAAGTGAAATTAACCCAGTTCCTACTTTCACCTGACAGAGCTAGAAATACAATGACCAACTATGATTAAACCAACCCAGCTTCAGATGAAGGCTGATGAATATCTACATCTGGGGAAACTTATTTTCCTTCATTTCAGTGACTGAAAAACTTGGAACGCAGTTCCTCTCTTTGGTTCCACCAAGTGACTTTTCCAAGCCCACAAAACTTGGGAAGGGTGAATACAGTACTTGTGTCTCACTATACCCAAATGCCTTTGCCAACTCCTATTAAACTTGAAGGAGAAAACAGACAAGTGAACATTGCTTCGGGCTGACTTTGAAAACACTCCTCACAAATTTTAAAATAGTACGATTGATTTTTTTAATATCCAAAAATAGACTGCTATTTCATAGCATTTTGGAGGACAGTTTTCCTTTAGAAGTGAAAAGGGATGACTGAGTGATAGGAAACGGATTAATCTCAGGATTTCTCAAGGAAATGCCGACCCAGCATCGGGCCCTCACACACACCATTATAATTCTTTGATTTCCTGTCACTGCAGATCTGAAAGTAAATAGGAGACATGGAAAATCAATGTGAGGTACTGAATTGTTCCAGCTGCTGCGGCTCTGTTAATTACATCATATTTTTATGGAGACATTCGGCTCAGACCTGCCAAGTGACCGCATCTGGAAGCATCGCCTGCCATCCTGTTAGGGGAAGCTCTTCTCCCCAGACATCTCGGTTAACTGCAAAAGGACAAGCTACCCCAGGAAAGCAGCTTGTACAGCCCGTCTCGGAGGCAAAATCCGATGATCAGCGTGTCTTCCGTTACCATAGCAATGAGGTGCCGGGCACTGGAGAAGGGCCACACCTGTGCAGGAAGCGGGTTAGTCGGTATGTGCAGTGCAGACCTAAGGAAAACGAAAGTCTGTTCTCGGATGGCCAGGCCTCAGTGGTCTAAGTGGGAGACAGCCGAAAACAGACCGCAGCAAGCAGGCAGAGAGGAACAGTGAGAGCAAAAGGACCAGGTTTAAAGTGCCAGGGCCTGGGGAACCACAGTGGGCTTCCAAGACAAAGGCCTTTGAGCACCTACCTGCTTGCCAGTACACTAAAATGAAGCTCTCAGCGCTAGCACAAACTTCACAGACTGTTTCAGTAAAGGCTCTTCCTCATTTCCTTGTAATTGATATGCTTCCGAAGTCCTTCTTGGTTTATCTTCCTCCCCTCCATCCCCCTTCCTTGCCTTTTTCTTTCCTAGCACCCTTCCAGAAGTTTCCAAGGCCCTACTTTCTTTCCAGCTTTACGGGTGCTAGGGCTAGCTTCTTCATCCAGGCATCTCTATCAGCACAATTCATTCTCTCTTTTTCTCTCTACAGCACCTCCTTCCCTCATCTATTTCCTGCTATTTTTTTCTCATTGTAGCTTCTTGCACAAGTAGCTAAATGAAATAAAAATCTAGTGTTAGCAAAGACGCTCTGAGACATTCCTTAATTTCCTGTCCCTGCTGCCTACCTTATCCTTACTGATGGGGTCTTGGACACAGTCTTGGCCCAAGCCTCTGATTTTCCAAATCCTACATTCCTCGGAAGGCATCCAAGGGCTCTATACATAATTTAATTTCATTATTTAAATATGTATTTCAAATGTATGGCACCTATCTCCTATTCTCTAGCCCCCAACCTGAAAAAAAAAACCTTAGCCATTTTTAGTGTAAATTAAATGTACATTACATTTAAATGTCAACGCATGAAATACGTATGTACATAAATTTAACACATGTGAAAGTGCATTCCATTTTTAATATAAATTCAATATAAATTATAAGTTTTTAAAACTTACAAGCTTTAGCACATTGTGAACTTGTGCCTACCAAGTAGATCATTTTGTACAGATCCACGAATAAAGGTTCTACTAGTTTCAGAGAACCGTCTCCTTGAGTAGGAACACAGTAGGGAAGCACTGATATTTGTATAAATTCTGGCCTGTGCCTGAAGGTTCAAGTAAAATTGCATACAAGCACACCTTGAGCACATGAGTGAAGGGCTTGATCCAATGCCAGCCAGGGTTCCTGCCTCTGCTTGGGCCTTCCTCTTGTCATGGGGTAATTGCACTCCTGCAATATAGTAAGAGGCTGTACCATGTCAGAGACTATTTAAACTCTGGTTTCAATGCCCTGGTTGCTTTCTGCAGTGACTTTTCAATGAGAGAAATTTGAACATTTACTAAACATCGTGAGTGATTCAACCTTCAAACAGGAGAAATTTCCTGCTACTCCTCATGCAAGAGTCCAAGTCACTTAGACTAAGGGAATCTCCTAAAATTGGAAAGCCAGCTGCCAACAAACTTGTCCTTTAGAGCATTTATCCGAGCAAATTTGCTGATTCTGGATAATCTAAGGCTGAACTGCTATCTGTAGCCACCAGTTTCTAAATTTTGTGTTTATTCCAACGGCTTCATCTATATAATTTATAAAGATAATTGTTATACATTTGAAATTAAAATGTATATTAATAAATTACTTAATTGGTTTTATTGACTGGAATTTCCACTTAGATATCATTTGAAAACAAATGCTTTGCAAAACAAAAGTTGAAAACCACTGGCCTCACCACTGCCCCCCAGACCCCTCCTCCTCTCCATCTCTCCTACTTCTGCTTTTGGCCCCAGGGAACCCATTGCCTAGATCCTGCCTCCCCACCAACGGTCCTTGTTCTTCCAGGCTGTCCTCTGCCCTCCTGCCTCCTCCTTTCCAACTTGATCTCATGAATCCTTCCCTAGAAATCTGGACATCATGCTCTAAGCTGTCTGCTCCAGTGTGATAAACAGACTCACACTAACGGAGTCATTTCTAAAAATGACTTAAGGGGTTACCACTGCATGGTGGGAAGTGGAGGTGGCAGACTGACATCTTACCCTAACCTCCTTATGTATTAGTGAATCGATGTAAAAAGGCAAATCACTCACAGTGAAATTTTAGGCACCTCGACATTCAGAAGAATCTATCAGAGGCAACCCGTGGTCCATCTCATACCCTTTCAAAGTGTTTCCAAAACTATCAAACTGAGCACGCGAGCATCAGAACCACCTGTGAGGTGCTTACTAAAAAGGCAGATTCCTGGTATCTAGCCTGAACTCTTTGGAGGCTAAGACCTAAAGCCACCTTTTTAGCCAGATCCTCAAATAACTCTGCATGTTGAAGCTCAAGGGTGCCTGCCGCCACCATCTGCACGTGGGCGTGAAAGGCCAGGGTTGAGTGTGGACACTGTCTCTGGCTCCATGGGAAGATATAGACTGAATGGCAAGCCAGGGAAGAGAAGTACACAAGCAAAACGAGGACCACCCAGAGACAGGACATAATAATCCAGTGAGCACTCCAAAAAGGAAAAGACAAATAATGCAAGTTCCCTTTTCTCCAGCTCCAAATTAATTGGTCAGCATTGGCAGAGCAGAAACAGATGGGGGACATCTGAACATCCTGGAGGAAACAGCAGCAGGAAGGGGAGGGTCAGGCAGGGCAGTGCTTGAAGGCAAACCCACAGGCCATGGGGGCTGGTGAAGGCACCAAGCCAAGCCCTGCTCCCTCTGATCTGCCTACATGGAAGGCTTTCGTTGCTGGATGCACTGCCTTTTCAGCACTTCTCCAGGGCAGGCCCAGAATTCCTGGAAGGCCCAGGCAGAACACACTTGAGCAGAACAAGCAGAGTGCCACTTCCTCAGGCTGTCATTTGTGCCTCTGTTCTTCCTTAATAAAAATCCACCATGCACTCCAAAGGAGTAACTAGGACACTTCGTTTTTATTCCACGTGCATCTCATTTGTCTTCAGTAGGTTCTTCCATAATCTCATCATTATTGCTATGGCCCTCGGAGGACAGCTGACTTGCATTAATCAGGCGAGCCCCTCATCGCTCACCAGATTCTTTACACTTTTACCATGCCCTGGGGCATCCTAACTTACTTGAAAAATTAATAAACCTCCCCCCTCTTATCTTACCTTATTAATGTCTGTCTTTGTAACCCATTATCCCCGCATATCATCAGAGATCACTGGAGGGTGAACACCAGCTTGCTCCCCTAATTCTATTCCTGAAACTGGAACACCCCTCTCCCCGAATGGCCAGAAAGAAAATGGCCTTCATGGGCCGGCAGGGTGTTTGTTTACCAGCTCAGATGGCACCGTGGACCACAGGCAGGAGAATTCTTAGGCTTCAACTAAAGGCTATTAAGGCCCATTAGGTTGTTCTCTCCTCCTCCACATCCCTCTCCCCCTCTCTTGTGCACCCTAGTAAATCTGACTCATTAGCTTTAGATGTTTTGAAATAGTGGTACATTAATCACTGGTGTTTGCACACTGTTTATGTGGGTTGTTGGTCATGGTCTGTAGTTATACTGGCTGTCTCCCTTGCTTACTTAAAGGTACAATCCAATTGAAAATAAAGATTTTTGCAGGTTTGCTCATTACACACAGTGTCGGCAGCTGGTGAGTGTCTTTTGCAATTCATCAGAGGCCTCCCAGACCACCTGCTCTTGGCATCCTGCAAACAGCTGGCTCTGGGTAAGTACCATAAGCTATTACCTTATACAACAAATAAATAAATAAAGGGATGGATGGGTAGACAAATAAGTAAATAAGTTGAATTGTCAGCCCTGAATCATTGCTTCTGGAAGGGAAAAGTCCATTTTAAATAAGGGAAAAGTACATCTAGCCCAAACCTTTGAGGTTCCATTTATAGAAAAAAAAGAGGAGAGAGGTGAAGCTCCCAAACCTTTGAGTGGAAATATTTTGTCATTTGAGTCACAAGGCAGTCAAGAAAAGAACTCTATGACAGGCTGGCAATGTGGTTTGGTACAGAACATGAGAAGGGGGGGATTGAGTTTAATTGCCTGCTGGATTTTCTTTTTTTCCAGAAAAAGCCATAGGGAGGCTTTGTGAAGCTTGAGCTAAGGCCACCAGATGTCCCAGGATTAAGAAGCCAATCCCAGTTTCCAAGGTTGTCACCACTTTAGTTTTTTGTAATGTTTGCCTCAATTTTCAACCCTGAAATGATCCTCTGGGTGGCCATGCTCTACTCCAGTCCCTGAAGAAAAGCTAGAGGCAGTAGGAGCAGGAGCTGCAAGCTGGGCGCTGGTAAGAAGGAAGGACAAGGTTAGAGAGGAGACAAGCTGCAGGTCAGCTGCAGTGTGGTTGACCTTGATGATACAGAAACTACAAACCAGGTGAAGGCCTGGGAACAGGTGTCATTTTGCAAGACTTCCAACATTTATCACAGACAGTCAAAAACTTCCCTGAGGTCTACTGGGAAAGTTCTTATAATTTGAAGCTGGGTCCTGGATCACCCAATACAAACTTGAGGGAAAAACTTATTCACGATACTTGTTACAGAATGGTGAGGCAAACTCTATTCAGAGGGGATACTTCAGTGGGTTTTTGTAGTAGGAAAGAGAAGTCAGGCTCAGCTCAGGATACAAGGAAAAGTGGAATGTACAGGCAAGGTCAAGGAGCAGGGTGGGGAGCAGTCCATGCAAAATTACTAAAAGGAAACCTCAGGGCCGGGTGTAGTGGCTCACACTTGTAATCCCAACACTTTGGAAGGCCAGGGCGGGTAGATCAGTTCAGATCAGGAGTTTGAGACCAGCCTGGCCAACATGGCAAAACCCTGTCTCTACTAAAAATACAAAAATTAGTCAGGCATGGCTACATGGCAATGTCGCTAGCCCGTGCCTCCAGACCTCCAAGGACGAGTCAGGAGCCTGAATCAGGAGAATCGCTTAAACCAGGAGGTGGAGGTTGCAGTGAGCAGAGTTCATGCTGCCACTGCACTCCAGTTGGGGCAACAGAGCAAGACTCCTTCTCAAAAAAAAGGGGCGGGGGGAACCTGAGGGGTAAGGGGTACTCTGCCTAAATGGATCTAACAGGATTCTTACTGAGAGCAGGCCAGGGTGGCCAGACATCACCTGAGGGGCCAGTGGATGGAGGATGAAGAACCCCATCAGATATCCAGGGTGATCAGATATCACAGGTGGGAGAGTCTGTCTAAATTGATTTAACAGGGTTCCTGCTAAAACTGGACAATGCATGGAATTCAATGAATATAAAAGTCCAAAGGTCAGGGCCTAGTTGGATTCAGGGCCTAGTTGATTAGAGTTTAGTCCACCAGACAATCATTGTCATCCCCCAGAATGATTTAGTGTGGTCTCTGAATTGATCAAAATTTGGCTGTGTCTCTTTACCTTGTTCTTGTAAAACTGGAAGGGAATTCTGGCATAGGATGGGCACCTAACTGACTCACTGTTTATAAGCTTCATCAATCAAATGCCTGAACGAAGCACTTAGAAACCGTTATTTTTATCTTATGGCTGGCTAAAATCTGAAAAATTCTGCAGGTTTATTTTTGCCCCCTTTTTTAGTGTGTTTTTAAAAGTGTGTTTATAGATTGAATTAATGTAGAAAAATGTTCTGCATTTTATCAAATTGAGAAGTTGGAAAATAAATCAATATTGCTAAATTTTTCTGACTTTAATTCTTCAAGAACCTTGCTATTAAGAACCTACTTTACTCTGTGGGGCTGAGGAGCAGCAGCAGCAGCAACTGTGGTGCTTCTCAGAAATAGAGACTCCCAGAATCAGAATCTACATTTTTAACATTTCAGATCCTCAGCTGACTTGTTTGCACATTAAAGGTTGAAAAAGTTCCTCACCCTCTTCTGTACACTTGATTGCTTTAGGTCAAATATATCTGGTGTAGACTGCTACCAGCCACATCAAGACTAAGGTGATCATAAGAATCTGAATAAGAAAATGCAAACCGAGGAATTTCCTCACCAGTTCTTTGGAGAAGCAGCACAATGTAGCAGAAAAGAATGATGAAGTCAAAAGTCTGGCTTGACTTTGACTTTGCAACTTAGTGGAATCCTGACTCTGGGCTATCACTCCACTGAGGCTTAATTCTCTCACTTGACAACAGGGAGAACAGCAACTCCGATGCCTCCCTTCAAGGCCATTTCAGAAATACAGGAGTTCCTTTATGTGGAATCATATACTAAGCTCTAAATGTGTTACACATGTACAGTTAAGTTGTAGAAGTAATAGGAGTAAGTGGTGAGAATCTTGGAGCTGGATGGCTCACCAACTGGATGAGAATGGAGACCCAGCCTGGTGGAAGGTGGAGAAGAGGTAGGCCCTGGTGTGCTGCAGTACTGCCACTGTTCACATTTTCCCTGGTGGAAGTGAAGGCAACCACTGGTGAGATGTCTCTAGCCCTTGAGAAGAATGTGGGATATGTAAAATAAAAGGAATTGCTGAGGACCATTGACTGATTGAAGAGAGATTACAATTAGGATGGTCACTCAACAATTCACGCAAACTTATCAAAGCCAGAGGGCCTTCTGGGCAACATTTAAGGAAATGCTGATCTCAGGAAGCCAGTGGATATACAGAGAGAATGATCATGTTCACAGGTAACAGAGCTTCAGAGAAAGCTGAATTCTCATCCTAGAAGGTGTTCTGTGCTGAGATCAGCCTCTAACAGGGAAACCATAGGACCCTGAGACTTGGAATGGGGATATCTGAGTAATGCCGTTGAGAATTTTCAGCTCCCAGATTCCCATACAGAAGAGGACCACCCCGCTTTGGTAGGAATAGTGCCCTGCAAACTGCTTTGAAGCAAGTGTCTATGTGTGTGGAGTCCCCAAGACCACCCCAAGTTTGATTTTTCACTAGAAGGACTCAAAAGACTCAGAATACAGTCATAATCACAGCTGTGATTTATGGCAGAGAAGGATACAAAGCAAAATCAGCAAAAGGAAAAGGCACATGGAGTGAAATCCCAGGGAAAGCAGGCCAAGAGTTCTCTCCCAAAGGATCATACAGGACGCACCGAATTCTCCCAGCAGTGAGTTGTGACAACACGTGGAAAATGCTGCCAATCAGAGAAGCTCGCTAGAGACTCGGCACCCAGGGTTTTAACTGGGGGCTAATCATGTAGGCAGTCTCTATCTGGCAAGTAGCAAGATTCCAGATTCCCAGAAATAAACCACATTGTTTTAGTATAAACCATGTTGTTTGCACAAACAATTTAGGCACAGTCAGCCACTCTCACCCATTCCAGGAATGGTAGGAACCCTCCCAAAACCCAAGTCACAAATCCCAGTGAAAGGCTAACCTTATCAGCATGCCTTTCAAAGAATAACAGCCAGGCCAGCTATGTTAACTCTTTTCTGCGCTACAGTTATCATTTTTTAATTAAAAAAAATTTTTTTTTTTTTTTTGGAGACAGGGTCTTGCTCTGTTGACCAGGCTGGAGTGCAGTGGCACAGTCACAGCTTACTGTAACCCAAACTCCTGGGCTCAAGGTATCCTCCCACCTCAGCCTCCTAGGTAGCTGTGGGAGGCATGTGCCACCACACATAGCTAATTTTTATTTTTATTTTTTTGTTGTTGTTGAGATGGGGTCTGTATTACCCAGGCTGGTCTTGAACTCCTACTTTCAAGCAATCCTCTTACCTTGGCCTCCCAAAGAGCTGGGATTACAAGCCTGAGCCACCCCACCCAACCTTATAAATTTTATGTAACAAATTACCCCCCAGGACTTAGTGGATTAAAACAGCAAACATCTATTTGCTCGTAATTCTGTGGGTTAACCTTTGTGGCTGGGATGAGCTGAAATGGTTTGTCTGTGCCTCGTGTGCTGTTGTGGCATTCTCTCCTGAGCTTGCAGTCAGTCAGTCAGCTGGCTAGGGTTGGACTGTCCCCACAAATCTCCTCACACATCCGGCAGTGAGCTGGTCAGCTATAATGCAGGACTGCTAAGTTTTCCTACATGTGGCCTCTCCACCTGGCAAAGCTCACAGCATGGCCACTGGGCTCAATGAAGAAGACAACAAAAGTTGCATGACCTTTTGAGGCCTCAGTTTGTAAGTTTCACAACATCACTTCCCAGTCTCCTCTGCCAGTCAATGCAAATTACACGATCAGCCAAGGTTCAACAAGGTAGAGTGACAGACTCTACCTCTTGATGGTGGGGGGGGGGCATGGAAAAGAGGTACAAGTGGACTTTGGTGCCACGTTTTCCAAATTATCACAGTGCTTGGCCAGTCATCAATTTATCACCCCTCAGCTCCAATCCATCCTCCTTTGCTCTGCTTTGTGATCCTGGAGCTAGAGTTTGTAATCATTCCTTTATTTTCCCATGGTATAATATCTTTATCAACAAAGGGCACTGGGGTGACACTGCAAGGTCACAGCCAGAGAAAGGAGATTCTTTTACTGGTTCCCCAGGGCCATTTTTCTTTGTCCTGGCTGCTAGCAGATCAGCATGCAGGAGGCCTGGTAATGCTCACCTTACCAGCTCTTGTGGACCAGTTCCAGCCTCCCTGCACCCTCCAGCAATTTTCTCCACCACCCAGTGGGATGTTTCCTGCAGACCAGCTCCATCTGTGCCTTCTACTAAGTTTCTTCATCACCAACATACTGTGTGTTCCCATGGCAACCACACCCTCTCCAAGGGAGTTTGGACCTCAGCCTCAAAGGAGGAAGATGGAGAAGATATCTTTTCTAAGTTCCTCGTCTCTCCCTCAGCTCGCAGTGGTAGCTGCTTTCCATGTATGCTATTTTTATCTTCCTTAGACCCCTCTTTTATGCCTTTTTGTAGTTAAATATATTTTACTACTTAATACTTCTTAGGTTAAATTTTCTCTGTTCAAATTACAGTATGGTTACTGTCTCCTGATTGGACCCTGATTGACGCCACGCCTTAAAAAATAATTTTTGCCCCCCCTGCTGCTTCTCCTGAGCAACAGAAAAATAGCAAGGTTAAATCTCATTACACCTTAACCAGAGATGTACTGGGCCTGCTAAGAGGCCAGGGCCTGTATACCAAAGAAGCTGTAAGCTCTGACTAATACATGCCAGCAGAAGTTGGGAAAGTGCGTGGGAATAGATGCTGAGAGGTGGGGCTGTACGACACAAAGTTAGACAAAGGAGAGTTAATCAGTGTGGGAATACTCTCCCATGATACCCAAGTGTGGGCAAATACTCCAGAGAGAGTACTAATACACTGCAAGTATGGCTTTCAAAAGCTTGGAAAATAATCAAGGCCCATCCATCTATTTGACCCAATGAATTAGAAATACCAAAACTGATATGGCAAATGGTCTGAAAATGGCATTTAAAGCTCAAAGAAGTGAGTATGCTAAAGAGGATGTACCAGGTAAGTCTAGAGAGCCCCCAACCGGCCGGAAATGTGCCAGAGGAGGGCCCCGAGTACAGTCTTTCACAAAAGGGGTAAGGAATACATTCATGACAATCAAACGTATTGCACAAATTATCGAACTAAAAGAAATCACAAACAGATTATCAAAAGTCTGCAAACCTCTGCCTGAATAAGAAGTTACAATTGTTTAACAAGCTTCTGAACTTGAGCCATTTAAGAATGACTGAAGGAGAAGCCAGATCCCCATGACAAAAAATCGTGCAGTATCACAGAAGTATATTTAGTAGCAATTCTCCCAGTTCTTCCCCAAAGAGATCAACAGCCATTTACGTAGATAACTGTCCAGTGGAAAAAAGGGAACACCCAAAACTTCCAAGGATCTAAGTACAAGTTCACTTTGATTCCCAGGGATCCAAAGCACCATTATGCCCCTCCATTTGAATAGAGAAGGATGGGGACCAGTCATGACCGACATCCAGTTCAGTGTGGCTCCACTGGGTCCGTGAATTCAACCAGTGATCATTTCCCTGTACTGTGCTCAAAACTTACAAGGATTATTGGGCCCTTTATTAATTGACTGTGACATTCAGGAACACAAAACTCGATTGTGCTTCCCATTATAAGAGGGTGAGATGAAGGCTAATAATGACCCAGCTCGAACCTCCCTATGGGTCCAGTGGCTTCATAGATCCAGCCAGTGATCATTTTCCTGTATCCAAATGTGTAATTATAATGGATATACGTGATAAATGACAGAACTCTTACATCAAGTTCTTGATCTGTGGTGCAAAAGCTATTGAAATGTGGAAAGCCAAATGAAGCCACTGAAATGTCCCCACCGTCCCCTACCAAAGACGATAAATAAAAGCATTACCATATCCCAGGGGAAATGGCAAAATTTAGTGCCATCATTGAAATTTTGAAGAATGCAAAACTGGTGATGGACATGATATCCTCATTTTATTCATCACTTTAGCCCCTACAAAAACTCTATTGATTATTCACTAGGAGGACTCACAAGACTCAGAATATACTAATACTCACCGCTGTGATTTATTGCAGCAAAACAAAGCAAAATCAGCAAAGGGAAAAGGCACATGGAGCAAAATCATGATACATGATAAATGGCAGTGGACCAACGATGTGCTGGTAAACATTTAACAACAGGTTCTCCAGGGTCAAGGAACGATTGCTACATAGCATTTGCCAATTTCCAGAGTATAATGCTCCCACCATGGGTTTGACAACCAGCTCAGAAGGCTCCTGAAAATTTAACAATTGGCTCTTACAGGCCAGAACGATCCTGCTTTAGCACAAAAACAGCCACAGCCTTAACCAAATAGAAGTCTCAATTGCAGCTGCTATGGCAATGTGGCATTTTTACTAGGACAAATGGTTTGAATGTGTACCCTCCACAATTCAGATATTGCCAATGTGATAATATTAAGAGATGGAGATTTAAGTGGTAATTAGGCCATGAAGGCTCCTCCTTTGTGAATGGGATTAGGGCACTCATAAAAGAGGCTTCACACAATGTTTGGCTGGTTTGCCTGTCTCCCGTGTGAGAACGCAGCGTCCCTTCCCTCCAGAGGATGCAGCAACAAGGCACCATCTTGAAAGTAGAGAACAGACTTTATCAGACAACTGAACCTGACAGCACCTTGACTTTGGACTTCTGAGCCTCCAGAACTGTGAGAAAATAAATTTCTATTCTTTATAAATTACCTAATCTGTGGTCTTTTGTCTGGCACAAAACAGACCAAGACAATAAGTTTCATCATCACAGCCATAACTGGAATGGGCCAACTTTTTGTTTCCATTTCCATCAGAAAGAAGAATCAGAGAGCAGTTCACATTCATGTGGGATGGTTAACAATACACTCCCATGGCCATCCCACAGGGCTTCATTAACAGAGTTAACTCTCTGTTAACTGCCCTTACAGCCTCTGTCATAAGATGGTCCAAAGGGACTTGGACATTTCACTAAACACCATATTGGTCCATAACATCAGTGACATTATGTTAATCGGACGCGATTTATAAAAAGTGACAAGTGCTTTGTAGTGTCTCCGTTAGAGATATGAGCTCCAAAGATGGAAGGAAAGCCCTACGAAGATTTAGGAATTGCTGATATTAATTAAGAGTTTGTAGGCACCAAGCTAACTAAAGCATGTTAGATCATCCCTTCCAAAACAAAAGAAAATTTATTAGATCTCATACCTTTTTAAAAAGTAGTATTATGCAGGTATAATCAGCACTGTGACATGGGTCAAAGATCTATCACAGCATCTGTGACAGGAAAAAAAAAAGAATACCCTGCAAAGTTTGCAACACAACATCCCACTGAGAACCGGCACTGCCTTGTCCAAGGCTGCTCTCCCCTCGACGAGGGGACAGCCCAAACCAATGTCACTGATGTAGGGGCATAAAGGCTTAACCTTAGCTTCAATTTGGAACAATTATCAAGACCCTCCACCCCCACCACAGAAATTCCCCTGCAGAGATCTGTGGAGAATCAGCTCGGCCTTCAGTTGCAAATGCTTCTCAGATCAGTCTCCTCCTCTACCCAATGCTGCCTTCCTCACTTCTGTATAAATGCCTCTCAGTGTATCCCCCAGTAAACGTTCTGCATGCAGCTCTCCATCTCAGGGTCTGTTTCCAAGGAACCCAATCTAAAACAGCATACAATGGAACTCAAGCTCACTCTCTTTATTTGCTTTTTTCTCTTTTCTTGTGGTCAGCATCACTGTTACCTGGTAAGATTTCATCTGAAGGGAAAAATTGCAAAGCAAGAATCAGTTGACGTCTCAGTGAACTTGAAGGGACTCTTCGTGTTGTCTCATAACAAACCATTGTCTGCTAAAACTTGAACTGAAGTTTAGACCTTGCTACCAAGTCCAGTGTGGCAAATACATGTTCTTTTCACATGCTACTCGGAATGACTTCCAGCATAATTTTAAGAAGTGTTCTAAGGTCCTTTTCATCAGAAAATGAGCATAATCAATCAATCATAATTAATCAACTAAATCAATCAATTAATCAACTAAATTAATCAACTTAATCAATTAGTGATGTGAGCCCTGAGTAGGATGTAAGAAATAGTGGTTGCCTATGTGACATATGTTTGCAGAATCATTGTAGAAATTGTATATGACTATGTACTAGGAATGGGTATCAGCACAGGAAATTACTGGTATAAACCCTACAACTGCTACAGAATTGGGCATTCCAGGGAGAAGAATGGGCTGTTTTACTGGGAGCGGAACTCCTGGATTAGAAGCATGGCAAAAGAGTTCTTCCCATAAAAGAGATGACACTGCATGAATTTAACCCAAATCACTATCAGATTAGGTGGCACATGCCTCCTTGATCCCAAGGACACTGAACAGATTCTTCTAGAATTCAGAGACAGCTGGGACACCAAACACAGAATGCTTCTGAGACTGTAGTAACTGTAGTAACTGGGTTCCCAGGAGCAGGAAGGCTCACAGGATTGGCTATAGACATCACGAAGAAAGGAAAATCAGTCCTATTTGTGATCAAAAGGAATCAACTAAAAAACTGAAAGTGCTTGAGATGGAAAATCCAAAAAGATGACTTATCACAAAATCAATACATAAAAGTTCTAGCATTTAAGATATAACATAAAACAAGTAGATCTTACACTAAATGTGTGTATATGTGCATGTGGGGGCAGGCAGGGTGGATAATACAGTTTGGGAAATAACTTAGCAAAAAAATCTATATACCTGCCGAATCTCTATGGGAGGAAAATCTTTGCCAATCTTAACCTCAGATCCATTCGTCACTCTTCCTCTACTCTGGTCTTAATATAAGGGGCTGACAACTCTAAGCTACATTTTCTGTCAGGATTTGATCAATGGGAGGCACTTCTGGGAGATTTTTTTCTTCTGGGAAAAGGAAGAAACCCAGGAGTTCTTCCAGGAGAAGGAAGAAATTCAGGTATTTTACCCCCTCCTTCTGTGCCTCAGGCAACATCTCAAAAGAGACTATTTTCTCTATGGCTACAGCCGCCACATAAAAAGTGCTTCAAGCGTCCAGTTGATGCCAGCCACTGGCACCAGTAACACTGTCTCTTCCCTGCCCTTCCAGCCTAGGATGTGGGGATTTCCCATTGCTGCTCATGTCCAGGTTTCCACACTGTCCCCTGTTGGCCTTCTTAGCTCATTTGCCTCTCATATCACCAATTAATAGCATTAAACTGCCTCTGTTAAAAATACTCAAATTGTTAAAATAATAATAATAATAATCCCATTAAAAAGTGGGCAAAGGACATGAACAGACACTTCTCAAAAGATGATATACATGCAGCTAACACGCATATGAAGAAAAGCTCAACATCACTTTAGAGAAATGCCAATCAAAACCACAATGAGATACCATCTCATGCCTGTCAGAATAGTGATTATTAAAAAAATCAAGAAACAGCAGATGCTGGTGAGGTTGCAGAGAAAAAAGAACGCTTTTATACTGTTGGTGGGAGTGTAAGTTAGTTCAATCATCATGGAAAATGGTGTGGTGATTCCGCACAGACCTAAAAAACCAAACTACCATTTGACCCATATACCCAAAAGAATATAAATAGTTCTATCATAAAGACACATGCATACATGTGTTCAATGCAGCACTATTCACAGTAGCAAAGACATGGAATCAACCTGAAAAGCATAAAGAAAATGTGCTACATATACACCGTAGAATACTATTCAGCCATAAAAAAATTACAAGATCATATCCTTTGCAGCAACATGGAGGGTCTGGATGCCATTATCCTTAGCAAACTAACACAAGAGCAGAAAGCAAAATACCATATGTCCTCACTTATAAGTGGGAGCTAAATGATGAGAACATATGGACACATAGAGAGGAACACACACACTGGGTTCTAACAGAGAGTCCGCAGGGTAGGAGGAGGGAAAAATAACTAATGGGTACCAAGATTAATAACTGAGTGCTGAAATGATCTGTACAAAAAAACCCCATGACACAAATTTGCCTATATAACAAACCTCCACATACATCCCTGAACTTAAAATGAAAGTTAAAAAGAAATACTCAAATTGTTTTTCTTTCTTGCTTAGACACTACTACAAAAAAAAAAATTACTGCTGAGGAATAAAAACATTTAGTTATTGAAAAGATGAGTTTCCTGCTGCAGGTTTTCATACCACCCTCCCTTCATCTGAACCCTCCTCAGGGACCCAGCAGCTAAACCACAACATTAACATTGATCATCCAGGCCTCCAGCTCAAGATGGACATGGAGGATCCAAACAATGGCTAACTTGATAAATAGTAGAGCAAAATGCTTCAGAAACTACTAGTCAAAACAAATAGCCATCAGGATAGAAATGTCCCTACTCAAAGATGAAAAATATGATCTCTAAACAATCATTCTGTAACAAAAACACAAAGAAGGAATGTTTAGCCAGGCATGGTGGCACATGCTTTTAGTATGAGCCACTCAGGAGGCTGAGGCACGAGGAT
Organism: Callithrix jacchus; assembly: GCF_049354715.1. Classification (NCBI taxonomy): domain Eukaryota; kingdom Metazoa; phylum Chordata; class Mammalia; order Primates; family Cebidae; genus Callithrix; species Callithrix jacchus. The sequence goes on along the minus strand of NC_133514.1, from coordinate 67,812,331 downwards.
CACTTGAGCCAAGAAGTTCGAGGCTCCAGTGGCCTATTATCACCACTGCACTCCAGCCTGCATGACAGAATGAGATCCCATCTCCCCTCAAAAAAAAAAAAGAAAGATAGAAAAAGAAAAGAATAGAAAATAGTAATGAATTAAGAAGTGTGTAGATAATTCTTTAGTCTAGGAAACTAAAGAAGCTTTTAGGTGACAACTACTTTGCATTCCCAAGGTAATCAAAGAAATAAAATGAAAGATGGTTGAATAAAATATACTGGGATGAAAAGGGAATTAGAACAGTTAAGTGAAAACTATTTGATATAAATTATAGCATAGAATTTAAGGCTGTCTTAGAAGCATAATTAAATCCGTAGGATTACGATGATGAAATTTAGAGCATAGGTTTGCAGAAATCACTCAGAACAAATAGGAAAAGAATTAAAATAATTAATTACCATTTGAAATAAATGAGTACCTCTTGAAGCCTCTTGCTATATGAGCTCTGGACTAATGACACCAGGTAACCATAAAATGCCACAAACTGGGCACCATAACTCATACCCTATAGTTAAACAATGTATAACCAATCACTAACCACTGTTATTTCTGTAAAACCACTTTGAGACTTTCTGTCAAACAACTTTGCATCAGCCCACTCCTTGTTCTCTTTTGCCTTTAAAAACTTGCTTATAACTAGCTGGGCACAGTGGCTCACACCTGTGATCTCAGCACTTTGGGAGGATCACTGAGGATCTCAGCACTTTGAGTGGATCACTGAGGTCAAGAATTCAAGACCAACCTGGCCAACATAGTGAAACCGCATCTCTACCAAAAATACAAAAATTAGCCCAGCATGGTGGTGCATGCCTGTAATCCAGCTATTCAGGAAGCTGAGACAGGAGGATCTCTTGAACCTGGAAGGTGGAGGTTCCAGTGAACCAATACCATGCCACTGCACTCTAGCCTGGGCAACACAGCAAGACTCTGTCTCCAAAAAATAAAAGAAAAAGAAAACTTTGCTTATAACAAAGGCTGAAAGGAGCATTCTCCAAGGCAACTTGGAGGTGTGTCCCAGGCTATAGTCTTTAACCTTGGCCCAAATAAACTTTCTATGTTAATTTTGCCTGTTTATTTCTTTAGGTTGACGGAAGGAAGGTTTCCACCTAGACCTTAGAGAACTCATTGTATTCTGGTGAAAATTATCACCATCATTATCATCATCTCACAGCAAATGAGATTCTTATAACTCTTAGACACTTTGCATGAATCTACTGGTTAGACAGGGTTAGGCTGTTTCTGCTAGATGTTTTAAGGTCATAAAACCATTGTTCCTGTAGTATCTTTGATACTCACTTACTATGTGAGTTAAAGCTGTAACACCTGGCTACTGAGCTCCTCCAAAACCTTACACACATATTACTATGAGCTTGTCTTTATCATTAAGCATCTAATTCTGGGGGTCTAGACAAGTGACCATGGTAAGGCCTGGGAACAACACCTGGGCCTCATCCTCCTTGGACTGGCTGTGACTCTTGTACATACTGATTAGATCCTCCAGGAATTGTCTGCACTGACACATAATTAAAATTGCCTACCTCCTGGATTTTTACTGAAAATAAGGGTTACTAAGAGTAAACATTACAGCTATTATATATAATTAAAACTACTGAATACAGGAGAAATAATTCTGTATAACAAGTGTATAGGAAAAGTAGAATATGTTTTTGGTTTTTAAAAAGTTACATGAAGGCATAAAAATGTGATTTTTGTTAAAAGGAAAGTAATTTTGTCAGTTTAGAGAATTTTATAAGTTGTAAATTATAGGAGCAAATGAAAAATAAAACTAAAGGGATATAAAAAGTTAAGAAAAGAAAAAGAATGAGGCCTGGCACAGGGGCTCATACTTGTAATCCCAGGACTTTGGAAGGCCAAGGGGGGTGGATCACCTGAGGTCAGGAGTTTGAGACCAGCCTGGCCAATATGGTGAATACCCATCCCTACTAAAAATACAAAATTAGCCAGGAGTGCTGGCACACACCAATAGTCTCAGCTACTTGAGAGGCTGAGGGAGGAGAATCACTTGACCCTGGAAGGCAGAGCTTGCAGTGACACAAGATCACACCACAGCACTCTAGTCTGGACAACAGAGTGAGACTCTGTCTCAGAAGAAGAAAGAGAGGAAGAAAGAGAAGAAGGAGGAGGAAGAGGAAGAAGAAGAAGAGGAGGAGGAGGAGGAGGAAGAGGAGGAAAAAGAGGAAGAAGGAGGAGAAGGAGGAGGAAGAGGAGGAGAAGGAAAAAGAAGAAGAAGAGGAAGGAGAGGAGGAGGGGAATGAAAAAACTGTACAAGGTTATAAAAGGTTTATGGAAATCTTATTTTATATGTTAAAACTGATGGAGTTTGAATTGATTAGTTTATAAGGTTTTGTTATAATTAGCTTTAGCATTAATACACTAATGCAAATGTAAATTTTGGTTTTCTCTTTTAAACAAGACTTTTGTGTGATATTAATGAGATTTGTTTAACTTTTAAGGAAACTGCAAATAAAAAAGTGGGGAAAGAGGGAGAGACAGATAGTTTGCTTCACAGAATCTTTCTTAGGTCTTATGATTGTTTAGGAGAGTCTTACTCTACCAGAAAGTAAAGGTTTTGGTTTTTGAAATCTTGGAATTATTACTTTGACTAATTGAACAACTATTATTTTACAGTGGCATGTAAGTCTATTCTGAGCAAGAATTTTAAACCTTTGATATTTGACAAACTTTGCAACATCAAAAATTTTAAATTCTAAATTCAGTCTCTTGAACCTCTAACTAACTTTTTGGATACTAGGGCCCCTGGAAATTCAGGAGAGCTATATTAGATTTATTTGGTATGCTGAAGTCATATGGAAATCACTGTCAAATATAAAATGTTGTTTAATTTTCTTTGGGTTGTATTTGTTTAAAGGTGATATTAATATATCTTCCAAAATTGCATGCAATTTCTAAAATTCTGATACATCTTATTATATGTTATCAGTAATAATCATAATTATTATGTTAAATTTTTGTATGCCACAAAATCACCAAATTTCCTTGTTAATTGTGTCTTTAACCATGACTATTCAAACACTTTTGTTATCCACAGACAATTATTGTTTTACCTTGATTATTTTCAAAAAGTGGCTTATAATCAACAGCAGTCCAAAATTTGCTTCCTCTTTAAAGAAATTCATAGAAAAGGCTCTTACAGATACTCCTGAATACAGGTTTCTGGTTTCTGATAACTTTTGGAGATCATACCATTAGACGGAAAAAAAAGAAAAAAAACTTCCAGAATTCTAATGGAAAGCTGCTGCATTTACAGGAATTGCTCACCTAACATTAAACCAAAAAAAAAAGAAAAAAGGAAAGTTAATTACATAGGACTCACTCATAGAAGACTAACATAATTTTTCATGACTTTTTGTTTGAAACATTGCTGATTCTTCTTAGGCTTTGTTTTCCAGAATCAATAAAATGTTTGTTTTCTTTTTTTAAGCTACTTATAGCTTATAATGAGTTGGGTAAAGTACACTTTGTGAATAAAATTTGAAATAATTGCCTTTCTCTCCCCCTGATTTCTCTGGAATTTAGAAACTATTTGTTAGTATTCTTAATTTAACAATATAATTATTTGCATAAGTTCAGTAAGAACCTGTTTTCTTTGGTAACAGCACACAATAGATACTGATTATGTTACCAGGATTTTGACTGGAATGGCATATCTTCAGATGTAAACAGACTGCTTTAAGAAATTGATCCTTGAGGAATAACCACATTGTCTTCTACAATGATTGAACCTAATTTACATTCCCACCAACAGTGTTAACGCATTCCCATTTCTCTATAGTCTCAACAACAATCCCATTACTAGGTACATACCCAAAGGAATATAAATTATTCTACTATAAAGACACATGTACACATATGTTTATTACAGCACTATTTACAATAGAAAAGACATGGAATCAACCCAAATGCCCATCAATGACAGACTGGATAAAGAAAATGTGGTACATATATACCATAGAATACTATGCAGCCATAAAAAGGAATGAGATTTTGTCCTTTGCAGGGATATAGATGAAACTGAAAGCCATCCTCAGCAAACTAACACAGGAACAGAAAACCAAACACCACATGTTCTCACTCATAAGTGTGAGTTGAACAATGAGAACACATGGACACAGGGAGGGGAACAACACACACCAGGCCCTGTGAGGGGGTGGTGGTTAAGGGGAGGGAGAACATCAGGACAAATAGCTAATGCATGCAGAACTTAAAACCTAAATGATGGGTTGATAGGTGCGGCAAACCACCATGGCACATGTATGCCTATGTTACAAACCTGCATAATCTGCACATGTATCCCTTAAAGTAAAATAAAAAAATAAGAAAATTAAATAAAAGAAATTGAAGTCGATTTTATAGACCTAATAAACAGCCCTTTGGAAAAACTGGCCTGGAACCTGTCTACATGGTTTCTTTACAAGGTTCCTGGCCTGTGGTAAGTAAAGAATGTCACTTTATGATAGGATCAGAAACCTCAAGTTATTCTGAGACCTCAAAAAAAAAGAGAAATTCACCCAATTCACACGAGTATTACAGGAACCGTTTAATGACAAATCTTTGGCTTGGTTAGCCTCAAGAGGCTTTTGAAAGTCTTATCTGAAAGTCCTTATAAAAAGTTCCAGCAAACCCAATTTAAAAAGACCATGTGTGGCCAATCACTATTTTTGCCACACTTTATGCAAACAATCAGGCCAAGTAAATAAGACTAAGACTTATTTTGCAAATAAATTGGCCTATGATTTGTCATTGGTAGAAACAGGGGACTGGAGGAAAATTATGTTTCAGAAGAAAACTTTAATATACCTGTTATTAGATTCTAGCCTTGTCCATTGTTTTTGAGTTTTTATTATTTACCTAAAATTTGGACTGAATACTGAAGGTTTTACTGGCTCCAAACTAACGTTTACAAGTTTTTTTACTTAAAATCACTAAAATTAAAACTGTTTTTTTTCCTAAAGCCTTGTAAGTTAAAGCTAGACAACTCGATTTAAAAAATTTCAAAAAAAATCATCACAGCAACTTCATGTATAAACAGCCTTTATGCTGGCTGGTGTACAGACTACTCCAAAAGTTCACTGGAACACATGATACAGACTACAAACCAGAAAAAAAATCTGTCAGATTGCCACTGTCTGCTCTCACTTCATCAGAAGATGCTTCAGGCCCAACATCTAAAAATCTTAACTGGCTTCCCTCTGGATCAGAAACTAAGTTTGTAGTTTGTTCTAACCATTAGCCTTTGTTTTCCTTTTGTTTCCATAGGAATGCTTCTTATTAAATATCTGACTGCTCAAATCATACAGAGGCCTGACTTTGGTGGAAGCCCATCTGCAGCACTACTGCCTGCAATCAGACACAATATTAACTGCTAAATTGGACTACTTAATTCTCAGGACTGAGAGACTGATTCAATGGATTATAAAACAATCCACCAACCCAATATCTGGACTGTGAAACTTCTTGGGGAAGTTTCAGACTGGGGAATGTAAGGGTTCACAAATCAATATCCTAAAATGAAGGACTCAAAAGCAAAAGCTTTTTTCTAACCTTCTCCTACCCTCCTGTCTCTCAGAAACATTCTCCCCCAAGGCTATCTATAGAAACTAGAATCCCTCTTCTCCAAGGCAGGTCACAGAAACCAGAACCCCTTCTGAAAAACCAGCCATAAAACCTAAAAATATTAATCTAACTTTCCCTTTGCCTTTCTGTATAAAAACTGACCATAAAAAAAATTATCTGACCTACCATTTTTGACTATAGGTCCTAAGACTTCCATTTCAGAGGGCCCTACCCCATACCCAGAACAAAAAAAAAAAAAAAAAGAAAAGAAAAAAAGCATACTCAGAGAAGCCATAAATAATCTAGACAGACAGACCTTGCTAGGTTCCTCCACTTAGTCTATTAGCCTTAGATCATACCCTTTTTTTTTTTTCAATTATATTTCTACAGAGCAGTCCATACTTTCACCTAACCATAAAAATGGAAAACTTTCCCTGTATCTAGGGGTTTTCATTGTGGAGGCTCCCATGTATTCATGTTAAATAAATTTACATGCCTTTTCTCCAATTAATTTGCCTTGTGCAAATTGATTTTTCAGTGGAACGTCAGAGGGCCAAGGGGAAAGTTTCTTGGCCCCTACATATGTTTACATCACTCATCTTTATTTGTGTGTGTGTGTGTGTGTGCATGTGTGTGTGTGTGTAAATCTACGAGTTCATGCTGGTACCTCCAATTTTAATCCAACACTACAGGGTTTATTTTATCCAAGATTACCATATAAAATACAAGATGCCCAGTTAAATTAGAATTTCAGATAACAACTTTCTAGTATACATCTGTCCCAAATAGTGTCCTGTATTTTTATTTGCTAAATTTGGAACCCTGATTCTAGTCATCTCTATTTCCATATTCCCGACAATAAGAGATCCAACTCCAATTATCCTCAAGGCATTTCACAGTCTTCAAAAACATAGCAATTCACTTAACACAGCCTCCTTGTCCACAGGCCTTGATCCCTGCTTGGCATACCTACTTCATTCTGGCCTGCTAATCATTTTCAATGGTGAATGGAGGAGGGGAAGGAAGAAAGAAAATAGTTTTAAAGAATGAATAGGCTAGAGGAAGGGAAACATGGTAACTGCAGTAGCAAACAACCCCAAAGCTCAATAACTTCCCCCAACAAACATTTACTCCGCTTGCAGGTCTTGAGGTGGGCTGCAGTTCTGCTGTGCTCAGCTGAGCTCTGACGGCTCCTTATGTCTTCTCATTCCATGTCTCAAGCTGAAGGGGCAACCACCATCAGGACATTCTTGTGCCAGAGGACAGAAGCTCCAGGGACAAGCCAAACTCATGGTGTGTCTTAAGCCTCTGATCAAAACTGGCCACTGTTCCTTCCATCTACACTACATTGGTCAAAACAACCAACCCCATAGCAAAGCCCAAAGTCAATATGGCAGAAAAGGAAAGTATACTCTGCCTGCTATAAAATACAGCTAAGTGGGGAAGTGGATAAATACTTGAGAACAATAATGCAATGTATCACCATTGCAAGTTAAATAAAAACAAACACAACCAACATAACAATTATACATAAAGAATAAAGCATCAATGCAAAAACAAAAAACAAAACCCCTCATGCTGAATCAAAAACTGAACTCAACTGAATTGTGTATAAAAGAAAAACACCTAAAATAAAATAACTCAGGATGCTTGAAAGGGAAAAAATGATTGTAAAAAGAGCAAAGAAGCATGTTATTATTGTCTAAAAATTTGGCCCCATATCCCCGTGCAGAACTCTCTATTTCATCAAGCAATTACCTTTTTTCTTTTTTTTTTTTATGAGATGGAGTCTTGCTATGTCACCAGACTGGAGGGCAGTGGTACAATCTCAGCTCACTGCAACCTCCACCTCCCAGGTTTAAGCAATTCTTCTGCCTCAATTTCACGAGTAGCTGGGACTATAGGTGTGCACCACCACACCTAGCTTTATTTTATTTTTATTTTTATATTTGTATTTTAGTAGAGACAGGGTTTCACCATGTTGTCCAGGATGGTCTCAATCTCCTAACCTCATGATCCACCTGCCTCAGTCTCCCAAAGTGCTGTGATTACAGGTGTGAGCCACTGCACCCAGCTAATCAAGCAATTACTTAATCTAAAAGTCAAAGGGGTCTCCTCCCCCAACAAACCAAATACCAAATTTCAAATCCCTTTTTTAAAAAAGTTCAAACCCACATTCAGCAGTAATTGAAATTACAGATAAGAGATTAGACATAGGTATATACTATATAGAGACTGTATTAATATATTTTTATAACATTTACAAAAATTGAACTATATTATACTACAGAAAAAGAATAAATTCCAACTAATAAGTGTTCTTCAGACCATATTCACTAACCACAAGAGGAAAAAAAAAACAGATACAAATACATTAATGTTATAGAAAGAAACAAGGAAAGAGACCCACTCCTGAGAGATCAGAACATTCAAATTTCACTGGTAAAGGGTAAAAAAAGCAAAACCACACTTGTAGAATATTTAAGAGAATAACAATAATGGGAACACTACATATATATGCTAAAGCTGGCATTTCTAATTAAAGAGGAAAAGACATTGGAACAATTAGCCAGCCTTCTGGGAGACAAAAAGTAAATTTGATTCCTTGCTGCATAATTCTTTAAGCTAGATGAATTCCAGATGGATTAAAAATTAAAATATAAAGAAGAGAATTCATACTTAGCCATAGATTTATTTTTACATTTTAGGGGTGGCCAAGACCTTTTTTTTATGTTGAACCAAAAGCAGAAACTAAATAGATAACATTGGTATATTACACATCATTGAAATTTAAAGTTCTGCAGAGAAAACAAAATGGCTAAAAGAAATTAAATTCTGAGGGAGATACTGCTAAAATTTTAAAATGAAATGTTTAACAGCCCTAATATGCTAAAATGATCATATAAGTCTATACGAAAATATTGAAACCCAACCAAATGAAAATGCAAATTACATAAACACTTTAGAAGTGAAAAAAATTAAAATTTTCAGTAAGTATAAAAAGAGATGTTTGGCCTGGGTAGTTATGTATGCTTAAGTCTGCATGGCCATGTGTGTAAATCCACAGGAAAATGTCTGGAAAGATAGAAAATGTCTAGGAAAGAAAGATGTTCTTTGGTGTTTTCCAGATATCTACAATAAATGGTTTTTTAAAAATCAATAGTTTTTAAACAATGAATGTTATAGCTCCTAAAAGTAATAGTCCCATACAATGAGGCCCTCATAATTGTTGCAAAGTTTAGGGATCCCAGTTTTATTTTTCAGGAATAAAGCAGGGGCCCCATAATAAATGCAGAGTACTGAGCAATCCACTCCACAGATTCTATAAACCAGGGACAGAAAGAAAAATACTGCATGATCTAAATAATATGTTGAATCTAAAAGTACTGAACTCATAGAATTAGAGTTGAATGAGGGTTGGCAGGACGGGAAATGGAGAGATATTGATCAAAAGGTAGAAAGTTTTAGTTAGATGGGAGGACTAAGTTTTAGTGATCTATTGTATAGCATAGTGACCATAGTTAATCATGGTGTATTGAATATTTCAAAATTGCTCAAAAAGTAGATTTCAAATGTTCTCACTACAAACAAATTAAGTATGTGAGGTGATGGGTATGTTAATTACCTTGATATAATAATTCCACAATGTATACATCAATCAAAATATCACATTGTACTTTGTAAATATACACAATATTTGTCAAAGTAAACATTTACAAAAAATTTAAAGTAAGAGTGGAGCTGTTTATGCAGTATCCAAGCCTTGACTAACAATTCCTGCTCAACAAATATTATGGGGCACCTTCTAATACCAGGCATGAGAGGAGATGAAGAGGAACAAGACAGAGCCCCTCTCTTCATGGAGCCCACAGCCTAAAAGAAAGATGCAGTGAATATACAATGTGACGTGTGCAATGACAGGCCCAGAGGGAAGAGGGTATGAAGGAGAGTGACCAGCTTTCTCAGTTGACCAGGGACTGAAGGGACATGAGACTTTCAGTGCTAAAACCAGGAAGTCCTACCCAAACCGGAACAAGATGATCACCCCAGAGTGAGGACTGGGGCAGCTTCCAAGCTCAGGTTCATCCTAAGTGGTGTTCTGAAAGATAACTGGGTATATTTTTAGGAGGCAGAAGTCCTGCCCCATGGTTTCATCCTTGCCCAGATCTTTGTTGGGAAGGGAAAAGATTATGTGGAGAATAGAATCAGGTTTGCAGCAGATCATTTGCTGCTTTGGGGATTACCAAAGCACTTTCAGAAATGAGATGAAAATGGATTCTAACCTTGACAGAGGTCTCGAATCTTGCTTCCTATAAAGAAGCTGGGCTGGGCGCGTGGTTCAGGCCTGTAATTCCAACACTTTGGGAGGCTGAGGTAGGCGGATCATGAAGTCAAGAGATCGAGACCATCCTGGCCAACATGGTGAAACCCCATCTCTATTAAAAATATAAAAATTAGTGCATGCCTGTAGTCCCAGCTACTTGGAAGGCTGAGGCAGGAGAATTGCTTGAACCTGGGAGGTGGAGGTTGCAGTGAGCCAAGATCACACCACTGCACTCCAGCCTGGCAACAGAGCGAGACTTGATCTCAAAAAAAAGTCCCCCCAAAAAAGAGTGAGGGAGGACTTTCGCCAAGATGGCCAAATAGGAATAGCTCCAAAATGCAGTTCCCAGTGAGATAGATGCAGCAGGTAAGTGATCTCCACATTTCCAACCAAGGTAACAGGTTCATTTCAATGGGACTGGTTGGACAGTGGGTGTAACCCAAGGAGGGCGAACTGTGTCAGGGCAGGCAGCTGCCCCACTGGGGAAGTGCAACTTCCCCAATCCTCTCCTGGCCTGAGGATTGGAGACTTTACCCCAGCAAGTTGGGGAATTTACCACCCTCAGCACTCTGGTTCAGATACTGTGCTTCTCCCATGGCCTTTGCAACCCACAGTCTAGGAGAACAATGCCAGGCTGAAAAGCGCTGCAAGTTACCAACACAGATCTAAGTGGCAGCTCCAGCCGGCCTGGCGCCGCAAGTTGTTGGCACAATTGGGGCCTAAGTTTTGACTAGCACTGAGAGCACCTGCAGAATGAATCTATCTGCCCCCCAAAAAAGAGGGAGAGCTGAAAGCAGGGATACAGGTGATATGGCTTGGCAGGTCCCATCCCCACAAAGACCAGCAAACTGGAGCCCTCTCACTTCAGAGTTTCGCAGCCAGTACATCAGTTCCACCCCAGATGAACAAGGTCGATGGCGGGGAGGGCATCCGCCATTATGAAGGTGGGTCTAATCTCACCTGTGTAAATAAGAGCCAGAGGAAGCCTACACAGCAGCCAGGCTGAGTCTGAGGCAGCCCAGCAGTGCCTCTGCAGGCAAACAAGGGACACAATGCCTCCTCAAGTAGCCCCTGACCCCTGGATAACCAAAACAATACCTCACACAGGAGAGCTCTGGCTGACATCTGGCAGGTACCCTTCTGGGACAAAGATATTAGAGGAAAGATCAGGCAGCAATCTTCACTGCTCTGCAGCCCCCATGGGTGATTCCCAGGCAAGAAAGGTCTGGAGTGGACCTCCAGAAGTCCTACAGCAGAGGGGTCTAACTGTTAGAAGGAAAGGGAAAAAGCAAAAAGAATTAGTTTCAACATCAACAGAAAAAAAGATCCACTCAGACACCCCATCCAAAATCACCAACTTCAAAGACCAAAGGTAGATAAATCCATGAAGATGGGAAGAAACCAGTTCAAAAAGGATAAAATTATCAAAGACCAGAACACCTCTCCTCCTTCAAAGGATCACAACTCCTCATCAGCAAGGGAACAAAACAGGATAGAGAATGAATTTGACAAATTGACAGAAGCAGGTTTCAGAAGGTGGGTAATAACAAACTTCTCTGAGCTAAAGGAACATGTTCTAACCGAATGTAAAGAAACTAAAAACCTTGAGAAAAGGTTAGACGAAATGCTAATGAGAATAACCAGCTTAGAGAAAAACATAAACAACTAGATGAAGCTGAAAAACATAGCACAAGAACTTTGCAAAGCATACATAAGTTTCAATAGCCAAATCGATCAAGCAGAAGAAAGGATATCAGAGATTGAAGATTGACTCAATGAAGTAAAATGAGAAAGCAAGATTAGAGAAAAAGGAGTGAAAAGAAATGAACAAAGCCTCCAAGAAATATGGAATTATGTGAAAAGACCTAATTTATGCTTCATCGGTGTACCTGAATGTGATGGGGAGAATGAATCCAAGCTGGAAAACACTCTTCAGGATATTATCCAGGTGAACCTCCCCAACCTAGCAAGACAGGCCAACATTCAATCAAGGAAATACAGAAAACACCACAAAGATATTCCTCAAGAAGAGCTACCCCAAGGCACATAATTGTCAGATTCACCAGGGTTGAAATGAGGGAAATAATGCTAAGGGCAGCCAGAGAGAAAGGTCAGGTCACCCACAAAGGGAAGTCCATCAGACTCACAGCTGATCTCTTGGCAGAAACCCTACAAGCCAGAAGAGAGTGGGGGCCAATATTCAACATTCTTAAAGAAAAGAACATTCAACCCAGAATTTCATATCCAGCCAAACTAAGCTTCATAAGTGAAGGAGAAATAAAATCTTCCACGGACAAGAAAATCCTGAGAGATTCTGCTGCCACCAGACCTGCCTTACAAGAGCTCCTGAAGGAAGCACTAAGCATGGAAAGGAACAACCACTATCAGCCACTGTAAAAACTTACCAAATGGTAAAGACCAATGATGCAATGAAGAAAGTGCATCAACAAATGGACAAAACAATCAGCCAGTAATGGCAGTATCAAATTCACATATAACAATATTAACATTAAATGTAAATAGCCTATAAATGTAATCCATCACATAAACAGAACCAAAGACAAAAACCACATGTTTATCTCAATAGATACAGAGAAGTCCTTTAACAAAATTCAACATCCCTTTATGCTAAAAACTCTCAATAAACTAGGTATAGATAGAACGTATCTCAAAATAATAAAAGCCACAGCCAATATCATACTGAATGGGCAAAAACTGGAAGCATTCCCTTTGAAATCTGGCCTAATCAAAAGACACAGACTGGCAAACTGGATAAAAAGTCAAGACCCATAGGTGTGCTGTATTCAGGAGACCCATCTCACATGCAAAGACACACATAGATGCAAAATAAAGGGATAAAGGAAGATTTACTAAGCAAATGGAGAGCAAAAAAAAGCAGGGGTTGCAATCCTAGTCTCTGATAAAACAGAATTTAAACTAGCAAAAATCAAAAGAGCCAAAGAAGGGCATTACCATTAATCCTTTAATTATAAAAGGATTAATGCAACAAGAAGAGCTAACTATCCTAAATATATATGCACCCAATACAGGAGCACCCAGATACATAAAGCAAGTTCTTAACAACCTACAATGAGACATAGATTCCTGCACAATGATAGTGGGAGAATTTAACACTCCACTGTCAATACTAGACAGATCAACAATACAGACAATCAACAAGGATATCCAAGACTTGAAAGCAGATCTGGACCAAGCAGACCTAATAGACATATACAGAATTCTCCACCCCAAATCCACAGAATATACATTCTTCTCAGCACCACATTGCACCTACTCTAACATTGACCACATAATTGGAAGTAAATCACTCGTCAGCAAATATAAAAGAACAGAAATAATAACAGTCTCTCAGACCACAGTACAATCAAATTAGAACTCAGAATTAAGAAACTCACTCAAAACCACACAACTACATGGAAACTGAACAACCTGCTCCTGAATGATGACTGGATAAACAATGAAATGAAGGCAGAAATAAAGATGTTCTTCAAAACCAGTGAGAATGAAGACACAACATAACAGAATCCCTGGGACATATTTAAAGCAGTGTCTAGAGGGAAATTTATAGCAATAAATGCCCACGTGAGAAGCAAGGAAAGATCTAAAATTGACACTCTATATTCAAAATTGAAAGAACTAGAGGAGCAAGATTTTAAAAGCTCAAAAGCTAGCAGAAGACAAGAAATAACTAAGATCAGAGCAGAACTAAAGGAGATAGAGACACAAAAATCCCTTCAAGAAATCAATAAATCCAGGAGCTGGTTTTTTGAAAAGATCAACAAATAGACAGACCACTAGCCAGACTAATAGAAAAGAGAGAAGAATCGAATAGATGCAATAAAAGAAATGATAAAGGGGATATCACCAATTTCACAGAAATACAAACTACTGTCAGAGATTACTACAAACAACACTATGCACATAAACCAGTAAATGTGGAAGAAATGGTTAATTCCTTAACACTTGTGCCCTTCCAAGAGTAAACCAGGAAAAAGTTGAAACTCTAAAGAGACCAATAACAAGGTCTGAAGTTGAGGCATTTATAGTCTACCAACCAAAAAAATTCCAGGTCCTGATGGATTCACAGCTGAATTCTACCAGACATACAAAGAGGAGCTGGTACCAAACAATATAAAAAGAGGGAATCCTCCCTAACTCATTTTATGAAACCAGCATCATCCTGATACCAAAACCTGGCAGAGACACAACTAAAAGAGAAAACTTCAATTCAATATTCATGAATAACATCAATGCAAAAATCTTCAATAAAATACTGGCAAACTGAATGCAACAGCACATTCATCACAATCAAGTAGGCTTCATCCTGGGGATGCATGGCTGGTTCAACATATGCAAATCTATAAATGTAATCCATCACATAAACAGAACCAAAGACAAAAACCACATGTTTATCTCAATAGATACAGAGAAGTCCTTCGACAAAATTCAACATCCCTTTATGCTAAAAACTCTCAATAAACTAGGTATAGACAGAACGTATCTCAAAATAATAAAAGCCACAGCCAATATCGTACTGAATGGGCAAAAACTGGAAGCATTCCCTTTGAAATCTGGCACTACACAAGGATACCCTCTCTCACCACTCCTATGCAATATAGTATTGGAAGATCTAGCCAGAGCAATCAGGCAAGAAAAAGTAATAAACGGTATTCAGTTAGGAAAGGAGGAAGTCAAATTGTCTTTATTTGCGGACAACCTGATTGTATGTTTAGAAGACCCCATCATCTCAGCCCAAAATCTCCTTAAACTGATAAGCAACTTCAGCAAAGTCTCGGGATACAAAATCAATGTGCAAAAATCACAAGCATCATTCCTATACACCAATAACAGACTAAAGAGAGCCAAATCAAGAACAAACTACCATTCACAATTACTACAAAGAGAATAAAATACCTAGGAATACAACTAACAACAGATGTAAAGGACCTCTTCAAGAACTACAAACCACTGCTCAATGTAAAAATAAAGGACACGAACAGATGGAAAAACATTCCATGCTCATGATTAGGAATAACCAATATCATGAAAATGGCCATACTGCCTAAAGTAATTTATAGATTCAATGCTATCCCCATCAAGTTACCATTGACTTTCTTCACAGAACTGGAAAAAAACACTTTAAACTTCATATGGGATCAAAAGAGAACCCACATGGCCAACACAATCCTAAGCAAAAAGAACAAAGCTGGAGGCATCAGGTTGCCTGACTTCAAACTATACCACAAGGCTACAGTAATCAAAACAGCACAGTACTTGTACCAAAACAGAGATATAGACCAGTGGAACAGAACAGAGACATCAGAAGTAACACCACACATCTACAACTATCTGATCTTTGACAAACCTAATAAAAACAATCAATGGAGAAAGGATTCCCTGTTTAATAAATGGTATTGGGAAAACTGGCTAGCCATGTGCAGAAAGCTGAAACTGGACCCCTTCCTTACACCTTACACTAAAATTAACTCCAGATGGATTAAATATTTAAACATAAAACCTAGCACCATAAAAACCCTACAAGAAAACCTAGGCAATACCATTCAGGACCTGGGCAATACCATTCAGGACATAGGCATAGGCAAGGACTTCATGACTAAAACACCAAAAGCAATGTCAACAAATGTCAAAATAGACAAATGGGATCTAATTAAACTTAAGAGTTTCTGCACAGCAAAAGAAACAATCATTAGAGTGAATCAGCAAGCAACAGAATGGGAAAAAATTTTTGCAATCTGCCCATCTGACAAAAGGCTAATAACCAGAATCTACAAAAAACTAAAGCAGATTAACAAGAAAAAAACAAACCCATTCAAAAGTGGGCAAAGGATATGAACAGACACTTTTCAAAAGAAGACATATATGTGACCAATAAACATATGAAGAAAATGTTCATCATCACTGGGCCTTAGAGAGATGCAAATCAAAACCACATTGAGATACCATCTCACGCCAGTTAGAATGGCAATCATTAAAAATCTGGAGACAACAGATGCTAGAGAGGATGTGGAGAAATAGGAACACTCTTACACTGCTGGTGGGAGTATAAATTAATTCAACCATTGTGGAAGACAGTGTGGCGATTCTTCAAGGATCTAGAAATAGAAATTCCATTTGACCCAGCAATCCCATTACTAGGTATATAATCAAAGGATTATAAATCATTCTATTTTAAAGACACATGTACACATATGTTCATTGCAGCACTGTTTACAACAGCAAAGACCTGGAACCAACCCAAATACCCATCGATGATAGACTGGAAAAAGAAAATGTGGTACATATACACCATGGAATATTATGCAGCCATAAAAAACAATGAGTTCGTGTCTTTTGTAGGGACATGGACGAATCTAGAAACCATCATTCTTAGCAAACTGACACAAGAACAGAAAACCAAACACCGTGTGTTCTTACTCATAGGCGGGTCTTGAACTATAAGAACACATGGGCACAGGGAGGGGAACATCACACACTGGGGTCTGTTGCGAGGTGGGGGTTAGTGGCGTGACAGTGGGAGGTGGGGAGGTTGGGGAGGGATAACACTGAAAGGAATGTCTGATGTAGATGACAGGGGATGGAGACTGCAAACTACCATGGCACATGTGTACCTATGCAATAGTCCTGCAAGATCAGCACATGTACCCTAGAGCTTTAAAAAAAAAAAACGGGGTCTCAAATAAATAAATAAATAAATAGGCTGAGCCAGAGCCAGGCATTGTCCATGATGTATGGGCCTGCTGTTCCTCTTGGAGAACATCGGGTGTAAGGTCCCCATGCTGCACAACTATGACAAGGCTACAGTAATCAAAACAGCATGGTACTGGTACCATGCAAGGAGCTGCACTCACTTGGACGGCAGCTGCCCCTGTGAGGAGTTAGGTAGGATGCCCTTCAGGTTCTGTAGGATATTGAGAACTTCTTTCCTGCAATCTAGGGGAGTTTCCTGGAAGAGCCCCATAGACACCACATCCGACTCTTAGTAACCCACTCATCCTTGCCCATGGAGGGGTCCTCTCTTTGCAGAGAAATAAAGACAAAGCAAGTTCCTCCACTCTGCCTCTGGAGAAGAGAACAGATTGATGTAAGCACCAGGAGTGATTCAAGGCCAAGCAAAAGCCAGGGAGGAAACTAAGCACCAGCCGGTGGTGACCTGTTCAGTAGGTAAACTGAGAGCAGAGTCTGGGTGGACAGTGAGTCACAGAAGTGGGGCTTCATGGGACACTCCAGGAGAGTTACAAGGCAGCCAGCTCTACAGAAGCAGGAATATAGAGACAGCTGGCCACAAGGTACGAGGGTTCCAGCTGCAATCCCAGGGCTCCATGACACCGTATTCACCCAGCATTACTACTGATCCACAATATGGACAGGGACTTGCATCCCTGGCATCTTGAAGAGGCCACTTGGCCTCTGACCGTTACACTGTGACCACACAGTTACTGAAAGAGTAAAGTGAGCTCCTATGTTTTCTGTTTTTAAAGGGCAAACAAATTCAGTGATGTTCCAGGCCTTTTTGCCAAGTCATTTCCCATCCCAGCATGCCTACCGCACTAACACTAAAATTATGGTGAGTTTGCTATTTCATGAAAGAAAGCTCTGTCATTTCTATGACTTCCTCTGAGACTCATCCTCCTGTAATCAGAGAGGACAATAATGTCCCCTCATTTCTGATTGGACAGTGCCATTCCCTGGGAATATCAGAAAGCAACAGGTCAGAGTTTCTGGCGCGGGAAAAGACTCCCCTGGGATATGTTTCAAAAGCTACAATAGCATCCCCACCTCCTCACCACCCCCATCCCCTATCACCCTTACCCCCCATCAAATCAAGCCAAGATTTGCTTACACATTGTTGAAGAGAACAAAGGTGAGTGTGTACTGAGGGACACTTAGGGACTTCTCTGATCTGAAATATATTGCAGCCATCTGCCAGGCCAGGTGGTTCCAGCGTGGCCCAGATCAGCCTCCTAAATACTTGCTATCAGCAAACCACTGAATGTGCTCCATCCCTCCTGAGTTATACTCTGCTCTAGGGCTTTGCAAAATGGGCCCTTTGGAATACTAGTCCTCTGAGGTGCCCTCCATCAAAAAGAGCTTCTTGACCACAGGAGGCTGGGCAAACGGCCTACTGGGCCCCGAGCTCTGAGCCCAGGGCGACCAGCCAAAGCTGCAGTCTAGCTGCACTCCCCGTCTTTCAGGAGAAGGAAGAGGCAAGCACACTGTGACCCATCTCCGCTGTTTTCATGGGAAGGACCTGTGTATGTTTCCTGAAAATACAGTGTATTTTCCGGGGACAGAAAGAAATAGGACCCAACTCAGAAGGTTCCAGAGGCTTAATCCACTGACCCGACTATTTGCAGAGCTGTGGGCGGAGTGAAGGGAACGCCCAAGGAGGGGTTGAGGCACCAGGAGATTAGGCCATGGGAAGTCTTGGCCACACTAGGTCACCATGGGAAGTCTTGGCCACACTAGGTCAAAGGCAGGGGCAGGAGAGAGCTTCCCCCATGAGGCCAGTGAAGGCTGGAGCCATGGGAAGGGGCTGCCCACGGGAGGTGCCATCCGAGCCAGACCCGGCTCCTCCAGAAACACACCATCAAAGAGGGAGGGAGGTTGGTATAGAAGAGAAGGGTCCCTGTGGTGCCCTCTGCAGCAGCAAGCTTCCTGGGGACAGAGCTGGGAGGAAGACGTGGGCGTGGAGCCTGCAGGAGCTGGGATGCAGCCAGCAGGGACTAGCCAGAGCAGAGCTTATGCATTAGCAACAAAGAAGCAAAGCATGAAAAGCATGCCGTTTCCGTGAGACTCTTAAAAGTGCTATTTTCTTTTGAATGTTTTAAGAATAAAGGGGGAGGGGACCTACTCCTAAGCGTCCTCAATGAGGTAAGAATGTTGAGTTGTGCTGTCACCCTTGTCGTCTGCAATTTCTGTCCTGAGGAAAGCAGTGGGAAGCACTGAGACCACGTTTCCCTTTGTAGAACGGTTGCCCTTTTGTGCTGGCAGGGACGTGGTTGCACGCAGAAGGCACCTCTCTGTCATCCTTCCCTAAGGACAGTGAACTGTGCCAGCTCTGGGCCCTGAACACTTCTGAGAGCCAAAGGCTTTATTCACCTTCAGGCAGAGGCAATACCCCGGTGGTATTGAGCACTGCATCATGTTGGAAACGAAAAAATCCAACCTCTTTCCGTTGGTTTCTATCTCTTCATGTCTTGAAATTTACATTTCATTGCAATAAGAAAAAAGAAATCAAAGGAGAGCCTGCCCAGGGAGGACCGTTGCCCCTAATTTTGGTGGCTCATGAAACACCCCTTCGTGGAAATCTAAAAGGTACTTCATTAAAATCTCTAAGTAGTCCTCCAGAAAGAAACCTGTCTAGCTCTGCTTAATCCAGGATTTCCCATACTGAAGTAAAACTAGAACCCTTTTTATTGTTAAATTGGAGTACACTTTGGAAAGTACTGTGATCTGTAAGCCATGTTTCTGCGGTCTGTGTTTAGCAGGAGACTTAGCGGTGCAGGCATCCTTTCAGGCAGCTAAAGAGTACAGCTAATAAGACAATGCTCAAGGCAAGAAGGAAAAGTTATCAGAAAGCAAATTTACCAGAAGGGAGGAGATTGGCCTCACAGCCTGCTAAAAAAGAAAGGGTTTGGTAATCTGCATTTAGTCCACTTGCATTTAAGGTGACATAGGCACACCCACACATACAAGAAGTAGTTTGCCTGATCCTAACAAGAAAGATCTCTAAAAGAAATCTGAGACAGATGTGGGAGAAGCAGAGAAAAATGGCACTTTAGGAAGCCGTGGTGCCAACAGCTTTTCGGAAGTGGCTGCCATAAATTGTGTGTGGCGTGCAGCAAGGCTGTTTACCGACAGGAGCAAAACACAAATGGGCGGCAGCAGGTGGCAAGGACACCTGAGGAGAGCCGTGACCAAGGGAGAACCTGAAAGTCCAGGAACAGTGTTTTAAATCCGATTCCACGAACAACGGAGAGCCATCGAGCCTTTGGAGAATTTTGAAAATGAAAATAATGTGTACTGCAGTGCACAGGATGGCTTGGAAGAGGACCAGATAGAGTTCAGAGCGCCAGTGAGGAGATTATACTAGTCCTCATTAAAGAAGGCTGACAGCAAAACTAAGGCTGTGACCTTGGAGCTAGAGAGGCAGGCATGGAGCTGAGAAGTAACAAAGCTAGAAACTGTCTTACTGGTAAATTGTTACAAGGGACTAAGGAAACAAGAAAGTTGAAAATGAACTAAATTTATGAGCCTGGTAGGGAATGAGCCTTTAGACTATAATCTACTCCAGCTTGAATTTCTTGGCACTCCTTCCTCTCTATCTTAGTGCTTCATTATACTGGGGTCAGCTGGCTTCTATGCTCCAACACCTTCTGTGCTCATCAGCGCCAATGCTAGAAACAAAGGTGGCTGGGTGAAGAAAATATAGCCAGAAATAATAGAAACCCAATGATAAAGGAAGGTGGGAATGAATTATCTGGAGCTAAAAGAAAATGAAAAGGAGGCCTAATGATAACCTTATAAAGCCAAACTACAAGTCAGTTGTATCCCATGATCTGGGGTCCAAAATCCTTCCTGGACCTCAGAGCTGAGCTTCACAGCAGCCCTGTCTCTACTTTAAAGACTGAAAAGCTCAGCTGTCATTCTAAATGACCCTGAAATACATCGGTGCACAAGTGAATGATGTTTAAATAATCTTCTGCCCATGCCTGAAGAACATCTCTGTCCATGCCAGCATCTCACAAGCACATTCCAATAGTGCCTAAACTCAATAGCATCATAGAATCTAAGAAGCATTAACTCGAGTTCAGCTTCATACTGAAACAGATGGAGGCTGACCTGAGCTGGGTGAGGCAGGAGAAGTACCTGTCCTGGTCTGTGAGTCATTATTGTACCAGCACATCTTCATTATTAGCCCGAAGCCCCTTCATTCATCAAATTGTTGGTGTTCACCAGGCCATTTTCCTGGTAACCCAAACTCAAAAGCTGGTGGTCATCATTGACCTCTCCCTCTTCTTCATTCAAGTTTTATTAGTTCTGTACCCACAATGTTACTGATAATTTTTTTTCTCCTTTCTGTTTTCACAGAGCACATCCAATAAATACAGGCTCCCATCATTTTCATCATGTCCTATTGCTGTGGCATCCAAAAATGGTTTTCGTGACCTGCTTCTTGTCCCCCAAGTCCACTATAACTACCTAAAGCCAGAATAACTACCTCAAGCACAGTTAAGGCCAAGCACATCTGGTTCAACCATAATTGCCTGATTCCAAAATGTCCAAAGCCCTCTTTGCACAAGATATATTTGCATGGCATTAAATGTTACCACTGTATGTGCCAACATAGTTCTTTCAACATATTATTGAAAGACGTATCTCCCCCTTGACTACACTCTTCACCACAAATATACTTCCATTGTTTCCTATTTGGCTTGATGACATTATTTATATATCGCATGGCTTTTTCAAAAACATAAGAACTCACAAGTAGAGAACTATTATTATCTACCTGTCAAAAATCTTGCCGACATCAAAGCCAGAGCCCTTCTCTAATCCCAGGCACTTCTGCTAAATCCCTTTTTTTAAAAGTAATTTCTCTCTCTTTTGACCTCTATGGAAGGTTTCAACACAATCTTCATTGTTCAAGTTAATTACATTCCTATCTCATCTCCCCTATTTGAACATAAGCCCCCTGAGGGCCAAAGCAGTGCCTTACTTATCCTCACACCCTCATGTCTCTTAGCTTAGTGCCCTGCTTGACAAATGTTTACTGGTTAGTGATCAAATAAACAAACAGTCTTAGTTAGAATCTACACCCCCTTAGCAAACTGGAAATAAATGGAGAATATGGAACATCAATGGGACGCATCACTCCAGCTGCTGCTCCAACACTGTTAATTACACTATACTTTTATTGAGCAATTCAGTGGTAATTCTTGCCGCTATTCCTCCTTAATAAGATCCATTGTGCACCATAAAATAGTAACTGGGATGCAGTTTGTATTCCACATGCATCACATTTCTTTTTAGCAGGTTCTTCCATATCCATAATCTCATCATTATTACTATTACCCTCAGAAGACAGTTGACTTGCATTAATCAGTCCTGCTGCCATTCCCTTGCCAGATTTTCTGTAGTTTTATTGTGCTTTTGGACATTTTAATTAACTTGAAAAATTAATTTTAAAATCTTACCTTATTAATGCTCTGCTCCCTTGGAAATCCCTCCTTCTTGTTTATTATCACTGACCATTTGAAGATGAGGTCATTAGTGATTAAAGCACCAGACAACTTCCACGCCCATCCTGCTGCAGATTCTGTGCTATTTTTAAATGGGATGTGAATGATAACCCCAACTTTTAAGCAGGTGGGGAGGCAGTTCTGTTGCTTGGGGAGTTAAAAGACTTATAATTTCAATTATGCCATAACATTTACTCCGCAACCACTGCTCTCTACAGAATCTCAACAACGTTCGTTTATTAATACCATATACAGAGGTAAGTTTTGTTTTACCCAGTTGACAAACTGAAATGAGTAAGGCGCCAGACTTGGTGACTCAAGAACACTGACACAAAGCCAAATAAGCAAGATGCATCAGATAAAACTAACTGGTTGATTCTCAATGCTCTATCTGGACCCTAAGAAAATAACCGGATGGTCATTGAACAACGTGAGTTCTTCATTTTCTAAACAAGAAATGAAGGCTAACTCCAATCGACTGGCAGTGGCTTCTTGAGCATTATAATGCAAGTGTGAGGTTGTATTGGAACCTGCCGGAAAGTATCCTTATCAGTGAGAGCTGCCTGCTATTTGGATGGGATTCGTGAATGACGGCATCATATCTGTCTTCCCCATTATAAAGGCTGGATACCCTTTTAATATAATTTACAGTAGTGATTCTCAATTTCTAATTATGAGGATATACTCTTAATTTTAGAAAAAGGGCAGACTCACAAAGTCTTGATGTAGAAAGGACTGACAAAAAGCTAGTGTGGGTTCAGTAATTATTTCACAGGAATCCTTGTTTTACAGATAGTAACTGCTTCTCCATTTAGAACACACGGTCCACATGTTGCACAGGATATATTATGTGCTCAGTTTATGGACAATTCTTGATATGCCCATGTATTTGCACCCTTCTTGTCTAGGGCAAAACCACTAATTTCAGTAATAAGACTCAAGACATGAACATTCAAACCGAAACATGAATGTCTAACTTGGAACATTTTCAAACATTTGAACGTTTTCAAATGGAGACTTATTTTTGCTTTGATTCTATTTGTAGAATGATAGAAAAATAGAGAACTATTCTATCCAGCTGCCTCCAGTCTAAGCTAAACATAGCAAGGTATCTAAGGTACCTGTTGATTGGAATGAGCAGACAACCCTGTAAAACTAGTTTGTTACAAGGATATTTTAGAAATACAGAGTAATAAGATGAGACCAATTTGCAAACAGTATGGCCTGTAATTCAAGTTCCTATCATGTCATTTACTGGCTGGCATTCTTAAGGAACTCATCTACCATCTCAGAGCCTTGGTTCCTTCATTTATAATATTAAGTGTCTGGATCATAAGGATATTGAAACTATTAGATGCACATCAAGAAATTTGTGTAGAAATTTGCCCCATACAATGATGGGGCAGTAGGGGAAAAAAAATCTATCAGTATTTGTGAGAAGTGTGGTTATCATGGCACCCACTCTGAATGCAACTCTACATGATCTTATTAGTGCCAGTAACCCAGCACCATCCCAGTGATCCGGTCTCTGTTTTCAATTACATATCACAGTAAAAAGGATATGACTGGCCCTCATATGGGTTATGGGTCCAGGGTCCATTGTAGTCAACTCAGCAGGGGCCAAAGAGGAAAAGTCACATATGGCTGCCCACTCTAGAATAAATTCTTTAAGAAGGGAATGGAAATGAGTAAAGCATTAGACCATCTTTTGTTTACATAGCATAAAAATTCAAAGGAGAAAGGACTGGCAAGAGGGATTAAGGATGGCTTCATGGACTAAGTGGTATTTCAGGCGGGTTTTAGAGGATAGGTTAGGGTTTGATGGAAGATTGTTTTACATTTTTAATGCTTATTAAATTGTGCTTAATATTTTACAGTGAGAAAAGATACACTCTATCATTCTAATACAATTTTTGCTGAATATCTATTAATATTATGCACAAAGCTCCATAGTGAACACTGCAAAATATTCAAAGACATATGAGCAGATTCTGCTTTCAAGATTTTTCTATTGGTTGAGGAGAGAAGACCTAGACATAGGAAGACAAGAGCTCTCTGATTTCAGGGTATTGAAGAGAATCCATTAGGCTAGAGCAGAAGTAGAGCTCGGCTTCCTGGAGGAGGTGAGATTTGTGCTGAGCATTGAACTTAGCATGAGTAGGCAGAGAGAATGAAGGAGGAGACTGTGGCAGGCACTCTTCATGGCATACAGAAACTCCATTCCCAACCCTCTTCTCCCTTCCTACCTTCCTTAGAGACTGAAAAGCTACACGCTTATTTCCAAGCTTTCTTTGGAGCTCAAGGCAACATAGATAGGATTTCTGGTCAATGAGACATAAATGGAAAGCAATGTGGATCTTGCTCTCCTAATAAAGAGACAGGCATCGCTGGAGCCCTTTCTTCTGGCCTGAACAAGGATGTGATGCCTAAGACTGCAGTGATGTTGCTGCAACAGTGAGTCTTTGTATGGAAAAGTAAGCTCCCTTAAACAATCCCAGGCACAGAAATTTGAGGAAACCTCCCCACCACCCTTTACAGCTTTCTTTGGATAATTTGTCACAAATTTTTCTTATGATCCTATATGTTATAATCATTTCATTTCTAAATTTAGATCCAGACTTTACTTTGCTTTCCTAAATAAATTAATATGATCCTTGAACTGTCACCTGGTATTTCATTCATGATTTACTGGAAATAGATTCAGTCCTCTCAGAGTATCTCCCTTGCCAAGCCAATGCACATAGTCCCCAAGCGCTCTTTGGGGACGAGAACTCTGCTCACGACTCATTAACTTTTTTTCTAAGTATGAAAGATTTTTAAGGAAGAAATGAATAGGTGGAAATGCCTTATTAACTTTGAGGAGGAGACACAAGAATGTCTAAATCTGACTCAAAGTATGGAAAATCAGCCATGGTTTCAGTATTCGATGACAACCCATCACCTTGATACACTGACTTCATCTTTGTCTCCAGATTCAATGAACTGAGTAAAGTGAGAATTTTAATAGAAACTAAAAATGATCTCCATGGCTAGCAGCCCTCTGCTTTTTAAGGGTCCTGATAGTCTCTGTCTTCAGATGCTAGGTGTATAAGAATTGGTATTATTAACCAGTGTATAAGAACAAGGGAAGGGGGCTTAGAAAAAAAAGTGAAATTTGGCTGGGTGAGGTGGCTCACGCCTGTAATCCCAGCACTTTGGGAGGCTGAGGCAGAAGGATCACTTGAGGTCACCTGAGGAGTTCAAGACCAGCCTGACCAACATGGTGAAACTCCGAATCTACTAAAAATATAAAAATTAGCTGGGCATGGTAGTACGTATCTGTAATCCCAACTACTCAGGAGGCTGAGGCAGGAAAATCACTTGAACCTCAGAAGTGAAGATTGCAGTGAGTTGAGATTGTGCCACTGCACTACAGCCTGGGCGACAGAGCAAGATTCCAACTCAAAAAAAAAAAAAAGAAAGAAGAAGAAGAAGAAAGAAGAAGAAGAAGGAGAAGAAGAAGGAGAAGGAGAAGAAGAAGAAGAAATAAGAGAAATGAAACTCATTTGGAAATTTTCACAAGGACAAAGTCACTGCTACTTCTCAGTTAATTCAACTACAAGAGACTGAATATTTATGCCTCCTCCCCCATCAAATTCAAATGTTGAACCTTAATCCCCAAGGTGACAGTATTTGGAAGTGAGGCCTTTGGGAAGTGATTAGGTCATAAGGGTCATCCATGGGATCAATGCCCTTATAAAAAATACCCCAGAGAGCTCCCTCACCCTGCCACCACATAAAGACACAATGAGATATGAGCCATATATGAGCCAGGAAGCATCACTCACTAGACACCGAGTCTGCTGGTGCCTTGATCTGGGACTTCCCAGACTCCAGAACTATAGGAAATACTTTTCTGTTGTTTGTAAGCCACCTTGCCTGTGGTATTCTGCAATAGCTATCTAAATTGGCTAAGACATCAAAGTATATTTTTAACTACATAATCAGGATTAGGACCCAGAGTTTAATGACCTCTCTAACTCAGAACAAGCAGGAGAGTTGTTCTGGAAATACACCCCTCCCTAAGTACCTCACAGGTGCTGGAGGAAGTGAAATGCTGCTGAGGCTGTGGCTAGGACCCAGCCATGTGGACCAGGCTCAGTGTTGAAGGGTTTTGGGCCTGTTTCAGGCAGTGAATTGGTCCTATGCATATGTGCACAATGGTGGAATGTAAGAGTTCTGGAATCAAACACCAGCTCCTCCATGTCCCAACTGTGTGACCTTGAATCACATTACATAACCTCTGTGCAGGTAACAGGGCTTTCTCATCTGTAATACAGCATTGTGAGGATAAAATGCTAACATGCATCTAAAATGATTACTGCAGTGCCTAGCACACAATAAGAACCCAACAAATATTAGCTTTTTATATTGCTATTATTATTTTTACCACCAGTAGTTTCAAAAGGAATCCCTAATGCCCAGAAGGCACTTGGTAGGTACTGAACAAACAAACAAAGGAACAACAATGGCACAACTGTCACAGGCACTGCATGATTCACTGTGGATTCAGTGGATTCTCAGGTAAATCATTTTCTTTCAGTCTCATCTCGCTTTGAAAATATGTGTTTTCAAATCAATCTCAGTCTTACAATCCGTAGATTTTTTAAAAATATGTTTCTGGAACAAAATTCCTTTAAGTGGACAAAATATTGCAAATGTTAGTGTTTGACAAATACCTGGTTGCTTAGAAATGGGAAGCAGTGCTTATTAATCCTCATTGCAGGAAGATCTACTTAAGATTCTCACTTGATTTGTTGAAAGGCTGAAAACTCAGGTTGTTACATTCACCCAGATAGGATGCTTCTTAAGGAACGTGTTAGAAAATGGATATGCAGCTTCCCTTTTAAATGTTCGTTCAGACTTTCTTGAATAAAAGAAAAAGAGGAGCTGCCCAGCTTGTCCATATCACAGCAGGTCATGCGTGGGAGGAGCTCCTTGAAAGAGAAGCTATTTAGAACCATCTAGGATCTCACAGTTTGTAAACAGGTGTGGGGAAAAAGTAATTAACACCAGCATCCTAGGTAGACAGGAAGGCCAAGCTGGTGGAAAGGATCAGACAGTGACAAAAATGACCCAGGACAATGAACAGACAGGAGAACTATAGATATTTCAATCTTGGCTCAGAGCAAGCATTAAGCCAGCAGCCAGAAATGAACTATTCTTGTGTATTTTTTAAAACATATCACCCAAGAATTATGCAGATTATACACAGAAAAATGAAGCAAAGAAACGTTATGTGCTGTTATGTAAGGTAAAGTACCTTAAGGTTCGATGGGGCACACTTGTGCTTTTAGCCTGGTGTTATTCTTGAGACTTGGATCTCGTTGTTCAGTTGATCAGTTCTGTCTCCCAGTCGAGCCCACCCTAGGAGCCAGCCTTCAGCCTTTGCCTCAGGCCAATTCAGAGCGTATTTTTCTGTTAACACTTAACTACAGCCTCAAACTTCTCTGTCAAGACCATCTTCTAGGACAAAATGCATGGCATATTCAAGAAATGGCAATGGCTGGGCCTGGTAGCACCAGAGTCTTGTTTACTCACTTTATCATTACATTTCTACAAGTAGTCTTAAACAGAAAACATCTAGTACAGAAAAGAGCTAAGTGTCCGTCTGCTTTAGTTCCTAGGTAACTTATTTATGTGGATCTTATGCTTTGGCCAATTGATATGTTTGGTTTATAATGTTCTCTTCTTTATTCAAGAGGATGCCTATACCCATTGTAGCTTCTCTGGCACCCATGCTCCAAATGCCAGCAGCTGGTGGGGGATCATTACAGCAACATACTAGTCTTAACAGTTGTCACAACATGTTCAAGTTCATCTTGTAGTTTCAAGCCAATTCACTCTGTCCACAGAAGGGAGAGAGAGAAAAACAGAGAGAAGGAAAGAAAATGGAACTCCTTTTCTTTGAATTGCTCATATGCCAAAATTGAAAAAAAACAAGTGAGGCTTTATGGAGAAAAGAGCTGTGTATGGTTTTGTGAATGATAAGATATACTTACATCTTATTATCAGTGGCCTTTACGCACACACTTCTAGTTGTCAAATTTAATTTCTGTAATTCCATCCAATTTTTTTTAAACTAATTTCTTATTAAAGAAATCTTAGAATAATTTACTAGTTTGTTATAAATGATGTGTAGTATTATTTTCAAGTCTAGGCATTTGAATTCTTTTTAGAAACATTTTGGAAAATATAGTTATCAAATGCAGCTATTTAATCTAGTTGTTTTTGAAGGTTAATTGTGTACGAAAAAAAATGCCCTCTACATTTTTTTTATCAGTCATTAACATAGCTGCCATGCTGTGATTTTCTCTTTTATTACTTTAAATAGACATTCCAAAAGAAATGTTATGTGACTCAGTCAGTCCAAAGCATTCTCACTTGTTTCATAATTAAATAATGCCATTCTTAAAGAAAGAGAAATGCTTATTTTAAGAATTTTATCTTCAGGAAAAAAAGCCTTCATTTGAACAAAATGCAATTAGTACAAAAATGGTAGTTTGAGGTTTTATTATATGAATGATTGTCTCAATTATCCATTTAATTTTCTTAGCGTAAAACTGGAATTTTTCATGCATTTACTTTGAGATCCTGAATAAAACATAATCTGTTTTATTTTCTTCATCTCTAAAGACAATACTTATTGTAGAGACTATTTTGAGGAACAAAATGTTAATGGTGTTAAATTATTTTAATTAAAGTAAAGTAGCTTTCCGAAGTAAAGATATTCAAATACTAATTTTTCTTTACTCTTAATCATACTTTTTTCTTGCCTTTCAATTATTTGGTCTGTTTTTATTAGAAATTAAGAGATCCTTACTGGTTGCAAAGATCAAATAATTGTTATTTAAGTTTTTATTTATTTGGCAGGGTCTCACTTTTTTGCCCAGGCTAGAGGTCAGTGGTACAGTTACAGCTCATTGCAGTCTCAAACTCCTGGGCTCAAGTGATTCTCCTGCCTTAGCCTCCTGAGTAGCTAGGACCACAAGGGCATGCCACCACACCTAGCTATTTTTTGTAAGATAGGGTTTCACTATGTTACCCAGGCTGGTCCCAGACTTCTGGGCTCAAGCAAGCTTCCTGCCTCAGCCTTCCAAAGTGCTGGTATTAAAAATGTGAGTCACCATGCCTGGCCTTGTTTGGTTATTTACTGTAATAGAAATACCTAGATAATGTTAAGGTTTTAGGCGAGTAATTTTAAATTTCCAATTCAAAAGTATTTTTATTAAAAACTTTATGTCAAAATTTATTCTAAAATAAATACTTACAAATGTTCTTAATTAAGAGACAAAATGCAAGAGAAAATATAAAGTAGTATTTCTTTAATACCAAAACTTGGGCAAATCTAATTCATGTGGCATTATATTTTTCCTCAGATTTTGGTCCTATATTCAGACCTGTCATTTCAAGTCACTCTCACCTATCCCTGAACTGCCTCTGTTAGAGCTTACAGATGAACAGTTATTTAGAAGTGATTTGGTGCTGATATCTTTACCATCTAGTGGAGGATTAAAGTGGAGTAGAAAGAAAAGCTATACAAATTTCTGTAATTAAAAAAATCAGACTCTGCCTCCTTCTGACCAACACTGACTGTGTCATCTAAATAGCATCAGCAGCTCCCTACTCCCACCCACCCATCTGGCCTCCCTTTCTTGACTTTTCTGGAAAGTTGCAAGAAAAGAATGAAAGGGAGGGTATAAAAACAGAAAATAAGCAAAGTAGAACAGAAAATTAAAGCAAAAGATAAAAGGTAGAGGCTGGGTATGATGACTAATGTTTATAATCCCAGCATTTTGGGACGCCGTGGGAGGAAGATCACTTGAACCCAGGAGTTCAAGACCAGCCTGGGCAACATAGTGAGACTCTATCTCTACCAAAAAATTTTAAAAATTAGCTGCACGTGGTGACACACACGTGTTTCCAGCTACTCAGGAAACTGAGACAAGAGGATTAGTTGAGCTCAGAGGCTGAGGCTATAGTGAACTGTTATTAAGTGACTGCACTACAGCATGGAGGACAGAGTGAGACCCTGACTCTAAATAAAATAAGATTATCTCTCCAGGAGTTTTTACCCTGTAAAATGTGGGGAGCAGAATCAAGACGATTAAGACAACCAAAAGACGAATCAAAAGATCAAATCACCATTGTAGCTACAGAGGTCATAGGTCCTGGAAGTAAGACCTCATGGTTTGTCATCCTGGATTTCCTACTCTAGCTCTAGGGCCTATGGCTAGTTATTTAACCCCATCTGTAAAATGGGAACAATAAATGTTCTACTTCAGACCTGTGAGGACTAAACAAGATAATGCATATAAAGCTCCAGTCAGAACACACTCAGTAAATGCTTCTTCATCAAAAATTGCACTGATCACAATATTGTAGACCTCAAATTATTGATTTTCCCTCACAGAAGCCTAAGTTAGCAGAGGAGAATGCATCTCCCAAAGTAAAATCAATTTTTGCCAATTTTCAAAAGTGACTTAATCTCAAGAGACTGCAATAAACCACACCAAACATATTTCTAGAGACAAAGCTAAAGTAACAGTGGCAACCATCTGTTGACAAAGATTTTTATTCTAGGATTCAGGGAATCTGCCACATCCAGGTCTTTGAGCTTTAGTTTTGATCCAATTTCCAAGTATGTTCAGAATGTTAATAAAACGTGCGTGCCATCTTTACCTCAAATTAATTCAAAAGGGAAATTATCAAATTCCAAGGCATGAATAGTAATTGGTACATGCAACAAGGCTACTCTCGCCACATGCCAGGTGCCCACATTAATTCTGGAAACTCTAGACTTGTGATGCCATGTGAGTGCAGGTGATCTGGTCTGAATAGGGTTGATCTTAGAATATTCATTTTTCCCTCAAATAATTCTTCTCACCCAAAGGATAGATATGGCTGAGTCTCTGGCCCTAAGTGTTCAAATCCACTCTTGGGTTTTCATTAGTGGATCAGTATCTCCAGGCCTATAAAGGCTTTTGACAAGTTTCCTCGATGAAGAAGTTTTGCCACTCTATTTTGAGTACTCACCTAAGATAGGTCTGGGGGCCTCAGGGTTCCAGATCAAGCAAAGTCAAGATGATCAAACTTTGAAAATTTCATGGACAATGAGACTTACTAGTCTCACCATAGGTACAAGAAATTATGACGCAGACAACCCAAATTCGTGATTCGATCCTCTTGAGGAACAGCTAATATAATTTAGTCTGGAATTATTATTTGGGCTTCTGAAAAGGTTTGCTCATTTGCCAACATCTACAACAGCTGTCATATGCTTTATATGAATATTAAAGCCAGTCATGTCTGAATTTACATATTTTAGAATTATTTGCACTTAGTACTTCAAAAAATTTATTTTGTAAGTTATTTGATTTCTAAAAATCCCTAGAATCTTTGTTGTAGTCTCTTCAAAGCCATTTTTTCCTCTTAAAATAAGGACATTCTCTTTTTCTTTGATTTTCCTTTTTAGAAAAATCTGTCTGTGTGTGGTGACTCATGCCTATAATTCCAGTACTTTCGGAGGCTGAGACAGGAGGATTGCTTGAAGCCAGAACCTGATTACCTCCCCAAGACTCCACTTCCTCATACCCATCATATTGAGAATTAAAATTTCAACATATGAATTGGAGATGAGGATATATTTACTCCATAACATTTCTGAATATATAGAGTACTAGAAATATACAGAGTACTGGAAATCCATTGGCACCGGAGTCTAAGGGCTCCCATATCCCAGGTCTGCTGGGAAGTTCTGTACAGGAGGCCCATGTGACACTGGAAGATGTAACTAAGTCATCAGATCCAAGGTCTGGAGAGGCTGACTTGCTTCTAAGTCCTTCAAGATGGTGAACTTGAGGGTAGCCATCCATAGTCTTCCCACACCTGCCAGGTACAGGCCTGGACCTGCTAATGCTCCCCAACACCAGGACAGGCTGCCCAAAGCTGGGCAAACTGATGCCGGAGCACAGGAGGTGCTTGCCTGCAGTGGCCCCCAGACTCCAGGCTCTTCATGCTCTCTCATCATTGGGTCTCAACTATAGATGCTTTAAGTCAGCTGAGGAGCTTTAATAAAATCCATGAGGGGCTTCACCGAAACTAATAAAATCAGAAGCAGGGCAGGGAGCCTGCTGTGTTTATTACCTTCACCACCCCCATCTAGATGGCTTTGTGCACAGCCCAAGTTGGGAAACCTGTGAGTTGTGTCCACTTTCCCTCCCTCATCTCTGCTATGAACTGCCCTGCTCTGCATCCTTATTTAAAAGGCATCTCTTTAACTGTTGTTGCAAATCTGTGTGGAAATTCTTTAAAACATTTTAAGTGACTCATTAATTCAGTCAACTAGAGTTTATATTTTTAAGGTTATTTATTTATTTATTTATTTTTAGAGACAGGGTCTCTCTCTGTCACCCAGGCCAGGGTGCAGTGGTACAGTCGTAGCTCACCACAGCATCAAACTCCTAGGCTCAACCAATTCTCCTGTCTCGGCCTCATGAGTAGCTGGAACTAACTACTGAGTTGCTGTACAGCACCAAGACTCCAGGGTCTGGTGACTTTTTTTCTTTCTTTTTTTTTTTTTTTTTTTTTGTAGAGACAAGATCTTACTCTGTTGCCTAGGCTGGTTTCAAACTCTTGATCTCAAGTGATCCTACTGCCTTGGCCTCCCAAAGCTCTGGGATTATAGACATAAGCTGCTTTACCTGGTGCCATTTTTTAAAAAATATCCAACATATAGGTGAGTCAGCATTTTAAAAATCCTTCCTTGATGATGGAAATATAAATCATAAAAAATCCTGGACCCAGAATTATAAACGTGATTTTCTCTTTAGAATTCAGTATTTGTGCACACAAATAACATTTACTAGATAATTATAATGTAAAAATCATCTGATGATTGCAGCGATGTTTTGAAGATGAAATAAGAGGACTACAATAAAAGGTGGTGTGGTGAAGAGTAAAGACTGTACTATATTTTCATCTGCATAACAAAGACATTTGAATATTAAATTCTAAAGCATGCAGTCAATTAAGTCTAATGTTAAAACAATAAATGGTAATGGTTAAAAAAAAAAGCACTGGGTATTTATAGTTTTATGGGATGGGAAAACCAGTCTACACAAACACTAAGTAGTGGAGCCCTGACCTTGCACCAGTCTACCCTCCACAGACTTTGGTCACAAACATGTGAAGCCACATGTGCTTGAAAGAGCACCAGGCATCCTGGGTTGCACAAGAGAAGAATGCACTGGAGAGGGTTTGTAATCACCTTTTTTCCCCTACAGTAAAATATCTTTTTTAATGGAAATAGCAAAAAACTGTATAGGCAGCCTGGTGCAGTGGCTCACACCTGTAGTCCCAGCACTTTAGGTGGGCAGATCACCTGAGGTAAGGAATTCGAGACTAGCCTAGCCAACACAGTGAAACCCTGCCTCTAC
The DNA here is from genome assembly GCF_049354715.1 of Callithrix jacchus. Taxonomy (NCBI): domain Eukaryota; kingdom Metazoa; phylum Chordata; class Mammalia; order Primates; family Cebidae; genus Callithrix; species Callithrix jacchus. Next base: position 67,778,609 of record NC_133514.1, on the reverse strand, counting down.
TAAAAATATAAAAATTAACCAAGCATGGTGGTGCACACCTGTAATCCCAGCTAATTTAGAGGCTAAAGCAGGAGAATCACTCAAACCCAGGAGGTGGAAGTTGCAGTGAGCTCAGATTGTGCCACTGCACTCCAGCCTGGGCCACAGAGTGAGATTCCCTCTCAAAAAATTAAATTAAGTTAAATTTAAAACTCTATAGGCAAAAGTTTCTTGTTGCAACATGGGTCATTAAGAGCAAAACTCTCAATCGGTATCTTTGAAATAACTAAGTTTCCAAAAGCATCACTTTAAGGTCCTTATTCATGGGACACATTCACCACGAGCCTACTCTCTCACCAGCCAGCAACTCAACCTCATTACACAGTAGTCCAAGTACCAAGGGATCGGTGAATCAAATGGATGGATTTGGAAAAGTTTGGTGGGGAGAAATTAATGAATTAATGAAATCAACCCAACTATGGTGGGAAAAAAAGAGCTCTTGTGAAGCAGAGCAGAAAATTATTTAGATGGCTATGTACTTTATACATTGTTTATAGGCATGAGCTTGGATATAGTGGAAAGAACATTGGAATTAGTGACTTCAGTTCCAGTCTCACCCATAATATGTGCTGGTTCTGTGCCTCAGGCAAGCCTCTGAATCCTTCTGAATCTCCGTTTTTCCAATTCAAAAAGGGGGGTAATAGTACCTACCTCACTAGATTATAATGTAGATCAAAGGAAATAACAGGTAAAGAAACCCTTTAGAAATTACCTTCACTGGACAATAGGCCATCTAGAAATGGTATAATCATATTCCATGCTGTGAAAATTTCTAGCTTAGAATTTTGAGCAATTAGGTGCTCCACAGCAAAATAAGGGACTTGGAGAACTTGGAGAAGGTTCATAAGACAGCCACAGAGATGATTAAAGAGACTGAAAATCAAAATCATGCTTAGGAAAAGTTAAAAGAACCGGGTTCATCCTGCTTTGGAGAAGACAAGTCTACAGGAAAATTATCATTGTTTACAAGTACACACAGCCTGGTGTCCAGCTGTTCCTTCCAACTGACGAAGAAAAGAAAGTATCATAGACCCTCATCACTGGCAGATTTGACATGTGAGGTTTCAGATCACTGTTTGTGCCTCTGGAGGTTCATGACATGTCATAATTTGTATTTTCATTTAACCACAAATTGTAACCACAGGTGTATGAAGGGAGCCCATGAGATGATCAGTGACTGAGTCTATTCAACTACCCAATGCAGAAATCTTAATGGGAGCGGGGTGTGGAATCACTTCAGCACTTTGGGAGTCCAAGGCTGGTGGATTATTTGAGCCCAAAGGGTCGAGACCAGCTTGGGCAACATGGTTACACCCCATCTCTACAAAAAAAATACAAAACATTAGCTGGGTGTGGTGATACATACCCGCAGTCCCAGCTACTCAGGAGGTGGATGGGAGGATCATTTGAGCCCAGGAAGTCAAAACTGCAGTGAGCCATGATCATGCCACTGCACTCCAGCCTGGGTAACAGGAGGGAAACTGTCCCCAAAAAAAAACATACAAAAAAATTAGCCAGGCGTGGTGGCATGCACTTGTATTCCCAGCTACTCAGAGGGCGAAGGCAAAGAATTCCTTGAACCACGGAGGTGAAGGTTGAAGTGAGCCGAGATCCTGACATTGCACTCTAGCCTGGGTAACAGAGCAAGACTCTGTCTCAAAGAAAATTATATTAATATTTTCTGTTATTATATTGTATATTCTAGATTATCTTTAATATATACTACATACTATACAGTTTCAATATAATATCATTAGAAATGATATTATCATTTAATTATGTAAACAAATGGTCAAATTATCACTAAAATAGCAAGAGGCAAAAGAGTACAGTGCCAGAACTCATATTCTGAAACCAGACACCCAGGTTCAAAGATGGGCCTTAGAAGTACTTGCTGTGTGATTTGGTCAGGTATCAAATCACATAGTTATAGAGATAAGAACATCACCCAGGGCTGCTGTGAAGAAGTGATGAGATCACATGTTTCAGGTCATCAAGTTACAATCACATTCTGGTATCTGCTCCTAGACTAGAACTTCTGGCAGGATGAAGGCCAAGCAACCAGACCAGGAACACTGGACCAATGAGGAAACGGCACATAGTTTCAACTCAAGCACTGCAGTACTCCCGAGCTGTCAGGGAGAACTCAGATGTGCTGAGTGTTTCTGAAGGAAACAAAGTGTTCTTTCTATAGACTAAAATTTGATAAGGATGAACTATAAGATCCAGGGAGGCTTTGCAAAGAAACAAGTAGCACAGAAAGTGCTTCAGAGAAATCTTACTGGCAACAATGAGATTGGGTGACTCTAGAAGAAATTTCTTTGCCTTTCTTGGCACTAAATACTGAAGGATCAAATGAGCATAACAGACACATGAAAGTACGGTTGACCCTTGAACAACATGGGGATTGTTGTCATATAAGTTTTGACTCAAAAATGTAACTACTAGTAGCCTAATGTTGACTGGAAGCCTTACTGATGACATAAACAGTCAATTGACAAGTACTTGTATGTTATATGCATTGTATACTGTATTCTTACAACAAAGTAAGCTAGAGAAGAGAAAATGTTATTAAGAAAATCATAAGGAAGAGAAAATACATTTATAGTACTATGCTGTATTTATCAATAATAGAAGTTTGTTGTGGTCTGTTTACAAGATGAATCATCTGTCGAAAAACTGACGACTGCAGTGCAGACCTCAGTCTATGGTACAGATCAAGCAATTCAACTTTTTCTTGTAATGACATGACTTCCCTCTGCTTTTTGGGAGCACATCCAGCATCACTAGTGATACTTCATATGCATTCCACCGGGTTATGAAGGGTTTACGGTATTGCACTAAACACGATGAAAATACACAAGAACTTCAAGAGATCACCTTTTAGTGTGATACAAAATTGACCAGGGAGAGGAACTGCTCACGGGGAAATGATTAGCATCACACTGCATATTTTATTATTACTATTATTTTTAGATGAAGTCTCACTCTGTCACCCAGGCTGGAGTGCAGTGGCTTTATCTTGGATCACTGCAACCTCTGCCTCCTGGGTTTAAGCTATGCCTACAGAGTAGCTGGGATTACAGGTGTGCCAGCACGCCCAGCTAATTTTTGTATTTTTAGTGGAGATGGGGTTTCGCCATGTTGGCCAGGCTGGTTTCGAACTCCTGGCCTCGAGTGATACACCGACCTTGGCCTCCCAAAATGCTGCATGCAGCATTTTAAGTGAATACTTGCAACACTTAAGCTCACGGCGATAGCAACAGGAAATCGCTATGAAATTATTGCAGTAGTATGGCGTTACTACAGTTAATTTTATGCAGTTATAATTCAATACTGCATTTTTACATTTGTTTACATTTCTCTCGACTACAAATGGCATCATATACAATCTATAAGTGTATGCACAAGTTTTGATGAATTTTAACTTTTTATAATAAATTTGTGTATATTTTATGGTGGTAAATTATAAAACAGACAAGTATCTACATATATTTTCTGAATTCATGACATACCTTACAATTTCTTAATGTTTCCAATATTTCTAGGCTGTGTTCGTTGAGTTTTTTCAAATGATTGCAAATCTCAAAAAACATTTCCAATATATTTCTTGGGAAAAAATCTGCAAGTAAACAGATCCACAAAGTTCAAACACATGCTCAGGGGCACTGTACCTATTTTACATCCTGATCAGGATGCCTTATTTAAAACATACTTACTTTACGTTAAAACGACGCTCTGAATGAAGAGACCACCCAAATAGGCTCTGTGTGATTAACATGGCTGTTTATTCACCGCTGAGTCAGTGGAGGGCAGTGGGATAGAAGCTAGTTTTATATGTTTGCAGTAGGCAGTGTAAAGTTACAGAAGTTACAGTTTAGGGTGGTCTTTTGCAAGCTGGGAGGGGATCGTAAGGTCTGGAGTCACAAAGTTGACCAAAGTTGGTTACAAAGTTGACCAAGGTTGGTTACAAAGTCCAAAGGCCTTGTCAATTGAGGCAGGAATAAGAAACAATAGAAGAATGTCTCAGGTTAGTTAGGCTCCGAAAGGGTTGTCTTCCACTTTTCATGGTCTTCCAATTCCTTCACGTTTTCTAATTCCAGAAGGCCCTCCAGAGGTGTACATGTGCGCCATGGCTCCATCGGTCAGCCCAAAAGAACTTACACTTTATTTTTTAATTATGAAAAAAGTATTTACCATGTTGATTTCATTTGTTCAGATATCAATGTGTTGTAAGATTATTCTTGCCCCTAGAAAGAAGAATTTAGGAGCCATCTCCTATCAATTACAGGAAAATAGCATAAGTAAATTCCCACACTGCTATTATTAACACCGCTCATTGATCCACCAAGGATTATCTGCGGTAACATATCTCCCTCCTGCCTCAAGCTTCTGAGCTATATCCTGCCAACAAGAGTATATGTCACATTGAGAAATACCAACAGATTTAAACAGATTTAACAAAACCTAATTAAGAAGTTCAAAAGTCCTTCCTAAAATATAGATGCTGTCTTCTAAAGTCAAATTAAAATCATTGCTTATATCTGTTCTGATGACTTTTCTACCAGTGTGCTAGAACCCACCAGAATTCTCCTGCATTGTCAACAGAGCTGGTGACATCTTTACTTAATTTCCCTCTATCATCTCTACCCAACTGTCCTAAAACATTGCCCTTCTCCCTTAACTAGTTCATACTTTTTTTTTTGAGACGGAGTTTCGCTGTTGTTACCCAGACTGGAGTGCAATGGCACGATCTCGGCTCACCGCAACCTCCGCCTTCTGGGTTCAAGAAATTCTCCTGCCTCAGGCTCCCAAGTAGCTGGGACTACAGGTGCGCACCACCATGCCCAGCTAATTTTTGTATTTTTAGTAGAGACGGGGTTTCACCTTGTTGACCAGGATGGTCTCGATCTCTTGACCTCATGATTCACTCGCCTCAGCCTCCCAAAGTGCTGCGATTATAGGCATGAGCCACCGCACCCTACCTAGTTCACACTTTTAACCACCCTATTCCAACAAATACAAACCCTTTAGCACACAGTGTCTTGCAGATACGAGGGGATCCATAAATTATCTTTAAATGGCTGAAAGATTGAGGGGTACCCTGGACTTCTCTGCCTCTCTAGTCTCCTCTTCCTCTCTGCCTCTTATGCACTCCCCTCCAGTCACAGTGACTCCTGTTTCTCAAACACACTAAGCAGCATTCCAACCTCAGGGCCTTTGCACTATCTGTTCCCTTGAGATCAATACCATTTCCCACCACAACCCCTTCCCGCCTGGCTAGCCAGAGCGCCAGAGGCAGGCGGGACGCTGGGCTCCTCTAGTCTTTCATAGCCCCGGGAAGCCGAGGCCGCGGCTCCCGGAGACCCTGGCGGTGGTCGGATGCGCTTCCATGGCGGACTCTGCACGCCAGTTGGGAGAACGGAAGGTGAACTCGGGGACACACGGCTGCCTCAAGGCCCCTCGTCGCTGTCCACCCAAGGGTCCCTGAGCCCCTAAGGATGCCAGCTATCAGCGTCTCCCGGATGGTACTGTAGCGACTTCTCGGCCCTAGGGCCCCTCCCACTGCGGCAGCTCATCAGGGAACTCACCTCCTCCGTGGCGCAGGTGCGTCTGGGAGATGGAGTGCAGCGCCTGGTGCAGACCGGGGGACGTTGTCGCGCAGGGACTACAACTCCCAGAAGGCACCGCCCACTCAGGCTGCTCAGCGTCCCTCCTCTGGCCTCTACTTTGGTTTTGCTCTAGTCGCCTCAGTCGGATGGCGGTGGACTGGCCTTCTCCAAAGCTGCGGAGCTGGTTGCACTTCCTGCTGAGGCGCCAGTGACATTTCAGTCATTATTCCATAAACAAAGTCGTTTTGTTTCTAGCCGTGATCGATGAAGTACGCTGAGGGAGGAAAGAGGAGGCCGCTGCCTGAAAAACTGGTTGCTCGTGCAACTAGCCCTGTTAACCGGGGAGAATGTTGGGCATTTGGGACTTTGAGGAAGTACTCAGATCCCTGCCGAGGAGACGGGTCAGGACACGAAAGCTCATTTTTCCCTTGCAACAAATGTTCTGTTCTTTTTGGAGGTAATGCATTTCAGAAATGGCTTGCAGGTGACTTAAGAACAGCTGCACTGCCCTCAGATCACCTGCCTGAGTTGTAAGTTAGACTCAGCTGCCTCCTTGAGACCAAGAGACAGGTGACCCACAGCTTGGAGATTTTGCCGCGCTGGCTTACACCTCTGCGAAACAAGACACTTTAGTAATCTCAACTATTCTGTCTCCACCTAAAATTAAAATTCCCTACTTCCGCCAGATTACATTCATTTGTTAAAGAGGTGCTGCCAGAAGAAGAGAGGGTAAATGTGTCCCTCTTTCAGAAGGAATTAGAGCCTTCGCGTTTTCCTCTGACTCTTTTTTTGCCTGAATACCTTTCTACTCTTCTAGAAATTACTGTTCTCTGTCTTCTGTCTCCAAAAACAAACACCAAAGTTCCAAGTAGCAATCCCTTGATTTAATAAATGTTATCCTGGCCATACCCTGCTGCCCTACTATGTGAACTATAGCAACATTAGGAACAAATACCATATATAAAAATACATTAAGGGGGACGGGCACTGTGGCTCACGCCTGTAATCTCAGCACTTTGGGAGACCGAGGTGGGCGGATCACAAGGTCAGGAGATCACCAACATGGTGAAACCCCGTCTCTACTAAAAATACAAAAATTAGCTGGGCATGGTGGCGTCCACCTGTAGTTCCAGCTACTCAGGAAGCTGAGGCAGGAGAATCGCTTGAACCTGGGAGGTGGAGGTTGCAGTGAGCTGAGATCGCGCCACTGCACTCCAGCCTGGCGCCTGGCAACAGAGCGAGACTCTGTCTCCAAAAAAAAAAAAAAAAAAAAAAAAAGGATAAAGAAAACAGCCATCAGAAGAACTAAAAGAATTTATTTTAAAAGACCTTTTTCTCTTTCATTCACATATATTGGAATACCTATAGGTGCCAGACACTGTTCTAAGTGCTGGGGATACAGCAGTGAATAAGACAAAGCCTGTACTCAAGATGCTTATATGACAGTTGGAAGAAACAGACAACGAGCACAAATAGAGCAATCTCAGGAACTGCTGTTAATAATTCAGTCATGAAAACAAGCAGGACAGTGTGATAAATGTAGGTGTGTTATTTTAGCTTTTTGTGGGGATCTTGGAAGGTCTTCCTGAGGAAGTAACATTTAATCTGAGTCCTGAATGACAAGAAGGATTCATGGAAAGGCCTAGAGGAAGAACATATCAGGTAAAGGAAAGAGGGCAAAAGCCACAAGAAGCAAATGAACTTAGCCATTGCTCTAGGCCTTGTCAATATTTCTTAACTCTAGATGCACATTTCAAATACCTAGGGAGATTTGTAAATTATGAATGACTAGACCTCATCCCCATACCAAATGAACAGAATCTCTGGAGTAGGGCCTAACCATGGTTGTTTTTTTATTTTTGTTTTGAGACAGTCTCACTCTGTCACTCAGGGTGGAATGCAGTGGTGTGGTCTTGGCTCACTTCAACCTCCACCTCTCAGGTTCAAGCGATTTTCATACCTTAGCCTCCTGAGTAGTTGGGATTAGATTACAGGCTTGTGCCACCACACCTGGCTAATTTTTTGTATTTTTCAGTAGAGATGGGATTTTGCCATGTTGTCCAGTCTGATCTCGAACTCCTGGCTTCAAGTTGTAAGGGTTATTGCCAAGTTTAAAATGAGGAAACTGAAGCCAGTATAAGAAAATTAAATGCCAATTTATTCAGCTCCCAGGCGAGGTTCTATGGTCCAGGGAAATGGGGCCAGAGAAGTAGCGGTGACTTCCTGGGGCATGGGGTTTTTATGGCTATGAGTAAGGAGCAACAACTGGGTGCTCTGACTGGCTCCAGGGGAGCGGGATTGGGACAGGGCAGGCTGCCATTGGTTGGCGGGTAGTTGGGCGGGTTTTCCAGTGTGAGAGCTGGCCAGGGTTGCCTCAGCCAGAGCTTTCTAGGGGAGCCATGTGCCAGAGCTAGGTGCCAAGTGCAGAGCCTGGTGCCGGGTGCAGAGTCAGGTGCTGAGTGCAGAGGTGCGTGTGTCCGGCCTCCTGGTGAGGCAAGCAGCCTTACATTCCGACCCTTTTGATGATATAGGACACTGCTTCTTTCTGGCTACTTCCTGCTGAGTAGGGGCAGAGTGAGGGAGAAGGGTCAGTTGGCTGGTGCCTTGGTTGGGAGTTGGACATAGGGGTGAATTAGCATCTGGTTTACGGCCACCCTGGAAATTTCTCTCTTGCGGGCCTGTAAAAACCTGAGGAAAAAAGGGTCTGGCATTAACAGAAGACAAACTATGATGATGGGAGTGATAATAGGGGTTAGCCAGGTTAGCATGGGAGATTGCCACCAGTTAAGAGGCCAGATTGATGCATTCTGCTTCTTGTGGAGGTCCTCTTGGAGGCGACATAGAGTGTTGACATTTTCTTCTACAAGGCCTGTTTCATTGATGTAATAGCAGCACTCCTCCTGAAGAAACAGGAGGATGTCTTTTTCTGATGTCAGCAGTTTAAGGGCTCTTCGGTTTTGGAGAGTTTCCTGGGCCAGTGACAAGATTTGTCCCTGGAGGGAGGCCAGGGAGATGGCCGATGCTTTGATAGCCACGCGAAGCTTGTCCTCTAGTTGAGTGGCTGAGGTGACGCTGTAGCCTAGGGCACGGCTACCCAGGCTGGCCGCCACCAGAGAGGATGCTAGAGAGAGAGACCAACGACCATTGGGAGGAAGACTGCTCATCTGTCTTGGTGATTAGGGGAGGGTAGAAGGAGGGATAGAAGTTCGGGCTGTCCATATACCTGTAACTGCAGGACCAAGGTGACAGGCACACAAGGGAAAGGGAAGGAGGCATTAATAACTTTAGTTAAGTTTCCATTACACCAGAAATATCCTCTTGGTGGTGCGTAGAGGGAGGATTTTACCTTTACTATGGTGTTACAGCTGGGACTGGAGCTGCTGGCTGTCTCATAGCAGAGAGAGAAATTTTGAGGGTGTACTTGGAACAAGGAGATATCTGTTAAGATGGTGTCAGGTCCCGTAGGTGATTGTGACAGATTAAACCCGGACCTGAGGGGAACTGCAGCTAAGGGGGGGTTGCTGAGAGAGGCACATAAAAAGCAGTTGGTGATATTCATGGTTTTAGTTAAATTTAACATGTTGGCTCCCTGCTGTACTAGAGTCAACCAAGAGAAAGACTGAGAGGTGTTATCTGAGGGTTTGGTTAGTTAGGATAGCTTCATTTTACAGGATTGTATGGCTTACAGAACTGAGCTGTTCTATTGCTTCAGAGACAATGCGGGTATAGGACCGAAATATTAGCCATGTTCCCTGAGGGTGGCTCCAGGTATAATCTTCACAGACTTTACCAGACACTCCTGTATCCTAATGGCTGTGCCGGGGTTGCGGATGTTGAGGGCTAAGGAACGATTGCTGAAGTGAGCGAGCATGTGGTTGGGATGGCTTGGAGGCTGTGGCTTGTGAATAACACAAGAGTTGTATGGGCACCCTCCATAGGTGATGTTCCACCAATGACAGTAGTCCTTGGTTTGGTCATATAGAAAACACAGCCCATGCCGAAAGTTAAACCCATGATTGCGACCGAGTACGGTGCTTTTACCATGTGGGATGAGGATGGAAACAGTAGACTGACCGTTGCCTGTTTGGCAGTTTGCCTGTGCAAGATTATGGGTCCTGGTGGTAGGGCCCTCAGTCCAGGATTCCTGGGTTGCAAGGATCCTGGTTTGAGCTCTTGGAGGAGAAAGCTGTCACCGAGAGGTGCTGCCAAGTGGGGGTCCTCTGGTCCTAGAACCACAGGGAGAGTGCAGTCAGTATGCTCCCTGAGTACTTGGTGGAGGAGAGAGAGAAACGAAAGGTAGGAGGCCAGTGGTGGTGGTCACGTGGGGAGATTATGGGAAACCAGGAAAGGCTGGCCGTACAACAATTCAAAGGGGCTGAGCCTGTTGGCCCCCGTGGGGTGGCCCGGATATGGGCCAGGGCAAGAGGTAGGAGTGTGGGCCAAGAGAGTTTTACCTCAATAGCAAGTTTGGCCAAATGGTCTTTGAGGATGCCGTTGGCCTGTTCAACTTTACCCGATGACTGAGGATGGTAAGGGATGTGTAGCATCTAGATGTTGAGGGACTCGGCAAAGAGCTGGACTACTTGGGCAGTAAATGCTAGACCATTGTCCAACAGGATGGTGGCAGGTAGGCCGAAGCGAGGGATGATTTCTTGTGTAAGAAATATCCCTAGCAAATAATTGCCACTGTGAAGGCTAATACCATAGTCTTTGGTTACTTAAAATCTAAAGTCTTGTTATCTTTAGGCTTAAAAGAAATTTGTACTTGTAGTTTTTGGAGCAGATTCCTCCCCAACAAAGGAACAGGGCAGCTGGGAAGATATAAGAACTTGTGCCACACCTCTTGCCTTCCAGTGACATATTTTGATTGGCAAAAGGGTTTTTTTTTGTTCATTTTTACCTGATACTCCTAGAGTCACAATAGTAGTAGTGTAAGACAGTGACCCACCAGTTTGGATCATATCCCACCACTAGGTATTGCATGGGGGTAAACCGCATGATCTTTATAGACCATTCTCCAGTCTAGGCCAGGTTTTAGACTCTGGTTTAGGTATATTTTTTTCTTGCTCTCTTCCATGTCCTCCTCCATCCTTTCATTGTCCCCACTTTTCTTTTGACTAAGGCAGATGCTAGTAAATCTGCCTTTTCCTTTGCCTCATGCCTTGCCCTTTTCTTAGCCCCGGTCCTGTGCAGGGAGGGCACAAAGCAGCAGAGTGTCTGCAACCCACCTGCCACCTTTCCAATGCTACTACAAGATTTGCAAGAAGCAAGAAATGGTCATTTATCAGAATGATAAATTTATTTTTATATTTTTTTATATAAAGTGCTGCAGGCTCCAATGTTGCTCCTGGGCGTCTCAGGTTTCAATGTTCCTGGACCTCAGGGCCTTCATCCTCTCCAATCTAAATGCAGAGACATTTGACATGAACATGTTTTGCAAAATGCAATACGTTCTTATTGACTCTGGTCAACCTGCTGTGCACTAGAGTCAAACCTCTTCCTCCTGTCTAGACTTTGGTCCTTTGACCAATACCCCCCCATTCCCTCCCTCTGCCACTCTCCGGCCCTGAATCACCATCCCTCTACTGGCTACTTCAATGGGGTCAACTTGTTTAGATCAACACTTCCGGGGCATCACGTGGAATTGGTCTCTCTGAGGTGGTGGAGATGCTGAGTAGTGGGATTTCCTCATTCCACGGTGCACACATCTATCTAATCCTCACACTGCACCCCATGAATGTACAAGCATGATTTGCCAATTAAAACAATACTAACAAAGACAGAATAAATATAGTAAAATGCAAGAAGTTCGGCTTCACCGCCCACCTACTTACTTTTTCTCTTGGGTGGGCCCTCTTACTCTTTCTCTTGGGTGGGCACAGCAGCATCTCCTTATTATGGCAATGCATCTTCTGGCAGCCCTGCAGCAGCTCCAGCCTCTTGTTGGCTGGGCCAACACAGCCTCGGGCTGCCCAGCTTGGAGGATGCTGGCTTCCTGTACTGGTTGTTGAGCCAGGGTGCCCTGGGTGGTGATCTGGGTGGAGGAGGCAGCCGTGAGGTTATGCGGGAGGGCTGGCTGAGCCAAAGTTTCTAAATTTTCACTGCCGGTGGAGCACTTGGTGGAGGCTGCAGATACGAGGTCACGCTGGGGGGCTTGCTCTGCCAAGGTTTCTAAAGCACCACCACCGCCTATGGAGCTCACAATGGAGGAGGCCACACGGTCACACTGGAGTGCTTGCCATGCCAAGTTTTCTAAATCTCCACAATTGCTGATGGAGCGCTCGATGGTCAGGGAGGCCGTGGGGGCATGCTGGGGGTCTGGATTAAAACTCTCTGGCTTCCTGTGCAGGCCGGCAGGTGAACTGGAAGTTTGAGTCATAAAAGAACATGTGGGATCCCCAGGAGCAAGAGACTGTAGTGTGTTAATGGATTGCTTTTTTTCTCCATCTAAAATAAGGTAGGTGGCCATGGGATAATAAATACGTTTTCTTCAATTGCCTTTGAGATGTTTTCTGCCTTCAATCCCATGGCCACCAAGAGCTGGATGGTTTCAGGGTTCGGGTGGTCTAGAATTTGCTCTTCATATGTTGGTGGAGGCAACTCCTGGCCGTTGTTCACCCACGGGTCCCTCATGACTTTGTCTACTGTCGGCCGCTCATTGGGATCAGATGTTAAGAGTTTTTTCATTAGGCTTTTAAGGCTTCTGAAAAGAAGTGCGGGCAAACATACTTTCCAGATATAATTATGGATTTGAGTTGCACAGCACTCACTGAGAAGAAGGGCAGAGTGTTGGACACCATCTCGAACAAAGTGACGCCTAGGCTCCAAACATCCATGGCGGGGCATTGGTAGCCCTGGCCCCCAAAGAGTTCTGGTGCCATGTAGGGGAGGGTGCCATGACCTACTGTCAGCCTCTGCCCCTCATAGTAAGTTGTTGTTGAGCCAAAATCTGCAATTTTTATATTTCCTTTCCCGTCCATCAGGATGTTGTCCGGCTTCAGGTCTCTATGCGATTCTTTTTCTGTGGACGTACCTCATGGTGGACAGCATCTGCTGGAACATGCCTCGGGCCTCCTCCTCCATCACAATGTTGTGTTGAATCCAGTCGGACAGGCTTCCTCCAGATGCATACTCCAGTATCAAGTGACACCCCTCTGTGGTGTTAATAATCTGATATAGTTTAATTATATTGGGGTGGTGCACCAACTTTAAAACAGTCGTCTCTCTGTGGCTAGTGAGGAAGCCAGTTTTGTGGATTGTTTTCACCACCACCCGGGTGCTAGTCATCAAGTGCTGGGCCAGCGTGACCTCACCAAAGGCACCACAGCCTATGAAGTCCAGTATTTGATAATACAATGGCCCCAGGGCAGGTGAGGTGGAGGCCAATCCCTGCTTCATGGTGCCTGATATCTCTCTACACCAGCTATACAACTACTCTAACTCTACTGACTATGCTAAAATACTAAGCAACGACACTGACTATACCAAAGTACACTAAAATACTAAGCAACAATACTGACTATATTAACTATGCTAACAATGCTAACTAGAAAAACACACCAACGCCTTTCACACAAAAACTCTCCCCCACCCCAAACACCCCCACACACAACCCTCTTCAAACACAGAAACACACACAGATACACACGCACATGTACACACACACACACACGCCACACAACTCGCAATCGCTAAGCTGGTCTGAGTCCACAGGTCACCAAAGAAGCTTCCAGGGATATATCAGACCAAAAACCATGACCCAGCCAGGGCCTTATATAGGCCTGTCTGTTATGACATCACAAAGGCTTTTCATGAGCTCAGAGCAAAGCAGGGCCAATCATGGCTGGGGATCTTTCACAGAGGTTTTCTCTCTTTTGGTCCCCAAAACATCTTTCTCTTTTAAAAAGTAAGTGCTTTTGTCTAGATGGATTATAGAGATTGATATTTCGTTTCCCAGCTATTTAAACTGGTACAACACTTCAACAGCATTTTCATTTGTAGTTTCTTTTTCTATATTTATTGTACTCTTAAGTTCTGGGGTTCATGTGTAGATTGTGCAGGTTTGTTACATAGGTTTAACGTGCCATGGTGGTTTTCAATCATTTGTAATTTCAAAATCTGAAATAGCTTTTGGATTTTGAAGATCTCCTAACGTCTACATGCAAAATATTCAATTCCTTTTCTTTCATCTCTCAATGGTTGATCTCAACCATTCAGAAGGGAGAGAATATTTCCTTTCCTTGTAGGGTTTTTCCTTCCTCATGTGGTTGAGATTATGTAATGGACACAGAGGAAACAGACATACCCTACCCTCCATGAGCCCATAGCCTCTTCAGGAAGGCCCCCCAGCCATGAAGCTCCTTCAGCGTGAGAAGCACCAGGTGAAGTGGGGGCCAGAGAAGAGTGGCCTGGGCCTCAGGTCAGCGCTGGTGAGGGAAGAAGTGGGGCTTTCTGGAGGTCAGTGTGCTGAGCCCTGTGGTGTGAGGAGGGGTCGCCTAAGTGGCCAGGATGAATTGAGTGCATAGTGCCCAGAAAGGCAGAGCAGGTAGTGAGGCTGGAAGGGGAGGTTTGGTTCAAGTAGTGGAGCTCATGAAACCATGCTAAGGAGTTCAACCGTAGGTCACAGGCACTAGTGAGGTCTGGTCTCTGCAGCATTGGAGGGTCTCTGTGCTAGATACTCCTCTCTATATTCACTTTTTGACTCTATAGTTTGCATGTAAGGCTTTGTTTAAAGTTTGTTTTGTTATGTTTTTTAATGTGATATCCAATTTTGAAAATAGTCAAATGACATTTTTACCTCGTGTTATTAAATATTTTATAGTAATGCTGTCCTTATTTGCATGCTTGCCTCCTAAGGACACTTTTTTAGTTTGTACCCAAATTGCTCACCTGGTTGACTCTTGTTTTATTGCCTCCCTCGTTTTAACAAGAAAATATTTATTTTTATAAAATTCTACACTGCTCCCCTCTCCACCACACAGATTCTCCTCTGCTTTAGTGCTAGTGCTATTCCTTGATATCTACTACTTGTCTTCATGATTGTCTTCCTCTCTAAGCCAATGATCGCTCTTCATTCTCATGAGGGAAGTATCATGGCTGTCCAGGTCCCTGGACCTGCAAGACCTTACATCCCAGGGGATCATCACTATTAAGAGGCTTTTGAGTTTCACAGTTCAGTATTTTAAGAAAAATAATCTGATTGGCTCAGTGTGAGTCAGGGGTCTATCCCCTGTCCAATCAGGTTAGAGGAGCTGGGCCATCTGGCAGACACACGTCAGGAAGCCCCTCTTCAAGCCAGGACCGTGGGGCACTTCCAAAGACCCGAGCACAGGCTGGTCACAAACCACAAGTATGCCTGCTTTATGTCCCTTCTTCAAACATGAATGCTTTTCTTATGGGGGCAGTTTCGTGGAAACTAAAGAACTAATAAGGAAAAAGAAATCCATTAACACAATTTGATTCTAACTGCATTGTCACTGATTGCAGTTTAATTCTGGATGGGTTGTTATTCTTAGTTAACCGGGAAGGAAAGATATAACAATTCAGGGTAAATGAGGGGATAGAACATAATTCACATTATTTTCTGATTAAAGTCTCTAGGCCTGAGTTAAAGTGATAATACCAGGAAAAAGTATGTTTTGAAAAGCAATTCAGTTTATCATATATGTAATCAAGATGTTATTGGGATTTCCATTCTTCTTAAGATCTATACGCCATGGCCTCACTCCCATTTCACACTTGTAAAAAGTCCAAAGTCTACCCAGGATTCCTGTGGGTTCTTAGTCACCTTTGTCTCCAGGCTTCTGCTTTTACTGATTAATGCAGATTATGGATCAATGCACCACCTGTAGCTGCTGCCCATATCCCTTCCTTTTGCATTGCATTAAATTAAGATGTGTACTTTGTTTCTCTCTATCTTCCCACCAAATCAGAAACAACTCGTATAAGCAATAGTAGACTGCAATGAAGAGAAAGAGGATAGCACCCACAAACCAGGACCATCGTACAGCTGCCCCTGCAGGTGTTCAGCCCAGAGAGAGAGGGCTCTGCCTTGAGTTCAGCAGCAGCCCCCAGAGAAGGGGAAGCTGGAAATGGAGAAGTGAAGGCTGGGAAATGGCCAGGCCTCTGGATGCCATTCAGCAGAAGCCAAGAAGGCAGGAAATCAGATGCAGGGGCCTCCAGGGTCATTGCCATCAGACATCTAGAAGTCAGGAGAGCAGCACAGCCATAGGAAGCCTAGGCTAGGGTTAGACATAGCCAAAGCTCTTTAAACCATCCCCCTCCTGGCTGACTGTTCGTTATAAAGCATCCTATACAATGCCCATGGCGAACTGAAGCCCAAAGGCCAAAAGGCTACACTGTAGTAGCTGAACACCTAGCAAGAGTCAGTGTGTTTGTTCCTAAATCTGTTTATATCACGTACATGTATACCATGTTACTTATAAGTGGGAAAATAAATAGCATGAGTGTTTCAGCAAAGGCTAAGTTGAACTCCTTGGAAAGAATTGTTAATACAAATCACCAAAAACTTGGTGTCAAATAAGCATAAGGAAAGGTGCTTGTAAAAAATGAAAGAATAATAAAAATCAAAAACCTTCTGAACCCAAACTTCTTTGAAAGTCTTAAATTATCGTTCCACTAAAAAAAAAAAAAGAAAAAGGAAAAGGCCAAAAGAGCTAGAATGGACACACAGTGCATCACAGATGTGACTTATGCATAGAAAACTGTGGAAAACTCTAAAGGAAAAAAACGTGAAGAAGAGGTCTTAGCCATATGTCAAAATCATGTCGACTTACAGTTCATTTTAAATTTTTTTTATTCTTTATTTTAATTGTATTTTAAAAAACTGATCCAACAACATGATTATGTCAAGAAAGATGGTTTATGCTGAGCCTGGGAATTTGGAAGCTGATGCTATTCTTCATGGCACATTCTCTGTATTCTATAGATTCTTAGTCAGCAATTACAAAGCCCAGGGGCCAAGCTCAAGGAGGAAACCAGGATGGGCTTAGATAGAGAATGAAGGTCTGTGTCAATGGGGAGGTGGTTCTGGACGGGGCCTAAATCCTAGGAAGATCCGGTAGACACAGGATGGGACACTGGAGAGAGTCTGAGGCCTAGGGCTGTGGTGGGAAGCAGGGATTAGTGTAACTAGCTGTCCCAAGCTTGTTGCTAAAGCCCGAATCCAGAGTCTAGTTGGCAGCAAAGAGACTTGAGCAGCAGGAGCTTGAAGACAATGGTAACTAGGAAGCCACAGGAATCTTGGGTAGACATCAGACTTTTTACAAGTGTGCAATGGGAGTTGAGGCCATAGCATCTAGATCTTAAGAAGTGTGGAAATCCGAGTAATACATTGATTATGTATTAGAATCCTATGATAAACTGAATTTCTTTCCACCTCTTTTCAGGTTATGGATCAACACACCACCTATATCTACTGCACACGTCCCTCCCTTTCACAGTGCATTAACTTCAGATGTGTGCTCTGCCTCTTTCTGTCTTCCCACCAAATCAAAAACAACTCATGTAAGCAATAGTAGACTCTGTGAAGTGCAGCCATCAGCTTTCCAAATTCACAGGCTCAACATAAACCCTCTTTCTTGACATGATCACGTTGTTGGATTACAGAGGGAGTAACGGGGAGGGAGAGGCTGGTGGTAACTTACACAAGGGAGCCAGTAGATCTGTCTGAGCCACTAGGTACCAGGAAGGTGACCTTCATTCAAATACTGCTACACAAGACTGGAGATGGTTAGGCCACAATGGTTATTGCCCTATGTATTGTCTTAGTTGGGAATGCCTCAGAAACTGGAGTGGTTCTCAGCCTACAGGTGGAGGAATGGCAGATTCAACTCATAGAAGGTGGAAGAGAAGAAAGAAAAGAATACACCCAGGGCTGCAGAGCCCATTTGTTGGGGCTTATCATGGATCCTTCCACCCCCTACCACCAGTGTCAGGTGTTTTCAGAACTGAGAAAAACCCTGGTGCTCAGAAAGGCTCTAGGACTCAGGATTCACAGGAGCTCAATGACTTCAGCTTGGGGTTCTGGACTCAGGTTCAAAGCTCAATGGGCTCAGGCTTCTGAGGAGCTTGATGGTGTTCAGCAGCTTTGTGAGCTTAGAGCAATTAGCACTATACAGGGTGTGTTTGTAGTTATACAGGCATCTGTGCCCAGCCTGAGCTCCTAAACATCATTTGGAAAGATGTTTCTATGGGAAAACCGTGCCTCCAAATGCAACTGTTCTTTCCCATGCACACATTGTTATGCACACTATGTTTTTTTATCTCATAAAGAGGAGAAAACAGAAATGATATTGAACTTGGGTTGGCTTGACATGAATGTCTCCCATATGGCATCCTTTCACACTGAATAATTCAACTTTGGGGAAACTGATGTCAGACAGCTGTGCACTTGTTCTGTTAATGCCATGGGACCAGAGGATGTCCCTATGGCTGGGCATGTAACCCTCTCTGAATGGAATGAACATTGATGGGGAAAAGCACTTTAAGAAGAGGTCAATCTGAGGCCCAAAATATAGCGAAACCTTTTTATAACCTACCAAAAGGAAATTAGAGGCTTCTCGGTGAAGAGGATTTTTGTGAAGTTGGTTCTGCCAGCAGCCTACAAGCTAAAGGTGGTGCCCATTTCTGGGAATGTTAACCTCAAAAGGCCAATAGCTGGTATAATATAGCTGGAGTCAGTGCCTAATTCCAAGTGGGTTTTTTTTTTTGGCATGGGTACTGATCAGGAATATATAGTTTCCTGCATAACTCAATCTGAACCAAGCATTGCAGTTTTCCTCCTTGCCTTCCCTTCTGTGTGACACCTTGGTAAAAAAAAAAAAAAAAGTTAAAAAACAAAACCTACCCTGTTCTGTGTTTTTTTTTTTCCTCCCTTTAGTTCCACTCCCAACCCCCATCCCCCAGTGTCCTTCTTAGAGATAAATAATAAGGAAACATCTTTCATAGCCACATTAAATAAGAGAAAGTGATATACATTATTTTTTTTCTTCTTAAAGATGACTTATAAGAACCCTGGAATGCATAAAGGTGAGACAATAGAAATAAGATCTTTGGCCAGGACTTTCCAAAGCAGTTATTCTGCTAAAAATGGTCTTAGCTGTCTGACGAGCCAACTATTGACCCTCTTCATGACAGTATCAACACTGGCTTCTCCTGGTTCATTTTCTGCGTTGAGAAGTCAGTGGTAACTGCTGCGGGCTTATACATTCGTGGCTACTGGTTTAGAAAACAAAGACTGCAAGCCTGTGTGTGCCACTGTTTGCCTCAACAGTATATCCTACTAACAAGCCTCACCTGTTTAATCCAGTGAACTTTAAATCTAAATCTCATTCCCTTCCTTTTCCCCTACCTTTTTTCTTTTCTTTTTTCTTAAAATTTTTTTGTGTTATTAACAGAAATTCATATTTGCTGTGGCTTAGCTGTATTTCAGAAGGTCATCAGAAATACAGTGAGACTGCTTCCTTGAAACATTCTTGTGCTATTGTTCAAAAAGAAATAATAATTTAAAAACAGTTGGTGTTAATAAAAATGTCAATTTAAAAAACAGAGAAACTATGGAGGTAAACCTTATATAGAAGAGAAGGAAACACATTTCTCTGAATCTGGGGATCCATTTGGGTTAAGAATGATGTGTAGAGAGGTAGAAATATTCAGGGAGATGAAGACAAGCTATCTTTAGCCAAGTAGGAGATAGGCAGAGAGCTGATCTAGTAGAGCAGTACTCCCCAACCTTTTTGACACCAGTTTCGTGGAAGACAATTTTTCCATGGATGGGGTGGGGTGTGGTTTCAGAATCAAACAATTTCACCTCAGATCATTAAGCATTAGATTCTCATAAGGAACACACAACCAAGTCCCTCGCAGGCGCAGTTCACAATAGGGTTTGTGCTCCTATGACAGTCTAATGCCACCACTGATTGAGAGGAGGCAGAGCTCAGGTGGTAATGCTCACTCACCTGCTGCTAACCTCCTGCTGTGCAACCTGGTTCTCAACAGGCTGCAAGCTGATCCCGTCCACAGTTCAGGGATTGGAGACCCTTGTAGCAGAGGACCCAGTGCTGGGCTGTGTGTGGCTATCTGTTATAAATTATTATCTCTAGTGAGCTTCCTTTTAGTATTAGTCAAAACTCTAGGCCGCTTGTGATAAATCAAACTAGCTTAAAGCAAAAATATAATTTATTGGCTCATCGGAGGGGCTGAAAAAACAAACAGGAGAAGCAAGGATGAAGGTAGAAATCAGGAGCATCTGATCTGAACCCAAGGACCTGAATGCCTCCAAGGCTCCTGTCTCTCATTACCACTTCTACCTGCATGATAATATTCTGTTTCACCACTGGTGTCTTCATGTAGCAGTGAACATGGTCACTGTCAAGTCTTAACTTTTACATCTTACAACGACTGCTATCAAAGAGAAGATGGCCAGGGTCTTTCTCTTAGCCCAGGGAGGAAGGGTCAATTCTTAACTGTCCCTGTCAGGAGCACTTCATCCCATACAGTCACTCACTTTTTCGTGATCCCCATAGCAGGCATCATGAGTTGAATTTATTTTATTTACTTAATATGTCTACTTTGTCTTATTAACTGACAAAAATTGTTTATATTTATAATGTACAATATGATACTTTGATGTATGTATACATTGTGGAATGGCTAAACCAAGTGAATTCGCATATGTATTATTTCACATACTTTTTTTGTGGTGGATACACTTAAAACCTAGTATGTCTACTATCTATCTTCCCTGACTGGCATGTAAATTTATGAGAGTAGACACATTTCTGACTGGTTCACCACTAGATCCCCAGCACCAAAACAATATTTTGGCTGGACATGGCTGCTCATGCCTATAATCCCAACACTTTGGGAGGCCAAGCTAGGAGAGTTGCTTGAGGCCAAGAGTTCAAAACCATCTTTGTCAAAATAGTGAGACCCCATCTCTAAAAAAGAAATTTTTAAAAAAATTAGCTGGTTGTGATTGCATGTGCCTGTAGTCCTAGCTTCTTGGGAGGCTGAGGCAGGAGGATCTCTTGAGCCTGGGAGGTCAAAGCTACAGTAAGCCATGATTGCACCACTGCACTCCAGGCTGGATGACAGAACGAGAACTTGACTCAAAAGAAAAAAAAAAGGAAGACAAGAAAAAACAATACTTTGGTATTTCTTAAGAGCTACTCAAGAACTACTTCTAACTCAACATATAAGAAATCCAGTAAAAATCATGTTCTTGAAAAAAATGACTATGATAAAGGAAAATAAGTAGATAAAAAATCTCCAGGCCGGGCACAGTGGCTCATGCTTGTAATCCCAGCACTTTAGGAGGCCAAAGCAGGTGGATTGCCTGAACTCAGGAGTTTGAGACCAGCCTGGGTAACACAGTGAAACCCCATCTCTACTAAAATACAAAAACTTAGCCAGGTGTGGTAGCATGCACCTGTAGTACCAGCTACTTGGGAGGCTGAGGCAGGGGAAGCAGTTGAAATCCAGAAGGCAGAGGTTGCAGATTGTGCCACTGCACTGTAGCCTGGGAGACAGAGCAGACTCCATCTCTAAAAAGAAAAGTTTTTAAATCTAATATAATCTGAATTTATAAATAAGCTTAGCTTTAAAGTGCAATATCTCAAATGGGAAGATAAAATCCACAGCAACTCATCAGACTATAGGGCTACTGCAAACCCTTATTCCATCCAAAGATAATGAGGAAGGAAAGAAAAAAAAAGAGAGAGAGAGAGATGTTGTGCCCCATGTAGAGTTGTCAGATAAAATGCAGGATTCATAATGTTTATTTTCAGATAAACAACAAATACTTTTTTAGTATAAGTATGTCCCAAATATTATATATTAAATAATACTAAAAACATACTTATTGTTTCTCTGAAGTTCTAATTTAACTGGGAATCCTGTGTTTGTTTTTGCTAACTCTGGTAGCCCTAGTCTCCCTGGTGCCCACCCAGGGAGCCCCAGTGGTGCTGAAGTAGCAGTGTGAAACACAGAATGAGAACAGAAGACAGGACCTTGGATTGTTCTGGCTTCAGGCTGATACGGAAGGAATGTTCCAGCTGTTCCTGCGTGCTCCCAGCAGAGGAGGTACACAGTGGCTGAAAGTTATTCCCAGAGTGGAAGCTGAGGAGTGGGAAGCCCAGGCCAGCTTCTGGGCAACTCATGGCCAGGACTCAGAGGATCTGTTGTGGGGCAGAGCCTTTAGGAAATGGACCCCTTGACACAGGAGATGGGCCCCCGATCAAGCCCAGAAATGTACCCCTGAGTGATGCCAGCTTGGACCCCAGAGCTAACCCTAGCAGCAAACCAGAAAAGACAACAGGCATCTCTGAACAGAGTCTATGGATCTTCCCCAATCACTAGGAAGATTTAGATGCCATATTGTGGAGAAAGGAAGGGGGCAAATCTTTGAGAAGAGAACAAGGCACGGTAAGGAATTTAAAACTCAATATTTATATAGCCTGTAAGGGAAATGACTGCTGTGTAGTCAGGAATAGGCTGAGGCAGCCTTCAGGCACAGCTTGGCTCAGCAGGTTTGGAGTGCAGGTACACAACTCCGCACGTTATGTAACCATGCCACATAGGGCTTATTAGGTGATCATCCACGTGAGCTCATGCTTGGCTTGGAGCCACTATTGTCTGTATAAGGTATAATTACCTTGTCCAAGCTCACACCCAGGCTTGCACTCATGGCTTGCTTGTGCCCACCACTCATGCCCGAGCTTACTCACACCCAAGGAAAGAGTAAAAGCCATGTGGAAACTATAGTTCCTTGAGATTTTTACAGCTACATGCCATTTGTCCATGCACTCTCCGTGGTCCTCAGCTTGGACTAGAACCTGACACTTGGCATCACATAGCCCCCAACAGTGTTTCACACCAAGTTTGTTATCTTTCTGCCATCAGTGGAAATGCAAACATCAGAGAAATACAAAAACTAATACAGAAAATGAAGAGCATCACCATTTCTTCATCTAAGCATCCATCTACACATCCATTAGTGGATAGGGAAGTCTTCCTAGGGACAGAACTGATCATTTAAGAGCCTTCCTTCAAATATAGAAAGAAAAGCACCCTGAGCATGGGCTGAAAAGATAGGAATAAGATAAGAATTTAAATCTTCCCTACACCAAAGTAATCAGAATTTTAGAACTTCCTCCCCAGGAGAGATTTGAGAGTTCTGGCCGAGGAGGAGTGATCCTTGGATAGGAGCAAGCTTCAGGAATATGATGAAAACTTTAGGCCAAAGAAAGAAGCAGCCTGTGTAAATATTCCCTTGTACAAGATGGCCCAGGGATATTTAAGATCAGGCATGCCTAATTGTCCATCATAACTTGTTCTCTGTTCTGGGCAGGACTATTATCTAAGGCCCTGTCCATTAACTGCAAGCCCTCAGGGAAATCCACTGAACATAAAAAGCTGTGGTAGAGTTACTACAGACCTTAAGGCTCAACAGTGAAAGCGTGAATTGCCTTCCAGATTGTGCAGTGCACAACCTGCACACTCATACTTGGTAACCCTAACTGGACTGGAAATGAAGAAACCTTCCTTCTTCAAAGTATATTAAAACAAGATGGCCCTCAAGAGGGAGGATAAGGAAGACCAAATTGTACTATTACCTGTACTATTACTATTCAAAAGGAATATGATACAATAAAATGTTATTATCTGTAGGTGCTATAATAGTGACATTTGGGCCAGGCACAGTGGCTCTCACCTGTAATCCCAGCACTTTGGGAGGTCAAGGTGGGCAGATCACCTGAGGTTGGGAGTTTGAGACCAGCCTAACCAACATGGAAAAACCCTGTCTCTACTAAAAATACAAAATTAGCCAGACTGGCGGTGCATTCCTGTAATCCCAGCTACTTGAGAGGCTGAGGCAGGAGAATTGCTTGAACCCAGGAGGCGGAGGCTGTGGTGAGCTGAGATCATGCCATTGCACTCCAGCCTGGGCAATAAGAGGGAAACTCCATAAAGGAGACTTTTTAGTGCAAAATAGTGTACTAATCTCTGTTAGTTTTGATGTCAGGAAGAATGATTAAGAATAAAAGAAATTATCACACCCTAGACAAACAGCAGTAGTTATGTCATGGCTGGTACCCAGCCTCTCATCTCTGGATGCCAGCTGGGGTCTGAGTCAGCTGATATTCCACTTGCCTTGGTGCCTGGCTCAGGAGTTGGGAGGTCCGAGCCTCACCTGACAGATGCCAGTGCCAATAACAAGGATGAGAATGCCGGCAGTGTGGTGGTGCTTGGGAAGGAGGATAGGACTGTGATGAGGGAGGACAAACGTGGCAGCAGAACCCAGCCACATTTTGTGTTTGAGGATAATGCTGAGACATGTGTAGTTTACCACAGCAGAGACTGATCAAACTGCTCTAAATGTTAAGCAAAAGTCATGGAATGAGGAAGTGTTTCCATATTTTTATCTAGTACTTCTTTCTAATTTGCTTTCATCACTCTTTGTAAAAACTGTACGTCAAAACTAGCAGATGTTTGCATCCTACAGTTTTTAATTTCTAAAGGGCCTTAGAAGCTATGCAATTCTACTACCTCCTTTTACAGATTGCAAACGTGGGCCTCAGAGAAAAGAAGGGTCAGAGCCAGAATTCCATAGAGTTAGGTTCTGCAGAGAAACAGCACCAAGACAATGTGCATTCATAGATATATAGATATATATTAGATAGATATACCTCTCTCTCTCTCTCTCTCTCTCTCTCTCTCTCTCTCTCTCTCTCTCTGTCTCTCTCTCTCTCTCTCTTCCTGTATTTACATATAAAGCGTTTCATTTTAAGAAATTAGCTCATGTGATTAGGAAGGCTGCTGGTAAGTCCAAAATCTTCAGGCAGGCTGGAGACCCAGGGAAGAATTGATGCTGTAGTTCAAGTTCGAAGGACATCAGGCTGAAGACCCAGAAAAAAGCCAGTACCGTAGCTCAAGCCCAAAGGCTGTCTACTGGCAGAATTTTTTCTGACTGGGAGGAGGGTCAGTCTTCTGTTCTATTCAGGCCTTTGACTCATAGCATGAGGTTGCCCCCATTAGGAAGGGAAGTCTTCCTAACTCAAAGTCTACCAATCCAAATGTTAATCTCAACCCAAAACACCATCACACAAATATCCAGAATAACGTCTGACCACACATCTGGGCACCATGGCCCAGCCAAGGTGACACATGAGATTAGAAGTGGAAATGGAATTGAAACTCAAACTTCCTGACTCACAAAGCTCTGTCCACTTGGTCATGTGGCCCCAGTAAGATTCATGCATTGAAACAATAAATGCTGGAGTCTTAACATTTCCAAAGAAGAAGCTGGAGATAGTGAAATGTTATACTTAACAAATGTATGTATTTGGGTGCTTTAAGTGATTTTTCTCAGCAATACGTCTACCTAGACACACTTCAAACCAATGAAGGAAAAAAAAAAACACGTAATTTAAAGAAACCGAATGCAAGACTCGCAGTTCTATGTACCCCCTGAGCATCCCAATCCTACCGTAAAATAACGGTAGGATTCATGAAATATTCGTCAAGCCATTTCAGAGCCATGGATATTGTATGCAGAATATTATGATATACAAAACATTAAGAGGCACATGCACCAAACGTAAGCTCACGTCAGTTCCTCAGCTACTTCTCTTCATGACTCCAGAATGTTGGCTGTGATTCCTCCTTAGAGAAGAAGCCCCATAATGTCTGTATCTTCCATTTCTCTCATGCCTCAATTACAGAACTTCGAATTCTACCTCCTACAGTCTTATTTTCTCCATTGAAGGAAAAAGAGAGAATGTCAGCTTTGAACTTAACACCTCATTGAGAAGCCTATATTAGAGAAAAAGACATTACCACCTTTACTGCTCTGATCTACTGGAAGAATGTTTTATTAGCTAAAGAAGTAACACTACAATGATTTAAAATTCCCATCAGATTTCTGCAATAATGTCATTACCATAGAAAACTAACTTCAGTTTCAGTCTCACCTTTTTTCACAACTTAAGTAATCCATTTGAAAATCCTACATGTATTGGGAGATATCTGGAGGCTGCAGCTTTTGGTTAGAGTCTAAATAGTTATAAGAATAAACAAGCAATTTTACTCTGTTCATCTCACAAACGTCATCAAGTAGAAAGCAATTGCTGAGATGGACTGACTAATAGCTGCACGAGGAATTATATTACTGTAGTTCTAGCTTTGTGACTACCAAAATAATGAGACCTCAGGCTAAAAGATCAATCTATCTTGTCCTTAAGACAATGATCTTGAATAGGCAACATATTAGTCATCTTAGGCTGCCATGACAAAACTATAGACTGGGGGGCTCAAACATTTATTTTTTCACATTCTGGAGGTTAGAAGTCCAAGATCAAGGTGCCGGCAAGGTTGGTTTCTGGTGCAGCCTCTGTTCCTTGCAGATAACTGCCTTCTTACTGTGTGTTCACATGGTCTTGTCCTCTGTGCACTTGTGGAGAGAGAAAGGGGGAGAGCTCCATGGTTTCTTCCTCTTTTTCTATCAGAACACCACTCCTAATGGATTAGGGCCCCATCCTTATAACCTGATTTAACCTAATTACCTCCTTAAAGGCCCTATCTCTAGCTGTAATCACACTGGGGGTTAGGGCTTCATCATATGAATTTGAGAGACACAATTCTATCCATAACAGGCAACATTAACCTACTTAAAATATATCTTTCTACTATTTAAACTTTGTATGGAGGGTTTTTTTTCCTTCTTCTTATTTTTGCCTCTTTTCATTCTCATTCTTGTTTTGTTGCCCTGTTCTTTTCCATTCTAAATAAGCCTGTGGGGAGTTAGAAAATGTTTTTCTTTTTTTTCCCTATTTTAAAAGAAATGTATTAAATACTTGAGATTCTTTCTTTAATGAAGAGGGAATGAACCATAATTAATTCAAAAGAATCCAAAACATATTTTGAAATAGTCCCAATAATTCATTTGCTTTGAACAAATCCAACTCGACATGGCAATAAAAGCACATGTGGGAGGCCAGGCGCCATGGCTCATGCCTGTAATATCAGCACTTTGGGAGGCCAAGGTGGGCGGATCACGAGGTCAGGAGTTTGAGACCAGCCTAACCAACATGGTGAAACCCCATCTCTACTAAAAATATAAAAATTAAATGGGCATGGTGGCATGTGCCTGTAATCCCAGCTACTCAGGAGGCTGAGGCAGGAGAATCACAAAAATTCAGCTATATCATCTTGGAAGTGGGGAAAGCATACCTCTCTAGACCACATAATTCCTACACACAAGCCGTTCAGTGAATCTGGTTTCAACCAAAAAAATGGCAAAATGTTCTGACAGGGGAGGGAAATTTGACCCCAGATGAAGTTACTGACTGGCAGCATGAGATACACTAATTCATCAGTGCTATATTTAATGGGGAACTTTAATCTCCAAGCAAGGGTACTTTTGATTCTGTAAGTTTTTGTTGAATGACCTGTCTTCAAAAACTAACTCCAAACTAAGACTCAATTTAAAATGAATCATGACAAAGTTTAAGGAAGAAAGTGAGAGTGCAACTGGCCGGCCCCAAAAAGATGAATGAAATTTGTGTAAGTGGGCTGGGAGCCGTGGCTCACGCTGGTAATCCCAGCATTTTGGGAGGCTGAGGTGGGCGGATCACTTGAGGTCTGGAATTTGAGCCCATCCTGGCCAACATGGTGAAACCCTGTCTCTACTGAAAATACAAAAATTATCCAGGTGTGGTGGTGGGTGCCTGTAATCCCAGCTACTCAGAAAGCTGAGGCAGGAGAATTGCTTGAAGCTGGGAAGTTGCAGTGAGCTGAAATTGTGCCACTGCACTCCGGCTTGGCTGACAAGAGTGAGACACCAACTCAAAAAAAAAAATTACCTAAGTGGAGGGTGGGAGGAAGAGACAGTGTTCTCAGGAGGGAACAGTATAAGCAAAGGCACGGAAGCAAGAATGCAGCTTCTCTGTCTTGGGCAGGTCTTCTCAAACCGGTGTGTGCAGGAATGACCTGGGAAACAGGTCAGATTCTCCTTCCCCCCACAGCTGGATGCCTCCTGAGTTTCTGCATGCTAGGAAGCTCCCAGGTAGGACTGATGCTGCTATCTGAAAACCTCACTTTGATTACAAAGCACCTAGAAGGGGATAAACTGAAAAGCTGTCTGCAGGGACGTGGCAAGATAAAAGGCAGGGTCCTTTGCTAAGGTCAGGTTAAATAGGGCTTGGAAAACCGACTGAGGAGTTGGACTTGTGATAAGTTATTACACTTGAAGTGATCAGGCAGTGAAGCAACACTAAGTGTTGGCAGGAAAGTGTGAGGAATCTTGACTAGCAGAGCCATGCAGGGACCAAGCCGGGAAAGAACATTTTGAGTTAATTAACACAGAAGGTTGGAAAAATTTGCGTCTCAAGGAGAAAAATTCCATGACAGAGGGCAAATATTTAGAGAGGCAAGAACAGTAAAAGCAGTCCACTTAATGAGATTTCATTGTAACTTTATGTTCAAAGGCTCTAAAATAGGTGGTAATCTATGTCTTAATAAACGTCTCTGAACAATTATAATAATCTCTCTCCTAAGTTTGAAAAAACATTGTATTTATATATTAGAAATATCGAATTGCTATTCCAGAAAGCACTTCAAAGAAATACCATAATGGGCAAATATTTATACACCAGCCTAACATTAAACCCTAACATCTCTCCTAAGGAAAAGACAACATTTACAAAATTAACTATAACAGCAGAGGAAGTTCATGCTACAGAGAGACTTTTTCTCCAATGTTCTATGGCAAGTACATACAACATGGTTGGAAGAAAAAGGGCAAAATTGAAATGCAGATTTTATCATGATTTTGCTACTAATCACTTGGCAGAACTGCTTTTTAAAAGCTGATCAGTACTTCAAGGTGCAATTGTTTGAGTCCAGCTCTGGATAAAGATAAACATTCATGCTTCCAGGGACTAGAATCACACAACTGACTGGCAAAGTTCATAGGAGCAGAAAGGCCCTGGTGCCAATTAAAAACCATACATCCCATCACAGCAAGGATGGGAGCTATTGAATAATTGAATACTCTCAAGCCATTCCAAAGGAGAATAAACAGATGATGGCCTGTTCCCGCGGAGACTGGATGGAGCTGTGTGCATTAGGCTGTGCTATATTCTCTTCTTACTTTGATTAATTATCCAGCTGTGCAACTGTCATTAACAAGGATATCTCTGAATCATGTGGCTCCGACAGTAACCAAATCTGGCTGTTCCTTTCATTTTTTTTTTTTTCACATGGGTAAGCACCTTGCTGTTTGGAAGAAAGTTGCCTGGTATGTCACTTGCAACAGGCAAATTCTCCTTTCACCACAGACAATGGTCTCATTCTTCAGATGGTCTTCCAAGTGCTGCTGATAGGCTAGTCACAGAGGTAAACCCAGTGGATGAGAGAATATGCCCTCCTGTAAGTTGATCTTTCACTGGAAGAAGTTGGGAAACACCAGGCATAAAGTGTGATTGTAATTTTTAAATTATATTTGTTTGCTTATTTTTGTTGATCTCTTTGTGATAGAAAACACTACCCACATCTTATCATTTCAAAAGGGGCTTGAACATGTCAGGCTCAATATGGCATTTTTCTAAAGACTGTTTTGATCTGTAAAGTACCGAGGGCTGAAGCCAAAGAAAGTCATTTCAACTTGTAGGAATTCCATCTTTTCCAACCAATCACAGGCGGAAATAAAGACATGGGGGTGGGGGATGGCGGGGAGGCTCCATGTCAGTGGCTGCCTATGCTACCTGCTCTTGGTAGCTATAACCAAGGTGACCATGTGTTCCTGAGTGAATCACTTAATCTTTCTGTACCCAAATCTATCCACTGATTAAATCTGGATAATAATGCATATTTTCCATATTTCCAGGGAGGCAGCACAATAGTAGGAAGAGACAGCATGTTCATTAATATTAATAATGTTCCCTACATTTCCCAGCCCTCTTTCAGTTAACCAGGACCCTATGACTGGTTTTAGCCAGTGAAATGTGAGCAGGGTGACATGAGTCCATTTCAGGCAAAGGCAATACAACTTTCGTGCATCATTGTCTTGTCTGCTTATGTTCCAGAATGTGTAACTGTAAGACAGTGGCCCTTCAGCTTGGGTTCCTGAGTCAGTGTGTGGAGCCAAGACACTTGTCAGTTTAGCTTGTAAATATACCATGAGCCAGAACTAAACCTTTGTTTGGTAGAGGCTCCCTTCTCGTCTCTACCAGGGGAAATTTTATTCATCCTTGAAAGCCAATCTCAAAAAGCCACTTCCTCCATAAAACCTCCCCAGATATGAATTCCCATTGTACTTTGAACCTCTATTTTTAACAAATGAGGCAAAATTTTGCCTAATATTGCTGAAAATCTAAAAAGCATATCTCAGGCTCTGTGGCCAATGCACTGAGATTCGATTCTCAGCCCCAGCATACAAAAGCTGTTTAGCCTTAGACAAATTATCAATCCTTCCTAAATCTCAGTCTTCCTACCTGTAAAATGAAATTAACAAGCGATATCATGAGATTTAAGTGAGATAACATGTTAAAAACTTGGTACAGGGTCTGATATGCAATGAAGATTCATTCTGTTATTTTTGTGAATTTGTCATATATGGAAATGATATGCTCACCTACTTTCTGTCTTTTATAATACCTGGAACATGATCTTACACATAGCAGGTTTGCAGTAAATGTTTGATAAATGAAT
Organism: Callithrix jacchus; assembly: GCF_049354715.1. NCBI lineage: Eukaryota > Metazoa > Chordata > Mammalia > Primates > Cebidae > Callithrix > Callithrix jacchus. Next base: position 67,748,226 of record NC_133514.1, on the reverse strand, counting down.
GAACTAAAAATAACAAAATAAATCCATAAAATGATAAAAGATGCAAAAATTCTCTGAGAAGTAAGAGAGAGAAAGGAAAAAAGGAGAGAAAAGTCTTCTAAAATGGACAATAGGCTGATATTAAATAAATCATGTTGCTTTGAAGAATGTAGGTGGATATAATCTATGTTTATAGGTGATCATGTTTTGAGAGGGTCTCAGGTGCAGAAAGTGAAGTAATTCTAATCCTCTGTTCACAACACATGTCATTTTTATTCTCCTGAATTTTATAATGTTTCAATGAAACATTTATATTTGAAAACTCTTCAAGTTTTAAACATATAAGATATTTAGACATAATGGCACTCTAAATTCTTCAGAAGAAATCATCAGGTAAGACCAAGACAGTTTGATATTGCTGAGTAAAGGAGAAGTAATAATAAATAAAAATTTAAAAGAAAGCTTTTGGATACAAGTCAGCTGTTTTAATGTTTTAAAATGTCTTTTATGTGTATAAAAGTGTTTCTCTTATTGGAACAGCAGTCTTCCATCTTCCTGAAACTTCCTTTATCAACTAATCCTCACAAAAGAGCTCTCGTATCTATTTAAGCAACAGCGACATCATGTGGTCTCTCTGGTAGACAAAACTCGTTTGATAGCCTTACTTCATTTGGTAGTCTTCTCTCCCAGATGAATTTCACCAGGGAGATACCGAAACATTGAGTGCCGCCTTCCCATTGGAATAAATTCATTCAAAAAACATCCAGTGGATCAAGGGTGGATTCCATGCTTAGAAACATATCTCTACACAATCTTATCTAAAGGATCATCCCATCACCATTAAACTCTTCAATCACCAGACACAACAATTCACAGACTAAGGTAGTCACACAGCAACCGGATCAACTTGTATTTGACAAAACATAATTCAAATATACTAGGGATGAATGTGTTCTATAAGTCCGATTCAGTAATCATGACACATACACAGTGTATGCATGGGCTTTCCCCACTATGGTCCATAAGCATCCCAGGACCAAGTCAAGACCCCTTGTTCTGTATTTTTGTGACCTATTGTAATTCCTCTTATAGAATGTATCACACCCATGTGATTGCCAAGCGCAAGCCTTCTTCACTAGACTAAATGCTCCATGATAGCAGAAACCTTTTGCTCACCTTCATTTCTGCAGTCTCTGCCTCTCACTAGTTGATGCCCATCTATTCATTCAACAAATATTTATTGAGCACCTATTATACACCCTGCCTGGTTGTTGGTGGTGCAGACTTTTCAGTGAACAAAACAAAGTCCTTTCTCTCACGAGGCTTACATTCTAGTTGGAGTCATCAGGTAGCAAACCCCTAGTCTCCACGGCATAGTCTCCATAGCTGGAAGCTGGGAGTAAATGCCATGGAGACTAGGGAGTCCTGAGGGTTAGAACACCACTTTATGTTGGGCGCAAAGTGAGAGCAGTGACCTAAAGGAAGTGGGGAGCCAGTTGTGTAGTTAGTAGAAGACGTCTAGAAAAGCGCATGGAACTTAAGAAAAGAGGGGAAAGGAGGAGAACCTGCCTATCACTGGATATGGGGAAGAGCTAGACAGAGAGTGTCACTAACCAGCAGTGCAAACTCAGCCTTTCCTTCCCCTCCCCAAACCTCATTTTCTTCACTCTTTAGATTAGATAATTGCTAAAGTCCCAGCCAATTTTAAGACTACCATGAAAATTCAGAGGTTGTAACCTTTGATGGCACTTTGTGTGTATGCACGTGTGTGGACATGCATATGTGTGTGGTTAATTTCCCAAAGCAATTTTAGACATTTGTATTTCTTCCAGAGTGATTAGAAAAAAATTTCTATGTGCTCATTTAAAAGAAATTGATCTAGATTCTGTGGGTTTAGAGGTTGGTTGGTCTCACACTAAGATGTACATTAAATGAGATGCGTCGTTATTTGCCCAAGCACAGTAATCGTTAAAACATCATGCACTGCAAATCGGTCATCATAACCATTCAGGTGAAGTGAGGTGTACAGTTAGCTACAAGATATCATCAACTGTGAAGTACACGACATTTCACCAAGAAATGAGCTCCCAGTCTGATAATTCCCTAGTTCGATGGTTTCAGTTGTCTTAATGAGGCTTAGATTAAGGATTTCTGGTGATAGAATAACAGAGAGACAAAACAATACAATCACAGAGAAACTAAATGAGTTCTAGGTTTAAATTGGTAATGTGTTTGGTAATATGTTTCTCCACCTTCCATCAACATTCCCACATGTAGAGCCAGCTACAGAAGACAGAATGGATTATGTTGGAAGAGCATCAAGGAGTCCATCATCAAGATTTTAGGAATCAGTAAATATTTACTCAGAAATATCTTCTTCAGTGGACCATCATTTTGCTTTAAATATCACCAGCAGAAATTCATTCTTTGAGCTAAGTTACTATTTCTAGAAAAACAAATACAAAGATATGTCCAGAAAGAGCTGCTTATTCGTTTTTGGCTTGTTTTGTTTTTTGAGATGGAGTCTCACTCTGTTGTCCAGGCTGGGGTGCAGTGGCACGATCTTGGCGCACTGCAACCTCTGCCTCCCAAATTCAAGCAATTTTCCTGCCCCAGCCTCCCAAGTAGGTGGGACTACCGGTGCACAACAACATACCTGGCTAATTTTTGTATTTTTAATAGAGATGGGGGGTTTCACTGTGTTGGCCAGGCTGGCCTCGAACTCCTGACCTCAAGTGATCCACCTCGGCCTCCCAAAGTGCTCCCAAACAGGTGTGAGCCACTGCACCTGGCCCCATTCCACTTTTAATTGTCACAAATGCCTTAGAAAAACTAGTCAAGATTAGGGGAGAGGTTTGCTGAACAAGCCTTGGACACAACTATGAACACAGGGTGAGAGGCCAAGGTCATAAAGCAATGCTGTAGGCAGATTAAGCTAAAAAAAAGTCAGTCCCATTTGATGAGTTTCTGCTGCGTATGCTAGTTTCTTTCTTTCTTTCTTTTTGGAAATGGAGTTTCGCTCTTGTTACCCACACTGGAGTGCAATGGCGCGATCTCGGCTCACCGCAACCTCTGCCTCCTGGGTTCAGGCAATTCTCCTGCCTCAGCCTCCTGAGTAGCTGGGATTACAGGCACACGCCACCATGCCCAGCTAATTTTTTGTATTTTTAGTAGAGACGGGGTTTCACCATATTGACCAGGATGGTCTCGATCTCTTGACCTCATGATCCACCTGCCTCAGCCTCCCAAAGTGCTGGGATTACAGGCTTGAGCCACCGTGCCTGGCCGCTAGTTTGTATGGCCAGACTACCAATGCGACATAAACTCCATTGCTCCCATTTTTACAAATGAGGCATCTGAATCTTACCTGAGGTCTTCCAGTTGGTTGTGGAGCTGGGGTTCCATCCCAAACCACAGACACCTCATTGTGTCAGGCTGCTTCTCTGCGAGGGGCATTGGCTACCCCAAAGAGGTGGAAATATTGAAAAGGGAGAGGAGGGCAGTGACAGAGGTTATAAGAAAATGAAAAATAATCAATTTGCCATGGTGTCCTGAATCAGCCCTGTTGCCTCCCTGAGCAGTAGAGAGTTTCGGGTGCCAGGGCAGCAGGTCACTCTGCAGCAGGCACGGGCTGCCTTGACTGGGATGACTTGCAGCGCATTCTGGGGCAGTGCTTTAGCAGTTGACCCATGTTGAACAGAAGAGGCTGAACAGTGTTGTAAACAAAGGACAACTTCAACTCTCAGCCTCACCGCTTCTGGACTGTGAAGTCCTGGGCAAGCCACATACTCTCTCAAAGCCTCAGTTTCTTCCTCTGTAAAATGGGGATAAGAACACCTTCCTAGGAGGGTTTTGTGAAGACGAAATTTTATCAAACCTAGCTCAGTGCCAGGCATATAAGACGTATATCGATACATGGGATCCCATCCTTTTTCCCTAGAGAAGAACAAGTAAATTAAGGAAAGCTGAGTTTATTATACCCAACCCATGCTCCTTTTCCTGTGAGATGTACCTGCTCCCACCCTGAAGTTCCACAGTGGCAAAAGATCTGCTGAACATCTCATTTCCCAGAAATGTCACTCTGTATGTAGATCGACACTCGTTCATACAGTTCCTCAGCCAGGCTCAGCTGAATGTGGGGCTCCTTCTCAACTATGGCATTTGTGCCACCCCCAGAGAACACCAGAGTACATCCTGGCACAAGGTGGGTTGAGGTTCTAAGGTCCTTTGAGCTTATACTAGATTGAGAGTAGGGTTCAGGGGAAAGTTGAAGAGCTGAGAACCTAAGAAGGCAAATCATCCCTAATTGATTAGAGCCAAGAGGTCATAGAATGCCCTGTAATATTGACACCTGGGACAGAGGCATCATTTTATTTCCCACATCACTAAAGAAAGCGTCAAGGATACTTGACTTGGGGGAAGGAAAACAGGCTAGAAGACAACTCTGCTCCAGGCCCTTTTCCCCATTCTCTTCCCACTTCTTTTGGGTCTGTTGAGTGTTTAGTACACAGTAGGCACACAATAAATATTTTACTGATGGAATTAATGAGCTACAAATAAATCAAATATTGGGCAGATGGACAGACAGATGAATTGATGAGTAGATGGATGGAGGTTTATCTACATAAACTTTGAAACGTTTTTTTTAATTGAGCTGCATTCAGTAGCAAAGTGATTTGCTGCAGCGCTATGTCTTTGTTTGCTAATATTTGGTACACCAGTGGAAGGACAGAGGCCAACACTGAAGTTAATTATTCTTATACCCTAATATGCCCTGAACCCCATAGCCTGACAGGGTAACACAGCCATATGAAAAGATAATATACAGAAGAAAAATAAGGTTCCACTGGTGTTCCTACAATGCCCCTGAAAGAAGGAGCATTTATTTCTTAAAGTTAGAGATAGGTACACAGGTGTTAGTTGCTTTATTGCTCTTTAAATTGTCCATATGTGATTTATATATTCTTATGTAGATTTCCAAATCATATTAATATAAATTTTTTAAATGAAAGAAAGACAAGGAGAGAGTTAACAGCCGCCTTGAGCCTCTGCAGAAAAGAATAAATCTTTAACCTAAGGCCTCACGCCTTCCCGGCGGTGGGCAGCTCCGTAGATGGCAGAAGCACAGTGTGGTGCCCAGATGAACAAGTAGACAATGAAAGAAAGAGATCCTGTGATCTTTCCATCCTTGGATAGTCTTGAATTCCACACAGCTGTTTCTGGACAAAGGGACATTCTGGAACTGGAGTCTTCTCCCTCGGGATTGATCTTCGTGTCCTTTATTACCAGAGTGGCAGGTCTTTGGTGCCAATGATGAAAGCCGATTCACAGGCTGCAGTGGACATAAAGGCTCTTTGTGATTTCCAAGGGTGTGAGGAGGCAGGCACCGGGCACTCTCGCAACCCCACTCAGATCTCAAGGACGCTGTGGCGCTCGGCTCCTCCCTGCTGACCTGAGAAGGCCCCGACAAGCCACTTCAAGGAGATTACCTCGTTTCTATTTTGCAGCTTTCTCTGGGTTTCCACAAGGTGGTTGTCTGGACATAACACACACTGGCAGTTCATCTTAATAGAAAGCAGAATGAAAACAGCCCGATCAAATCCCTACCTAAAGGAATTCACAGTGGCTGCTTTCAGAGGGCCCATGGCTCCCTTTGGCCAGATATCCCTGTGAAAGAATGCAGGGTTGGGGGCATCCCCTGGTGGGGAGGGAGGGCGAAATAAATGCAAATTCCCACCAAGAAGATACCTTTCTTCCCCGTTGGCACACCCATGCTTTGTGGACTGCAACATTCCCACTGAAATTTTTTTAAGAATGAAAGTGACCTCAATTTTAGAATTATTTTCAAGTTTGGGTGGATCACTGATTTTTTAATATATTTGCAATGAACACTCACTGCAATGACCTTGTGCAGGACCTGCCAACAGTGATCCCTTCCCCCTCCCAAACTTAGCCACTACCCACACACATCTTGAAATCATTAAGCAAGCTCTCCCCAATTCATTCTTTTCTCCCTTTCTTCATCTTCCCCTCTTATCTGGCATACAATGTCTTTCTGAATGGGGCGGATGTGTTTGTAGGGCTACTGTAACACCATCAATGGGGTAGCTTAAACAAAAGAAACATATTATCTCCCAGGTCTGGAAGCTAGAAAATTGAACTCAACGTGTCAAGAAGGGTCAGTTTCTTCTGAGGGCAGTGAAGGCAGGATCTGTTCCAGGTCTCTGTCCTTGGCTTGTCACTGGCCATCCTCTCCCTGTGTCTCTTCACATCATTGTCCCTCTATGCGTGTCTGTGGCCAAATTCCCTCTTCTTACAAGAACACCAGTCATATTGAATTCAGGCCCAGTCTAATGACCTCATTTTAATTTCACACCTCTAAAAAGATCTTGTTTCCAAATGGTCACATTCTGGGGATTAGGACATTTGAAGTTGTGGAGGCGCACAATTCAATCTATAACGTGGGGCGCTTTGCCAAAATCCCTTTTTCAGGTGATGACGGTGCCCTTAGAACACAGCCTGGACACTGTAGCAAATAAGAGGTCTGCACTCAAAGCGGCTACTTACTTAAGTACATCTGCTCCACAAAGCACCAGAAAAGACGCGGATTTGGTTAAAACACCAAGAGAATGGGAAAGGTTCTTCCCCAAACAAGATGTGAGTTGCTTTCTACTGAGAGTCAAGCCGCAGAGATTTTTGTTTGTACATGTCCATTTCCTTAGTGCAGTTCCTTGAAGCACATTATTTATCTTCCTTTCCATTACCTTTGTGTTTCATATTTTTCATATTTATTCATGAATATACACCTTGACAGGTGTGGATAAATCCACAGCTCTCCACACCTATTTAATCCACACTGTGATTCTTTAGTAGTGCAGACAGCTTATGCTATAACCTTGAGCTGTTCAACAGCAAATTGGTGATGACCTCCTGTCATCTACCATCAGAGAAGGAGGGAACGAGGTATGGGGAATTTGAGCACTTTGGGCCCTCTCTGTTTATCCTCCCCTTCCTGTGTCTCTCTCTCTTTTTTTTTTTTTTTTTTGAGACGGAGTTTCGCTCTTGTTACCCAGGCTGGAGTGCAATGGTGCGATCTCGGCTCACCGCAACCTCCGCCTCCTGGGTTCAGGCAATTCTCCTGCCTCAGCCTCCTGAGTAGCTGGGATTACAGGCATGTGCCACCATGCCCAGCTAATTTTTTGTATTTTTAGTAGAGATGAGGTTTCACTATGTTGACCAGGATGGTCTCGATCTCTTGACCTTGTGATCCACCCACCTCGGCCTCCCAAAGTGCTGGGATTACAGGCTTGAGCCACCGCGCCCGGCCTCCTGTGTCTCTTTTTTAAGTGGTACAATAACCTAGCTAATAAATAACCGGAGAGAAACAGGTGATAGACAACTCTATGGTTTCAACGCTACTGCACATCCAAACCAGGGCTAGAGCCCAATATTCCCTGGACACAACACAGCCCCTGCCCAAGGGTGAATTTCCATGCAGTATAATGGACAAAGGGCTGCGTACACTTCCAGGCCAGAACCCAAACCAGAAAGTCACCTGCCCTTGTCGCATCAAGATAAAGCAGGTGGGCTTGCCTATCTTTCTGAGAATTCTTCTGGCTTTTTCTTTCATCCCTTGCCACTTAAGAGAAGCTGGAGTTCATCTGCAAAGGGATAACCAAGGGTGATTAACACTGAACACTGTGTCATGTGAAAAGGAACTGAAGAAACTCACCTGCGGAAGACTAAGGAGGAAAGTTTAATGAACTGTCAGAGACAAGAGATCACTGTTCAGTACCAGTAGAAGTTATAAAGAGCCCAAAGGTCAGTACTAGGTCACTGCTACAATCTTGAGCTGTTTCTGTAACCTGCCCTATAAGAAATGAGCTTCCCATCACTGGTGTATGGAAAGAATGCCATTCCATCCAAATATAGTGTCGTGCCAAGAGCACAGGCATTTGGAAGCTGAATCCTTCCTGGCTCACTTCTTTCTAGCCATGAGAACTTAGATAAATTACCTAACTTCTCTGAGCCATAATTACCCTCACATATAAAACAGCAGCTACAGTCTCTAGTACAGGGAAGATCCCCCCAAAACACCCCTGCCTGCACTCCTCTTCCCTTGATGCTTTTTTCAGAGCGATGGGTACTAGAAACTCTAACTTCCATTCCTCTTGTTGAATAAACCAAGAGAACCCAACATCTCAGCGTGGGTGTTAGGCTTTAGGTGGAAAATTCCTCTGGGCAACTGAATCACAAGCCCAGGGCCTGGGTTTACCACTTCTGCTCTTCCCTTCCTCCCTGAAGGGAACCATGATTTGAGCACCAGTTATCACATAAAACATTCAGCTCCATATTGCTGGCAGTTTTAACCAGGTTTAAATATTTCATAGAGAACATTTTTCTTTGAAACACTATCTTGTCTCATTTTTAACAGTGAGTGACCTGAATTAATGTGGAGAGGCCAGAAGAAAAAACAGAAAATATTAATACAGGGGAAGCTCTTGTGCTAAAACAGTTGAACATGGTCCACATATGTTAAATGTCCAAGCATTAAAGTCATTCAGCAATTCAGAAATCTCACCACGTGGGTGGGTGCTTCTGTGTTTGAAAAGACAGAATATATTACACTCACATACATTCAGCTTACCCCCTGAGGCAGAGTAGGTTGATGATCAAAAATATTTATTTCCTGCCTTCCTCTTCTAAGGCGGAAGTATACTTCCCCACACCTCCATCTGGAGTGCAGGCCCCTAACTCGCTTTATCTAATGAAACGTAGGCAGACATGATGGCACCAGTTCCAAGCCTGGCCTTAGAGGCATCATGGCTCCATGTGTGCTCTTGCCTCTCTGGCATTGTCCTAAGAAGAGCATCTCCCATCAGATCACTGCTGTCTGCTCTGCCAGGGCCCCAGAATGAAGACTCATGAAGCAAAGCAAGCCTCAGCCCAATGTGCAGCCAAGAGCCCAGCTCAGCTTGGCTATGGATGTGGAACTACTAACAGAGCACATCAACAGACCACCCTGCAGACACAACAGCAAAAACAAAGATGCCTCCTCCCTACCTGCGTAAATCTTGTATCCTTTTTATTATTGCTTGTACTATATGGTGTAAATTTCACTACATAATGAAGTGGACAGTTTATGGATGTCATTACTCCCAATTGGTGTAATCTATGTGTGGATGTGTGTGTGCATATGTGTGTTTATAAATATAATGACAAATCCATCATACAGAGGACAATGGCCTAGAATGAGAGCTTCAGAAAAGAACCAGCTTCCTGAGTTGTGGACAGTTGGGCTTGTATTAGTCATGGTTCTCTAGAAGGACAGAACTAATAGAATAGAGATATAAAGGGGAGTTATTAAGTATTAACTCACATGATCACAAGGTCCCACAGTAGGCCATCTGCAAGTTGAGGAACAAGGAAAGCCAGTCCAAGTCTCAAAACTGAAGAACTTGGAGTATGAGGGCAGGAAGCATCCAGCAGGGGAGAAAGATGTAGGCTGGGAGGCTAGGCCAGTCTAGTCTTTTCATGTTTCTCTGCCTGTTCTATATTGCGGCTGTGCTGGCAGCTGATTAGGTGCTGCCCACTCAAATGAAAGGTGAGTCTGCCTTTCCCAGGCTTTCAAATGGTAATCTTCTTTGGCAACAGCTTTATAGACACACAGGGGATCAACACTTTGCATCCTTCAATCCAATCAAGTTGACACTCAGTATTAACCATCACAGTGCTCAACAACACAGTGGAGCAGAAAATCAGGCCCATCTTATTTCTGTCCTAAAGGAGGAAGATGTGGCGTGAGAGCACAAGTTTGAGCCATCATCCAAAGTAGCCCTTGAATCAACCAATTTCTAAAATTCCATTTTCAGTGACTTCAATGGCCTCATTGATTGAATTACTTGTGCATCAATCTCAATACATGGCTTTTGTGGTTCAGCCACACTGGGATCCACATTTTGGGGAGTTAAATCCCAGATCTGTCACTATCATCAATTAGCATGGATTGAATGTCCACAAGGGCTTCCATAGAATTCAAGGGCTGAGTCCCCAGGATCACCTTGGGTGGTCACCTAACCTCAGGGCCCCCAACCTGAGCCTCCATTGATTTGATAACAAATGTGCTGCCAGGCCCACAGATGTCTCCTTCTCACTCACACCTAGAAAGAATATCAAACCACTGCCACGCTACTACTGCTGTTGGGGAATATGCAGGTTCAAGAGACTGTCTGGTGCAAAACCCCCAGGGGAGAGACTGGCCTGGGAACATGCAGGAGTCACAGGGGGGCCATAAAGGGAAAGAAAGCACAGCTCACACCTGTGTGGGAAGGGACCATGCCCTGACACAGTGGTGGTGGTGTCCTTATGGGGGTGCTTTCTCAGGGTGAGAATTTAAGGCCCCAGATCCAAACCTAGGGCAAGAGAGCTGGGATGAAGAGCAGTGTGATGCCTGCAAACAGAGCAAGACATTGACGAAAGGGAAATATGAGGTGCTTCCAAATGTGCTATTTACTGTCTATATTTGGCCTTGCTACAAGAAGCAGGAGTGCTGGAATCCCTACAGCATGCAAAACCAAATGGGAAAAAAACAAAAAACCCCATAACTATTTTACAATATTGTAGCTGGTATACAGCTGTTGTGAAGAAAGGGGAAGGGGAAAACGGCACCCCACAGGTCTCAGGTTCCCCAGCAATAACATATAAGGAGCTTCTCTAAAAGTAACCCATCCACTGACCTGTCTTGTAAGAAGGAAAGTAATTCAACAGCAATATCCAGAAAACCTGTGACATTAGTAGAGTATATCCACTTTCTATTGTTGCATCCAAAAATGACCACTTATTTAGTGGCTTGATACAACATCCATTTATTTATTTATATTTCTGTCTTCTTCAACTTTTATTTCAAGTTCAGGGGTACATGCACAAGATGTGCAGGCTTGTTACATAGGTAAACGAGTGTCATGGTGGTTTACCTCACAGATCATCCTGGCACCCAGGTTTTAAGGCCAGCATCCATTAGCTATTCCTGATGCTCTCTCCCATCCCTCACATGTAATATCCATTTATGACCTGAAGTTCTATAGGTCAGACACCCAGCCAAGGACCTAGCCAGCGGGACACCTTGATTGCAGCCCCATGAGACCCTGAGCTCATTAGGTCCTCAGCTCAGGGTCTCACAAGGCTCCAATCAAGGTGTCCCTCTGTCTAGGTCCTTGGCTGGAAGCTCTGGAGGAAAATCTGCTTTCAAACTCTTTCTCATTGTTGGCAGAATTCAGTTCCTTGTGGTTGAAGGACGGAGGTCTCTGTTTTCTTGCTGACTGTCAGCAGAGTGTCAGCCCTCAGCTCTTTAAGGGCATCCATACTCCTTCTCCTGTGGCCCCTTCCACCTATCAAGCCAGCTATGGCACAGTGGATCTGCTCATGCTCTGAATCTCCTACTTCCCTCAACTCTGACTCAGATGTAAAGGGCTCATGTGATTAGGTCAGGCTCACCCAGATAATCTCCCTCTTAAGGTCAACTGATTCAGAAGCTTCATTACATTTGCAACCTCTTTTCTACCATATAATGGAACATAGACAGGAATGAATCTCATCTCATTCACAGGTTCCATCCACAGTCATCAGGAGATGACACAAAGGAAAGTCCTTGGAAGTCATCTTAAAACTCTGCCTCCTACTGCTTCCTCCAAACGTTCTGGGGTCCTCCATCTGCCCTTAGCTTCCTAGAGTGCTCCAGATGATGGCTCCATTCGGGTCCACTCAATTTTAACTCACTCACTGCCCCATTGCAGTTGGCCTTCCCTAGGCTACCATCAGCTAACCTGGTAAAATAACTGACTTTTAAGTGTTACTGGGTTCATGTGGGTCCCCTTTGACCATCACATCTGCCTTTTTAATAAGAGCTGTGCCGCAAGGGAGTTCAAAGGATGAAGAGCAGGAGAGGGCTGGGCCCCAGCTTGGCTCTAAGACACCTATTGGTGGAAATTTTTGGCACCTGGACAAGCTGCGATGATATATAAGGTCGGAGAGGCATTTTGACACCCCTCAATCACATTACAGGGCCTCTCCACCCTAATTTTGGGTGATGCACGCCCTGCGTTTAGGAGAGTATTATCAGGAAGTAAAGTGTATAAAGACTCGAGTCTCATTTACATCATCTACCCAGCCTGGGCGACAGGCCAAAGGCTTCCTTTAGGTAATACTGTCATACTCTGCTTCACATGTTCAAATCCACACAAAGCAGAGAACATTCTGTCCACTCCTCAGGCTTGTAGTTTGACTGCTCAGAAACCAGGATAGGCGTTTGTATGAGTCTGTTTTCACATTGCTATAAAGATATACCTGAGACTGGGTAATTTCTAAAAAACAGAGTTTTACCGGGTGGCAGAGGTTGCAGTGAGCTGAGATGGCGCCACTGCACTCCAGCCTGGGTGATAGAGTGAGACTCTGTCTCAAAAACAAACAACAACAACAAAAAACCCAGAGGTTTAATTGGCTCACAGTTCTCCAGGCTGTACAAGAGGCACAGCAACTTCTGCTTCTGGGGATGTCTCAGGAAACTTACAATTATGATGGAAAGCACACCCCTCACGTGGCCAGAGTAGAAGCAAGAGTGAGAGAAGGAGCGCTACATGCTTTTGAACAACCAGATCTCAGGAGAACTCACTCACTCACTATCGCGATGACAGCACCAAGCGGGATGGGATTAAACCATGAGAAAAGCATCCCCATGATCCCAACCCCTCCCACCAGGCCCCACCTCCAACGCTGGGGATTACAATTGATCATCAGATTTGGGCAGTGACACAGATCCAAACCATATCAGTGTTTTACTAGCAGATGATGTAATGCACAACTCAGCCGTAGGAAGTGGTTGAAGCTTCAGCCAGGCTTCAACAAACAGCTCTCAAGCACCTGCTTCTTGCTAAATTCTGTGCAGCAGGTTTGAGAGGCACACTTGACATGCATCACCCAGCTACAGGCCAGGCTATTTACCACGTCCAAATATAAAATGACCCCCAAAGTAAGGTGATCGCCTGGTTTCCCAGTGAAAAGATAGAAAAGGTTTGGGACCAACTTCCATGTACAGAACGTTAGGGATGTAATTGATATAGAAAATGTACACTTCCATATCAATGTTTAATGTATTAATTTATGTTCACAGGCAAACCTGATGATCACAATATATAAAGTATACTGGTGGGAACATGATTTGTTTACATTCACACACCATGAAACAATTCTATCGGAGCTCTTTCCATGTATCCTCTATGTTGATGTTCCCACCATGAAAACACCCTCATGATTAATCTAACCTGGCTGAGCATTTTTTAGTCCATATTTCATATGATCTTAGGAAATGTTAATATAAGTCACAGGTGTCCCTTGATATAAAAATAGGCATAACATTTGCTATAATGTCTCATTCATATTGTGGGTGTGTATTTGTGATCTCCACAACGTAACCTTTGACTGTATGGCTTTTCAGTGGTCTTTTAAAGACTTCTGCAACATTATCCAAAGCTTGAATCTAAAACTACTCCCTTCACCTGCTTTATTTTTCTCCATAGAGCTCATCTTCAGAGACTTTGTCTTCCCTGCAGGGACAGAAATCTTGTCTCCTTTGTTATAATTCTGTCTCCTTCTTAGCACAGTGTCTGGCACATAGATAGGCTGCTACTTATTTAAAAATAAATGAATACTTCTAAGAATGATCATTAAATTATATTAAATCAATATATATCACATCTTGTTATTTATATATAATTATATATTATATATTAAATCATATAAGTAAATATGAAATAAATTATGTATATACATAAAATTCCATTAAATAATATCTACAAGTATGTAATATTCTATTGAGTTTTACATGTTTTACTCATTTTAAGGCTATGTGTTCTCTAAATAATACTTTCATAGAAAAAAAGTCAAATTTTAAAAAGTGATCAAAAGAGCACCCTGTAATATGAAAGATGAGAGAAGCTAGTTTTTTGAAGGCAGGATCTCTTCTTATCTGGGGGCTCATAATGTGGATACAAAGAAGTCATTTCCATACCCCAGAAAACCCACTTCCAGTCCCCTGCCTTACCCAAATGTCTACTCCCTCAGCTTCCATAACAATACCGGCTTTCTTCTGTAAACATTCCTTGCATGACTTTTTTAAGCATCTGTTCTCTAAATATCAAAGCCCTCTGTCCACCTGTGTCCAGTTGTGCACTATCTTTACGTGTTCTAGTTGGAGACTGCTCCTCCTTGGTCAGCCTTCCAAACTCAACAGACTTCTCATCCTCTTAAAGCAGGTCCCTAGTTTTTATGTCATTTCCAGGAACTTTGCTGTCCTCCTGCCCACCTGGGCACACATTCCTTGGCCTCCTAAGTTTATTCCATTTCAATATTCCTGTAGCTGACCCCAGCCTCCTTCCAGTGTTGGGTAACATTGCATAATTTAGATGCACTGTCTGGTGCTACTCGCCATCATGAATTCAGATCCCTTGATCAAGTAAACACAGCAATGCATGGACATCGTAAGAAGGTGAGGGAGATAGATGTGCACAGGAGAGGTGATAACTATCATACAACACATGGATCATGCTTAAAAATGAGAAATCTTCAAGAACCAGTGGGGAAGGATAGCTGCCATCCACACATATCACCATCAGGCAACAGAATCTGGACTCCTCAAGTGCCATGTGGTCTTCAGGATTAAAACTCAACTCCCAGGGAGAAACTGACTAGAATGAGTAAAGCCCAGTGAAGGTCAGGACAGTCTGATTTGTAGTTGTATATTTACACAGCAGGTCAGAGATGGGAAGCAGCAGCCTTTTCCGAGTACCAACAACAGAACAAGGACCCTGGACTTTCTAGAGGGTGAGACTAAGAGACAGAGGGAGAATTCAGCATCACACTCCCGCCAAACCCATAAGCTCTAATTATCCACTTATCTGTGGTTTGTCACAGACACTCCATAAAGTTAATCCAACTGACTCACACATAGAATAAAAATTCTTCCCTGGGCCTGCAGAAAATTCCTGCGAGAGGTAAGAAGTAGATGTCACTGTCTCCTGCACCCCAAGGAAAGCACACTTCCCAGCCCTGCTGAGAAAAACCCAGTAGTGCTTGTGAGAGGGAGTAGAGGGGGTCAGAACAAACAGCCCTGCTTCTCCTGAGAACGTTTCACTTTATTCCTGGGATTGTGACTGCATGAAGAACATCCAAAGCGCTCTTTGGTTTTCCCTCCTCTGTTCAGATTCTGTTCTGTAATGTGACTAGATAGCTGTGCTTACAGGGAATGAAAATAATTCTTTTTCATGTTTTTCTCCATCTCAGGTCTTTCATGATGAATTGCCTGTGCTGTGTGTGTTAAAGCGTTTTTCTTTTGAAAAACTTGAGAAGGCCGGGTGCGGTGGCTCACGCCTGTAATCCCAGCACTTTGGGAGGCTGAGGCAGGTGGATCACTAGGTCAAGAGATCAAGACCATCCTGGCCAACATGGTGAAACCCCGTCTCTACTAAAAATACAAAAATTAGCTGGGCGTGGTGGCACACTTCTGTATTCTCAGATACTCAAGAGGCTGAGGCAGGAAAATTGCTTGGACCTGGGAGGTGGAGGTTGCAGTGAGCCGAGATTGCGCCACTGCACTCCAGCCTGGCTCCTGGCAACAGAGCAAGACTCTGTCTCAAAAAAAAGAAAGAAAGAAAGAAAAGAAAAACTTGAGAAAATCTCCATTCGCAAACTTCTATTACACCTGAAATAGCCTATATGCAAATTCAGAAACTAAAGCCGTTGTAATCAAACTACAGTAGTATTTTTAGGCAGTTCTGCAATTGAATTAAATATGAATCCCTTCATTCTCTTGTTTCTGTTCTCTTTTTTTGAAACTGGTTTAAGAAAGAAATCTGTTTAGAAAGTAGTTTCCCTTATTCTGGCAAACTTATGAATTGGTGATGAAGCTTCTACTACCGAATGTGGAGTTAGAAATACGTGATAAGAAATGATTCACAGTCTGATGACAATATAATTTATACAGGGAGAGATGCCAATTTCTATGCATCCTGATTTATTTTATTAATAATTCTTTCAGGCAGTATATTCTGTTATTACCAAACTTATTTTAGATCAGTAAGTTTTCAAATTGGCTTATGATCAATTCATAAAAATATTGGAAGTAATCAGATACATAATAAATTGTTCCATAGAGTCAGATATAACTACTATGTAACAGTAAATTGAGATGATATTGGTTTTAATCAGCTACCCAAAAAAAGGGAAAATTTATACCATTCTCTGTTTAATTTACATTATAAAATTCACTAGGGAAATCAAGGAATCAGATAGCTGATAGGAGTTCTTAATAGCAATTGCAGTAAAACACATTTCACTGCTTGAAATTTGTGAGCCCCAATTAATCATGGGCTCAAATAGTTTTTAAAAGTGTTTTATAATCCAAATATTACTATCTCAGTACGACATTCCAGTGTGTTTATTAATCTGTATCTGCTTGCACACTCTCCTTGACCTTCAGTCCCAGGCCTTCCAGCTCAGCAGGCCTCAAGCAAGATGCTAAAACTCCTGTTTCATCTAATTGCATGATTTTCAGTTACTCCACACTGCTTCTTCCTGAAGAAGCTTTAAAGAAAAAAAAAAATCCCTCGCTGCTTTAGTCTCCCTCCTTAATGACAATAGAATATGCATTCATTACATTCCTGGAATTTTAAAGGCTTTTCTTCTAACCTTCCACTTATAAAAATTGCCTTCTCAATCCCATCTCCTTCTCTATTTTCTACAGTAAGACAACCTCATTATTAAACTCCTCAAGATATATGAGCATCTGTCCTCCAGAGAGGGGCATGTTAAATTCTCTCCCATGAGCTATTCCATGGATTAATCACCACTCTCCTGGTATCTCGGGAATCTCCACTCTAAGAGGACAGGTCTCGCGTTGCCTAGTGCGGTTGCCCCAGCACCTAGAATCATGCATAGTCCTTAGTGGGTGAGTGACCCTCTCACCTAAACCCCTCATTCTGCCACTTTGGGCCATTTTATCTTGTTCATCTTTAAGAGAAAGAAAAACTCTTTAGAAAGTCAAAAATACAAATGGGAATGTGATATGACCTATTTGTTAAAACATGTCTGTAGAAATGGAAGCAATTCTGAATTCCTCATCCTGGCATTTGAGGCTGTCTACACCCCAGCCTCACCTCCTGACACCTCCTGGCACACAGTCTTTTCTGCTATTTGACAAGCTGAACTGACTAACAGATTCAAAAACATATCTGGCACTTTTCCTGTCCCACCTCTTATCTTGGAATGCCCTGTCCCAAAACTTGACCCATCCACATACTGATCCGCCCTAAACACAGTATGGCACGATAGAAATAGCACAGATTGTAGCAACAGATGAACCTGGGCAGTGTGACAGCAGACAAGTTACTTACGTGTTCTGAACGTTGTTTCCTCAATAGTAAAATGAGGACAACTGGATACTAAATGATCTTGTCATGTATGTCGAAAAGGAAAGAACCAGAACTCGTTGGTAAAACATTAATGACCACCATATCTGATACATCATAAACTCCTTAAGCAGAAACCATGTCTTCAATATCCATCAGTTCTTTGTATGCTATAGTCACAGATAGATGGGGAATACATAAGTGAACGCCAGAGAAAACGGAAGAGGAGAAAGGCAACAATTTGGATGGAGCTGGGGCTCATTATGGTAAGTGGAATAAGCCAGGCACAGAAAGACAGACTTTACATGTTCTCAATTATTTGTGGGAGCTAAAAATTCAAATAGTTGAACTCATAGAGACAGAGTAGAAGATGGGTACCAGAGGCTGGGAAGGGTAGTGAGGTGATGGGGCAGAATAGTTAATGGGCCCAAAAGATAGTTAAAAGGAATGAATAAGATCTAGCAGTTGATAGCACAACAGGGTGACTATGGTCAAAAATAACTTAATTGTATATTTAAAGATAACTTAAAGAGTATAATTGGATTATTTGTAACACAAAGAATAAATGTTTGAGGTGATAGATACTCCATTTACTCTGATGTGATTATTACACATTGTATGCCTCTGTCAAAATATCCCCCAAACCCCATAAACTGTACACCTTCTATGTACTCATAAAAAGTAAAAATTAAAAAGTCACTAGGCACAGTGGCTCACACCTGTAATGCCAGCACGTTGGGAGTCAAGGTGGTGAGATCACTTGAGGTCAGAGGTTTGAGACCAGCCTGACCCACATGGTGAAACATCGTCTCCACTAAAATATACCAGCTACTCTGGAGGCTGAGGCAGGAGACTCGCTTGAACCTGGGAAGCAGAGGTTGCAGTGAGCCAATATCGCGCCACTACACTCCAGCCTGGGCAACAGAGACTTGGTCTTTAATAAAAAAAAGTTATTAAAAATAAAATTAAATTTAAAAGAGATGGAGAATAGCCACAGAAGAAGCATGAGGAAGAGGAGAAAAGCAAAATAGGGGGCGCTTTGTGATTTGGGGTTCCTAATTCTACTTCTGAGCTATGTTCCTCAGCAGATTCTCCCTGTTGGACTCGGGGCTAAGCAGGGCAGCGCTGTGTAGCTACAGTTTCTATAAAGACCTGTCCACGGAGCTTCACAGTGGGAGAAAGGTAACTCTGAAGGCAGCAGAAAAGTGCTTCTGGGTGGAAGCCAGATAGCAAGACAGAGGGGAATTTTGTCTTCTCTACTGTGGAGGGAATTAACATTCCCAACCAGCAGCATCATTCACAGAAATAAGACGCAGCCTGCCTCCATGGAGACAGTGTATATCCACGAACTCAACCAACCGTGGATGGAAAATATTTTTTAAAAAATGGATGGTTGCAGCTGTCTGGACATGTACAGACTTTTTTCTTGTCATTATTCCCTAAACAATACAGTGTAAAACTATTTACATAGCATTTATGTTATATTAGGTATTATAAGTAATTTAAAGATGACTTAAAGTATATGGGAGTATGGGAGTATGTGTGTAGGTGATATACAAATATGACACCATTTTATATCAGGGACTTGAGCATCTGTGAATTCTGGCATCTATCTCCAGGGGTCCTGGAACCAATCCCACGGATACCGAGGGACAACACTATTGGTTCTTTACTAGGTATATTCTGAACTAGTAAAGAACCAGAAGGCATGTACCCCACCCCATGCCACAAAACTCTTCCCTCAACAAAACACCACATGGTCTAAAATTATAGCATTAAATTGTGTTTACTAAACTTCGAGTTAAACACAGCACTCTGCTAGCATTCTTTTTCAACATGCAAAGAGAAAGCATTGCATCATTGACACCTTCATGAAAATCAGTTAAGAAATCTATGACATCTGCTCAAGAAGAATCTGAGAATAGTGAGAGAAGATGGATGCCAGGATTGAGATGGAGAGGAAGGGAGGGAAGGACAGTACAGGCTGGAGAGAAGCCTTAAACACCTCCCTATCTATTCTCTTCCACACTCATGCCTCACCTGCTACCTCTAGGCAGGTGACACCCACAGCTGATGCCTGCCCTGACTTCTCTCAGGCCCCTCATGGCCCCTCCACTTGAATGTCCCACAGGCATCTCCAATTTGGTGAGTCCAGAATTGATCTCACCATGTTCCTTCCTACCACATCCACATAGATAAATTCTCCCTTAAAGCCCTAGCTTAAATATCACCTTTCAATGAAGCTCTTAGTTTGGAAATAATTTCTCTCTCTTTTCAAATACTATAGCCTTTCACTGGTGTCTCTGCAGTCCTTGTGACTCTTTTCTCTTTCTTTCTTTCTTTTTTTTTTTTTTGTTTGTTTGTTTGTTTTGAGATGGAGTCTCATTCTGTCACTCAGGCTACAGTGCAATGATGTGATCTGGGCTCATTGCAACCTCCGCCTCCCAGGTTCAAGCGATTCTCCTGCTTCTGCCTTCCAAGTGGCTGCGATTACAGGTGAGTGCCGCCACGCCAGCTAATTGTTTTTGTATTTTTTTTAGTAGAGACGGGGTTTCACCATGTTGGCCAGGCTGGCTTGTCATTCTCTACTGTGTACTATAGGGATAGAGGTCCCTCCTCCCCTTTTTGGAACATAAAATCGTTTAGGTGTTCATGAATTCTCCAACAAAGTTGCATTCTATCAGTCAGAGGGAGAAAGAGAAATAGTGGACAAGGAAAACAGCCTGCTTTAGAGTCATGAGTAAGATTTATAAACAGAATGCCTCCGACCTATTTTTTAAAAATCCCATTGAATTTTGCTGCATTCAGAGAATGATCAAATTACTGACCTGAAAGATAGGTTGAGAAAGCACCTAGTCCAGGGATTTTGCAAAACTTCCAGTCACATTTATGTATTAAATAATTAAATTGCACTAACTTGATCAAGAGATAAATGTTAAGTATAAACAGATATACACACATAACACGTAGTAAGAAGTCAATACCAGTTTACAGTAAACAATTTGTGTTAAGGGGATTTGAATTGTATATCTATTTATTTGTTTAACGAACACTTCAAATTATTTAATACATACCAGGCATTGTTCTAAATACTTTAAAAATGTAGACTTATTTTCCTCACAATAATGCAAGGAGGTAAGTATAATAACTGACCGACCCAATTTTATAGATGAAAAAAACTGAGGCACAGAGGCACAGAGACTTCGTGTAACTTCTCCCAGGTCACAGGACTAGTAAATCACAAGGTTATCTTAGATTAGATCATCTATCTTATCATAGATTATCTATCTAGCTACAGAGTCCACACTCATAACCAATGAAAAAAGCTGCCTCATTTACATTTATTACTGTTATTTTAATTATCAGAAAAATAATAAAATTATGGTTAAAAAAAGCTTGAGGATAAAATTGTGAATATCATGGACATTCTTCTTTCCTTTGTTCCTCTGAATGATAAAGAAATTTGAATGAAAAATGTATCATTGTACGTAGCAACATCTATACTCAACTTCCTGTGTGGTCCTCACTCATTGTTGACTGAAGTTTCATGAGCAAGGAGAGTGGAAAAGAATTAGGATACGAAATTCTTTCTTTACCATCCTTATAATTTAAAAAAATATTTACGAGTTCATAAAATATTTAAAGTTTTAATATCACATGTAGAGTAGTCCCCAAATTCTTGTCAAGTTTCTCTGGAAGTCAAGAATGCCATAAAACACATTAAAAAATGTCACTGGTCAATTTTGCTGTCCAAAGCAGGTTATCCCTAAGCTATCACGGAAAGATTCATGAGCAACTTAGGGCAGGGATGATGTCTTTTCTCTTGATCTCTCTACACCAAGAATATTGCTCTGCATAGTATGATCAACAACTTGTTTCCTGTGTATTGCTTTCAAGGTTTTACAAAAATCCCAACTTTTCACTATTCAATCTCTATTTGAAAAAAAAAATCCCCAAGAACAGGAAAGAAAGGAGAATCAGAAGCCACTGGAGGCCTAGATCAAGAGAACCTTTACTGCCAAATATACGGGATTCTCCTTCCTTCTGGAGAGCATTCTTTGACCAACCACATTGTCAGGAGCCTCTAATTGCTGACCAGAAAAAGGAAAATGGTCACACACCTCCCAAGAGGAGAATAAAAACAGAGCCCAGAATTCCTCTGTAACCGAGCCAAGGAGAAGATTACAGAGCATATGTTGTCAGCAATTATGCTAACTGTACCAGGAGGGCCACCTCTTTGGCATCACATTGGAATTGGGGATTGGGCAGAGAGGCGTGGGCTGGGTATGTGATTTTATGGGCATCAATTCACAGGTGCTAAGACCACTTCACCACTGTGTGTGTGTGTGCATGTGTGTGTGTGTGTGTGCATGTGAGAGAGAGAGAGAGAGAGAGAGAGAAACAATCCACCTAGATTAGAGATTTCTGAGGTTCACGGATGTCTACACCTCTAATTCATCCAAAAATGCCCTATCTTATAAGTTGTTGAAGATGAAGCTCTACAATGAGAAATTCACAAGAACTTTAAGTATGAAAGGAGCCTCAGCATTCATCCAATACCTTTTTTGCAGATTATGCTGCAGGAAGAAATTATGATTAAATCAAATTTAAAATTAGGTTAGTGGCAGACCCAGAACACACAGCCCAGGGAAGAGGGAAGAGCTAGAACTCACATTGCTTGATCCAAGCCCAACCCACTTTCTGCTACACTTCAATTAGTCTTCTGTTTTGCTGACCAAGAGAAGATTTTAAACTCGATCCATCATTCATGTGCAGTATTTTCTAAGCCTCAGTCATTCCCTTACCACCTTTGCAATTTTGCTCTATACCATCTGTGTACGAGTACTATTTGTTACCTATCC
Source organism: Callithrix jacchus (assembly GCF_049354715.1). Lineage (NCBI taxonomy): Eukaryota > Metazoa > Chordata > Mammalia > Primates > Cebidae > Callithrix > Callithrix jacchus. Next base: position 67,725,929 of record NC_133514.1, on the reverse strand, counting down.
CTTTTCTCTAAATTCATGTTTAATCTGTAGCAGAGATTGCCATCTGGCCCCTAGTTTTCATTCTGTCCCTGCTGGGGGAAAGACAGCACATCCACACCACTGAGTTCTAGCTGTGGACACTGCCACCCAATAACCCTTGCAGCAGGGTACAACCGTGTGAGAACAGAATATCAACAGAAACAATATGTGAAACTTTTGCTTATTTAAAAGAAATCCCTCGCCATGAAGTTCTTCTCTTTCTTCCTTCTAACAAATTAGGAATAGTGTGGTCACGTGGCAGCTTCAATCTCCCAGAGGACGGCAATGTTACAGAGGATGATGGAATGACACCACGGAAAGAAACCAGGTTCCTAAACAAGTCCAGGGACCCAAGCTCCACACAGTTACATTGGAGACAACAAACTCTCATTTAAGATGCTGTATCGCCGGCCATGATGGCTCACACCTGTAATCCCAGCACTTTGGGAGGCTGAGGCGGGCAGATCACGAGGTCAGGAGATTGAGACCATCTTGGCCAACATGGTGAAACCCCGTCTCTACTAAAAATACAAAAATTAGCTGGGCACAGTGGCTCACACCTGTACTTTCAGCTACTTGGGAGGCTGAGGCGGAGAATCACTTGAAATTTGGAGGCAGAAGTTGCAGTGAGCCAAGATCACACAACTGCACTCCAGCCTGGTGACAAAGCAAAACTCCATCTCAACAACAACAAAAAAGATGCTGTATCTTGAGGACCTCTTCATTGTAGCAGCTTATTATTTATCATACCTAAAACAACAACTAATGCAATAATATCTATTAAAAATCTGGATTTTATTTAATCTTTCCTATTTGATAAATACCTTAAATTATCTATAACTATTCAAATAAGCAATGTTTGTTCAAATACCAGCTACAAATCATTTCTTTTCCATAGAAGCATGAATACCCATCTTGGGGAAAGACTGATACAAGGGAAGTAGAAACAGACTTTGATCAGAATAAGTGGCAAGGGCATTCAGGCATTGAGAAAAGAGAAATAAATACAAGAAAAATAAAGGCTGGGTGCCTGAAAGTAACTTTCACCCTCTTTGCCATCTGGCCTGTGAGCCTGTGTTCTGTCACACAGTCCAGGAAAGAGGCCAAGGACTTCAGGGGCACATCAAGTTCATCTCCATCTATAAGACGGATCCTGGCATTGGCAAGGAGGCAGACATCTCTCACCATCACCTCCCACCAAACATTCAAGGTTGATGGGGCTTCACAGCTGATGGGCACCATTGTAGGAGGCAATAGTTGCACAGACAGTCTGGCCAGCCTCAGATATGCATCCTGCCCTGAGTCCCCCTTCCTGTGCAAACCAAGGAGAAAGAGGCAAGGCACTCAAGGAGCTGAGTAAGAGGCAATGTTATCTGTATTGGCCAAGCCAGGCAATTCTTTTGTATGTTCTCATGTTGGGCTTTCCCGAACAGCTCCTCTCCCACATCTCATGCGATGTGCATGAGAGCATACAGATTGGAAACACCTGTGCCAGGAACCCACCTCCCACCCTGACCTACCCCTTCCCACCTCCACCACACCACATGGCCTGGTTCCTAACTTCAGCAAGTCTCTGGAAGTAAAAACACAGTTTTGCCTGGGACCAACTTGGGAGCAGAAGAAAATGAGTCTTTTAACTAATTTTCAGAAAATGATGTTTATCTTTCTAGCTTCCCATCTGGAATCATTTTGAAAGCACACATACACATGGCAGGTTTTGCCTGCATCTCTAACTCTGCTTTTGACCCCTGCACTGATTCTGCTCTGCACAGAACAGAGTCAAGTCAGATAACTCTTATCCTTTTCCTTAGAGATTGGTTGGTCCAAGCCTTTCTCTTCCCACTAAGGAGTTCTATCTTGAAGTATCTTTCTAGTCACTGTCAGTGAAAAGACCCTGGATTCTCCTGTTCAGACCATACTCAGCCATCAGAGTTAACACACCAAAGTACAATTTTTGAGTAACTACTTTCATATGTATGAAAAGGAAAATCTATTTTAGTGCCAAAGCGAAGCTGAATAGACTTGAAAACAAATCACTCCGATTAGCAAAAGGAGCCTAGACATTACAGTAGACAAACCAGCTCTGCACCGAGTATCTAGTTCAACCCAAGCAAGTTAATTAATGTCTCAGAGCTTCAAATTTCATAGTCTAGAAAATGGAGATGATAATTCTTATCACATAAGGTTGCTGGGTGAATTAAATGAGATGACATATATAAATCTGAATAACACAATGCCCAGCAGGTACCCTAAAAATGCAAGCTAGCTTTTTCCCACTTTCTTTTCCTTGAAAACAAGTTAATAAATTAGACAACTGAAATAGAACACTCAGTGAACAATTTTTATTTTGTGCTTTATACATTTCTATATTTTCCAAAAATTCCTCAGTAGTATTTATTGATTCCTTGAAAAAGAAAGTTATTTACAAAAATAGCAACATATCATCTCTGTACAGAAACCTACTTGTCGCCACAGCCTAAATGCATTTACTTCACGTTTATTTCTTCCTCCCAATAAAAAATGTTAAGAAACCACATAATTTAGAGTAAATTATTTTTCCAATTCATAGTAAAGATAAATAAATTTATTGTAACAATTAAAGCAAGCTCCTCTGTTTGCCTTTTAAACATCATCCTATTAGAAAATAAATATAAGCAACAGCTCCGCTGTTACAACTAAGAAGTATAATGCAGGATTTCTCTCATTACAGGATGAAATGATGGCCCTGCATGTAGAATGAAGCGAGTACTTTGAAAATTTTGATTACTCAGTTATGTCCACATGTTATAGGATTTAAACCTTTTACCATCTTAGAATGATCTTCTAATATTCTAGTATTTATAAATTACATATGGCTTCAGATTCATTGTTCCTGGAAACCCAACAACCTGGATACATAAAAACTAACATCCAAGCATGAAAAGTAGAATGTCAGTACAATATGCTGCCAGGGGACAAACAGTACCTGACCTTCACTGGCACTGTTCCCTCTGTGTTTACTAGGTTAACACAGGAGTGAGGACGAATTTAGGCAAAGAGCCCGATCCTGTTCGGCTGTCACCTGCAGAACCTATACTCAGCTAGACACTGTGACACAACTACTCATTGTAAACAATTAATCTATCTTCTGTGTTATGATTATTCATTATAAAATAGAAGGAAGTTCGTTAGTATATATTTAAGATTTTGTGTTTCCTTCATCAGTGCCTCAATGCTTGAAGAAAACAGACAAACAAAGTGCTAAAAAGCTAGGCTGGCGTTTTCTTCTAGAGCCAGGGAGCTGCCACAGCCAGATGATAACTGGTATGTGCCCCAAGCCTGAAGATGAAATCTGAGACCCTGCAGCCAAAAATTTAGATGTGTGGAAAGACTTACTTAGGGAAACTCTTTAAAATACAGTTGTCCCCTGTCCCACCCCCAGAAATCTTATGTAGTAGTACACTTAGGGTGTGGCTCAGGAATCCAAGTGTTTAAAGCTACCCAGGTAATTCTGAACCAGGCAATTGAAAACCAGGCTTACACCCATTCCTCACTCCAAGAGATAGGCAAATGCTTCTTTGATTATCTTCAGAAAGATAAAGCTTACAGCATTTTCATTTGCTATGGGGCATCGTGTTTAAAGTAGGAAAAATGTAGTAAATATTTATGAAAAAAATATGTTTTTAATGATTCTGTTCAGTGCATATTTATTAGGTATCAGCTAGGTACCAGACACTGTGTTTCTGGGCAAATTGGCTTCATCCTAACTTCTGCTCATCCTCAGAAACCTAATTCTTCCCAAAACAATAGGAAAAACAGATAAGAAGATGTTGAATAAACTAATAGTTTGGAACATTACTGAAGACAAGAACAGCAACAACCATGTAAATAAAAAGGTTAAAAGAAGTGGTAATTAAATTTTTAGACTGACGTGAGGCTGATTATATTTTTCTTATGAATAAATGGAGCCACCAAGACTCTATGGTAAGTCACAAGTTACTAGACCAGAACCGATTTTTAAAATTTTGGGGGGTTCCTAGTAAAACTGAGAATATAATATAGGGTGAGATTGGAGGCAGTTTGTTCTCTTTTTCAAAATGTAACTGTGACCAAGTAGATGTCTCATTAGCAAGTAATATATATCCCCTTCATCCAAAAGTAATTACTTACTTAATTTTCACAAGTAGCTTTTTACAAGGAAAAGGTGCTTATTCCCAGAGCCCTTGTAAGCAAGAGATGAAAACCTTTAATGGCTTTACCTCCTAATGCTTGCTTCCTCTCTCATTACAAATACCACAAGATCAAACAAGATTCTCCATGGCATATTTCTTAATTGACTTAAATAACCATCTCACATATATTATACCTTTGTTGTTTTATATTTTGAGGTAGCTTTATTAGATTTCAATTAAATTCCTTTGAAACATGGCTTTAGAAAGTCTTAATAAAAATACACCAAAGCCAAATGAGATTTATGCCAGTAATGCAAGGATGGTTCAATATTAAGAAATCTATCAATATAATAAATCAATTTAATGGAACAAAAGAAAAAAATTATACAATCATATCATCAATTCTGAGAACACATTTGAAAACATTTGGAAACCATTAATAATGAAGTCTCCTAATAAGAATAGGAGGGTTAGATCACTTCCTTAAAGTGATTAATATCTACTATGTGCTCATATCCTGGGCTCTGAGCCCCATGCTTTAGAGCCCACCCCAACTGCTGGACCACCCTCAGGGTACACAGAACCACAGAATTCTCTGCACAAATGTCCCTAAAGCCAAATTCTGGGGCAGCACATTCTATTTCCTAGGTTCATCCTCCATTGGGAAGACAATACACTCCCCAAATGTGTACACCCCAGGTGCTGGGAATGACCAGAAAGTACCTGTTTACAAGTGGGTGAAAACAGAACTTAAAAGTTTGGCTGTAGCATCCTAGCACATGAGCTGAGCATTAGACCCCTGAATTTGGGTCAGAGCTAGGCATGATATGAGAAAGAAAGCAGGCTAAAATGGCCTGAATTCTTCCCACTTCTACATTCCAGCACAGGACCTAAAAAGTGCTGAAATATACACTTGAATCTGGGTTTCAGAGCTTGATAGAAGATATTTTTCATGATAAACAGTTGTCACTTAACAGTGTTTTAGCTTGATTAACAACTTTTATATCTTTACATTTTCTTTGCTGGCCTCCAGTTGGACTTCTGTCCCAGCTCCCATAAATGTCAGGGATAGCCTAGTGTAGTATAATGTCGTCTAGTATAATAGAAAATAGTTTTATCTTGAGCCAGAAAGAAATATCACACGTAATTGGGTAAAACAAAAAACAATCCTTGTAAAGCAGGGACAAATAAAAATTATCACTACTATTTTTTTTTTTTTTAGAGACAGTATCTCACTCTGTTGACCAGGCTGGTCTACAGTGGCTCACTGCAGCCTTGAACTTCTGGGCTCCAGTGATCCTCCTGCCTCAGCCTCCCAAGTGGCTGAGACCACAGGCACATGCCACCATGCCCAGCAAATTTTCCTATTTTTTTATAGGGACAGTGTCACTATATTGCCCAGACTAGTCTCAATCTCCTGACTTCAAGCTCTCCCAGCTCAGTCTCCCAAAGTCCTGGGATTACAGGTGTGAGCCACTGCACCTGGCCTGTAACTACTATTAACTACCATTGATCAATAGGCATTAGCCAAAACAAATTAGACAAGAGTAAGAACTTAGATACATAAACAACTGATAAAGAAGGAGCAAGTAACCATTACAGGTAGATGACACAAATGTCTGACTAGAATATCCAAAAAAGAAATTTAAAAAGATTAGAAATCATTTTAAAGTAAATTAACATAAAAAATTAATATACATAAATCAAGGCTTCAGCCAATTAACAAAATATGATAAAAAAATCTATTTGTAACTGGAACAAAAAATATACGTACATAAAGGTAATTTAAAATTTGCAACATATACCAATTTTGCTCTTGGGTAGATAAATAAACATATAAGAATGATCGTAACAATTCTAAAAAAGAATAATAATTAAGGAAACTGGCTGTGCCAGATATTAAAATCTATTGTAAAGCTATAATGATTAAAATAGCACGCTGCTTTCTCTGAGGAGAGACAGAAAGGGCAATGGAAAAAAGAGTATCCAGAAATATACCAAAGTGGATAAGGAAATTTAAGATACAATAAGAACATTTTTAAAAATAATACTGGAATATCCCATTGCAATAACTATTTGATGGGGAGTAGATTGTGAAATGTAGTGCCTTCTGTGGCCTCCTAATTTTAAAGTATATCCAAGAGATGTAAGAAATGTTGATGTCTAAAATTCAATTATAATAAAGAATACTAGAAAATCATGTGGACTTCTGTAGCAATTTAGAGTAGGTAGGCCTTTCTAAGTAAGACACAAAGCCTAGACTCATTAAGGAAAAAAATTTTTAAAAATGATTACATCAAAAATAAAATTTAGCAGAGAAAAAATAATAAATCATGTGCACATGTATAATTAATATGGTTATTTACTCTCACACGTCTGCCTCCACTGCAGAGGGTGGGGAAGGAAGCTCCAGAGCCGGAACGAGGGCTTGAGTCATGTGTTTATAGCCCTGTTCCTTCCCTATGAGCTGGACTCTGACACCCAACGCTATTGATATCACAGACATTATTTCAGCAATAGCTTCTAAGACAATTAAGTCAGTGAACATCTGTGCCTGGGGAACCCTAGGTAGGGTGTGTGAGTGGGTGGGACAGGGGTGACTGAACATATCAACACTATTAAAAGAGGTAAGAATTAGCAGAGGCACTTAGAGGGATTTCCAGGAGTTGTTAAAAGTGATCAAAGCCTTTTCTTCCTCAATAAGACCTTAACTGTGCTGTGAGCTACCACAATTAAGCAGTGGGTAGCAAATAAAATGCCCTGGCTCTTTGCAAAGTGAAGCAAGGAAATTGTGAAACTGGGTTTCAGCGAGATTTCAACTTCTCCCGGAAAAGTTATCAGAACCCTAGATTCTGAGGCAGTGTGAGTGTGGAGACATACTCGCTCCACTGTGTCCACTCTAAAGTGTTGAGACAGAAATGGGAAATGCCAGGACAGGGCGTCTGAGCCAAGCCCTGCAAGGCACAGATGGGCGCAATGAGGCCCAACAAGTCATGAGAAGTGGTTGAGGCCACACAGCTGGGGAGAGGCAGAGCCACACCCAACACTCATAGGGTGGCCTGTTTCCATGTCAGTGGGCATTTTTGAGTGGAGGCACATGTGATCTTGGAGTTCCTTCCACGACTACCCCCACTTATTGGGCTCCCATTCCCAGGAGACGGCCCAGGCACACCAGCCTCTTTGCATTTGACCTTCTTGCTGTGAACAGGCAGCCCTCTCCCAGGAAGGCAGGGGGAGATGGCCGATTCTGCCGGCCCTCATAGCACTCAGCCGGTGACATGGTCTTCCTTTCTCCTCATTTACAGTGGCTGAGTGCAGCTGCACAGAGGACCCAAACTTTGATTTACCTATCTTTGTATTCTCAGTGTCCAATATAATATCTGGTACTTATTTCATAAATATCAGATGGAAGGAAAGGAGATAGAGAGGAAGAAAGGAGTGACGAGAAGGAAGAAAGGAAGCTCTGTCCCAGGCATTGTCCCTCCCATCTCCCCCACCCAAGCTCACTGTCCCACTCCCTCAAGTGCCCTCTCTCTGCTTTATGATGTGCCATTCAAATTATCTGATAAAACCAATTTTTACTAAAGAAGAGCAAATTAACTTCTCAGCAAATTTTAAACAGAAATATATATGTGCCATATATATCTAAACAAAAAGTCCATATATATTAAACATTAAAAATTAAACATTTAATCTTTGTTAGTAAAAGCAAATGGAAGTCTCAGAAAGGAACATCTATATTCCTAAGCAAAACGATACCTGTGGCAAACTTCTGTGAAAGAAACTGACAGACTTCAAATGTCCCTGAAATTGGCATTTTCTCACTAGGAATAGAAGAAGTCCCATTCATTAATCTAAAGAAAATAATTACATGTAGAATCCAAAGCAGAAATGTGTCCCATGCTTCTCTGGTTTTACGTAACTGAGTCTTATCATAGCTTAAAATAGGCAGGGCTTTCTTTTACATAACTCAAAATACTAATTCCTCCAAGGTAATGTCATTCTGGTTAAAACGTTCGAGGGAATGCACTATCAGATTTGACTATTGATCCAAATTGGCCTATCATAGAATTACTGCTTGAACCCTGAATTATTCTCTAGATGTCTTTTTTCCCCTAAATTAAAAAGTAATTTTAAAATAATTTATCACTAAAAACAGTTATCCTACTAATTCTATCAAAAAATTAAACACTTAATCTTTGTTAGGTAGGTTTTTTTTTTTTTTGAGACAGAGTTTTGCTCTTATTGCCCAGGCTGGAGTACAATGGCATGATCTCAGCTCACTACAACCTCCACTTCCTGGGTCCAAGCAATTCTCCTGCCTCAGCCTCCTGAGTAGCTGGAACTACAGGCGCATACCATCACGCTCGGCTAATTTTTGTATTTTTAGTAGTGACGAGGTTTTGCCATGTTGGCTAGGCTAGTCTTGAACTCCTGACCTCAGGTAATCCACCAGCCTCAGCCTCCCAAAGTGCTGGGATTACAGGCATGCGCCACTGCACCCGTCCTGTTAGACAGATTTTAAAGAATCTAAATCCCTTACTATCTCACAAGAGTGGATCATTCAGTGTCTGAATGGACTGCTCCTCTTCTATATTTCATTCTTGGGTCCTATTCTATCAGAAAAACATTAGCACAAAACCCACAAAGAACTGAAAACTTGAAAGAAGCTTTAACACCCTGAATGATACTTGCTTTCAACTCACTTACGTATATTTGCTTGAAAGGAAAATGGCAACAATAATTCTTCATGAAACAGGGATTACGGAGAAGCTTTTCCCCCATTTTTGCTTTATTTCTAGAACACTTAAGTGAGGCCTGTGCATTCCAAAGGAGAATACACAGAAAAACTGGAAAATGGCACCGTTGTCTGACTCTTGCTTGTCATTCTTCCTTATGAACCTTCCTTCCTACATGAGTACGGGCTTTTGCTATCACCACCTCTGCTATTAACTTCAGAGTTAGATTCCAAATACAAGGAGTACCTTATCTAAACGAACACACAGCTGATGTTCTTCCCCAAAGCAGCCATAGGCCCCATCTCTCCAGAGGGGCAGAAGACAAGTCACACTGCCCAGACATGTCAGAATCAGATGTGAGCTGGTAGGTATGACCTGCGTAGAGACAGGTGAATGCACGTAGTTATCCCTGCTGTGCTAGGGCCACCTGCAGGCCCACATTCCTCCTGTCTTGCTACAAGATTAACAACTGCACCACAGCACTGGGGTTATTTCACTTACACCCCCCACAAAGCAGGAAAAAGGAGTGAGCATGCTGGGAGATTAAAATTCACCTTTCTCTCACCTAACCCCCAAAACACACAGCAGAAGATTCCCTAGAAGGTAGCATGGGGTATTTAAAGTTCTAAATCCGGGAGTGTATAATATTGACTCTTCCACTTACTAACCGTGTGACACGAGCAACATACCTACTTTGCCAAGCCCCCATCCTCATCAGTAAGGTGAGCATATCTGTCTCACGGGGTTGTCAGGATTTTCGAATGGGAGAAGGGATTCAAAATACCTTTACTTAGTAGACTCCATAAACTATTATCACCACTATTAAGTGTCTCCTAACGTTAGGTGCTATGGGGACTCCCTGTGAATGAGTTCCAGTCACTTCCAAATACCTTTGCACCCCCAGGGATGGATAGAGTTAGAGCAAATGGAAGTCTCGGAAAGTCTTGCCCTGTAATTCCCAATTGCAAAGATAAGGGACCAACCTAAGCACCCATCAACTAATGAGTGAATAAAGAAAATGTGGTATACATACGCCATGGAATACTACTCAGTCATAAAAAAGAGTGAAATCATATCTTTTGCAGAAACTTGCATGAAACTAGAGGTTATTATTCTAAGTAAAGTAACTCAAGAATGAAAACCAAATACAACATGTTCTAAATTATAAGTGGGAACTAAGCTATGGATATACAAAGGCACATAGACTAGTATAATGGACTATGGAGACTCTGAAGGGGGTGGGCTTAGGGTGAAGGATTAAAAAACTACACATTGGGTACAATGCACACCACTCACGTGATGGGTACACTAAAATCTCAGACTTCACCCTTATACAAGTCATCCATGTAGCCAAAAACCACTTATACCCCAAAAATTATTGAAATAAAAATATATTCTAAACAAAAGTCTTGGCAGAGGTGCAGTGGCTCATGCCTGTTATCCTAACACTTTGGGAAACCTAGGTGGGAGGATCACTTAAGGTCAGGAGTTTGAAATCAGCCTGGCCAACATGGTGAAATGCCATCTCTAATAGAAATACAAAAAAAATTGCCAGGTATGGTGGCAGGAGCCTGTAATCCCAGCTACTTGAGAGGCTGAGGCAGAAGAATTGCTTGAACCAGAGAGACAGAGGTTGCAGTGAGCTGAGATCATGCCACTGCATTCCAGCCCAGGTGACAGTGAGAAATTCCATCTCAAAATAAAATAAAATAAAAACCAAAAGAAAGCCTTGCCCTAAGAGAGCTGATCAAGGAGAGGCTGAAGTTCTGAGGGGCTCCATTTATGATCTTCTCCCTTGTCAAGAAGACTTGGGTAATGTAACATAGCCTCTCATTTCTTTGACAAGCCCCTGGTGAGTCTAACAGAGAACTAAAGAACATGACCCAGAGTCTGGGCGAGGCTGACTTCATCTCTTGGGTCTGAGGCCAAAGGCACCAAATCCAACCTGCACAGGCAAATCCACCTTTATAGGCCAGGCTTCAATCTGCTGTAGATTGAAGGTGAGTTTGGAGGTGAGTTTCTGGGGTCACTGCCCTGTGTCCTCTTCTCTGGACTGCACCTGAGTACTAAATTCCTCTAGAGAGGTCAAACAACCATGTGGAAAGCCCCAGAATGCTGTCTTGAGGGAACCTCAGATATCTTCATCCTCACCCACACTGTACAGTGGAATTTGCTTCCGTGGTTTTCACTGCCCTCAGTACAAGGACAAAATGCATGCTTATCACAGCCTATGTAACCCTCCACCTGACCCACGTTTCCAATCTTTTGTTTTGCAGTCCAGTCCCAACCTCTTTCTTGTGCAGAGCCTTCGCAAATGCTTAGTTCATCTGAAATGCTCCTCTACCTTATCCCACTCCCATCTTTTTCAGGCTTGCTCCTCCTTAGCCTTCATGCTCAACCCAAACCTCCTCATCCTGTAGGCTCCACCTCAACAACTTACCTCAAGAAGCCATCCTGACTGCTCAGACATAGTCACTTCATTCCATAGCACTGTATGCTTCCCACTTGCTAAAATGCATCATCTTAAAATCGTCTTTTAATATTAGTCTTACTTGTTAAACTTTAAAAAAGGACACCGACAGGACATGTTTTATTCCCATAGTCTTCCTATTGCCTAGCACAAATGTTGACACAAACCGACCACTCAGTGAACAACTGTCGGATTAGATTAAGCCATCTGGTCTACCTACCTCAGGTTACAGAGGAATCTGAAGGAAACGCAGAAAGTAAAGAAACTCACTGAAAGCAACATATTTGTTGCAACCAAGAATTCGAATGTGTTAGGTCCCCCAAAGATGGCAGCACTTATGTCAAGCCATTATGAATTCTGTAACCCACACGTACGTTTCCAGATGGCTTCCTGGAGCCTGAAAGTCTGAAACAGACCACAAAGAAGGACAACAGATTCCTGTTCCAGCTGACCGATTAACCCACTGAGTTAACAACAACCAACTCTGAGCTGTAACTTTCCACTCATTGCCCCAGCCTATAAAGCCTACTCTACTCCCCACCTCCATGCTCAGTCCCTTTTCAGACTCAGCCTCGTCACACCCAGGTGAATAAACAGCGTTGTTGCTCACACAAAGCCTGTTTGAGTTGCCTCTTCAATTGGATGTACTTAACAGAATGCAGCACTCTAGATGACCAGTCTTAGACCCTCCCAAGCCACACTCCCTTTCGGTGGTACTTAACTCCCATTCATCACAAGCTTTGCATTTAAACAAGACTGATTCCAGACGTGGATCCTGATTTAGTTTAGATTGTCTGACGTCCACATTCCCCACCCTGTATGAGGATGGACTGGGAAGACTACAATTTCTCTCTCCCCTCTGGACACGCAGGGACTCTCATTTTGGCAGTGCACAGCTAAACATATAGTTAGCATGTAGGAGCACAGACTACCCCCACTGCTTTGTTCTGTGCCTTAGAAAAGTGAATGCCACATAACAACGTCTCTTTGGTGTAACTGCTGAAATGGCCTTCTTTCCCCAGTGAGGAAACATCCCAAATGAGTGCAAGGTTCCCTCCAGTGGTGTCATTTTCAATGAAGCTTGCCTGTGTCATTTGCAGTTAGGGGTTCATTGGTCAGAAGTGTTTTCCAGGGATGCACACAATGGAAACCATTAGAGAGATACTCCGAGCCGCCAGCTAGCCCAAAAGTTTAACCCACTCTATTAGCTGTAATGATGGCAGGCAGCTGCTGGAAGAGAGGACAGACAAGAAAGCTAGAGTGCCAGCCTTGTACAGACACAGGGGCGTGAGGTTTCAAATGGACCCCCCAGTGCTAGATTTAATATCATTACGGCACTCATAATCTCCAGATTACTTAACACACCTTTACAATGTGTTCAATAGGAAAGGATCTGAAAAGACTACTCAAGAAACCTATCCGCCTCTACTGTACGTTTCTATAGTGGAATTCTATGATCCTTTTTATTTGTTTGAGGTGGGGTAGGAGAACTCATTACCCTTGGGATAACTTTCAGGATCGTCTCTCAGCTGGAGACCTTCATACATGAATCCCAGAGAATGGTGACATCCTTCTTTAGAAGGCATTGAGTAGGATGGGAATTCTTATCTCTGCAGCCACAGTTATCTAAAATAAATTAGGACCAAAAAAAGGCCTTTCTCAGGGTCATTATAAAGGACCGCAGATTCACGTTCACCCATCTGATGCATTGTAGCATGTCACCTGTGCCAGTGAGTCTGTGTTAGAAAGCAGCCAATGCAATACCTGCACCACAAATTACAGACTTTGATCCCAACTTGCCTGTTAGAGCAGAGAACTAAGTTTGCTCTTTATATTTTTTATCTCCGAATGTTTCAGAGTGAAGAGATGAGAAAGTGTATTTGAATTTTAGGCTCCCTCTTTATCCATCTCTAAATGGGATCTTAGGAATTTCTGTGCTTATCTCGCCTTTTATCCAGCCTGCAGTGTGACTCATCTGCAGGCACAAATTACCTCACTAAAGTATTCTTAGGAGAAATAATTAGCCACACACCCCTCCTCCGCACACTCGCCCGCATTCCTCGGGAGGCCCCGATGCCTGACATAAATCATTTAGTCCTGAGCCCTCCAACACACCTTTCCCACTGGATTCCATAATTGGCAAAGTAGTTGCCAACTGGGTTTAAAGTGATTTGAAATTGTTTTCCATCCAGTCTTGCTGATAGCAAAAGGTTTCCCCTTTACCTCAAGCATGAGTTACAGTAACATGATTGAATGTAACCAGTTATTCAGTTCAAGCTGTGATTCTGATACAGTATAGACAATGTGAATTCCCCCGAGCTCAGTGAGGCCATCTCAATGGTCCGTTTAAGTCCAATTCAATTAGACTCACTATGGTTCTTAGACTTTCTTACGTATGTTTGCGGCAGCCCTCAGGGTTGAATGTGAGACTAGTATTCATCTAGGACTTTTAAATTAGGTCTCAGGTGTCATCATTGTAAATGAATTATTACAGTGGTATGTTCACACTGCCTTAGTTGAAGTTTGGTTAGCATCTCCTCGCAACCATTTCAATCCACTGCGGAACGGAACGGAACTTGTCATGTAAGGTCTCTGCCAGAAAGTGACTTTTTCCTTGAAACCCAATTTTTAAAATAATTGGCCTACCAAGTAAACACTGTGATAGGCACTTTTTAATGAAAAAAGGAAAAGACCACCTTAATTTACTTTTTTTGTATGTATGTTTGTTTTGCATTGCAAATGAGCACCATGGAAGGATAGCTCCCTTAATACTGAATATCTTCCCATTTAAATAGTTTCTGTCTTGAATACTTCTCTATGGGGTGGGGAGGGTGGGAGAGGCAGGAGTTAGACCTAAAGGAAATTTGTAGAGATTGGTGGATTTTATTTTTTTGTAAAATTTTCTATTGTATGCCTCTATCATCTTTCCTTCTGGAATCTCAACTAACATTTCCTTCTTTCTTTAATTTCCCGGGCTTTCTAGGAGCCCCAATCACTGCATCAGCAAGCACGTGGGAACATCTGTCAGCATGTAGCTATTTCAAATACATTAAAAAGTCCGTGCTCATTTCCCCGTGCTAGAGTTGTCTAACAAACTATAGCTTCGAGCGCAGTGACAGTGACATTAATGCCATAGTGGAGGGATCAGCCAGTCTAATGGAGAAAGCCCTCTGTGCATGTGTCATCAATCACAAATCACATGCTGGGGAGAAAATACAATAATTACAGGACCTACTTTTCTTTATTCAGGCAATTCAGACAGTGGCAGCATTCCAACTTCCCCAAAACCAACGGGTCACAATCACCAGCCTCCCTCTGAAAAGGTATGCAAGAGAGAGCTTAAAACAACAGAGCCATGAAATTCAGAACAAAGCAACAACAGGCGAACAGATTAAATGGGGCACTATTGAGTGGTATATAAATCAGAAACCCAAAATGCAAACATATCTGAGGTTTATTATTGTTCCCCAATGAAAGAAAAGCTGAACTGGCAAGTTAACTGACATTTCTATATGCTAGCTGTATAATTATACCTGTGACTTTCATCTATAAAGCATGGAGAGGTGACACTTTGCAGTTAAATGGAAAATTTGATTGATATACTTAAACTGCGAGATTCAAGCCCTTCAACAATTCAAGAAACCTGAATTATGCAAAGAGGCTATAATGCTGTATCAAAGAGCTATGTTGTTGGTTTTTTTAGTCACTACTATGAAGTTCAAGCAAAACTGTTACCACCCTCATAGTTTACCTATTACATATATGCACAATTCAGCAAGTAGTGAAAACAATATTCTCCCATTGCTGAAACCGTGGGGGGTGGGAGGGGCACAGATGCAGCCCAATTTCAGTGTTGAAAAGTAGTTGCTACTGATTTAAATGAATGTCTGGCTATTTTCGTTTCGCAAATGCATTTTTTAAGAAGTCACGTACAGTAAGGGTAATATACACCAATCTAGTCCTCAGCTGCTTGGATCTTTGTTTTCTCTGATAGGATTTAAATAACTAATGAAATTAATCCTAACTCAGATAGATTACTGGCCCTTGATACTGTCTCTTTGTGAAAAGCTCTTTCCCCAGATACTTGCAGTCTCCTCATCATCAATGTCAAATATTGATATGGACAGGAGACAGGGAAATACTGGGTAGAAGAGGGTGGTTCCCAGGCAAAGGCTCTACCTTCAAGCCTGGATACCCACAGCCCTAAATAAGAACAGGCATTCCTGTTTTCACGCCCAAAAAGTTGCCTTTCAGCCCGCCATGCCCCCTATCCTGTGCCCATATAAACCCTGAACCCCAGGCTCCAGAGCAGACCAGCAGGCAAGGAGGTGAGGAGACAAGCAGACAGATGGCAGAATGACATGGCAGAGAAAGAGGAGGAGGAGGAACGTAGGAATGCCCAGAAGAATTCGGTCGAGGGCGGTCAGAGAGGAGTTCGGCAGCTGGATGACCAGGCTCTGGGGAAGATCATCTTCCCACTCCATTCCCAACTTCTGGCTCCCCATCCATCCTGATGAGAACCACCCACACCACTCAATAAAACCCCCTCATTCATCCTTCGAGTCCAGATATAACCGATATTTCCAGGATGCTGGACAAGAGCTTCGGATACAAAAAGCTGTGACACTGACCCTCTACCCTTGCAGAAAGGCAGAGGGTCCCTTGAGCTGGTTAACCCTCAAGACATCCGTGGACAGCAAAACTAAAAGGTGACACTGTAACACACACCCACTTGGGCTCCTTCACCTGTCCATCTGCAGGCTCCCCTCCTGTATGGGGTTTTGAACAGCAGCAGCCAAATAGGCAAGCCACACCCGTCACATGTCCTGCGAGGGGGATCAGGGAACTCTCCTGTTTCCATATCATCCCCAGGGAGTCCTTTCCCAAGCACCTTCAAGCCAACAAAGCCCCTTCTCACATCACACTCTCATTATCCTGTTTTGTATTCTTTGTAGACCTATTACCTGATACTACTTTATTTATTTGCTGATCTAGGTATTGTCTCTTCCCCCATTAGAACTTGGGCAGAAAATTTGTCTTATTCACCTCTGTCTCCTCTAGATGATAGATCTAGATAGTGTTTAATACGTAAGAGTAAATATTTGTGGGAGAAACCAATGACTGAAAGAATAAAGCATACACGCATACACACACACATGCACACAAAGGTGATAAGATTTCAAGTCAAGTTATTCTGACACACAAATTTATCCATGCCCTTCTGACATGAAATGTGGATCTATTCCTCAAAGAAGAATTGGATTGTTGCTACTATCAAAGATCATAATGGAATCTATAAATAATGTGATATAAAATAAGTAACTGATTTAGGATAGCCACTGAAGAAAAGGAACAACACAGGCCACTCAGTGATGCAGGACATCGAATTCCTAGGCTGTCATCTTGGTTTTCACAGTCTTTGGAATCTGGCTGGATATTGATATGTTGCTAAAGTTCACTGTCCAGTAGACACCACGACCTGAAAGAAAAATCAGTCCCACGGGGATTTCTAATTCCAGCATTATGGAAGCCTATGTGTCTCAGAACAGAACACCGAAAAATGAGGCTGGGCATGGTGGCTCATGCCAGCACTTTGAAAGGCCAAGGCAGGTTCATTACTTGAGGCTAGGAATTTGAGACCAGCCTGACCAAAACAGTGAAATCCCATCTCTACCAAAAAATACAAACATCAGCTGGGTGTGGTGGCCTGCACCTGTAGTCTCAGTTACTCAGGAGGCTGAGGCACAAGAATCGCTTGAACCCAGGAAGCAGAGGTTGTAGTGAGCTGAGACTGTGCCCTACTCTTCAGCCTGGGCGACAGAGCAAGACTCTGTCTCAAAAAAAAAAACAAACAAAATAAACAAAAAAACACTGATTTTCTTTTATACATGTAAAATAAAACGTACCATTTTAACTATTTTTCCATGTACCGTTCAGTGATATTAAATACATTTACATTGTTATGCGAATATCACCACCATCTATCCACAGAACTTTTTTCATCTTCCAAGATCGAAACTCTGTGTCCATTAAACAGTAACTCCCAAAACCCTACCTCCCCTTTTCCTGGCAACCACCCTTGCCTTCCATCTCCATGAATTTGATTATTCTAGGTACTTCACGTAGGTGGAATCAAATAATATTTGTCTTTTTGTGACTGGTTTATGTCACTCAGCATAGTGTTTTTAAGGCTTATCCATGTTGTAGCATATGTCAGAATTTCCTGCTTTCTCAAAGCTGAATAATATTTCTCTGTATATATAACCTCATTTATTTTGTTTTTTGTGTGTTTTGTTTTGCTTGTGATGCAATCTCGGCTCACTACAACCTCCATCTCAAAGGTTCAAGCGATTCTCCTGCCTCAGCCTCCTGAGTAGCTGGGACTACAGGCGCACTCCATCATGCCTGGCTAATTTTTGTATTTTTAGTAGAGATGGGGTTTCACCATGGTCGACAGACTGGTCTAGAATTCTTGACCTCAAGTGATCCACCTGTCTCAGCCTCCCAAAGTGCTGGGATTACAGGCGTGAGCCACCGAGCCCGGCTATCTCATTTTATTTATCCATCCATCTGTTGATGGACACTTGGGTTGTTTCCACCTTTGACTGTTGTGAACAATGCTGCTATGAATGTGGGTGCACTAATATCTGCTGGGGTCCTTGCTTTCAATTATTTTGGTTATATAACCAGAAGCAATTGTTGGATCATCTGGTAATTTTTTTTTTTTTGAGGAACCACCATTAGATTTCCCTGCACCATTGTACACTCTAGCCAACATTCTAATTTCTCCACACCCTCACCAACACTTGCCATTTATTGGGGGGTTTTCTATTAACCATCATAATGGGTATGAAATGGTATCTCACAGTGGTTTTGATTTGCATTTCCTAATGATTATTGATGTTGGGTATCTTTTTATATGCTTATTGGTCATTTATATATCTTCTTTGGAGAAATATTTATTCAAGTCATTTGTCTGTTTTTGAGTCATAATGGGGTTTTGTTGTTCTCGAGGTCTAGGAATTCCTTATATATTCTGAATATTGATCACTTTTCAGATATATGATTTACAAATATTTTCTCCCATCCATGAATTGACTTTTCATTCTGCTGATGGTGTCCTTTGGTGCACAAAAGTTTTAAATTTTGCTGTAATAAAAAGCATCATTTAAATGCATGGCTAAGCTGGTTAAGAAAAAAGGGAAATTATTAAAGCCATGTATAATGGGAAATCCAAAATCCAAAGAGATAACCAAACTTGAGGCCACTGTTTTCCTAGCAGGTGTATATCAGTTCCTGGATATTTAAATCTTGAGGGAGGTGTTATCCACTCACAGTTGGTGAGAAAGGAAATAATACCTGGCATCCAGCAAGGCAGAGGTCATATCACAAAGTCCAGACTCTGAAAAAAGTGGTACCCTTGATGGATGCATTTTTTCAAAAGGTTTCTGAGCGGGGATTGGTGGGAATACTTGTACATCTCAGCCTTGTGTCTCGCTACAGCATGAAAAATAAAATTCTTACCCCAATAGTCTAACCATAAGCCCATTTTCATGCATGTTTGGAGCTGTAATTCATTACTACTGGAACCCAAAAAAATTCAGCTACAAATTTACTTCAAAGTAATCTAGATTGCTGAATTCACAAATCGACTCTGGAAAAACACAGTTTAGACCTCAAAGAACAAATAAAATTGCAAGGAACATGAGTACGTAATCACTAGACACACAAGAAAACAAGCTACCACAAGTGAGAGCCAGCAGAAATAGCAGCCATAGAATCAGACCCGCAAACCAGCAGATCCTGGAATAGTAAGATGGTGACTAGAAATTAAAAGTGTTGTATGTGTTTAATGAATATTTTTAATGTTTTCAAAATTATAATGATTAAGATATTATTAAAGATTACCAAAATATGTCCATAAGATCTAAGTAGAGCTTCCAAAAGGAAAATTGCAAATGAAAAAAAAAAATCAATAGATAGGTAAAAGTGCAGCTTAAAAACAGCTGAAGAGAAAATATGGAAATTCAAACAGCAAGATGAATAAATTACCAAGAATGCATCAGAGTCGACAACAAGGAAAATGCGAAAGAGCGGTTAAAAGGCTTTGTATAAAAAATTTTAAGTGTGTATGTATATCATTAGACTCACATACAAACACATAGATACACATAAAAAGCAGAGACAAAATCTAGATGCAGGAGAGGCCCTTTACAACTTTATGCACTTTGCATTGTTTGAAATTGTTTATAGAATAGGCCGGCATTCATTTTATAAATAAAATATAGAAAATGCCCCAAAGTGCATCTAAAGGATCTGAGGGATGTAAACACTAAAGGAAAACAAAAGAGAATAAGATGAAGGTCATGGGGGAAAAAAATTGAGTATAAGATGATATAGGGAGATCAGAAAAACTCACTTTGGGGGAAAATGTAAGCAAAGAAATTATGTAAAATGGAGATGTGAAAAGAAAAAAAAAATGGAGAAACTGGGAAACAAGAACAGCAAAAGGTTATATAAATGTTGCTCCTTCCTATTTAAGTATCATGACCACCCCCTCAAAAAAAATGGGTCTTTTATTTACCAGTTCTTTTGCTTTTTTAATGTCTGCTGGTTTGTTGCCAAAGCTCTAGATTTTTCTGCAGCTAATTAAGACCCTTGTCTGGAGTTGGACCCTGGAGATAAAGGTCAGAACTGCTGGTGGGGATCTCAGTGTTTTTCACTGTTGTTCTTTGAGCTCCTAAAAGCTTAACTCCTCAATTACCAACCTGAAAAACGGTGCTGCTCCTTTCTGAAACACCACCTCTGTTTAAATCTTTGCCCATTTAACCCTTCATTAACTCATTGAACCCCTATGACTGAATTTACATGTTTATTTCTTACAGCTTTGGTACCTTCCAGAGATAATGCTGCGTGGGACCATCGTTTCTGCCTCTCCTATGGCTAGTTAACATCAGGACCCTGATCTTCCAAATTGCCACAGCGTTTTCAGGATTAAATGCCCTGCAAGGAAGGTGTTAATCAGAGCAACACCTGAAACAATTGTACTCTAGGTACCATCTCAAATCTGGAGGTAAAAGCAGACTGAACATATCCAGTGGCTCCCAGGCATCAAAAAAAAGGTTAAGAAAACTGAACGAGGAAACTGGCAGGAAAGGACCGGCAGGAAATGAGGTAATAAGTCACATAAATCCTAGCGTCTACCAAGGTCTGTGTTTGAGAAGGAAATGAAAGAAAATAAAGGTGCCCCTCTGTACTGTTTAATTTACAGCGGAATATGAAAACATCCTGTTAATACAATTTTCTGGAGATTTAGTTGCACAATTGGTTATTAAATCCTCCAAAGAAAATGTGAACTAATTGTATGACTAATTAACATTTCGGCCTAACAATATTATAGCCAAGATCACTTTATTCTTAGCTGGTGAAAAATAATCTGATCCCCTATGGAGGGCCCCTCAAAGCCTGCTTGGGCATATTTACAATTCTCTTATCTTAGTCTCAAAGCTATTTGGCCCTTTTGTTCCAATACAATAGCCCCAATATATCAGACCATCTCTATTTGCATAAAGATACATGGAGTATTCACTTCTTCTCTACTACGTGAATTTTCATTTTCATGAATGGCTTTACACAAAGGTAGAATAGGCAGGTAACTAATATTGTGATTATAGGGGATTCTCTGAAATCTCTGTCTTTTTTGCTTCTTTTTTTTGCTGTGTTTTCTTGTTGTTTGAGACAGGATTTTACTCAGTTACCTGGGCTGGAGTACAGTGGCAAGATTACAGTTCACTGCTGCCTCAACCTTCCAGGCTCAAGTGATCCTCCCACTTTAGCCTTCCAAGGAGCTGTGACTACAGGTATGTGCTACCACACCCAGCTAGTTTTGGCATTTTTTGTAGAGTCGGAGATTTGTCATGTTGCGAAGCTGGTCTCAAATGAACTCAAGCAATCCACCCAATTTGGCTTGCCAAAGTTCTGGGAATTACAGGTGAGAGCCACTGTACCCAGTCTTCCCAAAATCTCTTTAAAAACTCCTCTGCATCCAGGTTCCAAAACACCTGAACCACCACCACAGAAAAGACATACTGCTTAAAACAGAATTTTGAGTTAAGAAATTTCCTTTTCTTCAGGTCCCCTTTAAAACCAAAATCTTCCAAGAGGAATGACATATAAGTCACTAGCACTACAGCTTGAATTAATGCATAAGGGATGCCAATTGCCTTAGACCAGGAAAAAAACCCATCACCACCCTGCACTTCAATACAATATGAGGTGGTCGGGCCAGATCCAAATGCCTTCATCAGGATCAGGGCTTTAGGTGAGAGCAGGCTAGAAGGGTCTCCTAGAATGGCCTCTGCCCTATCACCACACACGTCCCTCCTCTACTTCCTACTGCACCCTCAGCCCCTCAGCCATCAAATCTGGCATGCCATGGACTCTAGCCAAAAAATCTCAAGAATGCTCCCAGCAATAACATTTGACAGTGTCTATGCTTCTAGACATAGAATATAATGCCAGGGTTCCTAACTTTCTATAGTTATGAACGTTTTTGGTTATCTAAAGAAAGCTATGAACCATATACTAGTTAGGGTAACATCAGCTGCTGTAAGAAACCCACCCGAATTGTACAGTGGCTCAAACAGAATGGAAGTTTATTTCTCGCTCATGTAAAGTCCAAAATGAGTGCTTCTGCTCAGCTGGTGGCTCTCCTCTAAGTGGTGATTCAGGAACCCTGGCTCTTTCCCATCTATGAGTCTACCAGTTTTAACACTTCCAAGATCACCATACTCTTAGACAGTGAGCCAGCAAAAGAAGAATGGGGGAAAGGTCGGGCCTAGAAGTTTCATACAAAGCCACTCTGCTCTCTTCCATGTATGATGCAGTTTGAGTACATGAAGTTAAAATTTCCCCACATTAGATCCTTCCCTTTCTGAATAACAATGGCCTGGAAGACCTGAGCACTAACTGCACCTGGAGTGCTGAAATGGGACAAAGGATTCAGAAACAGAAGAGGAGGGGCAGACCACACTCTACTGCTCCAGATTTTACCTGGGGTCAATTTTCCTTATATCAGATCACAGGATAAATAATGGATCCCCTATTCTTTCCCAAAGGAGATGTCAGCCCTGTGTATGTCTGTATATAAGGTTACACATACACATCTTATTGGATGTTCTCAGATTTATGTGTATATAATATGCATGTTAGTCATGCATAGTAATTGTGTATTCCTCAGCCATGCATATTAATCATGTAGAATAATCATTGTATTTTTTAAAAAAAATTTTTTTATTGCATTTTAGGTTTTGGGGTACATGTGCAGAACAGGCAAGATAGTGTCATAGGTACACACGTGGCACTGTGATTTTCTGTCTTCCTCCCCCTCACCCACATCTGGCATTTCTCCCCATGCTATCCCTCCCCAGCTCCCCCCTCCCCCACTGTCCCTACCCTATTCCTTACAGTAGACCCCAGTGTGTAGTGCTCCCTGTGTCCATGTGTTCTCATTGTTCATCACCCGCCTATGAGTGAGAATATGCAGTATTTTATTTTCCGTTCCTGTGTCAGTTTGCTGAGAATGATGTTCTCCAGATTCATCCATGTCCCTACAAAGCACACGAACTCATCATTTTTGATTGCTGCATAATATTCCATGGTGTATATGTGCCACATTTTCCCAGTCCAGTCTATCATTGATGGACATTTGGGTTGGTTCCAGGTCTTTGCTATTGTAAACAGTGCTGCAATGAACATTCATGTGCATGTGTCCTTATAGTAGAACGATTTATAGTCCTAAGGATATATACCCAGTAATGGGATTGCTGGGTCAAATGGAATTTCTATTTCTAGGTCCTTGAGGAATCGCCACACTGTCTTCCACAATGGTTGAACTAATTTACACTCCCACCAGCAGTGTAAAAGTGTTCCTATTTCTCGACGTCCTCTCCAGCATCTGTTGTCTCCAGATTTTTTAATGATCACCATTCTAACTGGTGTGAGATGGTATCTCAATGTAGTTTTGATTTGCATTTCTCTGATGACCAGTGATGATGAGCATTTTCTCATATGTTTGTTGGCCTCATGTATGTCTTCTTTTGTAAAGTGTCTGTTCATATCCTTTGCCCACTTTTGAATGGGCTTGTTTGTTTTTTTCCTGTAAATCTGTTTGAGTTCTCTGTAAATTCTGGATATCAGCCCTTTGTCAGATGGGTAAACCGCAAAAATTTTTTCCCATTCTGTTGGTTGCCAATTCACTCTAGTGACTATTTCTTTTGCCATGCAGAAGCTGTGGAGTTTGATTAGGTCCCATTTGTCTATTTTGGCTTTTGCTGCCAATGCTTTTGGTGTTTTGGTCATGAAGTCCTTGCCTACTCCTATGTCCTGAATGGTTTTGCCTAGATTTTCTTCTAGGGTTTTTATCGTGCCAGGTCTTATGTTTAAGTGTTTAATCCATCTGGAGTTAATTTTAGTGTAAGGTGTCAGGAAGGGGTCCAGTTTCTGCTTTCTGCACATGGCTAGCCAGTTTTCCCAACACCATTTATTAAACAGGGAATCCTTTCCCCATTGCTTATTTTTGTCAGGTTTATCAAAGATTGTATGGTTGTAGATATGTTGTGTTGCCTCCGATGCCTCTGTTCTGTTCCATTGGTCTATATCTCTGTTTTGGTACCAGTACCATGCTGTTTTGATTACTGTAGCCTTGTAGTATAGTTTGAAGTCTGATAGTGTGAGGCCTCCTGCTGTGTTCTTTTTGCTTAGAAATGACTTGGCTATGCGGGCTCTCTTTTGGTTTCTTATGAAGTTCAAGGTGGTTCTTTCCAGTTCTGTGAAGAAAGTCAATGGTAGCTTGATGGGGATAGCGTTGATTCTGTAAATTACTTTGGGCAGTATGGCCATTTTCATGATATTGATTCTTCCTAACCATGAACATGGAATGTTTCTCGATCTGTTTGTGTCCTCTCTGATTTCATTGAGCAATGGTTTGTAGTTCTCCTTGAAGAGGTCCCTTACGTTTCTTGTTAGTTGTATTCCTAGGTATTTTATTCTCTTTGTAGCAATTGTGAATGGCAGTTGGTTCTTGATTTGTCTCTCTTTAAGTCTGTTATTGGTGTATAGGAATGCTTGTGATTTTTGCACATTGATTTTATATCCTGAGACTTTGCTGAAATTGTTTATCAGTTTCAGGAGTTTTTGGGCTGAGATGATGGGGTCTTCTAGATATACTATCATGTCATCTGCAAATACAGACAATTTGGCTTCCACCTTTCCTATTTGAATACGCTTTACTTCTTTTTCTTGCCTGATTGCTCTGGCTAGAACTTCCAGTACTATATTGAATAGGAGTGGTGAGAGAGGGCATCCTTGTCTAGTGCCAGATTTCAAAGGGAATGCTTCCAGTTTTTGCCCATTCAGTATGATATTGGCTGTTGATTTGTCGTAAATAGCTTTTATTACTTTGAGATACGTTCCATCAATACCGAGTTTATTGAGGGTTTTTAGCATAAAGGGCTGTTGAATTTTGTCAAATGCCTTCTCTGCGTCAATTGAGATAATCATGTGGTTTTTGTTTTTGGTTCTGTTTATGTGGTGAATTACGTTTATAGACTTGCGTATGTTGAACCAGCCTTGCATCCCCAGGATGAATCCTACTTGATCATGGTGGATAAGCTTTTTGATGTGCTGTTGCAATCGCCTTGCCAGTATTTTATTGAAGATTTTTGTGTCTGTGTTCATCATGGATATTGGCCTGAAGTTTTCTTTTCTTGTTGAGTCTCTGCCGGGTTTTGGTATCAGGATGATGTTGGTCTCATAAAATGATTTGGGAAGGATTCCCTCTTCTTGGATTATTTGGAATAGTTTCAGAAGGAATGGTAACAGTTCCTCTTTGTGTGTCTGGTAGAATTCAGCTGTGAACCCATCTGGACCTGGGCATTTTTTATGTGGTAGGCTCTTAATTGCTGCCTCAACTTCAGCCCTTGTTATTGGTCTATGCATAGTTTTGACTTCCTCCTGGTTTAGGCTTGGGAGGACACAGGTGTCCAGGAATTTATCCATTTCTTCCAGGTTTACTAGTTTATGTGCATAGAGTTGTTCGTAATATTCTCTGATGATGGTTTGAATTTCTGTGGAATCTTTGGTGATTTCCCCTTTATCATTTTTTATTTCATCTATTTGGTTATTCTCTTTTCTTTTTTATCAATCTGGCTAGTGGTCTATTCTGTTGATCTTTTCAAAAAACAAGCTCTTGGATTTATTGATTTTTTGAAGGGTTTTTCGTGTCTCTATCTCCTTCAGTTCAGCTCTGATCTTAGTTATTTTTTGTCTTCTGCTAGGTTTTGAGTTTTTTGATCTTGCTCCTCCAGCTCTTTCAATTTTGATGATAGGGTGTCAATTTTGGATCTCTTCACTCTTCTCATGTGGGCACTTATTGCTATATATTTTCCTCTATAGACTGCTTTAAATCTGTCCCAGAGATTCTGGTATGTTGTGTCTTCGTTCTCGTTGGTTTCAAAGAACTTCTTTATTTCTGCCTTCATTTCATTGTTTATCCAGTCAACATTCAAGAGCCAGTTGTTCAGTTTCCATGAAGCTGTGCGGTTCTGAGTCAGTTTCTGAATTCTGAGTTCTCACTTGATTGCACTATGGTCTGAGAGACTGTTTGTTATGATTTCAGTTGTTTTGCATTTACTGAGGAGTAATTTACTTCCAATTATGTGGTCAATTTTAGAGTAGGTATGATGTGGTGCTGAGAAGAATGTATATTCTGTGGATTTGGGGTGGAGAGTTCTGTAAATGTCAATCAGGTTTGCTTGTTCCAGGTCTGAGTTCAAGCCTTGGATATCCTTGTTAATTTTCTCTCTGGTTGATCTGTCTAATACTGACAGTGGAGTGTTAAACTCTCCCACTATTACTGTGTGGGAGCCTAAGTCTCTTAATAAGTCATTAGGAACTTGCCTTATATATCTGGGTGCTCCCGTATTGGGTTTACATATATTTAGGATCGTTAGTTCTTCTTGTTGTATCAATCCTTTTACCATTATGTAATGTCCTTCTTTGTCTCTTTGGATCTTTGTTGCTTTAAAATCTATTTTATCAGAGATGAGAATTGCAACTCCTGCTTTTTTTGCTCTCCATTTGCTTGGTAAATCTTCCTCCATCCCTTTATTTTGAGCCTTTGTGTATCCTTGCATGTGAGATGGGTTTCCTGGATACAGCACATCAATGGGTTTTGGCTTTTTATCCAATTTGCCAGTCTGTGTCTTTTGATTGGTGCATTTAGCCCATTTACATTTAGGGTTAATATTGTTATGTGTGAATTTGATACTGCCATATTGATGCTAGCTGACTGTTTTGCCCATTAGTTGATGCAGATTCTTCATTTTGTTGATGCTCTTTAGCATTTGGTATGTTTTTAGAATGGCTGGTACTGGTTGTTCCTTTCTATGTGTAGTGCCTCTTTCAGGAGCTCTTGTAAAGCAGGCCTGGTGGTGACAAAATCTCTGAGTACTTGCTTGTTTGCAAAGGATTTTATTTTTCCTTCACTTATGAATCTCAGTTTGGCTGGATATGAAATTCTGGGTTGAAAGTTCTTTTCTTTAGGATGTTGAATATTGGCCCCCACTGTCTTCTGGCTTGTTGAGTTTCTGCCGAGAGATTTGCTGTGAGTCTGATGGGCTTCCCTTTGTGGGTGACCCGACCTTTCTCTTTGGCTGCCCTTAGCATTTTCTCCTTCATTTCAACCCTGGTGAATCTGATGATTATGTGCCTTGGGGTTGCTCTTCTGGCAGAATATCTTTTTTTTTTTTTTTTTTGAGACGGAGTTTTGCTCTTGTTACCCAGGCTGGAGTGCAATGGTGCAATCTCGGCTCACTGCAACCTCCGCTCCCTGGGTTCAGGCAATTCTCCTGCCTCAGCCTCCTGAGTAGGTGGGATTACAGGCACGCACCACCATGCCCAGCAATTTTTTTGTAATTTTTAGTAGAGACGGGGGTTTCACCATGTTGACCAGGATGGTCTCGATCTGTTGACCTCGTGATCCACCCACCTCAGCCTCCCAAAATGCTGGGATTACAGGCTTGAGCCACCACGCCTGGCCTCTTGCAGAATATCTTTGTGGTGTTCTCTGTATTTCCTGGACTTGAATATTGGCCTGCCTCGCTAGGCTAGGGAAATTTTCCTGGATAATATCCTGAAGAGTATTTTCCAGCTTGGATTCATTCTCCTCGTCACATTCAGGTACACCTATCAAATGTAGATTAGGTCTCTTCACATAGTCCCACATTTCTTGGAGACTTTGTTCATTCCTTTTTGCGCTTTTTTCTCTAATCTTGGCTTCTTGTTTTATTTCATTGAGTTGATCTTCAACTTCTGATATCCTTTCTTTTGCTAGGTCACTTCGGCTGTTGAAAGTTGTGCATGCTTCGCAAAGTTCTCGTGTTGTGTTTTTCAGCTCCTTCAATTCACTCATATTCCTCTCTAAGTTGTCCATTCTTGTTATCATTTCCTCAAATCTTTTTTCAAGGTTCTTAGTTTCTTTGCATTGATTTAGAACATGTTCTTTTAGCTCACAGAAGTTTCTCATTACCCACCTTCTGAAGTCTGATTCTGTCATTTCATCACACTCATTCTCAGTCCAGCTTTGTTCCCTTGCTGGTGAGGAGTTGTGGTCCCTTGTAGGAGGCGAGGTGCTCTGGTTTCGGGTGTTTTCCTCCTTTTTGTGCTGGTTTCTTCCCACCTTTGTGGATTTATCCACCTGTCGTCTGAGTAGTTGCTGATTTTCCGATTGGGTCTCTGAGTGGATGTCCAAATTATTGATGATGAAGAATTTCTGTTTCTTAGTTTTCCTTCTAACAGTCTGGCCCCTCTGCTTTAGGACTGCTGAGGTCCACTCCAGGCCCTGCTTGCCTGGGGTACACCTGTAGCAGCTACAGAACCATGAGAGTTGCTACCAGTTTCTTCTTCTGCTATCTTTGTCCCTGAATGATGCCCACCAAATGTCAGTCTGATCAGTCCTTTGTGAGGTGACTCTTTGGATATACGGGGTCAGGGAGCTGCTTGAGGAGACTGTCTGTACTTTATACTTGAGGAGATAGTCTGTACTTTATAGGAGTTCAAGTGCTGAGCTGAGCTCCGTTGTTCATTCAGGGCTGCTAGGCAGGTACGTTTAAGTCTGCTGCAGCAGAACTCATAAAGCCCCTTTTTTTCCTCAGGTGCTCTGTCCTGGGAGTTAGTGCTTTATTTATGAGTATCCGTTGCACTGTCCTGCCCAGCAAGGGGGCAGTCCAATCACTGCCTGCCTGTAGTGGCTTTGCTGAGCTGCCGTGGGCTCCGCCCTGCTGTCATGGGCTCCACCCTGCTGCCGTGTATAATTCCCTGTAGTCCGGTTTATATGGGTGTGGTTAGAACTGCCGTGGTGATGGTGGCCCTCCTCTGTAGTGGCGGACTCTCTCTGTTATGGCGGGTTGCCTCGGCAACGGCAGGCTGCATCAGCAATGGCAGAGTACCTCCGTAGGGGTCATTTGCCTCGGTAATGGCGGACACCCCTCCCCCACCGAGCTGCACCATCCTGGGTTCAGCTGTGCTTGCCGTGAAACTCTCAACCCCGAGCATTTCCAATTGCTGTTTTGTTTGTTTTTGTGGGGGGTGGGACCCGCCGAGCCTGATCACCTGGCTCCCTGCCTCAGAGCCATTTTTTTTTTTTTAAGTTGAACAGTTGACTCTCTCCCAGGTGTTCCAGTCACCTGCCGAAAGGGCTCCAGGATCTGTGTGATTTCCCATGCAGCAACCCACTGCACTGGCTGCAACAACATTGCTGCCCGGGAATCTCCTGGCCTGGCTTTCTGTTTAAGTCCCATTTAATCAGATGAATGTGCTAATCTGCCTTCCGAAATCTCCAATTGCCAGTTTAACAGGGCAACCAAACCAGTGTATTTTGTACGGAGTACCGCTGCACTGTGGCCCCAGCCCAAACAGCTGCGCCAGCCCAAACAGCCACGCTGGCAGCCCGTGGGGCTCCTACACCTGGGAATCTCCTGGTCTGTGGGCAATAAAGATCCGTCTGGAAATGCAGCGTCCACTCACCCTCTGCATTTTCACTGGAAGCTGCAATCCTAAGTTGGTCCTACAGCACCATCTTCTCATTGTAGATATTATGTAATGTTTATATAGTTGATCATACATGTTATATATAAGTATAAAGATTTACATATCTGATAAATAGGTATGTATCAATTTACATCTCATGCTTTACATCTCATGCATAAACAGTTGTATTTGGTAATGACCATGATGATTCCTCTTTCATGAACTTGTTCTCTGCTTTCTTTAGGAGGTACTTCTATCAGAGGGACAAACGCCATACATTCAAACTTACCACCATAAATAATGTATCAGAAAATCTTTAGTATAGTAAGTTGACAAGAGTCATAGAAAATGTGGTTAAAGTGACAATTCTACTTAGAATGTTCTGTTTATGCATATACGTTTTTAAAAGAACATTTTGACAAATACACAGATTATGTCCAAATTACTGGTGTGTCTGCATTCTCAAGCTGTTATTCAAACAATGGAAGTCAAGTTTTAAACAGTTTAAAGTTCCGTTTAAAATTTTTAACAGGAATTTCTTAAAAGAAGAAAAAAAGAAATTAGAAACAACTGATCAAAAACTCCACCACTCTGCCCTTGTGTAATTCTCAAACTCTCTCAATTTCCTTGGCCACATCTTTCCCAAAGATGAGTGAGTCCAAAATACCTTCTTGAGAAGTTTTGGGGCCTTTAAGTTGATTGGACAGTTGTAACCCTCAAAGAGAAAACACTGGGAGGTAACATTCTGAATTTGCCCCCTGCTCCACCACCCACTGTCCACCATAGCAAACCGCACAGGCCACCTGTTTCCAGAAGAGCAACACTTGCCTCCTGTTTGTCATCACAGGTGATAAAAAAGTAAGAATGTATACTTTTGAAAAGCAGCCATCCTAGATGTTTTGAGGCACAAGTGTGTGAGAGAGAGTGTGTGTGTGTGTGTGTGTGTGTGTGTGTCGGTGTGTCTATGTATTATAAATCCAACTGAAAAACATTTCCCTTCTTACAGAATAACAACAGTTGTGTTGTTTTAATCTGTTTCATGTTACCATAACAGAATACCTGAAACTGGATCGTTTTAAAGATATATCACTCACCATTCTGCAGGCTGGAAAGTTCAAGATTAGGCAACTCCATCTGGTGAGGGCCTCAGGCTGCTTCAACTCATGGTGGGGAACAGCTGGGGAGCAGGTATGTGCCAAGAGATCACATGGCAAGAGAGAAAAATACTGGGTGGACGTGCTGGGCTCTTTTTAACAATCACATCTCCCAGAGCTAATAGAGCAAGAACTCACTTTCCCCCAAGGGAAGGCATTAATCCATTCATAAGGGTTCTGCCTCATGACCCAAACACCTCCCAATATTGCCACATTGGGGATCAGATTTCAACAAGGGGTTTGGAGGGGCAAGCATCCAAATCTTAGCAAATGTAGATATATTACTTCTTCAAGTACATTACTCAGACATTTTAGCTTCTTTTTTCAAGAATCTTTATATTGTGTCCACCTTCTTTCATATAAAACAGAAGAACCTAAACAACTTGCCTATTAGGTGCCAGGCACAGTGCCTTCTGCCTGTAATCCCAGCACTTTCGGAGGCCAAGATGGGTGGATCACTTGAGATCAGGAGTGTGAGACCAGCATGACCAACATGGCAAAACCCTATCTCTTCTAACAATATAAAAATTAGCCAGGTGTGGTGGTATGCACCTGTAGTCCCAGCTACTCAGGAGGCCAAGACACAAGAATCACTTGACCCTAGAAGATGAAGTTTGCAGTGAGCTGAGATCACACCATTGCACTCCAGCTTGGATGACAGAGTGAGCCTCTGTCTCAAAACAAACAAAGAAACAATTTGCTTATTGATATTATAACCACTATTGAGGTGGGGTTTTTTTTCTATTTTAAGTTCTCTATTCATTCAAAAATGAATCTTGAAATTCCCAGCATGGGGT
This sequence comes from Callithrix jacchus, assembly GCF_049354715.1. Taxonomy (NCBI): domain Eukaryota; kingdom Metazoa; phylum Chordata; class Mammalia; order Primates; family Cebidae; genus Callithrix; species Callithrix jacchus. Next base: position 67,694,513 of record NC_133514.1, on the reverse strand, counting down.
CTTAGCTAATACTTGTAGAATATCAGGTCAGGTGCTTCGGGTTTTGTGTTTTTTTTTTTTAAGTAATAATGCCTTGCTTCATTTCCCACCTTTAACCTTGACATAAGTATATCCCCTAATGAGACATTTTATAGATGAGAATTTAATGAAACTTTAAAAAAAATACTGTTAATTATTTAGCTGCATGCAGTGGTTTATACCTGTAATCCCAACACTTTAGGAGGCTGAAGTGGGCAGATCACTTGGGTCCAGGAGTTCAAGACCAGCCTGGCCAACATGGTGAAACCTCATCTCTACTAAAAATACAAAAATAATTAGCTAGGTGTGGTGGCGTATACCTATAATCCCAGCTACTCAGGAGGCTGAGGCATGAGAATCACTCAAACCCAGGAGGGAGAGGTTGCAGTGAGCCAAGAACACACCACTACATTGCAGCCTCAGTAACAGAGCAAGATGCTGTCTCAAAAATAAATGAATAAATAATAATAAAATAGTGTGTAATTATTTAAATACTCTTAAGTTATGGTTGTATAGGATTCATAATAAAGAAAATTAAGAAATATTTTACAATAGATAATTTCACATAAAAGTAATTCTCTCCCATTTTATGAATTTTTACTTAATGACTTTCATTTTGCCAAGCTGCCATAGAAGTAAAAGCTACAGGCATTATATGTAGTAAACAGAAGTGTTTTATTGGTCAATTTCTGCACCAACATGTGATTTCTCTATGCTACTGTAGTAAGTGGTGGCTATAACTCACTCTATGTCTAAATAGGCAAGCTATCATGGAGGGGGACAGTAATGGGGCCATAGGGTACGCAATCATTAGGTCAAACATTGTTCTGGGTGTGTCTGTGGCCCTGTCTCTGGATAAGATTAACATTTGAATCAGATGGCCCTCTCCAATATAGTGGGTCTCATTCAATCTACCAAAGGCCTAAATAGAACAAAAAGGTGGAGTAAGAGAACTAACTGTTTCTGCCTGTCTTTGGGCTGAGACATTGATCTGCTCCTGACTTCAGACTGGGACTCTGAAACTGACACCATCAGCTCTCCTGCATCTCCAGCTGCTGATTGCAAATCTTGGGTCTTCTCAGCCTTCATAATCATATAACCCAATTCCTTAAATTTCTTTATATATGTAATATATATGTATATATACACATATATATGCACACACACATACAGGATGGATATACAGATATACATATACATATATAGGATATATATTATATACTTATATATAAATTATATATAATATATACACATATAGGTTATATATATACTATATATATCAGAGAGAAATAGAGTCCAATAGAATATAAACACACACACACACACACACACACACATACACATACACACATACTTCACACATCCTACTGAGTTCTATTTCTCTGGAAAAACTTTACTAATACAAGTTATTTTTTGTGTCCTCCAAGTAAAAACTCGGTGAGTTCATCTTTCCCTTAACCTCTAGGTTAAAGTGATTTAAACCTACATTTTATGGATTGAGGAGGTACAAAGCTGACCTCAAGTGTTCCATGAAATTGATAAACCTGGGTCAAGGAGGGTTTTCCATGTGTAGGTCAGCCAGAGCATTTCCTGATGGAGAACGGCTCATAGTTTTTCCCCCGTCTTGCTTAGGAACCCTGCTTGTGTCATAAAATTCTTCTGGTGAGGACACTTGTACCTTTACATTTCTTCAAAACTCCACCTACATACATAAGGCACTGGTATTCATGTGGACAGCTGAAGGAAGGGGTCTTTACACCTGTAGACTTCCTTATTCTATAAGTCTTTGACCTGACCCCACAAGGAATTTCCCTTGTCCTCTCAAGGCATGGTGTTTTAAACCTCTCCTCTATCTCCTCATTTTCTCTCCTCTCCCCACCATCGCAACTGTCACCCTTATGCCTCCTCCAACCCAGATTGACTTTGGAAACCCCACCTTTCTCGATCTCGGTCATGCAGAGAAATTCAGCTTGCTGTCTAGCCACTTCGCCTAAATTCAGCTTTGGCCCTGCCTTTGTGTATCAGACATGTCTCCATAAAAGGGCCTTTCACAAAATAAAATCCATCCTCCTCACCAAGTCCTGCAGACTGTACCCAGCAAGTAAATATTCCTTCTTCACTATATATTTGTTTGGAGCTCAAAATCTTTTCATCATTATTAATTTTTGATGAGATCCTTCTGGTACATAACATTAGAGCCTGGATCATTTCAATGGCTTTTTGTTGTAAAACGTACACATTTCCGCAATAGTTCTTCTAAGGAACCCACACTGAAGGCCTTTGTCTCAGCACAGATGGTGCTCTACATTGTGGCAAGCAAACAGGTTGACTGAAACAATATGGTGCTGACCTTTGCTAAGTGAAAAGAGGGATTCCATTTGTGATTTCATGTCTGATATGCTATGTACATTGTAGGTACCAACACAGCTGGTTAAATGAATAGCTGTAAAATATGCTGCTGGTAAACAAATTCTGAAGTCTTGGCTACAATCGTGCTTTTAGATGGGGTATATAAAAATGATAGGTCAACATCCAACATTTGTCAAGGAAGATACAGCCTGAGGGACAATGTTGGCAGTTTGCAATAGAGAAACACTATAATATTTAGTTGAGTAAAAGAAAGTTGATTCTGAATTTTTTTTTAATCTACACAGTATATGCTCATATAAAGTTTAAACGGGTTTAAACATTGAAGCAATTTATATAAAAGCCCCACAAGAATAACAGGAAGTACATTCAGATGGAAAAGATACAGTCAGCCGGAATATGAATGTGCTTGGGGCAACTGTCTTTCTGGCCATCTTCATTGTTTCTCTGAACATAGACATTTATATGGTGAAGGAACATGAAAGTTCCATTTGTTCAAAGCACCTTTCAGGGGTGTTGTTACGTAATAGCTGCACATCTTGCATGGCTCAAGAAACTATGTATGACGCCATGTTTATGCAACCACCACTATACCACAGTCCAAATTCCCAGGTTTTGCAATAACAGAATCCAGCGAATTCTTAAAAATTAAGTAGATATGTCTTTACTCTACATTTGCATCCATGAAAACTTGAGTAGCTATACCTGGTAATGTCAAACCTGTGGCCATGTTTTGCTGTTGCATGCACCACATCTATTAGGATCCTCTGTTGGTGTATCTTGGCCACTTGACTGTGGGCTTTCTGAAACAGACTGGGTCTCCCTCCACGTATCATGCTTGACAAAGAAAGCATTTTCAAAAACGCGAATTTATTCCAGGAGTGAATGCTATGATCTGATTATTTGCTCTCTGGAGCCTCTCTGAAATGTACAGTCATAATATCAAGTTCCTTCTGCCCTTTCTTGAGTCAATTTATCCAACTTCATCATAGCAGCCAGCCTTTTTGGCGCATGTGTAATATATAGGCACTGTGTTCTGAGGCCTGAATGTATTCTCCTTCAATCCTCAGCACAGTCCTTCAGGGTTGATACTATGATCAGCATTGTCTTCATTCTGCAAAAGGAAAAACTGAAGTTTAAGGAAGCGAAGTGATTGCCTGGAGTCACACAGCTAGAGGGAGGCCCAGCCAAGAATTAAGTCTACATCTGTTGGATTCCAGAGCTAACATCTGATCTTTGTCATTTCACTAAAATTCTGAACCAGAAATGAGCCAAAGAAAAAGCCAAGTGCCCATTAGTAATGGATAAACAGCATCTTGTCTCTGAGGACCTTGGGCCTTATAAAAATGCAGGGAGTTCACCTCTTCCATCTTCCCTGACTCCAGATGGGGCTCTGAGCTCTCTTGCTTGGGTTTCCAAGTGAGGGAATGAGCCAAGGAGGAGACATATTCCCACCACAGTCTGCACTAAAGGAATGGAAGTGGGCATGACAGCAGAACAGGTAATGCTTCCTTCTGGCTTTAAAATGCCACCTTTCCGCTGGGCGCCTCAGATCACACCGGTAGTCCCAGCACTTTTTTGGGAAGCTGAGGTGGGTGGATCACCTGAGTTAGAAGCTCGAGACCAGCCTGGTCAACATGCTGAAATCTCTACTAAAAATACAAAAATTAGCCGGGTGCAGTAGCGGGTGCCTGTAGTCCCAGATACTCTGGAAGCTGAAGTGGAAAAATCTCTTAAACCTGGGAGGCAGAGGTTGCAGTGAGCCAAGATAGTGCCACTGCACTTCAGCCTGGATGATAAAAGGAGACTCCATCTTAAAAAAAAAGAAGAAGAAGAAGAAAGAAAAAAATGACATCTTTCTGTTGCAGCAGTCCTGTAGTTATAGACCAGACTCCAGTACAAAACCAAGATTCGATTACGAGATTTCACCATATCCACCGCCCTGGGGGAGAGAACTATATTAATTAAATTTCCCTGTTGCTGAATTCAGTGAGCTCCTTATATGCTTACCAGCAGCATCTACATGAAGAGCACAGGGTCTGTATCCAGCCAGAGTAAGCAACCATTCTGTTATATGATCTAGGGGAGGCCAAAGGCCCAGGGCCTCCCCCAGGGCCCCATTTAGGCACCCCCAGGAACTGAACCTTCCAAGGCTGCTCCTTCTCACGCCCTCTGGGCTGGGCCAAGCCCCTTCCTCTAAACTCCCACAATATCTTCTGCTAATGAGTATATAACATCACACAGCAGCCATGAAAGAAAAGCAAACGTGTGCGTTGAAGAAAGACCTCCCTATCCCTTCCAGCTCTATTCCAGCACTCCTGGGCAGAACGTGCTGCTTGGTGAATCTGTGAGCTTGGTCTCCGGGGATGCTTAGAAGCAGGCAGCCATTCATCTGGGGCCTATGGGGACGGGGGTGAGGGGAATTTCTGCATTGGGCAGAATGTTGGAAGAGGTGACCTCTAAAATGTGACTCTTCAGTTCTGTGAGTACTGTGCTGAGTCTTTGTGTGGCATAGACTCTTGACAATCTAGACTTCCAGACAAAAGGAAAAATGATGGCTTGCACTCAGGTTTGCTGAGGATGATTTGCAAGTGCCCAAGCATCCCTTTGTCACCTAAATCAGATCATTAACCATGGTTACTCCTTGGTAAGATACATTTTATTTCATTGTTGAGTTGCTTATTTATAATCCCATTTTGTTTCACAGAAGCTCTGGGTGAGTATAATGCAAATTGGACAAAGCAAGAGTGCTAAAAATGCAGACAGACCTTCAAATGCTCCCAAATCCTAGCGCCCAGCGGCCTTCCACAGTGTTTATGTGGAGCAATGGTGACATCCAGTGGTCAATTAAGTTACACCTGGAGGAGGTTTGTGATATTCCCCCAACCTAGAAATGATTATACCAGAAAAATTATTTTTTGAACAACTCAGTTGTAGGTTCCTCTGAACATCAAGAAAAGCCTAAATTTTGTGTCTTCAAATACGGGATAACACTGGCCTCTGCCTCCCAGCTTGTAGCATTCATAACTGCAGTCAGCCTTCGCTCAAGCGTAGAAAAAAGAGCTCTCTACTGCCTCATCTATAAAATGGAGCACGTAATAAACTACCTGCCAAATTGGAGTCAGCAATGAGTTGCCACGGGAAGCACAGTGTGTGAGGATGGCCATAAATGTGTACAGGAGGAAAATGAGAGACGGTGTTCCATCCGTCAACCCGAACAAAGAACGGAAAGCTGAAAGAATGAGCCCAGATGAAGTCTCTCAGAGAACTGTATGAGGGGAAGGCCCAGGGCTTATTTACTTTTTTTTCTCCTCAGCACTTAGCACAATGTCTGATACACAGCAAAGGCTCAGATATTTTTTACTTTTTAAATGAATGAATGAATGCATTGAGGATTTTCTAGGCATTATACCCCAAAAGATCTGCCAGTTACGGATTCGGTGGGTCTGTCCAGCCTAGTTTTGATCTGGAGGTTGCACTTTGAGATCGTATCTAGAGACCAGAAAGAAGGATAAAGTCTCCAAATGATTTAAATGTCTCAGAATAAAGCAGGCTGGAACAACACAAGGTCATTGTTAGGTTAAGCAGTGTTAGGAGCTAAATTGGTATAAATCCCATCTCTGTGTAGTTTATACACTGAAAATCTACATGCTGAGTCATCTAGTTTGTCAACTGAGTTTGTGGTGTTCATAGCTGACCCACTAAGAGTGGCCTGGGAGAATGGAACAGGAGCCGGTGACAAGCCACAGTCCGTAAACTCATGGTTTGACAGCCAGACTTATCAGAGGCTGATCTAAAGAGCCTTTTGCCCAGTGCTTTAGATGGTTTTGCATAAGCTGTAATTTAGATCGTTTATCTCACTTTAAATAAAATATTCATAACTGACCCCTAAAATGATATTAAAGAAAAATATTTATGAATAATATTCTTCTTTAATATCATTTTAGGGGTCAGTTACATAGAAAAATATCTTTATTGTTTAGAAGTTCTTGCTACTAAGTATCTTGATTATACTGATACAGTGCTAGCAAACAAAGCAAAATACTTAAAGGTATTGTCTAAATCATCTTATACCACTGTCCCCTAGATCCACCTTGGGGGGAAAAAGGTTAAAAGAGTCTTTAAACCACATCAAGCGACATTTTTACATAACCTGTAAAAAATGGACAAAACGATCATTTCCAATTCATCATCCTATAACCTTGCAAAACACGCAATAAAACATGATATTCTTGGCAAAAGCAATATGTCTGAATTCCAATTATACAAAAACACAGAGAAATCCAAATCAATTTTCTCTTAAAGCTATAATTAATATGAAAGAGAAGAAAGTCTTGTAACAACAGAAATACATTTGTATTAAGAAGATAATTCTTGGCCATTATTAGAAAATTATTAATTCATAAAAGAGCACATGTGTATAAATAGTACAATTATTATACTTTTCTCCCTACATGAAATATGATAATGTCAATGTTACAGCCTATAATAAATGAAAGAGTGTGAGTGTGAATGTACTTAATGGTTTTACTGCTGCTTCTGTGCAGATGGGCTGCAGCCTAGATTAGAATAAGGATTTGTAAGAGTCGAGAATTGCTGAAATGATTGATTAGGAGTACAATACAATCTTCCTGCTCTATGGGTTCTCCTATTAGCAAAGTGTCATTTGCCCTCTGATGTGTTACCTAATCCCCACAACTTCCCAAGCTCAGCATCCTCGAACCAAGTCAGTCCTCGGTTCTCACAAGTCATTCCTTTCAAGGCCCAAAACCACACGTATCAGAGAAAAGAGAAATGTGTAATCGGAGACAAAAGAAAGGGGCCATCTGCGTGCTTAGTTATAGATGCCAGCCGCATCCTGTTATTTGATTTTTTTTCATTCCTTACATAACACATAAAATGTACTCTGCAGCATATAAGTGATTTGAATGAAAGTCCACTAAAATTAATTTTCTCTGAGGTTTTTGAGGACTTCAAGACAACTTTTACAATAAGTAGACACATGATACCCTTCTGCAGCTAAAACCTCTGCATTGGGTTCTCATTGTCACATAAATTCGACTTGCCTTATATGTCATATATATGTCATATGGATTTTATTTGCCTTATATGGCACAGGCCATGGTGCTCTGACCACAATATACTTCCCTCCTGCCATTCCCTCATACACTCTATCTACCCCAGACCTGTACCAAAGAACACTCAACATACTAAAAAAGTAAAATATAAGGGACTCATTAATCTACATTTCCCAGATATCATCATTATTCATTTAGCAAACATCTATTTAACACCTTCTATGTGGTTGGCTGTGAGGATAAAACAATGAAGAAAACATTGTTCCTATCCAAAAATCACATAATATGATAAACTTCCATCAAATGTCACAGGGCTGTGTCTTCTTGTGAAGGAAATAGGACACACACTATCTTTCCAATCCCAAGGAGAATGAGGCTGAGGCACAACAGAACAGCACAGGAAATATGGTAGCCAAAGCTTTCTATTGGAGAAGCAGCTTCCTTCTCTGGGCATAATGGCTCATGCTTGTAATCCCAGAGTTCCGTGAGACCAAGGCAGAAGAACCACTTGAGCCCAGGAGTTCAAGACCAGCCTGGGAAACACAGTGAGACTCTGTCACTATGAAAAAAATTTAAAAATTAGCCAGACACAGTGGTACACACCTGTGTACCCACAGCTACACATACCAGCTACTTGGGAGGCTGAGGCAGGAGGATTACTTGACTGGAACCCTGTCTCTAAAAAGAAAAAAGAAGGGGGGAAAAAAGAGAAGCTGCTTCTAATTATCAATCACATCCAAACGTGGGCCAATCCACACCATTTACCCACAAAATAATGAAGGATTGGAGAGAGAACTGGCCTTAGAAGGGCAGAGGGAAATGCAAGGAAGAATTGGGTGTCAGGCAGATCTTTCAAAATCACCAGATAACTTATAATGCCAGAAACAAAGCTGATGACCAGGCCCTGGGAGTGTCCCGGTGTGAGCAGATTAAGCTGAGGTGAAACCTTGGAACAAAAAGAGTGGCAGAAGAAAGTGATTATTTAAGCTCACCAAGAGAGCATTCAGGTCCTGGGGTAACTGGGGTATGAAGAAAGATCAGCACTTCGGTAGCAAGAAGGGCCTGGGATTTCTGCCCGTTGGCAAAAAGCAGCCATGAGAATTTGCAGATCACAAGGATTAGTGGAACAGGGCTAAGCTGTCTACTTCCTCAATGGATGTAGGGAAGGGATGACCAGGCTTTGAAAGACTTGGAACCCAGCTCTCACTCCTGACCAAGATTTCTCATCAATGTAAGGAAAGAAGGTGGGGGAAGAGAGTTCCTCAGTGAATGACACAGCATGTCTCATTGTCTCAAAGCTACGATTTATTGAGCCCTTACTAATCCCCATGACCACCCACGCAGTATTATGATCTCTCACTCTATTATGAAGAGACTCAGCCTCAGGTAGACAAAGTAACTCGCTCAATATCCACACAATTAACCAAGTATTGGAACCACAATTCTAAAAGCAGTATATCTAATCACCATGCTGTGCTGCCTCCCTGTTGGAGTTGCTTAATTGGCCCCAAGTCTCATGGGAATGGGAGCTCTAGTACACATCACTAGGACAAAGACAAATGCAATTAAGCTGTTCTCCATGTAAGATGCCAAGGAATACTGGTCATCCCAGAGATTTCCAGGTTGACTTCACACCAGCTTAGCCTTTAAAACTAAAATAAGCTAGCAAGTGCTAGGATCAAAAAATAAAATAGCTAAAATACCAACACCAATCAAAGAACAAAGTCAACAATCACACACACGCATATCCAGTTTATACCATGGAGTAGTCATTGCTAAATAGAAATAACTCCCTTAAAACCAAAATGCAGGATCAAAATAAATGAAGAACAAAACAGCTATTCTGTTTTAGAAGTCCGTTATACAAGGTGGTTACCTATGAAGGGGACTCATTTCTCTCTAAGTATGACTAGAAGGCATTGGTGGTTATTTTAAGTCTTTGCCATGCTACATAGAGATTGTGCAGCAAACAGTTGCTACAGAGGCAGGGGCTGGAGAAGAAATGTGCATGCCTCAGCAGAGGCGAAGGGGTGTAGGCACCTGTCAACTGAAACTTGGTGTACTGAATAAACATATTTACGCCACTCCTTTATGGAATGATCCATTTCCAAGGCATCAACTGCTTTGTGCAATATCCCATTACACTAAAAATGTTTCCTTCTGGGTCGACATATAGAGGAAGCTGAAATACGTTCTTAACGAATATTGACCTGACTGGAACAGATATTTGTAACTATACCTAAAATGTAGTTTAAGGGGCATAGGATTAGAGTGCTGCAAGTTGAAATGTTGGATATGTCTATTTTATATTGTGAAAAGGACCTCTGTATGCTTTTTTAAAATTTCTTTCATGCCATTAGAAAGACGTGTATGACGTTCTGCAATTTTAGAATAACGTCTTTTGCTTTGCTGTTTAGTGACACAGTGAAAAGGCTGCACAGCTGAAAATCTGTCTCTGCGGTGCATCTAGAATGTTAATATCCCAGTTATCATATAACTTGCATTTATTTAGAAAAATGAGGCAGATCTCTTTTTATCCATTTAGTTCAATAAATGCTATATGTAAATAGATATATATGTTTCACCAGACCCAAGTTTCTCAGCCTCTGCCCTATTGCTATATTAGGCTAAATAATCCTTGTCGTGGGGCAACCGTCCTGTGTGTTGCAGAATTTTTAGCATCACCCCTGGCCTCTAGTCACTATATGCCAGTAATACCATCCCCCAGTGTGACGACCACAAATATCCGCAGACATGGCCAATGTCCTCTGGGAGCAAAGTCACCCCAGATGAAAATGATGCCCTACCCTATTCTATCAAGATTGAGCCCTGATAGTCCTAAATTGTGGCAAAGAGCTATTTTCTTTACCAGAGGTCAGGGTGTTTCTGGATGAGCTCTCCTCATCTAAGCACTTCAAACGCGCTAACCTGGAGGGCTGAGAATGATGACCAGGGCCAGGTGTGCACAAAGAGAATTTTCTCCTTAATATTTAAGTACAGCTTTATTTTTGTTTTGCAATTAACCTCTGCTCCACCGCCTTTAGTACATCTAGTAGTGTTGTCAAGGAGACAACCTCCAACTAGTAGATAACAGGTAGGCCGAGATAATTGGCCCTTGGTTCCTTTCTGCAGCTTCACATACACACAGCGGACCTTGCCGCCTTCATAAATCAGGACTGGCTGCATGATTATTGTATCCAAATGAGAAATTCACAAATTCTAGTGTCCTTTCCTTACCTGGTTTAGAACTTAAGAGACACATTTAATTTGCTTCACCAGATCAAATAAAGAGGAAGTCTGGCAATAGCGATAAACCCCAGAGATCAGCTAAATTATGTCCCAACTTGACATTTATATGAGCACACGCCTCTCAATCTCCAGAGGTGATTAGATTAAGGTTATTTTAGCTTGCACTTCATGCACGCACATCCCTAAAGACTCAGGGAAAGGGGTGGATGGTGACTAATACCATCGGTGATTTTATTCAAATGTTTTGTATTGCCAATATGCTGCCTAAAATGTTACTTAGGATGAAGAGCTGCATTTTAACAGAGTGCATGCAAAGCCTTGTATATTTCAGCATTAAGGTTTTCACACCTGCTCTCACTCAGAGCCTGAGCAAACCTTTCTGCTGTTGGGATGCATGATCATTGTTTCCATCTGGGCAGCATCCCACATGGCAACTTCTACCTCCAGAGACTGAAATCATTTTGCTCAGAGATTTTGACTTAGTTCGTTAACTCCAGAACCCTCGGGAGAAGGCTGAGACAGTGCATCGGAATGCAGATTGGACTAGGCTGAGTCTCCCATGTGCATGGGAAGGTGGTGAAAAGCACTCCTTTATCTCTACTTTGTGTCAAAAACAAAGAAAAAAATAACTTGGGCTTCATGAAAATCAAAATTAGAGCTGAAATGCCCAGTGACCAACAGCAAGCCAAAACCAGCCTCTCTGTCCTGGCATGAGGTAAATCCAACTGACGGCATCCAGGGGGTGATGCATTTATCCTGCCTCAATTCATTCGTAAAAGGAGGACAAGCACTGCCATGCAGTATTTCAGATTTCAGATCCGATAGTCTGAGGAACAGATAGAGAATACATCTCAAAATGTACTATCTACTAGTGTGGAAAAGTAGTAAATTGTTATTGTTTTGGTTTTTTTTGTTTGAGATGGAGTCTCATTTTGTCTCCCAGGCTGGTGCGATCTTGGCTCACTACAGGCTCCGCCTCCCAGGTTCAAGTAATTCCCCTTCCTCGGCCTCCCAAGTAGCTGGGATCACAGCCACGTGCTACCACACCCAACTAATTTTTGTATTTTTAATTGAGAGAGTGTTTTGCCATGCTGGCCAGGCTGGTCTCAAACCCCTGGCCTACTTCAGGTGATCTGCCTACTTTAGCCTCCCAAAGTGCTAGGATTATAGGCATGAGCCACTACACCTGGACAAATTATGATTATATTTTAAAATAAATAATCAAATTCCTCCAATCCAAAAGACATGTTTCAGCCTTTGTTAAAAAAAATATGGTAGCAATTTAGTGTTATGAATTTTGGAATTACTTTATCTGTAGCTTGTAAAATAAAACTTAAACCCTTTTTTATTGTTTCTCTTACTTCCCTGCATTCTTCTTTGCTCTTTATGTATTACTTAATCTATTCCTAATATGGCCATTCATCCTCTATTTAGCAGACCTGTTCCAAACATTCTATCTGATGCTATTGTGGTAGATCCCATCTCAGAACATGTGTTCCAATTTTAAGGTCCAAAAATACCTACCAGCATCTATAAGAACAAAACGCAAAATGCTTTGGAAAGAGACATCTCTCATCGTGTCCAAACTCCCAATATCCTATTTCACAGAACTGTCAGTTGCAATGGAAACTCCATAATTCATTTTCCTCCTTTGCCTATATTTACCCTCACCTCAATCCACAAAGGATTTCAGGCAACTTACAAAAGTATATACATCACAAGGAATAAAATCGTTGAAGGAATCCGGGCAAAGGCAAATGAGAATAGAAACTTAGTAAAAACCAGAGGTAAAAGCAGAATGCAGACAAACGTAGCATGGGGCTCTGTCTAGGTACAAGAAGTGACCCCAGAGTGTTCCTTTAAGCTGCCTGGTGGCCAAAGGGATGACAGAAGGACCATCTGTTCTGAGACTGAAAGCAAACTGTTCAAGAGCAGCCTCGTTGGATATCAAGACCTAAAAGTAATCTCTCTGGTGGTGCCTCCTAAGGAGGGACCTCAACAGCATCTGAATTCGTTTTTTTCATCTTTCTAACCTTTATCAAGGCAATACCTAAGCCCACCCAAGTAAGATGTACATGGTTCTCATTGTTAAAAATAATCACTAGGGAGGAAAACTTGGAGACGCCATCCAGTGACTCATAGAGCTGCAAACATTTTTCCTTCTTACTCTTGTGTCTTACAGTTTTATTACATGCTTTTTGGTCCCCTTTCTGTAGCATGTATGCTAACTCTCCCATCATATAGATAAATGTCTAGCCACCCTAAAAACCCACTCTTTGAGAGTCATGTATAACCCTGGAGCACCAGCCCTGAGACTCAAGAAGCCTTCATATGAATCGGGACTTGTAGTGCTGTAAAGACACATTTTGCTCTAAAATACCCCCTGCCGATGTCCATGGAAAATTGTGCAAAGTCTAGATTGTTTTACTCATGGCTTCCTATAGTATGTAAATCCTACCTAGAGTAATTTGCCCTCAGTGAAATCTTTTTTTTGGGGGGGGACATCTCATGAAAAAAAGCAGGCAAGTGAGAGTAATAATGAATATTACATGCTCTTGTAATGACTGTCTTCAGAGGAGGGGAGCCTTGCCAGCATTACTGAGCAATGATCTTTGAACACAGCATTACAGTCATAGCATGAAGGAAGGGAGATAAAATATTTAATGACATCTAATATTCCCAGCTCTTGCAAAAAGCCAAGAACTGGTCACAGTTTATCAGTAGCTGCACATTTTAATATCATTAGACAATAATTTTTTCCAATCAGAGTAATAAAGTTACCAAAACCACAGTGTAGATGAAAGGAAGGGAAATAAAGCAGGTTATAAACTGCTTGGAAACTCTGTCTTTTCCAATTGACTTTTAATATGAATGTGGAAAGTGGGCTCAACAATCAATTGGCTCACTTGGTTCACAGATCGGCCAGAGCCTCAATAAATATTGAGGATGTTTCTACGAAACAGTCTTTGACTAAGCATGTTCAGGACAAGTCCTTTAAAAGCCCCCTCACCTCGTGGGACACAAGTGTGGTCAGAAGTCCCTTTTGGCTCTAGTGTGTCATTGCCCTCAAATCTTCCAATCCTTCGAATATGAATTAGTTCGAGAAGAGTCACATATCTTGAATTTTGCATCCGGCAAATAGGGGCTTAAAGAGGATGGGGTAGAGGTAGATAAGTAGGTAGATAGGTCGATAAGGCAAGGAGATTTATTCTATCGCAAGAAGAAAACCAGCCTAGGGAAAGACAATTTACTGAGATACCAATTTGCCTGCGTTCTCAAGGAATATTCCTTTCCTCCTCTGCTGCACCATCTCCTTCCAGATAGCAAAGTCCTTACTGTTCTTGATGCAGAAATTTGAGAAAATAGAAGCTACTTAGAGTTCTTTTCTATAAAACTCTGAGGCTTTTTTTTTTTTTTAAATACAGGGTATATCAATTTTCTAGGACTCCTGTAACAAAGTGCCACAGACCGGGTGTCTTAAACAGCAGAGATTTACTTTCTCACAGTTTTAGAGGCTGGACATCTGAGGTCAAGGTGTCAATAGGGTTGGTTTCTTCTGAAGGCTCTCTCCTTGGCTTGCCAGGTGGCCGCATTCTCGCTGTGTGTTCTGTGTTCAACTCTGTGTTCTGATTGCGCCTTCTTACAAAGACACCTGAATCCAATGAATCGATCATTGTTACAAAGACACCTGAATCCAATTCATTGAATTGGATTCAGGTGTCTTTGTAACTTACTGATTAGGGTCCAACTGAATGATCTCATGTTGACTTAATTACCTCTTTAAAGGCTCTATCTGCAAAAACAGTCACATTCTAAGGTGCTGTAGGACTTCAAAATATGAATTTGGAGGAGCTCAAAATTCAGACCACAACACAGAGAAATATATTTTGGGGAATGAAGAGAGAGGCATATAAATCCTGTGGGAAACTCACATCCACATCCGTGTCAGGGAGTGCCTAGGGAGGTGACAAGACCTTGAAGGTGTTGCTCTGGGAGACGCCTAGAAAGGACAGACCCATGATGCCTTCACCTCCTTCAGGATTCCTGGGCCCCAAAACGCAGCACACAAGGAGCAGAGCCTCCTGATCTGAAGGCTGGGACGCTAAGAATTTCTCTGGTCACAGGAACAGGCTGGTGGCCAATGACCAGATGGTCACCCTTGATGCTCAGGCTCTAATGCCCAGATCCTTTGCACCATTCAGGGGTAGGACCCCATAGAGAGCCTCAGCAATGACCAATATTGAATTTCTAGACAGCCCTGTAGATAGGGGCTTGGCAAGAGATTCACATTAGTTTAAAGAAAGCATAGAATGTGATACTTCTTGTTGCTCACAGACTGGATTTATAGCAAGAATTATGTCAAGATGTATATAAAGTTTGGGAAAGAATAAAACAAAACAGAAACGAAGTCCATATTTATACAATAAGCCACCCATCTAAAACTGCACAGAAGCAGGGCAGAGTTTAAGAGGTCTTGGAGTATAAAACAATTTATTTGGACATAAAAGGCAAAAGTGAGTCAGTCTCTTAACCTATTCCAACGATACGCTAATGTTCTCCATGAATGATAATAACAGTAATTCTATGTGCGAGGAGCCAACCCCATCCAATCACTTCAGCACTCTCATTTATTTATTTTTTGGGGGGCGGAACAGAGTCTTGCTCTGTCACCCAGGCTGGAGTGCAATGGTGCCATCTTGGCTCACTGCAACCTCCGCTTCCTGGGTTCAAGCGATTCTCCTGCCTCAGTCTCCCTAGTAGCCAGGATTACAGGCACCTACCACCATGCCTGGCTACTTTTTGTATCTTTAGTAGAAATGGGGTTTCATCATGTTGGCCAGGCTGGTCTCAAACTCCTGAGCTCAGGTGATCTGCCTGCCTCGGCCTCCCAAAGTGCTGGGATTACAGGCATGAGTTACTGCGCACCCAGCTTCTCATTTAATTTGAAATTGTTCTCATAACTCTCCTGTGTATCTCAATATTTTAGCATTATTTGTGATCTTAGGTAGCTCCTGTTGACACAGTCCTCCTTAAATGATAAACTTCATGAGAGCAGGATCTCTGTTTTCTGCTTCTTTGGGGCTGCTTCACAGTAGCTAGAGAAATTATGCTCAGTTAATTCCAGGTAACAGTCACGACTGAATTCTTTCTTTTCTTCCCTCCATGACCGTTAAACAGAACCCATGTGTCCTTTTGTATTCCCGAGAAATAATGGGGAGTGAAATCTCCCTGTTTTTCCATTGAGACAGATTAAGGGCATTTTCAGAAAATTTTTCTGGCAAGTGGCTAAGTTCTAGAAAGACCACTGGAAGAAGAAAAGAGGTCTTGCGTTGAGAAAGAGAAGAGAAACCAGAAGAGAAGCCAATTCCAGAGAAAAAGCACAAGTACATAATTAGTTCAGTTTAGGGTAATATGAGCACTTGAAAGTCCTCTCCACCCCTACTCCCACCCCATCGCCAGCCAAGTAATGTGCTTTTTCTAAGCCCCGAGTTCTGAACCAGTAAGCAAATAAACAGTAAAGCAAGTATGAAATTAAAATATCCCTATTGTTTAAAATAAGGTTAATATTATAGAACCCAGTGTATACCTGCAGGCCAGTGGATTCGCTCAGGCTGAGCCCCTGAATTAGACTGCTGCTGGTCCCCCCTACCCTGGGAGGATTGGATGCCCTTTGCCTCCCATGGTAAGTGCAAGGACTTTCCCATTAAGCCTCCTGAAGGCCAAGAGGAACCAAGAGCAGCTCACCAGTCAAGGAGTTTTCTCCTCTCCAAAGTGGCTGAAAGTGTACTAACGCACATGACTCCCCATGGAAGAAAACATCAGGAGTGAAGAAGATGTGTCCTCTCCCAATGAATACGTTGAGCATAAGGTCCCAAAGGCAAGACAGTGGAGCCATCCACAGGTGGACATAGAGGGAGCTGAGGCAGGGTTCAGGAGCGAGGTCTGGGCTGGGACATGCCCGGATATTGGCAGTAGACAGATAGTGTGGAAACCGAGAACTGAGATGCCCTTCCTCTGAGAGAGGATATAGAATATGAGAAAGTGCGGAGTGGGAATAGAGCCCTAGGGAAGATGAGCATTCAGAGGTAGGGAAGACAAAGAAGAAAGGAAGAAAGAAGTATCTAAGAGCTCGTAGAACAAGGGCAGAATGGTGGTGTTAGAGCCAAGAAACGGAGGGAAGAAAACTGAGCAATAGTGACCAAGAACAGGGATCGGGATGGGTCGGGGAGTTGAACGGCCTGGAGAGCACTTCTACCCACTTCGGAAGAGTAGTTTTGAGATAAAAGCCTAATTGTAGCAGATTGAGAAATGAATAGAAGTTGAGGAAAACCTATTCCCTGCCCTCAAGGAGAGGAGAGCTTGGTGGCAGCTACCAATAATTAAACGGGCAATTACAGAAGGAATGGTCTTTGCCTTGGATTCATGAAGGTGTCCCGAAAAGGTTCAAAACAATCATGGACCAAACACATGTGCCTCATTCATATGTGCATTAATCTGGGAAGAGATGTATTAGCTTTTATAAAATCCAGTTGCCTAACATGAGGAAACAAGAAAACAGACTACTACATAGAGACAGGTCAGGATCCTAAGCCCCCAGAAAAGGTAAATTTATAAAGTCCCAGGTCATGGTAGCCAAGTAGGGTAGGAAAAGAACTGAATCCTGGAAGTCAATTACATTAGTCCTTTATCACATTGCTGTAAAGAACGTTCCTGAGACTGGGTAATTTATGAAGGAAAGAGGTCTAATTAACTTACAGTTTTGCATGGCTGGGGAAGCCTCAGGAAACTTAACAATCATGGTGGAAGGGGAAGCAGGCACCTTCTTCACAAGGCAGCAGGAGAGAGAAGTGCAATGGAGGAACTTCCAAACACTTATAAAACCATCAGATCTCTTGAGAACTCACTCACTATCAGGAGAACAGCATGCGGGAAACCGACACCGTGATCCAATTACCTGCCTCCCTAGACATGTAGGGATTACAGTCCCTCCTGTGACATCTTGAACTGAGTTACAATTCAAGATGAGATTTGGGTGGGGACACAGAGTGAATCCATATTTAAAACTCTTCCAGAGGTGTTTCACTAACTGATACCTGGGAGGCACTTGAGGGGTTAGTTGAGGAGGTCTTGGTAAAAGAATAGGAGAAACTAAAGCAATGAGAGAGACAGAAAGCCAGAGCTGTCATCCGTGAATTTCACAAATATCTGGTAAGTGCCTGCTATGTCCTAGGCAGGGTACAAGGTCTTGGATACATCTTTCCTGGAGCTTACATTCTAAGAGCGTTTGTGTTTAAAATGTGAGATGTTGAAGCTTGAGATTTCACAGGTGAAAGCAGCTCTTTCACTGCATCAAGTTAGATTAGCTCAATTATTTCATTCTTAAATCACCATGTTCCCATTTGGACAGTGGAGGGGGTGGGAGAAGAAAGAAAAACCGTGCATGGTGATTAACCCACCAAGCTGCCAGTTCAATCTCCCATGTGCTCCTTTGAGTCAGGAGGGAACAAGAAAAACAAGGATGACAATAAAAAGAGAGAGAAAATTAATATGTTAAAACTTTGCATTTCAACTTTGAGCTGACATTGCAGCGAGGTTCCTTCCAGCTGCTTTGTCTGGCCATGTCAAGAAGTGACCATGATTTATTGTGCCACCTCTGTAATTTCAATGCTCTTGATCTCCCACCGGAAGCAATGACAAGTAAGGTTAACTGCTGTGTAAAAAGACAGTATGAGTAATGCTTCATGCACAGAGCTGGCACTGATCTACAGTGTGGGGGGTGGAGTGGGGGTAGGAAGCAGTTATGTCACCCATTGGTTAAATCCCTTTCAAACAGCAACCCCCCAGGTGCCCTAACATCTTCTGGAACAGTCAGGACTTGTGTGGAAAAACATCCTGAATTGTGTTAGGATCTTTTGCCTTGTCCTTGTTCCCTTTCAAACATGCAAACAGCCAATCTGACTGATAATTGCATTCTGTATTGTTAGTAACGGCTAACACTGAGTGTCCATGCCATGCCAGGCCCTGTCTACTTGGTTTATAGTCATTGCTCCAGTTAGTCCTCCTCTCATCAACTCCGGGGGTCATCACCATTCACAGATGAGAAGAATGAGGCTCAGAAGGTTAAACAACTCACCCAGGAATATGAAGCCAGGATTTGAGACCAGGTCATTTGACTGCAGGAGCCTATGTTAGTCCATTCTTATTTATTTAATCCCATCTGCTTATATTTATGTGTATTTTTTTAATTTAGCCAGCATACATCCATTTCTCTTTCTTTCTTTCTTTTTTTTTTTTTTTGAGATGTTGTTTCACTCTTGTTGCCCAGGCTGGAGTGCAGTGGCATGATCTTGGCTCACTGCAACCTCCGCCTCCTGAGTTCGAGATTCTCCTGCCTCAGCCTCCCAAGTAGCTGGGATTATAGACACCCACCACTATGCCCAGCTAAATTTTTTTGTATTTTTAGTAGAGATGGGGTTTCACCATGTTGGCCAGGCTGGTCTCCAACTCCTGGCCTCAAGTGATCTACCCACCTCAGCCTCCCAAAATGCTAGGATAACAGGTGTGAGCCACTGCTCCCAGCCTGCTTACATACATTTCTACAGAATTACTTGTTCTGCCACTAGTGAGTAGACTGGGGGATGTGTCACTATAGAAAATCATTCATGGCCAGGCACGGTGGCTCATGCCTGTAACCCCAGCACTTTGGGAGGCTGAGATGGGTGGATCGTGAGGTCAGGAGATCAAGATCAAGAAAATCATTCATTTAGTCTTCCAAAGTTTGCCTTGGTAAACAGAATCTAGATCAAAAATTGTTGTATATGCAAATATTCTATGAAAGCTAATTACTTTTTCATATGCTTGTGTCTCATTTGTCCTAAATAAAGGAAAAGGAAAGGAGGAACTAACATCAATTGAATGACTACTTCATTCTAAACGTTGTTTCAGCTGCAGAAAGCCTCACAATAACCCCACCAGGTAGATGCCTTGATCCTCATTTTATAAATTGGAAAATGGAGGCTCAAGAAAGTCAACGTTTTCCAGGTTTAACTGTGTGAGAGGTACAAGTGGGCTCCAGGGCCTCAGTGATTCCTCCCCAGGACTGACATGGACTGTGGATCTCTTAGTAACTTTCAGTGCCTCATACTCTATTTTACTTACAGGTGAGCAGAAATTAAAGGGAAAGGAGAAAGAAAAGAAGAGAAGGAATTGAGGAGCAGGGTGAGTGTTGGCTTCAGAGATTAGCTATTCCTGAAACACTGAAGAAATGGCTTCTCTGCTTTCCAAATTTTTTGTCCTAAGTCTTATCAGGGAATATTTGTAGCTTGTTTGAGACAGGGTTTTGCTCTGTCACCCAGGCTGGAGCATAGCACCATGATCACAGGCCACGGCAGCCTCAACCTCGTGGGCTCAATGGATCCCCTGCCTCAGCCGCCTGAGTAGCTGGGACTATAGGTGCACGCCCCTATTCCTGGCTCTTATCAGAGACTTTCTATTACAGTTGTCTGGACAACAACCTTGAGATGCTACACTCAAAGTTTCTCGCCTGACAAAAAGCCAAGCTCCCTCCATCTCCCGGCACATGCACAGGACCTGTGTGAGGTCTTCTTTCCAAAGCTCCTGAGAAGGTCAAGGCTGTGCTGCTAGTGGGATCTTGTCCCACACAGTAACTCAGCTGACAGCAATGGGGTTCCTAGAGAAGGAGCCAGGGGTCTACCCGCCCTCTTCACACAGACATCATTACCCGCCCCTCTTCACACAGATATCATCTCAGTCTTATCTTCTCAACTCTTTCACTGCACTGAAGAGTTCTTGAAAGTCAGTTCAAATCTCACTTCAAACTCTTTTTGCTTAGAGAAATAAAAGTGCTATTGTTTTTGTCTAATGGAAGTACTGTGCTGTGACTGAATGTGTAACAACGGCGTGTCAAAATGCCAAAAAAGTGTGTCAAAAATAACATTTAAAAAAACTCAGGGGAGACATGTTATAGTCCTAAATGAGCATTTTTATTTCTCTGTGTTGAAATGTGTTTGTTTCCTCTCAAGGGTCTTAATAAACCTCAAAGAAACACACAACACTTAATGAACACAATTTCAGGGCCAATTCAGTTCTTGATATCCCATTTCTGTCAAAACATCTCTCACTTGTATTTGTGAGTTCTCCTCTTCCAAGCCTTTCTATTCAATTTCTTCTTCACCGGATGCTTATTTTCCCTAAATCCTGAACCTCAGAAGTGTATGCGTATTGCCATGAAGCTAATCAACTAAAAAAAATTAATTTCAATTTATTTTCTTTGTCATTGTTGAGGAAACATCATAAACTATTTCCTGACACATTAGAGATAAAAGTCAAATTCACGGCAATCCCATGTTGCCAAGGGTTTGTGTATTTAATTTAATGGGTTTTCAAATAATATTCAAGAGAGTCTATAGGCAGTATGCTAGCCTCCCATGATTTGGCTGAGAGAAAATAAGAATATCTAAATTTCAGAGACTGTTAAGCTAAATTCACAGTATCATAGTGTTGGCCGGGAGCAGTGGCGGTGGCTCACGCCTGTAGTTTCAGCACTATGGGAGGCTGAGGCCAGTAGAATACTTGAAGTCAGGAGTTTGAGACCAGCCTGGCCAACAAGGCAAAACCTGGTCTCTATAAAAAATACAAAATATTAGGCCAGGTGCAGTGGTTCACACCTGTAATCCCAGCACTTTGGGAGGCCAAGGCAAGTGGATCACCTGAGGTCAGGAGTCTGAGACCAGCCTGGCCAACATGGCGAAACTTCATCTCTACTAAAAATACCAAAAGTAGCCGGGCATAGCGGCAGGTGCCTATGATCCCAGCTACTCAGGAGGGTGAGGTGAGAGAATTGCTTGAACCTGGGAGGCGGAGGTTGTAGTGAGCCAAGATCATACCATTGCACTCTAGCCTGGGAGACAAGAGCGAAACTCTATCTCAAAAAAAAAAATAGCCAGGCATGGTGGAGCGTGCCTGTAATTCCAGTTACTCAGGAGGCTGAGGCAGGAGCATTACCTGAACCCAGGAGGCGAAGGTTGCAGTGAGCCGAGATCATGCCACAGCACTCCAGCCTGGGCGACAGAGTGAGACTCTGTCTCAAAAAAAAAAAAAAAAGTATCGTAGCTTTTTTTTTTTTTTTTTTTTTTGAGACGGAGTTTCGCTCTTGTTACCCACGCTGGAGTGCAATGGCGTGATCTCGGCTCACCGCAACCTCCACCTCCTGGGTTCAGGCAATTCTCCTGCCTCAGCCTCCTGAGTAGCTGGGATTACAGGAACGCTCCACCATGCCCAGCTAATTTTTTGTATTTTTAGTAGAGACGGGGTTTCACCATGTTGACCAGGATGGTCTCGATATCTTGACCTCGTGATCCACCCGCCTCGGCCTCCCAAAGTGCTGGGATTACAGGCATGAGCCACCACACCCGGCCCATATCATAGTATTATAGTGTATCTTTGCATAAGTTGTAGAGGAATTATTTACTTCTATCAAGATGTATGGTGAAGGTTTGATCTAATGCCAGGAAGCTCCTTGAATTTCCTGGTTCTATCAACTCATCCACTCCTTGTTATCTACTTTGCTTTCTCACTGCGGAGGCAAACACATGACCCAGGCAGAAAAATCAAAATCAGGATGTCTCCATTTCCTGAGCAAAGCAATTGAAAAGCGGGTGGGCCTGTGGCATAGCAGAGCCATAGTTTTTTGGGTTTTTTAAAGAATCATTTTAGACCGGGTGCAGTGGCTCATGCCTGTAATCCCAGCATTTCAAGAGGCCAGGCAGATCGCTTGAGCTCAGGAGATCAAGACCAGCCTGGCTCTACTCT
Source organism: Callithrix jacchus (assembly GCF_049354715.1). Taxonomy (NCBI): domain Eukaryota; kingdom Metazoa; phylum Chordata; class Mammalia; order Primates; family Cebidae; genus Callithrix; species Callithrix jacchus. The sequence continues at coordinate 67,671,969 of NC_133514.1, read as the reverse complement.
GTCTCGAGGTCTCTTCTTAGTTCAAGAAGAGTGAAGAATGAGGTAAGCCTAATCCTGGCACAGCTGGTGGCCATTTTGATAGGATGTGAAGAATGACTTTCTAACCATGAAATTAACAAAGGTGTCCAAGAGCCAAAAAATAAAGAACGGTCTTGATAATAGTGTTTGAACTCAGATTCAGCTCTACCCAAAGTCAGATCCACCCTGTTGGATTTCCAAGTTACATGAGCCAATTCATTTCCTTTTATGTCCATGTTAGTTGGATTTTGCTTCTCAGCATTCCTGAATAGCATACCTGATTATTCCTATAGGTACCCAGAAAGAGTGTTTTGTAAGCTAGAAGGCACAGTGGTTTCAAGAGGGTGGATTTTGTACAAAAAAGATGCAAGGTGCTTTTACCCAGAAGGTTTTCCCACAGAAATGGACTAAGACTGAAGATCTGCCCACCTCTTATCCCTTTCTGGGTTTTTTTTATTTCTTTTTTAATTTTTTATGTTTCTCATCTCTTTAATAATAACTTTTTACTGCAGAAGACCACTGATTGCCTTCTCCATGTTACATTTGCTAGGTGTTCTGATACAACTATGATGGGATCACAAACAAGTACAATCTTTCTATACTATGTGGCAGTAGCAATAGGGATCGGAGTCTTTGAAATATCCATCCCATTGGGCTTATTCCAAAAATACTAAGAAATCCATTAATATTAATGGATCAGAAGTCAAAATCAATACAGTTGTCTCCATAGATGTTGAAAAGGCATTTGAGGCCAGGTATGGGGGCTCACACCTGTAACCCCAGCACTTTGGGAGGCTGAGATGGGTGGATCACCTGAGGACAGGAGTTTGAGACCAGACTGGTCAACATGCTAAAACCCCATCTCTACTAAAAATAAATTAGCCAGGCATGGCAGTACATGCCTGTAGTCCCAGCTATATGGGAGGTTGAAGCAGGAGGTGGAGGTTGCAGTGAGCCAAGGTGGCACCACTGCAGTCCATCCTGCATGACAGAGTGAGACTCATCTCAAGAAAAAAAGAAAAGGCATTTGAAAATTTCAATATCTACTTTTAATTTTTTTATCTTACCAAATAGGAAAAGATGGGTAAACTTTCTTAGCATGATAAAATACATCTATCTCAGCCTCCCATCATGCTTACTGAGAAAAAACTATACATATTCTCAATAAAATGAGAAAATAAACAAAGATGCCCATTTTATTAACTCTTATATCACACTATAATGAGAATATCAGCCAATATTACAAAACAAGAAGAAATGAGGCATAAAAATGAGAAAAGAGGCTGGGCACAGTGGCTCACACCTGTAACCCCAGCACTTTGGGAAGCCAAGGTGGACGGATTGCTTGAGCTCAGGAGTTGGAGATCACCATGGGCAACATGGCAAAACCCCACCTCTATAATAAACACAAAAAAATTAGCCAAGCAAGGTAGTTGCACCCCTGTAGTTCCAGCTACTCAAGAGACTGAGATGGGAGGATCATTTGAGCCTGAGAGGCTGAGGCTGCAGTGAGCAGAGATCATGCCACTGCACTCCAGCCTGGGTGACACAATGAGACCATGTCTCCGAAAAAGAGAGAGAGAGAGAGAGAAGAGTTAAACTGGCATCATTTAAAATGATTCAATAGCCTCTCAGGAAATTTCAGCAGTCAACTGTTTTAAAAACGCAAAGCTATTACTAAAACTAAGGACAAGAATAGTGTGACCAGAAACAAAATTGTTATATAAAATTAATTATAGCCACCATATATTCACGGTTCAGATGACTACCACTCATATTGTAAAATGGAAGAAAAGACTTGATTTGAAATAGGAAAAAAAAAAAAAAAAAGATGGGGGGATAATATACCTAGGAGTGAACTTAGCCAGAAGTATGAAAAATCTACATGGAGTACATTTTTAAATGTTACTAAGCAGCAAATAGACAATAAATCAGTGGAAAGACCACCATCTTCTGAAACAAGGAAAACCAAATTATAAAGATGTCATCTCTCCCCAGATTAGTCAGAGAGTTTAACACAACTCTAGTGAGCCAGACATGGTGGCTCACACCTGTAATCCCAGCACTTTGTGAGGCTGAGGCAGGTGAATCACTTGAGGTCAGGAGTTCGAGACCAGCCTGGCCAACATGGTGAAACCCCGTCTCTACTAAAAATGCAAAAAAAAATTAGCAGGGCATGGTGGCAGGCGCCTGTAGTCTCAGTTACTTGGAAGCTGAGGCAGGAGAATCGTTTGAGCCTGAGAGGCAGAGGCTGCAGTGTGCTGAGATTGCACCACTGCACTCCAGCCTGGGCGACAGAAAGAAACTTTGTCTCAGAAAAAAAAGAAAACTCTAGAGAAACACATATAATTAAGAAAAAAACACAGCCAAAGCCATTCTAATGTTCATATGAAAAAATAAGTGGTCAAGGCTGTCCAAAAAAATGTGAAGAATTTCTCTAAAAGAAAAAGAGTAATAATGAAAAAGAGCAATGGGGGTATTGACATTCATTATAAAGCTAGAATAATTTTAAAGTTCACTACCGTTCATGAAAAAAAAAAAGACCAAAAAACCATAACAGAAAAATTGAGAAATAGACCCAAGTATACATGGAAATTTAATATATGGGGTTTGGGGTGGTTTGTTTTGTTTTTTTGAGACGGAGTTTCGTTCTTTCACCCAGGCTAGAAGTGCAGTGGCACAATCTCGGCTCACTGTAACATCGGCCTCCCAGATTCAAACGATTCTCGTGCCTCAGCCTCTCGAGTAGCTGGGACTACAGACATGTGCCACCACGCCCAGCTAATTTTTGTGTTTTTAGTAGAGATGGCGTTTCACCACATTTGTCAGGCTGGTCTTGAATTCCTGACTTCAAGTGCTCCGCCTGCCTCGGCCTCCCAAAGTTTCAGGATTACAGGCATCCACCATGCCCAGCCTAATTTACTATATGTTAATGCTGGCATTTAAAAATGAGGGAGAAAGGTAGTTTATACAACAAATGATACTGGTTAGCTACGTGAAAACATTTTCAGCTGTATCCCTATTTTACACTTTACACAAAAACAAATTTTAGACTAAGCAAAAATTTAAGTATAAAATATAACCCATGAAAGTACCAAAGGAAAATAGAAAAAATATTTAAAGTCTCCAAGTGGGAAAAGACTCTCTGTGTATGTGATAAAACTCAGAACCCTAAAAATAACAATTTTGAAAGATAGAACCATACATATAAAATATTTCTGAATGGCAAAAACACACAAACAAATACCATAAACAATTGAAAAGATAATCTAGACCAAAAAAAAATACTTCCAGATGATATCAACCAAAGAGCTAAAATTTCCTCACTGTGTAAAGAATGCCCTACAAATTAATAAAGAAAAAACAACCCAAAAGAAGACAGCCTACTTCAGAAATAATTAGTGACTACTAAAAAATTCTTGACTTAAATCAAAATAAAAGAAAATTATAATGAAATAACACTTTAAACTGACAAACTTCAATACATCTGGTAATACATTTTGTAGATGGGAGTATAAGAAAACAGGCTCTCTCTTCTCATATTACTGATAGAATATAAACTGATATCTCTATGAAGATAAATTTTGTAATATATATCAAAATGTTAGACATTCATATCTTTTAGCTCATCAGTTCCACTCCTAAGATCTTATCCTGTGGAAGTGAAATTCACATCGCATGATTCAATACAACATTGTTTATTACAGGAAAAGTCAAGAACAACTAAGTGTCCACCCATAGGAGATATACACTCAAACAGTACACAGCCATTAAAAAGACAAATAGTCCCAGCTACTCAGGAGGCTGAGGCAGGAGGATCACTTGCACCCAGGAGTTGGGAGCTGTGGTGTGCTATGATCACATCTTTGAATAGTTGCTGCACTCCATCCAGCCTCAGTGACATTAAAAAAAATAAAGCATGTCTTTATGTACTGACACAGAATGATCTGCCAGATACATGTGCTCATGATGCAAAGGATTTCCCTGAAAGGAAAAGCAAGAAACTGAAGCTGGATTCTTGGTGGCTGGAAGGTGGAGTGGGAAGACTTGGTTTCACTGTATAACCTCATGAATCTTGAATTTGCGTTTTATGCATGTTTGTATTACTTATTGAAAAGAATTAGGGAGCTTCCTGATAGTGTAACACATGGAGGTTTCTAGAGAGTGGCCCACTCAGGAGGGCTTGGAAGTTCTCAGCACCTCCCCCCGTACCTTCCCCTATGCATCTCTTCATCTGAATCCTTTGCAATATCCTTGATAATCAACAGATAAACTTAGGTTTCAAAGATCAGATTTACGACATGTTCAGGTACTTGCCTCTAGCCACACAAGTAGTCCTCATCAGTGCCACACTGCCTCAAGAAATCCTAGGGGTGACTAACAAGCGCATGATGGACCCAGCCCACATCTTGGTGAATTGACTTTGGAAGGCATCAAACAGTTTTTCATGGCAGTGGAAAGAGAAGAGTGGAAATTCGACATTCTGTGTGATCTCTACAAAATGCTAACCGTCACTCAGGTGACCATCTTCCATAACACCAAAAGGAAAGTTGACTGGCTGATGGAGAAAATGAGAGACACCACTCTCACCCCATCCTCGATGTACAGAGAAACCTCAGAAAGAGCCACAGTCCATCGTGCAGGAGTTCCCATCTGGTGCCAGCACAGTGCTCATTTCTACAGATGTCTGGGCCGGGGGGGCGTGGTAAGATGTCCCTCAGGTGTCTCTCATCTTTTACTATGACCTGCCCGAAACCAGAATTGTACTCTCACACAGAATTGGGAGATCAGGTCGATATGGCCAGAAGGGTATAGCCATTAGCTTTGTATAGAATGACCAACATCTGCATCCTGAGAGACATTGAATAGTACTATTCCACTCAGATAGAAGCAATGTCTCTGAACATCACTGATCTGATATGATCTGAAGAAGCAGTCCCACTACTCTAACGATGAGATGGAGACTGTTCGTCTATTCTGGGCTCCTGTTTAGAAATATGTAGGAGCAGCTTCTATTTTGTGGGGTTCATGAGGACTATCTTTGCAAAGCTTCCCACCATATACCCCAGGGAAAGCTCTGGGGAACCTGCCATGTCTTCTTATCCATATGTAAATAATGCATTGCTCTAAGTCTTTCTTACTAAACCTTTAAAACTTCTCCCATAAAAATAATAGGAATTAGAATTATTCAAATTACTAAATTACTTTTAAATAAAAAAAATAGAATATCCATACCTCAATGCAGGAAGATTGTTTCTAAGACTCAATTTTAAGAAAATAAACCAAAATACAGAAAGTCCATATATATTCACCACAATGGTTTTTAGTTGTTTTTGTTTTGTATTTACCACAATAGTTTTAGTTGGTTTTGTTTTAATAATGAGGAAGTAGCAACAACATAAATACCCAAAATTAAAGGAATAGTTAAAGAAATAATATCACATGCATGAAATGAAAGACTATGCAGCTATTAAAAACTATGTTTATGGGTTGGGCGCAGTGGCTCACACCTGTAATCTCAACACTTTGGGAGGCCAAGGTGGGCAGATCACGAGGTCAAGAGATCGAGACCATCCTGGCCAACATGGTGAAACCCCATCTCTACTAAAAATACAAAAATTAGCCAGGTGTGTTGGCAGACGCCTGTAGTCCCAGCTACTTGGGAGGCTGAGGCAGGAGAATTGCTTGAACCCGGGAGGCGGAGGTTGCAGTGAGCCGAGATCGTGTCACTGCACTCCAGCCTGACAGCAGAGCGAGATGCCTTCTCAAAAAAAAACAAAAAACAAAAAACTATGTTTATGAAGATATTTTAACAACCTGGGGATGGGTTATGTGATAAAATTTAGTTTAAAAAAATCAAGGCAAATAATTTTGTATGCTATGATCTCAAGTACACAAAAAGAACATAGAAAGTATGTTAAAATGTTAATAATTATCTCACTGCAGTGGGATTCCAGAGCATCTCTTTTCCTCTGTACTTTTTCATAGTTTTCAGTTTTCCCAAGATGTGGGTGTGTTTTCACTATAGGATCAAATGTTTAATAACAATTAAAATCTGGATGCTCTTGCTCACAAACCCTGGATCCCCTATCTACTAATGAAACATCTCTCTAGGGCTTCATCACACATTGCACACACAGTGGTTTTCTGTCTTCTAATAGGACTCTACCAGAAGTGATTTCATTTCATCTCACTTTGAGTGTCGGAAAGATTGGTGCCCACCTTTTCCTCATCATGCCCTCTGCATGGGACTGCAAGTCCAGCAGTGTAACAGTTTCAGGAGTCAATCTGCTGGGATACATATCCCAATTCCATCATTTTCGACTTCATTTCTCTGGGCCTCCCTGGGGAGGCAGGAGATGCCCCGTGGAATGTCGCTGCGTGGATTAAATGAGATCCTTCGTGTCACGTGCACAGCTCGCAGTCTGGGACACAGTCAATCCTGAAGAAATATTAGGTATTTTGCACAAGAGAATCTGCTTTTCAATTTAAGACTGTGACTTCAAAACAGGGAGAGAAACTATCCTAATACACCTTCTCCAGCAGTGTCTCTGCCTGCGTTTTTGCCCCATGGTTTGAGATGCTGTCCTGTGGCTTGAGGTTTGGTTTGCATTAATTCCTCCTTTACTCCGCCGCTGGGATATCCTGCAGCCTTTGAAGCCCACACCAGCAGGAAGCCTTGGGGACTTTATAGACTTTTTGCTGGTGCTCCAGGATGGCTGTCCTTCCTAGAGAAGAGGGAATGAATCAGGGGCATCGGAAGGTCAGAGAAAGCCCATGACCAACAGACCTCCAGAAGATTTATGTATAACCCCTAAAAAACCAGGATGACGGTTGTACTTCCTTAAGAAGAGAAAGAATTCAAGCCTTCACATTGAGTAGAAGTAGACTGATTTCATGGCTAAACTCAAACACAAGTTTGGAGCCCAGATATTGACTCAGGACAGCATTCTCCACTAAAAGGAACTAAGGCTCCTTGAAGAAAATCTGATTCCAGGGATTAGGCAGAGAAAGTAAAAGATGTGCCTGGCATATTTTCTTGTGTCAGAAAATAAGGAGGTTCTCAATGATGAGGACATGCCAAAAGAACACAGAGACCAACTTGAAGGGACTCCTCCAGCCAAATCTGGGACAATTTGAGCATCAAAAGAAATAATGATAATAATGGATGAAAACCCTTTAAATAAAATAAAACTCTAAAAATGTCATACTGATGAGAGAGAAAAGGCCCTTCTTTTAAATAATAGAAGGCCAACTAATAAATACAGAAGGAATGATGGAGTTCTAAAAGCATCAACAATGCAAAAAAAATAGTGGTCATAGTTTGAAGAAAAATAGCACATTTATAAGATCTCAAGATGTCTACCAACAAATGTCTAATTAATTCTAAAGGAAAGAGTTGGGTGCTGTGGCTCTCACCTGTAATTCCAGCTACTTGGGAGGCTGAGGTGGGAGGATCACTTGTGTTCAGAAGTTCAAGGCTACAGTGAGTTATAATCATGCCACTGCATTCCAGCCTGGGCAAGAGACAAGCATGACCCTAACCCTATAAAGAAAAAATAATAATTTATAATATGAATAAAGGGAAAAACCATAGGTTTAGAGTGGGAAAACCTTACCCAAGTCACCAAAGTCATCACTACTGATGAGACATCCTCTATCAAATTATCGGGCTCATTATTAGAAATGAGAGCCTGATATGATTCGTAGAGAAGCATATTACTTCTCTGGTACTTCTGCCAAAAATGCACAACCTGGATATAATCAGACAAACTGTTCATACGGAAGAACATTCTACAAACTAACTGGCCTGTCACCTTCAAAAATATCAAGGCAAAGAAGACAAAGAAAGGATAGGGAATTTCTCCTGAATAAAGACAACCTAAGAAACAAAACAATTATATGTAGCATGTCATGCTGCATTAGATCTTAGACCAAGAAAAAATTGCTATAATTTTGAGATACCTTACTGCCTGGAACAATAGATGAAATTTGAATACAAATAGTGAATTTGACAATAATACTGTATCAATGTTCCATTTCCTCACTTTGATCATTGTTTTGTGCCTAAGTAAGCCAATGCCCATCTCAAGTATTTTGGGGTAAAAGGACATGATGTCTATAACTTACTCTCAATAGTTTAAAAATTTCCTTTTCATACAGAGAGTGAGAGAGAGAGGAGGGATGATATAAAGCAAATGGGGAAATATACAAATAATTGATAAATCTATATTTAAAACTACATGGGAATTTCTTCTACTATTGTTACCACTTTTCTGCAAGTCAAAATTAAAAGATTAAAGAAAACAAACCAGGGGAGTTGGGGAGCCAGTGGGTCATGTGACATCAAAGACAAATGAGATTCACTGAATGCTCCCTCCCTCTTCCTAGCCCCATATGCACACGTGCACAGCAAAGCAAAAAGCTAGATTCTTTATCCTTGGCTTCTGCATGAAAAAACGTGATCCTCTTTACTTCCCACGCACCTCAGGAGAGATGAGAATTAAAACTCTTCCAAAGGAAATACACTTTCAACTCTCACCTTACCCCTTCCCTTAAAGAAGGTGGAGAGAGAACAGAAGCATCTTGGAAAAGTTTGCAATTCTCCCCGGCAGGAGGTACCATGGCAGCAGGTGTGCACTGCCTCTGGGGGGAAGCCCTAAGATGGTGGGTGCAGGAGGGCACTGGTGTAGGGGTGTTCGCAAGGGGTGGAGTGAAAATCCTGCATAGCAGACTTTAGGAAGAGATATTGGGTCCTGGTGGCGATGGCAGCATGGAACAGGAGCAGCCCATTCCCTCACCTGAAGCACATCCCAGAGCTGTGAAGCCACCAGCAATGGAACAGACAAGACTGTCACCAGAATGACTAGGTGACTGGAATCAACCTGGGATATGAGATTGTTTTGTTCATTGGAAACATTTCTGGGAGGGGAGGGTTGGTTTCTGGTGCGAAGGAAATGGAAATCCTCCCATACATTCTTTGCTTGTATCCCAACTCATCACAGGGGCACCAATTTCACTTCGCTACTAGGGCTCTTGCTCTGCAACTTATTATTATTCAACATGGCAGCAATGGCAGGCTCTCCACTACAGGGTGGAAAAGCAGTGAAGAGGATATATTTGTTCCCACCAACATATCAGGCATTCCCCCCATACCTGTTGCATGCACAATTAATCAGTCTTGAAATGCTGACTTGTCTGGGAAAGACAGAGCTAAAATTTTTTTATCAATGGTTCACACCCTTATGAAGCCCCATCATCAACCAAACAACCAGAAGAAATGAAGCCTACATTAGGGGCACTCATGCATATCCTACTCATCTGTGCCAGGGAAGGAAATCCCTGAAGACAGCCTGGTAGCCTGGTGGCGTAGAGCAGAAAAACACTTTGAACTCTGTTTCTTACACAGCATAAAATTCTGTGATGTGTTATCCAAAAGAATTGAAAGCAGGATCTCTAAGAGATGACTGCACACTCATGTTCATGAAAGCCAAAAGGGACACAAGTGTCCATTAAAGGATGAATGGATAAACAAAACCTGTTGTTTACATACAATGAAATATTCCTCAGCCTTAAAAAAAGAAGAAAGAAAATCCTACCATTTGCAGCAGTATCTATGAACCTAGAGGACATTATGCAAAGAGAAATAATCCAGTAACAAAAAGACATATGCTATATGATTTCACTTACGTGAGGTACCTGGAGTAGGCAAATTCAAAGAAACAGAAAGTAAAATGGGATTACCAGGATTTAGGGGAAAAGGAGAATGGGAAGTTGTTTAGTGGTTACAAAGTTGCAGTTTTATGAGATGAAAAAAAGTTCTCAAGGTTGGTGGCAGAAAAATCTGAATGTACTTTACATTACTGAACTTCACACTTAAAAATAGTTAAAATGGTAAATTTTATATTGTGTGTATTTTACCACAATTAAAAATATTTTAAATTCAATGATATATTGATTAAAGATGAAGAGAAGTGAATCCGAGTGCTTTTAAGGAGCTGGCAGGTACCTTTGGGCACCACACTGACACCAAGTTTCAGATAAACTGAAGGCATCTCTAACGGTGGAATCTACATACAAAATGGTGGTCTCAGGCCTGGCACAGTGGCTCACGCCTGTAATCCCAGCACTTTGGGAGGCCAAGGCAGGCAGATCACTTGAGGCAAGGAGTTCAAGACCAGCCTGACCAACATGGGGAAACCCCATCTGTACCAAAAATACAAAAAAAATTAGCTGGGGGTGGTGGTGCATGCCTGTAATCCCAGCTACTTGGGAGGCTGAGACAGGAGAATCGCTTGAACCCGGGAGGCGGAGGTTGCGGTGAACTGAGATCATGCCACTGCACTCCAGCCTGGGCAACAAGAGCAAAACTGTATCTCAAAAAAAAAAAAAAAAAAAATCTCAACAAAAAATACAAAAATTAGTTGGGCATGGTGGCACATGTCTGTAATCCCAGCTACTTGATAGGCTGAGGCACGAGAATCACTCGAATCTGGGAGGCAGAGGTATTCTACCTACCTACCTGATATCTACCTGATAGGTAAAAGAATGAAAAGTTAAAAGGTATTCTTCATTAAAAATCTATATACCCTGGCCAGGCGTGGTGGCTCACACCTATAATTCTAGCACTTCGGGAGGCTGAGGCGGGCAGATCACTTGTGCTCAGGATCACCAGCCTGGGCAACACGGTGAAAGTCCATCTCTAAAAAATTCAAAAACATTACCCAGGCGTGGTGACACATGCCTATAGCTCCAGCTACTTGGGGGACTGAGGCACAAGAATTGCTTGAACCTGGGAGGCAGAGGTTGCACTGAGCTGAGATTGTGCCACTGCACTCCAGCCTGGGTGACAGAGTGAGACTCTGCCTCAAAAAATAAAATTCTTTTTTAAATGACAAAATGATAACCCCTCAACTTCCCTGCCTAGTGTTCATTCTCACTTATTATGTTCCAGACCCTGTTTTAAAGCCTGTATTAACACATTTATCCTCACAACAACTCTACAAGGTAGGTTCTGTTATTAACATCCCTATTTTATACAGATGAGGAAACCAAGGCACAAAGAAGATCGAGTAGCCCGTCCCAGGTCACAGGCTGAGGGCAGAGCTAGAAGTTAAACATGAGCAGCCTGGCTCCGGATCTGCAATCTTAGAACAATCTGCTGTCTCTGGATTTACAATTACACAATATTTACATTTATATTTAAACATATTTTTACCTATAATTATCCAAGAAATCCCTCGTTAAAGACAATTTCAGTGGGTGGTAACACTAAATAAATAAATAGTTATCCTCTATGGTCTGCTTAATATATGCAAACCCTTCACGTACTCCCAAGCACAGATTCACGTAGTTTATGTATGAACGTTTAATATCCCTTCAAAGTGGGTGGGATATAAGTCTTTGTCTCAAGAAATACATTTCTGTTGTGTATTTCAGGAAGTCTCAAGTATGTAGGTGATTTCAAAAGGGAAGAAAACTTCCATCAAGGCAGCTTTTCTAGTACCCCAAGCTGCTCTAGGCGAGCAGCTGGATCTGCTCAGGCTTCACCCCACATCTCCCACCATGTCTAAGCTTCCCTTCCTGTTATTTTTGTGGGCTTTTTCTCAATTCCACCTTTGGCCCTCTATGCCTCTGATAGCCACTGTAGGCAGCCAAATGCCCAGCCAGATGGGGTCAGGTCCCGGTGAAACCTCACCTCCAAGCTGAAGAGAGTTTAAAGCCTGAAAGCCAAGCTACAAGTAGAATCCTCAGACTGGATTGAGAACTTGTCCTTCTGTTTGGCGCACTTTCCTCTGATTGGTCCCCACCCTTCACCTATTTTACATAAGCCTACCCTTTCCTAATTGGTTTTCTACATTGTTGTGCCCAGCTTTGAGTGGTGTTTTCACTTTAACCTTTTTTGCATACTCAGAAACCAATCAGCAGGCACTCCCCATCCTGTACCTAAAAAGACCCCAGACTCAGTTGGTAAAGGAGAGATGACCTAACTTGAGAAAACGGCCTGCCCTTGCAGTTTCCTCTCCAGCTGCCCTCTCCACTGAGAACCGTTTTCATCACTCAATAAAATTCTCCGCCTCCACCACCCTTCAACCCTCCACGTGACCTCATTCTTCAAGGAAAGTGGACAAGAGCTTGAGACCCACTGAGTGCAGGTAATAAGAAAAGCTGTCACATCTTTGTCCTTACCGGCGGAGGGCAGCTGCCCTATGTGAGGAGGCAAGGGACCAAATGAGTGGCTAACACACCACTGTCCATGGACAGTGGAACTAAAGGAGCACTGTAATACCCCCTCTGGGGCTTTGGGGTCGCAGGCACCCTCACCTGGGTGCCTCCCACTGTCCTGAAGGTGACATTCCTGGTTTGGCTGGGGGCCCTTCATGGAGCTTGTTCCTTTATTTACCCCTGGGGTGGCTGGCTGGATCCCGCAGTCACCCATTCATGTGCTCCCTCCCACAAAGGGTTGAGTGCAGTGAGCCAAGTAGAGGGGGCACCCCTGCTGTGAGTCCGCAAAGAGGTCAAGAAAAATCCTGCATCACCTCAACTTCCTTATCTGTAAAATGGGGCTAAAGTACCTACATCATAGAACCAGCCTGAGAATTAAGTAAGGTAACACTTGCAAAGTTCTTAGAAAAACTGACACCTCCTAAGTATTTGGTAAGTTCATTGTTATTGACATGATCATTTCTACTGATGATCCAGCTTTGCCCTTGTTTGCATGTTGGGCAGTGGTGCCAGGCAGCTCCTCCCTCCTATGGGCTGTTCTGCCAACCTCATGTCACCATCACAGAAGACTTCAAAGACTGCTTGTTGTGGGTTGAGCTATGTCCACCAAAAAGGTAGGTTGAGTCCCTAACCCCCAGTACCTGTGAACATGACCCTATCTGGAAATAGGGCTTTTCTAGATGTGATCATACTGGATTTGGGGGGACCCTAACCCAAGATGACCAGCGCCCTTCTAGAAGAGAATTGATGCACTTGCTTACACACACAGGACCATGTGACAACTGAAGCAGAAATTGGAGTGACATGTCCGCAAGCAAAAAATATCTAGGATTGCCAGCAACCACCTGTAGTCTCCTCCCCTAGATCATCTAGAGAGAACGCCACCCTGCTGACATCAGCATTTCAGACCTCTGTCCTCTGGAACTGCAACATAAACTTCTGTTGTTTTCAGTCACTCCATTTGCACTACTTTGTTATAGCAGCACTAAGAAGCTAATACTCTCCTTTTTGCTTTTCCCATTCACTCTATGGGCTTTCCTTTTTTAACTTCCCTCCCCAGACAGTGTCTCTGTAGGATTCTCATTCATGTATTTGTGCAAGAACTTCCCCACATCTCATGGAATATCTGAGTAAATGTTTGGTCACAGTGGTGTTTGTCAGAAAACTGCCGTGCTCCATAAGGTTTGTTTTTGTTTTTTTAATTTGGTGTACATCATCACAGCATGTGCTTATGCAACCAAAGGAATTGACAAGGGACATTGGATCTCTTTTTTCACTTCTGTCAGTGTTAGGGAACAATCTGTTGTCATTGGAATCAGAAGGCAGCCTTGTCCTGCTGAGCCATCGTGTATCCTCATTTGAGTCTGGGCATTCATAATCTTGATGTCCTAATATTCTCTCAACTGGGAGATTGACAGAGAAACCACTGTCATTTCGCCCACTGATTATTCAATTCCATATTCCTAAATCTCATTTTTTCCAGCTTCTCCGAGTTAAGCATTACATTTTATTTCAGCTAAATCACCCCTGTAATAGGCTGAATCTTATTCTGTTAGAGATTTTGATGACTTCTCCATTGATGGAACATAAAACGGTGTCTAGCATATATACATTTTTACAGTTTAATTCTGGGCTCCCAAAAGATAAATTGTGAACCAAATGGGGAAAGGGATATGAATAAATAATACCAGCTGAACAGACTAAAATATGTAGGAAAAGTTAAGCCTCGCTCAGTAAATGTCAAGTATGAAATTGTTTTATATAATTTTATTCACTGGGCCTCTCCTACTCCCACAAGATTTCATTTGATTTTCAGAAATTGATCCCATTATGTTCTGCACTCCAAGTATGAGATCAAAACATTTCCAGTTCCAGGCCAGAATTTCTTGCACTCTGATGCAGAACTTGCTGTAACAATGGTACATGCCCCAGAAAAGAGTGAAGTCGATGGTTCAGCTAGACCCTACCCAACACTACTCCCTGCAGACCAATGTGTGTGGATAATCACTGGGTAAGCAGAGCATTGAAGAACCACAGCAGATCACAGCAAGGAGGCTTAGCAGGACTGCAGAGCAAATGCTCCTGATTTTCAACCAGGGCTGACTGGAAGGAACACTGCAGCTGAGGCACAGTGTGGCAGTCACAGATGTGGCAGTGATTGTTCACCAAACCTTCCACATTTTCCTCCTAGATACACAGCTAGACTATATGTCTCAGCCTCCCTTGTGATGACATGCTGCTGGTGACTGGGTTCTAGCCACTGGAATGTAGATCAAAGTGATATATTGTTAAAGAAAAAAACTACCATGATACTTGTTCAAGATGGTAAAGAAGACTTAATTCTAGGTGGGAACCATTGAGATAGATGCAGGGACCATTCCAGTGAAAGAGAGATTGGGCTCTACTCTGAATACACAATAGACAAGTGGGAATTTACAGCCAACAAGCAAGATGGGAGCCAGTAGAATGGAAAGTTACTAAAAGAAAACATCAGCAGTAATGAAAATTCTTGTTAGAACAACTCAACAGAATTCTTATGGAAACCTGGGAGGGGTGATAAGATATCGAGGGTGGTCAGATGTCAAGGGTGGGGGACTTCTGTTAAGCTGACTTGGCAGGATTCTTGTTTGAACTAGATTCTACCAGGACAGAGAGGGAAGCCCAAGGTTGGGCCTAGTCAAGTGGAGGACTCAGAGGAGACTGGCTCAGGTCTGGGTCAAAGGAGAACGTCTTCGTCATACACCACTTTCAGGACTGGGCTCCAAACTTTCATGCAATCCTCCTTGTTCTCTCTCTTCCTTCACCTACCAGCTGAATTCAGAGTATCCAGGGGAAAACTCCAAGGCCCTGCAGCAAAAGTCAGCAAACATTTTCTTTCTTTCTTTCTTTTTTTTTGATACAGAGTTTTGCTCTTGATGCCCAGGCTGGAGTACAATGGCGTCATCTTGGCTCACCACAACCTCTGCCTCCCAGGTTCCAGTGATTCTCCTGCCTCGGCCTCCCAAGTAGTTGGAATTACAGGCATGCGACACCACACCAGGCTAATGTTTGTATTTTCAGTAGAGATGGGGTTTCCCCATGTTGGTCAGGCTGGTCTTGAACTCCCGACCTCTGGTGATCCGCCACCTCGGCCTCCCAAAGTGCTGGGATTACAGGTGTAAGGCACTGCACCCAGCCCAGCAAACATTTTCTATAAAGGGCTGGATAGTAAATATTTTAGGGTTGAGGAGCTATGCCATCTCCCTCATGACTGCTCAACTGTGCTATTGGAGCAGGAAAGCAGCCATTGGTAATATGTAAATGAATAAGTGTGGCTGTGTTCCAATAAAATTTATAAAAACAGGCTGGATCTGGCCCATGAGCTGTAGTTTCTGAAACTTTGCCCTAAGGAAATCACTCAGTGGAAGGATCTTGGGTTTTCAATCCCTGTATGGATTAGACTGTCCCCTCCAATCTATTGAGCTTCATTGGCTGAGACAGGAGTGAGGAGTTCGTGTGGGATTCTGCTCAGGTTAGTTACTGAGTAATCCAGGCCCACAGAGGCATCAGCTTAGCATGCACTTTCACAGACCCCCTGTCGGTGAAAGGAAGTATTACAAATTGCACACTTAAAGCTTCCCCTGAGTGGCATGTATCATTTCCATTCACATTTTCATTGACTAAAGCAAGACACACGACTACATCTAGCTTCAAAAGGAAAGCAAAAAATAAAAAGAATGGAGAAATAACCATCTGGGAGGAGAAGAGAATCCCATTATTTGTGAATAACACTAATACCGCTAAACGTTAAACAAAGCTATCAGTCATTTACATCCTAAAGTGCAAGAAAATCTTCATCAGGTCACCAGCCTCCCATGACTGAAGACTGACCTATCAAGGAGACGTGAAGTGCTTTGTGAGAACTCAGACCCCTGTAGGTATAGTGAGCTTAGATTAGATGACTACGCATGGCTTTCAGAAAGCAGTGTTATGGCCTGAGAAAAATGGAAGTGGACGGAGCTATGGAGTAGGGAAAGCAAAGACTCAAGGGCCTAAATTAGCATCAAGACACAAATTTGGCTTCAAGTGAACCCACCTTGTTCATTTTCTTCATAGAAATGAGAACTAAATGGCCGACTTACAAATGGTTCTGTGTTAGATTTAGCCACATGAGATTGACAAGATTTGACCATTTTTGATCTATGAAAACAGTTTCATATGGTCAAGCCTATATTTATATTTTAAATATCACTAACAATTCACTTTTAAAATAGAATGGCATACACAGTTACATTATATTCATAGAGTTAGAGGGTTCTATCCAAAAATATGCTCAGAACAGTTAGAAAATAAAACATTCCTTGGGCTGAGTAACCAGATCTAGTTCTTGAACATAGTCCTAAGAGGAGCAGGAATGACTGTATTCTTATCTTGACACTGCCTCTTCTACAGTTGCAATTCACCTCACTTCTAAACCTAAGGAAAAGAGAACTAATTTTGAGCTTCAACTAGGTAAGGGATTTGAGTCAGGGTCAAAGGTGAGCTGAAATGGGAATTAAGGGTCTGGCAGACCACCAAGCAGCTCCAAGGATCTTTTGGTCTGGAAGAATGAAGCTTTCAGCAAAGAGGAGATGGAGAGAATGCAAAATAATAAACATGGCTATAAAGGCTCAGCTTAGCATTTAAGACCACATCCGAGCCCAGCATTGTAAGCAGAAATAAAAGGTGCTGTTTTCTTGAGGGACTTTGTGAGATACAAGATGTAAATGGTAAGTCTTCAGGAACATTAGGATTTTGTGACTTCTGGGTAGCAGGAATAGAGCAGGAGCACCTCCAGTCAGGTCTCAGTTTTCCAGAAAGCAGACAGCAACAAGTAGAGGGCTTAGAGAAGACTTCACAGGCACATGTGCAAGATAACTCCCTTAGGAAGCTCAGAAATAATGGTGGAAGACTAAGGAGAGGGTGGAGGGCTGATGTTCTAGAATTAGAACATTAGTGGGGACAACTGGCCAAAGAAATGTGAACATTTCTTACAAAGTTTAAGGAGTTCTCCACAGAAGCCTAAACAAAAGCAGACATGACCAGTAAAGAGATTTATTACAAGGAATTGGCTCACCCAACTGTGGGGGCTAGCAGGTCCCATGGTCTTCAGGGTCTTCAGGCAAGTTGGAGACCCAGGAGAGCCCCTGGTGTAGTTCTAGTGCAAAGGCTGGTGCACTTAAGACCTAGAAAGAGTCAATGTTTCAGTTCAAGTCTGAAGGCAGGAAAAAAACTGATTTCCAGTTCAAAGTCCATCAGTCAGGGAGAGTCCTATCTTCCTTGGGAAAGGATCAGCCTTTTTGATCTATTCAGGCCTTCGACTGATTGGATGAGGCCCACCCACATCAGGAAGGGTAAACTGCTTTATTTGGTCTACTGACTTAAATGTCAATCTCATCCAAAACACCCTTAAAGACATACCCAGGCTGGACATGGTGTCTCATGCCTGTAATCCCAGCACTTTGGGAGGCCAAGGTGGGTGGATGACCTGAGATCAGGAATTCAAGACCAGCCTGGCCAACATAGCAATACCCCATCTCTACAAAAATACAAAAATTAGCTGGGCATGGTGGTGCGTGCCTATAATCCCAGCTACTTGGGAGGCTGAGGTAGGAGAAGCACTTGAACGTGGGAGGTGGAGGTTGCAGTGAGCTGAGATTGCACTATTGCACTCCAGCCTGGGAGACAGAGTGAGACTCTGTCTTAAAAAAAAAGAAAAGAAAAGACACAGAATAGTGTTTGACAAAATATCTGGGCATCCCATGGCTCAGTCAAGTTTACACAAAAATCCACTGTCATGCAAAGTAACCTTATTTACTCACACAGACTGATGATTTTGGCCTATATACTATTTCACAAAATCTCCCCAACAACTTTCTGAGTTAGATTACTGGGGCAAGTTAAAAGGTTAAGTGGATTGTCTGAGATCACAGCTAATGGAGGAGCGAAGATTTGAACCCATAACTTCATGCATTAGTTGTTTGTAACGGTTTCCAGAATAAGGAGTCCTTTTGATTGACAATAGAATACCATAACTTTGTTTAAATCTTTATACAAGCAAATAAACTATTTAAAAATTTTTTTTGAAACAAATGAGGAAAATTGAAGATAATCTTGGTTTTAGATAATATTAAGAAATTATTATAAATATTTTAAGAGTAATATGGCAAGGTTATATAAAGATAAAAATAATAGGTATACCATTACATGATAGTATTTTTATTTGAGATAATATATCACAAATAAAACTTTTTTTTCAAAAGCTGTGAGTTCCTACACACAGAGTCCCAGGACAGCATATCAACGTATATACACTCTGATCAGTGCCTGAGGCATATCCTTATTAAATACTTTGAATTTTGACCCCCACCTCAATGTGTTGACTTTATTCTGAGCCAGGGTCTTCCCATGATCACGAGGTGGCTACAGTAGCTCTAGCCCTTACCTTCCCTCAGCTTTATAACCAGCCGAGGAAAAACTGTTCAGCTTCCTTAACAGTCTCAAAGCCCTGGGTCTTGCTCTCATGGGGCCTAACCAGATCACTTGCATTTAAATGAACCAATCGACTTTGACTTGAAGCTAAAAACTGGAGCCAACCCCATAGCATATTGCATAGGCTCATACTGGGGAAGAGGTACTTGTCCAAATAAACATAGGGTACTGTTAGGAAGACAGAATGGATAATTAATGACCAAAACCGACCATTTTCCCTCTCACGCCCTCCTATATAGGATTGAGTCTGGTGTGTTCAACCTGAGTCTTTAGGTAATAAGGAAAGTTAGCCCTTTATGGATGGAATGTTTTCCAGCGAAGTGGGAATCTTAAAAGAAATGAGCTCAGGGTCAGTTACAGTGGCTCATGCCTATTATCCCAGCACTTTGGGAGGCTAAGGTGGGAGGATTGCTTGAGCTCAGGAGTTCAAGACCAGCCTGAGCAACATAGGCTGAGACCACGTGTTGCTAATTTTTTTAATTTTTTTTTTTCTGACAGATTATATTCAGAGCAATTTTGCCTTTTTTTTTTTTTTTAATTTTTTATTGGATTTTAGGTTTTGGGGTACATGAGCAGAGCATGCAAGACAGTTGCGTAGGTACGCACATGGCAGTGTGCTTTGCTTTGCTTCTCCCCTTCACCCACATTTGGCATTTCTCCCCAGGCTATCCCTCCCCACCTCCCCCTCCCACTGGCCCTCCCCTTTTCCCCCCAATAGACCCCAGTGTTTAGTACTCCCCTTTCTGTGTCCAAGTGTTCTCATTTTTCATCACCCGCCTAGGAGTGAGAATATGCGGTGTTTCATTTTCTGTTCTTGTGTCAGTTTGCTGAGGATGATGTTCTCCAGATTCATCCATGTCCCTACAAACGACACAAACTCATCATTTCTGATTGCTGCATAATATTCCATGGTGTATATGTGCCACATTTTTCCAATCCAGTCTATTATCAATGGGCATTTGGGTTGATTACAGGTCTTTGCTATTGTAAACAGTGCTGCAATGAACATTCGTGTACATGTGTCCTTATAGTAGAATGATTTATAGTCTTTTGGATATATACCCAGTAATGGGATTGCTGGGTCAAATGGAATTTCTATTTCTAAGGCCTTGAGGAATCGCCACACTGTCTTCCACAATGGTTGAACTAATTTACACTCCCACCAACAGTGTAAAAGTGTTCCTTTTTCTCCACATCCTCTCCAGCATCTGTTGTCTCCAGATTTTTTTAATGATCGCCATTCTAACTGGCGTGAGATGGTATCTCAGTGTGGTTTTGATTTGCATCTCTCTGATGACCAGTGACAATGAGCATTTTTTCATATGATTGTTGGCCTCATATATGTCTTCTTTCGTAAAGTGTCTGTTCATATCCTTTGCCCACTTTTGAATGGGCTTGTTTGATTTTTTCCTGTAAATCTGTTTGAGTTCTTTGTAAATTCTGGATATCAGCCCTTTGTCAGATGGGTAAACTGCAAAAATTTTTTCCCATTCTGTTGGTTGCCGATTCACTCTAGTGACTGTTTCTTTTGCTGTGCAGAAGCTGTGGAGTTTCATTAGGTCCCATTTGTCTATTTTGGCTTTTGTTGCCAATGCTTTTGGTGTTTTGTTCATGAAGTCCTTGCCTACTCCTATGTCCTGGATAGTTTTGCCTAGATTTCCTTCTAGGGTTTTTATGGTGCCAGGTCTTATGTTTAAGTCTTTAATCCATCTGGAGTTAATTTTAGTGTAAGGTGTCAGGAAGGGGTCCAGTTTCTGCTTTCTGCACATGGCTAGCCAGTTTTCCCAACACCATTTGTTAAACAGGGAATCCTTTCCCCATTGCTTGTTTTTGTCAGGTTTATCAAAGATTGTATAGTTGTAGATATGTTGTGCTGCCTCCGGTGTCTCTGTTTTGTTCCATTGGTCTATATCTCTGTTTTGGTACAAGTACCATGCTGTTTTGATTACTGTAGCCTTGTAGTATAGTTTGAAATCCGGTAGTGTGATGCCCCCCACTGTGTTCTTTTTGCTTAGAATTGACTTGGCTATGTGGGCTCTCTTTTGGTTCCATATGAAGTTCATGGTGGTTTTTTCCAGTTCTGTGAAGAAAGTCAATGGTAGCTTGATGGGGATAGCGTTGATTCTGTAAATTACTTTGGGCAGTATAGCCATTTTCACGATATTAATTCTTCCTAACCATGAACATGGAATGTTTCTCCATCTGTTTGTGTCCTCTCTGATTTCGTTGAGCAGTGGTTTGTAGTTCTCCTTGAAGAGGTCCCTTACGTTCCTTGTGAGTTGTATTCCAAGGTATTTTATTCTTTTTGTAGCAATTGTGAATGGCAGTTCGTTCTTGATTTGGCTTTCTTTAACTCTGTTATTGGTGTAGACGAATGCTTGTGATTTTTGCACATTGATTTTGTATCCTGATACTTTGCTTAAGCTGCTTATCAGATTCAGGAGTTTTTCGGCTGAGGCGATGGGGTCTTCTAGGTATACTATCATGTTGTCTGCAAATAGAGACAATTTGGCTTCCACCTTTCCTATTTGAATACCCTTTATTTCTTTTTCTTGCCTGATTGCTCTGGCTAGAACTTCCAGTACTATATTGAATAGGAGTGGTGAAAGAGGGCATCCTTGTCTAGTGCCAGATTTCAAAGGGAATGCTTCCAGTTTTTGCCCATTCAGTATGATATTGGCTGTTGATTTGTCGTAAATAGCTTTTATTACTTTGAGATATGTTCCATCGATACCGAGTTATTGAGGGTTTTTAGCATAAAGGGCTGTTGAATTTTGTCAAATGCCTTCTCTGCGTCAATTGAGATAATCATGTGGTTTTTGTTTTTGGTTCTGTTTATGTGGTGAATTACGTTGATAGACTTGCGTATGTTGAACCAGCCTTGCATCCCTGGGATGAATCCTACTTGATCATGATGAATAAGTTTTTTGATTTGCTGTTGCAATCGGCTTGCCAATATTTTATTGAAGATTTTTGCATCTATGTTCATCATGGATATTGGCCTGAAGTTTTCTTTTCTTGTTGAGTCTCTGCCGGGTTTTGGTATCAGAATGATGTTGGTCTCGTAAAATGATTTGGGAAGGCTTCCCTCTTTTTGGATTGCTTGAAATAGTTTTAGAAGGAATGGTACCAGCTCCTCTTTGTGTGTCTGGTAGAATTCGTCTGTGAATCCGTCTGGACCTGGGCTTTTTTTGAGTGGTAGGCTCTTAATTGCTGCCTCGACTTCTGACCTTGTTATTGGTCTATTCATAGTTTCAGCTTCCTCCTGGTTTAGGCTTGGGAGGACACAGGAGTCCAGGAATTTATCCATTTCTTCCAGGTTTACTAGTTTATGTGCATAGAGTTGTTTATAATATTCTCTGATGATGGTTTGAATTTCTGTGGAGTCTGTGGTGATTTCCCCTTTATCATTTTTTATTGCATCTATTTGGTTGTTCTCTCTTTTCTTTTTAATCAATCTGGCTAGTGGTCTGTCTATTTTGTTGATCTTTTCAAAAAACCAGCTCTTGGATTTATTGATTTTTTGAAGGGTTTTTCGTGTCTCAGTCTCCTTCAGTTCAGCTCTGATCTTAGTTATTTCTTGTCTTCTGCTGGATTTTGAGTTTTTTTGATCTTGCTCCTCTAGCTCTTTCAATTTTGACGATAGGGTGTCAATTTTGGATCTCTCCATTCTCCTCATATGGGCACTTATTGCTATATACTTTCCTCTAGAGACTGCTTTAAATGTGTCCCAGAGGTTCTGGCATGTTGTGTCTTCGTTCTCATTGGTTTCGAAGAACTTCTTTATTTCTGTCTTCATTTCATTGTTTACCCAGTCAACATTCAAGAGCCAGTTGTTCAGTTTCCATGAAGCTGTGCAGTTCTGGGTTGCTTTCTGTATTCTGAGTTCTAACTTGATTGCACTATGGTCTGAGAGGCTGTTTGTTATGATTTCAGTTGTTTTGCATTTGTTGAGCAGTGCTTTACTTCCAATTATGTGGTCAATTTTAGAGTAGGTGTGATGTGGTGCTGAGAAGAATGTGTATTCTGTGGATTTGGGGTGGAGAGTTCTGTAAATGTCTATCAGGTTTGCTTGCTCCAGGTCTGAGTTCAAGCCCTGGATATCCTTGTTGATTTTCTGTCTGGTTGATCTGTCTAATATTGACAGTGGAGTGTTAAAGTCTCCCACTATTATTGTGTGGGAGTCTAAGTCTCTTTGTAAGTCATTAAGAACTTGCCTTATGTATCTGGGTGCTCCTGCATTGGGTCCATATATGTTCAGGATCGTTAGCTCTTCTTGTTGTATCAATCCTTTTACCATTATGTAATGGCCTTCTTTGTCTCTTTTGATCTTTGTTGCTTTAAAGTCTATTTTATCAGAGATGAGAATTGCAACTCCTGCTTTTTTTTGCTCTTCGTTTGCTTGGTAAATCTTCCTCCATCCCTTTATTTTGAGCCTTTGTGTATCCTTGCATGTGAGATGGGTTTCCTGGATACAGCACACTGATGGGTTTTGGATTTTTATCCAATTTGCCAGTCTGTGTCTTTTGATTGGTGCATTTAGTCCGTTTATATTTAGGGTTAATATTGTTATGTGTGAATTTGATACTGCCATTTTGATGCTAAGTGGCTGTTTTGCCTGTTAGTTGTTGTAGATTCTTCATTATGTTGATGCTCTTTAGCATTCAGTGTGATTTTGGAATGGCTGGTACTGGTTGTTCCTTTCTATGTGTAGTGCCTCTTTCAGGAGCTCTTGTAAAGCAGGCCTGCTGGCGACAAAATCTCTGAGTACTTGCTTGTTCTCAAAGGATTTTATTTTTCCTTCACTTCTGAAGCTCAGTTTGGCTGGATATGAAATT
Source organism: Callithrix jacchus (assembly GCF_049354715.1). Taxonomy (NCBI): domain Eukaryota; kingdom Metazoa; phylum Chordata; class Mammalia; order Primates; family Cebidae; genus Callithrix; species Callithrix jacchus. The sequence continues at coordinate 67,648,378 of NC_133514.1, read as the reverse complement.
CTGGGTTGAACGTTCTTTTCTTTAAGAATGTTGAATATTGGCCCCCACTCTCTTCTGGCTTGTAGTGTTTCTGCCGAGAGATCTGATGTGAGTCTGATGGGCTTCCCTTTGTGGGTGACCCGACCTTTCTCTCTGGCTGCCTTTAGTATTTTCTCCTTTATTTCAACCTTGTTGAATCTGACGATTATGTGCCTTGGGGTTGCTCTTCTTGCGGAATATCTTTGTGGTGTTCTCTGTATTTCCTGTATTTGAGTGTTGGCCTGTCTTGCTAGGTGGGGGAAATTTTCCTGGATGATGTCCTGAAGAGTATTTTCCAGCTTGGATTCATTCTCTTCATCCTCTTCTGGTACACCTATCAAACGTAGGTTAGGTCTTTTCACATAGTCCCACATTTCTTGGAGACTTTGTTCATTCCTTTTTGCGCTTTTTTCTCTAATCTTGTTTCCCGTTTTATTTCATTGAGTTGGTCTTCGACTTCAGATATTCTTTCTTCTGCTTGGTCAATTCAGCTATTGAAACTTGTGCATGCTTCGCAAAGTTCTCGTATTGTGTTTTTCAGCTCCTTTAATTCATTCATATTCCTCTCTAAGTTATCCATTCTTGTTATCATTTCCTCATATCTTTTTTCAAGTTCCTTAGTTTTTTTGCATTGATTTAATACATGTTCTTTTAGCTCACAAAAGTTTCTCACTATCCACCTTCTGAAGTCTAATTCCGTCATTTCGTCACAGTCATTCTCCGTCCAGCTTTGTTCCCTTGCTGGTGAGGAGTTTTGGTCCTTTCTAGGAGGCGAGGTGTTCTGGTTTCGGGTGTTTTCCTCCTTTTTTCACTGGTTTCTTCCCATCTTTGTGGATTTATCTGCTTGTCGTCTGTGTAGTTGCTGACCTTTCGATTGGGTCTCTGAGTGGACACCCAGATTGTTGATGATGAAGTATTTCTGTTACTTGGTTTTCCTTCTACTAGTCTAGCCCCTTCACTGTATGACTGCTGAGGTCCACTCCAGGCCCTGTTTGTCTGGGGTGCACCTCTAGCAGCTGTGGCACAGTAAGGGATGCTACCAGTTTCTTTTTCTGCTATCTTTGTCCCAGAATGATGCCTGCCAAATGTCAGTCTTTTGGATATAGAGGGGTCAGGGAGCTGCTTGAGGAGACAGTCTGTACTTTATAGGAGCTCAATTGCTGAGCTGTGATCTCTGTTGTTCATTCAGGGCTGTTCGGCTGCTATGTTTGATTCTGCTGCAACAGAGCTCATTAAAAAAACCCTTTTTTTCTCATATGCTCTGTGTTGGGGGATTCGGGCTTTATTTTTGGATGTTCGTTGAGGTGTCCTGCCCAGCTAGGAGGCAGACTAGCCACTGTTTGCCTGCCGAGGCTCCCCCCTGCTGTTGTGAGGCTCGCCCTGTTAGGGCAGGCTCTGCTGTTCTGCTGTGGTCTCCGCCATGCCCTGATGCGGAGTCTCTCTGTTGTAGCTGGTTGCCTCGGCAACGGCAGGCTGCGTCAGCAGTGGGCATGTATCTCAGTAGGGACGGGTTGCCTCGGCAATGGCTGGCTGCCTCAGCAGTGGGCGTGTATCTCAGTTGGGGCGGGTTGCCTCGGTAATGGTGGACGCCCCTCCCCCACAGAGCGTCTCAGACCGACTGCACGGGGATCGCTTGAAATCGTGGTCTTGTTCGTCCCACTGGGCTAGCCCAAACGCTCTGTCCCTGCAATCCCCTGGGCGGGCCCACTGTCCAAGTCTCGCTCAGTCTCAAGTCCAGCCCTCTCAAGTCTCAGGTTGCCGGCTCAACAGGGCACCCGGACAAGTGCGCCTGTTGAGTGCCCTGTTGCTGCCGGCTTCGCCAGGCAGAGGCACTGCCAGGCATCCAGCATCTCCCCTATACTTGGGAATCTCCCCGTTCCACGGGCAACAAAGATCAGTCTGGAAATGCAGCTCTGACTCACCTCTCCGCAGACTCAAAGAGAGCTCCAGTCCTGGGTTGTTCTCACAGCGCCATCTTGAGTCAGCCCTAATTTTTTTTTTTTTGTAGAGATGAGGGAGCAACTGAGAACCCCCCCCCATCTCTACAAAAAAAAAAAATTGCCAGGTGTGATGCATGTGCTTTGTCCCAGTTACTTGGGAGGCTGAGGCAGGAGGATGGCTTCAGCCTGGGTGGTTGAGGCTGCAGTGAGCCATGATCATGCCACTACACTCCAGCCTGGGCAAGATCCTGTCTCAAAAAAATAAAAATAAATACATACATACATACATACATACATACATTAAAATTAGCTCAGAAGAATCATGAAGAGAGCCAGACCTCCTCCATGCCTTAGTAGGAGCGATTACCCCCACCAGGCCCATGCTCCCCCAGGCCTCTGCACCTGTCCTCTATTTCCACAGTATCCAGAAACAGAATCCCTAATCCTTTTGGTCATTTTACACAAGGAGGACAGAGGCTCAAAGAACAACACTGAGCAGAGGTCCCTTGCCCAGGAAGGGTGGGAGTAGGTGGAATGAACCCAAGGGATCCACCCTATTTTCACCTCTGGGTCCCACTCATTTCATAAAGTCCAACCGGTGGCATTGGGGATGCACACACTAGTGGGCATACTGTGTCCCAGGCCCACATCCACCCAGAACCCCAGCCACATGGTCTCTCCACCCCTATATAAGGGAGAGTGATATGGCTTAGCTGTGTTCCCCACCTACATAATATTTCATCTGGAATTTTAGTTCCCGTAATCCCCACATGTCAGAGCAGGACCAGGTGGGGATAATGGCATTATAGGGGCAGTTTGCCCCATCCTGTTCTCATTATAGTGTGTTAGTTCTCACAAGATCTGACAATTTTATAAGGGGCTTTCACAAATAAGTGAGAACATACAATGTTTTCTTTCTGCGCCTGGCTTATTTCACTTAACCTTAATGACCTCCAGTTCCATCCATGTTGTTGCAAATGTCAAGATCTCATTCTTTTTCATGGTTGAATACTACTCCATTGTGTACATATACCACATTTTGTTTATCCATTTGTCTGTTGATGGACACTGGGTTGCTTCCAAATCTTGACTATTGTGAGTAGCATTGCAACAAACATGGGAGTGCAGATATCTCTTCAATGTACTGATTTCTTTTCTTTGGGGTATTTACCTAGAAGTCAGATTGCTGGATCATATAGTAGCTCTATTTTTAGTTTTTTGAGGAACCTCCAAACTGTTCTCCATAGTGGTTGTACTCATTGTGTAAGAAATCTTTGAGCTCCAAATATGTACTTGTTCACCACCAGAGAACCCAAACTGGAAAAAGGCCTTTTGAGTGCAATGAATGTGTGAAATCCTTTAACCAGAGCTCCAACCTTGTTCACCACCAGAGACTTCACTCTGGAGCAAGCCCTTATGTGTACAGCAAGTGTGGGAAATCCCACAGCAGACACATCTACCTTACAGGGCACCAGAAAGTTCACAATACAGAAAGGCTTTTTGAATGGGGACAATGTGAGAGAGGCTTTGGCTACTCCTCTAACCTTGCTCAGCACCAGAAAGTTCTCCCTGCAAAAGCCTTATGAATGCATAGAATGTGGGAAGGTTTCAGCCGAGTACCTTGTTCATCACCAGAAGGTACATGGTGAAGTAAGGCCTTATCCTGAGGCAGCGTGGGAAATTTTTTAGCAAAACCTTTATTCATTCAGGCCAGGCACAGTGGCTTATGACTGTAATCCCAGCACTTTTGGAGGCTGAGGTAGAAGGATCACTTGAGGTCAGAAGTTCAAGACCAGCCTGGTCAACATGGCAAAACTTCATCTCTACAAAAAATTACCAAAAACAAAATAGCTGGGTGTGGTGGTAGGTGCCTGTAATCCCAGCTATTCAGGAGGCAGAGGTTGCAGTGAGCCAAGATCGTGCCACTGCACTCCAGCCTGGGTGACAGACTGAGACTTTGTCTAAAAGCAAAACAAAAAACAAAAAACCTCTACTCATTCAGGGCAGGGAAGTTCACACTGAGGAAGGCTGGAGGAGACCAGGGGATGTGTTACCTCCTTCTTCCGTCTACTGACTCACCTTAGAGGGTAGCTTGGACAGTAGCCTTTTTGCAGGGATTTTGATATATATATGATATATATATATCAAACCATGATATATGGTTCATTAGACAGAAGTGAACCATATATATCAAAATATCTGAACTGGTGATAATACCTTTTAGTGCCAGGTGTGGAGGGAGCTTTCGAGAAGTGGAATGCACTTCCTTAACTGTCTAGAGACTTTGCAAGGATTATGTCACATCCAATACCCAAGTCGGAAGCCATCTCACCTTGAGCACCTGGCAGGATCCATCAGCCACCCCAGTGTGCTCAAGAAAGTCAGACCTCCAGGCTCTCTCTCCAGTCACCAGAGAGAATCATGAATCCCCTGAATCCTTAGGGACCTCATTCCCTTCTCGCTGGCTGGTTGTAGAGGGGCACGAGCTGGCTTTGGCCAGGAGGACTTGAGCTGCGGCAGCTTTCTCATTGGGTTCCCTTCTTCATGGGCATTGCTGGACTCTTAATGCTCTTTGTTGTACTTAATCAGTCTCCTGGATTCCCAGCCTGGGACCTGTCTGTTCTACATTTCATCTTAAGTATTTTGGGGGTCTATTCTTTGTTTATGGGTAGGATGCGAAATAATTAGGCTCTGCCAGGATGAAGAGGGGAACATTTCCTACGGGGCCTCCAAATCTGTGTGCTCAGAGGGAAAGCAGGCAGGAAGAAAATAGCTCTCCTGCTACTTTTGGCCTGATTTTCATTGTTGTACAAGGCTTGCTGGGAAAGTTTAAAAGGCATTGTGGGCCTAATCACTAGGTGTAATTAATAGGGAGTGGGGATATTGCAGTAAACTGGGAGAACGTGTCCCTTCTAAATACACATTCACAACTTTTCAGAGACCAAGGCTGTGCAGGATCAGGGTACCTAAATTGTAACTTCCAAATCTATCTCTCTCCTATGGCAAATGTCACTGACAGAGCAAATGCATTAAAGTTTATTGGATTTCTATAGTTTTTATGGCTGTTCACCTCTAAACAATTGCTGCACAGGTGAAAGAGTGGAGATTACAGGGAGGTAGATGAAGCCCAGCAATGTGGCTTATGACCCAGCCAGTCTTTCTGATGACTCAGGTGGAAATGGCCTTCATTGCCTGCTGACTTTTGCTACCACAGTGGGAGGTTAGCTCCTCCCAAAGAATCAGGCCAGAGATGGCAGAATCAACACACGTTTACCGAAACTTCCGGTTTTCTAAGAGAAGTGGATTTGTATTTTTATGTAGAACCCTTTATTAAACACTATTGTGGTATAATTGACATGCAATGACACTCATGTTGCAGGTATATGGTTTGATATGTTTTTCAGGTATGTATATTTCAAACCATCTCTATAGCTGTGATAATGAATGCATCCATCATCCAACACATTACCTCACGTCTCTTACAATCCTCTTCTCTCTGCACTGCTGATCATGTAGCCCCTGGAAATTAGTGATTAACTGTAGCTTAGTTTGTGCCTTATCTACGATTTTCTTATAAATAAAATCAGGAAGTATTTATTCTTTTTTCTGGCTTCATTCATGACACATACTTATCCTTAGATTTGTTGATATTGTGTCTATAATTTTGTTAATTGTTCAGCATCATTCTATTGAATTGATATGCCACAATTTATTTATTCAGTCTTCTGTTAATGAACATTTGGGTTGTTTCTAGATTGGAGCTATTAAGTAACTATGTTGAAAGCAAAATTTTTAAAAAGAGCTAGGACAGTTGTTGAATCTCACATTCCACTACTCTCACATTCTAGACAAATTAATTTATTGTTTCTTTTCCAGGCCTGAGGGTTTGCTGTCTTTGCTCGTGCTAAGACCCTCCACTGGAAACGCTCTCTTTCCCACCCTCTGTCAGCTTAGACAGCTTCTGCTCATCTTTGATGGCAGCGCAGATGCTACCTTCTTCAGGAAAGATTCTCTGAACTCCTTCCCTCACTGCACTCCACACCCCAACCTGATCCAAACTCTTCGAACATCTGCAGCACTGCATAGCTGTCCTATGACACCTCTCCTCTTCCCATCATGGGATGCAGAACTATTTATGATCTCACTCTCTTCCCGCTTCCAGGCTGTAGACACTATGAGGCAAGCCTATGTCTTGTTCAACTTTGTATGCCCCCACACTCGTGGTCAGTACCAACAATTATGAAACTCCAGTCAGGTCAGCATCCAGGTGGAAGTCACTTCTCATAAGTATTGCAACCACCATTCAGACAAATCAACATGTTCTTTTTCTTAATCTGGGTGGTGTGTTCAGAAGCATCACTTCAGTATATTATCATTCACTCTTTAATATGTGTGATATAATTTTTTTGAGCCAGAGTCTCATTCTGTTGCCCAGGCTGGAGTGCAATGGTGCAATCTCGGCTCACTGCAGCCTCCACCTTTTGAGTTCGAGGGATCCTCCCACCTTAGCCTTCTGAGTAGCTGGGACTACAGGCATGCGCCACCACATCCAGCTAATCTTTGTATTTTCAGTAGAGACATGGTTTCCTCATGTTGGCCAGGCTGGTCTCGAACTCCTAACCTCAAGTGGTCTTCCTGCTGCAGCCTCCCAAAGTGCTAGAATTACAGGTGTGAGCCACTGTGCCCAGCTGCATAAATCTTTTTTAAGCAAATAGGAAAAATAGAGTCTGAGCTCTCATAGATTCTCCATCACTTGCACATTGCTTTTATACATGAAGAACTGCTTAAAATGTAGAGGGTAGACCATTCCCTGAGATTAATTCTGCTCTGGATTTCTCTTATGCTCCTTAGAGCTGGGTCACTGCTACCTTAAGAAAGCACTCTTTGAAACTTGATGCCTATAATTCTTAATTACAATTGCATTGCCGGCTTTATGTGCATCTCTGCTCATTTAAACTCAATGCTGACTGACAAATTGTGCTCGTCTGCCTATTCGACAGTAATTTAGTCAGGCAACCTGCAGCTTGCACCAGATTGATGAGCAGCTGTTGGATCTGTTTGGGGATGTATTGTTGTTTTCTTAGTGTAGGCTGCTCGGTGTGGCTGCTGAATGGATGAATGGTTCTGTCTTCTTCAGTAACATTGTGGGCACTCTGGATGGCCACTCCTAGAACTCCAAATGCACATTTCAAAAAAATCAATCACCTACCAATCTAAACACAGCCTCACCCAGAGGAGCAGGATGGAATGGCCCATTCGATTCAAGTCAGATTCACATTGCTGTTTTCCAGGCCAGCGAAAGGTCAGGTTGATACCCCAAATGTGGCCATCCTTAGCCTCAAATCAAAGCCTATTTAATTCGTTACACATGGTGACTTGTCTCTAAAGAGCTCTAGGCTAGTATAAACCTTCCAGTACAATAACCCTGTGCACAGCTCCTGGGCTTATGCAATTCTGAGCTATGCAGTCTTCCTCTGCCATATCTCATGGCCTTCAGCCTCTTAAGCATGGTGAGGTTCTCAGTTAATTGTTTGAATCTCTTCAGCTGTATTTGTCTCCCTCCCCTAATGGTTCACACTTAATTATTTTTCCAGTTCAACTGGTTTTTCATGGTGCCTGTGGCCTGCATACAGAGTTAACGAAAAGTGTCCCTAAGGTATAAGTGACAACTTTATTGAGATATAATTCACAAACCATGCAATTCTCCCATTTAAAGTGTACAAGTCAATGGGTTTGGTATAGTACAGTATTGTTTTTAATTATGGTAAAATATATATAACTTAAAATCTTATATTTTAACCTTTTTTTGCCAAAAAAAAAAAAAAAAGGTTGGAGTACACTGATGTGATGTTGATGTCACTGCAACCTCTGCCCTCTGGCTCAAGTGATCCTCCCACCTCAGCCCCCTGAGAAGCTGGGACTTCAGACATGAGCCACCACACCAGCTAATTTTTGTATTTTTTCGTAGACACGGGGTTTTACCATGTTGGCCAGGATGGTCTCAAACTCCTGACCTCAGGTGATCTGCCCACCTCAGCCTCCCAAAATAGTCACTGTGCCTGGCCCCATATTGGATTTGAAAATAAGCTGACACCACCACATTTCAAGGAACTTCATCTAGCTCTGCTTTAATAACAGATATTTTTTGGTAGTTTTATATGACGTCCTGAAACATTCAGAGAGGCCACCGGGGACCCTAAGGTCACACAGATACTTCCCATTTGGAAATATGCTCACTGGTTCCTGTCGAGGGACACATCGGGTGCACTGGGGAGTCACCCACAGGTGGCAGTAAAGTATGAGTACCTAACAGTTAATATATTTTATATGTGTAAGGAAGTTTCCCAAAGTTGAAGACAAGTATCAGGAAGAAAACATTCAATCTCTGAAATGGAACTAGTAAGAATCAAAAATATGTGTGCGTTCTCTAACTCCCAACTCCACACCAACCCAATATCGTAGCCAATAATGTTGGTTTTCTTTTCACTGAGAAAAGCAATTCATGTGAGCTCTTCAAGTCTTTCTCTGTCTGGTTGAGCACAGTGCTCAGGCCTGTAATCCCAGGACTTTGAGAGACCAAGGAGGGCAGATCTCTTGAGGTCAGGAGTTAGAGACCAGACCGGTCAACAGGGTGAGTCTCTACTAAAAATATGAAAATTAGTTGGGCATGGTGACAGGTGCCTATAATCCCAGCTACTCGGGAGGCTGAGGCAGGAGAATGGCTTGAACCCAGGAAGCGGAGGTTGCAGTGAGCTGAGATCAAGTCACTGCACTCTGGTCTGGGTGACAGAGCAAGACTCCATCTCAAAAAAAAAAACACCTCTCTCTTCTCCACCAATATGTTTCTTTATCTTCCTGCTCTCCCTGCCTCCTCTCTTGCTGTCTGGAGGAGATGCCCCTCTCCTTCAAAACTCCTTTCTCTTCCTTGCTTCCACCCCTCTCAGGTGCTCTAGGACCCCACCAGCTTCGTCATCCTTTCTCCCTTATCTCTTCCCTCCAAAGCCACAAACATCCTGAGTTTCTCACCTGGCTTCTCTCCCTCAAGCCGCTATTACAGATCTTCACCGCACAAGTTCTTCACAAAGAACCTTCTCCAGTTGCTCATCTCATACAGACTTCTTAAAGCTTTGAGTCTAGTGTTTCCAGTGGACGAACCCTTGGAACAGGGAACATGGAGCAAAAGAGGACTGTGCAGGGCTGAAAGAGGACTAGAAACCAAGAAGACCAATGAAGCCATAAACTCAGAACAGCTGTGATGGCCTTGAAGGCAAAGAGAAAACAAAATAGAAAAAGAAACGTAGACAGGCATATGGGCAACAGCACCTGAAGCTGACTAGTAATTGAGTCAGGCCCCTGTTGTAAGGCTCCTGTCATCTTGCTCACAAGTACAAAGAGGGCTAGGAGAACCGAGCTGCAGTGAATGCAGCTCAACCTCAGACACCCCATCCCCTCTGCCTCACCTTAGTGAACTTTAATAATCAGTCTACCTTGACTGTTGACCGTGGACCTATCTTTCTTTTTATTTTGTTTTGTTTGTTTGTGTGAGAAAGAGTCTCACTCTGTCACCCAGGCTGGAGTACAGTGGCGCGATCTTGGTTCACTGCAAACTTCACCTCCCAGGTTCAAGTGCTTCTCCTGCCTCAGCCTTCTGAGCACCCACCACCACACCCAGCTAATTTTTATATTTTTAGTAGAGGCGGGGTTTCACCATGTTGGCCCCAGGCTGCTCTTGAACTCCCAATGACAGGTGATCCACCAACCTTGGCCTCCCAAAGTGCTGATTACAGATGTGATCCACTGCACCCGGCCTGGTAAACCTATTTTTCTGGATTCATTCATAAATTATTTCTAAGTGATTGCTATGTGACCCCAAGAAACTAGGACTTCTAGACACTTCATTGTTGGTCAATAAGCACTGACTTAATATTAAAATCATCTAGTGAGGGGAATACTGGCCTAGTTTCAACCTGTGTGCTCATAGCAGGAGGACGATGGTGTAGAAAGTCTGATAAGATGAACGCACCACAGAGGAGTTGGGGTGCTAGCCCAGGGAACTGGGACCCAGGGGGAGAGAGACAGGAATGGCTCACATTTGTCTGCAGAATACATGTCCCGTTTGTTTCATGGCACACTAACCACCGTGCAGCTGTGATTTGCGGGTCTATTCAGTCCTTGGCTGCTTTACAGTTTGATTCTTAAGCACTAAGGATTCTGCTTTCTTGGAATTTAAAAGCCCTGTTGATAGAATGTGTTCATTTTCAAGTAGATAAAAGATCTTCCTATGGATCAACCAAGAGCATTTCATCTTTTCTTTCTGTGATACCTACCCCAAGGCATACAGCATAATTCAAGAAACAGACATCATTGTTGTAGAGCAGAATGGAAGCAGGCGGTTTTCCAGTTCTGGCTATCTAAATACTGTGTCGTCTGTGTTACATAACTCTTACAGAATGCACACTGCTCTAATTGTGCAGCACCGATCATGACAGATTGCTCTGTTTTTTGACATCATTTTCTTCAGTGTTTGCTCTGTTCTGAGCTCAGGGAAACTAATTATGTCCAGGTGGGGTCCAGGTGCAGATATGTGTGCTAACTCCAGAGGGCCTGCTTACATATAAAATGGTTTTGCTGGAGTGATCTAGCTTTGAAAACTTGCTCTCTTGGCCCTTTTTAATAAGTGTTCATTTTTCTCTAAATATTCCCCCATCGCCATGCTGACTAATGAGTAATTGAAGTTCTCAGGGAATGGGACCAGCTCTGAGAAGGAGAGCGTTCTCAGACTCCAGTGCAGACAGTGGGCTGCCATTCCTCAGAGTCTCTCAGAAAACCTGCCTTTAGCACACATGGTCTCGTTCCTTAAATTATCATTCTCATGCATGATGCCGAGATGATTTAGCTTCACTTCAAGTTTAGAATGGAAAATCATGCTTGTTAAGAAGATGCATTTCCTGTTATCAAAAGGAACTGGATTGCTGGTTGGTGGCAATGGTTTCACACAGTGTGAATGTACTGAGGGCCAGTGAATTGTACACTTAAAAATTACTACGATGGTACATTTTGGTATGCATATTTTACCACAGGGAAAAAGGAACTGGTACTGTTTCCAATTTCAAGAGGTGGGATCCACAGAAATTAGAGCAATATGCCAACTTCAAATCAGTGGTATTTACAGAATTCTTCCATTGGTCATTGCAGAGACTTACACCTTACATTGGCAGAGAATTACTTTATAGTTTGAAAACCACTTTGAATACCCTATTCTGTTTTACCCTCTGTGTATACAAGATAACTAGGTTTATCACTATATAACAAATAAGGATTGTTGCATTATCTTTGCTACCTAAGAAATTACTCCAAGACCTAGCAGCTTAGGTATAATACTCATTTTGGCTGGGCGTGGTGGCTCACACCTGTAATCCCAGCACTTTGGGAGGCCGAGGCAGGCAGATCACTTTAGATCAGAAGTTCAAGACCAGCTTGGCCAATATGGTGAGACCCTGTCTCTACTAAAAATACAAAAATTAGCCAGGTGTGGTGGCACATGTCTACAATTCCAGCTACTTGGGAGGCTGAACTACGAGAATCACTTGAGCCTAAAAGGTGAAGATTGCAGTGAGCTGAGATCGTGCCACAGCACTCCAGCCTGGGCAACAGAGCAAGACCCAGTCTCAAAAAAAAAAACTTAATTTATTTTACTCTACCATCTGCAATTATGTTCAGGGCTTGGCAAAAATGGCCACCTCTGCTCCATGAAGCATCATTTGAGGTGACCCAAAGAGACTAGAGGATCCACTTCCAAGAATGGTTCCCTCACATGGCTGGCAAGTTGGTGCCAGCTATCAGCTGGGATCTCGATCAGGGATTTGAGCAAGGGGTCTCAGTTCTCCACATGGGCCCCTCCACAGGGCTGCTGGGGCTTTCTACAGCACAATGGCTAGGCTCCAGAAGTGGGTGTTTCAAAAGATAGGGAGAGGTAGCTCCTAGTCTTTTAAGACGTGGGTGGAGGATCCGGCACATCTTCCCTCGCACGGTATGCTCTTCATCAAAGCAGCGGCAGGGCCTACCAATCTCCCAGGAAAGGAGACGTGGACACAATCTCTTGAAAGAAAGATGGTCAACCAATTTGTCTCCATCTTTAATCTGCCTGAAGGATGTCAAGACTTGGAGTAGCTGGCCATGGTTACTCAGACATGTGTCCCTTGGCTTTCTCCATGAAATTTCTGGATTGGTGTGATTATTAAGCACTAAAGTCCATCTAAGTCACTTTAAATGATTTTCTTCCCATGAAGTCTATTGATAATCATGCTTAAACCACTTTCCCTCCTTTAAGTTAGAGTACAAGAGTGAGTTCTTAAGAATAATTTTTTCTACTACAGAATGCTTTGAAACACATCTCTTCCAGCTCTGAGATCTAGGTTTATACATGAAATCCTTAATTTAGTTTCTGCCAATGATTTAAACACTACTTTTATCATAATATTTATCACCACCAAATGTATACAACTGCAAAATCATGTGTCCTAAATCTAAGTAGTTTTAATATCATAAATGTCGTCTTTATCAGATTATCTCAAGTAAGAAGTGAATTCATTTGATGTTACCTGAAAATCTTAAAAGATTATAAATGTCCTCTTACAGTTGTGCTTTTGTGATATGAAGCTCCTACTTTAGAGTAAAGCTCTTGTAGGTGAAATAACAAATTTGCTTTGAATAATTTTACCTTGCAGCTAAATTTGCTGGGAATAAACCCTTCCATCAAGAGAGAGATACAGGTCTATAAGTGCTGCATGCTGACAAATAAGGTTGTTAAACCATGGAGACCAGGGAGAACATTCTCTACAATGAAGTGTTTGAAGTGGGGTCACCACCTTAACCAAAGGAACAGACTCCACACCCACATCACCAGCGGTGTCCCAGCATGACACAGGAGGAAGTAGACAGTACAAACTGAAATAATCTTGCCCAAAATGGCTTGACTCTAATTGACCCTAATGTCTTTCAGTAATTCTTTCTCAGCTAGTTCCTCAACTGAACCGCGGATCCACAGAAAATGAGTTGAGCGATGACTTAGTCAATTCTCCTAAGAATGGAACATAACTAGTACCATTCTACGTGCATGGGGTAGAACTTCATTCAGGACATAAAAAGGGTGCCTTTGGAAAATACACCTCAATTTTCTTATGGGTCCCTGGTTGTGAAGGGTCAAGCTCAATGAGAAAATAATCAGACAAATTCAGAATTTGACATATTCTACAAAACAACTCACCTACTTTCTCCAAAGAGAAAATATCATGGGGGAAAAAATGGTGATTATTAAGTAAAGGAGTCTAAAGATTTCTGTCACAATCAATGATTGTTTTTGCCTTTTTTTTGACCTTCATCTATAAGAATTCATATAGTCTGTGCTCTTGTATCAAGCTTCTTTCACTCAGCATGGCCTAGATTCAAGACGAAACATCTCTTTCCTTTTGCTGCTGTGTAGCATTTCTTTGTACACATATGCCACAATTCAGTTGTCTATTTTATTGTTGATGGATATCTGTGACATTTCCAGCTTGGGGATGTGAATAAGCTGCTGTAAACATTCTTGCACGGGTCTTTGATGGCATGTGCAACTCTTGTGTGTAGACTAAGAAGAGGAATTGCTGGTTCATAGAGTCAGTATCTGTTGAAGGGTTTTAAATACTGCCAACGATTTTCCTAAGTTCAACCAATTTGCACTTTCAGCCAAAGGATCCAGGAGGTTTAGTGGTTTCATATCCTTGCCCCTTCTAGGGAATGGGGAAGAGGTCATATTGACAGGGAAACAGCTTGAGGCAACCTTCTGAAGCTATGAAAATATTCCGTATGTCGACCTGCTTGATGGGCACATAGGGGTCAATATTTTTACATAAGTATGTAAAACTTCACTGAGGTACAGGTTTAAGGTTATACACGTGTATATAGGTTCTATCTACCTCAATGAGAGATGAGAGAGCAAGAGATTAAAAAGAGAACGACCAAACGTAATGGGTGAAACTTGACTGGCTCCTGGTTCAAACTAAAAACACTTATCAAAGACAGTTCTGAATCACTTGGAGAAGTTTTAATACAGCCTGGATATTAGATGTTGTTAGGGAATTCTTTTTCATTATCTTAGGTGTGATCGTATTGCGGTTATTTGGGAGAATGTTCATATTAGGAAATGCATGCTGGGGTATTTAATTAGGGACAAATTGTCATGCTGTCTGTAACTCACTTTCTAATGTTTCAGCAAGTGTGTGTGTGTGTGTACACATAGAAATAAAAATAAAACAAATATGGAAAAAATGTTAACCATTGTTGAATCTAGGTGGTGGATATGAAGTTCTTTATTATATTATTTTTTTCAACTTTTCTGCGTATTTCAAACTTTCCAAAACAAAAATAAAATATGTTTGGGGGACGGTATAGAGAGTTGAAGTGACCAGCTTAAAATGACAGGGTAACTAAGGAGAAGACCCTAAAATAAAACTCTAGCCATCTTGACCCTCTCTGTGCCATCCTGTACATTGCTGCTTCCTGGTGTTAAAGACTGATTGTTAAATTTGAATATGCTTTTTAAAATGTACTTCCTTCTACAAAGTGCTTCCAACAGTCTAACAGGAAAGCACAAAGACACCCCTAGATTTCTCTTATAAATAAACTTGCATTCTGCCTGCAAATCAAACCTCCCCCTTCCCCCATCTCTCGCCCGTTACATAGCTACTTTCAAAATCACTCCACAATCATTTGACCCATGTCCATATTCCCTTTTTCTAATGCAAAAGCTAAATTGAAAGCTAAGCGGCCCTGGCAGCCCACAAAGCCCCATGATTTCTGCCCCGAGCGGGAGGGGACCCGGTGAACGCCGCGCCTCTGTTTCAGGTTCACTGCCCAGCTGCCGCGCTCAGCCGAGCTTCTCAGGTGGCTGGTTTACTTTGAAGGTTTACTTTCAATTAAAAAAAAATAATAATAAGAAAGCCAAATCAGCAGCTGTCAGGGATGCGGGAGAGATTTATTCTGGGTGGTCAAAGGGGAGCGTGGCCAGCAGTAAAGGCCTGAAGGTAGGCAGGAAGGAAATTCAAGCTGGAGTGAGAAATTCCTCCTGGCAAGGTCAGCCAGCGCTGGGCTAGTCCTTCTGGGTAAGGCTGCCCGATTCCTATTCTGGACTTGCTCAAAAGGGAACCGAGGAGTCCGCTTGCAGACACTTGGAGGGTGGGTTTGGGGAGGGAGACTGTCCAGGGGGAGCCTTGAAAGCAGAGCTTATTAATCAGATGAAACCAGGCCTGAGGGATCCAAACATGACTGATTTTCAAATTGCTTCCTGATTCAAAAGCTGGTGTTGCCCACCTCAAAATGTGATGAGAGGTGAAGAGGCCAGGTCCCTGGGCAGTTCTGCACGCATCGAGCTTCCATTGAAGTCGGCCTGTGTGCAGAAACGAGCAGCTGTGCAGAGCAGAGCTGGAGTGGGGGCGGGGGCTGTGGTTTCATCACCTTTCATTTCTTGTCTCAGTTCTGATATGGCTCTAGACGTTTCACATGCAAGTGTGAAAACTAACGTGTGCTTTGCAGAAGGGATCAGCCAAGTGCTCCACTAACCCTGATCAACGCCCTAGTAACTTCTAGAACCAATCAGTCAAGCTATGCGCATGGGTTTTAAAATATTCTCAGCCCCTCTTCCCTGTTTACACCCATGTTATTTATCCAGGTGTAAACAGCTCAATCCCGGAAGTAATTGGAATATGGAAACTCAAGTGGGTTCCATACCCTCTCCATTTCCTCTGGGTGCGGTTCCATGTCACACCGGCTTGTTTCTTACCGTGGGTAATAAGGGTTACCACTGAAGCTGTTAGTTCTGCTAACAGACATTGCCCAAATATCCCAGACCTCGTTAGGTATTTAAAATACACATGTGTTTTTTATAGTTATATATACATTGTAAACACCTATATTTATTTTATTTTTATATAGTTTAAATACCTCATTTGTTATTTAAAATACATACATATGCATTTAAATATGTATTTATATATTTAAAATATGGATATATATGTATTTAAATAAATATATATGTATATATAAAATATATATTTTTAAATAAATATATATGTATATATAAAATATATATTTAAATAAAATATATTTAAAATACAGATATATATTTAAACATATGTGTATTTAAATAAATACATATACATATATAAAATATATAGGTATTTAAATATGTATATTTAAATTATAGATACATGTATTTAAATATATGTATCTAAAATACATATATATACACATATAGACAGAGTTTTTTTTTTAAAAGCAAACAAAGTTACAATGAATTAAGCCCATTTCGTCTGATTTCCAGATGTGGACCTTCTTGTACCTGTCCTGTTATTTTTGACAGTTCCCTAAGAGAAGGCCTTACACACATCCATCAACCAGTCTGTCAAGGGAAGTCAGCTGGAAGCGGCCACCCTCTTCCAAGTCGTGGCTCTGGTTCTCCCTTGTCTTTGTCTACCATGTGGGCCTCCTGGGTGGGGAAGCCCCTCTGGAGAATCCAGTGGTTATTCAGGCCTCCAGATGACACGTTTCTTCTGTGGGAGCTCAACATTCCAAAGGGGTTGTCAAAATGCTGGGTTCCTTGCCTCATGGACAAAAACGATTTCCTCTCTGGCTCTGTGTCACCTTGTGACATCTGGTCACTAAGGCAGCTCTGTTTTGCCAAGAGAATCACAAAGTGTCTTTTGAAAGCTTTTATCAACTTCTGTATTTGTAAAATAACTTCGTAACTTCTGGTCATTATTCTTCTATCGAGAGGAGTTCAAACATAAGCCAAGATGATAATTACATTACCCATTGCATTCTTTTTCTTCCTCTTTCTTCCCAGCTTTTTTCCCCACTTTTCTTCCCAGATTTTCTTCCTGAAAATAAATTTCCTTCTCTTTCTCAAGTTACAGAACAAAATCTCGTAAGATTTTTAATGTATGAAACACATATTCATAGAGGTGGATTGAAGGTATTAACTGTATTAACACTATCTGGGACTCTCCCTGGTCAGTCACAACTTTTAATAAATCTAAAAAGCCAAGTCGGGCACGGTGGCTCACGCCTGTAATCCCAGCACTTTGGGAGGCCACGGTGGGTAGATCACCTGAGGTCTGACATTTGAGACTAGCCCATCCAACATGGTGAAACCCCGTATTTACTAAAAATACAAAAATTAGTTGGGCATGGTAGCCCCTGCCTGTAATCCTGGCTATTCTGGAGGGAGGCTGAGGCAGAGAATCACTTGAACCTGAAAGGTGGAGGTTGCAGTGAGCCAAGATGGCACCACTGCACTCCAGCCTGGGTGACAGAGTGACACTCTGTCTGAAAAAAGAGAAGCAGGTTTATGTTGTGAATTTTAAATAATGCTTACAATATGAAATAGATCGATCCTGAAAAATTGACCTTAGAACAATTTTCACCAAAATGTACATTATTTCCCTATTAGCATCTATTATATTATCAAAGACAGAGTTTCATAACAGCAAATATTTGGGTGTAAGAGATGCCCCAATTTAAATAATATAGAATATGTGGGGTAAGATAAAAATGTTCTGGGGAAGGAGTACCATATATCTTTATGTAAAGGAATGGTACAAATGTAAGAGATTAGTAGATGTTTTGATACAACTTATAGAAACAGTAAAGGTCACCCCAACATGTATGCACTGCCTCAGTGACCAGCAAGGAAGTTGCCCCATGGCTAAAGATAAACATTTAAAATGTGTAATTGGAGGCCAGGTGCAGTGGCTCACGCCTGTAATCCCAACACTTTGGGAGGCCAAGGCGGGAGGATCACTCGAGCTCAGGAGTTGGAAACCAGCCTGGGCAACATGGTGAAGCCCTGTCTCTACAAAAAACACAAATTAGTCAGATGAAGTGGCACGAGCCTGTCGCTTCAGCTACTCAGGAGGTTGAGATGGGAGAATCGCTTGAGCACAGGAGGGCGAGGGTGCAATGAGCTGAGATTGTGCCGCTATACTCCAGCCTGGGTGACAGAGCAAGGCCCTGTCTCAAAATAAATAAACAAATAACGTGTAATTAGAGTCATGAAACAGGATGTAATTTGAAATTAGGAACTATTTTTGTAATAAAAATAATATCACTCTTTATACCCTGAACATAAAATTACGAAAGAAGCTCTGTTGCTTCTTTTGGGATTGGGCATTAAAAGAGAACTGAGCTGCAATACCAACTTTAGCCAGTAGATGGTGCTTTCTTAAGGGAAGAAAAGACTGGAAGTCGAAAATTTAGCTTTTATGAAGACATTTGAAGTTAGCTTGAATTTATTGGATACTTTTGGACGTGGTTTTTACTAAGAAATAGATGGCTACTTTGGGAGATCACTGGGAACTGGGGATGTAAGAGTAGATACAAGAGAAAAGCCAACAAGAATTGTTTAGGGAAGTTGGGCATAGGTTTGTGAATGGGTAAGATAAGAAGTACTTTTTTTTCAGTGGATTTTGGGGAAGTAAGATTTTGTTACGATTTTGGAGGTCCTGGAGTGTGGCGTTTTTTAAAAAGTCAAAAGGTTTTACAAGGGGCGCGGTGGCTCACTCCTTTAATCCCAGCACTTTGGGAGGCCAATGTGGAGTGTATCACCTGAGTTCAGGAGTTCGAGACCAGCCTGGCCAATGTGAGGAAACCCTGTCTCCACTAAAAATACAAAAATTACCCGGGCGTGGTGGTAGATACCTGTAATCCTAGCTACTCGGGAGGCTAAGTCAGGAGAATCGCTTGAACCCGGGAGGCAGGGGTGGCAGTGAGCTGAGATTGTGCCACTGTACTCTAGTCAGGGCGACAGAGAGAGGCTTCGTCTCAAAGGAAAAAAAAAGACCGGTAGCTTTTAATATTGTTCGGAAAGATTCACGAATGACACTAATGACATAGGTGGAGAAAAACTTTTCTACTTACCTTATAGTCTCAGGGGATTTTAAGGTATTCCTGAGTAATGTCTTGGGACAGTAGGGTGTGTGTGTGTGTAATGTGAATGGAAGGGAGGTGGATGGGGGTTGGTCGTGTGGTGTGTGGAGAGGATATTGGATGGATATGTGTGGATTGGTGTGAGTCTGTGTCTGTGTGGGCGAGCAGAGTGCATCACGCGTGGAGACGGCAGGTGTGGGGGTGAATGTAGCGGAGTGTGTGTGCACGTATGCCTTCATGTGAGCCCCTGGGGAGAAGGGGAGCTTCTAGCAGGGGAGAAGGAGAAGTAATTGTTTTACCATATTTATAGAGCGTTTATGTAGCCTAAACTGATTTTCTGCGTTTAATTATATTGGAAGTGAGGGGGCTGTGATCAGACTGCTTTACATTGTAACACAAAACAACTCTACCTATGTACTACTCAGTGGCTGCCCGGACAGAACTAGAACTGAGAAAAATTATATGGAGCTACTGCCATCTAGTGGACAACATAGAGACTGCTGCTGTGGATGGGAGAAAGACCCTTAAGATGGAGTTTTGTTGATCCAGATTTGCTTTTTGGTTTTTGTTTTGTTTGTTTGGGCTTTGTTTGTTTGATATTTTTTGTTTTTTGTTTTTATTTTTCGAGACAGAGTCCCTCTCTGTGGTCCAGGCTAAAGTGCAGTGGAGCAATCTCGGCTCACTGCAGCCTCAACCTCCTGGGCTCAAGTGATCCTCCGACTTCAGCCTCCTGAGTAGCTGGGACTACAGATGCCCTCTACCACGCATGGCTAATTTTTGTATTTTTTTGTAGAGATGGGGTTTCACCATGTTGCCCAGGCTGATCTCCAACTCATGACCTCAAATGATCCTTGGCTTTCCAAAGGCTGTGATTACAGGCGTGAGCCACCGTGCCCAGGCAGTTTTTGAATTGATTTGATTTGATTTGATTTGATTCGGTTTTTTGTTTGGTCCACTTACCAGTCACCTCCTTCTACAAGCTCTGTCTTATTAAATTTCTGTGTGAGAATGATGTGAACAGAGCCTCCTGAAAGTGGAGAGACAGTGTGGGATGAAGCTTCAGCACCTGGACCGAGGTTCAGATCCCTGAATTCAAGTTCTAGCTTCAGCACCCACTGATTGTGCCATCGAGGCAAGTCATCTACTCTCTTCATTCATTTGCTTCTAAGGAATGAGGCCATTAATCCTGTGCTGGCAGAGTAAGCACCGTACCTAAATTTCTGCATTGTCATTATCCATGCAAATCCTATTTCAGCCTTCTTCAGTCACAGCCTTGTCTATACAAAGTCTGGGATATCAGGTATACAGCCTTGCCATAGGACTGGGTTGCCTGAAACGATGTAAGGCCAAGCACAGCCGTTCTGCAGGGAAGACAGCTGTAGGAGCACTGCCCTCTCTTGCATCCCTACAAATATTACTATAAAAGAAACAATTAATCAAGGATGTCACTTCATTGTGGCACACATTCATGCTCGATTTCCTGTTGACTCCATGCCAGGCGAGCTCTAACTCCTTAAAGGCAAGGGCTCTGCCTACCCGTCCCCCAATACCCACTCTGTGCTATGAACCTGGGTAAGGGCTATTGTCTCGAAGCAGCAGGCATTTTCCTCAGTCTCGAGAATAGACTAGAAGAATAAGGCCTTCAGAATTTCAGATCATCCATGTGACGCTAGATGAAAAAAAAAAAAAAAAGAATTGTACTCACACCAACTTGATTCCAGAAATGAGAGGCCAGGAAATGCAGAACATGCAACCACACGCAGAACATGCAACCACACGCAGAACATGCAACCACCCACCTAACTGGGCCATGACCCAGATGCCCTACACGGCGGTAAGGAAACAGGAAGGACACAGTAATGATTTTAAAAACATTGGTTTCCAGGTATCTAAGAAGAAACTGATTAAGTGTCTTCCCATGGAGGAAAAAAGCCTATCCTTTTGTTACATCTTTGTCTTGCCTATTAGAAATTTTCAGTAAGGGTGAACATCAGAAAAATGTTTCCAGAATTACCCTAAATTTTTTTTGCAGGATGTTTTCTTTTATGGTCAACTGTGACCTTTAGTAAGAGAGGAGAGAACAGGCGGTATGGAAATTTGAAATGAGAGACAAAGCCGACTCCTTCTGCTAATCCTTTCACAGAGCTACAAATCTTGAACCAAGGAGGCTGGTTCTCTTTAAGGTCCTCTCCTCCTTTTATTCCCTCGCAGAAGTAGAAGCATGTGAAGAAATGACTATGAGTATAAGCAAGGAGAAATGCAATTTTTTAAAGGCACTATTTCATACTTGATACAAAGTACATAACCAGTCCTCAGGTGGCATTATATGTTTTAACATGGTGAAGAGGCCGAATGAGGTAATTCAGGGAGAGACGCTGGTAGCTAAGAACAGCTTGTTTTTCCCTGCGATGCTCATCCTCCTCCATTCTCTCAGTACAATTTTACTCTCTGTTGTTATGTTTCGTAGTTTATGATATTTCAAAATCAATTATCTTTACCACTACATCATTTATCAATAAATGTTCCTATGGAGAAGTAGCCCTGGCCTTAAAACAAGTCTGTTCTCTTGCATAATAATGTTCAATCCACCCTCCCCTCTGGAGACTGGTTCAGAGACATGCACAAGATACCAGCTGGGCATTCCATTGATTTTTTCTAGCACTTTTTTTTTTTCTCACTGTTACTAGGAGAGACCCTGTTTCTATTTGATTAAAAGGAACACAGGCATCCATCGTTCCAGCCCTGTGCAGAAGTCAGCTGAGAAAATTAAGTTGTTGGAGTCTCTGGCTTTGGCCATCCCTGGGGTCAGCTCCTACCACTGTTTTCATGTACTTTGCTCATAAAAGCCAGTTAGCTCGATTTTGCCCAGGTGGTTCAAATTGTGTTTCTGTCATTTGTAACCAAAGGAATCCTAATGGATGGATCCCGCAGAACATGAAATTTCCAACTTTCTGTTGGAATGTTTGTACTTTCCAGGGTACTCACTAAAGTAATGTAATGAATCACTTTCTTTTTACTTGTAGAGTAGGGGTTACAATCTAGATGTCGAAAGGGAAGAGACAGGCAAATTGTTTTCTTCTTTTTTTTTTTTTGAGACAGAGTCTTGCCCTGTCTCCAGGCGCCGAGCTGGAGTGCAGTGGCGCGATCTTGGCTCACTGCAACCTCCGCCTCCCGGGTTCAAGCAATTCTCCTTCAGCCTCCCGAGTAGCTGTGGCTACAGAGCAAATTATTTTCTTGAGGGAATGTGGGCCCAATATTACTGAATCTTCCAATATTTTTAGGCAGAAAAAAAGCTAAAATCCCAATTTTAAGGAGAAATTTTTCAATTTATAATCATCACAACAAATTCAAGTCATTGTATTGACCAGATACATCCATGAACCACTCTCTTGGAACCTCTGTTATGAAGTATAGGGTGAACTCCCAATTTCAGAGCTGAGCTGAGTTCCTCATTCCCCCCTCACCTCCATCACCAACACAAAAAACTGTTAGACACATAGTAAGCATTGCTGACAAGAACAGAAAACTTCACTGGAACAAGGGTGCTGGGTTTGGCAGCCAAGTCACTCAGCATACCTACCTAATGGAACATGATTTGAACTTGTGCCTTAAGAAAACTACAACTTACTAACTGGGTGTGGTGGCTCACATTCATAATCCCAGCACTTTGGGAGGCCAAGGTGGGTGGATCACTTGAGGCCAGGAGTTCAAGACCAGACTGGCCAACATACGGAAACCCTGTCTCTATTAAAAATACAAAAATTAGCTGCGCATGGTGGCACGTGCCTGTATTCCCAGCTACTTGGGAGGGTGAGGCAGAGAACTGCTTGAACCTGAGAGGCAGAGGCTGCAGTGAGCTGAGATTGTGCCACTACATGCCAGCCTGGGTGACAGAGTGAAACTCTGTCTCAAAAAAAAAAATGAAAGAAAAAGAAAACTACAAATTACAGTATGTTATGGAGTAGCAGGCTGCTTATGGTACAGTTGCAACTGTAAATGCGAAATCCCTAAAGGCCAAAGTTCTACTTTATTATGCTTAAACATAAGATGCTTTTGCCAGTGATTTCTCTGTTGTCTGTAAGCTTCAACCCCACTGTTTTAGACACCACACCATAAAGCTGGAGCTAGGAGTCACATCTTATTTCTCAGTCTCTCTCGTCAGCTGGCTTTCAGTTAGCTTCTACCAATGGAAAACACTGGCAGGAAATAGGAAGACAGAAGTACTGAGAAGAAACAGCGCTTGCAGAGCGAGTTGACTTCCCTTCAGCGGCAGTGCACAGAAAGCCTCTTACCTCAGTGTACCCCATCCGAGGTACCAGCAGCCGCCGCCGCAACTGTCTCCTCAACCCCACGTGGCAGTCTGAGCACTAGCTGGTCCCACCTATTGGGATGCCCCTAACTACAAAACATCACGAATCAATCAGAAATCCAAGCATCAGTCCTCCAGAGACTTCTCGAAGATCCTAGATTTTGCTGACATCATTTCTCCCCTTATATTCTCTCAATTCCTAAAGATGTTAGCTGTTTTCTCAAAGTATTAATCTCTGGGTTAACCAATTCCCTATATTAAAGTCCTTCTGCTTAAAATAATTAACATGGTTTCTCTTTCCTTCATTCAACTTTGATTGATAGCAATTATTACAATAAAAATCTACTTCGTATGCTAGAATTTTTTTCTGAAATCATAATGTGAAAAAGAGTTTCTTCAAATACAAATACAAAAATTCAAAATCTTTACTACAGGAAAATGTTACCAAAAAGCCACAAAAATAGCTGTATAAAATCCCTATTAGAGCCAAATGCAGTGGCTCATGCCTGTAATCCCAGCGCTTTGGGAGGCCAAGGTGGGTGAATCACTGGAGGTCAGGAGTTCAAGACCAGCCTGGCCAACATGGTGAAACTCCCTCTCTACTAAAATACCAAAATTAGCTGTGTGTGGTGGCAGGTGCCTGTAATCCCAACTACTAGGAAGGCTGAGACAGCAGAATTTCTTGAACCCAGGAGGCAGAGGCTGCAGTGAGCCAAGATTGTACCACTGCACTCCAATCTGGGCAATAGAGTGAGACTCCATCTCAAAAAAAAAAAAGAAAAGAAAAAGAATCGCTCTTAGGATACTTCAGCTACTTATGTTGAAAGCTTCATGACTCATAAAAACACTTGACCAGTGGAGAATGGTTGCTCACATCTGTAATCCCAGCACTTTGGGAAGCCGAGGTGGGTGGATTGTCTGAGGTCAGGAGTTCATGGCCAGCCTGACCCACATGGCAAAACCCCATCTCTACTAAAAATACAAAAATTAGCAGGGCATGGTGGTGGGCCCCTGTAATCCCAGCTACTCAGGAGGCTGAGGCAGGAGAATTGCTTGAACCCAGGAGAGAGAGATTGCAGTGAGCTGAGATCGCACCATTGCACTGCAGCCTGGGTGACAGAGCAAGACTCCGTCTTGAAACACAACAACAACAACAACAAAAACCCACTTGACCTGCAGTGTCATCCTAATCAGCATTTATATCCCAAAGCCCCCTTCACTCTTCAGGAGTCCATCTCTACACATGCCAGCGGAAGCCAGTACTCAGGAGCCAATATTCTTAGGAATATTCTGCCAATTATGCCAGTGGATTTGGATCTGGATTTAAGATGAGCAAATAAATATTTAAAAATCAGATTTTATAAGCCAGCCATGTTTGGGGGAGAGGGCAGTGATTACTCATTCTAGAATAGACCTCATTTTATGAAACCATTTGCCTGAAGGTATCTTTAGAAATTTATATGTGCAAATATGTTTCCAAAAAAACGAGATTACATTATGGTTTTTTTTTTTCTTTAGAAACATCTACCCTGATATGGTTTGAATTTGTGTCCCCACCTAAATCTCATGTCAAATTGTAATCCCCTATGTTGGAGTTGAGGCCTGGTGGTGACTGGATCATGGGGGCAGATTTCCCCATTGCTGGTCTCATGATAGTGAGTTCTCAACAGACCAAGTTGTTTAAAAGTGTGTAGCACCTTCCCCTTCTCTCTCTTCCTTCTGCTCTGGCCATATAAGACATGCCTGCTTCGTCTTCACCTTCTGCCATATTGTAAGCTTCCTGAGGCCTCGCATACATGGTTACTGTGCAGCCTGATGACCTGTAAGACAATTAAACCTCTTTTCTTTATAAATTACTCAGTCTTAGGTAGTTCCTTATAGCAATGCTAGAACAAACTAATACATTCACCAAACTAATAATTATGGCTACACCTTGTATATAGGAATTGTTGTAGTAATGTCTTTTCTTCTTACAATAAGTACACATTAAAAAAAAAAAATAAGTACACATTGCTTTTATTATCATGGAAAATACATTTTAAAGTTCCTCTAGTGCAAATTTTAAATACTGGAATTTTAAAGCTGGGATTTACCCTCCATTTGAATGAAAATGCCTCAAGTATGTTGTGCCTTTTCAGTAAGCATCTACTGAGCATCTATGGCATGCCTGGTAGTGTACTACAAGAACCCCAAAGTAAAATTCCTGTTCCTGGAGAATCTAAATCTTACTGGCATGGTTCATAGGCATTTTTACAATAAGTAGACAATACATGACAGACCCTCCGTAAACACTTGTTTAATGAATACACACATGTACCATCATAGGATTTATTCTTCAAACTCTCGTTTCATAGAAGATTAGTTTCATTCAGTTCATTTATCACACATATATCATATTCCATCACTTCTAAGACACATATTGTCCACTTCTGAACTCTAAAATCAGAATGAAGCTTATCGTCAATGTGATTTTTTTAAAGTATTGTATCAGACAATTTGCAGCATTTTCTCTTTTATACTGTTTGGCTGTCTCCCCACCCAAATCTCATCCTGAATTGTAACTCCCACAATTCCCATGTGTTGTGGGAGGAACCCTGTAGGAGGTGATTGAATTATGGCAGTGGGTCTTTTCCGCACTGTTCTTGTGATGGTGAATGAATCCCACAAGATCTGATGCTTTTAAAAACCAAAGTTCCCCTGAACAAGCTCTCTCTCTTTGCCTGCCGCCACCCATGTAAGAAGTTATTGGCTCCTCCTTGCCTTCCGCCATGATTGTGAGACCTCCCCAGCCACATGTAACTGTAAGTCCATTAAATCTCTTTTTCTTCCCAGCCTCAGGTGTGTCTTTATCAGCAGCATGAAAACGGACTAATACAGTAAATAAAATAACAATATGTCTTTTCTTGATGGCATCTTAGATTGAATGAAATATAATACGTATTATAGTTTATATATACTGTAGAAAATACATGTAAATACTTAGGCATGTGCCCCCCTATGGTTCAAATGGGAAAAGTTGTCATAGGACCACTCCATTCCACGAACATTCAAGCCCCCAGTGATCACATGAAATCCACAACTACTAATTTATTTAAATGTTAAAATCAACAGCAGACAAGTAGCAAGTTTATTAAAATGTGTGCACTTAAGAGAGTTTATTTCCCAAAATTTTCCAATTACTATTGAATGTTAAACACGTATTTCTCATATTGAACT
The DNA here is from genome assembly GCF_049354715.1 of Callithrix jacchus. Taxonomy (NCBI): domain Eukaryota; kingdom Metazoa; phylum Chordata; class Mammalia; order Primates; family Cebidae; genus Callithrix; species Callithrix jacchus. The sequence continues at coordinate 67,621,933 of NC_133514.1, read as the reverse complement.
TTGATGTAAGGCATAAGAGTATATAAAAAGTATGTGCATTTCTAAGCACTCGTGTACTTACAAGACTTTCGTACTTTAGTGTTTGAAGTTAATCAATGGCTTAAAGTTCCTAAGAAACACAAAAATGACTAAATTGTGTAAGAACTGCAAAGTTATAAAAGAAACACCAATAATATCTTACATGAAAGATGAAATTAACTATGAGAAAAAAATGAAATTTTGTGACAAAGACAGAGAACACTTCAAGAAAGAGAACAATTTAAAAAACGTTAGTGGGGCATGGAGGCAAATGCCTGTGGTCCCAGCTACTCTGGAGGCTGAAGTAGGAGGATTGCTGGAGCCAGCAGTCAAGGCTGCAGTGAGCTGAGAGCATACCACTGCACTCCTGCATGGGCAACAGAGCAAGACCCCAACTCAAAAGAAAATTTTTAAAAAGGACAAAACATCACCAGACTATGTGATGTGATTTCATCAGTAAAATATAATCTATACTACCAAATAATAAAGGAATAACACTGACCAATGCAATGTAAAATATTGAGCAAATGCATTAAAGACAATATTTTAAAATAATAATTGACATCCAGGCAATAATTATTATGGTGGCTCATGCCTATAATCCCAGCACTTTGGGAGGCCAAGATGGGAGGACTGTTTCATCCCAGGAGTTTGAGAACAGCCTGGGCAACATGACAAGATCCTGTCCTATCAAAATAAAAAACTTCCAGGCTGGCCAACATGGCAAAGCCCCATCTCTACTAAAAATATAAAACTTAGCCAGGCATGGTGGCATGCACCTGTAATCTCAGCTACTCAGGTGGCTGAAGCACAAGAGTCACTTGAACCTGGGAGGCAGAAGTTGTGGTGAGCCCCGATCATGCAAATGCACTCCAGCCTGGGTAACAGGGTAAGAATCTGTTAAAAAAATTTGTAATGTTTTTTTAAAAAAATAATTATTGACATCCAGCCTGGGCAACACAGTGAGACTTCATCACTACAAAAATAATTTTTTAAATATCCAGGTGTGGTGGTGAGTACCTAGATACTTGGGAGGCTGAGTCAGGAGGATTGCTTGAGCCAAGGAGTTCAAGGCCACAGTGAGCTATGATTGCATTACTACACTCCATCCTGGGAGACAGAGCAAGATAATCTCTTAAAGAAACATTTTTAAAAATAATTATTATTGACATCTACTAGTTCAGTGACTGTATACCAGGTCTGCCTAGTTTAATCATGTAGTCCCTTCACCATCTCTTAGCCTTACTCTTCCATATTTTCTAACAAAAAGAAACTGATGTGGAAGCTGAAAGAAGAGAACAGGAAGAAAAGGGACAAGCCATACTTTCAAGCATTGATGACCACTGTCTATCCCTTGCTTTCTGATCCTGTGACCACCTGCGCCTCCAAAATAACTTTACTGAGGACCTTGAGAGCAGCAGTCTTCAGCTCGTTCCTCTCCCATACTATGCTCTCTCCCTTCCTGGAATTAGGAATACAAAAATCTGGAAATACACAGGAGCACATTCCCGTTCCCTGCTCTTGTCAGCTCAAACCCCACCTCGCCCACCCACTGACCAGAAGAGAGTCGGGCAGTCCCAACCAGGAAGCTCCTTTTCCTAGAGCATGCTTTAGGGAATGATTTTGAAACTGTATAAGTTTCTATTACTACAAAATAATAAAGAGAAATTCACTTAAGACTGTATTAAACATGGAACATAGAAAACAAAAAGTGGATTTTTGGGGTTTTTTTTTGTAATCAACATGATGTTAACATCTAAAAGATAAGGAAGAGGTGATGACTAAGAACAACATAGTACTATTATGGCCACAAGTTTACAAAAATAGCATCAATTCATTATACTGCTATTATTCACTGGAGTAATTTTCCATTGACTTCAAAGTATAGATTTGTTGGTAGAATGGAAAGGGTAAGATAAAGGCCAGATCCAATTCCTTTAGGTGAGATTGAGACTAAAATTTACAGAAGTGAGAAAACTGTCTTTAAGAAGATACTGACCGGTGCGGTGATGGTGGAAGTTGCTTTTTCATACAAAATATTTTCAAGAAAGCCTTTTGAAAGCACTTGTGACACAACGGATACAAAAGAGGATTGACAAAGGAATTGAACCACTGAAGCCAAAATGCAATTTTGTACCAAACTGATTTAGGACCTGTTGCTGAGGAGTAAAATGAAAGAGCAATTGTGAACAGAGAGTGCGGAGCCCAGCAAACAGCAAAAGCCCCTAAGAGAATGGCCAGTGACTTGGCTAATCTCCTGGCTCTGAGCAGTTCAACATGTTCCCTCTGGTGAAGAGCTACGGAATCTGACTGAGAGAAGGAACTCATTTTGGAAGCAATTCTACTGCTATTCATCTTGGTTCTTAAGGAAAACATAAGATTGCTCTTTCTCCCCTGTCTCTCTGAATGAAGGGATGCAGCTACTTCTGTCACTGCAGGAAGAGATGTCCTTGAAGATAGTCTACCTCTGAATGAGTGTCTACAGATGTTGGAAGAGACAGTGGTCAGTCCAGGATGGCTTTGGCACCTACTGAGATGATCACGCTTCCACAGGCTCCAATAAATATTCATGTTGAAATAAGCGACTAAGGTGACTGGGATCAGGAATTCCAAGAATGATGTGATGGCAGGGATGTACCATTCTGAAAAAAATCCAGGTTCACATTCATTATCTTCTTTCTTCCAAGACTCTGAAACTAGAATCACTGGCCCATTCACTAAGAAGGCCAGCACCCAAACGGCCACCATCAGAGTGACAATCTTCAAGATCCCAGTGTGTTGAGTTCTATAAGACACCTAGAAGAGACCAAACAAATTATTTTCAATATAATAAATGCATATTGAATGTATAAAGTATCTCATAGGCCCTTAGAAATTTCAGGGATGTGCAAAGGATGAAAACATTAACTAACCTGGGTATCATAATGTGGACCAGGGCAGACAGTTCAACTTCAGCGGAGCCTGGGCCAAGATGCAAACTCTCTTAATGGTTTTCAGGGGAGAAGACTGTCACCTTCAAGGTTAAATCTCTGATACTATAGAAAATACCAAGGCCAGTGTGTAAAATAAGAAAGCAGTTTTTCCTAACTGACACTAACCTGAATGTCAAACAACTGAAGTTGGGCACACCTTCCCACAGTATTGCTCAATCTGCAGGCTGAGGCATTTTAATGAAATAGAGTAGTCGATATCAGAATGCATCACGCATAGTGAGGGTAAGTGTTCTTTGATGATGTTTCATCAAACAAAGCAATATATCTTTGGAAACAGAGATACACGTATGTAAGGGGAAACGCTGTTTCTCTGAATCACAGTGCCGAATGCATTTCTCACTGTAGTCACAGTCAAAAAAGTTTGAAAGTCATTGCCTTATCTGATTCCAATATTCAGAAAGAATCTACTCTGTAGTTTTTGCTGAGACTTCAAGGTGGAATCAAAAAGAGAAAGGATTCTTATCACTCCCAAGAAGATTAATCACAGACAAATATATTTTTATTTTATTTTATTTAGATGGCGTTTCATACTTGTCACCCAGGCTGGAGTGCAATGGTGTGATCTCAGCTCACTGCAACCTCTGCTTCCCAGGTTCAAGCAATTCTCCTGCCTCAGCCTCCTGAATAGCTGGGATTACAGGTGCCTGCCTCCACACTTAGCTAATTGTTATATTTTTAGTAGAGACGATGTTTCTCTACATCTCTGTTGGCCAGGCTGGTCTCAAACTCCTGACCTCAGGTGATCTGCCCACCTCAGCTTCCCAGAATGCTGGAATTACAGGTATGAGCCACCACACCCAGCCCAAAAAAGATTTTTAAACCCGCTGCAGATAAATACCACATTACTGTTAAGCATTACCAAGTCGCTTCCTGATGTTTGTTTGTTTGTGACAAGGTCTTGTCCTATTGCCCAGGCTGCAGTGCAGTGGCACAACACAGCTCACTGCAGCTGTGCCTAGGCTGCCTAGGATCAAGTCATCCTCCTGCTTCAGCCTCCCAAGTGGCTAGGACCATGGATGTACACCACCACACCTGGCTACATTTTTTTGTTATTTGTAGAGACAGTGTCTCACTATGTTGCCCATGCTGGTCTCAAACTCCTGGATTCAAGTGATCCTCGTGTCTCAGCCTCTCAAAATGCTGTGATTTTAAACTTGAGCTCACCCAGCCCACCACGTCCCTTCTTTGTGCAAGCCTTTCCATCTGAAAAATACTACGTCAAAGCCGTGATGACCATCCACTTTGAGAGACACGACTGTGGCTAGTGCCACCATCTTTTTTAAGGATGAAGAATATTCTAACGCCATTTGGTCACAAGGACAAGCTTCTATAAAGGATAATGAGATTCTATGAGTGAGGACTGCCCTCTGATCACAGGACCCAAAATCCTTATGTCAATCCTAAAATCTTTAAGAATGTCTTCTAAATCTAAATACATATAAGACCAATCACTGTATATGAGCGATAAGGAATTCTTTAAGGCAACCTGGAACAGACAACCTCTGTGAACCTTATTTAAATCAATAAGATTTCAAAAAAAAAATTAGTAAGGTTCCAAGGTTCCTTTCAGCTCATATATTCCATGTTTCTCTAATTTCCTCACTCACAGGGAAAAAAACTGATCTACCCATGTCATTGGAACATGCCCCCTTTTTTCTGTTTCTTGTGTCATATTTTTTCTGTGAGTGTTTGAGTCTCGTCCTGCAGTGGTTTTAAAGGGGTGCAACATTGCCCAGCACACTTTCTTTGTTGGATCATACAGGCTGAGAAGACCTCTATTGGCTAGAGATAAAAGAAAGCTAGTTAATAATTTAAAAATAAAAACACTAAGTTTTTTTTTAATTGTAGGGAGGTGGGTTTGTTGCGTTTTTCTGAGGCTAAGTTAAAATGCCTATGGTCCTGACCACAAGCTCTCATATACAATACACTTTTTTTTTTGGCCTTCTGTTTCCTGTGCCACTAATTAATACATCTCTTGCACTAAATCTAATGATTATGAAGATGGTAACAATACCCAGATGGTCCTAAAGCTGCGTTTAGTTTTCTAATTGCTCTGCTCAGCCTTGGTAATGATACAACACAATATGTTGGAAAATGATCTCTCCTCCATTATGCATAAGGTCAATTGAGATAATGGACAGCCAAGGAGTTGTGAAGAGGATGCTGATCTCTGCATCTCCAGGGAGCATGTTTGAAAGATAGACAGCTCAAGCATTGGTTGAATCGAGACTCAGGCTGCATGGAGTGGTGTCCCTGAAATCCCGCAGTGACCTAGTTCTTGCCCACTACAGAATATGTCCATTATTCATGACACTGTCTCTTACCCTACTTTTTGCCCCACCCCAATAAAATGTCCACACCTTCTGTCAATCAGGGTTTTTTTGTTTTTTTTTTTGAGAATCTGAGCAGCCTACTAGAACTTGTTGGTGGTAATAATGAGATGGATTTCAGGACCATTCTAAATGCCTGTTGTGAGTTAAATTGTGCCCCGCAAAAAGGTATGGTGATGTCCTAAACCCCTCAGTACCTGTGAATGTGGCCTTATTTGGAAATATGGTGTTTGCAGATGTAATCAAGATGAGCTCATACTGAATTAGGGGTCACCCTATCCAATATGTCCTTATAAGAAGAGAAAACAGAGACACAGACACAGCCCCAGGGAGAGAACACCACGTTACAACAGAGGTAAAGACTGCAGGAACACATCTATAAGCCAAGGAATGCCAGGGGTTGCTGGCAACACCAGAAGCTAAAAGACAGGCACAGAACAAGGTGTCCCGGAGCCTTCCGAGAAAGGATGGCCCTGTCAGCACCTTGATTTTAAATGTCTAGCCTTCAGAAATGGGAGAGAATAAATTCCTGTTGTTTTCAGCAACCCTGTTTGTGGTCTTGTTATGGTAGCCCTAGCAACAAACATCGTGTCCCAGTGAGTCCTCCCAGGGCAGATTTCCTGTGGTCTTGATTTTACTGTCAAGTTTCTTTCTTCTCCTGCCAGTAAAGAAGTACCCTTCTTTTACTATCTTAATTGTGTGTACAATTTTTTTTTTTTGAGATGGAGTTTCATTCTCATTGCCCAGGCTAGAGTGCAATGGCATGATCTTGTCTCACCACAACCTCTACCTCCCAGGTTCAAGCAATTCTCCTGCCTTAGCCTCCCAAGTAGCTGGGATTACAGGCATGCGCCACCACACCCAGCTAATTTTGTATTTTTATTAGAGACAGGGTTTCTACATGTTGGTCAGGCTGGTCTCAAACTTCCAACCTCAGGTGATCTGCCTGCCTTAGCCTCCCACCGTGCTGGGATGGCAGGCATGAACCACCATGCCTGGCTTTTTTTTTTTTTTTTTTGAGAGGGAGTCTCGCTCTGTCACCCAGGCTGGAGTGCAGTGGTCCAATTTTGGCTCACTGCAGCCTCCACCTTTTAGGTTCAAGTTCCTGCCTCAGCCTCCTGAGTAGCTGAAATTACAGGCGCCCACCACCAAGCCCAGCTGATTTTTGTATTTTTAGTAGGGACTGGGTTTTGCCATGTTGGGCAGGCTGATCTCGAACTCCTGACCTCAAGTGATCTGCCAGTCAGCCTTCCAAAGCCCTGGGATTACAGGCGTGAGCCACCTCTATGTACCATGCCCAGCCTCTATTTACATTTTAATTCCCATTCCCTCCAGCTATCATGAAGACCTGCTGTTCTCCTTCCCCACCCAACTCTGACTTCAGCCACATGGAATCTGCCCCTCCAGAAAACCTCTCTGAGGACTGTAATTATGTGCTCCACCTGCACTGAGCTTTACTTTTCCAAATTATTGTCAGATTTCCATTTCCCAGGCCACCCATCCCTTTCCCCTTTCTTACTTTCAGCTATAGTAAGGGTTCAGCTTCCCCATTGCTGCTTCTTATGGGCTCCCAGTGGTCTTTGAAGGCTTCCTTCTGTTTTCACATGGCTGCATTTGAACTATTCGCCAACAGAGGTACAAGGTCTGCTTGAGCATCCCTGCCAGCACCCATATATTCATTTGTGGAACCCTGTGTATTCTACTCTGTGCTGTGCACAGGGGACCCAGGATCTAGCCAACCCATCCCTCATCAAGTTTACAGCCTGAATTGCCTGGGGAATTCCTTGGGGCAAGACTAGGATTTAAAAACAAAAAACACGCTGGGCATGGTGGCTCACACCTGTAATTTTAGCCCTTTGGGAGGCCAAGGCAGGTGGATACTTGAGGTCAAGAGAAATCATCCTGGCCAACATGGCAAAACCTCTTCTCCACTAAAAATAAAAAATTTGCTGGGCGTGGTGGTGCACACCTGTAATCTCATCTACTCAGGAAGCTGAGGCAGGAGAATGGCTTGAACCCAGGAGGCAGAGTTTGCAGTGAGCCAAGATTGTGCCACTGCACTCCAGCCTGGGGGACAGAGCGAGACTCTGTCTAAAAGAAATAAAAATATAAATAAATAATAATAAACAAAAAGAAAGTCTAATTCCCTCTGGGCCTCATCCCTCATCTCTCTGTAACCTCTAAGCACTTTGCCTGACTGGGTAAGCTGTCCCTTTTCTGCCCTCAAACCTGAGAATAAATTCAAAAGCTGAGCCATCCAGATAAGGAAGCCCTAGGAACATCCAGTGGAGGTTAAAAAGAAATGTTAACCCAGAAAGAAAGGAAAAAATGTAAAGTGCAAATGGGAAAGATTCTGAATTAGAGCACTGTTTTCAAACACTCGACTGTGATCTAAAGTAAAAAATATATTATATGTCATAACCAAACACACAGATGGAAGTATTCATAAAACGGTATTTACTTTTCTTACGTACAAGATATTCTGATGTTTTCTAATTTTTTATTTTGGTCTATTCCATTTCTTTTTCTTTTTTTGAGATGGAGTCTTGCTGTGACACCCAGGCTGGAATGCAATGGTGCAGTCTCAGCTCACTGCAACCTCCACCTCCCAAGTTCAAGCAATTCTCCTGCCTCACCCTCCCAAGTAGCTGGGATTGTAGGCAAGCACCATCATGCCTAGCTAATTTTTTTGTATTTTTAGTAGAGATGGGGGTTTCACCCTATTGACCAGGCTAGTCTCCAACTCCTGACCTCAAGATATCCACCCACCTTGGCCTTCCAAAGTGCTGAAATTACAGGTGTGAGCCACCATGCTCAGCTGTCCTATTCTGTTTCAGTCCAAATCTTTACACTGAAAACAAAGGTCACAACCCACTAAACTGATTTCATAAATCAATAATGGGTCAAGGCTAGCAGTTTGAGAACTATGAGACTATAGGCATTTGAATTGTTAATCTAAGCTGATCTGCACTCTCTGCATACAATACAAACTGCAGTGGACCCTGGCGCCAATGAAGTACCCAGTGCTAAGGGGGAGACACAGCTGGCTGCCCTCCCACATCCATTCTCCCCTCCTTCCTGATTATGTGGTGGCTCAACTAGAGTTTCCCAGCTTCCTCTGTGGCAAGATGGGACCATGTGACTAAGTTTCACCAATTAAATGTAAGTGGAAATGACTATGTGACTCTGCACTACTTGGTTAAAAGAAAAATCCCTTGCTCTGAACTTCTTCCCTTTCCCCTTCCTCTCCAGAACCTAGTATGACAACAACCTGACTTTGACCATGCAGAGAAGGAGAATGGCCTAAAGCAGAGGCCAGAAAACTACTGGCCATGAAACAAATATGGGCTAGGTGCTGTAGCTCATGCCTGTAACCCCAGCAGCTTGGGAGGCAGAGGCAGAGGCAGGCGGGTCAATTGAGGTCAGGAGTACGAGATCAGCCTGGCCAACACAGTGAAACCCCATCCCTACTAAAAATACAAAAATTAGCCAGGTGTGGTGGTGCTCACCTGTAATCTCAGCTACTCAGGAGACTGAGGCAGGAGGATCACTTGAACCTGGGAGGCAGAGGTTGCAGTGAGCCAAGATCATGCCATTGCATTCCAGCCTGGGTAACAGAGTAACAAATGTGGCCCACCACCTATTTGGGTAAATAAAGTTTTATTGAAACACAGCCAAGTACATATTTTGTATATATTATCGATGGCTGTTTGGGGGATACAATGGTACATTTGAGCAGTTGCAATAGAAACAGTAGGTCCTACAAAGCCAAAAATATTTGCTATCTGGCTCTTTATAGTGAAGGTTTGCCAGTCCCTGCCCTAGAAGGTGCAGAGCCACCTGCCAGCAGGGTTCCTGGTGAGTTCCTAGAGCAGAGAATGCACCCTTTCATGGACTGTTGTGTGAGAGAAAAATAAACTTTTAGCTTGCTTAAGCCTCCACATTTTATAGTCTCTTCGACACAGTAGTTTATCTTCGCCCGATCTAATGCACCTTCCGATCCTGTCAACCTCCAGCTGCACAATCCTCCCAGGCTAGAGCTGTCACTGTCCTCTCAAGGCCCCCAGCACAGCATTTAGTCCATTGTACTGAACCCACATGTTCCTGGATCCACCTCCATGCAGATGACTATGTTCGTCAAGAATAGAGACCCACACAAAAAAAGAAACAACAGATACTGGGCCTACCTGAGGATGGTAGGTGGGAAGAGGAAGAGGATTAAAAAAAACTACCTATCAGATACTATGTTCATTACCGAAGTGACAAAATATACTCTACACCAAAACCCCCACAACATGCAGCTTACTTATATAACAAACCTGAATACATATCCCCTGAACCCAAAACAAACATTCAAAAGAAGATAAAATAGAGACTCTGCATATTCACTTTTGTAACGCAGCACTCAGCAAAGTGCCTATCACACAGTAGTAACCCAAAGAGTTGGGTCCCTGAGATGGGAGTGAAGGAAGTTTCCCATGTAGGCCTCAAAGGTTTTAGATCACTGCCCCATATTTCTGTGGCCCCCTTGTCCTTACTTCAACCTTATTTTCTCCTTTGTTCCATTGCTGAGAAATTTAGCTGACTTAAGAATTTCCACTAACTCGTAGATGAGGCAATTCCAAATCTTGAGTAAGTTCTGGCTTCCTGGGCACGGGCTCTAAGTGGCATGAGGACTTGATCTTTCTGACTGGTCCCACTGTGTAAACTGTAGCTTCCCTGTATACTGTCTTTTCCTTTGGCCATTCAGAATTGATTTTTTCACCGCATTTCAGTCTGGGATTCTTTCTACTGCCCTCCAAGTTCCATTCCAAGGAATATATTCAGGTCTCAGTATGTCTATGGAGTGGAACCAATAAACCTACCATGAATGTCATGTCCATCCAATCTACTATAGACTCAGTATACCAGTTGGGACAACTTGCCTTGGGTTTTCTTTGATTCCTTCCCAGGTGAGTTAATTATCCAAATCACACAAACTAACAACCAGCAAGAACTTTATGCCAGACAACAAAAGGAGAGGGCTCCTCCAAGGTCTGTCAATTAAATTAAATGTTAGGCTTAAAAGAATTTTTGCTTGGGAATCCAACATGTACATTTACATAATCTTCTAAGGGGGAAAAATTAATGTTTTGACTTACAGCGTTTGAGACTGACAGGTATCGATCATAGCTGATGAGGACAATGTTATATACAGATGCTGTACATAAAAGATAGTCAGTAGTGAGCCAGAATACACAGATTTCCTTTCCAAAATCCCATTCAAACAGTGTGTGAGGGATGTACAAAGGAATGGAGATCACACCTGCACAGGAAAAACAGAAGCATAAGAAATTAGTGCATATCAATAAACACAAAGGGGCATGTTTTAATGGCAACACAATACCATGACATATCTGAATTCACTACAAATGGTTTGGTTCTAATTCAGAAATTCATGGTATTTCATGAAGCAGCTCAGGACAGATTTTCTACACATTCCTTAAATGCCATTTTTGTAAGAAGGGTCATGAACATTGTACAGTTGGCCTCCCTTATCTGTGGATTCTACATCTGTAGATTCAACCAATCACAGAGAGAAAATATTTGGATAAAAGCTGCATCTGTACTGGACATGTACAGACTTTGACTAATGGTAATGACTCCTGGTCATTATTCTCTAAACAACACAGTATAACAACTATTTACATAGCACTCACATTGTCTTTGGTATTATATGTAATCTACAGATGATTTAAAGTATATGAGAGGGGGCAGGAGTGATGGATCACTCCTGTAATCCCAGCACTTTGGGAGACCAAGGTGGGTGGATCACTTGAGACCAGGAGTTCGAGACTGGCCTGGGCAACATGGTGAAACCCCATCTCTATTATTAAAAATAATAACAAATAATAATAAAGTAGACAGGAGGATGTGCATAGGTTACATGCAACTACTACAGCATTTTATATCAGGGACTTCAGTTTTCTTGGATTCTGCTATCTAAGGGGAGTCCTGGAACAAATCCCCCACAGACACCAAGGGGTGACTGTACTTTCAATGGCTCCTTTCTACTTTCCAAATTAAGTACAGGTCTAGTATTGCCAGCCACAGGCAGCATAAATCATGTTTACTTTCTCCATGCTCTAACCCAAACAGGATGGATGGGCCACCCTTCCCCCAAACACACTGCATATTTTCACATCCCTTTTTTCTTTGCCAGTGTCATTCTTTGTTCCTAAAATGCCCGTCTGTCTTCTACTAAAAAGTCAATTCAGGCCGGGCATGGTGGCTCAGCCTCTGGGAGGCTGAGGCAGGTGGATCACACGAGGTCAGGAGTTCAAGACCAGCCTGCCCACCATGGTGAAACCCAGTCTCTACTGAAAATACAAAAATTAGGCAGACATGGTGGCCCATGCCTATAATCCCAGCTATTCAGGAGGCTGAGGCAGGAGAATCACTTGAACACAGGAGATGGAGGTTGCAGTGAGATGAGATTGCACCACTGCACTGCATCCTGGGTGACAGAGTGAGACCCTGTCTCAAAAAAATAAAAATAAAAAATAAATAGCCAATTCATTTCCTTCTCATTATTCACTAAGACCAAAAAGTGACCTCATCCATGTCCTCTTTCTGGGAGCTTCCTCAGCAGAAGTGACCCCTCTGTCCTCTGCACTTTCCTAGTCCTTTGCTCATCTTTCCCTCTCTCATACATTAATTACTTCTACTTTTATATCATAGTCATCTTTTGAGTCTGTCTCTTCTGAGGATTAGGGCCATCTCACAAATCAATGTCTGTGTTTCCTGCATCCTCTAGAGTTGGCCAATGACTTGTACATTTAACTTAAATTCATAACAGCCAATATGTTTTGCACAATTACCATATGGCAGACCCTGTGCTGTGTGCATTGCAAGTGTCACCTCATTTCACCTTCAAAGAAACTTTGTGAGGAAGGGACCATGCTGAGATAACACTTAAAGAACCTGAAGCTCTGAAAAGAGACAATTAGACCAAGGTCCACTCAGTTAGCAAGTGGAGAAGATTTATGTTAAACCAGGCAATGTGATTTCAGAACCTCTGACTTCACCTATGACTCTTCACTGCATGAACAAACAGACACGCTCTACCACAGTGATTCAGCTCAGTGCAGAAACTGCTTAACTGACAAGTGACAAAATGAGGTTCCTTTTCCTTTAGCTTTTAGAGGTTTTTAATTACATTGGCATTTCACAAAGGTGTGATTAGTTGCTGAGAATATGATCTATTAGGTGGAAGCTCAGATAAAATCTTATTTTGTTGAGTTTCTTCAAATGTATCAGGCACTTCCAGGAATTCCCATTTTTTCATATGAGAACCAAATTAGTCTATCATTAAGAATAATAATAAAGATAAAGGAAAAGGAAAGGAAGAAGGAAAGCCTGCATTCTACAATAATAAGACCACATGAGGCTATAATGGCATGGTTTCAGAACCAGTGGAAGGTAGTGCTAAATAAACCCTCCTATTTTATCCCTAGGTTCACATACAAAGATGAAACACAAGACCCCATAGAGATGAAGAGTTGCATGGTCAATTCTTATATGTAGTTCAAATAACCTGCTTGTTTCATGTTTCAAGTATATTTTCAATGATAAGTAAACTTCCTTAGGGTGCCTTTCATCTCCTCCAGGGTGAGTGTGTGTATGTCTATGGTATAAAATAGGTCACTAGCTGAGCTTGGTGGCTCATGCCTGTAAACCCAGTACCTTGAAAGGTTGAGGGAGGTAGATCACTTGAGCCCAGGAGTTTGAAACCAGACTGGTCAACATGGAAGAAACCCATTTCCACAAAGAAAAAAATACAAAAATGAGCTGGACACAGTTGCACATGCCTGTAGTCCCAGCTAATCAGGAGGCTGAGGCAGGAGGATCACTTGAGCAAGGGAGGTCAAGGCTGGAGTGAGCCATGATCACACCACTGCACTCCAGCCTTGATGATAGAGTGAGACCCTGCCTCAAAAATAAATAAATAAATAAATAAAATAATGTAGGTCACCAATAATGGGTCAAGACTAGCAGTTTGAAAATATGAGACTATTGGCATTTTAATTGTTAATCTAAGCTGATCTGCACTGAAGGAAATAAAAGTATCCAAACAGAGACATTTATTATATTTTAGCCCACGGTTGTGCCTTCCAGTGTTCTCAACATGAGGATTTTCAACACTGGCACTCATTTCTTCCACAGAAATGAAAAAGAAGAGAGATGCCAGTCATGCATTCTAGACACCAGTGACTGAGAGGTGCAGGGGAGAGGTGGGAGGTAAATGCTCTTTGTCGCACGCTTTCTGATTTACACCAAAAAGGAAGGGTGTGTTTGAAAGCATAGGTGCTGCTGGAAACGGGTCGGCTGGAGACAGGCTCTAGGGTTTCCTTTGACTTTCGGAACCCCCGCTCTGTGCTGTCACCCTGCGTTCTATGTAATGCTTCTCTACTTGTGACATGCACATTTCCTCTGTCTGGTTGAGCAACAGAGATGTCTGTGGCTCATTCCAAAGAAGTTGCAAAAAAAGCGAATCTAAACTATTTCTCTGATATACCTACTCCAAAGTGTTTCTACACCTTCAATTCTGGAATTATGGTTTTGGGTCAAATGGAGTTGATAAGTAAAATTAAGAGCCCGTTTCTTGAACAGATTAAGACAAAACTGAAAACAAACTATATGCCCCACTTTCCCAGTCCCATTCCTACTCCTCACCCCTCAATTACTCCACCCCAGTCCCTCTGGCCTCCAATGCACCACACACCCTTCCGCCTCAGATCCCGTGCACCTGCTATTCCTTGGCATGAAATGCTCTTCCCCCAAGGGCAACTTCTGTTTGCTCAAATGTCTTTCTTTTTTGCTTTGTTTTGTTTTGGTTTTTAGGCAGTACAGTCTGGCTCTGTCACCTAGGCTGGAGTACAGTAGCACTCCACCTCCTGGGTTCAAGTGATTCTCCTGCCTCAGCCTCCTGAGTAGATGGGATTACAGGCATGTGCCACCATGCCCAATTAATCTGTGTATTTTTAATAGAGATAAGAGTTTCATCACATTGGCCAGGCTGGTCTCAAACTCCCAGCCTCAAGTGATCCACCAGCCTCAGCCTCCCAAAGTGCTGGGATTACACCTGTGAGCCAAAGCTTCTGGCCTTTAAATGTGTCTTTCTCAGAAAATTTTAGCTCCAAGGTTTAAAATTGCAGCCCTATCCCCAATACACTACTTCTCCTTCATCTCTGCATTTTTTCAGTAGCAATTATCAACCTCTAAAATACTATATAATTTGACTTACTTATTTTTCTTGTTTATTGTCTGTCTCCATGCCCCTGCTCCCAGTAGAAATAGAAGCATCACGAGGGCAGGGATTTCCACCTGTATTTTTACTGCTCTATCCCCAGAACCTCAGAAAGCGCCTGCTTTAAAATAAATGATTGTTGGATGAACAAATAGATAAGGATGGGGAAGCCCAGTTTGCTCTAAAATTGCCATCCATCTGGTATTGTCCCTTCTTTCTAAGTCAACTAAGAAGCTACATCTTCCATGAGAAAATGGCAATTAAAGGTGGGAGGAGTTAAAATGCCAAGTAAATCTTTTGGGCCACCAGAGGAATGTGTGGATGACGGTGAGGGCACAGAGGGTGTTATGGCCTGAACGTGTATAGCCTCCCCAAATTCACATGTTGGAGCCTTAACCCCTCATGTGGCTATATTTGGAACTAAGACCTTTAAGGAAAATATTAAAGGTAAAAACGTTAATAAGAGTGGGGCCCTGATCCAATGGTGTCCTTATAGGAAGAGATGGCAGAGCTCGCTCTCTCTCTTTCTGTGCACACTCAGAGAAAACCCTCGTGAGGGTGCAGGTAGAGGGCAGCCATCTGCAAGCCAGAAAGAGAGCCCTCATCAGGAACCAAAATTGGCCAGAATCTTGAAATGCCCCCGGCTCCAGAACTGTGAGAAAGCAAATGTCAGTTGTTTAAGCCACCCAGTCTAGAGCATTTTGTTACAGCAGCCTGAGCAGATGAATGCAGAAGGCCAGGAAAGAGTCCTGAACTCAGGCATAGAGGTATCAAGATAAACTTTGCCCTCTTGAACGTTTGGTTCAGGCTCTGAGAGCAGCAACCACCTTTATCCCCTGAAGATCCTATCCAGCCACCTGTCACATGGTCACATAGGCCACAAATGCCAGTACAACATGTAGATGAGAAGAAACTACCCATAAATGGAAACACTGGTCACATGATAACACTTCCACAGATATTGATGTAGATATACATAATATGTGTTTCTCAGAATACTGTACAGATGAGGTGTTATTTATAGATCATCTGGTATAGGTAGTACTAGAATTTTCCTCAATAAATCTTTGCTTTCAACAGTAAATTCAGCCTGAGAAGCTAGCAATTCGGGTGCCACAAATTTAGATTCTCCACAGAGGGCCAGTTCTAAAACCTGGGAGAAGAGGACGATCAGAAAGAAAGGCCACAGTATCAACCACATGTGAGGTTCTAATCTGCCCTGCCATTGTCACATGGCTCTGGAGGACCATATCTCATGAACCTAAATGTTAAGAATCAATGGCTTACAGCTGCAGAAAACCTCTTATGAGTTCTGCCCTGCATGCTCACCACTTCCATGCCGTCTTCCAGGCTCAGAGATGAAAGGTTCACTTCCAAGCATGGCAAAGGAGAAAGAACAGCATTGGCAGAAAACTTGTATCCTGTTACAAAAAGCTCCCAGGGACTGTGTCATGATGAGCCCTGCGTTAAATATACAGACCTCTGGATGAAGCTGACACCAGGCGGGAGAGATATGAGGGATGAGGCTGGCAGATGAATGGAGACTCTGACCTGACCTGCACCTGACTCCTTTAATCAGAAGCAAAAGAAATTATCTGAATTGTTTCCTCATCCACCTGCTGATGGAGGAGACCACCAGGACTGCTAAATAACTACATCTGCAGGGCCATTTCCCAAAAATAAGCTCAAGTCCTTGAGGGTAGGATTGCCATGATGCTGGCTTGGGCCAGATACGGAGACATTTTGATCTAGAACCATCTTTTTCTTTTTTCTTTCTTTCTTTTTATTGAGACAGAGTTTTGCTCTTATTGCCCAGGCTAGAAGGCAATGGTACGATCTCAGCTCACAGCAACCTCTGCCTCCTAGGTTCAAGCGATTCTCCTGCCTCAGCCTCCTGAATAGCTGGGATTACAGCCATGAGTCACCATGCCTGGCTAATTTTGTGTTTTTAGTAGAGATGGGGTTTCTTCATGTCGGTCTCAAACCCCTAACCTCCAGTGATCTGCCAACCTTGGCCTCCTAAAATGCTAGGATTACAAGTGTGAGCCACCAAGCCCAGCCATAGAACTATCTTTATTCAAAAGTTTCAGGGCTCAGGCTGTCTCAGCTGTCTCGCCTATCCCTCCCTAAAACTGGGGCAGTCAGGGCCTCACTCCCTTTGGATTAGTAAAAACACATCATCTATTTTAAGTGCTGACTGTCATCTGAAAGTCACAGGATTCTGTGAAGAAGGAAGAAGCAAGGGATACATATATTTATAGTGGAACCTTCTCTATGTTCACATAAATAAACTTGTGTATTTGTACATGTTTATGGGAGCACAGAGAATGATGTGGAAGGATTTACTTCAAGCAGCAAATGTTGGTTACCTGAAGGAACAGAACTGAGGAAACGAACGGGGAGATGTTGCATTTTTTCAATACTTCTTTAAGGGTTAGCGGTCTTTATCTGGCATTTCTATGCCATGACTCCTAAATCAATCTCCTCAACTAGAATGTTTCTCCAGAACTTTCAATGCAACATCAGAACCACAGCTGCCCTGCCCAAATGCTTCCTGTTTCTTTGAAGAGTGCCATACTGTTCCTAGTCTCAGAAGCCCAGTCTTTAACTCAGATTTCTCCTTTCCTGCCCAGCCCCACCTTTAGCCGCTCTGCCTGCTGGCCTTCCTATCCAATCAGCCTAGCTCAGGTTCTAACTGCATGACTTCTGCCTAGATTGCTGCAGGATCATCCCTGAAACCATGCCACCCGACACTCCAGTTTCCCCACTTCCTATGGCTCTTCCGATGCCTTTAAAATAAAGCTTTGATCCTTTCAACCACTCACCTGTTTTCAAATCCTTAAATCTCCACATGGCCTGCTGAATAAACTCCACTCCACTCTCACCCTGGTATTTAAGGCCCTAACTGTATAGACTTCAACTGCATCTCTACTGCTCCCTTGCACCCATCTGCACACCAGCCAGCTTCAAGCTCTCCCTTAGGAAGATAAGCACAATAACTTTTTACCAGCAGGCCTTTGCTCATTCTTGAAATACTCATCTCCGCCCTATCACTGCCTATGGAAATTCTATCCATCCTTCAAAGTTCAGGTTAAATGCCATTGTTTGCTAACTAAACGTGCTTTATCCCTCCTCCAAGTGACCATAGCACTCATTAGGTCTTCTTGGGTTCTTATGTTACTCTATGCTGCTATAGTCATTTCTGAACATCTCTTGTCCACTCTTCTACATCAAAACTTTACTGGAAGAGACTAACCTAATCTTCTATAGATCCCTTGATTACCTAATAGTGTTTACATACCTAGCAGTACTTACTATACATGGTAGATACTATACTAACATTTGTGATCTAGATGGGGGTTGACCCCTATCTGCAGATAAATTAAAAAAAAAAAAAGGAACTAACACTTATTGAGTAACCATTGTATTCCAGGAAATGAACTACGTATTTTATGTGTTTATTTCATTTTAACATAAATGTAAACCTTATGTAGCTATAAACAAAAAAAATCTGAATATGCCAGATTATATTATACTAAAAACTCCTATAAAACAACCTCATCAGCTAACATGTCTGCACATCTACTTATTATGATAAGCAATGTTTAAAAATAATCATCAGGCAGTGAAAAATTATATAGTGCATATTTTCAAAGAACAATTGATTTGATGTCTATGGTCTCTTAACAATTATATAATGCTATGACATATGCAAGGTAGTTTACGGTTGGGTATATTTTGCAAAATTGTATACCATATCATTAAATTAATACTATTGACCATATTATTTAATTGACTTGACTATTCCATGTTCTGATTGTACTGGTTACTAGCATACACATAACTTCTTATTACTCTAACACTGTGATACTGAGAAAACGATATTTACTTACAGAGGAATACTTACAAGTCTAAACATACAAGGAAAATAGCACCAGAACCAAGTAGCTCTTACATTAAAACAGTTTTGGGGCTATTCTAAATTTTTCTTTATTCTATAAAAAGAAAATAAACTGTTTTCAGCTGAAAATTCCCAGATAGCACTGATTTAAATAAGTATAACGTTCCCTTACAGTGCCATATAGCCCCCTTCCAAAATTTAATATTTAAACTTTTTTGTTTATTTTTTCCCAGTTGTACACAGTACCCTGAAATAACAAAAGTTACTTTCATGTTTTGGAAATAAATTAAATTTGGAAAAAATTGTCTTAAATAAAGATATAAAACTTACCCACAAAGAAGTCAGAGATGGCCAAGTTAAGAAAAAAGTAACTACTTCGATGTCTAAGGTTTTTGTCCACCACAAAAGCTAAAATGACCACAGCATTTCCTAGCATTATAGCAAAAGCTAGTAAGGACATAAAAAATGCTAAAGTAATATGAGCACTTAGTGAGGAGTTACTTGTGCTATTAGTATCTGACATTACATCAAATGATGAAGACGATCAAATTAGCAAATTAATCCAGCCAGACAATTCTGACAAGTATGTTTTCGAATCAGATACCTAAAATGTATAGTCTTCTACTCAAAACAACACTGTTTTAATCTAATGCTGATGTCTAAATACTTCCTGATTCTTGATAAAGCAAACTTGTGGTAACAGTTTCCCTTTAACTGATACTGAAAAAGTACTTAGAAAAAACGGTGAAATGTTTTACCTTAAACATCTTACTGTGATTCATTCATCTCCCATTATTAAAATAAAATTATTAAATATCTATAAAATATAATAGATACATTGTATAGGTAATAAATTGGACTCACGTGAGGTTCATTTTTGTTGTTTTTGTTGTTTTCTGGAGAAAGAGTCTTGCTCTGTTGCCCAGGCTGGAGTGCAGTGGCATTTGTTGGTTCATCGCAACCTCTGTCTCCCAGGTTCAGACAATTCTCCTGCCTCAGCCTCCTGAGTAGCTGGGATTAAAGACACACATCACCACACCTAGCTAATTTTTGTGTTTCTAATAGAGATGGGGTTTTACCATGTTCACCAGGCTGGTCTTGAAATCCTGACCTAAAGTGATCCACCAACCTCGGCCTCGCAAAGTGCTGGGATTACAGGCATGAGCCACAGCACCCAGCCATTTTTAAAACTCATGTAGATTCAGTTAAATATTCTCATCTGGACACCATGGAGTAACAGGGGCTGAACTTCATTGTCCCATCTGAAATAGCCAAAAAATTAGACGATGGTTTTCAAGGCACTTGTCATTAACAACGAAGAACAGTGATCCCTGAGAAAAGGGATGAGGCCTGCAGTTGGCCCAGCCTACTGTCATGAGAGTTCCCAGGGCATGGGCAGAGAGGGAAAATCCAGGCAGGGGGCCCAGGAGACTCCTGGGATGAGAAAATGGAGTTGAGAGTACAGGAGTACCAGAGAGGAATCTGAACTGCAGAGCTGCACTGAGATAGAACTCCAGAAATCTGCAGAGGACCCCCCTCAAATTTTCACCAGAGTACTGATTAGCACAGTGTGGAGGAAATGCTTTCAAGCAAAAAAAGGAAACGCTCAAAAAGATTAGAGGGAATAGTACCCAATGCTCACAGAGGGTTGGTTGTAGTGCCTGATCCCATTAGCCAAATGGAAAAAACTCATAATTCACAGGACATTGCGCAGTATGCTCAGAACTGTCTTGCCTCAGCAGTCAGGAATAATTAACCCTATGCTAAATATTTTTGGGTTATTCCTAGCAAATCTTAAAAGTAAAAACTGAAAGGATCAAACTGTTTCCAAGTAGCTTAATTGAAACCCTGAACACAGTTCAAGAATATATATATAACATAAATATCTCCAGTACTCAAAAATATAAAACTTACAATGTCTTAAATCCAATTAAAAATTATCTGACATGCCAAGAAGCAGGAAAATGTGACCCATAATGAGGAGAAAAAAAATCAATCAATGGAAATCAACTCAGAAATGACACAGGTATTAGAATTAACAGACAAAGACATTAAAATTGTCAGCTGGAATATGGAAAAAGGAAAATGTAATATAGCTGTATTCCATATTTTCAAAAAGATATGTAAAGATATAGAAGATTTTTTAATCAAACAACAAGAAGTAAAAACTAGAATGTCTGGACTAAACCAACATTGGAAAGGATTGATGGCAGATCAGAGATTGCATAAGATAAGATTAGTGAACTTGAACACATAACAATATAATCCATCCACAATGAAACACAAAGATAAAAGAGATTTTTTTTGTTTTTAATTAACAGGGCATCACTAAGCTACTGGACAACTTCAAGTGACCTCATATGTGTCTAACAGGAGTCCCAGAAGGAAAGGAGAAAGGAAGGGACAGAAAAAAAAAAAACAATTTAAAGAATCAATGGTTAAAACCTTTCAAAATGTGATGAGAACTATAAACCAAGAAGCTCAATGAACCCCAAACACAAGAAACAGAAAGAAAACTACACAAGACATTTCAAATAAAATTGCTCAAAACCAGTGTGAAAAAGAAAAGCTTAAGAAAAGCAGGGGCTGGAGGGGACATATAACATACAAAATAAGAAAGATATTTTATATTTATAACATACAAAAAAAGAAAGGGTGTCAACAGGTTTTTCATCAGAAGCAAGAGAAGCAGAAAAACAGTGACTGCAATATCTTTCAAGTGCTGAAAGGGAAAAAAAACTGTCAACCTAGAATTCTATATTTAGTAAAAAAAAAAAACTTTTAGAAACAAAGACAAAATAAAGGATTTTAAGATATATGAGAGCTGAAATAATTCACCACCAGCAAACTTGCACTTTAAGAAATGTTAAAGGAAGTTCTTCAGGCAGAAGGAAAATGATGCCAAATGCAAAAATGACTCTGCACAAAGGAAGGAAAAGCAACAGAAATGGAGATTTATTTTCTTGCTGACCCTCTTAATAGAACATAAGTTAATGGCAGGTTGCACTTTGTTTCATTTTGCTACTTTTTTAAGTATGATACACATACAAAAAAGTGTACAAATCATAAATTGATAATTGATTAATTTGTACAAGCTGAACATAACCATGTAACCACCGCCCATATCAAGAAGCACCTCAATATTTCCCTTTTCCAGTTACTCGGCCCTCATGGGTAAGCACTATCTGGGCATCTAAAAACATAAATTAATTTTGTACACTTTAATTTTATAGATGGAATTGTAAATTCAAAAATTACATAAAATACTTCTTCATATATATTCATTCTGTGTGATCCATATTTGGTTTAATAAATTATTTTAAAATCTTTACATTATGCTCTATCACAATTTATTAATGTCATTTGCTTGTAAATTGATTAAAATGAAGATAAAAGTAATTAATTTCTGTATTAGTCTGTTTTTACACTGCAATAAAGACATAATTTATAAAGAAAAGAGGTTTAATTGACTCACAGTTCTGCATGGCTGGAGAGGCCTCAGGAAATTCACAGTCATGGTGGAAGGGGAAGAAGGCACGTCTTACATGGCAGCAGGCAAGAGATAGCATGTGAGTGCACAGCATGGGGAATTGCCCCCATAATCCAATTATTTCCCTCCCTCAATACATGTGGATTTCAATTCAAGATGAGATTTGGGTGGGGACATAGCCAAACCATATCAATTACATTTTCCCTTCCTTAATAATTTCACTGAAGAAAAACAGACTATTCTTTCTCAGGTGCCAATCATAACCTGAGCCAGAAGCTGCTTTACTGGATAATTCCAACTGATATGTATTTATTAGATATCCACTTCAAAAACAGGAACAGGACCAGATTTCTTTTAAAAGCAAATACCTGAGTTCAGAACCTACATCTTTTTTCAGTTTAAAATGCCAGAAAGACGCAATTTCCAACAGGAGAAAGACTCTGAGGAAGCAAGAGGCAAACTGATACTCCCCCAACCCATCCCGTTCCCCCACCTCAGACTTGAGAGAACTTAGAATTTTGGAAAACTTTTACCTTTTTTTTTTTTTGAGACACAGTTTCACTCCATCACCCAAGCTGGAGTGCAGTGGCACTATCTTCGCTTACTGAAACCTCTGCCTCCTGAGTTCAAGCAATTCTCCTGCCTTGGCCTCCTGAGTCACTGGAATTACAGGTGCATGTCACCACACCCAGCTAATTTTTGTATTTTTTGGTAGAGACAGGGTTTCACCATGTTAACCAGGGTGGTCTCAAACTCCTGGCCTCAATTGATCTGCCTGCCTTGGCCTCCCAAAGTGCTGTGCTGGGATTACAGGTGTGAGCCACCATGTCCAGCCAATTTCTACCTTTTTAACTGATCTAAACTGAAGATCAGTTAGATCTTAGTAAAGTGAACTGACAGCACTCAGTTCCCCACTCACATAGGAAATGACATGCAAAATAACATTGTATTCAATGGACTTACCTTTATCGCTTTCAAAGTCATGGGCTAATAGGAAATTGAAATGGGTAACTAAAATACCTGTTTAAGAAGACGGCCGTAACAAAGAATCAAAGGGCTAGTCTGCCAGCCTGCAGCATTATGTTTTTTGTTTGTTTTGTTTTTTTGACTCCAGGAGCATTGGGATAGCATTATGTTTTGCAACTGAAGGTGAAGGGAACCAAAAGTGAAGTTCCATTAGATAAATGATTACATCAGTTGGTTGCCTTAGGGAGAAAGAGATAAAGAATGAAACAAGTATTTGCATACATGTCTTCCCTACTTCACCTCTATTTTCCTTTTCAACAATGGATCTGGTAGTCCTTGCAATCAGGGCTACCATTAAGAATACCCAAATCTTATAAAATTCTAAAATAAGATGATAGATAGATAGATAGATAGATAGATAGATAGATAGATAGATAAATTTGAATCTAAATGCAAAAATTCTAAAGCAATTGATGGCATGGATTATCTGTTCCCTGCACTTTGCCAAGGTGGGGCTTACCATCTAAATGTTTTGTTGCTTCATGGACGGATAGTACCCTTTCTTCGTATTTATCCAATATGATCTCCTACTATTGGGAATGACCCCAAAAGGAAACGCTAGAATATCTCATCTTACTACCAAAAATATAGGATAGTTCAGTGACTCAACCAGTGGGACCTACTTTAGGGGAAAAGGTTTGGATTTAAATTAATGATAAATGGGAGAAAGGTGAAATTGTTGCTGAGGGGAGGGTAGTTAATAAATTAATGTTATAAAAGGGAAATTTTAATATAATTTTGGTGCCTTGAGGGAATCTCAGAGCAATACAATAATACTCTCTTTTACCTTTAACTCAGTGCCCTTGCAGTAAAGGATTCAGTTTTCTAAAATCCCTTTCTGAAGAATCAAGAACTAAGCAGGACAGTAGCCAACTCAATGAATGTAACATACACTTCTGAGAGTGGTCTTCATCCTCAAAATGGATGAACAGATAGCAGCTCGGACTGTAACTATTCAGAAAAATACAAATATGGCTATATCTTGGTTTCCATTTCTCACAGGATAGAGCTATGATTGAAAACCTGAACTGGGAAGCAAACTATGGAATACATATCCAGTTGAATCTGGAAAACACCGATGAACACTAGTCTAAATGAACACTGTGCAACCATTGATTATGATAATGAAACTTTAAAGAATGTACTGGGATATGATGGAAGACATTCATCTTTGGCATGTCACATCTGTCAAAACATTATGTACAAAAGTAGTTCTTGTTCCTGTTATTGGAGGTGGAAAGACATAAAGAGGTGGAGGAACAATTGAGATACTTGGATCACTGAGAATGGAAAATAATTAAATCTAATTTGCAGGCTCAAGTACTGAGCATAAAAAATCAGGAATTCTATGTGAATGGGTATTGGAAGCATTATGGTATACTGGAATCAAAGTCCATTTAGAAGCCAGGCACAGTGGCTCACACCCATAATCCCAGCACTGTGGGAAGCTGAGGTGGGTGGGATCACTTGAGGTCAGGAGTTCAAGGTCAGCCTGGCCAACATAGTAAAAGCCCATCTCTACTGAAAATATAAAAATTAGCCAGGCTTGGTGGCACATGCCTGTAATCTTAGCTATTGGGTGGCTGAGGCATGAAAATCACTTGAACCCGGGAGGCAGAGATCGCAGTGAGCCAAGATCATGCCATTGCATTCCAGCCTGGGCAACAGACTAAGACTCCATCTCAAAAACAAAAAATTCATTTAGCAGTGAGTACTACTCACATGGCTGTAGTTTGAGAGAGTCAACATTGTAGGATCCAAGTTTATTTCCTAATTATAAGAAAGAAGTTAGTACTCAACATCAATAGTGGGTCTAGTGGATCCAACTTCACTGGCCCACTTAAGGGAACCTTCTGAGAATTCAGAGCTAGGTTGAGAGGAATTGGTGAAGAGGAATTCCTTTTCAATGAGGAAAGATATTTTGAAGAGGGGAAAAAAAGACTTCTGGTATGAATGAAGAAACTGCAAGACATCTTCCTACAGGAGGAATGACAAGGATGGCAACTGAAATGACAACACAGCATTGATGGAACAGTTTTGCATTAGAGTACACACTAAGACCACATGCCCAGACCAAGTGATGGGAGTGGATTTGCATGTCACACAGCTGGATTACAAAATATCTTCATTCAAATGGAGTGTGAGCTATCTCAGGCACAGTGGCCTGGGATTCTCACAGCAGAAGCACAGGATACACACTTAGGGGAGGCTGATGTTTCCCAGCCTGTAGAAATTTGTAATTGAAGAATACAACATACTGAGGTGCTCTTTAACAACTTTAGTGCCACAGGTGAGTACTATTATTTTTCTGTAGTGTAACTTGTGGGTATTACACACATTTTAAATAGGACTAGATGACTTCCAATGAGGATTAAATAGGCCCTGCTGGGGGACGTGTCTCCTCCCAGGAAAATGCTATCCATCAAACCATATGCCCAGAGAAAGGAATTTACAAAAGGTTTGGAATCCTAAAATAATAGAGACATGGCCTCTAACCTCCACTCCCATGATAAAAGGCATATTTTGTTGGGAGGAACAAAATAATACGTCATTATGTCTGATTTATATTATACCATGTATTAGAGTACTACAATACAGAAATCACAGGTAAATTTAATATTATAGAGGCCAATAAAACTTATAATAATACTGAGGTGGTTGATCAAATGTATTTTGAGATTGAATTAAAACTGCCTCACAACACTATTGCTATGGAATAAAATTGGCCTGAAGAAGATTTAGACTTGATGAATTATTTTTGCCACTCTTCACTCATAGATGCATACCTGAGAGAGCAGAGAGTTGTAAATCAGAGAGGAAATAGAATTAAAAAGGTAGTCCAAAATATGAGCAAGTTTGTTCCATTTTGTGCTAGTACTATTGAACTGTTCAGTTGTCTAAATCCATACCAACCCCTTACTACATTAGGTGCATTTTGATTGTCTATGTGATTTGATTATATGATGCTGTAATGCAAGTAATTGCTCTCAAATGAAGAGTTATCATTTGGTCTTAAAAATGCCTTGATGATTGGTGGTGGAGGCAGTGAACTATGCTGTGAAGGCTCATTCCAGAAGGCTGAGTTGTTTTGCTAAAGTACCTGCAATGCACTGACCCCTATCAAGACATGAAATGTACTGACTAACCACAATGCTTTGTAACATGGGTCTGAGGAGTTTCAGAGCAGTTTGTTCCAGCTTTTAGCATTGCTGATTGATACGAGTGAGATTGATGATTTGCACCTGGTCTTCATGAGCCCCAAGAGGGCTCTGCCACTGGGGCTGATGACAGAAAGAATATCCTTATGTGACCAGCAAGATATAAGAAACCTCAACTGAGGCTCCATCTTATGCTCCCTGGATTCACGGTGTTTCATGCACATGTCAGTGGTTCCCAGTCCAACAGAGGACATACATATGTGTGGCCCTTACATGGAGAGGATACTGGAGGTCAGGCCTCGCTTCTTCAGACCCCTTGTAGTAAAGCAGCCTTTCTCTCAGACAAATTTCCTAACTTTAATGCTGGTGCTAATTTAGATCTTTTTCCTGCAATAAACCAAACTATTGTCATTTTGGTTCCTGCAAGTCCTCTTCAGCAATCAAACCCTGACTGTCACCATTAATGCAGTTATTTTAGGAAAAAAGCAGCTGCAGCCATAATTTCTCACGTGTATCTCCTCTGCCCCACTCCCACTGTCTCTCCTGGGACTGGAGCAGCAAGCACAGTGGAAACTGCAAGATGGGAGAAGATACTAGGACTTGATTTCTTCCACAGATGGGTGAAAAATCCCAGGAAATGGAGGGGCAGGGGACTCAAGTAAGAAAGGGAGAGGTCAAAGAAAGAAGACTTCAAAGAACAGGCAGAAGAAAAACAGAAAATGAAGGCTGAGAGAGTATGCATTTGGGCCACCTCTGGAAGCTTACACAGCAAAAGAGTACATTCCTGGGGTAGAACAAGATGGCAGAGTCATAAGACCAATAGCATAAGACCAATGGCTTATGACCAAAGTCATAAGACCATAATATCAAATCCACTCTCCACCCCACTGGGCCTAGACTCTGTATATGAAGGTTTACAGGAAGAACTGCCTAAACCTGCATCCAGAATTAGTTCGCATTCAGAAGCAACAACGGAGAAGAGGAGCCCAGGGAAGCAAGGAGTAGCAGTCAAGTTAGCAGGTTTCTTAATTTGTGCTGTCCCAAAGCAGATCAGACAAGGATTCAAATGCAAGTAGTTTATCAAGCAGTAATTCCTTGAAACCCTGGGAGAGTGGAGAAAGGAAGATAGTCAATAAGGGTACACTGTCAAGCAAGTTACCACTTTGGTTAACTGAAAAAAATCCCACTGGGACACTCTGGAAGCCAATATAGAACACACCCTTCAGAGTTACTTCCATAACCACGAAGGAGCTGTAAGTTACCAGTTGAAGACTCCTGGGGTTTAGGAGTGGCATTATTTCCCTGGTATTTCAAACCTGAGGTGTACATGCAGAGAAGACCTGGACCACCAAAGAAAGACTCAGGCAAAGAAATGCTGATGCTGGCAGTTTGGACATCAGCAGGTATAAGTTACAGCAATAAGGCTTAAGGAGATAATGGGATGGACAGCAATGTGAATTACAATAGGGAAGGGCTTTTCTACAACAAAGAGTAATGACAACCATCTTCCCAACTTTACCTTTCTTAGATGGTTGCTGGAGACTCAATCTGTAGACCGGGGAGGACTCTGGTTCATGAGTTACATTTGAAGGGTTCCACATGGGATCTTTGAAATTGGGTGCTATGTCTAGCTGTGTCATACTTTAGATTCATGTCCTAGAACTGAGCTATCTGAATAGGTACATGCCACCCCCTACCCAGTGCTACCATGGACACAAATCGATTAGCATAAAGACACCAAGGAATAAAATTGGACTAACTCAAGGTATAAGGATGCTCAGAACATCTTCACAGAGTAAGTGCAATGTGACAGAGATCACTGTGCTCTCAGTGATAGAGCTGATGAAGTGGTGAGCCAGCTGAGTGGATATGCCAAAGGGAAGGGCAAACTTTGTTGAGAAAGCTTATGCAGGATTGCTTCCACTTGCAACAGAGACCAAATGGCCTGCAAAGCCTAATATATTTACTATCTGACCCTTTTCCACAACAAGCCTGCCAACTCCTGGGTTAAACACTTGGTAATGTTCTAAAGGCTAAGGGAACTAAGAATCATGAAAGCCCAGACACTACGGCTAGTTGCTCCTTTAGAAATGCAAGTGAAGCCTCGGGTCCTGCTCACATGCCCACAAGTATGTTCTAGCTTTTGCTACCAATGTGTGAAAGGAGATATTTAATGGCAAAAGCAAGCTTCTATAAAACCACTCCCTGGTGCTGAAGAAAAGGTGAAATGGGTTTGGGGTCATATATAAGAGCCATATCTTAGTAATTAATTGTCCAGTCAGTCTACAATCGGTATCATATACATGTTTGCATGCAAAATCTGCGGCCTACTCATACACAGGTTAAGGTAGATTAGAGTGAACCTCTCTAGCAGAGGTTGTTGGGGGTAAGAGACAGGTTACCCACATCCTTAGGTATGGCAAGAATATTACTGGGACATCTCACAGTGTCAATGCAGCATTATAGGTAATGAGTGTCTGGGCCTTAGTCAGGCTTCCACTACTTCATTCCAGTACAAAGGAGCTCAAGAGGGGGCCAGAAAGACTGACTGGGCTGCCTTACTATTACTGGGGGACCCCAAGACTACCTCAGATTCAATGATTTGCTAGGACTCACACAACTCAGAAAAGCCATTATATTAACAGTTATGGTTTATTACAGCAAAAGGTTACAGCTTAAAATCAGTAAGGAAAAAGGTGCATATGGCAGAGTCAAGGAGAAACAAGGTACAAGCTTCCAGTTTTCCTTTTCTAGTGAGGTCATATGCACAGTCCTTAATTCTCCATGTGGTAACATACCTGAAGTATTGCCAATCAGGAAAGCTCACCTTAACCTTAGTGTTCAGGGTTTTTATTGGAGGTTGGTATTATAGGTATGCAGTGCCCACATGGGTAACCTTCAGTTACCAGCCCCTCCAGAGGTCAAACTGCAATCACAAAGCCAAGGCCCCCACTATGAATCACGTTGTTAGCAAAGGTCCCATGCTAACATTTGTAACAGGCAAGATATACCATGAGCTTAGAGGTTATCTCCAACGTGCTGGATAAGGGCCAAAACTTTCTTTGAAATGTGCAACATTTGGACAACCCAGGCCTGCTCACTCATTTCTTTACTAGTAACACATTTACCTTTGATGATTCTCCAAAACTGGATGAATGATGAAGAGATAAAGAGATAGCTCCAGGAAAGAAGCTGCCAAGGAACTAGAGAGAGAGCAGACTGAGGAGTGCTCCCAGCCCTGGAAATGTACGGGCTGGGCCTTCTGTACATCACAGTGGGCTCCTTCCTATGTATGGGTGATCATTGTTTTCAGCTGTTTTGTTCTCTACATGGTCTTCCAAAAGCTGTCTACCAGGTTGAGAGTCATGAGGCAGTTGTAAAACCTGATGTCATTACACAACAAAAAAGTGTTAGTAGTTGCTCCTTTAGAAACGCAAAAAGGATTAAATACACACAACTGAAAATCACTCAGAAAAACTAAGGCCACTTAAAGAAGAAAAGGGAGACAAAAGATCAAAATGCAAAAAAGAATGAAGGGAAAATTTATAAAGAAAATAAAAAATAATTGCAATAGAAAATGAAACATTTCTCAGAAAGAAAACAGGCTGGGCTGGGCATAGTGGCTCACAACTGAAATCCCAGCACTTTGGGAGGCCAACGTAGGAGCACTGCTTCAGCCTAAGAGTTTGAGATTAGCCTTGGCAACATGATAAACCCCCATCTCTACAAAATACACAAAAATTAGCTAGGCATGGTTGCACATGCCTGTAGTCCTGGCTACTCAGGAGGCTGAAGTCAGAGAACCATTTGAGTCTGAGGAAGCTGAAGTTGCAGTGAGCCATGATCATGCCACTGCAGCCACATGCAGTGCCATGCAGCCACATGCCACATGCAGCCTGGGTGACAGAGCAAGACCTTGTCTTAAAAAAAAGGAAAAACAGAAAAGAACAGCCTGGTCAAACAGCCTGATCCTTCTACTTCCTCTTCATCCCTATACGTAAACCTGCCAAAAAGCTTCTGTATGGTAATTGTTTTAGTCCCTTGTCTGTTGAAGGAGATGGAACATGCTGGCGATCAGTATGCATAGTCCACCATCTGATGAGGGAGGTTAAGGCTCTTGCTATGTTCCCCTTGACACTAGCAAGATGAATCTTTAACTCAAAGTTCAAGCACACTTAAGGGCTTAAAGTTAAAGATTCCGAGCAATACCAATAGATCTTGGACTAAAATAAAATTATTTTAATACATCATTTAATAGTAAATTGCTATTTGGTATATAAAAGCCTCTGTATTAGTCCATTTTCAGGCTGCTAATAAAGATATATCCAAGACTGGGCAATTTACTAAAGAAAAAGGTTTAATTAGACTTACAGTTCCACATGGCTAAGGAAGCCTCACAGTCATGGTGGAAGGCAAAAAGAAGCAAGTTGCGTCTTACATGGATGGCAGCAGGCAAAGAGAGTTTGTGCAAGGGAACTCCTCTTTTTAAAAACATCAGATCTCATGAGACTTATTCACTACCATGAGAACAGTACAGGAAAAAACTTGCCCCCATGATTAAATTACCTCCCACTGGGTCCCTCCCACAGCACATGGGAATTCAAGATGAGATTTGGGTGGGGGCACAGCCAAACCATATCATTCTACCCTTGGCCATTCCCAAATCACATGTCCTCACATTTCAAAACTAATCAAGCCTGCCCAACAGTCCCCCAGAGTCTTAACTCATTTCAGAATTAACTCAAAAGTCCACAGTTCAAAGTCTCATCTGAGACAAGGCAAGTCCCTTCCACCTATAAGCCTGTAAAATCAAAAGCGGGTTACTTACTTCCTACCTACAGTGACGGTGCAGGCATTGGGTAAATACAGCCATTCCAAATGAAAGAAATTGGCCAAAACAAAGTGGCTACAGGCCCCCTGCAAGTCTGAAATCCAGTGGGACCATGAATCTTAAAGCTCTAAAATGATCTCCTTTGACTCCATGTCTCACATCCAGGTCATGCTGATACAAGAGGTGGGTTCCCATGGCCTTAAGAAGCTCTGCTCCTGTGGCTTTGCATGGTACAGCCTCCTTCCTGGCTGCTTTCACAGGCTGGTATTCAGTACCTACAGCTTTTCCAGGTGCATGGTACAAGCTCTAGGTGGATCTACCATTTTGGGGTTTGGAGGACCATGGCCCTCTCCTCAGAGATCCACTAGGCAGTGCCCCAGTAGGGACTCTGTATAGGGGCTCTCACCCCACACTTTTCTTCCTTACTGCCCTAGCAGAGGTTCTCCATGAGGGATCCACCCCTGCAGCAAACTTCTTCCTGGGCATCCAGGCATTTCCATACATCTTCTGAAATCTAGGTGGAGGTTCCCAAACCTCAGTTCTTGACTTCTCTGCACTCACAGGCTCAACCTGACATGGAAGCTGCCAAGGTTTGGGGCTTTCACCCTCTGAAGCCACAGCCCAAGCTCTATGTTAGCCCCTTTCAGTCACAGCTGGAGCAGCTGGGACACAGGGCACCAAGTCCTTAGGCTGCAGACAGCATGGGGACCCTGGGCCCAGCACACAAAACCATCTTTTCCTCCTAGACCCACAGGCCTATGATTGCAGGGGCTGCAATGAAGACCTCTGACATGCCCTTAAGACATTTTCTCCATTATCTTGGAGATTAACATTCATCTCCTCATTTTTTATGCAAATTTCTGCAGCCATCCTGAATTTCTCCTCAGAAAATGGGACTTTCTTTTCTATTGCATTGTCAGGCTGCAAATGTTATGAACTTTAATGCTCTATTTCACTTATCAAACTGAATGTTTTAACAGCACCCAAGTCACCTCTTGAATGCTTTGCTGCTTAGAAATTTCTTCTCCCAGAAATTTCTTTCCCCTAAATCATCTCTCTCAAGTTCAAAGTTCCACAAATCTCTATGGCAGAGGCAAAATGCCACCAGTCTCTTTGCAAAAATGTTAACAAGAGTCACCTTTGCTCCAGCTCCCAACAAGTTCCTCATCTCCATCTGAGACCACCTCAGCCTGGATTTCCACATCATTATCAGCATTTTGTCCACATCATTATCAGCATTTTGGCCAAAACTATTCGATAAGTCTCTAGGGAGTTCCAAATTTTCCCACATTTTCCTGTCTTCTTCTGAGAGCCTTCCAAACTGTTCCAACCTCTGCCTGTTACCCACTTAGAAAGTAGCCTCCACATTTTTAGGTATCTTTTCAGCAATGCCCCACTCTACCGGTACCAGTTTACTGTATTAGTCCATTTTCACACTGCTGATAAAGACATACCTGAGACTGGGCAATTCACTAAAAAAAAGAGGTTTAATTAGACTTACAGTTCCACATGGCTGGGGAAGCCTCACAATCACGGCAAAAGCCAAGGAGGAGCAAGTCATGTCTTACATGGATGGCAGCAGACAAAGAGAATGAGGAAGATGTAAAAGCAGAAACCCCTGATAATACCATCAGATCTTGTGAGACTTATTCCCTATCATGAGCACAGCACAGGAAAGACTTATTCCCATGATTTGATTACCTTCCAGCAGGTTCCTCCCACAACACATGGGAATTCAAAATGAGATTTGGGTGGGGACTCAGCCAAACCGTATCAGCCTATAACTGTTTAATAGTCTTGACTGAAAGGGTTTAATCATGACCTTTTGAACATTAATGTCAATGATTATATAACAGACTATATAAACAGATTATGTTGTGTGGTGAATTCACTCAGGAACAGAACTGATAATAGACAATTGATGGGGTTAAATTATATGTATTTATTTTTACTTACAGAATTTAAGGGCCAGGCATGATGGCTCATGCCTATAATCCCAGCACTTTGGGAGTCCAAGTCAGGAGGACTGCTTGAGCCCAGGTGATCAAGACCAGCCTGAGAAACACAAGGAGACTCCCACTTCTACAAAAAATTTTAAAAATTAGCCAGGCATGGTAGTGCACACCTGTGGTCCCAGCTACTCAGTAGGTGGAGGTAGGAAAATTGTTCACTGCACTCTAGTCTAGGCAATAGAGAGAGACCCTCATTCTCTCTCTCAAAAAAAAGTACCATAAGTATTTTAAAATAATAGTTAGAAATATTGAGTGTGATAGAGAAGGAAGGCAGTGGGGGACGCTGCCACACAAGTTAGAAAAATAGAAAATGATTTGACACTTACGATTAAGATTCAATACATGTAAGTAAATTCAAATAGAGATCTAGAATGCTCTGCAGCTACACCAGGTCTATTTTCACATAATGTAAGAGAGAATGATATCTGACCCAAAATGATTCCTCATTATTCTTTTTCCTGAATGTTATCTACCTGGCAGCTAGCTTTCATAAAGACAATTCCCCACAACCTAAGGCCACAAGGCAAGATCCCTAAGGCTGTCTAGTTGCTTTCTCTTTCCACAGGAAATGACAAAAAGTAGTACAGATTATCACACACAGTACAGAGAACCAATCCCTATTTACTTTCTGGGCTGAGGCACTCAGTGCCCCTTCATAGTCTTTTCTACAATGGTTGCAGTCATAATGTTTACTTTTGTACCTTATCTGACAAGTCAGCCATGTATTTATCAGCTTTTTTTTTTCCTTCCTTCTTCACACCAAGGGCTCTCTAGAGTATCTGGTTTTAGATGTTGAAATTATAAAATTACATAAAACAACTGCTGTGGTGCTTTTGTTACAGCAAAAGCAATCTTGAAAGTTGACTAAGCATAACTATTGGCTATTTTTGAAAAGAACTTTGTAATTGTGGGAAAATGTAAAAAAAAAAAATCCTAGCACCTCTTGTTAGTAAATTATTAACAAGTGATGCAAAGAAGAGTGACGGTGGAGAATGGTAAATGAGTTCCCACTGACTAAGGTTTCCTTAAAAAGATGAGAAACAACTTTCATGCTGTCAGAATAAAAATCAACCCAATTTTAAGTCGTACCTGTTTAATATATGTATATATTTTATAACAAACTTTTTTTTTGAGACAGTCTTACTCTGTCACCCAGGCTGGAATGCAGTGGTATTCCTTGGCTCACTGCAACCTCCAAGAGATTCAGGTCCAAGAGATTCTCATGCCTCAGCCTCCCAAATAGCTGGGATTACAGGTGCCTGCCACCTCACCTGGCTATTTTTTTTCTATTTTTAGTAGAGACAGGGTTTCACCATGTTGGCCAGGCTGGTCTTGAACTCCCAACCTCAAGTGATCTGCCTACTTCAGCCTTCCAAAGTGTTGGGATTACAGGTGTGAGCCACCATGCCCAGCCCCTATAACACACATTTTTTAAAAACTGCAAGTACTATCCTGCACATAAGCCTTCCAGCTGAATAAATGCAGTATGTGTGTATATGTGTATGTGTATATGTGTATACACACAATAATGCATATATACTGTGTGTATACACACACACACACACACACACACACACACACTGCATTTATATATATAAAAGAGTATGTCAATAAGGATTTTGAAACAAACTGTTATAACCTATAATGACCAGGAGTAGTGGCTCATGCCTGTAATTCCCAGAACTTTGGGAGGCCCAGGCATGTGGATAACTTGAGCCCAGGAGTCCCAGACAAGCCTGGGCAACACCTCAAAACCCCACCTCTACAAAAAATACAAACAGTAGCCCCTCAGTAGAATGTGCAACTACAAATACATGTACTTGTCTCTTGTTTTCAAAATATTGAAATGAAACCAGAGTAACTCCCAACACAATATTTTAAAATAAATTCTTCATTGGAATGCGAATGTAATCATTTTTCTCTCTTACGTGTGAAATTGTAAAACTAGACGCTTATTTGGGCTGAATATTTAGATCATTTCAACAAGGAAACTTTTCAGAAATTCATGTTTCAAATATCAGATATATAATTTCTATATGCTTTTCAGTATGTTTTGAAGATTGATTTATAATTTAATTAAAAAGCTATTTTATGGAATGCATACTGCCAATTATTTGGGAACATATGACTCAAGAAGTTTCATATCTATGTTTTATAAAACCATTGTCCAAGATGCTGACAATCAAATAGATCTTTGATTTTTAACGTTTCACATATAATTCAAATACAATAAAATTCACTCTTTTAAAATGTACGATTCATTGGCTTTTAGTATATTTACAAAGTTGTGTGACTGAATTCCAGAACATTTTCATCACCACCTAAAGAAACCCCACATCCATTAGCAGTCACTCCCTTTTCCCTCACCTCTACCTTTCAGGCCCTGGTAACCACAAATCTACTTACTGTCTCTATAGATTTGCCTATTCTGGACCTTTCATATAAATAGAATCATACAACATGTGGTCTTTTGTGACTGGCTTCTTTCACATAGCATGTTTTCAGGGTTCATCCATGTTGTAGCATGAATCAGGACTTCCTTCCTTTTTATTGCTAAATAATATTCCAATGTAGGGATAGGCCACATTTATCATTCATATGTTGATGAACATTGGGTTGTTTTCACTTTCTGGTGATTATAAATAATGTTGCCATAACATTAATGCATAAGTTTTTATGTGGTCATGCTTTCTTCACTATATACTGAAGGGCAGAATTGCTGGGTCAAATGGCAACTGTATGTTTAACTTTTTGAGGATGTGCCAAACGGTTTTCCGAAGCAGCTGCACCATTTTATTCCAATGTAAAAGCCAATGTTACAAGGGTTCCAATTTCTTCACATGCTTGCTAACACTGGTTATTTTCTGTTTATTATTATTATTATAATGCCCATCCTAGTGGGTGTGAATTGGTATCTCATTGTGGTTTTGATTTGGATTTCCCTAATGAATAACTTTTCATGTGTTTGTTGGCTATGAAATAGGCAGACCAAGAAAACCCCTTAAATTAAACCAAGAAAGTTCAACAGATATGAAAGAATATTAGAACAGAGATCTATACCAATGGCTCACCCTGTTATTCAATCTATTGCCAGATTCTAATTTTGCCTCCTAAACATTTTTTAAAATCCATCAACATATTTTCATCTCCATTGCCATTATTCTAGTCTAAACTAGGATAATGTTGCTATACGTGCTTTCAATTCTCTTGACTATATACTGAAGAATAGAATTGCCATATTTTTGCAATAGCCTCTTCTCCACTTTTGTTACTTTTCAATCCATTCTCTACCCAGCAACCAGAGGTAACTTTCTAAAATACAGATCTGATTGCGTCACTCTTCTGCGTCAAATCCTTCTGTTGTTTCACCCTGCTCTTTTCATCAGGATCTACATCACCCTGTATGACTGCCTGCTGCTTCACTTTGCCATTTCATCTGAGATTCTTTCCCTTTTCCCTCCTGTACTCCAACCACAACCACCCTTCATTTCCTTTATGCAAATGTTCTTCATAAATTTAGTGAAAGAAATGAACTGTAAGGTAGGTCCTTCCACCGGTGCAATTCCTCAGATCTTGTATTTCATGTGGGACTTTTTTCCACACTCATTAGCCCCTGACTTTGCATAATTTCCATCAGCTACTCCCACCAGAGCTTTCTTCCTGCTTGCCACATCACTTCACCACCGCTAGAACAAAGCCACTACTACCTTAGACCATTCAGGGTCCCATTCACTTTATTATTATTTTGAGGTAAAATACATGGAAGATTCATCACCTTAATCATTTTTAAGTATAGAGTTCAGGAGTGTTAATACCATCACTACCATTGCTGTACAACCTATCTCCAGAGCTCACTGCTATACCATCAATCTCCAGAACTCTTTTCATCTTGAAAAACTGAAACTCATACCGATTAAATAATTCCCCATTCTATTCTCAACTCAGCTCTGGGCAACAACCATTCTACTTTCTCTATACACAAATTTAACTGCTCTAGATAAGTAGAACTACAGAGCCCTTGTCTTTTTATGATTGACTTATTTCACTTAGAATAATGTCCTTGAGGTTTATTGCATATGTCCACATTTCCCCCCTTTCTATGGCTGAATAACATCTTGTGTATAGATACCACATTTATCTAATAACCTGTCCATGAACACTTGGGTTGCTCCCACCTTTTGGCTATCATAAATAAATGCTGCTAGGCATACAAGTATACAAATATCTCTTCAGGAATGTCTTCAATTCTTTTAGGTATCTGCCCAGAAATGAAGTTGCTGAATCATATGATAATTTTACTTTAAACTTTGTTGAGGACTGTCCGTATTATTTCCCATGGAAGCTGGACGTTTGACATTCCCAGCAGTGTACAAGGATTCCAAGTCCTCCACATCCTTGCCAACACTAGTTATATAGTCATCCTAATGGGTAGAGGTGGTATCTCATTGTGGTTTTGATTTGCATTTCCCTAATAACTAGTGATGTTGAACATCTGTGCGTGTACCTATTGGCTATTTGTACATCTTCTATGCAGAAATGTTTATTTGTTCACAGAAAGGTCCTTTGCCCAATTTTTCACTGGGTAAAGGTTTTCTTGCTGTTGACTTGTAGGAATTCTGTATTTATTCTAGATATCTGATTTACAAATATGGTTTCCCTTCTATAGGTTGCCTTTTCACTCTGTTGAGTCCTTTGATGCATAGAAGTTTTTAATTTTAATGTAATCCAATTTCTGTATTTTTACTTTTCTTGGCCCGTGGTTTTGGTGTCACAGCCAATGGATCCTATTACTTTTTAAAGCATTTTTCTTACTACAGCAAGCCAGAGATAAAAATCAAAAGAGAAGGGGAAAACTTAAATTTTTTTAAAAGTTTCCCAAAAGAGTCAATACTGATGTCTAATTTATCCATACTATGGTCTCAGCTGTCTGGCCTTTCTGTTTTCTTCTCCATGATACAATTTGAACATCTGCTTCAAAATTATATTTTTCTTCTATACATTCCAGTGTTAGCTCTGTCAAATTATTCAATCCTGCCAGCATTCCTTCTTTGACAGTACCTTTCTGTCTTAAATGTAAATTATCCCTTGCTTTCAAGTTGTGCTATTGTATGACTCTACATATGTCTATCTCACTGACAGGAGACAAGATTCCTCTGAGGCTTCTCCTCCACACCCTGACACACATCACACTAGTTGAGAACCATGGCT
Source organism: Callithrix jacchus (assembly GCF_049354715.1). NCBI lineage: Eukaryota > Metazoa > Chordata > Mammalia > Primates > Cebidae > Callithrix > Callithrix jacchus. The sequence goes on along the minus strand of NC_133514.1, from coordinate 67,583,677 downwards.
GAACAGCCAACATTCCTCCTTCGCGGTCCACACCAGGGGTTGGCAAACTACAGCCCAGAGACACAGTTTAGCCCATGAGCTAACAAAGGCTTTCACATTTTTAGGTAATTAAAAAATAAGTCCACAGCATAATATTTTATGACACATGAAAATCATATGAAATTCAAATGTTTCCAAAAAGTTTTATTAGAACATAGCCATGTATATTAAGCTGTTCTTGTGTTACTATAAAGAAACACCTGGCTGGGTGCAATAGCTCACACCTATAATCCCAGCACTTTGAGAGGCCAAGGCGGGCACATCACCTGAGGTCAGGAGATCGAGACCATCCTGGCCAACATGGTGAAACCCCGTCTCTACTAAAAATGTACAATTAGCTCGACATGGTGGCACATGCCTGCAATTCCAGCTACTTGGGAGGCTGAGGCTGCAGTGAGCCAAGACTGCGTCATTGCACTCCAGCCTGGGCAACAAGAGCGAAACTCTGTCTCAAAAAAAGAAAAAAACATCCACAGAATAATAGTTCATGACACATGAAAATCATACGAAATTCAAACGTTTCCAAAAAGTTTTATTAGAACATAGCCATGTGTATTAGGCTATTCTTGTATTACTATAAAGAAACACCTGGCCAGGCATGGTGGCTCACACCTATAAACCCAGCACTTTGGGACCCCAAGGTGGGTGGATCACCTGAGGTCAGGAGTTAGAGAACAGCCTGGCCAACATGGTGAAACCCTGTCTCCAGTAAAAATACAAAAAATTACCCAGGCATGGTGGCACATGCCTGTAATCCCAGCTATTTGGGAGGCTGAGGCAGGAAAATAGCTTGAACCTGGAAGCCAGAGGTTGCAGTGAGCCAAGACAGCACCATTGTACTCCAGCCTGGGCAACAAGAGCAAAACTCTGTCTCAAAAAAAAGAAAGAAAGCAACACCTGAGACTGGGTAATTCATAAAGTTTAATTGGCTCATGGTTCTGCAGGCTGTACAAGCATGGCACCAACATCTGCTTGGGTTCTGGTGACAGCCTCAGGAAGCTTACAATCATGGGGGAAGGTGAAGCAGGAGCAGGCAAGTTCCATGGTGAAAGGGAGCAAGAAATAGAGAATAGGGAGGTCCCAGACTCTTTCGAACAATCAGATACTGTGTGAATTGAGCCAGATTCATTTATCACCAAAGGGATGGTGCCATTCATGAGGGATACACCCCATGATCCAATCACCTCCCACCAGGCCCTACCTCCAACATTGGGGATTACAGCTCAAGCTAACATTTCGAAGGAACATCGAAACACACTACAAGACTGAGTAGCTATGGTCAGGCATGGTGGTTCATGTTTGTAATTCCAGAACTTTGGAAGGCCAAAGTGGGCAGATCGCTTGAGGTCAGGAGTTTGAGAGCAGCTTGCCAAACATGGTGAAACCCTGTCTCACAAAAATTAGCCGGGCATGGTGGCAGGCGCCTGTAATCCCAATTAGGCTGAGGCAGGAGAATCGCTTGAACCTGAGAGGCAGAGGTCACAGTGAGCAGAGATTGTGCCACTACATTCCAGCCTGGACAATAGTGTGAGACTCTGTCTCAAAAAAAAAAAAGAAAACAAAACAAAACAAAAGAAAGAAATTGAATAACTGTGACAAACCACAAAGCCCACAAAGCCAAAAATATTTAATATCTGGATGTTTACAGAAAACATTTGTCAATCCCTGGTTTATGCTTCTTGACTACATCCAGAGTTCTCCCTTGTTTCTCCCTAAGTAGTCTCAGTACCAACCTATGGCCTGCTTAGATACGCGTGCTAAGTCTTATGTCCTCAATAACTTCCCAGTCCTACCGGGTGATCTGTTCTGTCCTGCTATCTCCCTAGCAGGACAATAGGAAAGACAAATGCAAAGATGACATTTGCAAACAAGTGTCATCAATAGTAGCCACCTAACTCCTTCATGGGTTTTGCAAAACTGGGTACAGAGAAGAGACAGAACTTGCCGAAGCTTGCAAGGCTATTAAAAAGCAGAGAGATGGGTAGAATGCAAAAATTTTCTCCCATTCTGTTCGTTGCCAGTTCACTCTAATGATAGTTTCTTTTGCTGTGCAGAAGCTCTTAAGTTTAATTAGATCCCATTTGTCTATTTTGGCTTTTGTTGCCATTGCTTTTGATGTTTTAGTCATAAAGTTCTTGCCTATGCCTATGTCTTGAATGGTATTCCCTAGGTTTTCTTCTAGGGTTTTTATGGCGTTAGGTCTTATGTTTAAATTTTTAATCCATCAAACCACCATGGCACGTGTATACCTATGTAACAAACCTGCACATTCTGCACAAGCACCCCAGAACTTAAAGAATAAAAGAAAAAAAAGCAGACACAGGATTCAAACCCAAGTCAGATTTCAGAGACCTGGCTCTTAACTATTACACTATGTTGTCTCCCTAAAGGAGGCTAAGAACTTGGAAACCCCAATGTTAACTCAGAATTCTAGGTACTGGCTGGATGTGATGGTTTATGCTTGTAATCCCAGTACTTTGGGAGGCCGAGGCAGATGGATCACCTGAAGTCAGGAGTTCAAGACCAGCCTGGCTAACATGGTGAAACCCATCTGTTCTAAAAATGCAAAAATTAACTGGGCGTGCCCCTATAATCCCAGCTACTCGGGAGGCTGAGGCAGGAGAATTGCTTGAACCCCAGAGGCAGAGGCTGCAGTGAGCCAAGATGGTGCCAGTGCACTCCAGCCTGGGTGACAGGGTGAGACCCTGTCTTAAAAAAAAAAAAAAATTCTGGGTACTGTTAAAATCCTCAGAAATAGCTCATCTCAAATACAAGGTATGACTTTATCTAATTCTTATCATACACTAAGCACCATAGAAGGAATCTTATTTAATCCCCAGAACTAACCCAGACCAGAAGGAACTATAACCCACATTTTTACAAATTAGAAAATTAAGGGCAAAAAGAGAGCTGAAGTTCCCAGATAAATTCACAGACTGTATACCAGTGGGATGGTGATGAAGTGTTGAAATTTACAGACTAGGTCATAAGACATGCAAAATTGTAATCTTATCTGTATCTGAACCACACTCAATAACAAGCTCTTATCTTTCTATTCCTGGGAGAAAAAATATTAGTTTCAGATTATTCAGTCACCTCAAGTATAAAATGTAGTAACCAAATGTGTTCAATTTTATTAGTCATCAGGGAAATACAAATTAAAACCACAAAGCGATGCACTACACACCACACAGCATGATGAAAATGAAAACGATCATGCCAAAAGTACAAGTCTGGCAACTAGAACTCTCATTCACTTACTGGCAGAAGTGTAAACTGGTATAACGATTTTGGAAAACTGCTTAGCAGTATGAGGGATGTCCTGGAGCTGGCTTGTACTACCTCACAGAAGCAACTGTTAACATTTTTAGCTATTTTGTAAACCAACCGAGTTCACTTTGGTAGCTTGAAACTGGAGAGAATGGGAGTATTTACACATGGAAACTTGGCAAACATTACAAATCAGCACCCAGCCCAGCACATGCCTGTGCAGAATATACCAAATCTCCACATGCACATATCCTATGACCCAGCAAATTCATTCCGGGGCATACATCCTATAGAAATGTGTACCTATGTTTACCAAAAGCCATGTACAAAAATGTCACAGCAGCACTAATTTTAATAGCATCGAACTGGAAACCCAAATATCCATAAATAGAAGTGGCAAATAGATTGTCACATTCATTCAGTGGAATACTATGCAGTGATGAGAATGAAAGAATTGGTCGGGCACGGTGGCTCACACTTGTAATTCCAGTATTTTGGGAGGCCAAGGTAGGCAGATCCAGACCATCCTAGCCAACATGGTGAAACCCTGTATCTACTAAAAATACAAAAAAAAATTAGCCCAGCATGGTGACAGGCACCTGTAATCCCAGCTACTCAGGAAGCTGAGGCAGAAGCACTGCTTGAACCGGGCGAGGCGGGGGAGATTGCAGTGAGCCGAGATCATGTCTCTGCACTCCAGTCTGGTGACAGAGAGAGACTCTGTACCACAAGAAAAAAGAAAAAGAGAATTCAACCAGGTACAAGCTGGGTCATACCTGTAATCCCAGAGCTTTGTCAGGCTGAGGCAGGATTGCTTGAGCTCAGGAGTTTGAAGCTAAAGTAAGCTATGATCATGCCATTGCACTCTAGCTTGGGTGATACAGTGAGACTCCGACTCTTGAAAAAACAAACCAAAAAAAAAATGACTTCTGTGACATACAACCCAGATGATTTTCACAAACAAAATGTTAGAAAAGGAACCAAAACAGGGGTACTGTATAATTTCACTTACCTAAGGGAAAACAGACCAAACTCATCTCCGGTGTCAGAAACCAGCGAAGTGGTTGTCAGGCAGCAGAACAGATAATGACCAGTTGAGATACAAGGGGGACTGTGAGGTGTTGGTGTTGTCCTTTGTCAATCTAACTGCTGATTACATAATTGTGTTTACTCTGTGAATATTTATGAGTAAAAAGTTCCATTTGGCCAGGGATGGTGGCTCATGTCTGTAATCCCAGCACTTTGAGAGGCCAAAACAGGCAAATCACTTGAGCTCAGGAGCTAGAGACCAGTCTGGGCAATATAGTGAAACCCCATCCATCTCTACAAAACATATAAAAATTAGCCTGGTGTGGTAGTGTGTACCTGTAGTCCCAGCTACTCATGATGTTGAGGTGGGAGAATCACTTGAGCCCAGGAGGTCAAGGCTGCAATGAACCATGATCAGGCCACTGCACTCCAGCCTGGGCAACAGAGCAAGACCCTGTCTCAAAAAAAAAAAAAAAAAAAAAAAATCTATTAAAAAAAACTAGTCACTTCCCTAAATGGACATACATAAGCAAAAAACAAAACAAAACAAATTTTGACTTTAACCTCACAGCTTATGTAAAAACTAAAAATGGAAAATAGATCTAAATAAAAAACACAAAAGGATATAACTTTAAAAACAGAAGAAAATCTTGACCTGGGATTAGGCAAAGTCCTTAGACATTGCATCGAAAAGAATGATCCAAAAAAGAGAAAAAACAGGTAATTAGATCTCATCAAAATTAACAACTTTATTCTGCAAAATACACTGCTAAGATAATGAAAAGACAAGCTACATACTGGGAGAAAATATTTGGAAATCATTTATCTGAAAAAGGAGTTGCAATCAAATATATTTCCTGGTTTTGAAATTTCACTCTAGTTATATGTTACTGCTAGGGGAGGCTCTGTGATGGGTACACAGGACCTACTATTTTTATAACTTTTTGTGAGGCTATAATTATTTCAAGACAAAAAGGTTACTTTTTGTTTGTTTTTTATGGAGTTTCACTCTTGTCACCAGGCTGGATTGCAATGGGGCGATGTCAGCTCACTGTAACCTCCTCCTCCCAGGTTCAAGTGATTCTCCTGGGTCAGCCTCCCAAGCAGCTGGGATTACAGATGCCCACCACCCCCAGCTAATTTCTTTGGTATTTTTAGTAGAGACCGTTTTTACCATGTTGGCCAGGCTGGTCTCGACCTCCTGACCGCAAGTGATCCACCTGCCTCAGCCTCCCTAAGTGCTAGGATTACAGGCATGAGCCACCATGCCTGGCCAAAAAGGTACTTTTTTAAAAAGGATATTGGAATTTAACAAGCAAACTGACGATTTTTTTCCTGTCTCTGGCTAGTATTAAGTATATTCTAACACAGTATTAATGGAGCAATCACTGATAACACTTTCCTGGAGGACAACCTGACTCAACTAATCAAAAGTTACTAGAATGTACACACCTTGACCAAGAAATTCCCTATCTAGAAGAAGCTTTTCCTAAAGAAATAATCAAAGATATATATATGTAAATTTGCAAATAATGTAGTTTTTCATAGCTGTTTATAACAGTGAAAAGTTGGAAAAAAAACTTAAAAATAGGAAATAAGTGGAGGACTAGTTAGTATGATATACTGAGAAGACAGAATACAATGCAGCCATAAGAAATTTAAGACATAGAAGAATATTTATTGACATGGAAAATGTTAACAATTTACTTCTATATGAAATATGTAGGCTACAAAACAGTATATACAGTTTAATACCATTTTTATGGAAAGAAAAATAGTCATATATACAAAACCATGCATAAGAAAAAATAATATAAGGATGTACATACCAAATATTAAATAATGATCGCTATCTCTGGATAGTGGAAACAGACGTGATTATGCAATTTTCCCAATAAACTTTCCTGTCCTCCAAACAGTATCTGCTTCATACTATTATTTCTTGGTTGTAATTAGTTTGACATAATTCTCTTCAGAAAGGCTCTGTTTCATTATATCTACCGCAAAGCATACTTTTGATGCAGCTTCTGCAATTTCCATCTAAAAAGTAGACAATATTTGCTCTTATATACTAGCATATGGAGACTATTTGTAATTAATATACTATAAAATATGTCAAAGCAGGCCAGGCGTGGTGGCTCACACCTGTAATCCCAACACTTTGGCAGGAAGATTGCTTGAGACCAGGAATTCAAGACAAGCCTCAGCAACATAGTAAGACCCCAACTCTACAAAAAATTTAAAAATTAGCCAGGTGTGGTAGCATATGCCTGCAGTCCGAGCTACTTGGCAGGGTGGGAGGTCAAGGCTGCAGTGAGCATGCCACTGCACTCAGCCTAGGTGACAGAGCAAGAACTCACCTCTAAAAAAAATGTTTTAAATAAAGTAAAATATGCCACAGCATAGATCTGATTATAGAAAACTATTATGTGGAAAACTGAAAAATCCTCTAATTAAGATAAATTTTAAATAGAGGAAAAAAATACTATCTATCATTAGTTCAAGTTTCCATTAAGGGTAGAGTGTGAAATAGCTCCTAGTTAAGAACTGGAGAATTTTGCATCTCTCCCTGTTACCAGCCAATTTACTTCAGATAAAGAATATGAGGGTTTTTTAGTCAGCAAAATAACAGTTAATAATTCTGTAAAAATAAGTTTCTCATTGTTTCCTATCTCCCTTCACAGGTCTGACATGCCAAAATTGTGAAATTATTTAATATTACTTAATAGTTTTTAACTTCTTTAATTATTTAAAATAACTGACTTTTTAAATTATTTTAACAGTTAAAACACAGCACACACTTTTCATAGAACCTGATGTTTAAGTGTTCCAAATACACAACAGTCATTCTCTGCTGACTCCTGATAACATACAACATTAAACATAGTTATAACAAATAATTCAGAATTTGTATATCAGAATCCATCCTGGTGTAAAGCTATTTACTATAACCTTACTAAAAATACCAGCAGTAAGGATGTTGGTTGGATCTTTTAAAAGCAAAAGATCAGAAAAAAAGAGAAAAAGACCTGTTTGTCCAATTCTGTGTCTTCAATGCTCTAGCACCATTCCAAAGTTGCCTCCTAATTTCTGTTCCCTCCCTGGGAAGGAAGTCCAGGCAAATCTGTGATCAGTTAGTAACTTTTAATAATTGTTTGCAATGATATCTGAAAGTGAGCAGTTAATAACTTATTGTTATATCTCAAAGGTAAATTCATTGTCTAAATGCCCAGAGGTAACTTGAAGATGAAAGAAACATAAAGGTTTGGTAAGAACAGAGGGAAAAAAAATGGGGGGAGAGGGGTTGTTCCTGTTTTTCCAATCAAAAGGTTTGTTCCTCTCTCTGCAAAATCTTGGAAGTGAGAAAGCTATCTGGAGTGCATGCATCAAATTGATGTAACTACACAACATACTCCTGACTCCTGCCCTACACCAGGGTCATTCTGCCACCTCTATCTCATTCAGTGTCTCATTCACCACAGCATCGCTTCTATCATAGTTCTAATTCCTCAATGAAGATTGCAAGAAAGGTACTTCCAGGTTGTTAAAAAGAAAGCAGAATGTTACAGCAACACATTTCTGGGGTGAAAGGAGACTAGTGACACTCCATATTTATTGCTTACATTACAAGAATTAAACAAAAAAAGCAGAGCCTAGAAAATCACTTTTTGAAATTTCACAATCACCAATTTGCAACAGAAATTGAGGCATAATATTTATGCTAACAAATAAGCTGGATGAATTATCACCTCAGCACATAACTACAGATGGATACTCCTGGATTTTCACTTGATCCATTATTCAATGATGAACACTATAAAATGGAAGGTGACATGAACTAAAATCACAAGAAGAAACTCTCCAAGATCAATCTTAAATGAACTCCTATTCCAACAAGCCATAAAGAGCAGTAAAAAGGCAATATTCATTTAACAGTACAAGAATCTCGATGACAAGAAATCAGGTATTTATATTCCTCTAGAGGTATTACTTCTCCACCTAACAAAGGCACTTGACATGTACTGAAATGGACAGTTAATTCAGGTACTGCCCTGGGCAACTGTTACCTTCCTAAAATTAGATGAAGTGGTGATTAAGTTCAAATTAGTTCTCCCAAATAAGCCTGAAACATATATGAATAGATTATAAGTTCTCTATTTTTGGCAGATGATATAACCAAAGAAAAAAAGATAATGTTGGTATCCATGCTGAACTGGCTGACTTGAGCAGTCAAGGATACTCTCTCTGCACAATATATTCCTTGATGACTATGAAATGTATACATAATTATAGGCAAATTAACCTTTCCTATAGTTTCAGGTATTAATGATCATTCCTCTTCTTGTCTTTTCTTACTTTTTTGTTCTTTCCCAAAGACTTAGATGACTCCTCCTGAAAAAGACACAAGTCAGTGTAGCATCTTTCCATTTACATAAAAACTAGACTTTAAATCTAATCTCTTAGAATATATTTATATATCTATATATATTATACATATATTCATACATATATACATGTATGTATGTTACAGTGAGGGTATAATCACTTCCGTATGTGTCATTTTTCTGTTTTACAGGGTACTGTCACTTATAGGCTAATATTTTTTTTTTTGAGTCAGAGTCTCACTCTATCCCACAGGCTGGAGTGCAGTGGTACGATCTTGGCTCACTGCAACCTCTGCCTCCCAAGTGCAAGTGATTCTCCTGCCTCAGGCTCCCAAGTAGCTGGGATTACAGGCATATGTCACCACACCTGGCTAATTTTTTTTTATTTAGCAGAGACAGGGTTTCACCATGTTTGCCAAGCTGGTCTTGAACTCCTAATCTCAGGTAATCCGCCCACCTCGGCCTCCCAAAGCACTGGGATTACAGGCACAAGCCACTGTGCCCAGCCTACGCAAATATTTTTTAAACAATCAAGAATAATCAAGGAAAACTTATTTATCTAGTAGATTTACATTTGAATAACTTCAATATTATTTCATCTATTGTCCCACTTTCCCAAGTAAGGCAGTAAAGTTTACATAGGACAGTTATGAACATATTTAAAATATGAAATAAAATAAACTCAAAGTATAAAGGAAGAAAGCATCTAAAGGCACGCCAGGGGAAGGGGAGATGTTTTGACACTAACAGAGAATTTCAGAATTGTATAGATGTTTAAAGAACATCTAGTCTGATGTGATATTAGCTACAACCACTCGGGGGCTCAATTTTAGGGGGTGGAAACTAGTCTTTTCTAATTATAAAATTCTATGAACCCTGAAATCAAGGTGCGAAGGGATGGCTGGACAGACACACTGTTTAGACTAGAGTCTAGGTCTCCAGGTATATACCACTCACATTCCGATTACTTCTTAATTTTGTGTTTTTAAAAAATTCCCAGGCAGTGATGAGAAATTCTCTAGATAGATACAGTATGAGGAGCCACTTACAGGTGAATTCGTGTAGTTCTTTTCCACTAGTATGTTTCTGGCACAGTTGTTAATATGTTTAAAGCGATCTGGTCCTAGCAGAATCCCTCCATACCAGCGTGATACTACCACCATGACATTCTTCACATTCAAAATCTGTTATTTTTTGGAAGTATAATTAGATACATAGACAGACATGTACAAATGTGAGTTTTTAAAAAGTAGAATGAAATAACCCATATATAAAATTGCTCATAAAATTTCCCAGTGACTTTAACAGTAGAGCCGTATGAGGAGGCACTGAGTGAGATTACTAACAATGCAGGGATTAAAATGGAAGAACAGAAGGGAATCTGGAACAGAAACCATCACTGTGTTTCACAATGTTCTCAAACTTCCACCTTTGGGGCAACCGGACAGAGTGAAGGGGAGACCATGCAGGTAGGGCTCTAGTTCCTGGTAATTTCAACCAGAACATCTAAGTTTAGGAAGCATTTTACCACTAGGCCAAACAACAACAACAACAACAACAACAAAAAACCTGCTTCTGAATAAAGCTACAGAGGCTACAGGAGGTGTTAATCCCTGGTGCTATCAATAAGGTTTTTATCAGTTGAGACCTAGATCTGTCTCGCTCTATTACCGAGGCTAGAGTGCAATGGAACAATCTTGGCTCACTGCAACCTCTGCCTCCTGGAGTCAAGTGATCCTCCCACCTCAGCCTCCTAAGTAGCTGGAACGTACAGGCACATGCACCACCATGCCCAGCTAATTTTTGTTTTTTTTTTTGTAGAGACAGGGTTTCATCATGTTGCCCAGGCTGGTTTCGAACTCCTGGGCTCAAGTGATCTCCCCTCCTCGGCTTCCCAAAGTACTGGGATTACAGACATGAGCCACCATGCCCGGCGTCTTCATCAGTTTGACATTTGTTAAATGCTGCCCTTAATGTGAAGCCCGCCAGTCTACAGGACTGACCCACAAACACAATTCCTATTCAAGGGAAAGGCCTTGTTAGAAAACAAACCTCCGCATACAATAGCAGAAAAAAACCAAGTAACTATCTTAGGGAAAAAATAATCCAATCTTAAAATTAATGGACAATAAATGATCACCAGACAGATGAAGAAAATCCAGCAGCATGAAAGAGAAATGACAAGATAAACAAACTAAAATGGACCAGGAAAATTTTTTAGGGGTGAGAACATCTTAAAAGAGAAACTCTAATTAATATAATCAGAGAAATTTTAGAAGATATTAAATCCATAAAAACAGAACAGGATATTCTTAAAAACAGAAAGGAAAAACAGAAAACAGCAAAGAACTCTTAAAAATTAAATATATGGTTGCTAAAATAAATTTAAAATTCAACAGAAATTTGGACAACAGTCAAGAAAATGTCTCAGAATATAAAGACAATGAGATGGACAACTTAATACAAAATTTTTTAAAATTCTGGATCTATCCAGAAGTTCCAATATCCAACTAATAGGAGTTTCATAAAGAAAAAATAAAGAGAAAGAAATTGTCAAAAAAACAAAGTTTTCCCAAACTTAAAGACAATCTTCTATTATCTATGTCTTGAAAGCATAACACTTCTTATTAATTGTTTGTTTTCTGTCCCAATCCACTGGTTAAAAATTTCACTCAATATTTTAACATCAACTACTGATTAAATGAAATAAAGCTTATGTTACATAGTTCAACTGATTTAGTTTTTACTAAATGGAGCTTTATTTTGTTGAGAAATTTTATGGCTCATACAGAACAGAATTAATAGCTTCCTTACACCTACCTCCATGAGATGAAGAAGACGCCCGCCGGCTGCTGTTTCCCCATCATCCTCACAATCCTGTAAGAAGGTCTGTTTATCCTCACAATATATTCTGCAAATACATATAATAGCATTATACTTTGAACCTAAAATATTAGAATGTAAATTATTTCTCAATACTTCTGACCATTTTGATTACTTCCAAAATCAGCATATTCATTTTTCTAAATCCTTCTTGAGATATGTATTATTTTAGATATATGTTCACTGACGATTTACTATCCAGTATGTTTGTCTTTTTATATACTTGGGAAAGCTAGGAATCAAAAGCATCTCCTTTATATCCAAAATGCTGCTCTTATGGGAAGGTGAATTTATACATGTAACATTCCCCTTACTTCATTGAACACTGAAGTTACAGAGAGCAATCACTGAAGAACATTTATTGAGAATACACTCTATAGAAGCAACATAATAGGCATCAAGGCATATTATAAAAGAAGTAAGTGGCATGTTATCTGCCTTCAAAGAGCCTTAAGATATACGGAAAGAGGCCAGGCGCAGTGGCTCACACCTGTAATCCCAGCACTTTGGGAAGCCAAGGCGGGCAGATCACGAGGTCAAGAGATCGATACCATCCAGGCCAACATGGTGAAACCCCGTCTCTACTAAAAAATACAAAAAAATTAGCTGGGCGTGGTGGTGCACACCTGTAGTTCCAGCTATGCAGGAGGCTGAGGCAAAAGAATTGCTTGAACCCAGGAGGCACAGGTTGCAGTGAGTAGAGATTGCACCATTGCATTCCAGCCTGGCGCCTGGTGACAGAGTGAGACTGTCTCAAAAAAAAAAAAAAGATATAGGGAAACAAAAAGCATATAGAAAAAATGAAGACAATAAAACCAACATAAGGTAATATTTTATACTTTCCTTTCATCTTATTCCACCCATCATGCATTTCTCTATTTTCTTCTTTCTGAGTAAGAATGTTAAGATTTATTTTTTTCTTTGAAATTTTCCTCTGGATGGTTACTAATATTAGAGATAAATCATGGTATTTTAATCAATTTAAACTACCTAGAAAGTTAGTATTTGAAATAATAATGTAGATCTACAATATAGTAAAATAAGCTTGGCAAATAGGTGCTAGAGATTGAAAGAAAATTAGTGTCAGTTATGGTATGCCACCTGGTGGATTTCTTAGGGCCCTATGATGGCATCATGTGGAACTGGGCAAATGTAATAAAGACACCCTCCCAGCACTGGCCATAAAAAGCTGTAAACTTTTAATGTAAATACTAAAAGCTATAAAAGGTCATCTACACACCTAAGTCAATTATGTTACCTTACAGCAGTCACATTCATTCATTCACTCATCCTTCCTTCCATCCATCTATCCATCTATCTATCCACTCAATAAATATTTACTGACCACCTACTATAAACATTAAAGTTAAAATACTATGAGCACTGTTTAGCTTTTTTTACATAGCTTAGATACAAGATTGTTGAAGCTACAGCCACAGCCATGGAGGAGTAAAATAAACAAATGAAATTGGATTATCAAATTCAGGTCTATCACTTAACTATGGGATCTTGAAAAAGCTAACCTTTTTACAGTGGTAGAACTGCTAATTACTCAGAGTTAATTTACATAAAGTTTTGGCACAGAGTAGGCACTCAAAAAACATGTAGAATAAATGAACATTACAACTTTTACAGCCCATTCTAATGACTGAGAACACAGTTGAATTCCTCATTTTCCTAATGAAGGTCATAACTGATTAAGAAAACATTAAAAATCTGTCTAGTGATACTCCATTAATAAGGGAATTACATAACAAATAATTGTAAGTAAGCTGTGGCACTTAAAGAGATGTGAAATTAGCAATATTAAAAACTCACCTACTCAAAGTGATGAATTTCTGAGTTTCAGTTTCAGATAGCCAAGATTCTACAAATAGTCTCAATCGTATTTTAAATTTACACCAAGTCCTTATGTTCTAATTTACTTTAGGCCTAAACTATGTTCTTTTAAAGTCTTACAAATTTGCGTACTTTTTTAAATGGCCTTCATCTCTTCACTTACAAATCAGCAAAGTTGTGTATAAAAACCTTAATTCTCAAAACGGAAACTCCTGTAGTAAAAGAGGTACTCTTAATTCACTGCTGATGGGAGCATAAATTGGTTTTTAAAATCTTTGGGCTAATGCCTGTAAATCCTTTCACTTTGGGAGTTGGGCAGATCACACGAGCCCAGGAGTTTTGAGATGAGCCTGGGCAACATGGCAAAAACCCTGTCTCTACAAAAAATACAAAAATTAGCTGGGCATGGTGGCTGGCATCTGTAGTCCCAGCTAACTTGTAAGGCTGAGGTAGGAGGATCATTTGAGCCAAGATTGTGCCCCTGCACTCCAGCCTGGGCAACAAAAGGGAGACTGTCTCAAAAAAACAAAACAAAACAAAACCTTTACAAGAAATTTGGCTATATATCAAAAGTTTCAAAAATGTTCACACTTTCTGATAATTCTAAGAATTCTTTCTTCCTTGAATTATACTCCCATTTCATTTCAAATGAGAATCTCAAGCAACCAGAACCTTTCCTGAGGAAATAACCTAAAAAGTATACAAAAACATTCACTGGACCACTCTTTATAATCGTGAAAAATATGAAAAACTAAAAGAAAATGGTTAAACTGTAGAATGGCACCTCAAATAAATATGATAGCCATTAAACAGTATTTATCAAGTAGTTATAACGACATGAAAAAGCTGTTTTGTTTAATTAAGAAAAAAGCAGAATACAAGGGTAAAGCATTGGGAAAAAATTAACTTTGTATAGAAAAAGTAAAAAAAAACCAGAATATTGTCAGTTACATCAGATGGAAGAAAATGCCAGATTTTTCCCTTTGATTTTTTTTTCTTTTCTGCATTTTCCAAGTATTCTAAATAACTATTACTATTATAATGGAAAAAATACATAATAATTATTATTTTCTAAAATCATGCATCATTACCCTCAATTTTTTATACATTTCGTATACTAAAAATTGTAATGATTACTCACCTGTAGGCATAGATGTTGTGGGTGGCACTAGCTATTTTCTTATTCTCATACAATTTGGAAAGAACCATTTTCACCTTAAAAACAGCAATAATATAAATAAGTATACATTATATTTGCTCTGTAAATAAATGCTAGAAAAATGCCTTAAAGCATATTGTATTAAAATAAATAGTCACTTAAAGAGTCTACTTATACTCTGAAAAAGTCATTTTCAAAGTTTTCTTCTCATTTTAGGGGCAGAAACTGGTACTCATAATTGGTATAAAAATGACAGACCTGGTGTTTTTGATCACAAATTATCAACAAATATTTCGGTACTATGTCAAAGGGAAAATGTATTCCCCATGTAAAGAATTTTAAATGCAAATATGAAAACTTCTAAAAACTAGCTCTGAAATTTACCAAATGAATACATCCAATGTAGCAGGTATACAATAATGGTATGTTCCAAATGTTATAAAACCACACCTTTTTCTGGGAGTCAAGTAAGGTTCATAGAGGAGGTCACATGAGCCAGGTCATATAAATGGCAGTTCTTCTGCACCAAAAAGACATTCCACACAAAGAATAGGCTATATACAAATACAGGGACTGGGTGGCCAGATTTAGCAAATTAAAATATAGGACCATCAAGTTAAATGTGAATTTCAGATCAACAAGTAATTTTTTTTACTGTTAAGTACATCCCATGCAATAACATTAACCTGAAATTCACATTTAACTAGGTATTCTGTATTTTATCTGGAAACCCTAGCGGGAACAAAAAAAAGAAAAGTTCAGGAAGTTTTACAACAGCTTTAACTTAGAGTATGAAAGAGATGATAGAAGATCTGTCATGAATGATAAGCTAGGGCCATATTACAAAGGATCTATGCAATAAGTTTGGGTGTTCCCTTGTAGACACTGGAAATCAGCAAAGATTACATGTGCGAAGGTGAATAAGAGAGAGAACAGAGTGAAACATGGTCAGATTTTTCAGAAATGTTGTAATGGAAAGAAGTATGGAAGAAATATTGGTGGCAGGGAACAATGAGCTGGAGTTGGGGACACCAATTTGGATCACAAATTGTGCAACCTTCTGTTTATCATTTTTTAATCTTTCAGGTTCTCATATTCTGATCAATAAAATAGACAATGACCTCTAAAATTTGTTTCAGCTCTCACAAATTATAATCCTGCAAATCTAAGTGACTATGATCAGAAACAGAAAGAGGATCCAGAATGAATAGATTCAAAATTAGAATGAACTCAGAGGACCCTGGGAAGAAGATGTGACCAAAGGCGAGGGACAAAATAGGATTCCTGAGAGAAAAGACTGGAAGTCTGCACCAAAAGTTATGATCTTGACCACACGTCAGTGAAGAAAAGAACTTACTCTTTCAGAGTGAAAGAGCCTGGTACAAAGAGCTCTAACCCTGAAGGTCAGGGCTTTAAAGAGCTTCAAGAGTAGAGCAGCTGCAAAGACAAAAGGAAGAGATTCATACCTAAAATCTGTGGCAAATGAGACTTTTTTAAAAATTTAACTTTACAGGTAGTATTGAAATTGCCTCATACATCAATAAAGTTTAAGCTGAGCTAGATTATAGAAGCAAGGAAGAAGAAAAGGATTCTGCTGAAAGGAGAATGAGAAAGGCAAAGACCTAGGAATAGTTTTTGGCTGAAATCTCTCCCATTTATACCCCTGGGTGGAAATAAGGTCACCTAAGATCAAGAAGCACAAAGGAAAGTCAGTCAGGTAGGGAGGACTTGGTTTAGCCAGTCTGTCTACTGTCCCCTTTGTTGAATAATAACAACAGAGGAATGGACTTAGTTTCACAGAACTCCTATTCTACAGGACAAATAATTCTTTTTGACAAGATATTAAGCATCATAATTTTCTATAATAACACAATGAGTGTTTCTTATTTAAAGATTCATTAGAGGGTTAACCCCTAATCAGGGTTTAGATATAATTTTGAAAGCAGTGACAAGCCTGGCTCAGTGGCTTATACCTGTAATCCCAATACTTTGGATTGGGAGGCTGAGGCAGGAGGGCTAACTGAGTCCAGATCTAGACCAGCCTGGGCAACATGGTGAGACACCACCTCACAAAAAAAGAAAGCAAGCAGTGACGAACAGAAACAAAACAAATCTTCTGTGATTCACAGTTATTTGGGAGTAGAAAAATGGACAAATAATCTTTATCTTATATGAAAATAAAACATAAAAGTAAAAATAAGGGCATTATTGCAATATCATTTACTTGAATTACTTTAGTAAAATATCAAAGTGAGCTAGACAAAAGAACTTTACCTGTTTGGGGCAAACTACTGGAGCCAAGTGTGCCTGAAAAGTACTTCTTCGGTCTGTAATAGGAATGCCATGATCAATCGGAGGTAATTCTTCTACTTCTAGAAATGTAAAGAATTCATTTACTTTATTTTTTTTAAAAGTCTTACATTCAAATGTTGAAAAAAAGAAATGGGGAGGAGCTGGGAAAGAAATGTAAATTATATAGTAAATCAACTAAAATAATCATTAATTGTTATCTACCAAAACTAAATGTAAATTATAATTTTAAGTAAAAAGTTTCTAAGTATATTGTACATAAGGTTAAAATATCTGACTTATAAATGATCTCCACCTGCCAAGGTTACCCAGGGGAAGCAGTGGGTTGAAACTAAAATCCTCCACTGTTGCAGTCAGTAGTATAAGTTGGTACAATATCTAACACAATACATAATTTTTAAGAATGTAAAGGGGTCCTGAAACCAAAGATTTATAGTTGCTAATATAAAACTTATTTATCAATTTCACTCTCGTTAGACCTCTGAGTTGGAAAAACTATGAACTTATATTCTTTATACTGTGTAACTACAATATAATATCTTCTGCTAATACAACTGCTCCTACTTCATATGATGGAATATATCAATAATACATCCAACTGGTATTCCATAAGAGTATCATGATTTCCATTAACTACATCTCTTAAACAAGTTTAAGAATCACTAATTAACTCTCAATTCTGTTGAAACACTTAATCATCCTGGCTACTACTACCTGCCCCACTTAGGATGAAAAGTTATTCAAGACAAGAAAGTAGGTTTATGTAGGGAGTTGGAGAGGAGCCTGGCGAACATAAAGAAACCCATCTCTACTAAAAATACAAAAATTAGCCAGGCGTGGTGGCATGTGCCTATAATCCCAGCTATCTGGGAGGCTGACGCAGGAGAATCACTTGAACCTGGGAGGTGGAGTCTGCAGTGAGCTAAGATCATGCCACTGCACTCCAGCCTGGACCACAAAGCAAGACTCAATCTCAGAAAAAAAAAAAAAAAAAAAACTGAACTCAAGCTGGGCACAAAGGTGCGTCCTTGTAGTCCCAGCTACTCAGGAGGCTGTAGTGGGAGGATCTCTTGAGCCCAGGAGTCCAAGGCCAACTTAGGCAACATAGCGAGACCTCATCTCTCCAAAAAACTCTTAAAGGCATTTTACTAGCTTTAATTTCAGGGGCTGCACTTTCCTGAAATTTAGTCCTGAGACAACAGAAAACAGCTAAGGATCTCAATACAGAAAAATATAAAAACATGATGTAAATTAAAAGCATTAATAGCCTTTCTTAGTTTCAATTTCTTCCACCACTAAACAAAACTCTAGAAAGTAGGGGGAAAAGAGTAAATTTCCATTTTTTCCTTACCATTTTGATAACCTCAGCAAACACCAAAACTGCCAACAGGCAGGAAAGAAATAAATCTCAATTATCTGCAAATTAATAACTCCTTCCTAAAATTTGAGAAAATCAGTAAATTTCTCTATCATCTCAAATAACAATACATAATACTACCAACCCCACTCTCCTCAAAAGAAACTAGTTAGTAACATTATACCTGTCCGATTTTCACTGATATCAAAATCCAATGCTTTAACCGAACTTTCTGGCTGACATGCTAAAATGATATCATCTTCACATTCAACATCTTCCTCTTCAGTTTTCTTCTTTACTTCTGGGCCTATGTGAATATGAGACACAATTACTCTATGAAGCAATAAGAAATGATGCTTTTTAAAATAATCACTGGGTCTTGGTTTCTAAACACCACTCTTCAACGGAAGGACCCAGCACTCAGCCTCTAGGAGAACTGGTTGATTCTGAGTTGGAGCAA
The DNA here is from genome assembly GCF_049354715.1 of Callithrix jacchus. Lineage (NCBI taxonomy): Eukaryota > Metazoa > Chordata > Mammalia > Primates > Cebidae > Callithrix > Callithrix jacchus. The sequence goes on along the minus strand of NC_133514.1, from coordinate 67,564,946 downwards.
GGAAAACACAAGATGAATCTGGAACGTCATGTGGATCCAGAAACTGGGAAATGCTTAAAAAAAGGTGGGGCTTATAAAAAGAACACAGGAGCCAACCTAAAGGGGCTCTTAAAGGTGAAAGCTAGAACAATTTGAGCAACAAAAATATAATGATAGTAGGCATTTTAACCAATGGCTGAAATAATATACATAATATAAATAAGTAAATAACTTACATAAATAAATAAATAAACAAATAAATAAATACATAAATTGGGAGGAGAGACATCCCTTTCTCACAATAGAATTCCAATTACTAAATGAAGAAGGAATGGAAAAATAGAAAATTATCATCAGGCAAACATCACAGTAATAAGTATTATTGACAAGATCCATGGATATATACTAAAATCAGTGGCTGAAAGTCTAAGGAGAAACAGGACTTTAGCATAGCTTCAAAATATCTCCCTTAAGCTATAAAGACAAAGATAGTAACTGTACAGTTAATTTTACATGTCAACTTGGCTAGGCCACAGTACCCATATATATGTTTGTTTGTTTATTTATTTATTTATTTATTTATTTATTTTTGAGGCCGAGTTTCGCTCATGTTACCCAGGCTGGAGTGCAATGGCGCGATCTCAGCTCACCACAACCTCCACCTCCTGGGTTCAGGCAATTCTCCTGCCTCAGCCTCCTGAGTAGCTGGGATTACAGGAACGCACCACCATGCCCAGCTAATTTTTTGTATTTTTAGTAGAGACGGGGTTTCACCATCTTGACCAGGGTAGTCTCGATCTCTTGACCTCGTGATCCAACTGCCTCGGCCTCCCAAAGTGCTGGGATTACAGGGGAGATCTATTTGTTTATTTTTGTTTGACACTTAGTCTCACTCTGTCACCCAGGCTGAAGTGCCGTGCACAATCTACACCTCCCAGGTTCAAGTGACTCTTGTGTCTCAGCCTCCCAAATAACTGGGATTACATGCATATTGCACCACACCTAGCTAATTTTTGTATTTTTAGTAGAGATGGGGTTTCGCCATGTTGGCCAGGCTGGTCCTGAGCTCCTGACCTTAAGCGATCTGCCTAGCTCAGCCTCCCAAAGTGCTGGGATTACAGGTGCAAGTCACTGTACCCAGCCTCAGTACCCATATATTTTGTTAAACACTATTCTAGATTTTCTCTGAAGGTATTTTTCAAATGAGATTAACAATTATGTCAGTTGACTTTGAGTAAAGCAGACTGTCTTCCATATGGGCTTCATCAAATCAGCTAAAGGCCTTAACATTAAAAGACTGACCTCCCCAGAAGAGGAAATTTTTCCAGCAGACTATCTTTGTTTTCAAACTGCAACATTCACTCTTTCCTGGGTGCCAAGCATGCTAGCCTATCCTGAAACTTTGGACTTGTCAACTTCCACAATTCTATAAGCACATTTCTTAAAATATATTTCTGTGTGTGTGTGTGTGTGTGTGTGTACACACACACACACACACACACATATTCCATTGGTTCTGTTTCTCTGGAGAACCCTGACTACAGGGTACAGTGGAGACATTTGGCAGATACCACCTTAACCGAGATATCAAAGTAAATATCACCAATAATAAGGCAAATGATACGGCAGGCACAGTGGGTCACACCTGTAATCCCAGCACTTAGTGAGGTCGAGGCAGGAGGATCACTAGCACAGGAGTTTGAAACCAGCCTGTGCAACATAGGGAGAACTTGTCTGTACAAAAGATTTTTTAAGTAGCTGCGAATACACCACCACTCCCAGCTACCTTAAAAAATTTTTGTACACGCAGCTCTTTTTAAATTTTTTGTAGAGACAGGGTTTTCCTATCTTGGAGCTACATCCTATGTCCCAGCTACACCCTCCAAGCCTTGGAGGATAGCTTGAGCCCAGGAGGTTGACGCAACAGTGAGCGATGGGTTCATGCCACTGCACTCCAGCCTGGGTAACAGAGCGTGTCTCAAAAATTAAAAGTAAAAGTAAAAAATAAAGCACATGGGCCGGGTGTGGTGGCTCACACCCACAATCCCAACACTTTGGGAGGCTGAAGCAGCCAGATCATTTGTGGCCAGGAGTTTGAGACCAGCCTGGCCAACATGGTAAAACCCCACCTCTACTAAAAACACAACAAATTTAGCGGACCATGGTGACAGGTGCCTGTAATCCCAGCTACTTAGGAGGTTAAGGCAGGAGAATCGCTTAAACTTGAGAGGCAAAGGTTACATTGAGATTATGCCAGTGCCCTCCAGCCTGGGTGACAGAGCAAAACTGTGTCTCAAATAAAAAAAGCCATTATGATATAAATTCCTTAATATGTTGCAGTATGGAAGACACAACAGCATTTTTTTGGTATTCTTGCCATTAGGAAGGAGACCTAGGCATCTAGGATCACCTCCTCCTTGACTTCCACACTGCATTTCAATAGAAGAAAAGGCTAGCCGCCTGGCGCCTCCTGTAAATAGCAGGCATGGTGTGGGGGAATCTCTCTGGAAGACATTTGTTTTTACTTAAGATCAAACCCTCACCCCACTCCTCCATCAACCAAGACCCTTTCATATGTGATTTCTAAAACTGCAAACCCAAGACCGTTTCACTTGTAATTTCTAAGGCTGTGAACCTAAGATTCTTTTATGTGTAGTATCTAGAGTGTAAGCCTATATAAAGGCAGAGCTTCTCTTTGTTAGGTGAGCTTGGTGGTTAGACAATTTGTAGAGGTCTGTTTCTCATGGTCACTCCTGCTTCAGCCAAAATGGCTAATCTCACTCCAATCATGAGAAAACACTGGACAAATCCAAATTGAGGGGCATTCTACAAAATAACTATCAGTAGTCTTCGTAAGTGTCAAGGTTATAAAAGTCAAGGAAAGACTGAAGAACTGTTTATAGACAAAAGGAGAGTAAAGAGAAACAACAATGGAATGCAATGTAGAATCCTAGACAAGATCCTATAACAGCAGAGAGGATATTAATGTAAAATCTTAATAAGCTCTTTTTTTTCTTTTTTTTTTTGAGACGGAGTTTCGCTCTTGTTACCCACGCTGGAGTACAATGGCACGATCTCAGCTCACCACGACCTCCGTCTCCTGAGTTCAGGCAATTCTCCTGCCTCAGTCTCCTGAGTAGCTGGGATTACAGGCATGCACCACCATGCCCAGCTAATTTTTTTGTATTTTTAGTAGAGACGGGGTTTCACCATGTTGACCAGGATGGTCTCGATCTCTGGACCTCATGATCCACCGGCCTCAGCCTCCCAAAGTGCTGGGATTACAGGCTTGAGCCACCGCGCCCAGCCTGCTCCTTTAGTTAATAATATTGCACCACAGTCAGTTTTCTGCTCTTGATAGCTGTATGATGGTTATGTAGGATGTTAACAGGAAATCTAGGTAAGGGATATAAAAGAGCTCTTCATACGATTTTTGTAACTTTTCTGTAAGTTTTAGAATTAGTTCAAAAGTTTTAGAAATTGTAAATAGCTGTGTAATTAGTTCAAAATTAGAAATTTTTATGCTAAAAAATATATATAAATAATAAAGAATAAATCTATACTGAAGAGTAACAGTAAAATCAAAATGAATTACTTATTCTTACTAGTTCTTCAGAATTAACCCTTTCACTTTAATATAATATGAAGTCTACGAAAACAATTTTAAAGAAAAAACTCCAAACAAAAAAATTTCTAAAAATTCAAAATTATGAATTATACAACACAAATTAATAAGTCCAAAATTTAAGGAGTAGTCAAACTATATTATGGATACAGGTAAGGAAAAAAAAATATATATATATATTTTGGAGACTGAGTCTCACTATGTCACCCAGGCTGGAGTGCAGTGATGCCATCTCAGCTCACTGTAACCTCGGCCTCCCAAATTCAAGCAATTCTCCTGCCTCAGTCTCCAGAGTAGCTGGGATTACAGGCGTTCCCCCACCACACCCAGCTAGTTTTCGTATTTTTAGTAGAGACGGGGTTTCACCATGTGGCCAAGTTGGTCTCAAACTCCTGACCTCAAGTGATCTGCCTGAGCCTCCCAAAGTGCTGGGATTACAGACATGAGCCACTGCACCCGGACAAAACTATCATTTTTAAGATCAATTATTAAAATTTCCTAAGCGTTAAGTGATACAAAAGTTTCTGGAGTCCCAATTTTTTACTGTAATACATTCCATTTCTGTAATTGTTCCATCTCTAGAAAGGCAGATGGACAAATAACTTGTTTTTGGAATTCTGAGAACACTTTTCTCACAGATGCCCTGAAACGCTACCAAATCAGAACATGGACCATAAAAAGTTAAAGAAAATACTTCAAGAAAGATTGTTACATAGACAGAATATCTTCATTTATCTCTTTGATTTCTTTTAAATTTTTGTGGATACTTAACAGGTGTATGTATTTATGGGGTACATGAGATATTTTGATACAGGCATGCAATGTGCAATACTCATATCATGGAGAACTAGGTGTCCATCCTTATCTCTCTGATTTTAATAGAAGCAGTAAAAATACTTGCCCTCGTAGAAAAATGTAAAAATGCTCTAAAGAAGATATACTGCTATCAACTTTAAACTGATTTTGCTCAAGGAGTCCTAAATAGTTAGTTTCCTGTAAATAGCCTTCTAAAAAATTACTAAGTAAACTACCAGGTTCTATTTTTCTTTTCTTTCCTGCTTTTTTTTTTTTTGGAGACAGGATCTCGCCCTGTTACCCAGCCTGGAGTGCAGTGGCATGATCACAGCTCACTGCAACCTCGACCTTTCAGGCTCAAGCAATCCTCCTACCTCAGCCTCCCAAAGTGCTGGGATTAAAGGCCCAAGTCTTTTTCTAATCCTTCTTTTTCCCAAATTGAAAACAATTCTACTAGTGTAACAAGAACACCCTATTTGGAAATAACATGTTAAATAGAGTTATTTTACTCTCTCAAAGGCTTCTGTGGTATGTGAAACGAAGACTAGCAAGTGAAGTCATAGGAAATGTTGGAAGCTTCTATGTTGTTCATATACTTAGTGATTCAATAGAAGATTAACAATAATAGAGAAAAATATAAATTTTCAGATGTTTTAAAATTAGTGGTAATGGCTGCATAACTCTGGGAATACTAAAAGCCACTGAATTGTATACTTTAAAAGGGTAAGTAATTATGACATGTAAATTATATCTCAATAAAAAATTCAATTGTGAAGTTAATTTCTATATCCTAATATTGGTCACTGTGTTTTCCAAAGTTCTTTTTCCTTTTTTTTTTCAGGCGGAGTCTTGCTCTGTCGCCCAGGCTGGAGTGCAGTGATGTGATCTTGGCTTATTACAACCTCCGCTTCCCGGGTTCAAGCTATTCTCCTGCCTCAGCCTTCTGAGTAACTGGGACTGCAGGCGTGCATCACCATGTCTGGCTAATTTTGTATTTTTAGTAGACATGGGGTTTCACCATATTGGTCAAGCTGGTCTTGAACTCCTGACCTTGTGATCTGCCTGCCTCAGCCTCACAAAGTGCTGGCCAAATTTCTTTTTCTGTAAACACTAGATTCATTTGAAATTAATATCTCAGCTGAACGCAGTGGCTCATGCCTGTAATCCCAGCATTCTGGGAGGCCAAGGCAGGTGGATCATTTGAGGTCAGGAGTTCACGACCAACCTGCCGAACGTGGTGAAACCCTGTGTCTACTAAAAATTCAAAAATTAGCCAACCATGGCAGTACATGCCTGTAATCCCAGCTACTTGTGAGGCTGAGGGAGGAGAACTGCCTGAACCGTAGAGGAGAACTGCCTGAACCGGAGAGGCAGAGGTTGCAGTGAGCCAAGATTGCACCACTGCACTCCAGCCTGGGGGATGGACTGAGACTCTGCCTCAAAAAAAAAAAAAAAAAAAAGAAATTAATATCTCATTTATACAGTCCAACGATTCATGAGGAAAGTTACAAAGTTCATATTACCTTAACTATAGTCAAAGAGAACAGAAATTTTGGACCTAAGTTCTTTCACCATAAAATTCTACTTTTGTAAGAGTATACAGGAGTCCCCTTTATCTGCAAGGGATATGTTCTAGGATACTGCAGTGGATGGCTCAAAGCACAGATAGTACAAAACCCTATACATTCTGTTTTTTCCTGTGTGTGTGTATATATATATATATATATATATATATATATATATATATGATAAAGTGTATTTTATAAATTAGGTACAGCAAGAGATTAAGAACAATAACTAAAGCCAAAATAGGCCAATTATAATATACTGTAATAAAAGTTATGTGAATATGATCGACTGACCTCTCTCTCTCAGAATATCTTATTGCACAGCACTTACCCTTCTTGTGATGATGTAAAGTAATAAATGCCTATGTGACAGAATGGGACAGAACAAGATTTCAACACGTTTTTAGAATGGCACAATTTAAAACTTATGAATTATTTCTGGAATTTTCCATTTAATATTTTCAGACCACAGTCTACCACAGGTAACTGAAACCATGGAAAGTGAAACCTCAGATAAGGAGAAATACTGTAATACGAAATCAAAAAGGCTAAACCTTATAGAAAGAAATAACTATAATTACATGAACAATTATACTTTGGAGAAACTTGGATTTTATAATATACAAACCATAAACCAGAATACATATTTTCATATTAAATTTCAATTAGAGTATCTACATAAAAATATAATTACTCTACGTAAAAAGAATATTGATAGTATTTTTCAATCCTACCTGGTTCTGTCATCTGAGATTTTTGTATTAGAACATCTCTTATTTTCTCCACCCACAGGTAAAGAATACTTTCACCGATATTCTGTCTAAACAAAATTAAGGGGAAAAAATTTGTTATTTCAAAAATCACCTTCGCAGATTCAAGAAGATCCAGACATTTACAATCCAAGACAGTATATACGATCTAACCATCTCTTTTTAAAAATAATTTATAAAAACCTGGGGTTTATCAACATTTGTGTCTGAGTAACTAATACAGGTTATATCAACGTTAAAGATTCCAGTTGACTCCAAAATTAACACGGCTTATTTTTAAATAAACAGAAGAGTTGTAACCAAAGAGGAGAATAAACAGTTTTGAACTAGATGGATTAGAGAAATATAAATGTGACTTAGTTTCTATAAGTAGATACAATTTTTCAGTATGGACGTCTGATCATTGCTTCCATTTTTGAACTTTTAAAAGAATTTCAAACCACTTATTTAGCACACTTATCATTTAGTATACTTATTTCAACAAGAAAGAATGCAAAGCATATGGGAAACTCCTTCAGGGAGTCAATTTACAAGACCTAAAAGACAATTCAACAATGTTATTCATACCTTGTTTCTGACAAAATATTCTACTGCCTAAATTGATTCATTTTGTTTCCAAATGATGTTTGGTTGCCTCAGATAACTAAATCTATCTCAAAGGATCATTGAGAAAAACAGTGTGTCATGGGTTTTAAAGTCATGTCCACCGTTATGTTAAATGATGGCAACAGCAATAAAATAAAGGCCCAAGTGGTCTGCTCTTTACAGAATGACACTAATTGTAGATAAGCACGGTATGTGTTTAAAGATACCACCACACTACTATATAGCAACACCTCACCTCCTTCCTCTAAAAGCTTCCCTTGAAACCATTATCTCTCTTTATCACTACTCATCAACACCCACCAAAACTTTCAAAACAAGCAAACAGAAGAAAACAACATTGTTTTCAAATAATTCTATACCCTCAAATCCACCCCATCACACCCACAATTCTTAATACTAAAACTAAATACTTGTATTGGTTGATACAATAAAGCTATTCACTAAAATGCACTAAGCTATGTGAAATTAAACTAATTATTTAATCTGAGTTTCAGTCACCTAATTTTCAATATTATAAACTGGAGGAGATGATTTTTAAAATAAGAACACCCCAGGGCCGGGCATGGTGGCTCACACCTGTAATCAAAGCATTTTGGGAGGACGGGTGGGCAGATCACCCGAGCTCAAGAGTTCAAGACCAGCCTGGGCAACATGGTGAAACCCCATCTCTTAAAATAATACAAAAATTAGCTGGACATGGTGGTGTGTGCCTGTAATCCCAGCTACTCAGGAGGCTGAGGTGGGAAAATCACTAGAGCCTGGGAGTAGAGATTGTGTCACTGCTCTCCAGCCTGGGTAACAGAAAGAGAACACTTCTTGGGAAAAAAAAAAAAGAAGGAGTCAGATATGGTGGGTCACATCTGTAACTTCAGCACTTTGGGAAGCCAAGGTGGGCGGATAGCTTAAAACTGAGTTTGAGACGCCTGGGCAACAAAGTGAGACTCCATTTCCACAAAAAATTCAAAAACTCAGCCAGGCACAATGATGTGTGCCTGTAGTCCCAGCTACTTGGGAGGCTGAGGTGGGAGGATCACTTGAACCTCAAGTTTGGAGGCTGAAGTGAGCTATGATTGCACCACTGCACTCCACCCTGGGCAACACAGTGAGACTTCATCTCAAAAAAATAAAAAATGACTGTTTTAAAGAACAAAAAAATGACAGCTGCTACTTTAGTGCTTACATTATCCCCTTTTTTACAGGTAAGAAAACAGACACAAAGAGATGACACTATTTAAAGAACTGACTCCAAAACCTCAACTGAAACAGCCTTAACCTCAGCTTTACTGAACTTTAAATAGGCCCATTCCTGACTCTAGGCCCTGACCTCCCTTTTCTTGGAGTATTTTCTTTAGAAAACTTGTCATTGTAAATTCCTTCTCTACCTCTTTGAGATATATGTAAATCTTTTTATAAAAAACTTCCTAATTGGTTTTACAACCCAGGAAATGTCTTTCTCAAGGACCTAGGAACCATCCCTTTGAAACACAATCATCAAAGAAGACAGTGCCCTTATCTTCCAGTCTCTATGGGAGAATAGCAGGCTAACTTCAACAGGTACCTCTTGGTAAACATAGATGGCCCACTCACAAAGAGAAATATTTGCAAACACAACAAAAACTCAACATGCCCAACACACCTGATTAATGGCCCCACATAATATCTTTTAGTACTTTTTTTTCCACTAGCTCATCCTGGCCCTTAAAAACCCTTCCACCTTTTGTTGCAGAGGAGTTGAGTTTACACTTCGTTCTGGCCTCTTTCCCCTACTGCAATGGCCTTTAATACAGTCTTCCTTGTCTGTTTAACTTTATCCAGTATAATTTTTGCTTCAAGAAGCCTCATTTACCAACATTAAAACCTAAGACTCCATGATATATCAAAATGTGAAGAGATGTAAAAAATTTCAAAAATTATTTTCTTGGACTTCTAAATTAAATATTGCTTAAATAGATCATCACAAAATCAAATACTATAAAAAAACTTGTAATCCTTTTCATTTTCTCTTAAACAACATCACATTCTAAGTATTTTAAATGTATTTACTTTTTGTTTTAGCGAAATAGCTTTCATTTATTCAAAATAAAATATTTAAAATATTCCTATGAAGAATATTTAAGGCTGGGCGCGGTGGCTCAAGCCTGTAATCCCAGCACTTTGGGAGGCCAAGGCGGGTGGATCATGAGGTCGAGATTGAGACCATCCTGGTCAACATGGTGAAACCCCGTCTCTACTAAAAATACAAAAAAATTAGCTAGGCACGGTGGCGCATGCCTGTAATCCCAGCCTCGGGAGGCTGAGGCAGGAGAATTGCCTGAACCCAGGAGGCGGAGGTTGCGGTGAGCCGAGATCGCGCCATTGCACTCCAGCCTGGGTAACAAGCGCGAAACTCCGTCTCAAAAAAAAAGAATATTTAAATAAAAATTAAGGGCATAGTAGCTCATGCCTGTAATCTCATTACTTTGACATGAAGAGGCAGGCAGATCGCTTAAGGCCAGGAATTTCAGACAAGTCTGGGCAACAGAGAGAGACCCCTTGTTTACAAAAAAATACAAAAATTAGCCAGTGGTAGCACACTTATAAACCCAGCCACTCATGAGGCTGAGGCAGGAGGATCACTTGGACCCAGGAGGTCAAGGCTTCAGTGAGACATAATCATGCTACCGTACTCCAGCCTGGGCAACAGAGTAAGAGTCCATCTCAGAAAAAAAAAAAAGTGGGTACAATAACCAAACTAGTCTATATCTAATCAGTCACCAAATCCTAGCTTATATTTTTAAGTATTTCTTTAACTGATCTTCTCCATTCTTCTGGTTCCCTTTATAAAGGCCTCCACCATATCCCTCCTGAGTTACTGACTGCTCTTCTAAAGAATCCCTTCTTCACAGACTTACTTTTCATTTATTTATTTTTTTGAGACAGAGTCAGTCTCTGTCAACCAGACTGCAGTGCAGTGACACAAACTTGACCTCCTGCCACCTCAGCCTTCCAAGTAGCTGGGGTTACGGGCAAGCCCCACCACACCCAGTTAATTTTTATTTTTTTATTTTTTATAAAGATGGGTTGGGGGGACTCTTACCTATCTATGTTACCCAGGCTGGTCTCAAACTTCTAGCTTCAAGCAATCCTCCCACCTCAGCTTCCCAAAATGCTATGTTTACAGACAAAAGCTACCACACCTGGCCCGTTTAATTTTTAAACACCAATATTTTCCACTTTCTGCCCTCTGATGGAATTATATGGAAAATATGATTAAAAGTTGTCACAAAAGGCCAGGTGCGGTGGCTAACACTTGTAATCCCAGCACTTTGGGAGGCCAAGGCAGGCAGACCACTTGAGGTCAGGAATTTGAGACCATCCAGGCCAACATGCTGAAACCCCGTCTCTACTAAAAAACACAAAAATTAGCCAGGTGTGGTGACACACCTGTAATTCCTCTCTACTAAAAATACAAAAATTAGCCAGGCATGGTGGCACATGCCTGTAATCCCAGCTACTCAGGAAGCTGGGGCATGAGAATTGCTTGAACCCGGGAGGCAGAGGTTGCAGTGAGCCATGATCACACTACTGCACTCCAGCCTGGGCAACAGAGCGAGACTCAGTCTCAAAAAACCAAAAAGTTGTTACATGAAAGTTTTAAAAATAAAGCCAGGTGTGGTGGTATGTGCCTACAGTCACAGCTACTCAGGAGGCTGAGGCAGGAGGATCACTTAAGGGTTGAGCCCAGGAGGTCAAGGCCAGCTTGGGCAACACAGTGAGACCCTGTCTATTAAAAAAAGAAAGTTTTAAAAGATGTGTATTTCTACTTAGACTACATGCATGAAAATATTACCACTTGGACCAAGGTTATTCAAGCACATTTAATAAACAAAGCAATATGGCTCATATTCCACCATTACAACAAACTGTATTGTAATCTCTGATACTTCGTAAGTCTCAAATAGCTCAAGCAAACTAGTTAAGGAGAAAAGGAAAGCTGTGTCCAATGGGAAGGTATAGTTTAGTAAAAGGAGGATTTTTTTGGATGGGGGATAGGCAGGTGGGGAGCCATTTCTGAGTATATGACATTGCACATGGCTAAGAAAAAAATGTAACTGATGAATGTGATTAACATGATAGAAGCTAAGTGTGGGAAGAATTTCAAGAAAAAAGAAGTGGTTAATACCACCAAAAATTAGGTAAGAGCTGAAAAATGACTACTAGATGAACAATTCTGGTGTTAATGGCAAACAAATCTGCAGTATATTGATCTTATTCTACTTGAAGCTGGGGCAGGGGGCAGAGGGGGCGGTGGCAGATAAATTGGCAAATAAGAGTAAACAAAGGATTATAGAAAGAAGTTTGTTGGGGGCACAAAAGTTGGAGTGGCCAGTAAGGTAAGGGAGAGAGATCAGAACATTTAATTAAGGAAATACTTATATGCCAAAGATAACAGTATCACTAAATGGGGACCCAAGGAAGACCATACTTGCTCTAGGCAGGAATAAGTAAAATGGATTCCACAATGACTTACCATTTTCTAATTAAATATTTTGGGAGGAAAAGAAACCTGGCCTGGATCCCAGGGACACAAAGAGGGGCTGTCACTGTACCAAATGGAGTGGCCACCTAGAACATATAATACAATCCTTACTAGATCCTAGATTACAGTAAAACTGATATTCCAGAACATTATTTACTAATATATCTCCTTAAAATTAATCTAAATCATGGTTATATCTTCTCTAGACAACTGCATTAGCCCCCTAATTGATGTCCCACATCTATTCCTGCTGCCTTCCAAACAGAAATAGGATAACCTTTTTTAAATGAAAATATTATTATGGCCAGGCACAGTGGCTCACACCTGTATCTCTGCACTTTGGGAGGCGAAGGCAGGAGAACTGCTTGAGGCCAGGAGTTTGAGACCCGCCTGGACAATAAAGCAAGGCTCCATTTCTATAAAAAATATATAATTTTTTAAAAAGTTAGCTGCAGGCCGGGTGCAGTGGCTCATGCCTATAATCCCAGCACTTTGGGAGGCCAAGGTAGGTGGATAATTTGAGTTCAAGACCAGCCTGGCCAGCATGGTGCAACACCACCTCTACGAAAAATACAAAAATTAGCTGTGCATGGTAGTGGGTGCCTGTAGTCCCAGCTACTCAGAAGGCTGAGGTGGGAGAAATCGCTTGAGCCTGGGAGGTTCAGACTGCAGTGAGTCACTATTGCACCCCTGCACACCAGCCTGGGCAAGAGAACAAGAACCTGTCTCAGGAAAAAAAAAAGAAAAGAAAATCTTATCTTATCATGGCACCCTACTACTTAAAATCCTTCTCTGCTTCCAATTATTCTTAGTGTGAAGACAGAATCCTTAACATAATCTACCAAATTCTGCAGGACCTGTCTTGCCTACTTCTCCAGTCCTTTCTCCACCATATTCCCCCGATCTCATCCTGTCTCTTACCACTACCTATCACCATTACTGTTTCCTATAATGTGCCAAGCTCCCTAACAACAAGCCTTGTACTATATGGCCTCTCACTGAAATTATCATCCCCTAATTAACTCCATTTTTAAGTCAAACAAGTCATCCCTCACCTCCTAGACTATGTCAGGTCTTATTTCAAACTCGATTAGTTTTGCATATCTTCCTTTCATAGAATTTACCATAGCTATAGTTTTATATTCATTTTTACAATGTTATAAGTAATATCTCTCCCTCACCATAAATTCTAAATGCCATGAAAAAGGGCACTTCTGTTTATGCTAACCATATCTGCACTCAGGATCTAGTACAGTGCCTGCCATATAATATTTGTTGAATGAAGGAATGAATGAAAAATAAAGCCTATCAATAGATTCTTAGTCTTATGGCCTAATACAAGAGAAACTACTATTCAAAGTACATAGACATTTTAATTTCATTCTACACAGCCTATGAAAATACCAAATCAAGAACAATATCTCTTAATTTATTTTCACAAGTTGGTTAAGTGTTTTTGTTTTTTAAGTAAGATCCTTTAACAAACAATTTTTTTTAATTTATTGAGATTGAGATGGGGATCTCACCATATTGCCCAGGCTAGTCCTGGATACAAGCAGTCCTCCCACCTCAACCATCAAACCCAGCCTGGCTAAGTGCTTTTTTAATAGTTATTAGCACTAAATATTACTGTATTTTTTATCTAAGTAGACAATATCGAAAGTAGATATAAAATTATATAGCTAACTTTTCAAGGTCTCTTCGAGTGAATCCTTTTTGTTAAAGCACAAGTGGCTTTAAAAAGTTTAGAAAGGTTCTAAGAAAGGGTTCAGAAATTTAACAAAAGCCCACAATACAATCACTAACAGAATTATTTTTAAAAATCACCTGTCACTTACATATATATTTCTTCAAGGCTATTTGATAAATCCGCACGTTCTTGCCCTTTAAGCCAAGGAGCACTAAGATTAAATAAAATACAATTAGGAAGTTTATTCAAGGATTATGTTTATATCTCAAATTACTGATTACATCACGAATGATTTTTTTGGCTTCAAAAAACTTATCTATTTTCATTAAAAAGCAATCTTATATTTGTATAAATCTATATAGTTGCAAAATGCTTTCATTAGCATTAATTCATTCAGTCTTCCCAAAAAAACACGTCAAAACTCACATCAAAATTACTCTATTTTAATGATTTAAAAATTGGCTGGGAGTAGTGGTTCACACCTGTAATCCCAGCACTTTGGGAGGCTGAGGTGAGTGGATCCAAGGTCAGGAGTTCAAGACCAGCCTGGCCAATTTGGTGAAACCCCCATCTCTACTAAAAATACAAAAAATTAGCCAGACATGATGGCACATGCATGTAGTCCCAGCTACTTGGGAGGCTCAGGCAGGAGAATCACTTGAACCCATGATTCAAGTGAGGCAGAGGTTGCAGTGAGTTGAGATCACACCACCGCACTCCAGCCTGGTCAACAGAGTGAGACTCTGCCTCAAAAATAAAAATCAGGGATAGGTTCATAGGGTTTCGTGAATCTGCCCACATTTATTTATGTCGCAGAAAAGGGTCTAGAATCTAAATAGTATAGTATAGCATTCACTACAATGCCAGGAATTCCCCATTTTTTCTAACTGGTGCCTCAAAACAGCTCTTAAAAAAAAATCTGAAAAGGACATTTATGTTTACAAGCATTCTGTATCTACCATGTGCAATAAATAAAAATAAAAATTTATAGAACCATTATTAATAGTAAACATTAATGCTACAGTTTTAAAATACATGCACAAAAAAACTAATCAGTAAAAATTCTAGTAATTGAGGGTTTTTTTTAAGGCTAATTAAGTGAAGCAGTCGGACTGAAGAAGAAACAAAGAAATCTGTAACCAGTTGTGATCAATTACTGGTTATAAACCAATTACTGGTCTACACTCAGACCAACCTAGTAATTGAAATTTTTATGCAATTCTGTTCCCAAGGGTTTATACATATTACTAGGTGACGGGGCCAAGGTAGATGAAAGATCACTTGCATCAATAGGTCATGATTCATAAAGACTAAGTAAGCTTGGGCTGCTAAGAAGATGGTTCCTCAACATCAACCAGGGAAAGGGGCAGGGAGAAACAAGCAGGCAGTCTTAGAGGTACATCAAGGAACTGTGGCTAGGTCAGCAAAACTAGGATAGGAGAAACTCTAAGGGCCAGGGTTTCTACCTTACTAAGCTGTCTAAAAAGGAAGGTTTCCTTCCTCATCTATAAAGACAATTCTGTAGCTACTTCACTTCTATGAACCTCTTTTATACTAAGTGGTATATTTCATTGTTTTATAGAATTTAATTTTTTATTTAAATGTTCTATACCAAACCCAAAAGTATTCTTAATTTCTATATATATATTTTAATAAGGTATTTTATCTAAACGCAATGAACAGTATAGAGAAATATCTTTCAAAGTATAATCTTTTTATAACAATATAAAGATAGAAATACAGCTTACTTCAACTGATAGATAGGTGGAGCTGTACCTGGGTATTCATCTGGCAGCATCACCTACAAGGCAGGTTCAAAACAAACCTGTTTACACTTCATCAAGGTTCAAAAATAACCATATGTATTAAGCTGGCAATTGGACAAAAGGGTGAGGAGGACAGAGATAAAAGGAAAAGGAAAACTGAAATATGGACATTATACCCTGACGCAAGTGGATGGAGTGACATTATAATATTTTCTGGCTACTTTTCAGAATACTACAAAAATCCTAGGAAACACTATTAACTATATGAAATAGCTAACACATAATAGAGAACCATACATATTTCTTTTCAAATTGTATTATTATAAAAACACTGGCAAAAAGTTCAAAGTACACACAAGCAGTCATCAAAGATTAAGCACTAAGAAAAGCCATAGCAGATCTTTTCATTTATTTTATCCTAACTAAAACTGATAATTGATCACTGAGTCTTAATTAATAAAGAAATGAGTGTCTACTCTATGAATCACCTACATTATTAACCTCTCCTTCCTTTTAAATGTTAGCTATTTTTCCAGGTTTAGACCCTTTGCTTTTAAATGAAGAGAATAATGAAAAGAAGCAAACTACAGTCTCACAAGGGTACATTAACACACTTAAATGATTAAAAGAATTGGGATAAGAAAGACTGAAACCATCAATTACTGTATGATTTGAAAGTGATCTAAGATGTTACTGCCCATGTGTTTAGATAATCACTGACAGACGCTGACAACAAAGATAATTTAGAAAACAGCACAAATAATCATTAGAATACAAAAGTCAACCATATAATGAAGGCTGGAACAGAAAGATGACTGTAACAGAAAGATGACTGCAGGGAAGGAAGGGAAAGTACCTGCAAGCAAAGTGTCCATTTGGGGTCATCTATATCGTCGCTAATTCTAATACAAAATATTTTGGCACAGTCATCAATGACACACCATTCCTCCCCATAAATGGCTGCCATTGCTTCAATTTCCTCATTCTGAAAGAAACCGATTTTTTTTAAGTCAACAAATGTACACATCTTAAATTCCTATTCTTACTACTTTGCAAGGTATTTGCATTCAACATTACCAGTGTAGATTCCTAGATGAGCCTTAGCAAGCCAAATGTTCTCAAGAGCAGGTCACCATGTTCTTCTCTGGGTGGTTTGTTGCTACGCGCTACTCCAATGACTGGAGCCAGCCTTGCTATCACATTTCTGTGCTTTTGGCCACTATTGAGCCAAAATATTGTATGCAGTCCTATACTTTGTAATGACCATTCACACGTGAAAAGATACACCTATCTTCTCTGTTCCACCTTCTCTTTTTTAACAGGTAATTCCACCCCTGACTCCCACCCCCAATAGCTCTGTCCCACATTATCTGTGTATTCCTGCTGGGTGTCTCACTCGTTCTTTTGGATTCAATTTTGTTGGGGGGAATGGGGTGAGGTACAGAGGGACTGGATGGCTGGTTGTTTGGTAATCAAACCCTTAAAACATTTCATAAATTATTCTTTGGGCTTGGGGTTAAAAAAGAAAAATAATTATTCTTTGGGCTTGGGGTTAAAAAAGAAGGACCTAAAGGGAAAAGATGGGAAGCAAAGTATGGATTCGACTTCGTAGCATTTCATTTTGTACTCACAGCCCTGTAGGAAAAGACTTATGATCGCCCACGTGAACGAGGCACAGGGAAAGCTCGATACTAAGGACAAAAGGAGTAAAATTCGGTGGGCTCTCGAGGACCTACAGGATCTGGGTTATAGCCCTTTTGCCAAAGAGGGAATCGAAATTCTTAAGTGGTTTGTCCAAGACGACACGGCGACAGCAGGGTGGGAAGCGAAACCCTGGTTTTTGCCTTTGGCCCAGAGCTGCTTCGTCGCGTGTTAATGGTTGACGAGGACACCGTCCGAAACAGGCCGAGCCAGCAGCCGCCGAGGAGCTGCCGGCCTAAGAGCTCTGGGCCGAGGGGAAGCGCCGGGAGAATGGTACGCGGTGGGGCAAATGGCGCGGCCAGTGCTGGAGGAAGTCGCGGCGGCCCCGGGCGGAGGGCCCTCGGCTGAGGAGGACTGGAATGGCGAGGCGAGCCCGAGCCAAGCCTGGAAAGTCAGCACCCCGCCGGGGCCTCACCTGCCTCTGGTCGCTCCCTGCGTCCCCCTCAGCCATGTGGCCCCGGGAGCAGCCCTGCAGACGCCACCTGCCAGGTCCGGAACGCGGGGGCAGGGCACTGCGGCTGCGAGCCTAAAGCTGACTGCGGCGAGGCCCGACCCGGAACCGCAACGCTGCCACGCCGCGCCGTCGGCATTTGCTTCCGGGTTGCAGGCTGACTAGTGCAAGGGGCTCCTGGCCCCCTGGCTTTTGGGTGGAGTTCTCCGTTGGGCCCTTGCGCCCGCCATCCCGCATTCCTGCCTTGCGGCTCTCTGGCAAGGCAGAGCCACAGGGAAAACCGGCCCTCCAGAGGAGCTGCTGGAAGCCTTCTTGGCTCTGTCTCCTGGGAATGCGCCGGGGCAGGGGGCTTCTGTTTGCCCATTGCAGCCTTGGCGCCTTGGGAACGCCCAAGAGACATTGGGAAGTCAAATTTACATCCGCGTCCCGGGACTCAAACCTCAGTCCACAGTCCCAGATTCGTCTTTACGTGCCTAGGCAGAGTTTTTGTTTGCTTGTTTTTGACATGTTTTAAGTTTTGTCGGATTTTGGCAAAGATAGGTTTGATTGACCAAAACTGGAAAACAGAGAAGGCAGGAGGTGATTTTTAAAAGCTTGAGGAGAAACCTTATTTCTCCCATTCACTGTTGTATTGCGATCATTTTCTTTAGTCTCCCTGAATATTTTGTCTGGGGGCAACTTTTGTGCGAGACACTGGCTATGCCAGTCGACATAAGGGGCACTGATGGAGTTTCCCCAAAAATGAATCCGTTTGTCATTACTCCCTCGCTCACAACAAACGTGCGATGACATTCTAATACATTGGTTATGAATTATATCAACAGCCTTATTCAAGACACTTCAGTCGAGGCATTTTCTTGATTGCAAGGCATTTTATTTTTGCTTGCTTCACTTTCCTTCACACGTGATACACAAAAACTCAAAATATTACATCTCCCCTCTCTTCTTCCGTAATCATGGGTATTTTTCTGGCCCCCTTTAAAACCATTCTCTTAAGATAAATTATTGTAGGGGAAAATAAATAAAACTCTTCTCAGAGTTAGGAGTTCAATACCTGTAGAGAGTTCCACTTTCATTACTTTGAGTATAAGCTTTGTGGATTTATTAATTCAATGGACATTTATTAGGCTCTTACTGTGCTAAACATTGGATATGCAAAATCATCTGTCATGCATTGCCTTTAAGGGGCTAAGATGTGAAGGGAACAAAAGTAAATCAGTGAACCAGACATAGAGTAATGTATCTCTTAAAGATTGGATAAGTTCTGAGAAATTTACCCTTAGGCAGTTTCATAGAGATCGTGGGAACTTCAGAGTAATAAACTTAGATGGTATAGCCTACCACTTATCTGGGCTGTGTGTTGCCTGTTGCTTCTAAGCTACAAACCTGTACAGCATGTTACTGCACCTAATAGGCAATTGTAACACATGATATTGGTGTATCTAAACATAGAAAAAGTATAGTAAAATTATGGTATTATAGTCTTATGAGACCACTGTAATATATTTGGTCCATCAACATAACTCACTGTAACCTCCTGGGCTCAAGCAATCTTCCTACCTCAGCTCCCCTAGTAGCTAGGACTATAGGCATGTGCCACCACACCCAGCTATTTATTTATCTATTTTGTAGAGATGGGGGGGGGTCTCACTATGCTGCCCAGACTGGTCCCAAATGCCTAGCCTCAAGTGATCCTCCCTTCTCAATCTCCCAGAGCACTAGGTTTACAGATGTGAGCCACCAAACCCATCCCTGCATTCTTTCTTCACTGACCTTTTCACATCTCTTACAGCTTTGATGCAAACATAATGATTTTCACCCTTAAATCACTTTTTTTTTTAACGCCATGGAATCTTTTCTTCAAAGAAAGTTTATGTGAAACAAATTTGTTCTGGCTGAAATGAAAATAGGATTGATTGTTCTGGCTGAAGTGGAAATAGGGCTGAAGTCCAAGTACTTAGCAGTACTCCCTTCCTCTCAGCAGCCCCACTAGAACTTTAAAACCCAAGTTTGAAAACGCCACGTTAAAACTTAGCCTTCCAAACAAAGCACAATATACTCAATTAGTTGCACACAGTACTTCTATTCTTACTATGTGTCATAGCAACCCAGGCCATCTTATCTTCTACAGATTACACTGATGATTTTCTCTTAATTCCTATTTCCTCAATAGCTACAACCTTTAAGTCTTCTTTTGAGTTTGAATTCTTTTTTTTGGGGGGGGGGTGCAATCTTCGCTCACTGCAACCTCCGCTTTCCAGGTTCAAGCAATTATCCTGCCTCAGCCTCCCAAGTAGCTGGGATCACAGGCACACGCCATCATGCTCAGTTATCTTTTGAATTTTTAATAGAGACTGGATTTCACCATGTTGGCCAGGCTGGTCTCAAACTTCTGACCTCAAGTGATCCTCCTGCCTCAGCCTCCCAAAGTGCTGGGATTACAGGCGTGAGCCACTGCACGCAGCCTCGAGCTCAAATTCTAAATGGAAATGGCTCTTTCTGCCAAAGGGACCCCTCCTCATTTCTCTGGCCTGTATTGGCATGTAACCCTTAGTCAGAACCCCGAATAAGCCCCAAACTTGGACATGCAAGGAGCCCTTTGAAAAGAGAAGAAGAGAAGTAATTTAAAGTAACAAGCATGGCAGGCAAACTACATTTTGAAGAACGTGTTGGAAAAAAAGCGAGACATTTTAGACAATCCAGTTGAAAAAGACTACTTAGCGTAAACTTTGAGCAGTTGCCTAAACAGAAACTGAGAATACTCTACAAATAACAACACAATCCTGAATCCAAGAGGAGTCTCTAAGCCAGATTCTGGTGATGTACATATTCATTTACTCAGATGGTTACTGGCTGTCTCCCTTAAACTCAGTATGTTCACAACTGAACTCAATCGCTTTTTCCTAAACTTACTCCTCTGTGTTCCCCAATTCAATAATTGGCAACCCTTGGACCCTTGCATCCACAGTTGTCCAAGATTGGAAATTGGAAGACATACTATATTATACTCTTCACTCCTTGCCTCCATACCCAGGCAGCAAGTTCTGACAACTCTGATTACTTGATATCCCTTATATCCTCAGATGTTCCTTTCTAGTCTTTCTGGACCTTCTTCAAGTTATCCTCCTCTCTCACCTCTGCCAAAGTAATCAAAATGTGCAAGTCTGACCGGGTCTCCTTCCTTGAAATCCTTTAGTTGCTCCCCTTTGCTTTAATGATAACTCTTAAACACCTTAACTCACAAGATATGTTCCTGGTCATCTCTCTAATTTCATCTCTCACCGTTTCAGCCATACCAGCTTAATCTACTTTTCCTAAGCATTCTTTGAAGAAGGAAATCCATGGCTTCTGGAAAGCATGAAACTGCTATTTTATGCAGTAGACATAATACAAGGAATTGAGCCAAGATATGCAAAGATGGCAGTAACTCAAGTGAAAGAAGGGCACAGATTTGTTTCACGATAGACAAATGGCAACACGGTTAGGATGATAGCTGCACAAATCTTCAGGCAATTGGGAGGAAATGCACATGCCCAAATCCCTGAGAACTCCCACCTAGAAGATATATTTGTGCTAACCGGCTGCACCAGACTCTTCATGTAGGATGGCTTTGGGAGCCCAGTATTGTTAGGAAGGGCTTGAAATGTTTTGCTTAAGATTAAGAAACAAACTATCCATACTAAATAATTGACAGGGGGAAAGGATATGATTGACATCATAGAGGGTCAAAGCCCTCTCTTGGTACAAAAATGAAGGCACATATGCAGGTGATACAGAGATAATTATAAAGGGATTGTACAAGTAGTATGGCAAAAAGGAGTTGACAGCTGTGATTTTACTCAAGGAGAAATTAGTTATTTGAATGGCAAAATCCTAACCGAGAATTGTGTATATCTGTTTTCAACACAGTTTCCTGGTACATCAGGGGTGAGGCATTAAACCTGTGAAGAGTTCTCTATAACCTATTTAGATGGTCTAAATAAGATGCTTTCAAGTATTCTCTAGGCCCTTGCTACTTAAAGTGAGGTCTGTGGAGCAATGGCATATTATTGTACTTTTTAGAAGTACGAAAACTTAGGCCCTACCTCAGAACTACCGAATCTGCATTTTAATGAGATTCCTAGGTGATTTGTATGTAGATTAAATTTTGAGAATCTTTTGGGATGACCCAGTAAAAGCACATCTTTGATCTTAGCCGGAAGAGTAATTGACTGAGCGCCCCAGCTACTGGGCTCAGAGATCTGTTACTATGCTTGCACTGAGACAACGTTTCATGGGCACCTCTCAGGCAAGGGCATGGCACAGTTACTTTTAGGTAGGCTTATATTCAGGAGACATGACATTCCACTGATGGGGGGCTTGGGCTCCATGCCTTGCTGAACTTTCCTTATAACAACTGCCACACAACCTTCCTCTACTTCTTCTTTTTATTTATTTATTTATTTGTTTGTTTGTTTTATTTTTTTTCTGAGACGGAGTCTCGCTCTTGTTACCCAGGCTGGAGTGCAATGGCGCGATCTCGGCTCACCGCAACCTCCGCCCCCTGGGTTCAGGCAATTCTCCTGCCTCAGCCTCCTGAGTAGCTGGGATTACAGGCACGCGCCACCATGCCCAGCTAGTTTTTTGTATTTTTAGTAGAGACAGGGTTTCACCATGTTGACCAGGATGGTCTCGATCTCTTGACCTCGTGATCCACCCTCCTCGGCCTCCCAAAGTGCTGGGATTACAGGCTTGAGCCACCGCGCCCGGCCTTCTTTTTATTTTTTATTTGTTAAGAGACAGGATCTCATCTGTTGCCTGGGCTGGAGTGCAGTAGTGGAATCACAGCTCACTGCAGCCTCAACCTCCAGGGCTCGATCAATCCTCCCACCTCAGCCCCTGAGTAGCTGGGACTATAGGCACGGGCTGCCACACCAGTCTAATTTTTTAATTTGTTTTAGAACTCCTGGGCTCAAGCAATCCTCCTGCCTCGGCCTCCCAAAGTACTGGGATTGCAGGCGTGAGCCATAGTGACAACCCTTTACTTCTTTCTCCCCATTCACTCAGGATCAGATTAGCATAGGTGTGATGGTTCTCTGAGCCTCTTCAAGTTCCTTCCAAATTTTCTACAGATATTTCCCCTAATACATTTCTTGCATATTTATCTTCATTTTGGTATCTTCCTCTCCAAGAAGACTAAACAAACTGCTCTAGGATACACTGTAGCACAGGTCAATTCTATCCATTTAGTTTTGTTAAAATAATTAATTGGGAGGCCACGAGGCTGAGTCAGTTCCATTGCCTTGTGTTCCTGGGTAAGCAAACAGAAATAGAACTCAATTTAAACTTAAGCTTAACCAGTCAGAAACCACCAACTAACACCTAACTGGGGACTTGCTACTTTAAGCCATCAAATATTTTCTTTGTCCTGCTTCTGCAAATACCTCAGAAAAATTTCTCCCTCCCAGCAGATTAGTGGAGCACTGAACCGTTTGTCCTCTGATGCTGTGTGATTCATGAATAACTTCATGCTCAAACTCGTGAAAATTTGAATCTGTTTATCTTTTAACAGTATTAACTTATAATATCCGTTTCTGAAATATTTTTCTCAGGGAAATATGTCCTCAAAATATTTTAGAAATAAAACACAAAGCATCTTGGTACACAGTGATCTTTTCTGCCCAATTCTCTGCATGTTTACCTTAGCTCCCAGACGATGAAAGCCAAACTGTATCTGACTACAGGGCCAATGAATGCTGAGGCTGTTGCTTCTCTTTGTGCTGTTCACTTGGTTGGTCAACAATTTGACCCACTATGGCTAAAGATTAGAATACTGAATATTAAACTATAAGTTTTATGGAGAAGCTCTGTCAAAGAAGTAATCAAGGAAACAGTTGATAGCAAGCAAGTAATTGGGGGGAGAGAAAATCCTTTAATATTATAATTTCACCATAAGTAACATTGCACCCTGGGATGATCAGCTGAAAATTGTATAAACATAGCTGTAAAAAATAATGGAGGCTGGGCGCGGTGGCTCACACCTGTATCCCAGCACTTTGGGAGGCTAAGCCGGTGGATCATGAAGTCAAGAGATCAAGACCATCCTGGCCAACATGGTAAAATCCCATCTCTACTAAAAATACAAAAATTAGCTGAGCATAGTAGTGCGCACCTGTAGTCTCAGCTACTGGGGAAGCTGAGGCAGAAGAATCACCTGAACATGAGAGGCGGAGGTTGCAGTAAGCTGAGACTGGTCACTGCACTCCAGCCTGGGTGACAGAGCAAGACTCCGTGTCAAAAAAAAAATTAACTCTGATCTTTTTATTTTTCCATTTTCAAGAAGCATCTTGTTAATGAATAAACTTCTAGAAGGGATAGTTGCCAGCTTTATTGTTAATTATTCATTAAAACTTTAGTAAGGATTGGGTTATAGACAATGGAGAATATTCTCCTGGGTGGGAGTGGGAGTGGGGTAAACCCGGAGATAAGTCTTCCTCAGCACCGAACACTCTTAATTGCCACCCTTGACTTCCTTTCCTCTTTATGTGACATCTCAAATTTTTTTCCTCCAGAAGTGTTTTTTGACTAAAAGTAGAAAATGCCCATATGATAAGCTTCCCTATAACCTCAATGTCACATATGCCGCTCACCTAAAAAGACTACCAGACAGGCTTTGTGTGGGCAACAAGGCTGTTTATTTCACGCTTGGGTGCAAGTGGGCCAAGTCCAAGAAGGCAGTTAGGCAAAGGGGGGTAGGAGATGGGATTGCTTATATAGGTTGGGGCGAATGGTCAGCTAAAGGTGGTTATCTATCTTGGGGAGGGGAGGATGCAATGGGATGCATGACTACAAGGATAGAGGTCGATAATCTAACTTAGGGATGGGAAGGGCGTCACAGGATGCATGATCACAAGGTAGGGGTTATTTACTACAAACAGGTATGATCATAAGGGTGAGGAGTATTGGTTGCAAGCAGAGGGGAGGGTGAAGTAAATTACATAGTTATAGGGAAGGGGGTCTTGAGAAACCCAATATCCAGGGGAAATTTTTGCAAGGCTGAACAGGAACAATGGGTACAGGTTTGCAGAGCAATTAGTCGAGGCAGGAACAAGTTGTTTTACTTCTTCCTGTGGCCACCTGGTCACTTGTGGTTACTTTAGACTTCCTGGCTCCTGGGGACTTTCCAGAGCGTACACGCAAATCACCAAGGCTAAAATGGCCAGGCCTGGACTTGGAGGCCTAACATTCCCATCTTTTTATGTATGTATAAAAGAAGAAAAGAAAGAAAAGTTAAAGAAGGGAGCAGGGGCGATGTTTCTCATGGCTACTTCGAGCGTGACAAGGGGCTGCGTGGACACCTAAAAGAAAAGTTTGTGATTTTTGTAGTTTAGTAAATGTTTGGTTAAGTCCTTGGCTTGGGGTGCTACTTCATGTACTTAGCAAGGTTCCAGTTAGCATATTTTTGAGCTTGAAGTTGTCCTAATAGGATGAATTCCCTAAAAATAGCCTTTAAATGTAATAACTTTAGGGTGGGTGTGATAATGCGTTGGGCCAAGGCTGGAACAGTGCCCATTGTACTAATGCTTTTTGTCCCCATTTTCCATCATAGGAATACGACTGCCTGTTGTTGAGCCAGTAATGCACTATATCACCCTTTTCCCATACGTGTAAGTGGTGGTCTGAGTGGAGAACCTTAATAGTTCTGATTGACGACTCTATGCAAGAGAGGTAATAAGTATAGTAGTCTTTATCTGCCAAGCTGAGCTGAGGCTGGCAAAAGACTAAAAGACCGAAGCCTTCTAGTAGCCAGTGGCATACTTCATGGTGACCTGGATGTTGATTTGGCTGCCAAATATGGCATACAGGACCTATATACTTGTCCTGTAGTTTATCCTCTTGAGAATATGCCTGGGGGCACGATAGGCAAGGGTCTGATGGCTGCCATCCCATACGCCTTAGACATTTTTCCCAGAGGCCTTTTAATTCAGGGGTAAGGAAGATATTTAAGGACAGGGCTTTAAAAAACTTTTATTACAGGGGGTGGTCCTAGAAGACTTGGATGGAAAGGAGGATGTGCAGGTTCTGGAGAGGCATCATGCTGCACCTTGACCTCAGCCAGGCACTGTCTGGAGCCTATGAGCAATGGAGTGGTGTTTCTGGTTGATCGTAGGAGGATGAAGTCTGTGAAATAGGGCTGAGGATAAGACAGGCAAATTAACAGGGAGGGTTGGCAAGGCATCTAGATTAAGTGGCTGAGCTGTCCTGGAACAGGGGGTGATATTGTGAGGTTGTTAAAAGCAGCATTTGCTGCATAGAATGTTTAGTGATGGCCTGTATACAGTTTTGTAGGGATTGAGAGACTAATCGGAAAACACAAGGTCTGAATAAAAGAAAGAGGAAGATGGGTATTAGGGGAGTAAGGATAGGAAAAAGCCCCGACATCCTGTTAGAAAATGGCCAGGTGGGGTTGGCATAGTTACTCACCTGATTAGCAAATTTTGGGGCCTTGTCTTTGAGCCTTTTGATATTATCATAAAGTAGGCCAGATTGATTTAGGTAAAAACAGCATTCCTCATTTAGAAATATACAGAGTCCTCCATTTTCTGCAGTGAGTAAGTCCAGGCCACGACAGTTTTGAAGGACAACTGCAGCTAAAGAGTCAATTTGAGCTTGAAGGACAGACAAGATATTATATGTCTGTAATGCTGGCAGAGAAATCAGTAGACAGACTGCAGAATGTGGTGACAGAGGTGGTGACCCCCACTATGCCAGCTCCAAGGCCTACAGTGGAGGCTGGAAGAGCTATTCCCATGAGTAATGGAATTAGCTGGTATAGTTTTTTGTCTATAGGTGTCATTAGGGGGACAGGCAGTTGCTCATTACCATTGGCAAATTGAATTTTAGGAATAAGGAGGACTAAGGCACAGGTTCCCATCCAGTTAGTGGGTAGACACATGTGAGTGGAAAAGCCACATAAGAAGAGGCCTGGGGGAAGGAAGAATTGAAAATGTAGGGTGAAAAGGTGGGAGGGATCCTTGAAAGGGGAGTCAGATACCCAAACTCCTAAAGATCCAGCAAGAACAGTAGCAGTTAGGGGTTGAAAGGGAGACTGATGAGGTAACTTTGTGTTGGGGGCAGTCTGATTTTCATAATGTCTGAGGAAGCGTGTAGTATCAACAAATAGTCTGTTACTAATATTTGTAGGGTCGGATATGAGTAAGCATCAAGAGGGGCCAGGAGGAGAATCTGAGGAACGTGGTGTGAGAGACAGGGAAGGTGCCGACCTAGACAATAATGACTGTGAATATTTTTTAGGTTATTAGCAGTGATAGACGGTTTGTCAGTGAAGCGAAGTGAGTATGTTCCTAAAGGCATATTAACATGTGCATCAGGGTTTTGGAGATGAAGAGTAGAGGAGCACTTCAAAGGTGGAAGATTACCCAAGGGAATTCCTTTGGTTCATTGGTGGGAAATGCATAGAGGAGCAGGAGTGGGGATAGTTGTGTGTGTAGTAAGGGGTCCTAAAATGGGCAGAGTGGAGTTAACATGAGGTAAGAGTTGCTGTAAATCGTTGTGGAGAAGTACAGCAGCTTGTTGGTATGAAATGCCTGAGGAAGTTTTGCTAAACTTATCTAGGAAATAGGGAAGCTCTATGAGAGGGTAGAGTTGGGGACTGTTAAAAGAGGTGCATAGGAGTAAGGAGATGGAAGAGGCAGCCCAATCAGCTGGCAGGACAGGAATCGCGGTGTTAGCAGCTTGACAAATTTCCTGCCTAGTTTGTTGGAGAACTGGAAGTTAGTCTCCAGGAGGACTGGTGTCTGGGAGAAGGTTAGGCCCAAGCAGAAAGATGCAGCCATATAGGAGTTCAACTGGGCTATATTCTGTGGGTTCCCAGGGAGTGGCATGAATTCAGAGAAGAGCAATAGGTAGAAGGGATACCCAGTCTTTTTAGTTGAAGGGTGAGCTTGGTAAGATGTGTTTTTAGAAGGCCATGAGCTTTCTTTACTTTCTTTGGTGACTGAGGGCAGTAAGGAACATGAAGATTCCATTGAATGCTCAGGGCCTGAGAGACTGCTTGAGTGATTTGGCTAATGAAAGCAGGGCCATTTTCAGATTAGATGGAAGCAGGCAGGCCAAATCGGGGAATGATATGACTTAACAGACAAGACATAACAGCAGTGGCCTTTTCTGTTCCAGTAGGGAAGGCCTCAACCCACCCTGTAAAGGTATCCACCCATAAAGAAGATATTTAAATTTCCTAACATGGGGCATATGAGTAAAGTCAATCTGCCAATCTTGTGTGGGGGTAAATCCCTGCACTTGGTGAGTGGGAAAAGGAGGAGGTTTTAAAAATCCCTGGGGAATGGTGGAGTGGCAGATGGAGCACTGGGATGTAATTGTTTTAAGGATGGACTTCCATGAAGGGAAGGAGATGAGAGGTTCTAAGAGATGGGCCAAAGGCTTATATCCCACAGGAAGAAGGCTATGGAAGGAAGAGAGGATAGAATGGGCTTGTGAGGCAGGAGGAAGGAATTTTTCTTGATCCAAAAACCAATTTTCTTGAGTGGGAAGTGACTGGCAGGTTAAGGAATCAGGAGAATAAGTAGGAGTAACCGATGAGAAAGAAAAATATTGTCCACTAGGAGGGGATAATGGTGTATTTGCTGCCTTTTAAGCTTTTTCATCAGCAAAAGCATTTCCTTGGGCAATGAGATCTGAAGTTTTTTTGGTGCCCTTTACAGTGGACAACTCCGGTCTTGTCTGGGAAGAGAGCAGCCTTAAGGAGGGCCTGTATTAAAGGAGCATTGATAATAGAAGATCCCTGTGTAGCGAGAAAGCCTCTTTCTGCCCATATGGCAGCATGGTGGTGTAGGATGTGGAAAGCATATTTAGAGTCGGTATCGATATTTACTCATAGTCCCTTAGAGAGAGTAAGAGCAGGGGTTAAAGCAATTGGTTCAGCTTGCTCAGAAGTGGTAGAGGGAGGGGGTGTGGCAGCCTCAAAGATAGATGAGTAGGATACAACCACATAACCAGCTTTGACCCGTGCTAACTGACTGGGCTTTGAAGAACTGCCATCAATAAACCATGTGTGATCTGGGTCTGGAATGGGAAAGAGAAATATGTAGAAATGGGGAGGATGCTATACGGATTAGGGAAATACAGTCACGGGGTGTGGGGCTTGTGTTTATGTTTGGTATTAGATGAGAGGCTGGACTAAAATTGGGGCCATGTGCAATAGTCACAGTGAGAGTTTCTATAAAGAGTGAATAGGGTTGGATAAGACCTAGGACAGATAACAGATGTGGAAGATGCAAGGAGGATACTAAAGCTTGAAGGTTGTGAGAGCTGTATAGAGTGAGTGAGGCACAGCCTGTGATTTTGAAAGCCTCAAGAAGGAGTAGAACAGAGGGAGCTGCTGCACTCTGTGGGCATGAGGGTCAACCTAGGACAGTGAGGTCAAGTTGTTTAGAAAGGAAGGCAACAGCACAGGGGCCTTGCTCTTGTGTAAGAACTCCACTGCACGACCCTGAATCTCAGCGGTGTATAATAAAAAGGGTTGGGTCAAGTTGGGGACAGCCAGTGTGGGAGCAGTTTCTAGAGCTGTTTCTAAGGAGCAGAAGGAAGAGTGGGGAGAGGATTTAGGACCTATGGGGTTGGATAAGTTTCCCTAGGTGAGCTTATATAGAGGTCTGGTAAGAATAGCAAAACCTGGTATCCAAAGGCAAAAGTATCCGACTGCACCCAGAAAGGAGAGGAGCTGCTGTTTGGTAGAGGGAGTTGGGGTTGAGGAAATTAACTGGATACAGTTGGTGCGGGGAGCATGGGTGTTTTGTTGGAGGATGGTCCAGATAGGTGACAGATGGAGAAGAAATTTGGGCCTTAGAAGGGACACATATCACTTTAAGAATATGTGCAGGACACATATCACTTTAAGAATATTTAAGAAGCAGGAGAGCATCTTGCTGAGAAGCTTCACAAGAGGGGCTGCAAAGGAGGAAGTCGTCCACGTATTGAATAAGGTGAAGTTGAGGGACAGAAAGAGAGCAGGTTGTGAGTGAGGGCCTGACTGAAGTAGTGTGGGCTGTCCCGGAAGCCCTGAGGCAGGATGGTCCAGGTGAGTTATTGTAACTGGTGGGTGTCAGGGTCAGTTCAAGTGAAGGCAAATAGAAGTTGGAAGGAGGGGTGTAAGGGGATGGTTAAAAAGGCATCTTTGAGTTCGAGTACAGAATAATGGGTAGTGGAGGGAAGAAATGAGGATAGGAGAGTATATGGGTTTGGCACTACAGGATGGATAGGAAGGACAATTTGATAAGGTGAAGGACTTGGACTAGCCGGTAGGATTTATCTGGTTTTTGGACAGGCAAGATAGAGAGTTGTAAGGAGAGTCAGTAGGCTTTAGGAGATCATGTTGTAACCAGCAGGTGATGACAGGTTTTAGTCCCTTGAGAGCTTGCTGGGAATGGGACTTTGGTGTTGGGCAGGGTAGGGATGATTGGGTTTTGGGGGCATAGTGATAGGTTCATGGTCAGTTGCTAAGGACGGAGTAGAGGTGTCCCACACCTGTGGGTTAAGGTGAGGAGATGTGATGGCAGGGTGTGCAGTAGGCTTTGGGCCAGGGAAGAGGGCAGCTATGAGATGTGGCTGTAGTCTTGGAATAGTCAGGGTAGCAGATCGTTTGGTTAAAATATCTCACCCTAATAAGGGAACAGGGCATGTGGGGATAACTAGGAAGGAATGAGAAAAGGAGTGTTGCCCAAGCTGACACCAGAGGTGGGGGATTTCGAAAGGTTTTGAAGTTGAAGACTGGCCGTCAATTCCCACAACAGTTAAAGGGGCTAAGGAAACAGGTCCTTGAAAAGAAGGTAATGTGGAGTGGTAGCCTCGTATCGACGATGGATTTACCCACTACGATAAGAGTTACCCAAAGCTCGGCGTCCGTGATGGTCCAGGGGGCTTCCGAAGCAGTCAGGCAACGTCCGTCTTCAGTTGCTAATCCAAGAAGTTCTGGAAAGCAGTTGCCTGGAGAATATGGGTTTGAACTCCAGGAGCCTTGGGAGGCTGTAATGTGAGCCAGACAGTCCTATTTCCAGTAGGGTCCCCCACAGACAGGACACGGCTGGGGGGTCTTGGGCTGTGAGCATTCATTAGCCCTATGTCCAAGCTTTTGGCATTTAAAGCAGGATGGCTGTGGGCACTCCCGTTTTCTGGCATTTGAAGCAAGGCCCTGGAGGAGGATGGCTTGATGGAGCACCCAACTGTGGTCACCTCAGTGTCTGGAAGTTCCTTGTTGTTGAAATAGTGGCTGGGGTTTGTCTCACCATGGAGGCAAGCAACTGCAGCTCTGAAATGGGTTGCCGCTTGGCTGCCTCCTCCCTATTGTTAAACACCTTGAAGGTAAGGTCAATTAGTTTCTGTTGTGGTGATTGAGGGCCTGAGTCTAGTTTTTGAAGTTTTTTTCCTAATGTCTGGGGCAGATTGGGTAATAAAATGCAAATAAGGCGACCCTCTGGTCCCTCTGAGTCTAGAGCTGTGAAGAGTCTGAGAGTTTCTGCCAGGTGGGCAGAAATTGGGCAGGATTTTCATGTTTGCCCTGAGTTGTTTCCTTAAGCTCGTCATAACGGCTTTGTAAGTTGCCTGATTAAGTCCCTCAACCAAGCAAGAAACCGTATAGTCAGGCTTGGCAATGTCAGGTGAGCCCACCTGGTATTGCCAATTGGGTTCTTCCCTAGGTACTGCCCTGATGCCCTCTTGGAGGGCTGGCTCATGGCGTCTGCAGGTGTCAGCATAAGACTGAGACAGAGTATAAACCCAATTTCTTTCATCTGGAAAGAATAGAGGTTAGAGATTATGCCCTCGGCTCCAGCCACCTCTCAAAGGGGAAACTGTTGGGCAGAGGAAGGAGCGCTAGTTTTAAGGCTGAATTGTGTCCCGGAGCAGGTGTGGGATGGAGAAGTGACAAAGGAGGTAGAAGAGGGAGGGGATGGGGTGGAAGGGAGATTAGGGTTTGGTTCGGCCTGATGAGGGGCAGCTTGAGGGCGGAAGGGAAAGGTCAGAAGGGTCTATTGAGTGTGAAGAATTTGCATTGGCAGTAGGGACAGCGGGTGCAGGTGGAAGAGAAACAAGGAGAATTTGAGAGAGGTCCCATTGGGAGCAGAGGCTGGGAAGGGAGCAAAATGTGAAAAATGCCTGCATGTAGGGGACTTCAGAGCACTTGCTCATTTTGTGACAAAAGTTGTCTAGATCCTGCAAGGTAGAAAAATCAAAGGTGCCATTTTCTGGCCATTTAGAGCCATTGTCCAATTTACATTGTGGCCAAGCAGTATTGCAGAAGAAAATAAGATGCTTAGGTTTTAGGTCAGATGATAGCTGGAGATGTTTGAGGTTTTTTAGAACACAGGTTAAGGGGGAAGAGGGAGGAATGGGGGGATGAATGGAGGGCAGGAGGTTGCCCATAGTTTAAGAAGAGCAGTGGAGACAAGAAAAGTGAATGCGAGACCAAGCAATTTAGCAGGAGTCCCAGACTAAACCTCGGTCTGAACCTGGTCAATCAAAGGGGGCTCCCTGGTGTCATCCATCACCCTTCGAGTGCAGGTGCGAGTGAGTGACCAGAGCGGACATCTTGCAATGATCTGTCACCGAAGGAGTGCCAGTGAGTGATCAAAGCATATGTCTCTGCGATCATCAGTCACAGAGGGAAGACTGTCTTCCCCGTTCCTACGTGGGATTTTTTCCAGTCATGAACCTCACGGAAAGTCCTGTCTTTCTTGTCTCCACTGAAAGAGAGAGGAAAATGAAAATGAAAGGAGAAGGAAGCTGACAGGCAGTGAGAAAGGCAAAAAAGAAGAACTGAGGCAAAGCGCTTACCTGATCTGAGGATGGTGAGCGGATGCGAGGGCTGACCTGATGAGCCTAGGTCATGGGTAGGTCTCTTCACGGAAGGAGCACAGGTAGAGACAGGCAGTTTGGTCTCCCGTGGGAGTTTCCCTGTCCCGAGTTTTGGCACCACTTGTTACATGTGCAGCTCTCGAAAAGAGACCACCAGACAGGCTTTGTGTGGGCAAGAAGGCCGTTTATTTCACGCTTGGGTGCAAGTGGGCCAAGTCCGAGAAGGGAGTTAGGCAAAGGGGGGTAGGAGATGGGACTGCTTATATAGGTTGTGGCGAATGGTCAGCTAAAGGTGGTTATCTATCTTGGGGAGGGGAGGACATCACGGGATGCATGACTACAAGGGTAGAGGTCAATAATCTAACTTAGGGATGGGAAGGGCGTCACGGGATGCATGATCACAAGGTAGGGGTTATTTACTACAAACAGGTATGATCATAAGGGTGAGGAGTATTGGTTGCAAGCAGAGGGGAGGGTGAAGTAAATTACATAGTTATAGGGAAGGGGGTCCTGAGAAACCCAATATCCAGGGGAAATTTTTGCAAGGCTGAACAGGAACAATGGGTACAGGTTTGCAGAGCAATTAGTCGAGGCAGGAACAAGTTGTTTTACTTCTTCCTGTGGCCACCTGGTCACTTGTGGTTACTTTAGACTTCCTGGCTCCTGGGGACTTTCCAGAGCGTACACGCAAATCACCAAGGCTAAAATGGCCAGGCCTGGACTTGGAGGCCTAACATTCCCATCTTTTTATGTATGTATAAAAGAAGAAAAGAAAGAAAAGTTAAAGAAGGGAGCAGGGGCGATGTTTCTCATGGCTACTTCAAGCGTGACAAGGGGCTGCGTGGACACCTAAAAGAAAAGTTTGTGATTTTTGTAGTTTAGTAAATGTTTGGTTAAGTCCTTGGCTTGGGGTGCTACTTCATGTACTTAGCAAGGTTCCGGTTAGCATATTTTTGATCTTGAAATTGTCCTAATAGGATGAATTCCCTAAAAATAGCCTTTAAACATATTAACTTTAGGGTGGGTGTGATAATGCGTTGGGCCAAGGCTGGAACAGTGCCCAGTGTACCAATGCTTTTTGTCCCCATTTTCCACCATAGGAATACGACTGCCTGTTGTTAAGTCACGGGATGCATGACTGCAAGGAAAGAGGTCGATAATCTAACTTAGGGAGGGGAAGGGTGTCATAGGATGCGTGATCACAAGGTTGGGGTCATTTATTACAATCAAGCATAATCATAAGTGTGGAGAGTATGATCACAAGGGTAAGCGTTATTTACAACAAACAGGTATGATCATAAGGGTGGGAGGTATCAGTTGCAAGCAGAGGGGAGGGTGAGCTAAATAGTAACAGGGGTGTGGGTCCTGAGAAACCCAATTCCAGGGGAAATTTTTGCAAGGCTGAACAGGAACAATGGGTATAGGTTTGCAGAGCAATTAGTCAAGGCAGGAACAAGTTGTTTTACTTCTTTCTGTGGCCGCCTAGTCACTTGTGGTTACTCTAGACTTTCTGGCTCCTAGGGACTTTCCAGAGGTGTATGTGAGGGTTACCAAGGCTAAAATGACCAGGCCTGGACTTGGAGGCCTAATACTCAAAATCAGTGTTTAGAGGAGATGTGTCTGAAGCCAAAATTGTTGGTTAGGAAATACAAGTTATTTGCTTTTCCCTTTTTCCTCTGAGTGGAATGTTCTTCCCGCCTTTTTTTGCTGGGGTCGGGGGGGGAGACAGTCACTGTCACACAGGCTGGAGTGCAGTGGCATGATCTCAGCTCACTGCAACCTCTACCTCCTGGTTTCAAATGATTCTCATGCCTCAGCCTCCCGAGTAGCTGGGATTATAGGCATTTGCCACCATGCCTGGCTAATTTTTGTATTTTTAGTAGAGATGGGGTTTCACCATGTTAGCCAGGCTGGTCTTGAACTCCTGACCTCAGGTAATTCGCCTGCCTCAGCCTCCCAGAGTGTGATTACAAGTGTGAGCCACTGCTCCCAGTCTTTACTTTACTTTTTTTGAGACATAATCTCACTCTGTCGCCCAGGCTGGAGTGCAATGGCAAGATCTCCACTCACTGCAACCTCTGCCTCCTGGGTTCAAGATATTCTCCTGCCTCAGCCTCCTGAGTGGCTAGGACTACAGGGGAGCACCACCCCGCCCAGATAATTTTTGTAATTTTAGTAGAGAAGGAGTCACCATGTTGTCCAGGCTGGTCTCAAACTCCTGGCCACAAGTAATCCGCCCGTCTTGGCCTCCAAAGTGCTGGGAGGCATTAACCACCGTGCCCAACCCAATTGGCCATCTCTTTACCTTTCACTTTTCAGCACAATAACTCCTTATCAAAGACTTCTCTGACCACCCTGACTAAAGACTTCCCCTCTCCCCTTGTTGATGCTGTTGGAGCAAAGGGAAAGCTATCCCTTCACCCTCTGAAGGTTCGCTGAAAAATCAACTGGCTCAAAGCAGATGAATAGGGGCAAAGGCATTAAAAAAAACCTTTTTTGACATGCATAGCAGGAGAATCACATGAGAATAATCATCCGATGGAGACAGATGTTTATACATCTTTCTCATAGAGAAAGGGGAGATGGGGAAATGTGGCAATTTGAAGGTTGGTAAACGATTTTTTAGGGAGAAATGAAAGCACTTGGAGAAGATAAAATGGCTTGGGACAAAATCTTTTGGGCCTGCAGAACAAATAATAGTTTATGACAAAAATCTGTCCAGGTGGC
The DNA here is from genome assembly GCF_049354715.1 of Callithrix jacchus. Lineage (NCBI taxonomy): Eukaryota > Metazoa > Chordata > Mammalia > Primates > Cebidae > Callithrix > Callithrix jacchus. Next base: position 67,529,881 of record NC_133514.1, on the reverse strand, counting down.
CAGGTGCGGTGCCTCTCACCTGTAATCCCAGCACTTTGGGAGGCCAAGGCTGGAGGATTACTTTGGGAACCCAAGGCTGGAGGATTACAAGGTCAAGAGTTTGAGATCAGCCTGGCCAACATGGTGAAATCCCGTCTCTACTAAAAATACAAAAATTAGCCAGTCATGGTGGCAGGCACCTGTAATCTCAGCTACTCAGGAGGCTGAGGCAGGAGAATCGCTTGAACCCAGGAGGTAGAGGTTGCAGTGAGCTGAGATCACATCACTGCACTCCAGCCTGGGCGACAGAGCAAGACTCCATCTCAAAAAAAAAAAAAAAAAAAAAAGAACAAAAACAGAAAAAGGAACTGTTTATGTTTGATGGGAGAATGCTGTGATCTAGCTGGGTGTGCCAGTCCAGCTGCCAACTAGCAGGTGATTTTTTTCTTTCCCACTCTAAACCAGGGGTTCCCAACTTCCGGGTCTGTTAGAAACCAGACTATACAGCAGGAGGTGAGCAGAAGGCGACTGAGTGAAGCTTCATCTGTATTTACAGCTGCTCCTTGTTGCTGGCATTACTGACTGAGCTCTGCCTCCTGTCAGATCAGCAGCAGCATTAGATTCTTATAGGAGGACAAACTCTATTGTGAATTGCACATGCGAGGGATCTAGGTTACGTGCTCCTTATGAGAATCTAACGCCCGATAATCTGTCACTGTCTCCCATCACTGGCCCCCCACCGCATGGGGCCATCTTGTTGCAGGAAAACAAGCTCAGGGCTCCCACTGATTCTACATTATAGTGAGTCATAGAATTATTTTATTATATATGACTATGTAATAATAATAGGAATAAAGTGCACAATAAATGTAATGCAGTTGAATCATCCCAAAACCACCCCCATCCCCACTCTGAGAAAAATTGTCTTCCATGGAACTGGTCCCTGGTGCCAGAAGGGTTGGGGACTGCTGCTCTAAACCATTGTCCTGTGGAATTTTTTCTTTTTTTCTTTTAAAATAACTTTATTCTTTACAAATGAGAGAAATAAAACTGTGATTTATTTGGATTTTACATTTATTTGAAACTTTTCTTTTTTTTTTTTTTTTTTTGAAAATTAAATGCCAATTTATTCAACTCCTGGGTGAGGTTCCATGGTCCCGGGGAAAGGGGCCAAGGAAGTCACCTATTTGAAAACTTTTCTTTCTTTAAATTGTACTTAAAAGAGGGTTGACAGAATAGGACGAGGCGAATGGTGAGACACCTGAGGGCCATCTATTCTGTGGAATTTTTTCACAGGGTGAATCAATATTCAATAATTATCCAAGTTACAAATCTTTCTTTTTTAATTTTTTTTAAATGTAAAGACAGGGGCCTCTTTTTTTTTTTGAGAGGGAGTCTAGCTCTGTAGCCCAGGCTGGAGTGCAGTGGTGCAATCTTGGCTCACTGCAAACTCTGCATCCCAGTTCAAGTGATTCTCCTGCCTCAGCCTCCCAAGTAGCTGGGACTACAGGTGCACACCACCACGCCCAGCTAATTTTTGTATTTTTAGTAGAGACGAGGTTTCACCATGTTAGTCAGGCTTTTCCTTGATTTCCAGATCTCATGACCCGCCAACCTTGGCCTCCCAAGTGCTGGGATTACAGGCATGAGCCACAGTGCCCGGCCAAGACAGGGTCTCCTTATGTTGTCTACGCTGGTCTCCAACTCCTGGTTTCAAGCTCCCATCTTGGCCTCCTAAAGTGCTGGGATTGCAGGCATGAGCCACCATGCCCGGCCCCAGGTTATGTATCTTTAGTGTATGTGTAGTCTGTCTTCCTCAACTGCATATAAGCTCTGTGTGGGCATAGGTGTTGTCTGTCTTATTCATTGCTGTGTCCCCTAAAGAAGCAGCCCCGATGTATGGTAGATGCTCAATAAATATTAGTTAAATGGATGACAAACTTACATGGTTGGGGAAACAGCTTATCTGGAGGTGGGAGAGAGAGTCTTAACATGCTGAAGGGATGTAAGGAAGTGACAAAGCACACACATCGTGGTTGAGCCAATTCAGATCATCTCTGAGGTTGCTATGTCACCCTGGGATAGGACATCTGGTCTGGGTGGATAGGAAACTCTAATTCTGGAACAAATGGCTTTTTGAATTCTAAGTAAAGAGTCTTTGAGATTGTGAAATGTTAAAATCTAATTTGCTCTGTCCGGTTAGGTACAGGAGGTATTCCATCCTTGCCAATTTGGACTGTGATTACCTTGAGAAAATAGAAAGTGAAAAAATAGTCTTTCAATCACCTTCATACAATGGCCGTCATAAAGTGTCTTCTTAGAGCTTTCACTTTCAATTTTCAGACCAAGGTTTTCTTATATAAGAAAAGAGTGTTTTGGATATATACCCAGTAATGGGATTGCTGGGTCAAATGGAATTTCTATTTCTAAGGCCTTGAGGAATCGCCACACTGTCTTCCACAATGGTTGAACTAATTTACACTCCCACCAACAGTGTAAAAGTGTTCCTTTTTCTCCACATCCTCTCCAGCATCTGTTGTCTCCAGATTTTTTAATGATCGCCATTCTAACTGGCGTGAGATGGTATCTCAATGTGGTTTTGATTCGCATCTCTCTGATGACCAGTGACGATGAGCATTTTTTCGTACGATTGTTGGCCTCATATATGTCTTCTTTCGTAAAGTATCTGTTCATATCCTTTGCCCACTTTTGAATGGGCTTGTTTGTTTTTTTCCTGTAAATCTGCTTGAGTTCTTTGTAAATTCTGGATATCAGCCCTTTGTCAGATGGGTAGACTGCGAAAATTTTTTCCCATTCTGTTGGTTGCCGATCCACTCTAGTGACTGTTTCTTTTGCCGTGCAGAAGCTGTGGAGTTTCATTAGGTCCCATTTGTCTATTTTGGCTTTTGTTGCCAATGCTTTTGGTGTTTTGTTCATGAAGTCCTCGTTCTACTATAAGGACACATGTACACGAATGTTCATTGCAGCACTGTTTACAATAGCAAAGACCTGGAATCAACCAAAATGCCCATTGATAATAGACTGGATTGGAAAAATGTGGCACATATACACCATGGAATATTATGCAGCAATCAGAAATGATGAGTTTGTGTCGTTTGTAGGGACATGGATGAATCTGGAGAACATCATCCTCAGCAAACTGACACAAGAACAGAAAATGAAACACCGCATATTCTCACTCATAGGTGGGTGATGAAAAATGAGAACACATGGACACAGAAAGGGGAGTACTAAACACTGGGGTCTATTGGGGGGAAAAGGGGAGGGCCAGTGGGAGGGGGTGGTGGGGAGGGATAGCCTGGGGAGAAATGCCAAATGTGGGTGAAGGGGAGAAGAAAAGCAAAGCACATTGCCATGTGTGTACCTACGCAACTATCTTGCATGCTCTGCTCATGTACCCCAAAACCTATAATCCAATAAAAAATTAAAAAAAAAAAAAAAAAAAGAGTGAATATAGCACTTTTCCTCTCCTTAAAATATTGTGGTTTTCCTGAGTCAAGGACCAGAAAAAAAGAAAAAAATACTTTGGTTTGTCTGAAGACCAATCTCAGGCTTTCAAGGAAAGAATTCCAGGTAAAATGTGCTTTCTGCTGCACTTAAAAACTATTAGCGACCATTTTCAACAATATTCTTGAAAATATTTATTGAACTGTTATTCCAAAGCTAGCAAAAATTTGTATCCAGGAGGTAATGATGATTTATGTTGAGATTCACTATGTATTTTAACATCACTGTTTGCTTGCTAGTTTTTTTTTTTTTTTCTTTTAATTGAAACGGAGTTTCGCTCTTGTTACCCAGGCTGGAGTGCAATGGCGCGATCTCGGCTCACCACAAGCCGCCTCCTGGGTTCAGGCAATTCTCCTGCCTCAGCCTCCTGAGTAGCTGGGATTACAGGCACACGCCACCATGCCCAGCTAATTTTTTGTATTTTTAGTAGAGACAGGGTTTCACCATGTTGACCAGGATGGTCTCGATCTCTTGACCTCGTGATCCACCCGCCTCAGCCTCCCAAAGTGCTGGGATTACAGGCTTGAGCCACCGCACCCGGCCTGCTTGCTAGTTTTTCATGACTCCTGGTACTTTTTCTTACAAAGCCACTGAAAAGTTACTAGTTCAGTTAAATTCACTAAATATTTACTGAGTACTTGTTTTGTGCTATATACAACACATTATGTGATTCATTTCCAAGAAGGCTAAGAAAGTGTAGAGGAAACTGCATAACTAGGCCTTTTTGAGTAGGACTTATTTTCAACACTGCATAGCACACTGAATTATCCTGACTAATGGGTGCTAAAGAGATTCAAAATCATTGGCCTGGCCAGGTGTGGTGGCTCACGCCTGTAATCCCAGCACTTAAGGAGGCCGAGGTGAGCAGATCATGAGGTCAGGAGTTCAAGACCAGCCTGGCTAATTTGATGAAACCCCGTCTCTAGTAAAAATACAAAAATTAGCTGGGTGTGGTGGCGTGCCGCTGTAGTCCCAGCTACTTGGGAGGCTGAGGCACAAGAATCACTTGAACCCAGGAGGCAGAGGTTGCAGTGAGCCAAGATTGTGCCACTGCACTCCAGCCTGGGCGACAGAGCAAGACTCTGTCTCAAATATGAATAAATAATCATTGGCCTTAGCCAAACACTGTTGAGCATCCTCTTGTGAGGTTGATGTGGTGTACATTTAAGCTGCTATAGCTATCCTATTTACTTATATATGTTGGGAACACTCCAGAGCCAGATGCTTAGGTATAAATACTGATTTTGCCAATGGCTATCTGTGTGACTTAATAGCTCCCTAATGCCTTAGTTTACTTCCCTCTCTGTAAGTATGAAAATAATAGAATCTGTTTCATAGGATTAGTGTGAAAATCAAATGATATAACTTATGTAATTACAACTTACAATTACTGTAAAATGTTTATTAACTGTACAGCTCTGTAAATGCTATGATGAAGATATATAATAGAAATATATTATAAAATGGTGCAATAATACAGTATTTACTGAATGCTTACTACATGGCAGGAAATAGACTAAAGACTTTACATAAGTTATATCATTTGATTTTCACACTAATCCTATGAAACAGATTCTTTTTTTTTTTTTTTTTTTTTTTTTTCACATTTGTTGCCCAGGCTGGGGTACGATGGCATGGTCTCAGCTCACTACAACCTTTGCCTCCCAGGTTGAAGTGATTCTCCTGCCTCAGCCTCCCAAGTAGCTGGGATTACAGGCCTTCGCCACCACCTCGGCTAATTTTTGTATTTTTAGTACAACGGGGTTTCACCATGTTGGCCAGGCTGGTATCAAATAATCTGCCCGCCTTGGCCTCCCAAAGTGCTGGGATAACAGGCCTGAGGCAGTGCACCTACCATGAAATAAGTACCAATATGTCATACAGAAAACAGTATGAAGTTTCACTATTTAACTTAGTCGCTATTTTTTGCTGCTTGATATGTGGAAGTTTCATAATTGCTGGAGATAAGAATATTAGTAAGACACAGTTCTTGCCATTCAAGAACTACAGACTCAGCAACTGCCATATGGTGGGAACAAAACTCCAGATTTCTTATCTGCTTTTCTAACTGTAATGGTAAACTAATTTTTCTGTTTCCTTATGTCCTGTGATCTCCCTTGGTTATCTAAAGCTCACCCTTGCCATGCCCATATATCTGATCAGTCATGCCCTTTTGTACCGTACCAGGATATCTCAACTTCTCATTAACATTATGCACTATCTCTCCCTACTACCTGTACTGCTATTTTACAGCTACCCACCATTTATTTCCCTTTTTTTTTCTTTTTATTTCTTTCCTCTTTTTTGAGACAGAGTCTCAGTCTATCACCCAGGCTGGAGTGCAGTGGCAGGATCTCAGCTCACTGCAACCTCTGCCTCCCAGGTTCAAGTGATTCTCATGCCTCAGCCTCCCTCCCAAGTAGCTGGATTACAGACATGCACCATCACACCTGGCAAATTTTTGTATTTTTAGTAGAGATGGGCTTTCACCATGTTGGCCAGGCTGGTCTCAAACTCCTGGCCTCGGCCAGGCATGCCTGTAATCCCAGCACTTTCGGATACCAAGGCAGGCAGATCATGAGATCAGGAGACTGAGACCATCTTGGCTAACACAGTGAAACCCTGCCTCTACTAAAATACAAAAAATTACCCTGGTGTGGTGGTACACACCTGTAGTCCCAGCTACTCGGGGGGCTGAGGCAGGAGAACTGCTTGAACCTGGGAGGCAGAGGTTGCAGTGAGCGAATATCATGCCACTGCACTTCAGCCTAGGTGACAGAGTGAGACTCTATCTCAAAAACAAAACAAAACCAGAAAAAAAAAAAAAAAAAACTCCTGGCCTCAAGTGATTCGCCCACCTTGGCCTCCCAAAGTGCCGGGATAGCAGGCATGAGCCATGGTACCTGGTCTGATTTTATATCCTTGGATGCACAAGTAAAAATGGTTTCCAACAGGAATAGAAGGAAAAAAAGATAGAATCGGGTAATTCAAGTCACTTTATGGGGTAACTATAGCTATAGATGAACACTAGAGTTATGAACAACCATTTCTATTATCAAGCTAATGAAAAGAAACGATCTCTCTTGGTATAGAATATGTAATATGGGCTTAAAACTTTCACTATGTGGTACTAAAATGGAATCTTGACTACAGTGGTCACTTGTGCCCCTTTTGATGGAACAAATTAGCTAAATCACCCACAAATAGTGCTTTGGTAATTGAAACAATTAATATGAGCTAGTAAACAATGTATCTGTTAGGGTTTCAACAGGAAACAAATAGCACACTCAAAAGGATTCAACTGAAGAGAGATTAAGGAAGGGGATGATTTACAGAATAACAGGCAATGCTAAGGGACCCCACAAGAGGTTGAAGAAAGAGCCAGAAACTATTAACTGCAGGAAGCCATTAGGACCCCAGAATTGAAGGGAATAGTGTTATTGGAGGCCAGCAAGAACTGGAGCCATAGAACAGGAGCTGCCCACAGGGAGCTGTGACTGGAGGAAAATGCATCTGCTCTGCTGGAGTTCTCCACAAAGTGTCAGTGGAGGGTAGGGATGGACTAGGAAGTGGTAGAGACCTTTCCTTCCCTCTTTTCCAGTTTCTACTCTCCTGCTGCTACCTCTCATCCTCTGAACCCAACTTGAGAGCCAGAGGGCAAGGAAGCTCTGACGGTTAATCCCTAGAGACCAGCCTCTCAGGACACAGAGCAGAATAGAGAAGGGCATGGAATGGATTGACGAGACAAATGTTTCTCCTCAATTGTTCAGTCAACAGTCAAGCTGAAGTTTGAAGGCATTGACAGAACACAAACAGATGGTGTATTAGTTCATTTTCATGCTTCCAATAAAAGCATACCCAAGACTGGGTAATTCATAAAGAAAAGGAGCTTTAATGGGCTCACGGTTCCACATGGCTGGGAGGGTCTCACAATCGTGGCAGAAGGCAAAAGTTACCTCTTACATGATGGCAGGCAAAAAGAGAGGAGGAGAGCCAAGTGAAAAGGGAAACCACTTATAAACCATCAGATTTTGTGAGACTTATTCACTACCATGAGAACAGTATGGGGGAAACCACCCCCATGATTCAATTATCTCCCACCAGGTCCTTCCCACAACACATGGGAATCATGGCGCTACAATTCAAGATGAGATTTGGGTGGGGACACAAAGCAAAACCATATCAGATGGATAGAAGTGACACAAACTGGCCAGGCACAGTGGCTCATGCCTGTAATCCCAAAACTGTGGGAGGCATGGGGGGGCAGATCACTTGAAGTAGGAATTTGAGACCAGCCTTGACAACATGGTGAAACCCTGTCTCTACTGAAAATACAAAAATTAGCCAGGTATGGTGGCACATGCCTGTAATCCCAGATACTCAGGAGGCTGAGCCAGAAAAATTGCTTCAACCTGGGAGGCGGAGGTTGCAGTGAGCTGAGATAGCACCACTGCATTCCAGCCTGGGTACAGAGCAAGACTCCGTCTAAAAAAAAAAAGTGGTACCAACCATAAAACCTCCAGTGCGGTTGTGACAATTGTGGTGCTCACAATGGAAGAAATCCAGAGTGGAGCCTCTATCCTTGACTGAATTGCATTGCATTATGAAACCACTGAGGTTTCAGCTTGCTTGTTTCAAATTTAGATGTGGGTGCAATGAGAGACATGATTAACACTGATAACTCCCTACTGTGCCTCTCTCCAGCTTTCTTCTCTCTTCTGGACTTCTGAGCACTTACTCTTTCTGTATCTATGAGATTTACAAGTAGGTATCTTAGATGTCACATCTGTAAGACATTTACAAGTGGTTATCTTAGATGTCACATCTTAAACTCAATGTTTCACAGCTGTTTCATCCTAGTCCAACTGTGTGAAATAAATTTTTTTTTTTTTTTTTGAGACGGAGTTTCGCTCTTTTCACCCAGGCTGGAGTGCAATGGCGTGATCTCGGCTCACGGCAACCTCCGCCTCCTGGGTTCAGGCAATTCTCCTGCCTCAGCCTCCCGAGTAGCTGGGATTACAGGCACGCGCCACCATGCTCACCTAATTTTTTTTGTATTTTTAGTAGAGATGGGGATTCACAATGTTGACCAGGATGGTCTCGATACCTTGACCTCGTGATTCACCCGCCTTGGCCTCCCAAAGTGCTGGGATTACAGGCGTAAGCCACCGTGCCTGGCAATAAATTTTTTTTAAAGGAAGAAGAACACTTCAAAACCAAATTCAAAACATTCTTAGGTGTGAAGTAGTGGCTCATGCATGTAATCCCAGAACTTTGGAAGGCTGAGGTGGGAGGATTGCATGAGTCCAGAAGTTCAAGACAGGCACAGGCAATGCAGACTCTGCCTCCACAAAAAATAAATAAATATTAGCAAAGGGTATGGCAAATGCCTGCAGTGCCAGCTACATGGGAGGCTGAGGTGGGAGGATTGCTTGAGCCCAGGAGTTTGGGGCTATAGTGAGCCATGATCACATCACTGCACTCCAACCTGGGCAACAGAGACCCAATCTCTAGTTTTATTATTTATTTATTTACTTACTTACTTACTTATTTTGAGGTAGAGTCATGCTCTGTCACCCAGGCTGAAGTGCAGTGGAGTAATCTCAGCTCACTGCAACCCCTGCCTCCTGGGCTCCAGTGATTCTCATGCCTCAGCCTCCCAAGTAGCTGTGTTTATAGGCATGTGCCACCACACCCAGGCTAATTTTGGTATTTTTAGTGAAGACAGGGTGTCACCGTGTTGTCCAGGCTGGTCTTGAATTGCTGACCTCAGTGATCTGCCCGCCTTGACCTCCCAAAGTGCTGGGATTATAGGCATGGGCCACCATGCCTGGCCAATCTCTAAATTAAAAAAAAAAAAAAAAAACACATTCACCAAACTATCTTGCTTTCATATGTACTCCACCTATCCAACTTACATATTCATTAGATTGGTCATTCAAGAATATTTATCAAGACTTGATCTATGCCATAATTTGGCTATATATTGAAGCTATAAAAATAAAGAAGACATAGTTTCTGACTTTAAGAAGCCCATAGCCTGACAGAGGTAAACATGTAAACAAACAATTGCTGAGAATGTGTTGTGTGCCATGGTGATATGTCAGTTGCATCCTCTCCTTCATACCTCACATTAAATGAGTCATGAGTACCTTATATTCTTCACTGGTAGTGTCCACATTTTTAGGATGTTCCATTCAAATGATAACTATATTCTCTTTCTGCCTCCATCATCCTTTCTCTTCTCTAGTTAATCTCTTAAATGCTATTGTGAGAATAATGTTCCTTAAGCATTCTTTGTCCAGGAATATTGTAATATTTTCCCCACTGAATCAAGTCTCAATTTCTCTGCTTGGCTTTCAAAGACTTTTGGATAGCCCCTAATCTGGGTATTTGATACTCTTCTTCCGTACTCACCATTGTAATGGCCAAGCCCTGTCTCTTGTTATTTCAGCTCATTTGTCACATTAGCCTATTAATGGAGAAACCAAACTATATGAAATATTTTAAATCGTTTTGTTCTGACCCAATATAAGTCACCACGACCAGGGAAAACACAAATCCAAGAAGCCTTGAGTAAGTAGTCTTAAGGCAGTCAGATTACAGTTTAGTTTTATACATTTTAGGGTGGCAGGAGTGATAGACAAAGACATAAATCAGTACATGGAAGGTATCCATTGGTTCATCCAAGGTGGGAGGGATATCTTGAAGGAGGGGCTTTCAGGTTACGTGTGGATTCAGAGATTCTTTATTTGCAACTAGTTAAAGGAGTAAGGTTCTGTCTAAAGCTTAAAGTCAGCAGAAAGGAATGACTGTCTGCAGGTGTGACTTAACACTTGCCTTCTGTGGCCTTAGGTCTTGTTCATAATTTGGTACCTTATTGACATAAAGACTGTTTTGTCATTTTTTTTTTGACAGGGTCTCTCTCTATTGCCCAGGATAAAGTATAGTGGCATGATCATGGCTCACTCTAGCCTTGAACTCCTGGGCCCAGGTGACCCTCCAGCCTCAGCTTCCCATGTAGTTGGGACTAGAGGTGTGCACCATCATGCCCAGCTAATTTTTTTGTATTTTTTATAGAGACAGGTTTTTGCCATGTTTCCCAGTCTGGTCTCAAACTCATGGGCTCAAGGGATCCACCTGCCTCAGCCTCCTGAAGTGCTGGGAGCCACTGTGCCTGGCCTTGTCAGTCTTATGATCTCTATTTTAACACTAATACTGGTCATTTTGCCTAAATTCCAAAAGGCATATAGTATAATGAGGCGTTCTGAACTCCCTTCCCATCATGGCCAGGAATTCAGTTTTTAAGTTTTTTTCTAGAGTCCCCTTGGCCAAGAGGGGGTTCATTCAGTCACTAGGAAAGCTCAGGATTTTATTTTAATTTATAAGACCCTTCCCTTCTTTCTATTCCAGCTGCTCTCCTTAGTTCAGGCCCTATCACCTCACCCCTATACTACTGCAGGCACATCTTAGCTCCTTGTCCTGACTCCGGACTTTTCCCTTCTAATCATCCTGCCTTCAGCTCTCTCATTAAAGCATCCATTGTCCAAAAGCCTCTTCAGCTGCATTCCCAACCTCAGGAAATGGCTCCTCCACATGCTCCTCTGGACCAGACACATGGTGGCCATCCTCTATCTTCCTTGTCCCTCATCCCTCTCATGCAACCATCACCAAGTTCCTTCTGTCCTATCACATAAGTATCTTCTGAATCTGCCTACTGATACTTTGTACCATCCCCATAGTTCCTGCAAAAACTCAAGCCACCTCTGTCTATCGACTGAGCCCCCTGCAACAGCCTCATTGCTGGTATTCTTGCTTCCAACATAACTGTCTTTCAACCCATTCTCCACATCACCCTCCACTTTATCTCTATGATGGAAACTTAGTGACTCTCCTCTTGAAACTGTCTGGGGGTTTTAACTCCTAGGCCCTAAGGATGTATCTCAAACTTTATGACACAGTATAGGGCCCTTTGAGATATGGCTCCTTCTTCTCTCTCCAGTCTCATCTCCTCATCCAGCTGTATCCAGCACCTTAGGTTCTAACCTCACTGAACTACTTCACTCCGGCTAATGAGACACGTGATTGCTTGCTTACTATAGTCCTTCTTGCATATCACTCCCTATACATGGGATGTTCTCTCCTCCCACCTCTCACCTATTTCTATACACATCTTTTTAAACTCAGCTTCCTTGATGGCAGTTACTAAGTCTTCATCCTTTTATCCCCAGCATGCAGTACAGTGCCTAGCACCTGGTGGTCCCTCCATCCAGGGAAGGTAAATACATCGTGATCTTATAGCTAATTAAGTGACAGAGAGCTGGGATTTGATACAATTTTCTGATTCTAAATTTTGTGTACATTCCACTTCCCTGTACTGCCTTCCTGTAAAATATCTTAGACATAAAACATCATAGTCATAAGTTCATTTCATTCATTCCACAATTTATTGATTTCTGAATATGTACCATGCACTATGTTAAATAAAGGGGATACACTGGTGAGGAAGGCATTCCTGCTAAAAGGCCAATCTACTTCTAGATTAAAGATGAAAGGTATAGATAAATCAAGAGGCATTTGCAGACCATGTGATGATCATAGGCATAAGTACAAAGGAATAGGACAGCCTATGGGAAGGGCCCTAACCATATGGAGTCAGGAAGGACTTCGGAGAGAAGTGATTTTTTAAGCTCAGACTGCATGAAATATAAATATCAGGAAGACAAAGAAACTGGGGAAGTGTCCAAAGCACAAAAGAACAACATGGGCAAAGGCTCTAAGCATCAAAGACTGTGTCAATGCCAGGAACTGAACACTGTTCATAATTGCCACAATGTGAAATACCATGGTGACAGTGATGAGAGATGAGTCTGGACATGTGCAGGGCTTTATGATGCTAAGGGGTTTAGACTACATTCCAAAAGATGTAGAGCTGAAGCTGGAGTGCACTGCTGGTGCTCCTGTGGTCCCAGCTACTAGGAGGCTAAGGCTGGAGGATCCCTTGGGCCAAGGACGTAGAGGCTGTAGTGTGCACCATGATTGTATGTGTGAATAGCCCCTGCACTCCAGCCAGGACAACACAGCAAGACACTGCCTCTACAAAAAAAAAAAAAAGAAGACTTGAATTTTCAGCAAGGGAATTAATAGATCGAATTTAAATTTTAGAAACATCTTCTGCCTACAAAGTAAAGAATAGATTGAGGTTTCAGAGATAGGCAGGATGGGGAGGATAGAGAAAGAGAGTGTTTGCCTCCAAGAAAGAGAATATTAAAAAGGAAAGCAAAGGGTTGGGGGGAAGAGGAGAAATTGAGCTTTTTTTGGTTGTTATTAATTGATGTATGAATCAGAGGCTCAGGAGTGACACTGGGACCTGTGTTAGAGACTTAGGAGACAGGAGTATATACAAAGTTATTACAGTCAGGGGAGCTTCTGTGCTCTCGTAAGAAGAGTACGAGGGGCGGTGGAGTTTGAAGATGAACGTTCAACAGTTAACAGAAGAGCCAAGAACTTGGAGCTCGGGAAAACTAACAGAAGAACATTCTCAGAAGGTGAAAGGGACAGGGTTTCACTCTGTCACCCAGGCTGGAATGCAGTGGCATGATCATGGCTCACTGCACCACCTGTGCTAAAATGATCCTCTCATCTCAGCTTTCTGAATAGCTGGGACTACAGGTGTGTGCCACCATGCTCAGCTAATTTTTGTTTATTTTTTGTAGAGATGAGCTCTTACTATGTTGCGCAGGCTGGTCTTGAACTCCCTGGGCTCAAGTGATCCTTCTGCCTTGGCCTCCCAAATTGTTGGGATTACAGGCATGAGCCACTGTGCCTGGCAGCAAGGAAAGTTTCAATGGAGTAGTGGGACTAGAAGTGAGAGTGAAGAGGAAATAGAGAGAGCCAGTGTAGATCACTCTTTCAAGTAGTTAACTCTGAAGGAAGAATGAAAAAAAGGGTACCATCTGGCAGGAGGGTTTTTAAAGATGGTAGACATTAGAGAACATTTACATAGCAGGTACATTTTGAGAGCACTTGAAGATCTAGGAGAGAGAGAGTTGAGAGAGTGAAGTTGCTGAGGAGGTAAAGGGAGGAATTATGAACATCTGTGGAAGCTCTAGTCTTAGGAAGGATACCTCTTCCATTTTAACAGAAAAGAGAAAGGAAAAAATTATATAGGTGCTGGAAGATTTGTTGATTTGGTGGTAAGAAGTTTGGAGAAGTTTCTAATGGCTTTCGTTTTCTTGTTAAAGTAGGAGGTGAAGTCACCTGTTGAGACTGTGGAAGGGAGCTATGGGAAAGGGATTTGAGGAGAGTGAAGAAAGTTATCTGAAGGACGGGAAATAAAGTACAGCTCTAATTCCTTTTCTTCTCACTTGATTCGTCTTTCTTCTTAAACCATCTCCTGCAAGATATAAATTTGTGATCATCTGTGTGGAGGTGACATGGCTTCATGACTCACATATCAATTCATGGCTTCATGTCATCTACACACAGATGATCACAAATTTATATATCTAGTCCAGAATTTACATCCGAACTCCTCACCTGTCATCCATGCTTGGGTATCTCAAAGGCTCCTTCAACTACATGTCCCTGTAGCTTTGGCTCTGAACTGACTGGGAAAGGATGAAGGATAGAAGGTTGTTGGGCCTTTCTGAGAATCCAGTCAGAGTTTTGTTTCATGCATTTGCAGTGTGGTCTCTCATGTGCAGGGCCCTCCTCTACCTTTTGTGTCCATGCTCCTCTACCTTGGTCAGTTTTGCTCATACTATTTAATTTGCATAACATATTCTCTAACCATTTACATATTTTCAAATTCTAGCTATCTTAAGCATTTAACTTTTGTTTTAGTCTGTTTTCTGCTTCTATGACAGAATATCATAGACTGGGTAATGTATAGAATAGAAACGTATTTGGCTCACAGTTCTGGAGGCTGGGAAGTCCAAGAACATAGCACTGCATCTGGTTAGGGTCGTGTCATCCAATGGTGGAAGGGCCCCACATGGAGAGGAGGTACAAGCATGAGGTAGAGCAGGGTTGGAGGCTGAACTTGATCCTTTTATCAGGAACCCACTCCCATAATAACTAACTCACTTCCCAAATAACAGCATTAATTCATTCATGAGGGTGGAAATATCATGACCTAATCACCTCTTAAAGGTCCCACCTCTTAATACTGTCAGTGGCAACTGGGTTTTTAATACATGAACCTTTGGGGACATATTCACACTTTTGCAACTTTAAAACCCATCTTTTCTGTAAAGCGTTCACTTATCATCACCTACTGAAAACAAAACAAAACAAAAAAATTTTCTTTCTCTTATTTCTCCTCTATCTGTCCTTTTCTCATGATTATTATTTTTTTTAATTTATTCATATACCTGCTGATTTACAAGTCTTATTTTATCTTATCTGTATTACTAGATTAAGTCCTTGAAGAAAAGAACTGTTATAGGATTTATTATCTCTCACTAAGCCTAAAACAGTGTCTTGCATGTATATCTACTCACAAAATCATCTCATTTACTAAGTTAATATGTATATATTTACTGATTTATGAATAAATGACTTAATCAATGATGAATGACAAATTCTCTGTTCTGGTAAGTCTTTTCCTTTTTTTTTTTAAGATGGGATCTCAGTCTGCCGCCCAGGCTGGAGTGCAGTGGCATAATCACAGCTCACTGCAGCCTTGTCTTCCCCAGGCTCAGGGGATCCTCCCACTTCAGATTTGTATTTTTAGTAGAGATGAGGTTTCTCCATGTTGTCCAGGCTGTCTGGTAAGTCTTTACATGTCATTATCCCAATCTTCTTTCCATTGGTAATGCTATACAATATCATGGATATTTGTGGATGATTCAAAAATCTGTTTCTAAATAGCCCTGAGCTCTTGCTCAAAGGATACTCTCATACTTTGTTTCTGGCTGCATCTCTCCAATGTACTGTGTTGAGGGTACTTATTTCCTTTTCCTGGTGTTTCCTATCCAAAGCTGAGCCTAAGTGTAAATACCACCACTTCTAAATGTCTTCTCTATTCTAGTCCTCCTAAATCCTTTGGAATTTATTTTATTTACCATTTTTGGCTATATGGCTTATTGTTTTTTGTGAGTTTTCAATTGTATACTTTGCCTTCCAAATTAGATCATAAACTTCATGACATGAGGCCAGGAATTTGTATATAAATTTATAACTTCTTTGCTGCATTCCCTGCACTCTTTCTCCCATCTAACTCCTCCACCTCCTTCCTCTAGGTCTCTATTAAGTGAGGAAAATTATCTACCACCAGACAGCAATGGAGAGGTCAGAGTTGATATGTACACAAAAAAGACCATAGGTTTAAAAAAGTTGATATTAAAATAAGACTTATTAAGACTTCCTTACCCTCTTTGGTTTCATAGAAACAGTTGTGATTTATTTAATTCTCTGTTAGTCTATCTGTGTTAGTCTAACTGTGTTAAACTACCATGAGCAGCTGGAGCATGAAGATGGGTTGAAACACGGGGAAATATAATCCTGGAAAAGAAATATCAAGGTAGCTCATGACCATCATCTTTAAACTTTTTTTTTTTCTTTCAGATAGCCTCTAACTGTTGCTGGGGTGCAGTGGCACGATCATGGCTCACTGTAGCCTCGACCTCCTGGGCTCCAGTGATCCTCCGGTCTCAGCCTCATGAGTTGTACAGACTGCAGGTGTGTAAGCCACCATGCCCAGCTTTTTTTTCTTTTTCTTTTTTGTATTTTTTGTAGAGATGAGGTTTCATCATGTTGCCCAGGTGGGTCTTGAACTTTTGGGCTCAAACTATCTGCTTGCCTGAACTTCACAAAGTTCTGGAATTATAGGTGCGAACCACCATGCCCGGCCCCGCATTCTCAATGTTGGAAAAAAAAGTGGTTGGGCGGCACTGTGAAGTAGTGACCTGTCAGCCAGTCTGGAAAGTTCCAGCCACACACCAGAGGGGAGGGGACCTCTTCCTATTGTGGTTGAGGTGGTTAAGAACAGTCTGCTTTAGCTTCGAGATTCAACTAGATGATTTCTGACAACTCTGACAAATCTAACCTCCAGGAATTGGTGATTTGCTCCATACTTCCAATTTAGGTGCAAAGACTGCCAGCCCATGAGATTTCCTCCCTTGATCGTTGCGACTTGGTGAATGAAGTAAAATCACCTTCTATTGTAACTCATTGAGAATGGGGCCTTTGACCTGTATTCAGTGCTGACAGGTGACTGAGATATAGGGGTTAGCAGGGATCTGTAAAAGAGATGCAGTTTAGAAGACTCAGAAGAGCAAAGAACAGCGTGAGACCCTGAAGAGATGGCTACTGGAAGGAAAGGAGGTATCAACAAGGTTGTTGGTTACAGATTAAAATGGGAGAAATAAGAACAGGAAAGGAGGTAGTAATGGTGTATCCGGCTCTTTCTGGACTCAAGGAATAGAAAAACACTCAGGTCACAGCAGATAAACAGTAAGAATTTATTGCAACAATTCAGAGGCATAGAAGCAGAGACATCACACCGCTGCGGAAGATGGAACTGCAGCCAGCCATTCTGGACCTCTCAGCAGGGGGCGCCATCCTTTGCTCCCGACCCTAATGTGTCCACACTCTGGGGTGTCAGTCATTCTCTCTCTGATCTTGCTTCTGCCGCTCTTGGTCATCTTTTCTCCCTTCTACTTCAGGTTATCTCGTGGCTTCTGCTTTCTCTCTGCTCTTACTCTCCTCTGTGAGCCTTTTTGGATCTACCTTGATGAGGACAGTCCTTTGAGTGCATCATGGTCAAACCGACCGCAGAGAGAAATCTAGATAGTTCAGTGCTACTCAGTATAGAGATTACCTGTTGGGCAGAGCACATCTACCAGGCCTTTGGTAAGCCTAATAGAAAGGTGCCATTTCAGTAGGCCTTGCTCCCCTGCTCTTGCTCCTTCAGCTGAGTGAAGAATTGTAGGCTGCATAATGAAGTCCTCAAAAAGGGGCAATGGGCAGGGCAGACTTTTCAAGGCTTCCTAGAAGGGGTCATGTAACTGTCAGGCACACTGCTTGAGCAGACAATTATGAATAGAAAAGCAGGATATATATACACACACACACACACACATATACATATATGTATGGGAGGGGGCAGGGTCCTTTTCTGTCTCCCAAACATATATATATATATGGAGAGAGAGAGAGAGAGAGAGAGAGAGAGAGAGAGAGGGTCCTTCTCTGTCT
Organism: Callithrix jacchus; assembly: GCF_049354715.1. Taxonomy (NCBI): domain Eukaryota; kingdom Metazoa; phylum Chordata; class Mammalia; order Primates; family Cebidae; genus Callithrix; species Callithrix jacchus. The sequence goes on along the minus strand of NC_133514.1, from coordinate 67,512,172 downwards.
CCCAAATATATATATATATTTGGTGCAATCTCAGCTCACTGCAGCCTCCACCTGCCAAATTCAAGTGATCTTCCCACCTCAGCCTCCTGAGTAGCTGGGACTACAGGCCATGCCGCCACCACGCCTGGCTAATTTTTGTTTTGTAGAGACAGGGTTTCTCCATGTTGACCAGGCTAAACAGGGTATATTCATGATGAATAAAGAAAGACAGCCCAGGTGAGGTGGCCCATGCCTGTAATCCCAGTACTTTGGGAGGCCAAGGTGGGCAGATTGCTCAAACCAGAGTTTGAGACCATCCTGGGCAATATAGTGTGACTCTGTCTCTATAAAAAATAACAAAAATTAGCTAGGCATGGTGGCTCGTGCCAATAGTCCCAACTACTTGGGAGGCTGAGGTGGGAAAATCGCTTGAGACTGGGAGGTCGAGGCTGCAGTGAGCCATGATCATGCCACTGAACTCCAGCCTAGCCGACAGAGCAAGACCCCTGTCTCGAAAAAAATTTTTAAAAGCAACCTAAGGGCTAAAGGTTGAGTTGAACATGTTGCCCAAGGACCACATACCTTATGGGAAAAGCTATGAAAGGCTTTCTCTCAACTTTCCTTCTTCTGAAAAAAGACAAAAGGATAGGAAAATGAAAATAATCGGGACATATTCTTTCCCAGTGTTGGCACCGAGGAAGAACTATACACTAGCTCTGACTACCCATATCCCCGGGAGTTCCCTAATCTGGTCTTTGCCAATCCAGATTTCCAGCTGTTTCTTTGATGCCTGCATGATGTATTCCTCATTTGTTTAAGTTAGCCAGCATCAGTGCTTGCTGCTTACAACCAAGAAACTCTACAACATAAGGGTCTCTTCCAAACTTTTTGTGTGGAGAACCAGCAAAATCAATCACTGCTGGAAGGCAGTTGCTTAGACATCTGTGTGTCACACCTGCAGGAAAAGAGAGATGGTACAAAATTCAGTCTAGATAAAAACAATTTAATATCTGAAAATATACCAATTCATTTCTGTTATTAAATGAACTGAGTGTAATGGCACAAATGACAAACAACAAATTTAGACCACTTTTAAGAGAGAAAAACTCCCAACGACCTCATAGTTTTAATGGTCTGGAGTTAATAATAACTACAAAGTCCTTCATATGAAGGTATAAGGGAGTGATTCATTTCCCCCAACTCAACAATTTATCTGCATTCGCCTGATGACATCTGACCTACTTTTCAGTATTCCAGACAGTAATTACCCAACGCCCTCCCCAAAGTCTCAGTCCATAAAATCCTCCTTTTAATAAGACTTAAGCCTTTAGCATGTTCCTGCAACACTTCAAAGTCACATTGGCACCAGGGGAGTGTTTTTAAAACATGCAATGCACTAAGTGCATTCTGGGATGTCTCAGGCTTAAGACAAAACTGCAAGGACGCAGACATTAGGTGCTATAAACTGAGAGGATCCCATTCTGAAGGGAGGCATTGGAATGTGGGGAGGGGGGTGGCAGTAAAGAGATTTGGGCTCCTAAGTTTACTGAAACAAAAGAGTATAAGGTGAATCCAGTCTGAAACAGGCAATGAGCAATTCTGATGAAGCCCATCCTAGTCTAAAGTTACCCGATTCACTTCAATGCGGGTCAGGCAGGCCTGGGAATGGCAGGGCCAGGGGTTAGTTACTCCCAAATCTATTTCCCAACCAGTCAGAGCTTCCATTGCAATTCCTACTGACATATGTAGGGATTATATTAATAGTTACTTTAACATGCCACATCTGCAAAATTAAAATACCTATTCCTCTAAAGCTCAGAGAGGAATATGAAGGAAAATATTTATTAACTAGTTCCAGAGGTTCTATTTCTGCCAAATGTTTTTCAGAATAGAGTATGATATGATTGGGGACAATCTAGTGATAGTTTTGTTATTCTAGAACTTCACTGTCCAATATGGTAACTACTATATACATGTGGCTATTTAAATTCAATTTAAATTAAATAAAAATTGAAATTGGGCCAGGTGTGGTGGCTCACACCTGTAATCCCAGCATTTTGAGAGATGAGGCGGGTGGATCACAAGGTCAGGAGTTCAAGACCGGTCTGGCCAACATAGTAAAATGCCGTTTCTAATAAAAATACAAAAAATTGGTCATGAAGTCCTTGCCTACTTCTATGTCCTGAATGGTTTTGCCTAGATTTTCTTTTAGGGTTTTTATGGTGCCAGGTCTTATGTTTAAGTCTTTAATCCATCTGGAGTTAATTTTAGTGTAAGGTGTCAGGAAGGGGTCCAGTTTCTGCTTTCTGCACATGACTAGCCAGTTTTCCCAACACCATTTATTAAACAGGGAATCCTTCCCCCATTGCTTGTTTTTGTCAGGATTATCAAAGATTGTATGATTGTATGATTATCAAAGATTGTATGGCCTCCGATGCCTCTGTTCTGTTCCATTGGTCTATATCTCTGTTTTGGTACCAGTACCATGCTGTTTTGATTACTGTAGCCTTGTAGTATAGTTTGAAGTCTGGTAGTGTGAGGCCTCCTGCTGTGTTCTTTTTGCTTAGAATTGACTTGGCTATGCAGGCTCTCTTTTGGTTCCATATGAAGTTCCGGTGGTTTTTTCCAGGTCTGTGAAGAAAGTCAATGGTAGCTTGATGGGGATAGTGTTGAGTCTGTAAATTACTTTGGGCAGTATGGCCATTTTCATGATATTGATTCTTCCTAACCATGAACATGGAATGTTTCTCCATCTGTTTGTGTCCTCTCTTACTTCGTTGAGCAGTGGTTTGTAGTTCTCCTTGAAGAGGTCCTTTGCGTTCCTTGTGAGTTGTATTCCAAGGTATTTTATTCTCTTTGTAGCAATTGGGAATGGCAGTTGGTTCTTGATTTGGCTCTCTCTAAGTCTGTTATTGGTGTATAGGAATGCTTGTGATTTTTGCACATTGATTTTATATCCTGAGACTTTGCTGAAGTTGCTTATCAGCTTCAGGAGTTTTTGGGCTGAGACGATGGGGTCTTCTAGCTATACTATCATGTCGTCTGCAAATAGAGACAATTTGGCTTCCTCCTTTCCGATTTGAATACCCTTTATTTCTTTTTCTTGCCTGATTGCTCTGGCTAGAACTTCCAGTACTATATTGAATAGGAGTGGTGAGAGAGGGCATCCTTGTCTAGTGCCAGATTTCAAAGGGAATGCTTCCAGTTTTTGCCCATTCAGTATGATATTGGCTGTTGGTTTGTCGTAAATAGCTTTTATTATTTTGAGATACATTCCATCAATACCGCGAGGCCAACAAACATATGAAAAAATGCTCATCATCACTGGTCATCAGAGAAATGCAAATCAAAACTACATTGAGATACCATCTCACACCAGTTAGAATGGCGATCATTAAAAAAATCTGGAGACAACAGATGCTGGAGAGGATGTGGAGAAATAGAAACACTTTTACAATGCTGGTAAGAGTGTAAATTAGTCCAACCATTGTGGAAGACAGTGTGGCGATTCCTCAAAGACCTAGAAATAGATATTCCATTTGACCCAGCAATCCCATTACTGGGTATATATCCAAAGGACTATAAATCATTCTACTATAAGGACACATGCACACGAATGTTCATTGCAGCACTGTTTACAATAGCAAAGACCTGGAACCAACCCAAATGCCCATCAGTGATAGACTGGACTGGGAAAATGTGGCACATATACACCATGGAATATTATGCAGCAATCAAAAACGATGAGTTCGTGTCCTTTTTAGGGACATGAATGAATCTGGAGAACATCATTCTCAGCAAACTGACACAAGAACAGAAAATGAAATACCACATATTCTCACTCATAGGTGGGTGATGAAAAATGAGAACACATGGACACAGGGAGGGGAGCACTACACCCTGGGGTCTATTGGGGGGAATGGAAAGGGACAGCGGGGCGGGGAGCTGGGGAGGGATAGCATGGGGAGAAATGCCAAATGTGGGTGAAGGGGAGGAAGACAGCAAATCACACTGCCACGTGTGTACCTATGCAACTATCTTGCATGTTCTGCACATGTACCCCAAAACCTAAAATGTAATAAAAAAAATAAAACCACTTTGCACAGTTAAAAAAAAATACAAAAAATTAGCTGGGCGTGGTGGCACATGCCTGTAATCCCAGCTACTTGGGAGGCTGAGGCAGGAGAATTGCTTGAACCCAGGAGACAGAGGATGCCACTGCACTCCATCCTGGGCAACAGTGCAAGACTCTGTCCTAAACAAAGAAACAAAATTGAAATCATCAGTTACATTGGCCACATTTCACGTGCTCAATAGCCACATGTGGCTAGTGGCTACTGTACTGAACAAGGTAGAATTATAGAACATTTCCATCATCACAGGAAGTTCCACCGGACAGCAATGTTCTAGAATAATGAATTCTGTTATGCCATCATGGTGTTTTTACCTATACTAGCTGTCAATAATATAAATGCCAATGAAATTTCTTTTCTGCATATTTTATGGAAATATCAAGTAAAGTCCTATAAAAATATAGTACAAATATTAATGATATCAAGATTGGAATTTCTCTTAATTATAGTGATTAATATTTCATCCTCCTATTTACTGCAATCTATTTTTCCCTTACAAACTGAAGAAGGGAGTTGCAAAGTGCAAGTTGTGAATTTAAGTAATGAAATCATCACAGAGAGAATAAAGGCCTTCATGGAATCGTGGAAAATTATTTCAGTAGCCAATTAGTATTGCCATTATTTCAGTAGTCAATGTTACAGTCATTATTTCAGTAGTTTTATTTTGGCTATGAAGATGGCTCAAGGCTGGGCGTGGTGGCTCATACCTGTAATCCCAGCACCTTCGGAGGCCAAAGCAGGTGGATAACCTGAGGTCAGGAGTTTGAGACCAGAATGACCAACATGGTAAAACCCTGCCTCTATTCAAAATACAAAAATTAGCCTGGCATGGTGGCATGCGCCTGTAGTCCCAGCTGCTTGGGAGGCTGAGGCAGGAGAATTGCTTTAACCTGGGAGGCAGAGGTTGCAGTGGGCCAAGATTGCACCACTGCACAAGAGCAAAACTCTGTCTCAAGAAAAAAATAAGATGGTTTAATATCCTTAGACAATAAGCCCTGAGGTTTCTTCTTTTCAAGACAAATACGACTGCTTTAGCTACCACATATTTTCCAGTTGAAGTATTGTGCTAATCATGTGCCTGCTTTGTTAATAAAAGATGATGCCAGCCTGAGATACACCAACAGGATTGCTTGTGGCCTCCAAAAACATTTCAAAAGATCTGCCATATGTTGTTTCACACATATTACAATGACCAAATGACCTATGATAGGTTCTCAATACATGTTTCTAGACTAGATGGAAAAACTATAGTCCTTTTAAAAATCATACCTATTTATTACTTTTTCATTGCAAAAGAACATGTTCATTAAATACATTTGGAAAATTCAGGAAAGTAGAAATCAGATTTCGTATGCTTGTAATTTCCTGTCTTTTTAGTCATGCAGAAATGCTTTTAAAAAGCAAAGTTGTGGCCAGCGAGGGGTAGCTCACACCTGTAATCCCAACATTTTGGGAGGCGGAGGCAGGAGGTCCGCCTGAGCCCAGCAGTTGAAGACCAGCCTGGGCAACATAGGGAGAGCCTGTCTCTACTAAAAATACAAAAATTATCTGGGTGTAGTGGGGCGCGCCTGTAATCCCAGTCCCTGGATTACTTGCCGGGCGTCCAGCTGAGGACGGAGGATCGTTTGAACCCAGGAAGTTGATGCTGCAGTGAGCCGAGATCGCGCCACTACATTCCAGCCCGGGAGACAGAGTGAGACCCTGTCTCAAAAAAAGAAAAACGAAAAACAAACAAACAACAACAAAAAAAAAAAAACGGTGTAATTCACGTTATAGACTCTGTGCTAACTTCTCTAGCTAGACGCCTTGTGCATGGAATTTGAAGAGGGGAGCTCCTTAAGATTATTTGATGAGGGGAGGAGGTGAGGAAATTTTGTAAATCTTTGTCTCACGCATATCTATTTTATAATGGTTACATCTGCATGGCATTTTAAGGGCTTCCTTTGACATGTGAAAGGAAAAGAAGGTGTTTTTTGTAAATTGTCTAATTTACACTGCCAATTAATTTCCCATGGGTGGAGTTGCGGCCAAAGCAAAAAAAAAATCTGAGCAGCTGGGTGATGTATTGCTTAATGACAAACTTCCAGAGTATTAACCCAGGACTTATGTTTGCTTGGAGACGGGGGTCTTCCACTGGCTCACACGGGCGACTTCTGGTAGTGCCGGGGTAGGGCCCGCCCCTTCTTCTCCCGGGGTGTAGTGGGAGGAGCGCGAAGGCTTTGCGCCTCCCTAGTAGTTGGCAAAACCTGGAACTGGCGCGGGTGGCCAAGGCGGGACAGGAGCAGGCCGGGGGCGTGGGCAGGCCGGGCAGGGGCGGGGAGTGGGCGGGGAGTGGGCGGGGTATGGGCGTGGCCCTGCTGCTGTCACGTGTCGGGCGGATGCCCTCACGTCCGGAGGGTGCGCGTTCCAGGGGCGAGGGGGGGCGCTGCGGGGAGGGGCGGCGCTACCTCGCGCTCCGCCCGGGTCCCGGCGTCGGGACCTGGGAGACAGACGTTACAGGCTCGAGCGTCCTCGGGGAGTGCCAGCGAGAGTCGGTGACAAGCGCTTCCTCGACGTGGGGCGGGCGGACAGGAAGCCCTGAGGTCGTGGTCCCCGCCTCGGGAGTTCTGGGAGCCCGGGTGACCTCGTAGGTCAGTTTCTCGCTGCTGTCCCCGCCTGGCGTTCGAGGCCGGTTCCCGCGCTGATGGGTTCCCGCGCTGATGGGTTCCCGCGCTGATGGGTTCCCGCGCTGATGGGTTCCCGCTGGGCTGCGCTCGGGAGGTCTGTCCGCGCCCGTTTGGGGTGGGCGCTCGCGTCCCGTGCGTCTCCGAGGATGGGTCGTGGCGAGGCGACGCAGAGCTGCAGCGGAGCTCGGCCTCCCGGCGGCCGGGGGCTGCTCCGGCGCTGCAGAAAGTTAGGCATTAAAAGTAACAAGATGTTGGCATTTGTTGCACTTCCACTCGGGTGCCACAACCATGCTGGTGCTGCATGCATCGCCCACCAGATCTTCAGCTGCATGCCTTCTCTGTACTTTCGTGTGTCCATCGTGACTTAATTTCCTCTGAGCAGGAGGATTGATGCACAATAGAAGTCACGCGTTGTTCATGTGACCGTTTCTCAATGTACCGCGTGGTCAGTTCGACAAGCATGAACGAATATCCAAGGGAGATTCCGAAACTGAATGAGAGCGCAGCTGCACAATAGACTTTAACAATTCACTTTCCCCACTGCCCTAATGATTGGCAGGAGGCATTGAATAGGGTTATCCCGATTTAGTTAATATTAGTTTTCAGTTCAAGTTGTCGTTTTAAGGGAAACAGTATTGTGAAATGGAATTGTGGGCAGTGTGATATTGTTAAATAAGGCTGCTTGAATGTTGCAAATGTGGCTATTAGGTGTCTGTGAATAGTTAATAGTACAATTAAATCCGCTTTACAATCAGTGATGTGTCTTCTCTGAAAACTTCAGTCTTTGCCCTATAGTAGGTCATTCTGGATTTGGAGTTTGGAACCTCCTCACGTCTTTACTCAGCATAATTTGTTTTGAGGAGTAGCACTATTTGCAGTCTAACCCTGAAAAATGAATTTTTTGCAGCGATGTGATAGGTATAAATTCTGACACCCCCCTCTCCCGAGCTGCAATTGTGAAAATTTGTTAATTACAGCATAGTTACAAAATCCACCTTTTAATTCCCTAATTCTAAACCACTAGATGGGCTTTGTCTACAATTTATAGGGGGAAAGAGGAGAAAACTGACAGTAACATTCCTTTCTTAAAATTTATCTATTATCTTTTTCATTTCTCCCAAGCAGTGTAACTCTCCTTCAGCAATGAGCAACAGATAGTCAAAATAGGAGTTAACTGCCAAAGATTGAGTAGATTAATCTGAAACATTTGTTATCTCAGTGTAGTATTTTGTGAAGGTTGTTTATCAAAATGACATTTGCTAAATATCTCATTGCGAATCAGGAGAAACTTATGGCGGGTGGCTGGCTAATTCCTCCCTTTGGAGGCTGCTCATTTTTGCATGTATTGTTCTAGCCAACTTGTGATTCAGAGCAATAGGCATTATTTCTATGAAAGTATTCACGGCCAGGTGCAGTGGCTCACGCCTGTAATCCCAGCACTTTGGGAGGCCGAGGTGGACGGATCACCTGAGGTCAGGAGTTTGAGACAAGCCTGGCCAACATGGTGAAACCCCATCTCTTCTAAAATTACAAAAATTAGTCGGACGTGTTGGTGGGCGCCAATAATCCCAGCTACTCAGGAGGCTGAGGCAGGAGAAGCGTTTGAATCCAGGAGGCAGAGGTTGCAGTGAGTGGAGATTGTGCCGTTGCACTCAAGCCTGGGTGACAAGAGCGATACTCCGTCTCAAAAAAAAATTTCCTCCCCCACCAATTCCTCAAAACAAGGGGAAATGATACTGTTTTAGAACCAACAATCAAGTTGAAAAATACAGTGAGTCCTTTTTGAGTAGTAACATGATGAAATGTCTGTTAAATATTAATACACTGCAAATTTTCTCCTTGCAGCTTTGTTTTAATAATATTATAAACTTATAATATTTTAAGTTTGGAACTGTGTCAATTTCTTACCTCTTAACAATACTGGAAGCTGAGGTTTTATACATTGTATATATTTACTGAGAAAAGTAGTAGGCGGAAAGTAGAAATCAGCCAAACGAGTAACTTAGTGGAGAAGAGAGAATATGATATCAAATACATGTGAGAAATTTGATATCCTTCAGAACCTTGTCAGTTCTTCCAAGCTGAGTCTCAACTTTGACAATCAGAACCTTTTTGATGACCTAGCAAGTTATCTTAATTTCCTAGAAAGAGGACAGGTTTTAGCACTGCAGTCACCAGCTTATACCAGCAATTCATGAAGTTTTAGAAAAGACATTGTCACGCACTCTGTACAGTGTATGTATATTTGTGATAGTGGTGTCATATAAGTATCTTATGTGATGTTCTTGGTCTCTAGAAATGTTTTTCCTCACCTGGCCTCTGCCACTAATGCTATGTCGGCATTGTCAGTGTTAAGGGGGCTGTATGAGGCAGGTTAGTATAAGAAATAGTTTTAATGCTATTACTAAGAAGAAAAACTAGGTCACTAACTTTACTTTTATTTATCAGCCTGCAAATAGGAAATTACTGTATAGTGAAAGCAGTCTTTAGCTGTACATTTTCCTATCATGTGACAATGGAAAGTAACCATGTTTTTACTTTGTGTTTAAAGTTTTTCTTTAAAGAGATTATTTCTATGATGGTCAGTATTATCATACATGAGTTTAATTCAGTTTAAAAGATAATTTTCAAGTGTGAAATAATCAAAATGGGAAAATTTTTAATGTACTTTTCTAAAATTTAGGGAATTTTATCATTAAAAGATAACAGCCTCCTTGTTAGTGTTTTTATTACTAAACTTGATTTGTGAAATATGCAGACAGACTTCTCTGCTCTTTTCTTCTAGGTACCTGGCCTGTTTGGAAACGGTAGTTAATAGTTTTCAGAATCTGTCAAGTTGAAATTCAAATCCGGTGCATCTAGGGGTTAGTGCTTAATTGTTAAAGCAGCTAAAATTATAGCACCTGAAGTTATTTTAAGCGAGTTCGTAAGCAAAACTATGAAGCTTAGTTAGTTTTTACTAATATTAACAAACATTAGAATTTCCAACCGAATATGGATAAAATGCCTGGCAATAGGGTTGGTTTTTTTATTGTGTCTGTATGGCATCCCAGTCGGTGTGGGTTTGGAATGGATATGAATAAGAGAAGGTAATGTAAAGTTATCAAATGCAAAGTAATAATTTGGTATAAACATTTTATGATTTTAGTGCTTTACAAACCATAAGATGACACATTACAATTATAGCCAATTCTTCTCCAGAAGATGAATGCTTGTTATTAGGGCACAAAGACTTATTGAGGAAGTTAAAGTTTCACTGAATTAAAAATTAAATGATTAAAATTTTGTTTTATAACTTGAAACAATATAGGTGAGTGCTTCCCAAAATAGGCTTTATAATTTGTTCCCGTTTTCCTTAAATTGCCATCTTTTTAGGTATTCTTTTCCGTTACAAAATTAAAAGTCTAGCTTTCCATGGTGGACTTTGGAGGAGAGAAAACATAAGGCAAAAATGGTCTCTTGTCTCTTAATTTTTGAAGCTTAAAATGTTTTTCATCTACTTATTTCTTGGAAAACATTCTTATGGCCATGAAAATCTCATGAATTGAAAAACAGAGCTTGGAATTGCGTGAATGTGATAAGAGCAGCTGAAAAGTGGTCTTGAAAAATACCATTTCTCTGATAGAATATGACTGCAATCCGTTGTGACCAGCTGCGTTCGGGAATGCTTATCTTCTTTTGGCTTAAATATCAGGGACAAAGCACTTTTCTGGAATAAGCTCTCACGATTTGGAAGAATGTTTTTAAAAAATCTGTTCAACATATGAATTTGGATGATTCTTTAAAAAATCAATTTCGAATTTTCTTCTAAAGGTAACTTTTAGTAAGAAATTAATGGAAATTAAATAGTTTATAAATTAAAGATGTATTAAATTAAGAAGGTAGTTATCAGCCTAAATAATCTGGGGGTGTGTTTTAAACAGTTTCTCCCTTTTTTGGTATTATTTTTGGTATACATTTTTTTTCTTTCTTCTTTCTTTTTTTTTTTGAGATGGAGTCTTGTTTTTGTCGCCCAGGCTGGAGTGTAGTGGCACGATCTCAGCTCACTGTAGCCTTTGCCTCCCAGGTTCAAGTGATCCTCCTGCCTCAGCCTCCTGAGTAGCTGGGATTACAGGTACCTGCCACCACACCTGGCTAATTTTTGTAATTAGTAGAGACAGGGTTTTCCTGTGTTGGCCAGGCTGGTCTGGAACTCCTAACTTCAGGTGATCTACCTGCCTCAACCTCCCAAAGTGCTGGGATTGCAGGTGTGAGCCACTGTGCCTGGTGGTATAAATTTTTAATACCGTATTTCCTGTGGCTTATTAGAAAAAAACCTACACCGTTTGTAAGGCATTGCTTGTAGAATTTCCTATAGGGAGACCTGATTGCTTTGTTTTTAAAGGACTAAGTCCCCATCCATCCATTCATCCATCCATCCATCCATCCATCCATCCATCCATCCATCCATCCAGTTAACTAATATTTGGTTGCCTGCTGTGTTCTATGCACCTTGCTAGGGGTATAATGGGGAAACAGAATAGACATGAGGCACTTGTTCTAATTGAGTTTACAGTCTAGTCCAGGGACAACCAAAGAAATGACCACACCAATACTTGTGGACTCAAATATTGTGGCAGGTTACCATGAGGGCTTGTCAAGAGGCTCTAGCTGATATTGGAGATGGAGAAAGCAAGTCAGACCTCTCTCCAGAAATGTGGATAGTAGTTTATTTGTACACTTGTTTTCTTTACAACATTTAAAAGTTCTCCTAGTGTGAGGCCTGGTTTTATTCATTAGTGTCATCAGAGGTTAGAACAATGCCTAGAATGTGGCAAGCCTTCAAGTCATTGGGTAGTGATTTATCTACTTGTGTGGTATGAGAATTAGGGAAGGTGATGCAGGCCTGCTGGTGATTGGGAAACTGCAGCTTCTGGTGGCTTTCATGTTGGACACCTGATGGGAGGATAACTACCTGAACGTTCACCTGAGGGTTAAGGTTTCAGATACTCATGGACATTCTAGATATGCAGGTCTACATAGACAGCAGAGGACTTTTAGTCCACATTTAATGGATGATTCTTGGATGAGAAAAGAAATTGTGGGCTGGGTGCAGTGGTGCATGGCTGTAATCCCAGCGCTGTGGGAGGTGAAGATGGGGACTCACTTAAGCCCAGGGGTTTGAGCAAGTCTCCATCTCTTAGAAAAAATTGTGATGAATGGCTATTCCTTGTTTGAAACATTGTTTTAATAGTTTCTTTCTTTGTAGTGTAGCTGAAAGGAATATGAAGATCATTTTATTATAGTAATCTAATTAGTATTGCTATCCTTTTCAGGAGGTTTTCTCAGTTTTTAAATTACAGATATATTTGGAGTTGTGCTATTTTGCCTGGGTGTTAGAGCCACTGGGAAAGTATTTTGCCATAAAAAATATTTTTGGGCGGGGCATGGTGGCTCACACCAGTAAATCCTAGCACTTTGGGAGACCAAGGTAGGCAGATCAATTGACCCCAAGATTCGAGACCAGCCTGGGCAACATGGTGAAACCCTGTCTCTACAAAAAACAAAAAAAACAAAAATTCGCTGGGCATGGTGATGTTGTCCCAGCTACTCGGGAGACTAAGCTGAGAGGATCAACTGAGCCTGAGAGGTCAAGGCTGCAGTGAGCTGATTGTGCCACTGCACTCCAGCAGTGCAGGAGATATCTATATATAAATTTCAAAAATCTATAGATTTCAGAAAATGTATATATATTTCAAAAAGTGTATATTTTTACTGTTTTCTGCTTTTAATAGTAAATACTTTGTTTATAGAGGTAAGTTTTAGAGGTATACTTGATTCATTTATTCTTTTTTTTTTTTTTTTTTTGAGATAGGATCTCATTCTGTCACCCAGGCTGGAGTGCAGTGGTGCAATCATGGCTCGCTGTAGCCTCTACCTCCCTAGCTCAAGCAATCCTTCTATCTCAGCTTCCTGAGTAGCTGACTACAGGCTCATGCCACCATGCCTGACTAATTTTTGTATTTTTTTGTGAAGATGGGTCTTGATAGGTTGCTCAGGCTGGTCTTAAACTCCTGGGGCTCAAGCGATCCACCTGCCTTGGCCTTCCAAAGTGCTGGGATTACAGATGTGAGCCACTGTGCCTGGCCTATACTTCATTTTTATTAACTCATTTCTGAAAGGAGATAAGAGAAGGTGGCAGTCTCCTCCCCACCCCTGCCATTCGTGTCTAAAGTTATAAAGATTATAAGGGAAAAGCAGTGAAAATGCCTGTTAGCATTTTGGAATTTATCCTCTAGGTATTGCTTATTGGGTTAAGTCTGAAGTTTCATAGTCAGAAAATCTTTAGAGTGTGCTTGGGCTGTACAACTAGACTAACTGGTTTTGATGCATGTAGTGTCAAATTGCTTTGAACGTGAGAGAATGTCCAAAATGCTTTAAGAATATTTTTAAGTCAAATGCCTGTCTTGAACTGATACCTATGGACTTTAGGCACAGGGCAACATGAGTTGTTGATTTTTCCTTGTGTTGCTGAAATTTAACTGGCTCTGTTCCTCTCTCTCTCTCTCTCTTTCTCTCTTTTTATGATACTTTAAGTTCTGGAGTACATGTGCGGATCTTGCAGGATTGTTACGTGGGTATATACAGGCCGTGGTGGTTTGCTGCCTCCATCCCCCCATCACCTACATTAGGTATTTCTCCCAATGTTATCCCTCCCCAGTCTCCCCACCCCCCACTATCCCTCCCCTAGCCCCCTCAACAGACCCCAGTGTATGATGTTCTCCTCCCTGTGTCATGTGTTCTTGTTGTTCAGTACCCCCTTATGAGTAAGAGTATGCAGTATTTGGTTTTTTCTGTTCTTGTGTCACTTTGCTGAGAATGATGGTTTCCAGATTCATCCATGTCCCTGCAAAGGACATGAACTTATCTTTTTTATGACTGCATAGTATTCCATGGTGTTTATGTGCCACATTTTCTTGATCCAGTCTATCATTGATGGGCATTTGGGTTGGTTCCAGGTCTTTGCTATTGTAAACAGTGCCACAATGAACACATATGTGCATGTGTCTTTATAAAAGAACAATTTATAATCCTTTGGGTATATACCCAGTAAGGGGATTGCTGGGTCAAATGGTATTTCTATTTCCAGATCCTTGAGGAATCGCCACGCTGTCTTCCACAATGGTTGAACTAATTTACACTCCCACCAACAGTGTAAAAGTGTTCCTATTTCTCCACATCCTCTCCAGCATCTGTTGTCTCCATATTTTTTAATGATCCACATTCTAACTGGTGTGAGATGGTATCGCAATGTGGTTTTGATTTGCATTTCTCTAATGACCAGTGATGATGAGCATTTTTTCATATGTTTATCGGCCGCATAAATGTCTTCTTTTGAAAAGTGTCTGTTCATATCCTTTGCCCACTTTTTGATGGGGTTGTTTTTTTCTTGTAAATTTATTTTAGTTCCTTGCAGATTCTGGATATTAGCCCTTTGTCAGATGGGTAGCTTGCAAAAATTTTTTTCCCATTCTGTTGGTTGCCAGTTCACTCTAATGTTTCTTTTGCTGTTCAGAAGCTCTGGACTTTAATTAGATCTCATTTGTCTATTTTGGCTTTTGTTGCCATTGCTTTAGGTGTTTTAGTCATGAAGTCCTTGCCTATGCCTATGTCCTGGATGGTATTGCCTAGGTTTTCTTCTAAGGCTTTTATGGTCTCATGTTTAAATCTTTAATCCATGTGGAGTTAATTTTAGTGTAAGCTATCAGGAAGGGATCCAGTTTCAGCTTTCTGCACGTGGCCAGCCAGTTTTCCCAACACCATTTATTAAACAGGGAATCCTTTTCCCATTGCTTGTTTTTGTCAGGTTTGTCAAAGGTCAGTTGGTTGTGGATTTGTAGCATTACTTCCAAGGCCCCAGTTCTGTTCCATTGGTCTGTATCTCTTTTGGTACTAGTACCATGTTGTTTTGATTACTGTAGCCTTGTAGTATAGTTTCAAGTCAGGTAGCATGATACGTCCAAGTTTGTTCTTTTTGCTTAGGATTGTCTTGGCTATGTGGGCTGTTTTTTGGTTCCATATGAAATTTAAGGTGTTTTTTTCCAGTTCTAAGGAAGGTCGATGATAGCTTGATGGGGTTAGCATTGAATCTATAAATTACTTTGGGCAGTATGGCCATTTTCACAATACTGTTTCTTCTAACCATGAGCATGGAATGTTTTTCCATCTGTTTGTGTCCTCTCTTATTTCCATGAGCAGTGGTTTGTAGTTCTCCTTGAAGAGGTCCTTCACATCCTTTGTTAGTTGTATTCCTAGGTATTTTATTCTATTTGTGGCAATTGTGAATGGTTCACTCATGATTTGGCTCTCTGTTCATCTATTATTGGTGTATAGAATGTTTATAATTTTTGCTATTGATATTGTATCCTGAGACTTTGCTAAAGTTGCTTATCATCTTAAAGAGATTTTGGGCTGAGACAGTGGGGTCTTCTAAATATACAGTCCTGTCATTTGCAAATATAGACAGTTTGACTTCCTCTTTTCCTAAGTGAATACCCTTTATTTCTTTTTCTTACCTGATTACTGTGGCTTAAACTTGCCAATACTATGTTGAATAGGAATGGTGAGAGAGGGCACCCTTGTTTAGTGCCAGTTTTCAAAGGGAATGCTTCCCATTTTTGCCCATTCAGTATGGTATTGGCTGTGGGTTTCTCATAAATAGCTTTTATTATTTTGAGATACGTTCCATTGATACCTAGTTTATTGAGAGTTTTTAGCATAAAGGGCTGTTGAATTTTGTCAAAGGCCTTTTCTGCATCTATTGAGATAATCATGTGGTTTTTGTCTTTCATTCTGTTTATGTGGTGGCTTATGTTTATAGATTTGCGTATGTTGAACCAGACTTGCATCCCTGGGATGAAGCCTACTTGATCGTGATGGATAAACTTTTTGATGTGCTGTTGCATTTGGTTTGCCAGCATTTTATTGAAGATTTTCGCATTGATGTTCATCATAGATATTGGTGTGAAATTTTCTCTTTTAATTGTGTCTCTGTCAGGTTTTGATATCAGGATGATGTTGGTCTCAACATGAGTCAGGGAGGATTCCACCTTTTTGTATTGTTTGGAATAGTTTCAGAAGGAATGGTACCAGCTCTTCTTTGTATGTCTGGTAGAATTTGGCTCTGAACCTGTTTGGACCTGAACGTTTTTTGGTTGTTAGGCTATTAATTGCTGCATCAATTTCAGACCTTGTTATTGCTCTATTCAGGGATTCAACTTCTTCCTGGTTTAGTCTTTGGAGGGTGTAAGTGTCCAGGAATTTATACATTTCTTCTAGATTTACTGGTTTATGTGCATAAAGTTGTTTGTAGCAATCTCTGATGGTAGTTTATATTTCTGTGGAATCAGTGGTGATATCTCCTTTATCATTTTTTATTGCATCTATTTGATTCTTCTCTTTTTTCGTTTTTATTAGTCTGGCTAGTGGTCTATCTATTTTGCTGATCTTTTCAAAAAACCAGCTCCTGGATTTATTGATTTTTTTCTAAGGGTTTTTTGTGTGTCCATCTCCCTCAGTTCTGCTCTGATCTTAGTTATTTCTTATCTTCTGCTAGCTTTTGAATTTGTTTGATCTTGCTACTCTAGTTTTTTTTTTTAACTGTCACAATAGGGTGTTAATTTTAGATCTTTTCTTGCTTCTCATGTGGGAATTCAGTGCTATAAATTTCCCTCTAGACACTGCTTTAAATGTGTCCCAGAGATTTTGGTATGTTGTGTCTTCATTCTTATTGGTTTTGAAGAAGATCTTTATTTCTGCCTTCATTTCATTATTTATCCAGTCAACATTTAAAAGCCAATTGTTCGGTTTCCATGTAGTTATGCGATTTTGAGTGAGTTTCTTAATCCTGAGTTCTAATTTGATGGTGCTGTGGTCTGAGAGACTATTTTTTATGATTTCCATACTTTTCCATTTGCTAAGGAGTGATTTACTTCCAGTTATGTAGTCAATTTTAGAGTAAGTGAGATGTAGTGCTGAGAAAATGTATATTCTGTGGTTTTGGGGTAGAGAGTTCTGTAGATGTCTGTTAGGTCTGCTTGGTCCAGATCTGCATTCAAGCCCTGGATATCCTTGTTAATTTTCTGTCTCATTGATCTGTCTAATATTGACAATGGAGTGTTAAAGTGTCCCACTATTGTGTAGGAGTCTAAGTCTCTTTGTAGGTTTTTAAGAACTTGCTTTATGTATCTGGGTGCTCCTATAGTGGGTGCATATATATTTAGGATAGTTAGCTTTTCTTGTTGCATTGATCCTTTACCAATATGTAATGCCCTTCTTTGTCTCTTTTGATCTTCATTAGTTTATAGTCCGTTTTGTCAGAGACTAGGATTGCAATGCCTGCTTTTTTTTGCTCTCCATTTGCTTGGTGAATCTTCCTCCATCTCTTTATTTTGAATCTATGTGTGTCTTTGCATGTGAGTTGGATCTCCTGAATGCAGCACACCAATGGATCTTGACATTTTATCCAGTTTGCCAGTCTGTGTCTTTTGATTGGGGCATTTAGGCCATTTACATTTAAGGTTAATATTGTTATATGTGAATTTGATCCTGCCATTTTGATACTAACTGGTTGTTTTACCTGTTAGTTGATGCAGTTTCTTCATTGTGTCCATGGTCTTTACCATTCGGTACGTTTTTGCAGTGGCTGGTACTGGTTGTTCCTTTCCATGTTTAGTGCTTCCTTCAGGAGCTCTTGTAAGGCAGGCCTGGTGGTGATTAAATCTCTCAACAATTGCTTGTCTCTAAAAGATTTTATTTCCCCTTCACTTATGAAGCTTAGTTTGGCTGGATATGAAATTCTAGGTTGAAAGTTCTTTTCTTTACGGATGTTGAATATTGGCCCCCATTCTCTTCTGGCTTGTAGGGTTTCTGCTGAGAGATCCACTGGGAGTCTGATGGGCTTCCCTTTGTGGGTAACCCGACCTTTCTCTCTGGCTACCCCTAGCATTTTTTCCTTCATTTCAACCCTGGTGAATCTGACGATTATGTGCCTTGGGGTTGCTCTTCTTGAGGAATATCTTTGTGGTGGTCTCTGCATTCCTGGACTTGAATATTGGCCTGCCTTGCTAGATTGGGGAATTTATCCTGGATAATATCCTGAAGAGTGTTTTCCAGCTTGGATTCATTCTCTCCATCACATTCAGGTACACTGATCAAATGTAGATTAGGTCTTTTCACATAATCCCATATTTCTTGAAGGCTTTTTCTATTTCTTTTCACTCTTTTTTCTCTATTCTTGCCTTCTCATTTTATTTCATTGAGTTGATCTTCAATCTCTGATAGTCTTTCTTCTGTTTGATCAATTCAGCTATTGAAACTTGTGTATGCTTTGTGAAGTTCTTATGCTGTGTTTTTCAGCTCCATCAAGTCATTTATGTTTTTCTCTAAGCTGGTTATTCTAGTTAGCATTTTGTCTAACCCTTTTTCAAGGTTCTTACTTTATTGCATTGGGTTAGAACATGTTCCTTTAGCTCAGAGAAGTTTGTTATTACCCACCTTCTGAAGCCTGCTTCTGTCAATTCATCAAACTCATTCTCCATACAGTTTTGTTCCCTTGCTGGTGAGGAGCTGTGATCCCTTGCAGGAGGTGTTTTGGCTTTTGGTGATTTCATCCTTTTTGCGCTGGTTTCTTCCTATCTTTGTGGATTTGTCTACCTGTGGTCTTTGAAGTTGGTGACTTTTGGATGGGGTCTCTGAGTGGATGTCCTTTCTGTTGATGTTGAACCTATTTCTTTCTGTTTTTTAGTTTTCCTTCTAACAGGCCCCTTTGCTGCAGGACTGCTGGAGGTTCACTCCAGACCCTGCTTGCCTGTGACTCACCCACAGGGTTTGCAGAATAGCAGGGATTGCCACCTGTTCTTTCCTCTGGTAGCTTCATCCCAGAAGGGTACCTGCCAGATGGCAGCCAGAGCTCTCCTGTATGAGGTGTCTTTTTGGATATGTGGGGGTCAGGGAGTGACTTGAGGAGGCAGTCTGTCCCTTATCAGAGCTCAAGTGGTGTGCTGAGAGCTCTGTTGCTCCCTTTAAGGCTGCTGAGCAGGGACATTTAAGTCTGCTGCAGCTGAACTCACAACTGCCCCTTTTCCTAGGTGCTCTGTCTGGGAAGGTGGGGTTTTATTTATAAGTCTCTGATGTGCTGCTGCCTTTTTTCAGAGATGCCCTGCCCAGCAAGGAGGAAGTCTAGTCACAGTTTGCATGTAGAGGTGCTGCTGAGCTGCCTAGGGCTCAGTGTAAACTTCCTCCCGCTTTTGTTTACACAGGTAAAGTTAGAACTGCCTCAGCAATGGCGGATGCCCTTCTCCCCGCTCCCCCCCGAGCTCGACCTCCTGGGTTGAGCTCAAGCTGCTGTGCTGGCTGGGAAACTCTCAAGCCAGAGGTTTCAGTTTGCTGGTCTTTGTGGGGGTGGGAGCTGCTGAGCCAGATCATTTGACTCCCTACTTTCAGCTCCACTTATTTCAAGGGAGTAGGAGGCTCTGTTTCGCAGGTGTTCCAGGCACCAGCCAAACAGCCACCCAGGTTTGTGCTGAAAACCATGGTGGCTCAGATCTGTGCTGAAAATCCGTGGCTTTTATTGGCCTGACAGAAATCTCCTGGTCTGTGGGTTGTAAAGACCATAGAGGAAGCACAGGATCTGAACCGGTGTGCCAGAGTGGCTGGAAAAGTCCCCAGTGTCCTCTGTTGGGTGGGAGGGGGGTCCTCTGGCTCAGTGTACTTCCTGGGTGAGGCAGCACCCCACTCTGTCTTGGTTTGCCCTCCTTGGGCTACACCCAGTGTCCATCCAGTTCGATTGAGATAAACCTGGTACCTCGGTTGGAAATGCAAAGATCACTCGCCTTCTGCGTTGCTTTTGCGGGAATTGTGCTCCAGAGCTGTTCCTATTCAGCCATCTTGGACTCTCAGCAATTACTCATTTCTCTTTTTTAAAAATAATAAAATAATCTGTATGATTTTATTGACCCCATGACCCATTTTTTTAATCTCCTACATCCTGTCTTATAGGAAGAATCCTCCCTCCTCCTCAGGAACCTACAAATCTGTCCCATTTCTTATTCTGGAAATTGGCAGTCATCAGATAGGAGCTTTTCCCTGGTTTCTGGCTCCTTAACCGTCCTCATCATCATAATCTCTGCCGTCTTTCCTGCCCACCAGCCTTGCTGTAGTGTCTTCCTTGTCTTCAGGGCTGTCCTTCCCTTGGGCTTCTCTTCTTCCTGCTCAGGCGCCCCTAGGATCTCACTCCATCCCTCATTCCTCCTTTCTCCTGTATGCCAAGTTTGCCTCTATCCTGGCTCTTGCCCCACAGCCTTTAAACATGCCCAGGTGTCTAATATCCTAAAAGTGAACTTGTGACCTTCTCTTCACAAGGAAGTTGCTTTAACGGAGTCTGGTGCAGTCTCCGTTTTATCCCTCATTCACTCCTCTATTTACCAATAGTGTTTTTGCTTGTCTCATTTTCACTGGAGATACTCTTGGAGTTCATCGGTGGCCTTCCTCTATTTGCCAAAGCAGATGGTGTTTTCAGGCCTTGTCTTTCTTACCCTTTCTTTGGCCTTCTGTACCCATCCCATCTCCCAAAACACATTCCTCCCTTGGTTCCAGTTGCTGCCACCCTCTTCTATGCCCCCTCTCCACCCTTGGTCATTTTTTGCCAGCTTCTCTTCCCTGGCCTGCTTCCCCTTGAATAACTGTTGCTTTTTTCCCAGCGAGGGGTCTCATTTATTCCTGATTTTCATGACCATTTATATGCTGATGACTCCCGCTATTTAAATTATTTATTTATTTCTAGAGACAGAATCTCCTTCTCTTACCCAGGCTGGAATACAGTGGTGTGATTATAGCTCACAGCAGCCTTGAACTCCTGGGCTCAAGCAGTCTTACTGCCTCAGCCCCCGAGTAGGTGGTACTACAGGTGCTATTTAAATTCTAACCTATAACTGCTTGCTTCTTGTAAACTGCTATTAATTAGCTAGGGTTTTTTTTTCCCTTGAGACGGAGTTTCCCCTCTTGTTGCCTAGGAGTGCAATGGTGTGCTCTTGGCTCACTGCAACCTCTGCCTCCCAAGTTTAAGGGATTCTCCTGCCTCAGACTCCCAAGTAGCTGGGATTACAGGGACCCGCCACCATGCCGGGCTACTTTTTTTTATTTTTAGTAGAGATGGGGTTTTACCATGTTGGCCAGGCTGGTCTCGAAATCCTGACCTCAGGTGATCTACCCATCTTGGCCTCCCAAAGTGCTGGGATTATAGGCATGAGCCACTGGGCCCGGCTTTGTTTTTATTTTATTTTTTTTGTGACAGGGTCTCACTCTTTCACCCAGGCTGGAGTTCAGTGGCATCGTCTCAGCTCACTGCAACCTCCACCTCCCGGGTTCAAGTGATTCTTGTGCCTCAGCCTCCAAAGTAGCTGGGACTACAGGCATGTTCCACCATGCCTGGCTAATTTTTGTATTTTTAGTAGAGACGGGATTTCGTCATGTTGGCCAGGCTGATTTCAAACTCCTGACCTCAAGTGATCTGCCCACCTCAGCCTCCTAAACTGCTGGGATTACAGGTGTGAGACACTGTGTCCAGCCTGTAGTTTCTTGTTGAACATCTTCATTTCTG
Organism: Callithrix jacchus; assembly: GCF_049354715.1. Classification (NCBI taxonomy): domain Eukaryota; kingdom Metazoa; phylum Chordata; class Mammalia; order Primates; family Cebidae; genus Callithrix; species Callithrix jacchus. Next base: position 67,490,756 of record NC_133514.1, on the reverse strand, counting down.
TTTCCCATGGGAATCTCAAACTCACCACAACCAAATAGAATCACATCTTCACCCAAGTTGTTTATTTTCTGTTCCATATCTTGGTTAATCTCCCTATTATCTAGTGTTCAACAAACTTTGTTGAACCCTGTGATCTTGGTGAACTTCTTATTCAAGTACCTGTTTAAATTTTGCTTTCTCTGTATCTAATCACTAATGTCGGCAAAGAGCTGACCCCTCCCTTTCTCCTCTGTGTAGCCACTGTTCCTCGTACATTGCTGTACTCGACACATGTTGTTGTGATGATTGTTTGCGTGATTGTTGGCAGGGACCCTCCAGAACAGGGCAGTCCTCATACCTCCAGTGTCCATCAGCAACAGCTCCAGCATCAGTAGTTACTCAGGAAACATTGGTTGAATCCATTTTAGTTTCAATGCCAGCATTTATGAGTAACTATTGTGGTTAATATATTATAATGGACTGTTTACATAGTTAATAGATTTATTTATTTTTTGGGATGGGGTCTCACTCTGTTGCCAGGCTGGAGTGCAGTGGTGTAGTCTCAGCTCACTGCAACCTCCGCCTCCCGGGTTCAAGCGATTCTCTTGGCTCGCCTCACGAGTAGCTGGGACTACAGGCTCATGCCACCACGCCCGGCTAATTTTTGTATTTTTAGTAGAGATGGGTTTCACCATGTTGGCCAGGATGGTCTCTATCTCTTGACCTCATGATCCACCCACCTTGGCCTTCCAAAGTGTTAGGATTACAGGCGTGAGCCACAGCGCCCGGCCCAATGATTTGTTTTTATCCTTTTCATATTTACTGTACAGAACTTGAGAATTTTTTTAAATCTTTTTTCTTGTAAGCCAAATGTAGTAAGAACCCAAGGAAAATGTTATAAAAAAACTTCTTGTATGTTTTGAAGATGCTTCAAACATTCTTTGATTCATTCTTTAAAGGCATGAAAAGAATATTAAGCCTTTTTGTGTAATATGCCAACAAATCTAGACCATCACTCATTGTGTAATGCAAATGATTGAAGGCAATTAGAGATGAAGCTTTTTTAGTTTTGTCTTTAATAACTTACATTTTCCAGTTATAAAGAAATGCTTTTATAATGTAGGAGATTTGGAAAATATGACTAACCAAAGAAGACATTTAAAACCATTCATAATTTCACAACAAGGAGTAACCACTCTTAACATGTTGATATCTTTTCCCGCTGTTTCTATGCCAATGTCTAGAAAATATATAGAACTTAATTTGTATAGGGACCATCTGCCCTAACAATATATTGCAATTTCCTAGTTTTATAAATTATTTAAAAAGTTTTTCTTTTTCATTTATTTATTATTTTTTTGGAACAGGGTCTCACTCTCGTCCAGGCTGGAGTGCAATGGCATGATCTCAGCTCACTGCAACCTCAACTTCCTGAGCTCAGGTGATCCTCCCACCTCAGCCTTTCAAGTAGTGGAGATTACGGGCACACGCCACCACACCTTGCTTAATTTTTGTATTTTTGTAGAGATGGCATTTTACCATATTGCCCAGGCTGGTCTTGATCTCCTGGACTTGAGATCTACCCACCTCAGCCTCCCAAAGTGCTGAGCCGTTTTGCCTGGCTTCTTGTATGTTTTTATTAAAAAAATTTTTTTTGAGACAGTGTCTCTGTTACACAGGCTGGAGTGCCATTGCACTATCTTGGCTCACTGCAGCCTCAGCCTCCTGGGCTTAAATGATCCTCCTACCTCAGCCTCTCCAATGGCTGGGACTACAGGCACATGCCACCATGCCCAGCTAAGTTTTCATATTTTTGTAGATACAGGGCCTCACCATGTTGCCAGTCTGGGTCTTCTGTAATATTTTTAATGGCTTCATAGTATTAGGTGAATGAACCTTTATTGATGGGTCTTACATTGTTTTTCTTTCTTTTTTTATTTGTATTTATTTTATTTATTTATTTTTTCTTTTGAGACAGTGTCTCACTCTGTCACCTAGGCTGGAGTGCAGTGGTGCGATCTGTGCTCATTGCAACTTTTGCCTCCCAGGTTCAAGCGATTCTCCTGCTTCAGCCTGCTGAGTAGCTGGTTTTGCAGGTGCCTGCCACCACACCCAGCTAATTTTTGTATTTTTAGTAGAGACGGTTTTTTTTTTTGGCCATGTTGGCTAGGCTGGTTTCAAACTCCTGACTCAAGTGATCTGCCTGCCTCAGCCTCCCAAAGTGCTAGGATTACAAGAATGAGCCACTGCGCCTGGTCCTGATTTTTTTTCTTTATAAATAATGCTACAATGAATGTAAGTATTGCTAATATTGAAAAATGATTAGATATTTTAACAGGTGAATGAATGCAGAGGGCATTAATACAAAAGCTGATTAGCAATCTCTCTCTGAAGAAAGGGCATTACATTCACTGTTAGATGAAATCTGCAGAAATTTACTCTGAAAATAAGATTTTGAGTCATGACAGAGATTCTTTGCTTGGTCGAACTGTAATCAGACTTCTGAACCTTCTGCTAGGTCCCTCTGTGCACTTCCTTGTAAAATCTGGTTTTAGCAAGAATCCTCCACCCTTGTATCAGGTTCCTCATCCTCCACTGTCGCCCAGGTGGTGTCTGACCACGCTGGCCTGTCTTCAGCAACAACCCTGTTAGTTTGGTTCAGCCAGAATCCCCTTCGCCCCTGACATTTCCTCTGAGTACTTTCCTACCCACTGACCCTGACCCTGCTCCTTGGCTGTAATCCTTGTCCTTGCTGCATTTGGAGTTGAGCTCCAGCTCTCACTGCAAGACCTTGTCACAGTGGTCCTTGTAACTACCACAGGGGTCCTGAATAAAGTCTTCCTTATCATGCTTTAATGAATATTGCTAAATAATTTTTTCTTAGGCTTCCTGCAGAATTCATAAGAGCTTTTTGTTTCTTTCTTTCTTTCTATTTTGAGATAGGGTTCTGCTCTTATTGCCTGAGCTGGAATGAAGTGCAGTCTCGGCTCACTGCAACCTCCATCTCCCAGGTTCAAGTGATTCTCCTGCCTCAGCCTCCCAAGTAGCTTGGATTACAGGCATATGCCACCACACCTGGCTAATTTTTTTGGTATTTAGTAGAGACAGGGTTTTACCATGTTGTTCAGGCTTGTCTCGAACTCTTGACCTCAGGTGTTTGACCTGCCTCGCCTCCCAAAATGCTGGGGTTACAGGCATGAGCCACGGTGCCTGACCTATAAGAGCTCTTTCAAAGGGAAGCCACTGAGCAAGGCTTTGTGCAAGCACTGGAAACAGGTCTTAGCCAGTCTGGGGCTTGGTAGGGCTGTAAGAGGGACCAGATGTGGGCTCCTGGATGGCAGGAATTTGTTGGGGGATTAGGCTACTCTTCATTTTCTGCCTCTAAGGTCACAGGTATTTCTCAGGTATGGATGGAAGGAGAACACTTCTGAGGGGTGGAATTGAGACCCTCAGCTGAACATGCAGCAGAACACTCTTAGCATGTGGGCCAGATAAACCAACTATAGATAAGAGCTAGGCCAGGCCCACAGCTAGATTTCAGGGGTTTCCCCTCACTCTGGGGATTCCTTTGCTAATTTTCTGTTTTTAATGTCTTCCTCTTCCTTGGTTTTTGAATTTAGGTGGGCTATACCCCTGGGGCTTCCTGAGAAATGGTTCCCGGGAAATAAATTTACATACTTGTGTATTTTAAAATGTCCTTATTCTACTCCTACTTTTGATTGGCTGGTTGTAGAACTGGGGGCTGGAAATAATTTTCCTCCAGACCTTTTGGACATGGCTTTGTTGTCTTTTAGATGCTTATGTTGTGATAGAGAAGTCAAAAATCACCCTAATTCCTGCTCTTTTATTACCTGATATCTTTTGTTACCGAAGTTCTAAAATTTCATGATGATGTAGTTTCATAGGTTTGCATTTGTCTGTAGATCAGACATTTTCCCTACTTGTTGGGCTCTCATTAGGCCTTTCAATTCTGTAAGACTTTCTCGAATTTTCTTTTCTTTTTTTTTTTTTGAAATCGAGTCTCAGTGTGTTGCCCAGGCTGGAGTGCAGTGGCGTGATCTTGGCTCACTGCAAACTCTGCCTCCTGGGTTCAAGCAATTTTCCTGCCTCAGCATCCCGATATAGCTGGAATTACAGGCCTGCCCTACCATGCCCGGCTGATTTTTTTTTTTCCCTATATTTAGTAAAGACGGGGTTTCACCATATTGGACAGGCTGGTCTCAAACTCCTGGCCTCAAGTGATACTACTGCCTCAGCCTGCCATAGAAATTTTCTCTGTCTCTGTTTTCTTTTTCTAGAACTTCTGTTTCAATGTTTGACTTCCTAGACCAATTCTCTTAACATTTTTTTTTTTGAGACCAAGTCTTGCTCTGTCACCTAGGCTGGAGTGCAGTGGCACGATCTCGGCTCACTGCAACCTCCACCTCTCGGGTTCAAGCAATTCTCCTGCGTCAGCCTCCCAAGTAGCTACAGGTACGCACCACCATGACCATCTAACTTTGCATTTTTAATAGATATGGGGTTTTACCATATTCTCTAGGCTGGTTTTGAACTCCTGGGCCCAAGTGGTCCACTCGCCTCAGCCTCCCAAAGTGCTGGAATTGCAGCCGTGAGCCACTGTGCCTGGCCAACATTCATATTTTATCTCCTATTTTCTTAATAGTTTTCTTTTTTTTTTTGAGATGGAGTTTCGCTCTTGTTACCCAGGCTGGAGTGCAATGGCGCAATCTCGGCTCACCGCAACCTCCGCCTTCTGGGATCAGGCAATTCTCCTGCCTCAGCCTCCTGAGTAGCTGGGATTACAGGCAGGCGCCACCATGCCCATCTAATTTTTTTGTATTTTTAGTAGAGATGGGGTTTCACCATGTTGACCAGGATGGTCTCGATCTCTTGACTTCGTGATCCACCTGCCTCAGCTTCCCAAAGTGCTGGGATTACAGGCTTGAGCCACCATGCCCAGCCCAACAGTTTTCTTTTCTAGGTGAGATTCTCAACTTATTTTCCAACTCTTTTATTGAAGTTTTAATATTTGCTCTTATTTTGTATTTCCAAAGTTCTTTTTCTCAAGCTTTATTTTTTTTTTTTTAGACTACCTTCTTGTTTTTATTACAGGACAAAATGTCTTTTATTATCTAAGGATTAGTTATTATTTTGTAACCTTTTCTTTGATACCTTTTTCTCTCCAGGTTTCGTTTTTTCCCGGTTTGGTTTTGGTCTTTAGCTTTCATGTTCAAGTGTGGAGAGCTAGAAAGCGATTGAAAACTGAGAGAGTGGGTGGGCCGTGTTGACTGCTGACTTCACTGTGAGGTTTGCCTGGCTTGGCCACTTGCTGGGAGCTCCTGGTGTTTCTCTTGCACTTTAGGGAATATAACTAGCTAAGTCTCATAGAGGGTAAAGCCTGGCTTGTCAGCATTAGAAATGCTGATTAGGGGAAGAGGGCTGGGGTCCAGCTGTTTACTCTGCTCTGTTTTGAAACTATGCCTTTAAAACCCATCCGGCCGCCAGCCTAAACAGCCCATCTCTTTTAGCCTCACTGGAAGATGTATTTAACCAGTTCCCTTTTGATGACATGGAGTGGTTTCTAGCTTTTCCACTATTACAAATAATGTAATCTTGATGAACATGCTTTCAAAATAATCTTGTGGAAGATGACAGCAAAAATGAGGGGAAAAATAAACATTTGAATAAAAAATAAAATAATCTTGTGTAAATGTTTCTGCAGGATAGATTCCTAGAAATAAAATTGCCCAGACAGAGTAAATGGTATACATACATTTTGAAATTTATTTGATATTGCCAAATTGTTGACTCTCTGCTTATAACGTATGAAAGGCTGTATGCATTTATATTCGTTTTGGCAGTCTATAGGTGTGCGTATTTCCTGCCATGCCAGCATTGTACCTTATCTTTTTTTTATTTTTTGCTAATTCGAAGGGTAAGAAAAATATCATTTGTGTTTGAATTATTTCTGTTTATTTGATGATTATTAAGAATGACATAGTTCTAGGAATTGCTGTTTGTACCACATTTGTCCATTTTGACATAAATACTTGAAATTTGGTTGTAATTTTCTGTATTTGGTTTGGGACTTGGTAAGAAAATGTGAGAGAACAAATACATTTATTTGTTTAAGTATAGTCACTTCACGGCATTTATCTATAGTTTCTGTTCAAAATGATTTTTTGCACAGTTTTGAGTGTGTTAGTTTACATGTTAGTCTTATACTATTCCTATATGAATGGCCATATTTTGACTTTAATTTTATTTTTTCTTTTTATGTCTAATTTTTAATGTAATAACTATTTGCATAATACTATATATTTGACAGAATGCCTTCACATACATACTCTTACAACAAACATCTTATGAGGTTGGTTGTATTTTGCAGATGAGGAAACTAAGGCCTTAAGAAGTTAAGAGACTTACCCACGTGCATATTGCTTCAATAATAAGAGAAAGGGCAAGGGATCTCAGGCTCAAGTTCTCACCCTGCAACGGATTTATTCAGTTCTTGTGTCTGTGTTATCAGCTGCAAAATGAGGAGGATTCTTTCCCCTTTCTGTATTAGCAGGTAATAAATAAGAGCTAATTATGTTCTTAGATAATAGCAATGTTATTATTTTCTTAATCTAGAAATGAGCACAGAAGCGGAGCAAGAGCTTCTCCATCACGCCAGAAATGGCAACACTGAAGAAGTGAGACAATTATTAGAGACCATGGCGAGGAACGAAGTGATTGCTGACATTAATTGCAAAGGTAAACTTTGAATGGATTTTTTAGCTTTACCTTATGAGTCTGCACTACTCTTTTTTTTTTTTTTTTTTTTTTTTTTTTTGAGACAGAGTCTCGCTCTGTCGCTCAGGCTGGAGTACAGTGGTGCCATGTCAGCTCACTGAAGCCTCCACCTCACGGGTTCAAGCAATTCTCCTGCCTCAGCCTCCTGATTGGCTGGGACTTCAGGCATGCGCCACCATGCCTGGCTAATTTTTATATTTTTAGTAGAGAAGGGGTTTCACCATGTTGGCCAGCTGGTCTTGATCTCGACTTCATGATCGGGTCCATGACCTTGGACTCCCAAAGTGCTGGGATTACAGGCATGAGCCACTGCGCCCGGCTGAGTCTGAGCATTTATTGAATGCTAATGTAATTAGTCTCCATCTCTCATGCCAGGAAGAACCCCACAGATTGGAAGAAATGTCTGTCCCAGCCCCCTCTAAGTCAGAGAAAGTAGAGGTCCATTCTTAAAATTGTTATGGATCCCAAATACTACAAGCCACAAGGGTGACCCTAGCCCACAGGATACATCCTGTGATGATTTGATTTCTTCTTGAAGACATTGCAGTTGAGTCAGTTTACTGTGTGCCCTGGAGATGAGGAGGAGGAGGCAGAGGGGCTCCCTGCCCTAACTGAGCTTAATCTAGTAGATTAATAGATCTGACTCATCTGCATTCCAAAATACACACCAGGATGTGGAAGTGCAGGTGTTGTGAGAGAGGTTTGGAACTGGAACTTGAAGGATTAGGAGGAAACGATTCTAAGGTGAAATGCGAAAGAGTGTGGGAGTTAACCAGGCGATGATAGAAAAGAAAAAATGGCTCAAGGCAGAAGAAACAACATAGCAGCCAAGTCATCATGTGCCTTGTGTAGCAAAGTGGCCAGTACATCACAATCTTGCATCAAATGTGCAGAGAAATGAAGTGTGTTCTCTAAAATGGCTCTGGTATTGTAATAAACCCCTCCATGTTCTGGGAGGTTGGGGGAGAGTAAATGTTTGTCTTTGGGTACTTCAGGGTTTTTTTTTGAGACAGGATTTTGTTTTGTTGCCCAGGCTGGAGTGCAGTGGTATGCTCACAACTCATTGCAGCCTCAGACTTCTGGGCTCAAGCCGTTCTCCTACTTCAGCCTCCAGAGTAGTTGGTACTACAAGCACACACCCCCACGCCTGGCTAGTTTTTGTAATTTTTGTAGAGAAGGATCTTGCTATGTTGCCCAGGCTGGACTTGAACTCTTGATCTCAAGCGATCCTCCCATCTCAGCCTCCCAAAGTGTTGGGACTACAGGTGTGAGCCACTGCATCTAGCCATACTTTTTTTAGTAATCCTTTTGATAAAGTCTTGATCTCCCTTCCCCTTTATTTCCTCTAACTTGGAGTTTGAGTGTAAAGGCGAGCCTTGCTGTATGTTTGTGCAGTGGAGAGGCAGGGTTTCCTCAAATCTATGACTTGGCTTTGGTTTCTCAGCCATCCTTGTCTTCCTGGTGCTCCTGAAGTGTTGGAAACTGACGTGAAACTCAGGTATAAAGTCAAAGTCACATCTCTAAGTGTGTCATGTGGTATAGGTAAGACTCCTTGGCAGTATCAGGAGACTCTCATGCTGGTTCTTATTGGCTCGTGTTACCCTTTGTCACATCTTCATTTGGCACCTGGCCTAGGCTTGCTGGTTCAGTGCAGACACACTCCTGTTCCCTTCTTGGGAGAGTGGCACATAGGGGCTCAGTGGGAAACCTAGAGTAGCTCTGGTTAGCCAAAATGTAGCCTTCTTGATGCCACCTTACTGAGTCTGCTTTGATGTGGCACCTAGCAGAGGAGTGCTAAGATGGGCAACCTAGAGGGGGGTGCTTTTCCTGCCTTTCAGAAGCAGCTTGCCTGTTCTCCGTGTCTCCCCAATGTATCCTGTTTTCTGAGTTTCATATCCAGAGCCATGGATGGGCATGGTGGCTCACGCCTATAATCCTAGCACTTTGGGAGGCCGAGGCGGGCAGATCACCTGCGGTCAAGAGTTCGAGACCAGCCTGAGCAACATGGAGAAACACTGTCTCTACTAAGAATACAAAATTAGCCAGGCATGGTGGCGCATCCCTGTAATCCCAGCTACTCAGGAGACTGAGGCAGGAGAATCGCTTGAACTTGGGAAGTGGAGGTTGTAGTGAGCTGAGATCATGCCACTACACTACAGCTTGGGTGACAGAGTGAGACTTTGTCTCAAAAAAAAAAAAAAAAAAAGATCCAGAACCACATGTGTCATCTTTTGTCTTTTTCTCTTCCACAGTTCCTCAGTCCTAGAAAGGCTGGCTTCACATGGATATTTTACTCTTTTGTCTACTTCCTCCTCCTGTACCAGAGCAGCAAAGCTCATGACTTCACCCTCAGGGGAGAAGAAATAGTATCTTTGCAATCTGGGTTGTCTAGAAACTGAGTTGGTTAAAGGAATTTAAATGTGTCTTTGTTAGTGGAGAATGATCTGAGGAAAAAAATTTTTTTAAATAAAAAAATGTATAAAATGTCCCCCTATTCTTCAGCAAAGACTGGCTCTGTATCTTTCCCTCAAGATTCTATTTTGAATGCCAAAATATTTGCTCATCCTCAGTGACCCTTTTCCATCTCCCCTTCCCACCTCTGCCCATGGTTGCCTCAGGCTAATTAGGAGAAAGTCATCTACTTGGAAATGTAAAACTGAGAAATATGTTAATTTTTTTTTTTCAATTTCACCTCATTATACCTGTCAGTCAGACTTTACCTTAAGGGCAGTTTGAAGGGTTGATGCCGAAGGTGACGCAGTCAGATGACGTGCAGTTCTCAACGGAGTGGGGAGGGGTAGGCAAGGCTGGGCCCGAATAGTGTTTCCATGTGGGGGTGCCTTCCTGGCATTTCTTGGTTTCCTTTCTTTCTTGTTTCTCCAAATCATGACAAATTGGGGAAATGGTATAAATTACTGTAATTTACCTGCAAGAATTAAAGCTTAACACTCAACACAGAGATGTTACTGTTTGGAAGGAATCCGCTGATGTCAGGTTGCAAGTGAGGAAAAGAAGAGCTGATGGGAGTGGAAAAGGAAGGTTATCGTTTTTTAGGGTCTAAGAGAGGAGGATATAATTAGTTGTACTTGCAGCTGGTGTTGTGTTACAAGTACGTGTTCCTGGTCCTGTCTATTGCTAGTAGAGTCATTCTTGCAAATAAAATAAATATTAATATGCTTATATGCATAATATGCTTTTTGTAAATTCCATGAATGATATTCCAAGAAACAATACATTTTGGAAGCAAACTAAGTCTTATATTGGCGTTCTCAATACACAGTTCTGAGTACTGCTGTCACTCTACTAGAAGGTCCAAATGTGAAGTTATTTGAATATTTCCCAATAATATTTGCTGGTGTTTTAGTGTTTTAATATTCCATATAGTGTGCTATTCTTGTAAATACACCAAACCTTGAAATTTCCTATTCCTTGAACACATCCTTTTAGCTATTCATAAGTAGTTAAAGAGTATAAAACCTGTTTGAAATATTTTAAGCGTAAATGTAGGATCTTGGAAATTTTTTTTTTTTTTTTTTGAAACAGAGTCTCACTCTGTCATCTAGGCTGGAGTGCAGTGGTATGATCTTGGCTCACTGCAACCCTCCACTTCTTGGGTTCAAGTGATTCTTGTGCCTCAGCTTCCCAAGTAGCTGGGATTACAGGGACCCACCACCACCTGGCTTTTTGCATTTTGAGTAGAGATGGGGTTTTACCACGTTGGCCAGGCTGGTCTCCAACTCCTGATCTCAGGTGATCTGCCCTCTTTGGTCTTCCAAGGTGTTGGGATTACAGGCGTGAGCCACCATGCTCAACTGGATCTTGGAAATTCTGATTTCTTGATCCAGAATCCCATTTGGAAATAATAGAAATGAGGCTACCAGGTCAGAAGCGGTCACAGGAAGTGAGAGGAATGTGGTTTGGATGGGGGCAGAAGCGGTAGCAATGGAGAAAAGTAGATGTAATTAATATTTAGGAGTTGGAGTCATTCGAGCTAATTGAATACGGGGTGAAAAGGGGAAAGGGAGGTGCAGCTGCCGTTGAGTGAGAAGTGAGGGGAATGATGGGGCCATCATTGTGAACACACATGTGGGAGGGCCTGGTGGTTCCTGCGATTGTGTGTACAGAGGATGACAGGTGAGTTTAGCTTTGTGCTTTCTGAGCATGAGGAACCCTTGCCCATCCCAATGGAGATGTCTAGTGGACACTTTGGAGATGGAAATATGGATTTTGAAGTCAACAACACAGAAACAATAGAAGCAGTGGAAGAAGGTCAGAAAATACCTCTTTTTTTCTTTTTCTTTTTTTATGAGACAGGGACTTGCTGTGTCACCCTGGCTGGAGTGCAGTGGTGTGATCATGGCTCACTGCAGCCTTGAACTCCCAGGCTCAAGTGATCCTCCCACCTCAGCCTCTGGAGTAGCGGGGTCTGCAGGTGTGCACCACCACACCTAGCTGAGTTTTGTATTTTTTAGTAGAAATAGGGTTTCACTACATTGCGCAGGCTGGTCTTGAACTCCTGACCTCAAGCAGTCTACCCGCCTTGGCCTCCTAAAGTGCCGGGATTATAGGTGTGAGCCACCAAGCCAGGCCTACCATTTTTGAAGTTACCAATAAGGGACTAGTCAGGGAAAATACATTTTCCAAAGGATATGGAGAAGTAGCGCCAGAGAAATGAGAGGACCCCATAGGGTCCAGGGCTGTGGCACCCAGGGAAGAATACGGCTGTGCTGTCCAGTGATGCAGCGATGGTGGAAACCTGCCCCCCGGGACCCAGTGACAGCATCTGTTGATAAAACTTGAGAACAGTGTTCATGACCTGGTGGGAGATGAGCCTTATCTGCAATGGGTGGGGTTGACAGGAAGGAATGTTAGGTTAGAAAGAACCAGTGAGGCTGGGCGTGGTGGCTCACTCTTGTAATCCCAGCACTTTGGGAGGCGGAGACGGGCACATCCCCAGGTCAGGAGTTCGAGACCAGCCTGGCCAATATGGTGAAACCCATTAGCTGGGTGTGGTGGCGCATGCCTGTAGTCCCAGCTACTTTGGAGGCTGAGGCAGAAGAATTGCTTGAACCTGGGAGGCGGAGGTTGTAGTGAGCCAAGATCATGCCATTACACTCCATCCTGGGTGTCAGAGTGAGACTCTGTCTCAAAAGAAAGAAAAAGTCAGTGAGTAGAATGGGATGGGGAAAGTGAGGGAGACAGTAGCTGCCAGGGAGCACAGAGTAGGGAAGTTTCATTTGTGTTTTCTCATTAGGTGGATGAGACCCAAGTGTTTACTCCTTCCCATCAGCAACTAAAGGGGGAGAGGTTGAAGGCAGGGAAGAAAGGAGTGCCTGAGAAGCAGGAAGGGTTGGGCTCCAGGATCCAGGAACAACAGTTAGCCTTAGACCTCGGGAGGAAAGTTTAGCAGAATGCCTATAGATAGAGGTGGGATGGTTGATTTGGTGCTGGAGCTCAGAGAATTCTATGAAAGCTTCTGTTTTCTCTGTGAAGCTCTGTTTTCTCTGAAATATATCATTTGCTAAGGTGGAGTTGTCTCGGTAAAAGGCTTGAGGACAGTAGTGAAGGATTGAATTACTTTTCTTTGGAATATACGAGAGATGCTTGGACAGGGCCTTATAAAAGGGCCTTCAGCTAGCGTGAGATTCTGACTTTATGGTGTGTAAATCCACAGGGCTATGTTTTTCTTCACCGTTGGTTAGCAACCTGGGTGTGGCTATGGAGAAACTGGGCTCATGTACTTAGCAGACTTTGGAGATTTTTAGGCTGCTTGACATATATTACAGTGAATCCAAGATTTTGAGGATATGATAAAAAACGTTGAAGTGAGAGATTAAAGAATAGGCACTGCATTTATTGAAGGAAGTGAGATGGAGGGTATTTACATATCTGAAAGTGATTAGGCCTGGCGTAGTGTACTCCCAGCACTTTCGGAGGCTGAGGTTAGAGGATCACTTGAGCCCAGGTGTTTGAGAGCAGCCTGGGCAACAAGGCAAAACCCCATCCCTACAAAAGAATCCAAATATCAGCCAGGTGTGGTAGTGCATGCCTGTGGTCCCAGCTACTTGGGAGGCTGAGGTGGGAGAATTGCTTGAGCCCAGGAGGTCAAGGCTGCAGTGAGCTGTGATTGTGCTACTGCACTATAGTCTGGGTGACAGAGGGATACTCTGTCTCAAAAAAAGAAAGTGATTAGATCTGGGGGTTGGGTAAGTTGAAGAGAAAGTCTAGTGGGTAAGCTGTGTGGACAGGCTGGAAGGTTGCGAGTGCTTGGGAAACTGGCCTTCTGTGTTCTGAGTCCAGGGTCGATGATGGCAGCCAGGCTTATAGCTCTGGCAGTGGGTCCCTGACGTAAGCAGAGGCACAGTTGTGAGAAATGAGGGAAGCTGAGAAATTGAGAGACCAGGGTGCTGAATAGGCAGTGGATCCCCTGAGGATGATGGCAGGATTTGCAGTTGGGGGTGGGGGGAGACTGTGCTGCCCAAAGTTAGTTGGCGAGGGGGCAGGCCACTGGGAGGCTGGCGAATGGCAGCAGAGAAGGCATGCATAAGAACTTTGGCTTAATGACAGAAGCCTCGAAGGAGGAGCTGTCACGTGAGTAGAGACGTCATCAACCAAAGGCAGTAGTGGGTTTTTTGTTGTTTTGAGTCAGGGTCTTGCTCTGTTGGCCAGGCTGGAGTGCAGTGGTGCAATCATTGCAGCCTCCACCTCTCAGGCTCGGGCGATCCTCCGCCTTAGCCTCTGGAGCAGATGAGACTGCAGCTTTGCACCCCCATGCCTGGCCAATTGTTTTATTCTCCGTGGAAATGGGGTTTCTCTATGTTGCCCAGTCTGGTCTTGAACTCCTAGGCTCAAGCAGTCTGCCTTCCTTGGCCTCCTAAAATGCTGGCATTATAGGCATGAGCCACCATGCTCTGCCAGCAGTGGAGTTTTGTTGTGGAGGTTCACATACTTCTGTTCAGTGAGGTACAGTGGGGATGGGGGACCCCACCTGAGGAATAAAGGGGAATCCTTATCAGGATGAGCTAGGTTTCACTAAGAACAGAAAGCAAAAGACAGGTTCAGTGAAAGAGACCGAGGCTCTGGGATTTATTGACTGTGTAATAGGGGTTCCACAGGGCACACACTTGAGAGGAAACAGATGTAGGAGTTTGGGTAAATGGCAAACAATCCCAGGGACACTGTTGGCAGCTGCAGTCCCTTGGAGGGTTGTTAGAGGCCTGTTGTGGGTGTGCTGAGGTTGGTGACCAAGATTTCTGTGGGTTCAGATCTTGGCATACAGGAGCTGAGGGGAGTGTGTCATTTAAGTGAGGTGCTGCAGGCCACAGTAGCTGTGAAACCATGGCTCCTTCCCTGCAGTGGCCCTTGGAATATTTTATTGGGCTGTAACAGCCCCATCAAGGCGGATGACTTTGGGATTTAATTGAGCTGTGTTCTCTACAGTCTGATTGGGAATTTGGGGAAGCTGTTGGGCTATCGTCTCAGCTCTAAATAGGGCCCTCTATGTCTTTGTTGCTAAACTGAATTAGTAGTTTTTGTTTTTGCAACACTCAGTTGTTTATGCCTTTCCTCAGCTCTGCTGCTAGGATCTGACACTTGATTGCCTTAACTTCGGTCCTGGTCTAGTTGGACTCTCTCACCTTGGTAACCCAATATCGTCATGAACTGAGACTTTATCTGAAGTCAGAGACTCCACTTTCAGGCACTATCTGTAGAGTTCACAGCTTTCCAGATTGTATTAGTCCATTTTTATACTGCTGTAAAGAACTACCTGAGACTGGGTGATTTATGAAGAAGACAGACTTACCTGACTCCCAGTTACTCAGGTTTACCAGGCAGCTTGACTGGGAGGCATCAGGAAACTTACAATTGTGGTGGAAGGTGAAGGGGAAGCAAGCACAGCTTACCATGGGGGAGCAGGAGAGAGACAGTGAGCACTCGAAGCGGGACGTACCACACTCTTTCTTTTTTGGAAACAGAGTTCTGCTCTGTTGCCAGGCACCAGGCTGGAATGCAGTGGCATGAACTCGCTTACTGCAACCTCCACCTCCCAGGTTCAAGCAATTCTCCTGTATCAGCCTCCTGAGTAGCTGGGATTACAAGTGCCTACCACCGTGCCCAGCTAATTTTTGTATTTTTAGTAGAGACGGGGTTTCACCATGTTGGCCAGGATGGTCTCGATCTCTTGACTTTGTGATCCGCCCACCTCGGCCTCCCAAAGTGCTGGGATTACAGGCATGAGCCACTGTGCCTGGCCGTACCACACACTTTCAAACCATCAGATCTCATGAGAACTCACTCACTGTCACAAGAATAGCAAGGGGGAAATCCACCCCCATGATCCAGTCACCTCCGACCAGGCCCCTCCTCCAATTAGACATGAGGTTTGGGTGGGGACAAATCCAAACCATATCACAGGTGCTGCAGGAAATATTCTTTACTGACTCCTGATGTGGTACAGGTGTACAGAGGTTGCCATGCACTGCCTTCAGCTCCTTCATCCAGCCTCCTGATACAGATTTTCAAAGAGAGAGTTACTTGTCGTGAAATTTGTCAGGAAAACCCCTCTTGACCTGATGATGGCAAGATGATTAAAGACTTGGAGCCCTAGAGAAGAAGCTGCTGAGATCATCTAGCTCAAATGTAACCCCCATGGTGTCTCCCTGTACCCTTTTAGAGGTGAGGCCATCGAATCAGAAGGTGGCACCAGATCTTGCACCTGTGCCTTCTCGTCCTTTACACCCATTACACTTTATACAAGGTCACATATCTTGCCTTTCACTCATCAGCAATGCATTGTGAAGGAGAGTATTGAGGTAGCTTGTTATGGAGAAGTTAATTTTGTTATAAAATTACCTAGATATAATCTTAAAATACCTTGTATTTTTCCATTTTTAGGAAGAAGTAAGTCTAACTTGGGCTGGACACCTCTACATCTGGCATGCTATTTTGGACACAGACAAGTGGTCCAGGATCTTTTGAAGGTCTATTTATGGCTTTAATTTTTAACGACTACAACGAATATTATTGTTATAGAAATTTTAAGATGAAAGTCTTAGAAAAGCCACCTGAGTCATAGTGACTTATTTAAAGCAATAGTTCATCATTCAAGACACTTAATTAGGTTAGCCTGATTAATTAAACTTGCATGTTTAATCAGTAGATTTTTATATAACTGGCTTTTAAAAATTACAAAAGTGGGCATATTAATGAAGATTTTATTTTCAGTTTTATGAGTGTGACAGTTTAAAAAAATAACCAAAGCTTGCCCTAAATAATTAAAAAATGTCAATACACATGTAAAAATAAAAAAAAAAACAGTAAAAAATAATGTCAGAATCTCTTAGCACTGTATTTAAAGAGAATTGAAACTTCATATTTCTTTTTCTTTTGAGACGGAGTTTCGCTGTTGTTACCCAGACTGGAGTGCAATGGCACAATCTCGGCTCACCGCAATCTCCGCCTTCTGGGTTCAAGCAATTCTCCTGCCTCAGCCTCCCGAGTAACTGGGACTACAGGCACACACCACCATGCCCAGCTAATTTTTGTATTTTTAGTAGAGACGGGGTTTCACCTTGTTGACCAGGATGGTCTCAATCTCTTGACCTTGTGATCCACCTGCCTCGGCCTCCCAAAGTGCTGGGATTATAGGCGTGAGCCACCGCGCCCGGCCGAAACTTCATATTTCTTAATTCTGTGATGAATAACTTCTCATATACTGACATTTCTGAAATTGGGTTGCATCTTATAATTCATCTGTACGTTTAAATAATGGCATCATTTTTCCTGAAAAGTTATTAAATTAATAATGCAGGAAATGTGATATGTCATCTAGAAATCATTCTCCTTTTTTCAATATGACTGCTTCTAAAGTAGAGTGAAGATGTGTAGAATTTTTTTTAATGGAGACAAGGTCTCATTTTCTCACCCAGGCTGGAGTGCAGTGGCATGATCTTGGCTCACTGCAGCCTCAACCTCCCAGGTTCAAGTGATCCTCCTGCCTCAGTCCCCCAGGTAGCTGGAGCTACAGGCATGCGTCACCACGCCTGGCTAATGTTTTTGTATTTTTTAGAGATGGACTTTCACCATGTTGCCCAGGCTGGTCTCAAACTCCTGAGCACAAATGATCCGCCCACCTCAGCCCCCCAAAGCACTAGGATTATAGGTGTGAGCCACCATGACTGGCCAGGGTATGCAGACTTTTAATGAAAAGTACCTTTTAACTTTTAATTCTTCTACCTATAAGGTAGATTTTTACCTTTCATGAAACCTATATATATACACTACTATGTGTATATATGTGTGTGTGTGTGTCTGTGATATATATGTGTGTGTATATATATGAGATGGAGTCTCGCTATATTGTCCAGGCTAGCATTGAACTCCTGGGCTCAGGTGATTCTCCTGCCTCAGCCTCCCAAGTAGCTGGGACTATAGGCTCACACCACCATGCTGGCTTTTATTTTTACCACAAATTTAATTTATTGTTAGTAGTGACACCTATACGATATTAACAATTTTAATTTTTTAAGGCTTTGATATATTTTGAAGGAATTATTTTCACCATTGTGTATTTCTTGATATTTAAAGTGGTCATGTTTACTAGGCTGGTGCAGAAGTGAATGTGTTGAATGACATGGGAGACACACCGCTTCACCGAGCTGCCTTTACAGGACGAAAGGTGAAAATCATTTCGTGTTCAATGTTTATAAGTGAGGTGTTTGGAAGAGCAGTTACCGTTGTTTTCTCTATTATAACCATCTAACCAGCACCTGGAGAAAGCCACAAAAAAAAATGCACACACCAGCACTTTGGGTCAAAAGGCCACAGGATCTTTGAGTCAGACACTGAGGTCAAGTATGAAGGTCATGGAGACCCCCACCCTGCAGCATCCCAGTTAGGAGATCATTCAGTTTCTGCTTGTGCACTCCAGCAATGGGGAACTCTTGATTATTCTTTCTTTAAAAAAATAGCTTTATTGGGGTATAACTTACATTGCATAATATTCACCTGTGATATTGTGAAATGTATATTAGGTCTTTGACCTTGTATACTAAAGTTGTACAGAAAGATGGCTGGCAACCCCTAGAGGGCTTCAGTATGGGGGCCGTTCACCAGAAAGACCAAGGCAGGACTAGGGGATTGGGACTTTCAGCCCAACTTTGTAACCTCCAGGAAGGCGAGAGGCCCTAAAGAGGAAATTGCTTACCAGTGGCCAGTGGTTTAATCAATCATGCCTATATAATGGAACCTCCATAAAAACCTGAAAGGACAGGGTTCTAGGAGCTCCTGGGTAGCTGAAGACATGGAGGTTCTTGGATGATCACGCCCCAGGGAGGACATGGGTGCTCTGTGCCCTTCCCTCTGCCTTCCCTCTGCATTTCTTCACCTGTATC
This sequence comes from Callithrix jacchus, assembly GCF_049354715.1. Classification (NCBI taxonomy): domain Eukaryota; kingdom Metazoa; phylum Chordata; class Mammalia; order Primates; family Cebidae; genus Callithrix; species Callithrix jacchus. The sequence continues at coordinate 67,472,589 of NC_133514.1, read as the reverse complement.
CTTTGTAATATCCTTTATAATAAACCAGTAAACATGTTTTCCTGAGTTCTGTGAGCTACTCTGGCAAATTAATGGAACCCAAACAGGGAGTCATGGGAACCCTAACTTAAAGCCCATCAATAGAAGTTCTGGAGGTCTGGACCTGCAGCCGGTGTGTTAGGGGTGGGGAGAAGTCCTGGGACTGAGCCCTCAGCCTGTGGGATTGATGCTAACTCTGGGTAGCTAGTGTCAGAACTGAATCGAAGGACAAACAGTTGGTGTTTGCTGCAGAACTGATTGCTTGCTTGGTGGTGGGGAGAACTGCCCTCGACTCACATTTGGTCACAGAAGTCTTCAGTGTTGCTTGCTGTGGAATGAGAGCAGAGGAAAAGCATAATTTGATCACATATTGTAAGTGTGCATTTCAGAGATTTTTACACATTTGCACAGATGTGTAACATCATCAAAATCCGTTTTAGAACATTCCTGTCACCCCAGAAGTTTCCTCATGCCTGTTTATATTCATCCCCTGCCCCTTTCCCATGCCCCCGGGTATCATTGATTTGTTTTCTGTCTCTAGATATTAGATATTTGCCTTTCCTAAACATTTTTTTCTTTTTTGATATAGAGTCTCACTCTGTTGCCAGGCTGGAGTGCAGTGGCACAATCCTAGCTCACTGCAACCTCCACCTCCCAGGTTCAAGTGATTCTCCTGCCTTGTAGCTGGGATTACAGGTGCATGCCACCACGCCCAGCTAACTTTTGTATTTTTTTTTTTAGTAGAGATAGGGTTTCACCATGTTGGCCAGGATGGTCTCAATCTTTTGACCTTGTGATCCGCCTGCCTCGGCCTCACAAAGTGCTGGGATTACAGGCGTGAGCCACTGCACCCAGCCACATTTTTTTTTTTTTTTTTGAGACTGAGTCTTACTGTTGCCCACGTTGGAGTGCAATGGCGTGATCTCGGTTCACTGCAACCTCCGCCTCCCATGTTCAAGCAATTCTCCTGCCTCAGCCTCCCAAGTAGATGAGATTACAGGCACCCACCACCATACCCAGCTAACTTTGCATTTTTAGTAGAGATGGGATTTCACCATGTTGGCCAGGCTGGTCTCAAACTCCTGACCTCAGATGATCCATCTGCCTTGGCCTCCCAAAGTGTTGAGATTACAGGTGTGAGCCACCACACCTGGCCTAAACATTTCTTGTAGATAGTATCATACAAACTTTTGTGTCTGGCTTCTTTAATTTAGCATAATGTTGTTGAGGTTCATCCATGCTGTAGCATGTATCAGTAGTTTGGTCCTTTTCATGGCCGAATAATATTCCACTGTAAGGATATGCCACCTTTTGTTTTCTGTTCAGTTTTTATTGAAAAGACGATCTTTTTGCATTATATTCCCTTGATACCTTTGTTGGAAATCGATTGATCATAAGTTAAATGTTTATTTCTGGATTTTTCTTTTTTTTTGAGACAGGGTCTCACTCTGTCACCCAGGCTGCAGGGCAGTGGCTCATTCTCGGCTCACGGCAGCCTCTGCCTCCCAGGCTTAGGAGATCTTCCCATGTCAGCCTCCTGAGAAGCTGGGACTACAGGTGTGCGCCACGATGCCTGGCTAATTTGTTGTATTTCTAGTAGAGACGGGGTTTCTCCATGTTGCCCAGGCTGGTCTTGAACTCCTGGGCCCAAGTGTTTGTCCGTCTCATTTCTAGGAATTCCTGGGTAGCTGAACACATGGAGGTTCTTGGGTGATCATGCCCCAGGGAGGATATGGGTGCTGTGTGCCCTTCCCCATGCCTTGCTCTATGCATCTCTTCATCTGTATCCTTTGTAATATCCTTTATAATAAGGCATTCCCAAAGTGCCGAGATTACAGGTGTGAATAATTAAGTTTTGATATTAAACAGTGTAAGTTCTCCAATTATGATCTTTTTTTGAAAAGTTATTTTGGGTATTCTCAGTCCTTCTCATTTTCATATAAGTATTGAGATCATCTCGTCAACTTCTGTAAAAACACCTATTGGAATTTTGATAAGGATTGTTGTGTTGTCTTGACTCTGTAGGTTAACTTGTGGAGGATTGTCATCTTAACTATATGGATTCCTCTAATCCATGAACATGAAACCTCTTCATTTATTTAGATCTTCTTTAATTTTGCTCAGCAATATTTGAAGTTTTTTTTTCTTTTTTCTTCTTTTTTGAGACAGGGTCTTACTCTGTCACCCAGGCTGGAGTGCAGTGATACAACTGCGGCTCTCTGCAGCCTCGAGGCTCAAGCGATCTGCCTACATCAGCCTCCCGTGTAGCTGGGACTACAGGTGCGTACCACCATGCCTGGCTAATTTTTGTATGGATTTTTTCTGAGACAGAGTCTTGCACTGTCGCCTGGGCTGGAGTACGATGGCACTATCTCAGCTCACTAACCTCCACCTCCTGGGTTCACACGATTCTCCTGCCTTAGCCTCCAAAGTAGGTGGGATTACAGGCATGCGCCACCATGCCAGCTAACTTTTGTATTCTTAGTAGAGATGGGGTTTCTCCATGTTGGCCAGGCTGGTCTCAAACTCCTGACCTCAGGTGATCTGCCCACCTCGGCCTCCCAAAGTGCTGGGATTACCATGCCCAACCAATTTTTGTATTTTTTGTAGAGATGGGGTTTTGCCATGTTGTCCAGACTGGTCTTGAACTCTTGGGTTGAAGTGACCTACCCACCTCTGCCTTGTAGAGTGCTGGGATTACAGGCGTGAGCTACCACTCCTGGCCTGATGTTTTCAACGTACAGATCTTGCAGTCCTTTGGTTAAATGTATTAACCAGCCTGGCGTTAATCTGTGGAATCTGGAGTGAGCTAATATCTCTGCTCAGTTAAAAACAAAACAAAACAAAACCAAAATTTAACAATTAAAAAAAAATTGTTTGTTTCTTTTAGAGACAAGTCTCACTAGATTACCTAGGCTGACCTTGAACTCCTGAGCTCAAATAATCCTCCTACCACAGCCTCTTGAGTAGCTGGGACTATAGGCATGCATAACCGTGCCTGGCTTTCAGCATAGTATTTAGGGTTCATTCCTGCATCTGCATATCTTAGTGCTGAGCCATATTTGGGCAGCAATAGGCTCCATTACTCAATCCCCTTAGGCTTCTCTGCTCTGCCCATGGATCTGTGTGGAGGCTGGAGGGTGCTTTCACAGTCCAGGCATTTCTCATTTCTTCCTCTGCCCTGACTTTTGCAAGGCCCCCTCTCATTTCTCCTGTAGATGTGTGGAGTTTCCCAGCAGCCTGAGTGCCTGGGAAGCTTACCTACTCCTCCAGTTCCTTCGTTTGCAGGGTTGTCTTGTTTTAGGCTGTTTTGCCATTTGCCTATGTGGTAAGCAAATAGTGACCCTCCAAAGACATTCACGTCCTAATCCCCAAAACTTGTAAGTATGTTAGGTTACACAGCAAGGGGAAGTTAAAGTTGCAGATGAAGTTGAGATTGCTAATCAGCTAACCTTAAGATAGGTTAGGACACTTGAGCCCCCCATCTCTACCAAAAGAAAACAATCAGTCAGGTGTGGTGGTGCACACCTATAGTCCCAGCTACTTGGGAGGCTGAGGTTGGAGGATCACTTGAGCCTGGGAGGTTGAGGCTGAAGTGAGCCATGATTTCACCACAGCACCGTACTCTGGCTGGGGCAACCAAGTGAGTCCACATCTCAGAAAAAGAAAGAAAGAGAGAGAGAGAGAAAGTGTAATAAGAGAGAGATGTGCCTATGAGGGAATGTCAGAAAGATGTATTCTGTCTTAGACAGTGAGGAAAGGGGACTGTGAGCCAAGGAATGTGGACAGCCTCTAGCAACTGGAAAAGCAAGGAAATGAATTCTCCCCTAGAGACCTTGCAACACCTTGATTTTTCCCAGGGATACCCATTCTGGACTTCTCAAACACAAAACTGTGAGGTAACACATTTTCTGTTGTTTTAAGGCACTGAGTTTGTGGTCATTTGTTACAGCAGCAGTAGAAAGCTCATACATGTTAATGGAAAAGCAGCCTCATGCTAGCAAGCACGTAAGTGTTCTCATTTGTTTCCTGCTGTATTTGCTACTTTTACTGGGTTACTGCCTTTTGTTTTAAGTCAGTTCCTCTGGCAGCAAAACTGCCCTGGTCGGACTTGTTTGGGGAAGTGGGGAGGAGTAGTAGCCTGTGGCTAGAAAGCTAAAAACTCCCAGTGTTCTTACTCCAAGTTCCTGCAGTTCCTCTGGAGTAACTGCCTCTCAGTGTGTCTTTAATGGATTTCCAGCGCCACAAAATGGTTCGTTTTGATAATTTTGTCCAGCTTTTTACTCATTTTTTCAGGAAAACAGTTCTCTTTTCATAGCTAAAAGTTTCATCGCCCCATGTGAATGATTTTTGATTATTTAAATAATATGCAAAATTAACTATGACATTGAGGGTATTTCTTGTTTATTCCAACTATTGTCCATAGTCCAACATGATACCTAAAGGCCATTTCGTAATCACATGGTTGGAAGCTTTATGTGAATTTATCATGAGTTAAAGAATGAATTTATTATTATATTGTTTCACACTTTTCATTCTTCTAATGACTAGATTTAACTAACTTTTAATACGTTACCATGAGTGATTCCGTATGTGCTAAGGATGATTGAATTAGTACATTTTATACGACTCTCGTCTATTTGTTATAAATTGATACTTATGAACCAGATATGAAGTCTTAACATAAGCTGAGAAAAAATAACCTTTTATAATAAACAGTAAAGGTTGTGGATAATTTCTATGTTTGACTTTGTGGGGTTTCAGATATAAGTTGCAGATGGCTTAATTTGGCTATGTGAACTACTTGCTGTTCCCCTTTATAGGCTTGTATTTCTCATTCTTTTCTACGTACCTAAGAAAATTCTATTGTCATCTATTTCCACATGGCCCAGATCTACCCATTCAAAGTGCTGCTCAAATGTAATCTCTGTAAATTCTTTCCTAACATGTATCTGGAAGGAAACTATACTCTTCCATATTTCCTGGGCACAGTATATGTAGCACTTTCATTCATCTTCTACCTTGTATTAGTGTTATTTTTGTCTGTGTCTTTTTTTTGTTTGTTTTTGAGATGGAGTCTTCTACTGTTGCCCAGGCTGGAATGCAATGGTGTGATCTCAGCTCACTGCAATCTCTGCTTCTCAGGTTCAAGTGATTCTCCTGCCTCATCCTCCTGCGTAGCTAGGATTACAGGTGTATGCCACCATAGTTTGTATTTTTAGTAGAGACAGGGTTTCACCATGTTGGCCAGGCTGGTCTCGAACTCCTGCCTTCAAGTGATCTGCCCGTCTGCCCGCCTCAGCCTCCCAAAGTGCTGGGATTACAGGAGGGAGCCACTGTACCAGCCTGTTGTTTATGTCTTAACTCTGCTACCAAGTTGCATTAATCTTGCTAGCAAGGAATTATCACGTCTTGTTTTTTGTGTCCTCCATGAACACAAGGTAAGTTTTACCTCCCTCTCTATAATTACCTAGATCAAATAAGTTCATTTATCTATGCTCAGCTCTTTGCAGATTTGGCCATTTCTGCTATTTTCTTGAACTTTGAACTAAGACTTAGTTTGACATAAACATCAGTATGTCCTCACTTAATATACAGTAAGTCCTCACTTAATGTCAATGGTAGATTTTGGGAAACTAACTTTTGGGTAAACGATGTATAAGGAAACCAACTTTATCATAGGCCAATGCATATAAACAGGAGTTGAGTTCCCACCGCATAATTCTAGTCACAGAAAACATCACTGCCAGGCGTGGTAGTACATGCCTGTAATCCCAGCACTTTGGGGCACTGAGGCAGGCAGACTGCTTGAGCCCAGGAGTTTAAGACCAGCCTGGGCAGCATAGTGAGACCTCACATCTACAAAAATAAAAATTAGCCAGATGTGGTGGCATGTGCCAGTAGTCCCAGCTATGTGGGAAGCTGAGATGGGAGGATCACTTGAGCCCAGGAAGTTGAAGCTGCAGTGAGCTGAGATCACGCCACCACAGTCCAGCCTGGGCAGCTGAGTGAGACTCTTTGTCAAAAAAGAAAATAAAATTACACTTCTAAATAAAGAGCAAACACGTCTAATACTAACCATTGAAATAAATGTGAGCTATTCATACTTTTAGAAAGATTAGTAAAAACAAGTCAGTTAATTATTTGCCCATTTATTCCAGTTCAGGTGCCAGGGTGGCTGGAACCTATCCTGGTAGCTCAGGGAGCACAGGGGGATCCAGGCCTGGACAGGATGCATCTTGTCCCAGGGCCACTCACATACACACCCACACTCACACTGGGACAGTTCAGATATGCCGGTTCACCTGACATGCACATCTTTAGGGTGTGGGAGGAAAACAGAGTACCTGAGATACCCACATGGACACCAGGAGAACATGTGAACTCCACACACACAGTGGCCCTCTCTAGGAATCAGTTTTTTTGTTTTTCTTGTGAAGGTTACAATGAAACGATATTGAAAGAAACATGTATTTTGAAGATCTGCTGTATTTTGTTATCTTTTGTCTTAGAAAATAACATTTAGCTGAAGTTACATGATTGTGTTACATAGGGAACATTTAAAAATGTATCTAAGCATGATTGAATTATACAAAAAGTTTAACTTCTAATTGTTCTCATGAAAAGAATCAATTTATCTTATTCCTATGTGATCATTTACCATGAAGATAATTTTAAAATACCTTATGATGCTGTGATTCAGTAAGTAGAATGTTCAGTTGAAAAGGGATTTGGGGCTGGGCGGGGTGGCTCACGTCTGTAATCCCAGCACTTTGGGAGGCCAAGATGAGTGGATCATGAGGTCAGGAGTTCAAGACTAGCCTGGCCAACATGGTAAAACCCTGTCTCTACTTAAAATACAAAAATTAGCCAGGCGTGGTGGTGTGTGCTTGTAATTCCAGCTAATTAGGAGCCTGAGGCAGGAGAATTGCTAGAACCCTGGAGGCAGAGGTTGCAGAGAGCCAAAATTGCACCACTGCACTGCAGCCTGGGTGACAGAGTGAGACTCCATCTCAAAAAAAAAAAAAAAAAAGAAAAAAAAGGAAAAGGGATTCAGTTTTTTATAAAGCACTTTTAGTTCTTATCCTCTGGAATATTTTAAAAATGCAGCTCCCTGGAAGGGCAGTGGCTCATGCCTGTAATTTCAGCACTTTTGGAGTCCGAGGCGGGTGGATTACCTGAGGTCAGGAGTTCAAGATCAGCCTGGCCAACATGGTGAAACCTTGTCTCTACTAAAATACAAAAAAATTAGCTGGACATTGTGGTGGCTGTAATCTCAGCCACGTTGGGAGACTGAGGCAGGAGAATCGCTTGAACCTGGGAGGTGGAGGTTACAGTGAGCTGAGATCGTGCCATTGCATTCCAGCTGGGTAACAAAAACGAAACTGTGTTTCCAAAACGCAGCTCCCCAAATTTTGAGGGCCCTTTGGGCTTTTCTTGGTACATTAGTGCCCCCTAGTGTTCGTTTGTAAAAATCAGAATGCCAGAATTTAAAAATATTGTATTTAGTATTTGTTCTTTATTTTTCAGATGCAGTTAGAATTCTGAAGTTTTTATGCCTTTTCTAATCAGTTTAAAATAGGGATGTGGTGTGTATGATAAATATTTGTATTGTGGCACTGACCGTTTAGCAGAATTGAGAATGCTTCTATTAATTTTTGTTTATTTAGAGACACAATCTCATGCTTTTGCCCATGCTGGAGTGCAGTGGGGCCCCCATAGCTCACTGCAGCCTTCAACGCTTGGGTGCAAGAGATTCTTCCACCTGGGACTACAGGTGTGTGCCACTGTACCTGGCTAATTTAAAAAAATCTTTTCTAGAGACAGGATTTCACCATGTTGCCCAGGCTGGTCTCGAACCTTTAAGCAATCTTCCTACCCCAGCCTCCAAAAGTTCCAGGATCACAGGCATAAGCCACCATGCCCAGCTGAGAACACATGCTTCCAGAGCCAGGTGTAGTGGCTCATACCTATAATCCCAGCTACTCAGGAGATGAAGGAAGGAGGATCCCTTGAAGTCAGGAGTTCAAGGCCAGCCTGCGCAACATATCAAGACCCACCCCCCATCTCTCTCTCTCTTTCTCTCTCTCTCTCTGTAGACAGGGTCTCACTCTGTCACCCAGGATGGAGTGCAGTGGTACAATCTCAGCTCACTGCAACCCCCACCTCCAGAGCTCAAGCAATTTTCCCATCTTAGCCTCCCAGGAATTAGAAACACAGGCATGTACCAGTGTACTCTGCTAATTTTCTGTATTTTTTTGTAGGGATGGGGTTTCACCATGTTGCCCAGGCTGGTCTGAAACTACTGGGCTCAAGTGATCCACCTGCCTCAGCCTCCCAAAGTGTTGGGGTTATAGGCGTGAGCCACCGTGCCCAGCCAAGACCCTCATCTCTAGGAAAATCAAAATCAGCTGGATGCAGGGCATGTGCTTGTAGGCCCTGCTACTCCGGGGGCTGAAGCAGGAGGATTGCTTGAGCCCCAGGAGTGTGAGGCTGCAGTGTGTGGGCTGAAATGGCACCACCACACTCCAGGTTGGATGACAGAGCAAGACCTTGTCTCCAAAATAGTAAATAAATGAAATAAATGCTTTCTACATTCTGGGTCTTAGAAATTCTCTCTCTCACCTCACATACAGAAAATATGTATAATCCTGGGCTTCAGGTTTCCTGGGAGATCATCTCTCATGTTTACTTGTTAAAGGCCCACTATCTGTCAGGTGATGGCCAGACAACTTGACATCTATTGTTTCATTTGATGGAAAACAACTACCTTGAAATAATATATGTCATTTGTTCTAGATTGGTTCTCAGGGCAGCTGAAACAGAGAAGAGTGGGCAGCAGGTTTATGGAGTGCTCGTGGCACCACACCTGTGGAAGGGGAGTGGGGAAGGAGTGGGCAGGAGTGGACGAGTCAAGTAGAGCTGCAGTCTCCAGTGATGCCTCAGCCTTTCTACTGTGTGCAAGGCTTTGCAGAAGAGATGATGCTTCACAGTGGTCCCTGTTGGGAATGAGAGGCCAGGCCTTTATACCCTGAGATAGTCACAGATACAGGCTGCTCTGGAAACCCTCATCCCTGGAGCTCTGAGACCGTGTATACCATGCCCTTTTTATGCTGGAATTGCTGCTCTCATCCATTTACCGTCAAAATTGGACAAGAGAATACCAGGAGACACCTACGTTTTTCATCTGTATGCTAAACCTGTTCTTCCATGTCCCCATTGTGTACAACCCTACTTTGTTTGCTGATCAAGTTCAATTACTTCTGCTAAGATGGTGACTATTCTTGCCTGCTGGTCCTTGGATGCAAGGACCCCAGCATTCAGGTAGCCTTTGGTGCCTCCTAGCATATGAATCAGAGCATTATCCTTAGGTGTGGAATAAACTGCCCCAAAATCTACTGAAGCCAACTAGGCACTGTGCTCCCTTCTGTTATAGGAAGTGTGAGATGGAGTAATTCTTTTTTTTTTTTTTTTTTTTTTTGGCAGAGTTTCGCTCTTGTTACTTAGGCTGGAGTGCAATGGTGCAATCTTGGCTCACCGCAACCTCCACCTCCTGGGTTCAAGCAATTCTCCTGCCTCAGCCTCCTGAGTAGCTGGGATTACAGGCACGCATCACCATGCCCAGCTAATTTATTGTATTTTTAGTAGAGACGGGGTTTCACCATGTTGACCAGAATGGTCTCGATCTCTTGACCTCGTGATCCACCCACCTCAGCCTCCCAAAGTGCTGGGATTACAGGCTTGAGCCACCGCACCTGGCCAGTAATTTATTCTTTACTTGTGAGGAAGTGTCTTGTCATTGCCCAGTGCAGTGAACTTCTAAAGATTGACTGACATGGAAAAGCCCCTGATTTCTTCCTAAGTTGTACCTCCCCACCTCTGGATCAGATATGTCTTACCAAGGCTTTGAACATTCTAGCCTCTAGGAGAAGAAGCCTCCTCTTCTCCTGGTTCTCTTGGCATGATGTTATGAAAGGAAATGAAATGTTGGGGCTCCAAACTCATTTAGTCAAAGTGAAAAATCAAGCTGGGAACTGGTCACACAAACCTGCCTCCCCCTTTTGCCTAAAGAAGATGGCTACAAGATGAAAAGCTACACGCCTTCCCCCATATTTTGCTCATAAGGAAATTCCTAGTGAGCAATGGAAATTTATAGCTTATTTTTACACGTGCAGTCAACCCAGCCCACCAGACACAAATGCATATCTGATTGATTGTTCCCCCGCCCCATTTTGTCTGTGTTATGTAGAATGCAGATTCCCTGTGTTTTTCTTCTGCCCCATTTCTTTATGTCATCTTATGTGAAACTGCAGATATACAGAGCCAGAAAGAGGCATGAATGACTATTTTTTTCTACCCTCCACTTACCTGAAAATGGTGTACTTCTCAATATCCCACCCTTTCCCCTTTAAATTTGGAGCCCTCAAAAATCATCTTTGGAGAAAGATGCCTGTCTCCTGGGCTCGCTTCCTTAACTTTGGCAAATAAATCTAAAATGATTGAGACTTTTCTCATCATTTTTCTTGATTGACAATGTCGTTGATGAAGTGGACCAGTGTGATTTCCTGCCAGATTCCCAGATGGCATGAGGCAAGTTGTGTATGTATACTCTTGTCCATGTGAGTGCAAACTGTCTTTGATTTTTTTTCCTAATAGGGATAGAAAAGATACATTTACCTTATCAGTTACTGCATACCATGTACCTAAGGTGGAAGAGTGGCTGGAATTGAGGTCACTATTTGGTTGAGTTTGTGGAAGTTCACTGTCATCCTCCACATTCCATCTGGGTTTTATAGTGGCAGATGAGTGAATTAAATGGAAATATGATAGGGGCCATGGCCCCTGCATTCTCTTAGGTGGTGGTGGTTGTTGTTTTTTGAGACAGAGTCTTGCTCTGTCTCCCAGGCTGGAGTGCAATGGCACAATCTTGACTCACTGCAACCTCCTTTTCCTGGGTTCAAGCGATTCTCCTGCCTCAGCCTCCCGAGGAGCTGGGATTACAGGCGCCTGCCACCGCACACAGCTAATTTTTGTATTTTTAGTAGAGACAGGATTTTGCCACGTTGGCCAGGCTGGTCTCAAACTCATGACCTCAGGTGATCCGCCTGCCTTGGCCTCCTCAAAGTGCTGGGATTACAGACATGAGCCACCACACCCAGCCAGCATTCTCTTAGGTTTTTAAAGGTGGCACTGATTCCTGCCATCTCTTCCCATATGGAATATTGGTTTTAATTTGTCTTGGCCAGTGGCTGGAGGTGGGCAGCCACTTCCATTTGGCTGTTATACAACAGACCAAGGAGGCAGTGTGAGGGTTGCACCAACAACTAAGTGTGTCTATTCTAATTGCACATTCAGAGACTAGGAGAATGACCACGAGGTGTATTTCTGGACCCAACCAGTGCATGCACTATGAGCCAGACCTTGGCTAGGGCACCCTCTGTAACCTCACTCCCATGCATGCCCCCTTTCTAACACAGGGGCCTCATGACACTTCGGATCTCTTGGTGTCAATGCCAACTTGGACCTTAGATCTAACAGCTTGTGAAACGTTTGGGTGCTCCCCTTTCCCTGCTGTACAGTTACTTGAGTAAATGATCATTGGTCCCTTTGGGAATGGTCTGGGGCATTCATGACACTGAGTGTTTGCTTTGCTGTTGCAGAATCTTTCCCTGGAGGATCTGGCCTCCCCTTCAGTAAATAGTTCTGTGTCCAAAGTTGACTCAGGTCCAGAAACTGGACATGGTATCATGACTTATTTTTAAATTATTTTTTTTGAGACAGAGTCTAGTTCTGTCACCCAGGCTGGAGTGCAGTGGCGAGATCTCAACTCACTGCAACCTCTGTCCTGGGTTCAAGTGATTTTCCTGCCTCAGCCTCCTGAGTAGTTGGGATTACAGGCAAGTGCCATCACACCTGGCTAATTTTTTATTTTTAGTAGAGACGGGATTTACCATGTTGGCCAGGGTGGTCTCAAACCCCAGACCTCAGGTGATCTGCCTGCCTCGGCCTCACAAAATGCTGGGATTACAGGCGTGAACCACCGAGCCTGGCCAGTATCATGACTTAATGGGGTGACTCTTCAGCTTCTGGCCTTTCACTGTTGATTTCTTTTGATGGTACAGATTGAGCTGTACTGGGATGGGTCCTAGCATCAGGGAAAAAGAAATGGTCCCAATTAAGAGATGTCAAGAGGCCAGAAATGCCATGAAAGACAGATTTGTTTGTTTGTTTGTTTTGAGACAGAGTCTCATGCTGTCATCCAAGCTGGAATGCAATGGTGAGATCTTGGCTCACTGCAACCTCTGCCTCCTAGGTTCAAATGGTTCTCCTGCCTCAGCCTCCTGAGTTAGCTGGGATTACAGGCACCCATCACCATGCCCAGCTATTTTTTGTATTTTTAGTAGAGACAGGGTTTCACCATGTTGGCCAGATTGGTCTTGAACTCTTGACCTTGTGATCTGCTCACCTCAGCCTCCCAAAGTGTTGGAATTACAGATGTGAGCCACTGCACGTGACCTGGAAGACAAGTTTTTAATAAATGGGCATGTTAGATTGGATGTAGTATGAAGTTCAGATAATATACCAGGTAATTATATGTCGTGGAAGGGCCTAGAGGATCCATCATTTACCAAAGCAGAAGAAATTGCTGGTAAGAAAGGCACCAGCCTCACTGAGAATCTCCCTGGCAATTCCCCTCCATGGCCTAGGGCTGCTGTGAGAAGGCCGCTATGGACCTAAGTTCACTGACAGCAAGGGGTGGTGTAGGGAAAATGATTGGACCCCAAGGCAGTAGAAGCCAGGAGAGGCAGCACTTAACCATCAGGAGCCAGGGAGGCACAGTTGTGGTAATGAGTGGCAGGTTCAGAGGGGAATGGTGGGAGGGCTGACCTGCAGAGTTAAGGAAACAGTTAATAGAGCCCAGCATTCCGACGGGCAAAGTTAGATGGACAAATGGTAGCAGATACGACTTTCATCATCTTTTTCTTTAGATTGAGAAACTACTGCCTTGTACTAAATTCATCAGTTACTACACATTTGTTACACCGATGTCATCATACAGCCATTGGATGCTCAATTTTGTTTCTTTTTTCTCTTTCTTTTCTCTTACAGTTTGGCTGATTTCTGCTGACCTATCTTCAAGTTTACTGAACATTCCTCAGTGGTGCTCTTATAGCTACTGATGAGCCCATTGAAGCATCCTTTATCCCTGTCGCTATGATTAGTTGTTGCTATGGTTACTTCCATTGCACCTCAGGCTTCACCTTCCTTCCATTTCCAAATTCAGTATTGCCTCTGCAGAGGGCACCGGCCAATTCACTGGAAGGTTTTGCCTGTGTTCCTGCTTTGCCCTCAACCTTAGGCCTGCCTCGTGTGCCTCAGTGGGTTCCCTCCACACTTTGGCTTCTGCCCACTAAGAGACTGCTGTTGCCTGTTCTCAGTACTTGCTAGTCTTGGGGTAGGAGTAGAGGATGTGGGGTGGGTGTTCTCTGTTGTCTGGTTCCGGCCTCCATCCTAAACCTGTGTCCTTATCTAAGGGGCAGGAGTCCTTGAGGTGATTGTTTACCACTTCCAGAAGCACCTACTTTTCATACTGTTAGCTCTTACTTGAGTTTTTCTTTTTAACCTCCTGTTCATAGATAACATGTGACTAAGTGTTTTATTTTTCTAATTTTAGATTTTCTGTTGGCCTATCTCTGGAAGATAAGCGTTATGTTCTGCTCTTTGTCTTTCCCCTTCTTTTCATTTGTTTGTTTTTGAGTCAGGGTCTCACTGTGTTGCCCAGGCTGGAGTGCAGTGGCACAATCACTGCTTCTTGTAGCCTCGACCTCCCAGGCTCAAGCAATCCTCTGACCTCAGCCTCCTGAGTAGCTGGGACTACAGGCTCATTCCACCATGCCTGCCTAATTTATATACTTTTTGTAGAGATGAGGTTTTGTTAGTTGCCCAGGCTGGTATCGAACTCTTGGGCTCAAGTGATCCCTGCCTGAGCCTCCCAAAGTGCTGGGATTACAGGCATGAGCCACCGTGCCTGGCCTGTTTCTCCCATTCTTAATCCTTGCCAAAACCACGTCACCTTTTTCATTCTCTTAGCCTATTACTAGATTTTGGTTAAATAAGTACTGAGTTTATATTACTCTGGCTGTGCTAGCTTGAGCCACTTAGGGTCCTATATTTGTTTGTTTTGATATAACTCCTTATTTTTTCTGGAGTTAACAATTGCAGGCCCGGAGTGGTGGCTCATGCCTGTAATTCCCATCACTTTGGGAAGCTGAGATGGGTGGATCGCCTGAGATCAGGAGTTTGAGACCAGCCTAGTCAACATAGTTGAAACCCCATCTCTACTAAAAATAAAAAAATAAGCTGGCCGTGGTGACAGGCACCTGTAATCCCAGCTACTCAGGAGGCTGGAGCAGGAGAATTGCTTGAACCCAGGAGGCGGAGGTTGCAGTGAGCCAAAATCGTACCATTGAACTCCAGCCTGGGCAACAAGAGCGAAACTCTGGCTTAAAAAAAAAAAAAAAAAATTGCATGGGGTATCTTAGTTTAGTTCTTTTTCTCATCACATAATTTCAAAGTCTGTGTAAGAGCTCCAAAGCTCTTTTTACTATGATCATATACATCATGTAATTATCACATCTGGGAGCAGCTCTCCTGATTTCTTCTTTTTTTTTCTTCTTTGAGATGGAGTCTTCTCTGTTGCCCAGGCTGGAGTGCAGTGGTGTGATCTCAGCTCATTGCAGTCTCCACTTCCCAGGTTCAAAGGATTCTCCTGCTTCAGCCTCCTGAGTAGCTGGGATTACAGATGTGTGTTACCACATCCCACTCATTTTTCTATTTTTTAGTAGAGACGGGCTTTTGTCATGTTGGCCAGGCTGGTCTTGAACTCCTGACCTTAAGTGTTCTACCCACCTTGGCCTCCCAAAGTGTTGGGATTACAAGCATGAGCCACCATGCCCAGACTGATTTTTTATGTCTTCTTGCTCTACCTGGACTAGTTGGCATCTAGAGCTGTACACATGCTGGTCATTCTGGAGCTTATGTCTCAGTCATTCTGGGAATTCTCTTCACCACTTTCTGATATTGGATTTCCTGTTTCCTGAGTCTCATGCCTTCCTCCATCTTGATTTCTCTGTCATTTGGTGGAGCACAGCATTCAGGAGCTTCTTGAGAAAGGTTGCATTAGAAATCATTTTTCTGAGAATTCATATGTCTGGAAATACCTTACCTTTGTATTTGAGTGATAGTTTGGCTATGTATAGATTTCTAAGTTGGAAATCACTTTCTCAGAATTTTGGAGGTATTGTATCACTATTTTCTAGCTTTTAGTATTGTTTTTGAGAAGTCTAGGGCTATTCTGATTCCTGGTCCTACGTATGTGACCTGATTAGTACTTAATCACTGGAAGTATATAAATTAAAATTAGGATGACAGGCTGGGCTCAGTGGCTCATGCCTATAATCCCAATGCTTTGGGAGGCTGAGGAGGGAGGATCACTTTAGGCCAGGAGTTTGAGGCCAGCCTGTGTAACATAATGAGACTCCATCTCTACCCACCTTTCTCCCACCCCCCACAAAAAAGAATGACAGATAACCTAAAAGTCTAGATAGGTGGACTAGGGCAGGTGGCAAATACTCAAATACTCAGACTTCTTTTGTCTTAATGTTCTCTGATGTGTGGCTCTGACCATATCATCCCAATTGGGAGCATCCCAATCCCAGGAAGTCAGCTAGGGGAAGCAAAAAAAGGACAAAGAATATATACAGACTGCTCTAGAAGATTCCCAGAAACGTTTATATAAGACTTCTGCTTAATCTCATCGACTAAATATTCATGGCCACACCAGCTAAAGGATAGTGAGGAAATGTAGTCTTTATTCTTGGTGGCCATATGCTGAGCTAATGCCCAGCTGATTTTTCTATTTTAACATATTTCACTATGTTGGCCAGGCTGGTTTGGAACTCTTGACCTTGTGATCTGCCCTACTCGGCCTCTTGAAGTGCTGGGATTACAGGTATGAGAGCCACTGTGCCCGGCCCAATAAGCATAATTATTAGAAATTATTTCTCCTTTTTAATCTTGAAATCTGAAGCCTGCATCAAGAAATTGCTTTATGTCTGGGCGCGGTGGCTTGCACCTGTAATCCCAGCACTTAGGGAGGCCGAGACTGGCAGATCACCTGAGGTCAGGAGTTCAAGACCAGCCTAGCCAACATGGTGAAACCCCATCTCTACTAAAAATACAAAAATTAGCGGGTATGGTGGTGGATGCCTGTAATCTCAGCTACTTGGGAGGCTGAGGCAGGAGAATCACTTGAACCCGAGAGGCAGAGGTTGCAGTGAGCTGAGATTTTACCACTGCACTCCAGCCTGGGTTCTGTCTCAAAAAAAAAAAAAAAAAAAGAAAGAAAGAAAAGAAATTACAAGAAGTAAAAGTTTTCATGTTGTATTTCTGTTGAAAGTAGATAATTTTATAGAAAAATTATCTTTCAAAATCAGTAAGGGAATGTTCATAGCAGCATAATTCCTGAAAGTCAGAAAGGTGAGTCTGAGTTTGGTGGCTCACACCTATAATCTCAACACTTTGGAAGGCCAAGACAGGAGGATGGCTTGAGGCCAGGAGTCCAAGATCAGCATGGGAAACATAGCAAGACCCTGTCTTTACAAAATGTGAAAAAAAAAAATTAGCTGGGCACAGTAGTGTGTGCCTGTAGTTGTCCCAGCACTTTGGGAGGCTGAAGTTGGAAGACCTCTTGAGCCTAGGAGTTTGAGGACGCAGTGACTGTCATCATGCCACTGCACTCCAGCCTGGGCAACAGAGCGAAACCGCGTCTCTACCCAAAATAAATAAAAAGTAGAAATAACTCAAATATTGTTAATTAATAGATAAACGTGGTATTCATGCAATGGAGTATTCCAAAATATGACAAAATGAAGTACTGATACACACCAAAACATACATGAACCTTGAGAACATGCTAACTGACAGAAGCCAGACACAAAATGCCACCTATTATTTGATTTATTTATAGAAATGTCCAGAATTGGCAAATCCATAGAAACTGAAAGCAGATTAGTGGTTACTAGGGGATTAAGAGGGGGGAGAGAGGCAGTCATTATTAATAGATATGGGGTTTCTTTTTGGAGTGGTGAAATGTTCTAAAATTAGACAGTGATGATGCACAGCTCTGTGAATATACTCAAAGCCACAGAATTGTGTGCTTTTCACAGGCTGAAGTTTATGGTATGTGAATTACATCTTAATAATGCTGTTATTAAGAAAAAAATCAATCTGGGCATGGGGATTTTTCTCTAAGTGTTTCATCTGAGATGACTTGTGTGATGATGACAGGCACGGTAAGGGAATGACCGACTCTTGAGCAGAGGGTGGAGCTAGAGCGATTTGGGAGTGTGATGCACGGCTGTGTTAACTTTGGTCTTTGCTCTCACCCTTGTGGTGCTGCTAGTCCAAACACATTTTGTACCTCCAGTAAAAAATAAAATGCAAGTATCATGCTCAAAGTGAGTACTCTCCTCCTCTGACTTTTTAGTAGTTGGTTTTCTAATTGGCCAAGGTGCTGTCTTAGCCAGGAATATTTTCAGTAAAACATCTTTATTCAGGAAAAAGAGTAAAAACAAATAGCGTTGCTCTAGGTGCAGGGAGTATAGCAGTGAACAAAAGGCCAAATCTCTTCTTTCATAAAACAGGAGCAAACAATACAGCATTTAGAAGTGCTATGAAAATTAGTAAGAGGCAAGGGGATGAGAGTTTGGGAGTGGATAACTCTACTTTAGACGGAGAGTGAGGAAGGCTTCTCTGAGGAGGATGACTGCATTTAAAAAAAAATTAAAATATATCTATATCTCCTTTATCAACTTTCTTTTTTTTTTTTCCCAGAACAGAGTCTTGCTCTGTTGCCCAGGCTGGAGTGCAGTGGCATGATCTCAGCTCACTGCAACCTCTACCTCCTGGGCTCAAGCAATTCTTCTGCCTCAGCCTCCCAAGTAGCTGGGACTACAGGTGCCCACCACCATGCCCGACTAATTTTTGTGGAGACGGTGATTTGCCATGTTGGCCAGGCTGATCTTGAACGCCTGACCTCAATTGATCCGCCCACCTTAGCCTCTCAAAGTGCTGGGATTACAGGCGTGAGCCTCTGTGCCTGGCCTTTGAATTTCCTTAACATCTCATTATTTTGACCCTTTCTAGTCTGAGTCTTGGCTCTCCCAGTTAACTGAATTTTTTTCCGAAGGTCAGCAGTGGTTTACATGCTTTAAGCAGTTGTTTGCACACTGTTTTTTTTATTTTTCCATAGCCACACCTTAACAAGGCTGACTCCTTCTCTGGGAGGAGGCATGGCTCCTTTTATGGTTCCTGCCTTTTTTCTTTACCCTTCATTATAGATGTTCTTTTTTTTTTTTTTAAGTTCTTTTCAGCTGGGTGCAGTGGCTCATGCCTGTAGTCCCAGCACTTTGAGAGGCCGAGGTGTGCAGATCACTTGAGCTCAGGAGTTCGAGACCACCCTGGGCAACATGGCAAAATCCCATCTCTACAAAAAAAAAAAAACAAAAAATGCAAAAATTAGCCAGGTGTGGTAGCACATGCCTGTAGTCCCAGCTACTTGGGAGGCTGAGGTGAGAGGATCACTTGAGCCCAGGAGGTTGAGGCTGCAGTGAGCTGAGATCGTACCACTGCATTCTAGTCTGGGTGACAGAGTGAGACCCTGTCTCCCTCCAAGAAAACAAAAACAAAAAAATCAAAAAATTGCCCATTCTCTTTTCTCTTGAAACTTTCCCCCTCAATGGACCAGTTGACTCTATGCCCTTATTTTCTGTTCCTGGAGTATGTTGGACGCCGGCACTTCGACCTCATGCTATGTTCTAGGCATCCAGGTCCTCTGCATGCATGCTGGGTGTCCCTAGCTGCCCCTTGGGCATCTGAAACTTCATGCACCTAAAATGGGCCTCATCTTCCTCCAGCACCTGTTCCTTACACAATATCTGAGTTGGTCTTTGAATAATTTTCACTGCAAATCCTCTTTTCTGCTGTCTCCACGTGGAGAACATACCCATTGTGTTTAACCTACACTGCTTATTTATTTATTTTTAGTTTTAGTTTTTTGAGACAGAGTCTTGCTGCATCACTCAGACTGGAGTGTAGTGGCATATCTCCCCTCACTTCAACCTCTGCCTCTCGAGTGCAAGCAATTCTTCTGCCTCAGTCTCCCGAGTAGCTGGGACTACAGCCATATGCCACCATGCCTGGCTAATTTTTATATTTTTGGTAGAGACCAGGTTTCACCATGTTGGCCAGGCTGGTCTCAAACTCCTGGCCTCAAGTGATCTGCCTGCCTCGGCCTGCCAAAGTGCTGGGTTTACAGGTGTGAGTCACTGCATCCAACTGATGCTGAGCATCACTCTGTGGGCTTATAGACCATTTGTACGTTGTCTTTGGAGAAATGTCTATTCAAGTTGCTTGCCCATTTTTCAGTTTGGTTATTTGTTTCATTTTTGAGTTTTAGACATACTTTACATATTCTGTACATATATCCCTTATCAGATATCTGATTTGTGAGTATTTTCTCCCATTC
This sequence comes from Callithrix jacchus, assembly GCF_049354715.1. Taxonomy (NCBI): domain Eukaryota; kingdom Metazoa; phylum Chordata; class Mammalia; order Primates; family Cebidae; genus Callithrix; species Callithrix jacchus. The sequence continues at coordinate 67,452,983 of NC_133514.1, read as the reverse complement.
CCTGAATTTCCTTTTTCTCTTGATAGGAAAGTTTTAAATTTTGATGAAGTTTATTTTTTTCCATTTTTTTGTACGCATTTAGTTTTATTGTCACAAAGCAACTTGTACACTTTTAAGTTTAAAACTGAGCATCATCTTTCTTTTCCAGTAAAACAAAAAGAAAATTTAAAAATAAACAGGAATAAAATTACAATAGAGAATGTGAATTCCAAATAAGATCCTACAGGTTCTGCTGATTCTCCCACTGAGTGGCAGCGCTCAAGTCATCATTAGGAGAGAATTTATTTTAAAAGTGTCATCTTAAACTGCAAGGATGTCTGTCAAATGTCACAACTAAACATGCCAAAGGAGAAGCCATGTTGTCAAAATGCCCACGTAACCCACCCACACATCTCAAACCCAGCCTTTGCTGACCTTCTACAACCGCATTTTTTAAAGTTTTTTTTTTTTAATTTTTTTAAACAAGAGAAAGTAGACAGATACATGTTGGTAAATGTCAGCTGTCCATATTCACATGGAGACACCGTGTACTCTCTGAGCCCAATATACAGAGAAAGGAGGAAATAAGCTAGAATTCTGTGCAGTATTACACAGGGGCCTACACCCTTCAGCTTCCAGCAGAGTGAAGGGAGCAGGTTTTTCTTTTTTCCCACAGAGCTTGGTGGTGGTGATTCCATAGAGTTTTTGTTTAGACAGGAAGGGATAAAAATGAATTTCAAACAGAAAGGGGTAGAGACTCTTTTCCCACTGTATTCTGCTCAAGATATTTCCCCTAAAATAAGTTGAGAACCATGGTGTAGAGAAAAGAGACCTCAAAAACAGGGTGACTGAGCACAAGAGGGAAAAAAACTACAAATTGCTCCCAGGGACTGGAAAAAGTTTTTAAAAAGGAAGGTTGGACTCCCTCAGTGTTCTATTAGTCATCTTCTCCTTCATCCTCCCCTTCATCATCATCTTCATCTTCTTCACTTTCATCCTCATCCTTCTTCATCAATATCTTCTAACCCTGCCTCCTCTTCATCATCATCATCTTCTCCTTCTCCTTCTTCATCATCCATATCGGGAACCAAGTAGTACTGTAATGGGTTTGGCCAAATATCATCTTTGATGACCTCTCCTAACTCATCAGCACCTGCATCAGAATGGTCAGTAAACCAGGTATAGAAGCCCTCTGGTTCCTCATGCTGCCTCTTCCTACTGGCTTTATTCTGCATTTGACTTGAACATTTTGTCAAATCCTTTCCAGATTTCCATTTGATTTCGATGGACTTTAACAATAGATCACCACTCATTCAGATGAAATTCTTTGGAGAGAACTTTATTTTCAAAGTAAGGATTTTCATCAAAATAAAAATCTATTCTGTAACCTGATTTAATATCTTCAAATTCTGTCACTTCAACTCTGGTCAAATAATGCAGTGCCTCTTCGTCCTCCTTCCCAAGCAGTGCAGACACTTGTGGATGGCTGACATATGTTGTTACCCCAAAATTTTGGCAATCAATTCTGACCTCTTCTGAAAAAATGGTTGGCGAAGTTTGTTACATTTCTGTTCTACCCACTGGCTTGTTCATTAAGTCTGTCTGTTTCATTTTGTACTTCATCAATGTGTTCAATTGCTTCTTGCGGTTCTTTTTCTCCCTTCTTCGGCAAGCCTGCTGAGGCTGATGTCTACTCCAGTCCCAGAGCAGAAGGTGGTCTAGGTTTCTTCTTTTGAGGTGAGAATGCAGACTAGCCTTTGGGGGCCATGCTGCTGAGGAAGTCAGAGAACCAGAGCACAAGTCTTCTTGCTCATCCAGAAGCAGGCAGAGCACTATTTTTTCATTTTTTTGCCTTTGCTTTTGGTGTCATATCTAAGAAATCATTGCTAAATCAGGTCTTATGAAGCTTTCTTGGTATTTTTTTTCTTCTAATAGTTTTAGTTTTGACATATTTGACCTATTGAGTTAGTTTTTATATATGGGTAAGCTATGGGTTTAACTCCATTCTTCTGCATGTGGATATTCACTTTTCCCAGTACCATTTTTCGAAAAGACTGTCTTTTCTTCATTAAAACTGTCTTGGCACTTATGTCAAAAATCATTTGACCATATATATGAGAGTTTATTTCTGGGTTCTCTATTCTGTTCTATTTGTCTGTATGTCTGTCTTTATGCCAGTACCACATTGTTTTGATTATTTCCAAACTTTGTAGTAAGTTTGGAAATCAAGTTGTATCTCCAACTTCGTTCTTCTTTTAAATATTATTTTGGCTGTTTGGGGTGCCTTGAAATTCTATATGAATTTTAGGATGGGATTTTTCTGCTTCTATAAAAATGTTGTTGGTGTTTGATAGGGATTGCACTGAATCTATAGATAGCTTTGGGTAATATTCTCCTCTTAACAATATTAAGTCTTTCCATCCATGATGGTAGGATGTTTTCCCATTTATTTATGTCATTTTAAATTTCCTTCAGCAGCGTTTTATGCTGAGTCTTTTGTGTATAAGCCTTTCGTCTTCATGGTTAAGTTTATTTCTAAGCATTTTATTCCTTTTGATGCTACTGTAAATAGAATTGTTTTTCTTAGTTTCCCTTTTTGGATTGTTCATTGCTATCTTTGCCCATTTTTAATTGGGTTGTCTTTTTGTTGAGTTGCAAATGTTCATTTGTACTTTTTTTCTCATTCTGTGGGTTGTTCTACTTTCTTTAACTGATATGAACTATTTATGTAAAGTATGAAAACATGAATCCCAAAATGTTACCTTTAAGATGATAGGAAATGTTCAGATATTTTATGAGAATTCACTTTATTAAAATATTAGGATATTTTAAATTTTTCCTTATATTTAAAATGTGGTAGTATGTTTTATAGAATGATACTCAAATATGAAAAATGTGTTTATAAACACTATATACTGTACTGGGAAATATTACAGGTATGAAACAATTGTGGCATGTAAGTAAAATTATGTTATGAAAACTCAAATTTACGCATGGGGAAAATGATTAGTAAGAAAAGCACCAAAATGTTTCTAGTGGTCATAAAATGATGAGGATAGTAACTATATGTATTTTTTTCCTGTTTATGTTTTTTAGATTTTATTTAAACATTTTTTTTTCTATGAAAACATTTCAAAATAATGTAGGAAATGTATGTTGTGGCCCAAAGGAAAGATGAAATTCCTAGAACAGCGTAACATGTAGCGACACAGGATATCATTTCATATTTTACAGGCACTGTCAGTCTAGAAGTTAGAACAGCACTGTTTTTCAGCCTCCCTTAGTGCAAGACTGAGGAGCCAGCTATCCGTCATCTCTCCCTAGGTGCTGTGTATCTTAACATCAAATTTCTAATGCTCTCTGCAATATTAGAAATTCTGTTCCTCCATTTCTGCTGTCTTGTTAAGTCATATAACTGACCCAGTGATACTGCACATATGTACATTATCAATTTATTTGAAATTTCTAAAAGAGCAGCTAGACACTTAAATAAAAAGATGTGGTGTATTATCTATTGTTGAATATTGACTTCAGGAAATCTTCATGCTCATCTAATGCTTAATTCTAATGCTTCCTTATAAACCATTTCTTCAATAATGGTGTTTCCTATCAGTCAATAATGGTGTATTACTTTAGAAAATAATGCTTTATTTTGTCTAAATATCAAGATTAATTTTTTTAAAATCTTGGCCTGTTGGGCAGATATTATATTTCTCAACAGGCCTTAGAGGAATGATGTTTAGTGAATGTACTTCTTTCTATAATTTAAATAGTGGCTCTAAATAAATACATTTAATTTGACCACATGAATTATTTTGGCAGAACAGCCAGATAAGTCACTGAAAAAATCAATTCTAGAAGTTGGCTATGTATTAATTGTGGATTCGCAATTGTTTGGGCAATTGTCAAGTGTTATCACAATTAGTTAAATCACTTATTATAGATATAACATGTGATTTAAAGATTTTCACATGGTACTTTTTCTATTGTGGAGGCTCTCTAGTAGTTAGTAATTTGGAAAAGGGTGGTAATACAATAAAATCTTAGCTTAATAGTGAAAAATAAATTCTCTGATTTTTAGGAATTGGTAATGCTTCTCTTAGAATATAATGCTGATGCTACTGTTGTTAATGGGAGTGGACAGACAGCAAAAGAAGTTACTCATGCCGAAGAAATCAGAAGCATGCTTGAAGGTAAATATCATGGCTGTGAACATAAACAGCATTTACTTTCATTATAACCAAGGTTCAGATTATGACTAAAAATGGTTTCTGAGAAAGAGGACAAAATAGAGGATAGCCAGCCAATGCTCTAATGATAATGCGATCTGGGAGTCATTGATGAGACACACAAGTACCTATATGATAGCTTCTTCAATTAAAACTTTTTAACTCTTAATTCGTACAAAATTATGGCAAGTTTTAAAAATCTGTTTTTTAGGCTGGGTGTGGTGGCTCACACCTGTAACTTTAGCACTTTAGGAGGCTGAGGGAAGAGGATCACTTGAGGTTAGGTGTTCGAGCTAGCCTGAGCAACATAGTAAAAACCCCACCTCTATAAAACATATAAACAAATTAAAAATTAGGTGGATATGGTCGTGTGCACCTGTAGTCTCAGCTACTTGAGAGGCTGAGGCAGGAGGATCATTTGAGCCTAGGAGTTTGAGGCTGCAGTGAGCCCTGATTGTGCTACTGTACTCCGGTCCAGGCAACAGAGTGAGACACCCCCCACCCCCACCGCCAGTCTGTTTTTTTGGGTCTCAAAAAATACTTGTTTTTCAAATACTCAACAAAACTAAAAGTAGAAAAGTAAATACATAAGGGAATATGGCTAATAGGCTGATGAACTGTAACAAGGAATACAGAAGTGACGGACAGTAAGAGGTGTCAGTGCAAGCTGTAAGAGGTATTGCTTTTGAGAGTTGCTTGATGTTGGGGAAGATAGCTCTGGCTGGCTCAGTTTTCTTTTCACCTAGGCTGCAGTGCAGTGGCATGATCTTGGCTCACTGTAGCCTCTGCCTCCTGGGTTTAAGCTATTTTCCTGCCTCAGCCTCCTGAGTCTGGGATTACAGGCGCACACCACCATGCCCTGCTAATTTTTTTTGTATTTTTAGTAGAGACGACATTTCACCATGTTGGTCAGGCTGGCTTGAACTCCTGACCTCAAGTGATCCACCCACTTTGGCCTTCCAAAGTGCGGGGATTACAGGCGAGAGCCACTGTACCTGGCTCTTTTTTTAAAATTTTTTTTGAGAGATGGGGGTCTCACTATGTTGCCCAGGCTGGTCTTGAACTTTTGGCCTCAAGTGATCCCCCATCTTGGCCTCCCAAAGTGCTAGGATTACAGGTGTGAGCCACTGTGTCTGGCCTTCTCAGCTTTCTCGAGGACTTCATTGCAGTATAGCAGGCGGCAGTAATTTCTTGATGGCTGAGCTTCATTGTTGTGAATGTCAAAGAGGAATTTACATTTAAGAAACCATGAGTCTGCAATCATTCAGACTTTCTCTAAAGTAATTTAGAACGAAAACGTTTGGTACTTAAATTTGGAGACTTTTTTTTTTTGGATTGCAGCCATTTATTGAAATTAGAGACATTTTTTAATCTTCTTGAGACTCCATATCAGGCTGTCTACAAAGTCCACTGGGAGACAGAGGATCATTTGAACCCAGGAGTTTGAGGCTGCCGTAAGCCTCAAAGGGCCACTGCACTACAGCCTGGGTGAGGAAAGACCCTGAATTTAGAGACTCTCATATAAAAGGATCTTTCTTTGAATGGCCAGGGCTTCGCTATAATTATTTTTTAGTAGTTTTTCTAATGTTGAGAAGAGATCTTTAATTTTCTGCTAAATGAGTAATGATATTGAATTAGAGTTGCAATTTCACACATACCCTTTATTTCTTCCCTTTAGAATTTGGAGAAAGCCAATATAATTTTGTATGTAAAGGATGCTGATTTCTTCATTTAAATTTTCCCGTATTTTTATCTATGTAAAAACCAAGATCCTGCTGTTTATCACCCTCAATTAGTCTTCAGAGCTAAAATCTTCTCACTCGTTATGTAGTTAGGACAGCGGTGGGGGTGGGGAGTTGGGGAGAGATAGCATGGGGAGAAATGCCAGATATAGGTGATGGGGAGGAAGGCAGCACATCACACTGCATGTGTGTACCTATGCAACAATCTTCCATGTTCTTCACATGTACCCCAAAACCTAAAATGCAATTAAAAAATAGAAAAGAAAGAAAATGGAGAGTACCACAGGGTGAATTTCAATTACTCTGTAGAATATTAGCTATTTTTACCTTGTTTGCTTAAGAGGTTTTTTTTCTGATTAAATAATTGTAATTTAAATAAATAAATAAATAAATAAAATAAACCCACCATGTCTACTTGTCAGACTTTTAAGGTCAGTGTCTTAGCTTGTTTTTGCATTCATAATGAACCCTCTCCTTGTCAATGAACAAGCAAATTAACAGATAACATCTTCTGTCAGGCACTGTGTTACATGAATTTAGGAACACATATTAGCTGTGGTTCCTGCCCTTTAATTATTTGTGACCTAACAGGGAGGGTGAGGTACTGTCTTTGATTAGGTCCTGTCATTCTAATTATAACAAGAAGAGAACCCAGAACTGAGGTTTTCCTGACAGACTGGAATGTTAGGTTAGCCTGACAAGTTGACATTTAATAAGGGCAGTTGTAAAGACATGCTCTAAGATATTTCAAAACCCAAACTGCACAAGGAAGAGGGCTTAGTTGACTTTACAGGTAATATGATTTGTCAGTTGATGTGGTCTTAGCCTGGGAAATAGAAGTAGAGACGTAATTAAGTGATTCTGCTCTAATGAGAGCACCTTACCCACATATATCGTTTGTGGATAGAGTGTTAAATGGCTCATTGACAGACTACAGGAAGTACCTTGAGCAACCCACCGTAAGTAGACCATAAGACCATAAATAGATCAGAAACCACGTCAAGGGGCTGGGCAAAGTGGCTCATGCCTGTGATCCCAGCACTTTGGGAAGCCGAGGTGGATGTATCACTTGAGGTCAGAAGTTTGAGAACAGCCTGACCAACATGGTGAAACCCTGTCTCTACTAAAAATATAAAAATTAGCTGGGCCTTATGGTGCAAGCCTGTAATCCCAGCTACCTGGGAGGCTGAGGCAAGAGAATGGCTTGAACCTGGGAGGCGGAGGTTGCAGTGAGCCGAGATTGCGCCACTGAACTCTAGGCTGGGCAATACAGACTCCATCTCAAAAAAACAATAAACAAACAAATAAGAAACCATGTCATAGGATAATGCCTGGAGAGACAGGAAATGATTTACTCTTGAAAGAAAGACATAGGCAGGCACAATGAAATTATATTCAAGTACCTGAGAGCTGCTACTTGGGAGGACGGATAATCTAATTTGTGGCCAAACCAGGGCTGGTCGATTGCCCAGTTGATGGAGTAGCAGGGGGTTTATCTTTGGGTCCAACATTAGGAATAATGACTTGGATTGCCTTGAAAGGTACGTGATTGAGGTATTCAGCAAAGGATAGACTATTTTCAGGTACTGTTACTAATGCTGTCTTCTTCTTTATCTTATTTGTCTTTTTACTTTGAAAAATGTCTATCCTATGGGAAAGTTTCAAGAGTACTATAGTAAACGTTTGTATGTCCTTCACTCAAATTCACCAATTATTAACATTTTACCACATCTGGTTTAGACTGTTATGTATTTGATGTTATTTATTTAGTTTTATTTAACTTTTTTTGTTGAACTATTTGAGAGTAATTTGCAAACATAATGATACTTTACCCCTAAATATTTCAGTATCTCTTAAAAAAGGATTATTTTCTTACATAATCACACTATAGTGCTCAATTTCAGGAAAATTAGCATTAAAATAATATATGATATATATTTTTATATACAAATTTAGCCAGTTGTCTAAATAATGTCCTTTGTACCATTTCCCCCTACAATCTAGGATCTAATCCAGAATCCCACATTGCATTTAATTGTGACATCATGTCCTTTGTTTCCTTTTATCTAAAATAATTTCTCAACCTTTTTTATGATACTGACTTTTTTTTTTTTGATACAGAGTTTCACTCTGTCACCCAGGTTGGAGTGCAGGGGTGTGATCATATCTCACTGAAGCCTTGAATTCATGGGCTCAAGCAAGCTTCCTGCCTCAGCCTCCCAAGTAGTTGGGACGATAGGCATGTACCACCATGCCTGGCTTATTTTATTTTAATTTTTATAGAGATGAGGCCTCACTATATTGCCCAGGCTGGTCTGGAACTCCTGGCCTCAAGCAGTTCTCTTAATTTGCCTTCCCAGAGTTTTGGGGTTATAGGCATGAGCCTTGGCACCTGGCCAATACTGACCTTTTTGAAGAGGAGATCGGTTGTGGAATTATTTATAGAATGTCCCTTGATTTTGGGTTTTCTCTTTTCATATGAATTGATTCAGGATATGTGTTTCTGTCAGGAATATTATGTAGGGGAGTTTATATCTCATGCCAGCGCATCATCTTGGGAGGCACATAATGTCACTTTGTTTCATTACTAGTGATGTTAACTCTGATCACTTTGTGGTCCACTGTAAAGGCACCTCCCCTTTGTAATTAATAAATGACCTGCAGGGAGAAAAATTGAGACGATGTAAATACCCTATTTACCAATACACTTCTACTCAGGGGTTTTAGCATTCATTGATAATATTTGCCCTAATCATTGATTACTATAGTGGTTGCAAAGTAAAGATTTGCTATCATTAATGAAATGTATTTTCCAGGTGCTTGCCTGCATTTCAAGTGTACTACTATTCAGCCTATTCTCTGCATGTATGTAAGCATCAGTCAGGACTGAGGTAGACTTTGTGACCTCTAAGATCCTCACTAACTTGATTCTGATGGAAAGTTAGTTAGAGTGATACTAAATTTAACTCTTATAGGACAGATATTTTTTGGATTGGTGGTATTTGCTTTAAGAATATTTATTGAGATACAAAGTATATGCAGAAAAGTTCACATCATGAACGTATAGCTCCCTGTAGAACTATTTCTGTAGAACACGTCTCTGTAAACAGCATCCACATCAAGAAACAGAACATTATCAGCATTCTAGAAGCCTCACCACCCCAGACTAGAATATTTGCTTTTCATTGATGTGATTAGTAGTTTTATTTCAGTGTCCTGAAAGAATACTGGACAGGAACATAATGTAAGAACATGTATAGTATTTTCAACTGCAAATTCCTGCCATTTTACTTCATTTATGAGCCTAGACAACCTGGAAAGCAACAGTAGGGTATCTTTTTTTTTGAGACGGAGTCTTGTTCTGTCACCAGGCTGGAGTGCAGTTGTGCTATCTCAGCTTACTGCAATCTCCACCTCCCGGATTCAAGTGATTCTCCTGCCTCAGCCTCCCAAGTAGCTGGATTACAGGTGCCTGCCACTGCACCCTGCTAATTTTTGTGTTTTTAGTAGAGATGGGGTTTCACCATGTTGGCCATGCTGGTCTCAAACTCCTGACCTCATGATCCGCCTGTCTTGGCCTCCTAAAGTGCTGGGATCACAGGCATGAAGCCACTGCGCCCGGCCACAATAGGGTATCTTTTATTTTCCTTCCCTAAAATCTAGGACAAACATTATTTCAGTATTCCACACATATTTATTAACCAACTATGCATTGTGCCAGATGCTGTCATAAATGCTTAGGTTACACAGACAGATAGAAACAAGTACCTGACTTCAAGAATGATGGAGGGAATAGATTAAAGGTCAGGGTGATACATGCAGTAGTGGAGGGATGTATGAGAGGTGTAGGAGATGTCACTGTTCTCAAAGAGGTCACAGTTCAGCAGCCATAGAACCAGCGGGAGGAAAGATTGAAGACAGTGCATCCCAGCAGCAGAAGCCATGAACGGTCTACAGAGAGGCTTGGCCGCCTTCTGAGGTAGAGAGTCTGGGTGTGAAAATAAAAATGTGAGAAAAGAAGATAATAGTATATAACAATGTTAGTCATTTCTTTTTTTTTTTTGAGATGGAGTCTTGCTCTGTTGCCCAGGCTGGAGTGCAGGGGCGCAATCTCGGCTCACTACATCCTCCGCCTCCTGGGTTCAAGTGATTCTCCCTCCTCAGCCTCTCAAGTAGTTGGGACTACAGATACCTGCCACCACACCCTCCTAATTTTTTGTATTTTTAGTAGAGACCGGTTTCACCATGTTTGTCAGAATAGTCTCGATCACCTGACCTCATGATCCACCCATCTCGGCCTCCCAAAGTGCTGGGATTACAGGCGTGAGCCACTGCAGCCAGCCTACTTATTTCTTAAGATGAAAGTAAACTAGTTTCAGCAAGGCCTGGATTCAATATATGTGTTAGCTGTAGTTTAAATGTAATGGTATGGGTAGAGTCTTAAACAGCATTTAGCACATAGTAATTACTATTTCCCCAGTCACCTGGCTCCCCCACCTGCTTCTCTGTCCATTACTTGACTTTAGCCAGGATAAGCTAGAAAACCTTTTAGTTCCTCCTTTGCAGCCTTTGCACAGGACATTGTAGATGTATATGTAGTGGGATCACCAAGCCTTTCTCTGAAATTAGTTCCTTTCTGTAAACTAAAATATAGAATTCAGATCTAGCAGAAATTAGATCTTACTTACATATTCCAGTCTCTTACACAAATTGGATTCCAGTTGCTCTTTTCCTGTGAGTATAACTTCAGAGGAAGTGTAGTGATAAGAGCATGGACTCTGGAACTAGCCTGCTGGAGTTCACATCCCAGTTCCTCCACCTCTGGTTGTGTGATCTTGGTTAAATTCCATAACCTCTTGGTGCCTCAGTTCCTTTGTCTATAAAAATCAATTTAACAATTAATGAATTAATTTTTTTTTTTTTTTTAAACAGAGTCTTGCTCTGTCTCCAGGCTGGCGTGCAGTGGCGCAATCTCAGCTCACTGCAACCTCCGCCTCAGCCTCCCGAGTAGCTGGGACCACAGGCACGTGCCACCACGCCTGGCTAATATTTTTGTATTTTTAGTAGAGACGGGGTTTCACTGTGTTGGCCAGGATGGTCTCTATCTCTTGACCTTGTGATCCACGGCTTTGGCCTCCCAAAGTGCTGGGATTACAGGCGTGAGTCACCGTGCCTGGCCATGAGTTAATATTTTTAAGGAGCTTTAAATAGCACTTGGCATGTAGTAAGTGCTAACGTATTTGTTAAAGAAATAAAAATAGACTGAACAAGGTGGCTCATGCCTGTAATCCCAGTGCTTTGAAAAGTCAGTGCAGGAATATTGCTTGAGGGCAAGAGTTTGAGACCAGCCTGGGCAACATAGTAAGACTTCCATCTCTACAAAAAAATTAAAGTGTGGTGGGGGGCACACCTGTGGTCCCAGCTACTTGGGAGGCTGAGGCAGGAGAATTGTGTGAGCCCAGGAGTTTGATGCTGCAGTGAGCTATGATCATGCCACTGCACTCCAGCCTGGCTGATAGAGCGAGTCCTTAGCTCAACATACATATGTACATACATACATTTATTTTACATTTTTATGTGGCAATTTATAATTGATGTGTCTGCATATATTTATATGACATGTATGTCTTTCTATCAGTGCTATTTCTTATTGTTATTTTTCACATTCTAAGGTTCTGGAAGGTATGAACCTCACTTACCTACCTTTCCAAGGCAAATATGTAATAGTATTTCAGTATGTAAAAGCAATCTATAATTAGTTTTGATGGTTATCATCGTGAGTAAAATACTTAAAGAATTCTGAATTAAAAACTCAAATTCATCCAAACCTGAAGTAAATGGAACTCTGTAATCTGAATGGTAAGATAATAACAATACATTTTAACTGAATTTGAATTACAATCCAAAACATTTTGATTTTTCTCATCATTTTCACTTTATAATGAATTTGTAATTAGATCCTGACTAGCAACAGGGTAATAAGCACTTTTCTTTTGCAGCTGTAGAAAGGACTCAACAAAGAAAGCTTGAAGAATTACTTTTAGCAGCAGCAAGAGAAGGCAGAACCACAGAACTCACCGCTCTGGTAAAACAAACACAAAAACCCAAAAAGACAAAAAACATTTTTTCTTTATACTTCAGGAAAATTTTTACTTAATGTTAAGTACATAATTTAAATTGTGGAACCCAAAACTCCAGAGATCATAATAATAGAACCAAAGTTCTTAAATATCTAAAAACACTTAGCATGGTGATAGTTTAAGCAGGACACATTTTAAATGGTGGGGTTTTTTTCCCTGAATTTCTGATTTATACCTGCCCCAATCCCCCTGAAAACCTGATGGATAAGAATTTGACTTTTCATGGTAAATAGTGTAAGAACAATGGTAAATAGTGTATACACACACACATTTATCTGTAATTAAGCCAATTGAAACATAATAAATAGGACGCTAGAAAGGAATCAGTTTTTCTAGTTTTGCTCAGCAGTAGTTTCTGGGAGGAATGCTACACTTCTGGAAGGTACCATGCAAAGAAGGAACAGTATTTTGGAACATTTATACCACATTAGACTGAAAGATTTTCCTGTTTTTTTCCCCCTTAGAAGACCTACTTTCCAGTTTTCATTCCTGCACAGTCTCATTAAACATGAAACTCTAAATTTGTTCTGAATTCATGACTGAAGCACTGCCATTTGCTTTAAAGTTATTTTGGCTCATTTGAAAAGGCCTCTTTGGTTTCTAAGTATAGGGCCTAAACCGGTTTTTAAATTTTGTGAAATGGAGGCTATATAAAGAAGTGTCTAAAGCAATAAGTTGGGAACAACAAATTCAGTAGAACCTTGACATTTACACATTTAACATTGATGGTTTTAACTCATAAAAGACTGGCAGACCGATTTGGACTTCTGCTGTCACAAGTGTGAATTGCAAGGCTGGTAGGGGCAAGTAAATTGTTATGAAATCTTAATGTCTGGGTGTGTGAGATGGTGCTGGCATGGTGCAGAGTGTCTGTTGTCAGAGAAGTGTGAGACCCGGACACAGGACTGAGATCTATCTCAGGGCATCTGAGAATAAGCATGGGAGTGGCAGGGTTGGCTAGTTTAGTGAGCAAGAAACCACTAACAGCCTAGATGCCAAGGCCCCTGGCTATTCTTCAGGCTCTGCTGATACAATTTCCTGTGAATTATGAGAGAAAGTCTATCTTTGATATATAATTCTGCATTGCATTTTTTAAAATGTTAGCTCAACAGGCCCAATCCTCCTGATGTTAACTGTTCGGATCAGTTAGGAAATACACCCTTGCATTGTGCAGCCTACCGAGCCCATAAACAGTGTGCCTTAAAGCTTTTAAGAAGTGGAGCAGACCCCAATCTGAAGAACAAAAATGGTAAGCATGTGGCAAAAACCATCATTGGCCATTTTGAAACTATAAAATGAAGTCAATACTACATAAGATTGTTTTGTTTCAGTATCCAGCCTTTGTTAAACTGTATGGTTTCTATTTAATTTTGGAGCCAAGGCATTCAAACAAAAGAAAAAATAAGGACAAAGGTAGATCTTACCCTCAAAGGAAAGATAAGTGCAGTTGATTCTTGTTATTTGCAGTAGCTGTGTTCTATAAAGTTGCCACCAGCACTGAATTAGGGAAGGCTGAGTTATTGTTCCTAGGGGAAAATACGGGGTTAGGTTCCTGCAAGCCTCAGGTCATGACATTTTCATGAATTGATCATTATGCAACCTTGTTTGTTTTTGCTGTTCCTATTTAATACATATTGTTTACTCATTCACATTGAACTCATAGCCAACAGCATCATAGCTCATGCCTGAGTAAAGTTTTCTCCTTAAGGCACATCACAGCCTTTTGCACTAAGGTACATTAGACAGCTCTTCAGCACAATGCTTGGGGCCACTTTTTTTTTTGAGACAGAGTCTTGCTCTGTCGCCCAGGATGATGTACAGTGGTGCGATCTTGGCTCACTGCATCTCCTCCTCCTGGATTCAAGTGATTCTCCTGCCTCAGCCTCCTGAGTAACTGGGTCTATAGGCATGCACCACCACACCTGGCTAATTTTTATTTTTATTTTTAGTAGAAACAAGGTTTCACTATGTTGACCAGGCTGGTCTCGAACTCCTGACCTCAAATGATCCGCCTGCCTTGGCCTCCCAAAATGCTGGGATTACAGGCATGAGCCACCGTGCCCAGCTGCTTGGAGTCATTTTAAACAATGAAGTCACCAATAAAAAACAAAAAAAGGTAGAAAGCGTGACCCTAAATAGACCGTGGCAAGGACATTTGTTTATAGTAGGAGAGCTTCTAGAATGAAACAAGAAGGCCGGGTATCACCTTCTTCTACCTCAGCTGGGAAAATGAACACTGGGCAATCCACATTTTTCACCACTCTGGGCATGTTCATGAATGACTGAGAAACTACAGTGAATATTGACCTTGAGGTACCAGTGAATTTTGGCAATAGGCAAATTTGCAAATGCGGAATATGTAAATAATGAGTGTGACAATTTGAAAGACAGAATCAGAAACCAGAAGAGAAGCTGTTAAAGGTGTCTTGGGTATTTAAAAGAGGAACATGCCATCAGGGCCTTTTCACACCACTTTTTAGGATGCTTACTGCTGCCTGCTACCAGCCTGGGTTAGGAATTGTCAGAGGTCCCACGGGACCCTGTGTTCACCTCCGTCAGAGCCTGAATCACACCCCATGGTATTTGTTGGCTTATGTTGCTGTCTCCCATGAGACTGAACTCCTAAGGGCAGGCCTCATACTTCATTGTCTGGTTTACCCAGCTCCTAGAGCAGTGCGTAGCACATAACACCTGGGAAGGGCTGTGTGTTTGTTGAAGATTTGGAGTCGTTAGAAATAGTTTCATAAAGGAATAGGTTCTTGATACAGATCCTGAAGTCCTAGTAGGATTTTAAAAATGTCTTTATTTCTAGTGGCTGGGCGCCGTGGCTCACACCTGTAATCCTAACATTTCAGGAGGCTAAGGCAGGTAAATCACCTGAGATCAGGAGTTCAAGACCAGCTTGGCCGGTGAAACCCGTCTCTACTGAAAATACAAAAGTTAGCTGGGCATGGTGGCGTGTGCCTGTATGTAATCCCAGCTTCTCAGGGGGCTGAGGCAGGAGAATGGCTTGAACCTGGGAGGTGGAGGTCATAGTGAGCTGAGATCGTGCCATTGCACTCTGGCCTGGGCAACAAGAGTGAAATTCTGGCTCAAAAAAAAAAAAATGTTTTTATCTCTAAATACTTCACTTTGTACCTTCATTTCCATTATTATCTTTTTATCTTGAGCCTTTTTGTCTTGATAATAATGGTAGTTAATAATAATACTGGCCAGGCGCGGTGGCTCAAGCCTGTAACCCCAGCACTTTGGGAGGCCGAGGCAGGTGGATCACGAGGTCAACAGATCAAGACCATCCTGGTCAACATGGTGAAACCCTGTCTCTACTAAAAATACAAAAAATTAGCTGGGCATGGTGGTGCGTGCCTGTAATCCCAGCTACTCGGGAGGCTGAGGTAGGAGAATTGTCTGAACCCAGGAGGCGGAGGTTACGGTGAGCGGAGATCACGCCATTGCACTCCAGCCTGGGTAAGAAGAGCTAAACTCCGTCTCAAAAAAAAAAAAATAATAATAATAATAATAATACCATTATTATCTAGTAAGATTTTGATAAGCAGGAGTTTGGGAAGGGTATTCTCAGCAGAGGGAAGATTATCAGAAAAGGTTAAGGTGAAAATTACAAGTTAGGTATAGGTGAAATCCCCAGTTTGCTGCATCTGAGGGTACATCCAGGGGTCATCCTAGCAGGGTAGACTTATACAGTAGGGCTATCGAAATGGTCTTCGGTGAGAGGTGAGTAGGACCTGAACTTTTTTTTCAAGGAGCAAAACACATTTATTTCTTAATAATAACACAAAAATTCGTCAAGCAGATATCATGGTCAGTACCAAAAAGCCTCAGGATAAAAGGTGCCTTAAGCTTGGCAGAGCCGGGTTACATGTAAGTACTGTTCTAGACCCACATAACCAGCCAGCTTTGAGGAAAATAGTTTTGCCATCACAAGAGTTTAAGGGAAAAAAATACATTTAATTTAAAATGTATGGCGTCATTATAGGAGCTGTCAAATTAAGTCCCTTATGTAGGATAACAGTCTAGAAAAATGAGCTTACCACAGTAAGATTTAGAAGATGCTTTCCTTGGTGAATTTGAGTTTTGAAGTTTAGAGACTTTTTTTATACAAAGATATTTTTGAAAGCAAAGGTGAATATTAACTATATGCTATTGTCTAAATCATTAGACTTCATCACAAGGCAGGCAGTGTACCTACGTTAAATTTTATATATTCAATTAATATATATTTTATATGTAATTAAAATAACTGGTATGTTATATCCATGGATAAGGCTAGCGGGACATACTTTTTTTTTTTTTTTTTTGAGACAGAGTCTCACTCTATCACCCAGGGTGGAGTACAGTGGTGTGATCTTGGCTCACTGCAACCCCCGCCTCCTGGGTTCAAGCGATTCTCCTGCCTCGGCTGCGTGAGCAGCTAGGATTACAGGCATGCACCACCATACCTGGCTAATTTTTATATTTTCACTAGAGATGGGGTTTCACCATGTTGTCCAGGCTGGTCTTGAACTCCTGACCTCAGGTGACCCACTTGCCTCAGCCTCCCAAAGTTCTAAGCTTACAGGTGGGAGCCACCTCGCCCAATGTCTTTTAAAAATTTTGCCCTGAGAGATGGGGTCTTATCCTTTTGCTCAGGCTGGAGTGCAGTGGTGCGATCTTAGCTCACTGCATCCTCAGACTCTGAGCTCAAGTTACTGTTTTGCCTCAGCCTCCTAAGTAGCTGGGACCACAGGTGCATGCCACTATGTCTGGCTAGGACCTGAGCTTTATTGACATCAAAAGGAGTAGAAAGGAGAAAGAAAATTGATTGGAGATCTCCTGGCTGACTGGCTCTTATCCTCTAGACTCTCACTGTCTAATAGAAATATGATGGGAGTCATGTATGTAATTTTAAGTTTCTAGTAGATATGTTAAAAAAAATGAAAAAAAGGTGAAATTAATTTTATTCATGTTTTATTTAAAGTGATATATCAAAAATGCCATTTCAACATATAATCAGTAAAAAATAATTATCAGTGAAATCTTACATTCCTTTTTTGGCACCAAGTCTTTGAAATCTGGTGTGTATTTCTGCACTTACAGCACATCTCAGTGTGGACTAGCCACATTTCAAGTACTGGATAGCCGCGTGTGATTAGTGTCCACCGTATTGGACAATGCAGCTCTACACGTAACAAGCTGTCCCAGAGGCTCTCTGGTTCACTGTGTTGTCATCACGTTGCCTGTACTTTCTCTCTGCCAGAGTGCTCTTTTCTTTCTTATCCATCTGGTAAACCCTAGTCTTGCTTCAAGAGCTAGCTCAGTCTCTGCTTTCCCAGAGAGCCTTTCCCTGTATCCCTAAGACAGATACAGGCTCTTGGAGCAGGAGAGAGTTCAGATACCAATGCATTTAAGTATGGTCAATTTTCAACAGAGATGTGAAGGCAGTTAGTGGAAAAGGATAAACTAAAAGAGTTACAACAGCAAAAACTGACGTTAAAGTGTGATTTCTAGTCTCTACCAGTTTGCCAAACACTTGAGCAGTTTTTCTGCCTGGAGTTTTATAATGATTTTTCCTTCAAAATATAGATTCAGAAGCAGCCAAATGAAATAAAAATTAAGATAGTTCTATCAGTCTAAACTGAAAAAAACTTCCCTTGTAAATATGGAAAAGTTGATTTTTGGTATCAAATAGGTATTTACTCTACCGTTTATATTAGTAACCAAAGTTGAATATTCCTGTTAAAGCTATTAAATTGTTTTTGACAAAAGTCAGAATAGCATCTTCTGAAAAAGAATAATTAAAAAAAAATTCAGGCCAGGCGTGGTGGCTTACGCCTGTAATCCCAGTACTTTGGGAGGTAGATCATTTGAGGTCAGGAGATTGAGACCACCCTGACCAACATGATGAAACCCTGTCTCTACTAAAATATAAAAATTAGCCGGCATGGTGGCAGGCGCCTGTAATCCCAGCTACTTGGGAGGCTGAGGCAGGAGAATCACTTGAACCCAGGAGGTGGAGGTTGCAGTGAGTGGAGATTGCACCATTACACTCCAGCCAAGGCAACAGAGTGAGACTCCCTCTTAAAAAAAAATCAGTCAAAGGCTGGGTGGGTTCGCTCATTCCTGTAATCCCAGCACTTTGGCAGGCCAAGGCGGGTGGATCACTTGAGGTCAGGAGTTTGAGGCCAACGTGGTAAAACCTTGTCTTTACTAAAAACAAAATTAGCTGGGCGAGGTGGAGCGCACCTGTAATCCTAGTTACTTAGAAGGCTGACGCAGGAGAATTGCTTGAATCCAGGAGGTGGAGATTGAAGTGAGGAGCCAAGATCGTGCCACTGCACTCCAGCCTGGGCAGCAGAGCAAGACTCCATTTCCAAAAAAGAAAAATCATAAGAGCAACATTTGCATTATAGAAAGTTGTAAAAGTAGAGAAAAAACACAGATTAACCAAGCATAACCACAGTTACTTTGGCAACCTTCTAATCTATTTTCATGCCTATTTTAGAACATTTTTAAAAAATCATAGTTGCAGTGAAGAAAACAAAAGTACTAGGAAAGTGTATAATCATCTGTATCCCAAATGTCCAAAGATTGAGTTTTTAGTTGTTAGTGTTTTAGTTTTAGTTGTTAATGTTCCATAGTGACATAGATTTTTAAAAAGTTTTAAGTAACAGATAGTACCTCAAGAATGTAAGCAAAAGAAAAGTTATATATTACTCATGTACACAGGCATCTCTTGATCTTCCAAAGTGGGAGATGGCGTTAGGCATCAGATGGGATGGAATTGGGAACCAAAAAACTGTTAGGGACCAAGATGGCTGCCTTGTGTGTATCCGTCTCTCACTGTGTGATCTGACCGTGTCTTCTAGCAGACTAGCTGTTTTGTTTTCCAGTATACATAATGGCAGATGACTGCCCAGTGATTCCATTCAGGAGACCACAGTCTCTCAACCCCAGTGTTAAATTTCAGCGGGAGATAATGTTAGTACCTGCTTGTGTTAGGGGTCTGTGCCTAGTGCAGTCACTTGGGACTTTAGGGGCGGGACATAAGGTACACAGGTGGCTGCCAGGGCCTCCTCCTGGGAGTGTGGATAGGAACACAGGGGTGAATGGATGAGGACTGGCAGACACCTCAGAAAGTGAATCTTCATTTTAGTTGACAGGTTGTAAATAGAGTTGGCCTATTAAAATTCCACTCTTAATGAAGCATCAACAGTTTTCCACATCGTCCCCAGAAGCACAGTCATTATGGCTCACCTAATGGAAAATACTTCATGTGGATATAACATAATTTTTTCACCCAAAAGTCTAGTGATAAAAACAATTCTGTATAATTTTTTTATACAGTGAAAATTTCCTAGTCTTTTTATTTTTCTTTTTTAAAAATCAAGGAGCTGGTTACAGTGGCTCATACCTGTAATCCCAGCAATTTGGGAGGCCAAGACAGGAGGATCGATTAAGCCCGGGCGTCTGGGCAACATAGTGAGACCCCATCTCTGCAAGAAAAATTAAAATTAAAGTTGAAAAATAACAAGGATATTTAAAATTTTTAATCAAATTGGTTAATCGATCTCTTTGATTTCTTCTGAGACTTCTGAGCTTAGGTGGAGATTTGGTAAATGTTTAATTCTGTTTCCTCCCAGTTTAATCACATTCATTCAGCAGTGCTGCGCCTCCACTGTGTGCCTAGAACCATCTAGGTGCTGGAGACCCAACAGTGAACAGAGCCTGACAGTCCCCATGCTCTCTTGAGTTTATATTCTGGTGGGAGGACATAGACAAAAAATAAATTCATATATGAGCCACTATGCTCAGCCTCTTTTTGTAATTTTTAGTGTTTTTCATTCACTCATCTGTCTCTTCTTTTGACAGTATTGCATTTTTAAAAAGCCCATTTTTTAGACAGTATTGCACTTTTAGTGATGATAATGTTTTAATATCTGAGATTACCCCTCACTATTCTTTTTTAAGGACTTCCTTTGACATCCTTATCTGTTTATTCTTCCAGATGGCATTTAAAAAAATATTTTTAGATTCCTCATTGGGATTTAATTGAAATTACCTTCTTTGTAAATTAATTTAAGGAGAATTAGCATCTTATATTTATTCATTTAATTGATTGATTGATTGAGATGGAGTTTTGCTTTTCCTGCCCAGGCTAGAGTGCAATGGGGCGATCTCGGCTCACTGCAACCTCTGCCTCTCAGGTTCAAGTGATTCTCCTGCCTCAGCCTCCTGAGTAGCTGGGATTACAGGTGTGTGCCAACACACCTGGCTAATTTTGTATTTTAGAAGAGATGGAGTTTCTCCATGTTGGTCAGGGTGGTCTCGAACTCCTGACCTCAGGTGATCTGCCTGCCTCGACCTTTGAACATACTGAGATTATAGGCATGAGCCACCACAGCTGGCCAGAATTGGCATCTTGATTGAGTTTTCCCATTAAGGGACAAATCTGTGTCAGGCAAACTTTTAAATATTACATCATTCCTGTTTTTCACTTTATTTTGTTGTGGCTGGTAAAAGAGGTAGTGCATTTTTTAACTGGTAATAGAACCCATCTAGATTCCATCTAGGAGGCTATTTCATTCAATTCAAAAGCATTTTATTGAATTCTTACTGTGTGCCAGGCATTTTAACATTGAGTCCAGAAATGAGGTCTCTGTCCTGGAATTTCATCTAGTTGGCAGGAACTCAGAATTTATTTTTGGTATTAGGGCAGAATTCTATGAAAGAAATCATAGTGTTGTCTTTCTCTCTGTATAAAGAAATAATTTCTCAAAAGTGCCCTGTAGGTAGAATGAAAATAACAGAATTGGCAGACCTTTATAAGACATTTTCCTATGTGCTAGGCAGAAAAATTAAACTGATTATTAATTTTTCACTTAATGTTTTAAAAAGCTTTTAAAGAAGTAATGTATCACCAGCCTCAGGTTCCCCATCAACAGCTCTACAACTTTTCCTCCAAGGCCAGGTACGGTGCCTCATGCCTATAATCCCAGCACTTTGGGAGGCCGAGGTAGGCAGATCATGAGGTCAGGATATTGAGACCATCCTGGCTAACACGGTGAAACCCCATCTCTACAAAAAATTAGCTGGGTGGTGGCGTGTGCCTGTAGTCCGAGCTACTTGAGAGGCTGAGGCAGGAGAATTGCTTGAACCTGGGAGGCAGAGATTGCGTTGAGCCAAGATGGCACCACTACACTCCAGCCTGGGTGACAGAGGAGACTCCATCTCAAAAAACAAAATAAAAAAACTCTTCCTCTAAAATAAAGCTTAAAGCCACATGCTTCTCTCTATATTAAAAAATGATCTCCATTTTGCTACTGACTTTCTAGTCCAAACCACCAGTATCTTTTTTTTTTAATTATTCAACACTGACATTTTATTTTCTGAAGTTTATCATTTTTACGAAACAAAACAAAACGAAAAGCAGGTATCAAAAACAGCAAAGAGTTTATAGAATTTCTGCAAACCACCAGTGTCTTTTACCTGCACTCTTGCCATCTCTTTGCAATTAGCCTCGCTGCATTTCTCCTGGCCGCATTTATAAGCCATCACACAGCAGCCGGAGTGATCTTTAAGAAAAAAATCGTGGAAATTATCAAAGCTTAAAAAATAAAATAGCAAAATTAATTGATGTACTCATTCCCCCTCCTCCAGAACTTAGCAGTAATGGCCACTCTTTATCTCTTCCCACTCCCTGGATTATTTTGAAGCAGTTCCAGATATTTTGCTATTTCTTTCTTTTTTTTTAAAGTTGTTTTTCTTTTTTTACTCTCTCAACCCAGCTTTTCCCAATTCTGGGAAGAACTGGAAAGAGAAGGCCCATCATGCCATTTTATCTGTACATCCCCAGCGCTCCTCAACTTACTCTGGGGCCATGTCCCCATAGACCCATTGTATGTTGAAAATACACTTAAGGCCAGATGCGGTAGCTCACACCTGTAATCCCAGCACTCTAGGAGGCTGAGGCTGGTGGATCGCTTGAGCCTAGGAATTTGAGACCAACCTGGTGAAACCCCATTCCTACAAAAAATACAAAAATTAGCCAGCTGTGATGACACATGCCTGTAGTTCCAGCGACCAGGGAGGCTGAAGTAAGAGGATTGCTTGAGCCCAGGAGGTCGAGGCTGTGGTGAGCTGTGATCATGCCAGTGTACTCCAGCCTTGGTGACAGAGTGAGTGCTTGTCTAAAAAGAAGAAAGAAAGAAAGAAAATGCACTTAATACCCTGATAAACCCATTGTAAAGTCGAAAAACATTAAGTCAAACTGTTGTATGTTGGGGAACATCTGTAGTTCAGTATATTAATAAAAAATAAGGGCACCTTTTAAGAAAAACTATAAGCATGTGATAGTTGCACAACTCTGTGCACCAATAAAAACCACTGAATTTGTGCAGATTAAGTGAGTGAATTATATGTTAATTTGTATCTCAATAAGACTATTAAAAAACAAGCACAATAGTATTATCCTATTAATAATATTCTAGTAATTATCAAAATCATGAAACTGCCAAAGTTCATATTTATATTATAATTGTTTTAACACCTTGACAGAAGTTTTTTTTTTTTTGAGATGAAGTTTCACTCTTGTTACTAAGGCTGAGTGCAATGCCATTATCCCAGCTCACCACAACCTCCGCCTCCCAGGTTCAAGCGATTCTCCTGCCTCAGCCTCTCAAGTAGCTGGGATTACAGGCATGCGCCACCACGCCCAGCTAATACTGTGTTTTTAGTAGAGATGGGGTTTCTCTGTGTTGGTCAGGTTGGTCTTGAACTGCCAACATCAGGGGATCCACCCGGCTCAGCCTCCCAAAGTGCTGGGATTACATGTGTGAGCCACCATGCTTGGCTTTGGCAGAATTTTAAACATGAGTCAGATCATGTTACTCTTACTTAAAACCCTTCAGTGGCTTTTCATCCTATTTAGAATAAAACTCAAAACTCCTGATGGCTCACGAAAGTCTGGCCTACAGCCCCTTGTGTGATGTATTTTCTGTGTGCCTCTCTGACTTTATCTCTTGCCTGCTGAATTGTTTGTACCTCAGAGCCTTTGCATCAGCTGTTCTCCCTGCTAGAATGTCCTTCCCTGTATTTTTACAAGGCTGGATCCATCCTTTCATCCTAAACATTCCTTCCTCAAAGAGGCCTTCCCTGATCAACCTCTTATGCTCTAATCTAAAGTGGTATCCCAGTCACTCTGTCAAATCATTTATTAAAAAAATCTTGGCATACCATGATTCATTGTCTGCTTGATCTTTTAAAATTAATTTATCATCTGTCTGCCCCTCCTTCTGTGCTTTCCCATCCACCCAGTATTTTTTCTGTTGTGTTCACTGGTGAATTCTCAATACCTAAAATAGTGATTGGTACATAACAGACCCTCATTAGGAGATATTCATACAGAAAATTGGCAACACATACCAGGTGTTTGGTATTTATAAAAATATTATTTTAACAGCTCCCCTTTTTGTTTTTAGAGACACAGTCTCACTTTTGTCACCCAGTCTGGAGTGCAGTGGTAGCTGGGACTGTAGCCACATGCCACCATGCCTGGCTAATTAAAAAATTTTTTTTGTGGAGATGAGGTCTCATTATGTTACCCAGGCTGGTCTTAAGGCTGCTGGCCTCAAGTGATCCTTTCACCTTAGCCTCCCAAAGTGCTGGGATTATAGGTGTGAGCCACTGCGCCTGGCCTAAAAGGTTATTTGATAGAATGTATCACCTTACTGCATAAACAGTTGCAGAGTTCTAATCAATATGTTGTTTTGAAAAGACTGTTCTAACTTTTATAGATAGCTTTCATTTCTCTACTAATAACCTATTTGAGGCTAGGAGATGGTTTGATTTATTTGTGGGGGTTTTTTGGTTGTTCCTTTTTTTTTCATTTTAACCTTTTGTCCTTCACTTAATGTCCTGCTGCTCACTTCAGAACTCATTAAATAACTTCAATAAGACAAACTCTGTTTTTGTTGCTGTTTGGCAAAACATGGAATGTGCATGTGTAAGGTTGGAAAAATTACACTGATAACTTGCTGGCTTCATTCTTCATGGTCACCTTTTTCTTTTGTCCTCAATTATGGACCATCACACCCTCGGCTTGTGAGCCATCTCTACTACCCGTTCTGCAGTGAGGTGGCTGAAGAGGGCCTGTGGTCGGCTGAATATTGGACCCCAAATTTGTGATTACTTAGGTATCTTGAAAAAAGGGGAAATCCTGAATTGTTCAGGTAGACCTATGTAATTGCAAGGCCCTTTATAGGAGGGACGCCTATATATAGAGAGAAAACAGAATGCTGGAAGCAGAGGTTGGAATGATGTGCTTTGGAGATGGAGGAAAAGACCCTAAGTCAAGTCATGTAGGTGGCCACTAGAAGAGGAAAAGGTGGCAGGGCGTGGTAGCTCATGCCTGTAATCCCAACACTTGGGAGGCCGAGGTGGACAGATCACAAGGTCAAGAGATCGAGACCATCCTGACCAACATGGTGAAACCCCATCTCTACTAAAAAATGTAAAAATTAGCCGGGCGTGGTGGCGCACACCTGTGGTCCCAGCTATTTGGGAGGCTGAGGTGGAAGAATCACTTGAACCGGGAGGCAGAGGCTATGGTGAGCCGAGACTGCACCACTGCACTCCAGTCTGTCCACACGTTGATTTTCAGTCCAGTGAAACTGATTTCAGACTTCTGACCTCTGAAACTGTAAGATAATAAATTTGTATTGTTTAAGCCACGAATTTGTGAGTTTGTGATAATTTGTTACAGCAATCATAGAAAACTCATAGGGCATTTTAAGAAAGCTTGAATGGTCACAGACCCTGTAGGAGTGTTGTGAAGTTAATCTGCTTTGCTGGCTTAATAGTTACTGACCAAAAGGGAGACTGTAGAGAATTGAGATGGCACCTCTCTCTGGTAGGTAATTTCAGAGGAAAAGAAAAAGATGTAGGTGATAGAAAAAGGAAGGAATATTATATGCTGCCATTGCAGCATTGATTTTTATAGCACATTTAAGCTGTTAATGGCTTCTTTTTGTATTTTGCACAGATCAGAAACCTCTTGACCTTGCCCAGGGTGCTGAAATGAAACACATTCTTGTTGGTAATAAGGTACAGAGTAATGGATTAAATTTATCTAATAATTTTTCAAAAAAAATTTTGAATGTTTCAAATATGTAGATGCATTTTTCATGAAAACCGTTTTTACCAGGTCATCTACAAAGCATTGAGACGATATGAAGGCCCTCTCTGGAAGGTAGGTTGGGGTGGTTTTTAAATTATATAACTGTAAAAAATAACTCTTAGGTACTCTATTTCTGTTTAATATTTTCAAAAAATCGTTTTGGAAGTATATGTGATTTAATCACTTTTGGATCTTATAATGTAAACCCTTTTATACTACCAGATTTCAAGACGCTTCCACTGGTTGTAGCAGTTACTTTTCTGTGTGTTGATGGTCACTCTCAGGTGTTTTTTTGGTGTTGATGAGTCACTTTTAGGTGACTTAAGTTTTTATGGAAAGGAGTGTGGGAAAATACAGTTTTTTCTTACTAGATCAAAGAATTACAGTATTATTGTTGTTATGAACATCAAACCATGGAAGACTTAGAAGAAAATTAATATTTGAATTATCACATGGTACATACATAAAATTCTTCTGGTCCTAAAATGTTCTACACTGTGGAGAATCCTGTTCTCTAGAATTAACCATGTAAGAGCATATAATTTCTTTTGCATTTGCGAGCAGTCCCTCTATCTATTTATGTATTTGTATGCTTATATTATACAAAATAAATTTAGGATAATTTTCTTTTTTAGACATTCATTCATGACTTTGAGGAAATTGTCTTTGAAGCCCACAACTGGTATATTTTCTGTAAATAATCCCTGAACAGTTTTGTCAGAACCATAAGCTTGTAGTCATCACTGACCTTATCAGTGTGGCATTTCTGCTGTTCCTGTCACCCTGTAGTGGTTAGGTTTTCATTACTGCACTGAGTACCTAAGTTCATGTTTGATTGTTTTTTTAAATATGTTCAGTACTACTGTCTAAAGACTCACATATAACTGTCATCACTTAATTACTTTTTATCTGTCAAGTATTTGAATCTAGATGTGTCAGTTTGGGAAATCTGTTATTTTTCCCTTAGAGTTCAAGATTTTTTGGTTGGAGATTATTCTGGGTAGTGTTAGAGCATGGAGTCCTTTCATGGTATAGAAAACAGTAAGTATTCCATTCTTACACCTATCAAATTTTACTGTATAAATTTTCAAGTATTACATTTTTTCACTTATCTCTTTTCCTTTTGTCTTAATCATTTCATTTTTATTTGGAAGGCCTGATGCAGTTCATAATATTTATCGCCAGGGATGCAAACACCTTACTCAAGCAGTATGCACGGTAGGATGAAACATGCATCTTTGCTCCTCTAACTGTGAAATCAGTTCTTCAAGTGATTGCCCCAAATCATTTATACAGCCTTGTAAAATCCTGGGGTTCAATGAAATGCTGTAGAAAATACTCATATATATTTTTATTTGAGAACAAGTAAAGTTGTGTCATCTCCATTTCGAACAAAATTTTAAAATATAGTCAACTTTTATTTATCTCTACATATTATGGAATGAGAGATGGATTGTCCAAAAATATTTGTCAACCTTACCCAGCCTTATTTGATTATGAAATATCCTAGTACATGCACTTGACGAGAATGTGTATTTTGCTATTATTGTTGGTTGGAGGGTCCTGTAAATATTAATTCAATCATGGTGGTTAATAGTGTTCAGATCTTTCGTGTCTTTTCTGGTTTTGGTTAGTGGTTGTGTCAGTTGCTGAAAGAGGCTTGTAGAATGCCGCCTTTCCTTCCTGTTATTGATAACATACTTATGATTGTTGTCTTCCTGATTAATTGATCATTTTATCATTTTGTGGCCCTCTTTATCTCTTGTAATACATTTTGTTTTAAAATTTATTTAGTCTGATATGAACATAACCACTTTGGCCTTCTTGTGTTTACTGTTCACATGGGGTCTTTTTCCTGTCCGTTGACGTTCAGCCTATATGTATCTTTATATTTATTGTCTGTGTCTCAGAGATGGTATATGTTTTAGTTTCTGTTACCCATTCTGGCAATTTTTGCCTTTTAATTGGATTTTTTTTTTTTTTTTTGGGAATGTGTTCTACTTTCATGCTTCTTCGTATGTCAGGTGATTTTGGGTTGTGTTTTGTTTGTTCTTGTTTTTCTTTTTTTGAGATAAGGTCTCACTCTGTCACCCAGGCTGGACGGCAGTGGCATGATCTCAGCTCACTGCAACCTCCACCTCCCAGGGTCCAGCAATTCTCCGCCTCAGCCTCCTGAGTAGCTGGGATTACAGGTGAACATCACCACAGCTAATTTTTGTATTTTTTGTTAGGGGCAGCGTTTTGCCATATTGGCTAGGCTGGTCTTGAACTCCTGACCTCAAGCAACCTGCCCACCTTGGCCTCCCAAACTGCTGGGATTACAGGCATGAGCTACCGTACCCAGCTTGTATGTCAGGTAATTTTGGATGGTACTCTCAATATTATGAATGCTGAGTTCTGGAGATTCTAGATTCTGTTATTTTTCTCTGTTAAGTGTTGTTTGTTGTAGCAAGTCCTTTTCTTGGCTTGGTTTGGATCATGAGCTGTGTGTCTTGGGCAGTGGCTCTGGACTCAGTTCAGATAGGTTGTGTTAATGTGAGCTGCTTTGAACCTTTGCTATGTTAGTGCAGCTCATGAGTCAGAGATATGAGTAATAGACGGAATTTGGGGACCCCCTCTCTGTCACTTTCCTTTAGGGGATTCCCCTGTTCTCTTTGGTGCTTATGGCTTCCCAGATTTGTGTTATTAATGTCCAAAGACAGGGGTTTCCACATGTGCCCTTGCTACTGCCCTGTCACCACGTGGACTGTGCTTAGTCCCGGGGCAAAACCTTAGGTGTGGGAACTTCCAGAGCTCCTTGGTCCCTTTCCTCCAGAGAGCATGACCCCCCGTCAGAGTCTGAGCTTTTGTTCAGGTCCAGGCTCCTCCATGTGGCTGCCTCTTCCAGGTTTTATAGTTGTTTTCTGCAACAGGTAGGGGGCCTCTGATAGGGTCATGAAGAAATCTTCCTTTTTCCATTCTTAACCTATTCATGCCTAGTGTTCCATTATTAGAATGCTAAGCTTGTGGGAATTATTTATATCCTACTGCTCAAGGTCATAACCAAGGTCTGATTTTTCACAAAAAAATTTGCAACCTCTGCCATAAATGGCTTAAAATCCTTTTCATGTCAAATTTTTGTTTTAAAACTCATAATTATTTCTGATGTTTCTTGCTCTCTTTCCCTTTTCTCCTTCTTTATCAACCTTATCTACTGCTGATTATTTTATTCTCAGCTCAAACAAAAAGGTGAGGAGAGGAGTATGAATAAAAAATGGGAACTGTGGCATCTAAACGATTTTGTAGCCCAAGTGCATATTAAGTTATCCTTAAGAAAGGATGAAAGTAAAATGACGCACCTGATGAACCATAGTGTTTATGTTGAGTAACTGAGAAGGTGAACGCCAGACTCAACATAGATAAACGACAGTGCATTTGATACTCCCACTGTAATCTGTTTTTTCCGATTTTTATCTATCAATATTTAAGTGTTTAAATGGGTATCCTTAAGTCATGTCACTACTTTAAATTTTACGTATAGATAATTTTAGGGTCCTCTTTTGTGTGAGTGAATGTTGTCTTACTGACTTCTTTATATCCAAGGTAAAACCCACTGATACCTGCCTCTTCTTTATTAAATGCTTTGATGACACCATTCATGGCTTCCGGGTTCCCAAGAATAGCCTTCAACAGTCAAGAGAGGTAACTTATGGATTCATTGATCTTTCCTAAAACTTACAGAACATTTAAAGACACGGAGAATATAACATAGTTTCAGTGGTAACATCCAAAATCTTGTTGATTATACTTTTTGTTTTTCTTAAATTATTTATTTATTTTGAGACAGAGTCTCACTCTATAGACCAAGCTGGAGTGCAATGGTGCAATCTTGGCTCACCGCAACCTCCGCCTCCCAGGCTTACACGATTCTTATGCCTCCGCCTCCCAAGTAGCTGGGACTTACAGGCGTGTGCCACCATGCTTGGCTAATTTTTTTTTGTACTTTGGTAGAGATGGGGTTTCACCACATCGCCTAGAGTGATCTCAAACTCCTGAGCTAGGGTGATCTGCCCACCTCAGCCCCCCAAAGTGCTGGGATTACAGGTGTGAGTCACCATGCCCAGCTTGATTGTATTTTTTAAATGAAGCTTTTAACATTTGGTACATGAATTAGTTCTTTATCAGCGTGTACCTGCAGGTATTTCTGTTTGTAATTTGTTTTTCAGTTTTAATTCTCTGAAGGTAAGGGGTATCCTTTTCATGTAAATGCCAGGTCTACGCCTTAACTTATAGGTGAGAAAACTAAGGATTATAAGATTGAAGTGATTTCCCAATGTAGCTTGCGAGTGACAGAACCTGTACTATGATCCAGGTATTCTGACACTCATTATAGTGGAGACTCAGCCTTGCTTGGGATAAATTGAACAGTAGCAGCAAGCTAGAAAATTGGGATTTACTTGACCAATACTTATGATGCAGTCACTTAATGGAGTATCCCTATTCTTTTATTTTCCTATATTTTGAGACGGAGTCTCACTCTGTCATCCTGGCTGGGGTGCAGTAGCCCAATCTCAGCTTACTGCAACCTCTGCCTCCCTGGTTCAAGCGAGTCTCCTGCCTCAGGCTCCTGAGCACCTGGGATTACAGGTGTATGCCACCACGCCTGACTAATTTTTGTAGTTTTAGTAGAGACAGGATTTCACCATGCTAGTCAGGCTGGTCTTGAACTCCTGACCTCATGATCTGCCTGCTTCAGCCTCCCAAAGTGCTGGGATTAAAGGGCTGAGCAACCGTGCCTGGCCCTTTTCTTTTCTTCTTTATTTATTGAGATAGAGCCTCGCTCTGTCACCCAGGCTAGAGTACACTGGCATGATCTTGGCTTACTGCAACCTCTGCCTTTTTGGTTCTAGCGAATCTCATGCCTCATGCTTCCCAGTAGCTGGGACTACAAACATGTGCTACCATGCTCAGCTAATTTTTGTATTTTTCGTAGAGACAGAACTTCACCATGTTGGCTAGGCTGGTCTTGAATGTGATCCAGCCACCATGCCCTTCCAATGTTCTGGGATTATAGGTGTGAACCACCACACCAGGCCTATTCTTATTCTTTTAAATCAAAGCAGTGTCCATAGACATATCTTGATTTTTTTGGTAAACTGTGTAAGAGGTTAAAAGAATCTATTTTCCAAGTGGTAAACTTTGGCCCTGCAAAGAACCCTAAACAATATAACTCATGACTCTCCCACATTTCATAAAATGGTAAGATTTGACCCCCAGTAGAGTGTAAGAAAATGAGAGAAAAGTAAGATAGGGTATTTTTAGGCCAAAAATTCTTTTTGTGAAATCACTGTTATTTTTAAAATATAGCAGAAGTTAAAGCATCAGGGCAAGTGTTGGCTGTTTTAATATGACAATAGTTTCTTGTGCTTCTAATTAGATTGTAAGTTAGTAAAATCGTGTATCTGGATCCATTACTATATAGTAACTTATTTGTTATAAAATTATAGGTTTTCAATGTTAAAAACAGGGAGAACCTGTAATTTTATGTGGCAAAGTTTTCTCCCATTATTTAATTTCTCTAATGTGTTTGAATATTAATATTCATGAAAATGTAAATCTATAGTTGATATTTTTTAAACTACTAGGAGAAGTGTTTATCCAGACATATTATGGACAAGAGACCCACATTGTTGTTTCATTGTTGGTTGCTTTTCTTTCCTTTTTTGAGGCCAAAATATTTATTTCACCAGGTAAATTTTATGCTTATCAGATCATTGTAGTATTATCTCTTTGGAATAAAATTGCTTTTCACTCTCATTTAAATCCTTGGATGATTTCAGGACTGGCTGGAAGCAATAGAAGAACATTCTGCTTACAGCACCCACTACTGTTCCCAGGACCAGCTGACTGATGAGGAGGAGGAAGATACAGTTTCTGCTGTAGACTTGAAGAAATCCTTAGAGGTAAATAGGAAAATGTAGCCTGACCTTTATAGCTATCTGTGTCATACAGGTTTTATCAAGAACTTTTTTTTTTTAAGATGCAAGGTTTTGAGGGCGGGCATGGTGGCTCCTACCTGTAATCCCAGCACTTTGAGAGGCGGAGGTGGGCGGACGTCACGAGATCAGGAGATTGAGACCATCCTGGCCAAAATGGTGAAATCCCGTCTCTACTAAAAATACAAAAATTAGCTCGATATGGTGGTGTGTGCCTATAATCCCAGCTATTTGGGAGGCTGAGGCATGAGAATCGCTTGAACCTAGGAAGCGAAGGTTGCAGTGAGCTGAGATCCACTACAGTCCAGCCTGGCAAGAGAATGAGACTCCGTCTCAAAAAAAAAAAAAAAAAAAAAAAGAGTAAGGTTTCAAAATAATTTCTGACAATAGAAATAGTGTTGTTCTTTGCTGAATTGCATTGTGTTGGTAGTTTATATCTGTTGTGGCAATACTATCGAATACCTTTGTAGATGTGCTCTGATGAGATGGACATGCATCTTATGTACTTTTTTAGGTTAAACTTTTTACATTGCTGTTAACAGATTGTCATTCTGTTTGAAAGCTGCTGCCAGGAGGGGGAGCATGCATAGCTTTACTTGCTGCCCTTTATGACTTCACTGCAGATTTCAGAGTTTAAATAATGCAGCCATAGTGATACCTTTCCTGGTCAGTAGGTTTCCTTTAAAACCACTTGTAATCTGCAGCTTGGTTGCTAAGAGGTAAGGTAAGCATCAATAATGAATGGAAAAGCCATCTGAAGTGATACCAGTGCCTTATCCCTAGAGGAATATCAGCATAGGTAATTGAAGTGAAATAGGTGTTTTGAGGGGTTATCAATTTTCTGGCTGTACCTCTTGAAAGGTGAAAGATTTATGCGATCTGAAAAGAAGACAAAATATTCTGGCTGTACCTCTTAAATACATCTTGTATCTAAAAGAATGGGAATTGAGTTTGGAAGAATTAGAACTATGGAATGATGATGAGTTTCAGTCTGAATAATTATGTCAGGATATATGAATTTGCCTACTAAATGTAATGTTTTTTGTTTTTATAAATTGAATGAGTTGGTGGCAAGATTTGAACGTTTCTAGTTCAGCAACTTTAATGAAGTTAAATTCCCTAATACTTAAGGAGTTTTATCAATTTAGGGACCTATACATTTAAATATAAAAGGTATTTTTTTCAATCCCTAATCTTAATTTGTGATGGAACATTAAAGAGTTTGAACTCTCCCGTGTTTGTTGCAGACATTCCCCAGAACTAATGACAACTCCTTTACCATACTACTGCTGTTTCAAAACCTAATATGTATGTGAGAACCATAAACATAATTTTCACATCAGTGAACTTTGCAAAAGCAGTATCTACTACAGCATTTAAATAACATTAAAACTGGACAAATAGGTAAGATTTAAATACCTATGGCCAAGATTACATTAAACAAGTAAAAAAAAAAAAGATGCTAAATATTTAACTTTCAGTTGGTATTCCCTAATTGAAAGGAAATTCTTTCCTACTTACCTACCCTCAATCGCAGGTGAATGATAAAACCTGGATTTACTAAGCACACTAATATCTTTCCTAGGATTATGATAATTTTTAAAGACCCTTTAAATGGAAGTTACAGGTAAAATAAAAGTGTACTAACTTATATACCATTAAAAAATTTCTTCTTTAGCATAATTTTCAAATTTTCAGGTCATCAACCTTGACTGTATCTTTCAGTTTATTCCTTATTTTAATGTTTTATTCACATGTTAACTTTTTTTTTTTTTGAGACGGAGTCTCACTCTGTTACCAGTCTGGAGTGCAGTGGTACAATCTTGGCTCACTGCAACCTCTGCCTCCTAAGTTCAAGCGATTCCCCTTCCTCAGCCTCCCAATTTGCCCCCCTCGGCCTCCCTAAGTGCTGGGATTACAGGTGTGAGCTACCATGCCGGCCTTACATGTTAACTTTAAAACCATGAAGGTTTTGCTGTTTAGATTTTGTTGCACCTAAAGTCAATGAGAGTTTTAGCACTATAGTGTTAAGCACTTACAGGTTTTGCATGTTTCTGTCCAACAGAGTTTGAATGCTAATTCTGGGAATCTATTTTTTTGTTGTTGTTGAGACAGAGTCTTGCTTTGTTGCATAGGCTGGAGTGCAGTAGTGCGATCTTGGCTCACTGCAACTTCCACCTCCCAGGTTCAAGTGATCCTCTTGCTCTAGCCTCCTGAGTAGCTGAGATTACAGGTAGACACTACCGTGCTCAGCTAATTTTTGTAATTTTAGTAGAGACAGGGTTTCACCATGTTGGCCAGGCTGGTCTCGAACTCCTGACCTCAAGTGATCCTCCCACCTTGGGCTCCCAAAGTGCCTGGCCAATTCTGTGAATCTTGATTCTGTCTCAACATCTGGAGGTTGGTTCAAAATAGGTAAAATCTGAAATTAGCTTTGAAGTGTGTTGAATTACAGCTTGTCAGTAAGCTGGCTCCAGGATGCCGTTCAGTCTTGGGTTCTTAGGTTTCAACGGAATTTGGGGGCCAGTTTATGGAAAGATTTATTCTTGGTACCTATAGACATTCTAAGGGGAATTAGGCATTCTAGGACAGAAATACTCTAATATAATCTGAATTAACAACAAAACTGAATTTATTTCTTTAACATGCTTTTGGATTAGTACTCAGACCTATAAGAAATGAGGGAAAGACTGAGGTGGGAGGATCGCTTGTGCCCAAGGGTTTGAGTTCAGCCTGGGCAATATAGTGAGACCCATCTCTTAGAAAGGGGCAGGGGGGGGAGAGAGAGAGAGAGTTTTTTAGTACAGACAGTTTTCAGTAAACTGTTTTGTATAATATGATTGTATAAGACAAGTCCTAGAAATAGTGACCTCATGGTTGTTGCTATAATAGCAACCTGCAAATATTTCAGAAATAAAAACTGGAAATTAGTCAAGCACAGTATTGGTATAGGACTGCACTGTCCAATATGACAGCTATTAGCTATCATGTGGCTATTTACATTTAAATTAATTAAAATTTAAAAATTCAGTTAATTCATTTTAACTATATTTAACTACATAGTAGCTACATTTCAAGTGCTCAATAGCCACATGTGGCTATCACAATGGACACCAAAGATATGGAATATTTTCAGCATCTTAGGAAGTTCTATTGGACAGTGCTGGGATAGGATTTTAGATGCTCTGGGTGATACTAGCAAAGTGGGGGTTTTATTTGTTAAAGATATCTGAAGTGATGAGCAGTCCAGGCGTGGTGCCTCAAGCCTGTCATCCCAATACTTTGGGAGGCCAATGTGGGTGGATTGTTTGAGCCCAGGAGTTCAAGACTAGCCTGCTCAACAAGGTGAATGCCCATCTTAAAAACATTTTTTTTTTTTTAATTTTGATGCTGAGGCTGCAGCAAGCTGTGATCACACCACTGTACTCCAGTCTGGGCAACATAGCAAAACTCTGTCTCTAATAAAAATACAAAAATTATCTGGACATGGTGGCCCACACCTGTAGTCCCAGCTACTTGGGAGGCTGAGGTGAGAGGATCGCCTGAGCCTAGGAGGTGGAAATTACAGTGAGCCAAGATCACCCCACTGTACCCCAGCCCGGGCAACAGAGTGAGACCCTGCCTCAAAAAAGATAAATAAGTAATTAGCAGAAGATGTTCAAGTTTAATTGAATGAGAAAATAATATAAAGCTTTTCTGATTTAAGAATAAATGATTCCTGAGGCGGGCAGATCACCTGAGGCCAGGAGTTCAAGACAAGCCTAGCCAACATAGTGAACCCCTGTCTCTAAAAATACAAAAATTAGCCAGGCGTGGTGATGTATGTCTGTAATCCCAACTACTCAGGAGGCTGAGGCATGGGAATCACTTGAATCTGTGAGGTGGAGGTTTCAGTGAGCTGAGATTGTACCATTGCACTCCAGCCTGGGCAATAAAGCGATAGAGCCAGACTCTCTCAAAAACAACAGCAAAAAGAATAACTGATTCCCAACCAAAATAAATGTGCAGAAAGTTGCATGTACATCAACATGGAGCTAATAAAGATTGGTACATCCATGCAGGAATGAGGCAGATGTATATATGCTGATATATTTAATATATACAGCTAAGTGTAAAGGACAAGGCATAAAATGATGTATCAAATATGATACTATTTGAGAGGAAAAAATGAGGGATGTACACATATGTATTTGTGTAGACTTAAATCATCCAGGAAAGATGAGAACTTAACACTTGTTCTGCAGCTGAGAAAGGTACAAAATAAGATTGTCAGGTGTGTGAAGGAGGATTACTTTTCTCTATCCTTTTTTGTTGTTTTTTTATTTTTACTTTATGTAAATACATATTGCAAAGTAAAACATTAAGAAAATTACAAAGCAGGGGCATAATACTTGCCAGATATCAGAAAGAATAAATGTGCTTTGGGGTTGACTTAGGAAAAATGGAGTATGGGTTATTTATTTTTTTTCTTTTTGAGACAGGGTCTAATTTGTCACCCAGGCTGGAGGGCAGTGGTGTGATCACAGCTCACTGCAGCATTGACCACCTGGGCTCAAGTGATCCTCCTGCCTCAGCCTCTTATGTAGCTGGGACTATAGGCATGTGCCACCACGCCTGGGTAATTTTGTTGTTGTTGTTTCTTTGCAGAGATTAAGCCTCTTTATGTTGTCTAGGCAGGTCTCAAACTGCTGGGCTCAAGTGATTCTTCCGCCTCAGCCTTCCAAAATGCTGGGATTA
This sequence comes from Callithrix jacchus, assembly GCF_049354715.1. Classification (NCBI taxonomy): domain Eukaryota; kingdom Metazoa; phylum Chordata; class Mammalia; order Primates; family Cebidae; genus Callithrix; species Callithrix jacchus. The sequence goes on along the minus strand of NC_133514.1, from coordinate 67,417,010 downwards.
TATGAGTGAGCCACCGTGCCTGGCCAGAGTATGGACTATATTTGAAGTGGATTTGGCTGGAGTTAGGAAGTCTTAGAGATAAGTGCTAGGGCACCGGCACTTGTAAGAGCGGCCATTTTCTGCCAAGACAAAAGTGATCGGAGTTCTACAATCTATTATTTTTAAAGCTTGAATTAATATTATTGAGATAGAATGTTTACAGAAAAAAAGGAATTCACTTCATGTCTTCAATTTGATGTATTCTGACAAACGTATATTTTCTGTGTAACCACCATTCCTATCAAGACAGGGAATGTTTTTATTATGTCAAAATGTTGTTCCCTTGCTGCTCTTCCCAGATAATATCCTCCACTTCCATCTCTGGCAACCACTGATCTAATGACACTGATACAATGACAGTGCCATTATAGGCAGGATCAGCTTTCCTGTTCTAGAATTTCATTTAAATGGAATCATACAGTATGTGCTCTTTGGTGTCTTTTTTCACTCTAATATCGTGTGTATTAGCAGTTTATTCGTTTTTATTGATGAGTAGGAGGCAATCTGCTTCTGTGCTTAATTAACCAAATGTGTATTTTCTGCAGCAAATAGCCTGGAATTAATTACTTCTCTCCTAACCTATGCATTCCTCTCTAGCGTTTCACCCCTTGATATGCATTTTTGAGCGACCCTCTAGGTTAGGGATTATAAAGTAATTTAACATCAGCTTAACTCATACAAAACCAATAGCTAAAATTTTGGTCTTAAGCAGGAGAGCTGTGTTGTAAATGTGGCTCAGCTGTTCACCTGGAGTACCTTCTGATCCTCTAGGCCCCTGTATCAGTGTGTATAATCCTTGTACTTGGGTGCGTTGTCTAGATGACTTGGGCAAAATTAAAATGCTGTTAAACTTTAGGTATCATAACATTGCTCATAGTAAAATTCTATTTATGTAGAATAAATAGAAATTAAAACTTTAAAAGAGAGTCCTTGAATAGTTCGTTCTCATGCTGCTAATAAAGACATACCTGAGACTGGGTAATTTATAAAGGAGAGAGGTTTAATTGATTCACAGTTCCACATGGTTGGGGAGGCCTCACAATCATGGTGGGAGGTAAAGGAGGAGCAAGGCACGTTTTACGTGGTGGCAGGCAAAAGAGCTTGTGCAGCAGAGCTCCTCTTTATCAGGTCCTGTGAGACTTATTCACTATCATGAGAACAGCACAGAACAAGCCCACCCCCATAATTCAGTTACCTCCCACTGGTTCCTCCTATGAGTCATGGGGATTATTGGAGCTACAATTTAAGATGAGATTTGGGTGGTGACACAGCCAAATCATATCAGTCTCTAACATGTCAATGGCATAGAAGTCAAGAATGAGAAACCACATTGGATTTAGCAAACTATTAATAAGAATAAACTTTCATAAATTGATTTTTAGGTTTTCAAAATATAACTAGTAGTGACTAAGAAAATGGGAGACCATATTAGGTTTTGTTATAGTAATAATCTCTCTCTGTTATTTTTGGTATCAGTTAAAAAGCACCAAGTTGTTTAGAACAGAAGACATAATTTGTACCTAACTTAAAACAGCATGTGTAGATTGAATCTTCTCCACCTGACCTGTTTTGTACCCTTTAAAACAAGTAAATCATCAATCAAGGAAACTTTGTGGTAACTGTTGAGTGGAGATGTGATTCAAGGGAAAATAAATGTGATTGATGTACTTGAAGATGATGCTACAGAGGGTGTTTATTACTTTCAATTATAACTTCAGAAAAACTATCCTGTTTATTACAGATTCATAGTCTGCAATTGAAGCCATTGCTTACTTTTATGCCTCTAGCTAACTTTCATCATAGAAAGGAAAGGATAAAACAGTAGCATTGACTTGCACATGAGCAGGAGTATTAAATATGTATAGAGCAAGAATGATGATTTTCTATTAATAAATCATGAGTGATGCATTTGGTTGCAGTGCATGTTTTGGGGCCTCTAGATAAACGTTTTCCCTGCCCCTCAACCTGTATTCACAGGCTGGGTCTGGAAAAATTATCAGGCATATATGGTATTTTAAATTCCATGGTATATCTATTCTGCCCCTGCTCCCCACCAAGTGAATTATACTTAGTGGCGTTAGAGCCCTCAAAACAAAAGGAGAGTACAGATTTTGAAGAGAACATTGCCTGTCACTAATGTGGTGACATGAATAATTCTACTGTGGTTGAGCTGAGCTTTGTAAGCACTAAAAAATTTATAAGGTGAAACAGGAGAAGAGTATTTACCTGTGCCACCTTGACATACTGATCTATGGTAAGTTTAATTTTGGGGGTGCAAAATGTTTTGTGATGAGCTAGTTGAGATTAGGAGTACAAAGGAGGGAAGTTTCATAAGGCTAAAGATATTACTGTACCTAAAAGAATATGGTTCTGTTTATAAAGTCAAGATTCTCAGAATAAATATTTTCTATTTTGATAACCAAGCAAATTTACCATGATAATTTTCTTGCTTATTCTTCACCTCTCTTTAAAGGGAAACGATATATAAAACTACCTTTAAGGTGACATTTTTAATATAATAAATGGATTTAGCTGATCTTTCATTTTGAATTTCTAAATCTGCACTGAGATGGGATGCAACTTTGATCACGAAATTCTGTATATATGGGGTTTTTTTTGCCTTTAGGGATCTAAAAATGCAGAACTTTCAAATTACAAGGAAGAATGCTTTCTATAATTGACTTTACCTTATTTTCAGAAGCTTTGGCACACTAAGAAAATGTCCTTTTTGGTCTGATGATGTGGGGGCTGCATGCACTTAGATTGCTGAATGAGAATCAGCTTGTGGTTTCCAAATGTTAAGACCATCTGGATTTTTTTTTAACAAAACAGTTTTTAAAATATGTTTTTAAGAAATGCATTTTATAATTTCTTGATGAATTTCATCAGGCCTACTAAAAGTGCTAATAAATCAGAGAAATATAATTCCTCAGATATGCATGGCATAATGAGATAGCAATAGTAATTGATGAAATTGTATTTTATCTACACAACAGATGCTTAATGTATTTAAAACTTAAAAATATTTATTTTTACTTTATACTTGATTAATTAAATGTTATATTCAGTTTATAAGGAAATTTTCTCTCAGCTTTTTTTTTCTCTGTAAGGCATATGTCTTTATTATGGTATATTAATCTATGTACTGCAAGTTTTGATAGAAACATTAATGCATAAGTAATATAAAAATCTTTTGTTTGTTTTAATTTTGTCTTTTTTGCAGAAAGCACAGTCATGCCAACAGCGACTAGATAGAGAAATTTCCAGTTTTCTCAAAATGATTAAGGAGTGTACCATGGCTAAAGGTAAAAAGACAAGTACTAACCCTAAAATCACTCTTTAACACATAGGTATTGACCCTTTGTAGTTTGGTTTGACTTATGTTTTAAAATAGTTTTGGTTTTGAATTCAGAGTTCTATTTGGTAAAACTATTTTGAAATTTTAAAAGGGCAATTTAAAATTTCTACTCACAGAGAATGCTTGCTTTAGAGATTAATAATGTTTTTATTCTTTTAAAAAAAGAAAAATGAATTTGAAGTTAACATTTTTGGTCTGTAAATTAATTTTGGCTACAGAATGAGAATTCTGCTTATGAATCCCAGAAGACTTGGGTTTTAGAGTCAGAATGTCTAAGGCTTAAGGCTGGGTGTGGTGGCTCATGCCTGTAATCCCAGCACTTTGCAAGGCCGAGGCAGGTGGATCACTTGAGGTCAGGAGTTCAAAACCCACATGGCCAACATGGTGAAACCCCACTTCTACTAAAAATACAAAAATTAGAGGAAGGAGAATCACTTGAACCTAGAAGATGGAGGTTGCAGTGAGCCGAGATTGCACTGGTGCACTCCAGCCTGGGTAGCAGAGCAAGGTTCTGTCTCACAAAAAAAGAAAAGAAAAAAAGAATGTCTTAGGCTTGAATCTTTACTCTTCCTACTCTTCTGCTTACTGGCTGTTACTTTGAACAATGCTTTTAACTCTTGCAAGCTTTGGTGCCCTCATTTATAAAATAAAGAAGTTGGTTGTTTCCAGGCGTTGGCCTTCTGTGATTCTGTAAATGTATGTGATCTTGTCTAGCTAATTTTTAATGTCCCTTTCAGTAATAATTTTTTCTGTCTTCATTCTCTATTAATTATGAGTTATCAAGAGTTGACTATAAATAGTCTAAAAGGCTGGACGCCGTGGCTCACACCTGTAATCCTAGCACTTTGGGAGACGGGCTGATAACTTGAGGTCAGGAGTTGGAGACCAGCCTGCCAACATGGCAAAACCTTGTCTCTACTAAAGATATGAAAATTAGCCAGGCGTGGTGGCGAATGCTTGTAATCTAAGCTACTTGAGAGGCTGAGGCAGGAGAATCGCATGAACCCAGAAGGCAGACATTGCAGTGAGCCGAGATCACGCCACTGCACTCCAGCCTGGGCAACAGAGCGAGACTCCACCTCAACAAAAAGAAAAAAAGTAGCCTTCAAATCAAACTTAAGTATTGAGAAAAAGATGCCTCTTTCTTTATAAATTAAAAAATTATCATGTTTCTTAGACTTTAAACACTTAACAGTTGCTTAGTCTTTGGCCATGATGCATATATAAATGACTTCACTTAAGTGTGAATGATGTCGTTATCTGTGAGTTTATGAGTGACTCTTTTAGTCATATGCCAGTTTCCTTTACTAGACTCCTATATTCAGCTTCTATATTTCCAGGGAATGTGAGGAAATGTTAATGTTAGAGTAAACGGACCATAAATATTCTGTATTTGTCCAACTGTACCTACAGCATCTCTTTACTTCAGTTGAACAAACATATTTTTATCAGCAGTGATAGCTTTGGGAAGGACAGTGATTAGGTTATTTTGATTATTAAGTTGCAGGCTGTAATATTATATTACTTAGCACTGTTCATTCTCAATGGACTTTAAGATAACTGCATCATTAAGTATAATTCACATAACAAAATTCATACATGTAAAATGTACAGTTCAGTGGTTTTTAAATAACTATTCACAGAGTTATACAACTGTGACTGTCAATGTGCTTTTAAAACACATCAAGAACTACCAAAAAGTAGGAAGATTTAAAAGATGTAGAAACATTTTAAAGATGTAGAAAACAACAATATTTAAAAGATTTTCTTTAGAAAAAGTTCAGTGATAGGAAATATGAAGATTAATTCATTTAACTTGGACCAAACCAAGAAATTACATCAAAATTAGAATTACAACCAAATTAAGTTTTAAAAAGAATCTTGAGTCAAATCTCATTCCAGATTGCCTGTGTGACACGTCATTCATAATGATGGTATGCGTATCTGTATTAGCAAAGATTGAGCAGATAATTAATCCAATTTGGAGAAACTGAGAAGAAATCAACACTGTTTAGAGATATGCATAATATTTGATACCAAAAAAAGATAATTATGAACATTTTCTGAAAAATCAGTACAGATAAACTGCATTTTATATAAATAATAAGCAAATAGGGTTAAGATGATTTGATGAATGGAATTGGAGAGTTGAACGTAACTGAGCCTGCCCTTACTGTCAAGGGTTTATGTAGGACAGTCTTGTACCTGCCATGTGTTTTATTAAAGAAAACTGATATTAGCCAGGCATGGTGGTGCACATCTGTAGTCCCAGGAGGGTGAGGCTGAGGTGAGAGGCTGATGTGGGAGGAAGGCTTGAGGTGGAGGTTGCAGTGAGCCCAGATCAGGCATCGGCACTCCGCCTGGGTGGCAGAGCCAGACCCTGTCTGTCTCTGTCTGTCTCTCACTCTTGCTCTCATGCTCTCTCTCACGCGCATGTGCTCTCTCTCTCTCTCCTCTCTCTCTCTCTCTCTCTCTCTCTCTCTCCTCTCTCTCTCTCTCTCTCTCTCTCTCTCCTCTCTCTCTCTCTCTCTCTCTCTCTCTCTCTCTCTCCTCTCTCTCTCTCTCTCTCTCTCTCTCACCAAGATTGAGGGGTGGGGGAAGAGACAGAGAGAGAAAGAAACTGATAGGTATTCTGCTCCAAACTTCTTACATAGTCTGCCAGTGACTTCTCAAGATAAAAAACTAAAATGGAGGCGAGAGATCCAAGATGGCCGATCATTAGCAGCTCAGGATTGAAGCTCCCAGTGAAAGCTCAGAGAATGGGAAGACGCCACACTTTCAGATGAATATTTGTTGCTCACGGATCAGGAGATTCCCAGCAGAGGAGCCCCATGGGTCGCCAGCATGACTCTTGTGGCTGGCACAGTGGTTTGCCGGCACCTCAGTGCAGTGGTTCTCAGTGCAAAGAAAATGGGACTGGGTCCCCTTTTGGTCGACATTTGGAGCTCTGGGAAGGCAGAGTTGCCCATTCAGCTGATTGAAAAAGGGACTCAAGAGGGAAGCCAGACTGGAGATTCCCCGGGCAGAAAAGCTCCATGAAGCTTAATGCCTCTGTTTTAGCTTGCACAGATTCCAGTGCTGGGAATTAACAAGTTGGACGTCCACTCAGAGACCTAATTTGAAAGTCTGTAATTACAAAGACAACAGGTGGATAAATTTACAATGATGGGAAGAAACCAGTGTAAAAAGGCTGAGAATACCCAAAATCAGAATGCCTGTCCCTCTACAGGGGATCACAGTTCCTCATCAACTGGGGAACAAGGCCTGATGGAGAACGAGTGCATTCATTAACAGAATTAGGCTTCAGAAGGTGGATAATAAGAAACTTCTGTGAGTTAAAAGAACATGTTCTAGCCCAATGTAAAGAAACTAAGAACCTTGAAAAAAGGTTTGACCAAATCCTAAGGAGAATAGACAATTTAGAGAGGAATATAAGTGAATTAATGGAACTGAAGAATACAATATGAGAACTTCAATCTTAATCCTAAATTTAAATGGATTAAATGCCCCAATCAAAGACACAGATGGGCAAATTGAATAAAAAGTCAAAATCCATCAGTACTCTGTATCCAGATCCATCTCATAAGCAAGGACACACAAAGACTTAAAGGACTGGAAGAAGACTCACCAATCAAATGGAGAGCAAAAACAAACAAAAAAAACCAGGAGTTGTATCTTTTGTCTCTGACAAAATAGACTTTAATAGTAACAAAGACTAAAAGAAACAAAGAAGGACATTACACAATGGTAAAAGGATCAATGCAACAACAGGAGTCAATGATTATAAATATATATGCACCCAAAATAGGAACACCCAGATACATAAGACAAGCTCTTAATGATTTATAAAGAGACTTGGACTCCCACACAATAATAGCGGGAGACTTTGACACCACATTGTTAATATTTGACGGATCAACGAGATAGAAAATTAACAGGCACATCTATGATTTGAACTCAGACCTGGAACAAGTAAACTCAGTGAATATTTATAGAATTCTTCACACCAGATCCACAGAACATACATTTTTCTCAGTATCACATTACACCTATTTTGAAAGTGACCACATAATTGGAAGTAAATCACTCTTGAGCATTTGCATAGCATTTCACAGACTTAGATGAAATATTGGTTGGCTGTTTCTTTGTTACTTTCTTCCCTTATTCCTTCCTGTCTCTGCTGTTAAGCACAATTATTGGCATAAAAGGTTTTTAATACCTATTTTTAGACTGCATTCCAGCCTGGGCAATAGAGCAAGACTCCTGTTTTCTCCCTCTTTCTCTTTCTTTCTGTCATTAAAAAAAAAAAAAGGAAAATCGGGAGAAAAAAAAAAACCTAAAATGTTTGTGGACAGAATCCAGAACTTAAAGTTGTAATTGTTAGTTGTCTTAAATTTCAGTGCAAAATGACATTAACTTTAAGACCCATATCCCTTCCTTCTTATTCTACTTTCTGCCATACTTGTTGAGCTCTATTTCCCCTCAAATCCAGCAGCCTGCTCTTTAGTCCCTGGCTCCTGGGACTCTGTGCATTCCATCCTTGGGTGGAGTTGAATCAGAAGACTTTATGGAACTCTTCTAACTCAGATTCTTTAAAGTACTGCATTTATTGCTGCCACGTTAATTTTTTGTAAAGGTACTTATTTTAATCATAATTTTTTTCTACTGAAAATCTTTTAGACCAGGTGTAGTGGCTCACACCTGTAATCCCAGCACTTTTGGAGGTTGGGGCAGGTGAATCATGAGGTCAGGAGTTTAAGACCAGCCTGGCCAACATGATGAAACCCTGTCTCTACTAAAAATACAAAAAACCAGCTGGGTGTAGTGGTGGGAACCTGTAATCCCAGCTACTCAGGAGGCTGCGGCAGGAGAATTGCTTGAACCTGGGAGGTGGAGGTTGCAGTGAGCCAAGATCGTACCACTACACTCCAGCCCGGGACAGAATGATACTCCATTTCACCAAAAAAAAAAAAAACAAAAGAAAATATTTTGTAAATCTTTGCAACTAGAGAATAAAATGCAGACTTCTGTGGGCATTTAAGGACTTTCAGAGTCTAGCCACAACCTAATTTTCCAGCCTTCTTTTCAATTATTCTCTCCCATGACTCCTAGAAATACCCGTGACCAAACATCGTGTCTCTGATCAGAAATAGCCTCTTTCGAAATATACTTTTAATTTTCTTGAGTGAATCTTAAAGCTAATTTTTATCTGAATGAATATCAGAGTTTCTGCATATAGTGTTGACAATGCATAGTTCAAGGTTCAGAGAATGTACTATTGAAATTTTTATCATTTTATCTTTATCAAAAGCCTGGTTGCAAAAACAAAATCATCTAAAATAATGAAACATTTGGAAGACTTCCTGAAGGCCATGTTAGCACTCCATTCTTCCACACATCCTTAAATGTACCATTGTTTACCCAATTTTTGTCTATTATAAATAATATTTTATTGTGCATTTTTATTAGATCATATTAACTTAGGATTCTTAGGATGGGATTAGTGGGTGAAAATGCATTTTTGAGCTTGTTTATACATAGAGCTAAGTTACTAAAAAAGATACGTTATTTTACATACCAGCTTTAATACATATACTATATTGCGTGTTACTAAATGTGTATAGTGAATCCTTAGTTAAAGAAATTAGAATGACTTCAGTTATCTAAAAGAAAATATCCTTTATAAGTTACCTGATGCTCTTGTCTCACAGCTCTTAGAATTCTTTCCTTCGTGTTGAATTGAGATAGCTTGATGATTAACAGCAGAGTTCTTAGCAGAAACCTTATACGCTGGAAGAGATTGGGGTCCTGTTTTTAACCTCCTTAGACAGAATAACTGTCAGTCAAAGATTTTGTATCCAGATAAACTAAGTTTGATAAATGAAGGAGAAATGGAGTAATTTTTCAGACAAATACTGAATGAACTTGCTATTACCAAACCAGCACTACAAGAAATGCCAAAAGGAGTTCTAAATTGTGAAACAAAAGCTCAATATGCATCAAAATAGAACCTGCTGGAAGCATAAAACTCACAGGGCCTATAAAATAATAGCACAATGAACATCTTGGTATCAACTAACATGATGAATCAGTACCTCCTATCTCAATATTAGCATTGCATGTAAATGTCCTAAATGCTCCAACTAAAAGATACAGAATGGCAGAACAAATAAAAGATCACAAACCAAATACCTTCTGTCTTCAAGAGACTTGCCTAACACCTAAGGATTCCTATAAACACAAGGTAAAGGGGTGGAAAACGATGTTCCATGCAAATGAAAGCCAAAAGCAGGCAGGAGTAGCTGTTCTTTTATCAGACAAAACAGACTTAAAAGCAATAACAGTTAAAAAAGACAAAGAAGGTCATTACATAATGATAAAAGGATTAATCCAACAAAAAGATATCATAATCCTAAACTTATATGCACCTAACACTGGAGCTCACAGATTTATAAAACAATTAGTACTAGACCCAAGAAATGAGATAGACAGCAACATGGTCATAGTGGGGAACTTCAGTCATTTCCACTGACAATACTAGGTAGATCATCGAGATAGAAAGTCAACAAAGAAACAATGGTGTACTTAAACTACACTATGGAACAAATGCAATGAACAGATACTTAAAGAACTTCTGTTACAGGAAAGGGTCCCTATCCAGACCCCAAGAGAGGGTTCTTGGATCTCACACAATAAAGAATTCAGGGCAAGTCCACAGTGCAAAGTGAAAACAAGTTTATTAAGAAAGTAAAGGAATAAAAGAATGACTACTCCATAGAGCAGCCCCGAGGGCTGCTGGTTGCCCATTTTTATGGTTATTTCTTGATGATATGCTAAACAAGGGGTGGATTATTCATGCCTCCCCTTTTTAGACAATATAGGGTAACTTCCTGATGTTGCCATGCATGGCATCTATAAACTGCATTGGCGCTGTTAGGAGTGTAGCAGTGAGGATGACCAGCGGTCACTCTGGTTGCCATTTTGGTTTTGGTGGGTTTTGGCCAGATCTTTTACTGCAAAATGTTTTATCAGCCAGCTCTTTATTTTGTGCTGTGTTTTAACCTGTATTTTGTGCTGAACTCATCTCATCCTGTGACTTAGAATGCCTTAACTGTCTGGGAAAGCAGCCCAGTAGGTTTCAGCCTCATTTTACCCAGTTCCTATTTAAGGTGGAGTTGCTCTGGTTCACACGCCTCTGACAATTCTACCCAACAACTGCAGAATATATATTCTTCTCATCAGCAAAGGGAACCACACGGTAGACCACACGATAGGGCACAAAACAAGTCTCAATTAATTTTTAAAAATTGAAGTCATATCAAGGATCTTCTCAGGCCACAGTGGAATAAAACTAGAAATCAACCCCAAAAGGAATGCTCAAAACTATACAATTACATGGAAATTAAGTCTGTTTCTGAATGATTTTGGGGTTAACAAATCAAGATGGAAATTAAAAAATTTTTTGAAATGAGTGATAATGGTGACACAAGTTATCATTAAGGGACTAGAGAAATAGGAACAAACTAAACCCAAATCTGGAAGAAGAAAATAAATAAAGATCAGAGAATAACTAAATGAAATTGAAACAAAAAAACACAAAAGATGAATGAAACAAAAAACTGGTTCTTTGAAAAAGATAAACAAAATTGAAACACCATTAGTGAGATTACCACAGAAAAGAAGAGAGAAAATCCACATGAGCTCAATTAGAAATGAAACAGGAGACATTACAATCCAAACCGCAGAAATACAGATCATTTGAGACTATTGTGAAAACCTTTAGATGCACAAACTAAAACATTTAGAGGAAATAGATAAATTCTTGGAAACACAACCCTCCCAGATTAAGACAGGAAAAAACAGAAACCCTGAACAGACCAATAATAAGCAGTTAGATTGGGGCTGGGCATGGTGGCTCAAGCCTGTAATCCCAGCACTTTGGGAGGCCGAGGCGGGTGGATCACGAGGTCAAGAGATCGAGACCATCCTGGTCAACATGGTGAAACTCCGTCTCTACTAAAAAAAATTAGCTGGGCATGGTGGCGCGTGCCTGTAATCCCAGCTACTCAGGAAGCTGAGGCAGGAGAATTGCTCAGGCAATTCTGAGTTCAGACCCAGGAGGCGGAGGTTGTGGTGAGCCGAGATCGCACCATTGCACTCCAGCCTGGGTAATGGGAGTGAAACTCCGTCTCAAAAAAAAAAAAAAAAAAAAGGCAGTTAGATTGAATCAGTAATTTAAAAATTGCCAACAAAAAAAGCACAGGACCAGATGGATTCACAGCTGAATTCTACCAGAATTCAAAGAATTGGTAACAATCCTACTGAAACTATTCCAAAAAACTGAGAAAGAGGGAATCCTGCCTAAATCATTTTGTGAAGCCAGTACCACCCTAATACCAAAACCAGAAAAGGACATAACAAACAAGGAAAACTACAGACCAATATCCTTGATGAACATAGGTGTAAAAATCCTCAACAAAATACTAGCTAATTGAATCCATCAGCATATCAAAAAGCTAAGATGCCATGATCAGGTGGATTTTATACCAGGGATGCAGGGATGGTTTAACATATGCAAGTCAATATAATATATCACAAACAAACATGTGATCATCTCAGTAGATGCAGAAAAAACATTGGATAAAATTCAGCATCCCTTTATGTTAAAAAATATACTAGGCAAAGAAGGACTTAATCTCAAAATAATATAAAGTCCTATATGACGAACCCATACAGAGCCAACATCATACTGAATAGGGGAAAATTGAAAGCATTCCCTCTAAGAACTGAAGAAAATAACTTTTACCACTTCCGTTCAACATAGTACAGGAAGTCCTAGACAGAGCAGTCAGGTAAGGGAAGGAAATAAAGGGCATCCAAAGTGGAAAAGTGGAAGTCAAATTAGTTTTGTTCACCAGTGGTATGATCACGCACCAAGAAAACCCTAAAGACTCATCCAAAAGACTCCTAACTCTCATAAACAAATTCAGTAAAGTCTCGGGTTATGAAATCAATGTATTCAAATCAGTAGCACAGCTATACAGCAACAGCAACCAAGCTGAGAATCAAATCAAGAAGTCAGTCCCTTTTACAAGAGCTACAGAAAAATAAAATACCTAGGAATTTGTTTAGCCAAGGAGGTGAAAGGTCTCTACAAGGAAAACTACAAAATACTGCTGAAATAAATCATAGATGACACAAACAAATGGAAACATATCTCATGCTTATGGATGGGAAGAATGAATATCGTGAAAGTGACCATACTGCCCAAAGCAATTTACAGATGCAATGCAATTCCCACAGAAATACCGTCACAATTTTTCACAGAACTGGAAAATATTCTTAAAATTCATATGCAACCCCAAAAGAACCTGAATAGCCAAAGTAATGCTAGGAAAAAAGAACAAATCTAGAAGTATCACATTATTGGACTTTAAAGTATACTACAGGGCTGTAGTTATCAAAAACAGCATGGTTACAGTTATAAAAAAATAGGCTTTTAGACCAGTGAAACAGAATAGAGAACCTAGAAATAAAACCAAATATTATGTAGCTAACTGATCTTTGAAAAAGCATACACAAATATAAAGTGGGGAAAGGACAGCCTATTCAATGGCTGTCCTCTTCCCAATTTATGTGCTGGGATAATTGGCAAGCCACATGTAGAAGGATGCAACTGGATTCCCATCTCTTACCTTCATAAAAATCAACTCAAGATGGATCAAATTCTTAATTCTAAGACCTGAAAGCATAAAAATTCTATAAGATAACATTGAAAAAACTCTTCTGGACATTGGCCTAGGCAAAGAATTCATGACTAAGACCCCTAAAGCAAGTACAAGAAAAATAAATAAGTGGGACCTAATTAAACTAAAAAGCTTCTGCACAGAAAAAGGAATAAGCAGCAGAATAAATAGACAACCAGAGAATGAAAGAAAATATTTGCAAACTATGGATCCAACAAAGGACTAGTATCCAGAATCCACAAGGAACTCAAACAAATTAGCAAGAAAAATACAAATAATGCCATCAAAAAGTGAGGAAGATACATGAATAGACATTTCTCAAAAGAAGATACTCAATTGGCCAACAAACATGAAAAAATGCTCAACAGCACTAATCATCAGGGAAATGGAAATTCAAACCTCAAGGAGATACCACCTTACCCGTACAAGAATGGCCATGATTAAAAAGTCAGAAAGCAGTCGATTTTGGTGTGGATGTGGTGAAAAGGGAACACTTTTACACTGCTCGTGAGAATGTAAATTAGTACAACCTCCGTGGAGAACAGTATGCAGAGTCCTTAAAGAACTAAAAGTAGAAGTTCTGTTTGATCCAGCAGTCCCACTACTGGGTATCTACCAAAAGGAAAAGAAGTCATTATATGAAAAAGATACATGCACGTGCATGTTCATAGCAGCACAGTTCACACTTGCAAAAGATGTGGGACCAACCTAAGTACCTACCAACCGATGAGTGGATAAAGGAAATGACATTTATACATCATGAAATACTACTCAGCCACAAGAAGGAATGAAATAGTGTCTTTTTCAGCAACTTAGATGGAGCTGGAGATCATTATTCTAAGTGAAATAACTCAGGAATGGAAAATCAAGAACTGTTCTCACTTATAAGTGGGAGCTAAGCTTTGAAGACACAGGAACTTACAGAGTGATATGATGGTCTTTGGGGACTGGAGAAGAAAGAGTGTCGGGGAGGGATTAAAATCTACATATGGAGCTGAGTGTGGTGGTTTATGCCTGTAATCCCAGTACTTTGGGAGGATGAGGCAGGTGGATCACCTGAGGTCGGGAGTTTGAGACTAGCCTGACAAACATAGTGAAACCCTGTCTGTATTTTTAAAAAATACAAAAATTAGCTGGGTATGGTGGTGGGCACCTGTAATCTCAGCTACTTGGGAGGCTGAGACAGGAGAATCGCTTGAACCCAGGAGGCAGAGGTTGCAGTGAGCCAAGATTGCGTCATTGCACTCCAGCCTGGGCAAGAGAGCAAGACTCTATCTCAAAAAAAGAAAATAAATCTGTATATTGGGTGGAGCGTACACTGCTCGGGTGATGGGCACAATAAAATCTCAGACATCTCCCCTAAAGAACATAATCCAAACACCACCTGTTCCCCCAAAACTACTGAAATATAAAAACAAAATAGTCAAACTCAGAAAAACCTGAAAAAGAATCTGAAAGGAAAAGCACTCCTATTTAGTCTACTTAAAACTCTTTCCTTAAAATCTGGGCTTTGAGTAAACAAACTTACCACGTTCTCTATTGCCACCTGGTCCAAGCCATGATTGCCTCCCACGTGGACGCTTGAAAACCTCCCCACTGTCCCCACATTTCACCCTTCCCCCTACAGCCTCTGCCCCAGATCCTCCCAAAGTGTCAGTGGATTGATGTCCTTTGCTGGAAACATCCAGTGGTTTCCAGATCTTCTCACTTGGAGCGAGAGTCAAAGTCCTTCTAATGACCTGCAGAGCCTTCCAGCCCCTTCCACCTCTGAGCCCTCACCTCCCAGTTCCCCTGCGGCTCCTCTCCAGCCTCATTGCCCTTGCTGTCCTTCAGACAGGCCATGCCTATGCCTGCCTGGGGCCTTTAATGAGCTGCTCCCTCTTCTGGAAGGCTTTTCTCCTGAGTGGCCTTGTCACTCTCTTCCTTTCTTCCCTAGGCCTTTCTTCCAAAGGTCCCAGCACACAGAGGCTTTTCCTGGCCTCCTGCACTGGGTTGCTCCATCTGCTCTGCCCTGCTTTGTGTACTGCAGCTTCAGCCCTGGGGCTTCTGATTGGATTCAGCAAATGGGAGGCCCTGTCCAGAGAACCACGGAGGGACTTGAGGGGAAGTAGTGTCAGAACTTCATCTTCATTCCCAGTTCCGCAGTGCTGCTGCATTCCTCTACCTGGCCGTTGTCTTGTTCTAGAACTCCAGCTCTTGCTGGACTCAGAAATACTGTCCTCTCCCCTTTCCCCTTCTGTCCCAGGGTGGTAACTGTGTCCTGCCAGCCAGTGGTATTTCACTGAACCCTCCTGACCTTCATGAGCAATCTCTTTTTCAAATCCTCCTCAGATAAGTTACCATTTTCTTTTCTTTTTTTTTGAGATGGGAGTCTCTCTCTGTTGTCCAGGCTGGAGGGCAGTGGTGTGATCTCAGCTCACTGCAACCTCCACCCCCCAGGTACAAGCAATTCTCCTGCCTCAACCTCCAGAGTAGCTGGGATTATAGGTGCGCCTGACACCATGCCCAGCTAATTTTTCTTTTCTTTTTTTTGTATTTTTAGTAGAGACAGGGTTTTACCATGTTCACCAGGCTGGTCTCAAACTGACCTCAGGTGATCCACCCCCCTCGGCTTCCCAAAGTGCTGGGATTATAGGCATCAGCCACCGTGCCTGGCCCAATATTTTCATTATGATTCTTTTGTAAGGAATCTGTTTTCTTTTTTCCTCCCGTCTTGTTGCTGCGAAGATTTTCACTTTGTCTTTGGTATTCTCCAGTTTTATTCTGTCTCTGGGTTTGGATTCTATGGCTTGCTTGAAACTCTGTTCTCTAATTCAAGGACTCATTTATTATCTTCTTTAAGCTAGAAAAGTTCTTAGCTGTTCTCTCTTCCAATTTTACTTCATCATTCTTTATATTCTCTTCTGCCAGAACTCTTAATAGACATATGTTGAATCTTCTCGTTTCTATCCTCCTACCTCGTTTCTCATTCCATTTCTTTCTGTTGCATTCTGAGTACTTTTCTCAGATCTATTTTCTAGCTTTAGTTTCTTTCTCAATTTAGTCAGCTTTTCTGCTTAATCTTTTGACTTTCTAATCTTAGTTGGCCGTATTTTATAATTCTAGAAATTTTAAGTGGTGTTTTTTAAAATTTGTTGTTTTTCCCCGTAGTGGCATGTTCTTTTATATTACATCTATTTCTAACTTTATCTCTAATAATTCCAGACATAGGAATTTAGCTCCTTTTTCAGAATGTTCTTATATCTCAAGTTGCTGCACAGCTAAGTCTTGTTTCTTCTGCTGAATGTTTATCACAATGGATTGTGACTTTATGGAGAGCTCGTCTTCAGTGGAGCTTGTGGGATTTTTTTGTTTTTTTGAGATGGGAGTCTCCCTCTGTCTCCTAGGCTGGAGGGCAGTGGTGCAGTCTCATAGCCTGCACTCTTGTTGTCCAGGCTGGAGTGCAGTGGCGCTATCTTGGTTCACCACAACCTCCCTCCACCTCCCGGGTTCAAGCAGTTCTCCTGCTTCAGCCTCCTGAGTAGCTGGGATTACAGGCATGTGCCACCACACCCAGCTAATTTTGTATTTTTGGAGAGAGGGGGTTTCTCCATGTTGGTCAGGCTGGTCTTGAACTTCCAATCTCAGGTGATCTGCCCGCCTTGGCCTCCCAAAGTGCTGGGATTACAGGTGTAAGCCACCCCTCCCGGCCTCTCTTTTCTAAATTTTTAAATGTAAATCATTGCATTTTTTCCAGATAATCATATCCTTATCCTCTTACTCTTCTGGAAAAGTCTCCCTTTGATCAGCATTATTTATTCAAAAGGAATTGTTTTATTTTCCATTTTCCTTGCTAGACAGCAAGCTCTGTAAGGACAAAGACTGTCTGTTCTACTTACCCCTTTTTTTCCCAGCCCCTAGCTGGTGTCTGCCATGCAGTTACCACTCCATATCTGGTACATGAAATCTTCTCACCTCACTAGAGTTCTAATTGATCATATTCTGAAACTGTCTTCCCTCAGGACTAGTATTTTTGGCACTCTATTTTAGAGGTGTTTGTTTTATTGGGTTTATATTTAGTGATGAAAAAATGTTTCTTGTTCTTTAAGATCCAGCTGAAGTGCCACATCTTTTCATCAAAGTATGGATTACTCTAGTCCATAATGATAATGCTCTTCTCTGAAATTGTATTTTATTTTTTCATGAGTAGAATCTCTTAATGAAATTTTATTTTTTTTAACTTGAAATGGAGCCTTGCTCTGTCGCCCAGGCTGGAGTGCCGAGGTGTGATCTTGGCTCACTGCAACCTCCACCTCTCAGGTTCAAGGGATTCTCCTGCCTCAGCCTCCCGAGTAGCTGGGACTACAGGGGCCCACCACCATGCCCGGCTAATCTTTTGTATTTTTATTAGAGATGGGGTTTCACTGTGTTAGCCAGGATGGTCTTGATCTCCTGACCTTGTGATCTGCCCGCCTCAGCCTCCCAAAGTGCTGGAACTACAGGCATAAGCCACCACGCCTGGCCTGAAATTTTAATATTTTTAAAAGTATGCACAACGTGCTCTGTAGTTATGTCTCACAACATCCCAGATATCTTTTTATTATTCATTGAATACATGCCACTTTGAGCTATGTATTTTATATCCTCTAGTGCAATGAATGTAAATTATATAGATGTAGATATTACAGATAAAATGGTCAGAGGTACTTCTTCAGTGGATGATTGTATTCAAGGTAGTCATTTCAATTTGAACAAAAAATAGATATATTTTCAAGTTTTAGTTTTATGGAGTAGAAGCTTTTAGAAGGTTAGTTGATTTTTATGTGCAAATATTTGTTCCTTGTTTTGAAAAGAGAGTACTGATTTTTTTTGAAGCATTTATATAATTCCAATCTGACATGAAAGTCCATTTTAAAATAGATTTTGCTCATTCTGGTTAGATTAGGTCTTTCAGGTATGTAGTCATTATATATTGCATTTTTTTTTTTTAACACGACAAAAGAGAAATCACCCATTTTGTTATTTTCTGTATTTCCTCTCATCTTTAGCTTTGTCACTAGATTTTGTAGTTTTGGATTTAGTCTCTCTCCTATTTGTGTTTAATTATTTTAAAATAAATAATTATTTTTTTAAAAAATGCCACACACACACATATTCAAGGGAGCACCATTACCAGCAGTGAAAGGATGAGAAAATAAAATGCCTTCATCTATTTTTTTTCTTTTAAATAACTTGTTGCAAATGGTGAGAATATTTCAGTTAAATGTTGAAAAACGGCCAGGCGCGATGGCTCATGCCTATTATCCCAGCACTTGGAAGGCCGAGGGGAGTGGATCACAAGGTCAAGAGATCGAGACCGGGCGCAGTGGCTCACGCTTGTAATCCCAGCACTTTGGGAGGCCGAGGCGGGTGGATCATAAGGTCAAGAGATTGAGACCATCCAGGTCAACATGGTGAAACCCCATCTCTACTAAAAATACAAAAAATTAGCTGGGCATGGTGGCGCGTGCCTGTAATCCCAGCTACTCAGGAGGCTGAGACAGGAGAATTGCCTGAGCCCAGGAGGCGGAGGTTGCGGTGAGCCGAGATTGCGCCATTGCACTCCAGCCTGGGTAACAAGAGCGAAACTCCGTCTCAAAAAAAAAAAAAAAGAGATCGAGACCATCCTGGTCAACATGGTGAAACCCTGTCTCTACTAAAAATACAAAAATTAGCTGGGCATGGTGGCGTGTGCCTGTAATCCCAGCTACTTGGGAGGCTGAGGCAGGAAAATTGCCTGAACCCAGAAGGCAGAGGTTGCAGTGAGCCAAGATCGTGACATTGCACTCCAGTCTGGGTAACAACAATGAAACTCCATCTCAAAAAAAAAAAAAAAATGTTGAAAAATAGGCAAAATATATTTTCTTCTACCACAAGTGAAAAACAAAATGTAGTTAAAAATTACTTATTTCTCAATCTGCCCTAATCAACCAATCTATAGTAATATAAATGATAATGTTTTTATTTTATATTTTACCTGAAAAGAACTGTGGTTCTTTTGGATTCAAATTACATTTTACATTAAAAGAATTATGGTAGCAAGGCATGGAATAGGTATTTTATTACCTTATTGAATATAAGGTATAAGGTTTTCTTATTCGTATAATAAATATTTGAGAGGTTATGTTTTTGGCAAAGCTTGGAGTTTGGATGGGGGTAAGGAGGTTTAGAGTTTACAGAGGGTTGCAGAGAGACAACCTCCATACAATGCCTCATGGCCCTGTAACAAGTGGATGTGGCTGCTGCTGGAGTCCAGGAGCAGCTGCTGTCATGGCCCTGGTGATCTTTTGTTGTTGTTTTTAGAGACAGGGCCTTGCTCTGTCACCAGGCTGAAGTGCAGTGGTGTGATCATAGCTTATTGTGACCTTGAACTCCTGGGCTCAAGTGATCCTCCTGACTTGGCCTCCCACAGTGTTGTCATTACAGGCATAAGCCACAGCACCCAGCCTCCACAGTGATATTTAAGGAAGGCTTCCTGGGGGAGGATGGCATTTGAACTAGGCAGTGAAAGAAAATAATTTTTTTTGTCAAGTAGGGAAATTTCTGAATATGAATAATTATTATTTCCAATATTCAAGTAAGAGGGAACATTTTGAAGACTGTTTCTAGGTAAACAAACATTTCCAGGAGAACAGTCTGGCTGAAACCAATTTAGCTTATTGAGCATCTTAAATGTTAGGCAAAGGAACTGTGGACTTTTATTTTTTTACAGTAGGAGAACAGTGGAGGTTGTCTGTACAAGAGGTTAATTTGTTCACACAAAGAAACAAGTGTTTTCCCACTATTTGAAAAACCCTATTAAAAATTGTTCAGTGTAATCATGAAAAACAACAGATTGTGAGCTTTTTATGTCTCTAAAGTTAAGCTTTTCCAATATGATTTTCTAACAGCTTTCATTACTTAAAAAACATTTTTAGTACAAAAAATAACTATTTTCCTGAAAATCAACAGTATCAGATTCTTATAGCAGGCCAAATAAGGCAGCATACCGGCCTTTTTGCATTTATTCATGACAGTTTAGTCTCTAAATATTAACTGGATAAAACATACTTGCAGTGATTCCCAGTTGGTCACTTTTCTAGAAGCTTAGCAGTTTTATTTTTTTTTTTTATGGAATAATATGTAAACGTTCTATAAGAAGCATGCCAGGCCGGGCCCGGTGGCTCATGCTTGTAATCTCAGCATTTTGGGAGGCTGAGGTGGGCAGATCACAAGGTCAGGAGATCAAGACCATCCTGGCCAACATAGTGAAACCCCATCTCTACTGAAAATACAAAAAAATTAGCTGGGCGTGGTGGCATGCCCCTGCAGCCCCAGCTACTTGGGAGGCTGAGGCAGGATAATTGCTTGAACCCAGGAGGCAGAGATTGCAGTGAGCCGAGATCGCACCACTGCACTACAGCCTAGGTGACAGTGCGAGACTCTGTCTCCAAAACAAAAAAAAAAAAGAAGGAGGAGGAGCATGCCAATGTGAGTTGAATGGTCCTGATGTGCTACATTGCAGTGTGGCATATGGCAAGGTTCAGCATTTCTTAAACGGTTCCACTGTGGAAGTTCATTTCAACAATCTTGTTTTAACACTAGCTTGTCAGAGGAATGAGGTAACATTTGACTCTTTTGGACAAAAGAATTTGACACTGTCTCAATGTTGGATTCATATGAAAACTTCTCTTTATGGCCAGGGGTGGTGGCTCACGCCTGTAATCTCAGCACTTTGGGAGGCTGAGGTGGTCGAATCACCTGAGGTCAAGAGTTCGAGACTAGCCTGGCCAACATGGTGAAACCTGTCTTTACTAAAAATACAAAAATTAGCCAGGTATGGTGGTACATGCCTGTAATCCCAGCTACTCAGGAGGCTGAGGCAGGAGAATTGCTTGAACCTGGGAGGCAAAGTTTGCAGTGAGCCGAGAATGAGCCACTGCACCTCAGCCTGGGCAACTCCATATCTATATATTTGGGATATTTTTTGAAACTTTGCATCACCAGTATTTTCAAACACTTGTAAGTATTCCTAAGCATGTATTTGGACAATTAATGTTTGCTTCATGTTAACAAGTATCTAAAGTTCATGAAATATCTGAAACAGACGAAAACAGGATATTAAGCTTATGATGGTATTTAATACGAGAACTATACCTATGAATGGTTATGCTTCCATCTTCCTGTCATTTATGCCCTGAAAGTGGAAAACTACTAGATTACCCAGAAAACGTAAGGAAGGCATAGGCTGTGTCTGTGTCTCCTGGTACATCTCCTCACAGTACTCAGTCCACAGTTCGTGTGAGAAATCTGTTCAGGCACTATTTAAGTCATATGGCACCTAGCATATGGTACTCTCTTTTGCTCTTTAGCAACTAAGTGGAGAATAAATCTTCACAATGTGTATCAGAGGTTCAAAATGAAAAATAAGGTCTGTAAAGTCAAATTTGTTTTAAAATATGGTAATTTTCAATGAGTTAGGCTTTATTAAGAATAGCTAACAAGAGAAAACTATTCCATAAGATATATTTCATAGGATGTAAACTGTGGTAAAATATCATTTGGCCTACATATCCATATATATATATATAAAGTATCATTTAGCCTTCATATCCACATATATATAATATATATATATAAAATATTTTGCCTTCACACACACACACACACACATACACACATTTTTTTGAGATGGAGTCTTATTGTCTCCCAGGCTGGAGTGTAGTGGCACCATCTCGGCTCACGGCAACCACCACCTCCCAGGTTCAAGTGATTCTCCTACCTTAGCTGCCTGAGTAGCTGGGATTACATGCACCCACCACCACACCCAGCTAATTTTTGTATTTTTAATAGAGATGGGGTTTCACCATGTTGGCTATACTGGTCTTGAACCATAGTATAGAAACTTGAACTCCTGGTCTCAAGGGATCCTCCTGCCTCTGCCTCCCAAGTTGCTGAGAATACAGGCACACCGCCATGCCCAGCTAATTTTTAAATTTTGTAGAGGTGAAGTCTTGCTTTATTGCTGGGGCTACTCTTGAACTCCTGGCCTCAAGTGATCCTTTCATCTTGGCCTCTCAAAGTGTTGGGATTACACATATAAGCCACCATGCCTGGCCCTAGCTGTAATATTGTATCTTTTAACAAATCTTGTTCTGTCCCCATCGTTTCGTTATTTTTTGATGAAAAGATTTCTTAAATGTTAAGATTTTTATTTGATGGAAGGGACAGATTTAAAGGATCTTAATGTATAATTAACAAAATATCAGAAACCGTTTCAACTAAGTATATTTTTTTGCATTAATCTCGACATAACATTTTGCTTGTTTTTTTTTTTTTATTTTTTAAATGAGTAAATGGGTTAAGACTTTCTATGGGGAACCAGGGCAGATACTGATACTACCATTTCTTTATTTGTAACTTAAACATATACTCAGTGGTACTGGACCTTTATAGGAACACATTTTTGAGAGTGAAAGACCTATTTCTGCCAAACAATGGTCCAAACAGGAAGTAGAGTTAATGCTGTCTTCAGATATGTTAGCCACCATGTCAACTACGGAATAATTTTTGTTTCTTTAGCACTTGCTTTTGAATAAAATTATTTATCTACAAAGGAAATGTTAATATCTTATAAGGAGTGCTATCAGTCCTTCTTGTCAGCTGTTCTTCTTAAACATTACGTTGTTATTTAAATCCTATAAACCTTTTTTTTAGTCTTGGTGCTTGTAGGGCAGTGCTCCCCAGCTTTTTTGGCACCAGGGACTGGTTTCAGGGAAGACAGTTTTTCCACAGACTCAAGGGTAGGGGTGGGAGTGGGAGTGGGGAGATGGTTTCATTTCGGGCTGAAATTGTTCCACCTCAGATCATCAGGCATTAGATTCTCATAAGGAGCCCACAACCTAGATCCGTCATATACACAGTCGGCAATAGGATTCGTGCTCTTGTAAGAATCTAATGCCGCCACTGATCTGACACTAGGCAGAGCTCAGGTTAGATAATGCTCGCTCACCCTCTGCTCACCTCTTGCTGTGCAGCTTGGTTGCTAACAGGCCACAGAACTGTACCAGTGTGCATCCTGGGTTTGGGGACCCCTGTTGTAGAGTATAGACCTTTTTAGGAGAAGGCTCCGTTCTTTCTTTTTCTGTACCAATTTATGTGCCCTAAATAAAGCCTGTGCTTAAAAAAGATGCCCAAGAAACATATGAGACCCGGCTTGGTCGCTCACGCTTGTAGTCCCAGCACTTTGGGAGGCTGAGGTGAGCGGATCACCTCAGGTCAGGAGTTCAAGCTTGGCCAACATCATGAAACCCTGTTTCTGCTGAAAATACAAAAACAATTAGCCAGGCGTGATGGTCTGTGCCTGTAGTCCCAGCTACTTGGGAGGCTGACACAGGAGAATCCATTGAACCTGGAGGTGGAGGTTGCAATGAGCCAAGATTGCTCCACTGCAGTCCAGCTTGGGCCACAGAGTGAGACTCCATCTCAAAAGGAAAAAAAAAAAGAAACATATGATATGTTTTGTTTAAGATAGCTAGATGGAAAGATGAGGTTAATAGATATTAATATTTTTGTGGTCTTAGTTTACCTTAAGATTCCTTAAAATCACACTCACTATATTTATTTTTTTATTTATAGAAATGCTTCCATCATTTCTTCAGAAAGTTGAAGTTGTCTCAGAAGCCTCTAGAGAGACTTGTGTAGCTTTGAGTGACTGCCTTAATCTCTTCACTAAACAAGAAGGGGTAGGTAGTTCAGAATTGAATTTGTAAAATAATTGTTTGGATGTTACTTGCGTGGTTGTCCATGAAGTCATTGCTTTCAAATTGTTCAAAGGTAGGAAAAAATTAGTATTAACAAAGAAAATGAAAGTTTCATTTGTCACCAAAATTTAGAACTTGTCTATTATTGATTAAGCAGGATGAAATAACTTATATTCATGTCTTTTGAATTTGTTGATGTGGCCATATTTAATAGGTATATTTAAAATTGATCTATCAGGATTGTTGTGACATTTCAGTAAGAAAGATGTGAAAATATTCTAGAAACAGAAGGGCTTTATATTTTAAAAAACTTTTATTTAGAAAATAGAGTGCTATCATACTTATCTATGTAAACTAAGCTCAATGGATTAAATATCTTTAGTGTTCTTTCCCCTCACTCTCTTACTCTTCAACAGTTTGCCATTTGCTTTTCTAAATATGAGTAAAGGCTGAGTATGGTGCCTCACTCCTGTAATTCCAGCACTTTGGGAGGCCAAGGTAGGCAGATCACCTGAGGTCAGGAGTTCGAGACCAGTCTGGCCTAAAGGATGAAACCCCGTCCCTGCTAAAAATACAAATATTAGCCAGGCATGGTGGCGCGCCTTTGTAATTCAGCTCCTTGGGAAGCTGAGGCAGGAGAATCACTTGAGCCAAGATTGCGCCACTGCACTCTATCCTGGGTGACTAAGACTCCATCTCAAAAAAAAAAAGATTAGCGTGAGAATCGCTTGAACCCAAGAGGCGGAGGCTGCAGTGAACCAAGATCACGCCATTGTACTCCAGCATGGGTGACAGAGTAAGACCCTGTCTCAAAAAAAAAAAGAAAACCAAATATGAGTAAGAGTGCTATGCTGAGCTATTGGTGATTCTTTTTGAAAGGACTGAAATGTTGTAAGGATATGTTTTGGTTGCCAGAACTAGGATTTTTCTTGTTTTATGGTTTTCCCCCTCATTTTTGTGACTTTAATGTAAGTCAAGTGTCAATAGGCTTTATTTGCATTTTGTTAATATATATATTTCTAATCTTCAGTATTTTAGTTAAGATGCCAGATTTCTTATTCTTGCTATAGTTTACTTGTATCTTTTGGTTAGAGATTAGGTTTCAGTAAAAGAAGATAGATGAAATGGTTGTATATACGTTCCTCTAATATGTAAAGATCTAAAATTTTATTTTCTCATGATTACAAAAGGATCCTTATGAATTCATATGCAGTTTTGTTTTTTTTTTTTTTTTTAGATAGGGTCTCATTCTTTTGCCCAGGCTGGAGTACAGTGGCACAGTTATGGCTCACTGTAGCCTCAACTTCCCAGGCTCAAGTGATCATCCCACCTCAGCCTCACAAATAGCTGGGACTACTGGCATGCACCACCACGCCCAGCTAATTTTTTTTTTTTAAGAGATGGGGCCTTTATGTTGCCCAGCTTTGCCTTGAACTCCTGGATGCAAGCCATCCCGCCGACTCAGCCTCCTGAAGTGCTGGCATTACTGGCATGAGCCGCCATGGTGAGCATATACAAATTTTTAAATGCTGTGTTTGCTATATGTAGCACAAATTCCATATATTAGTTTATTTGGAGAATAAGACAAATATGGAAATAATCACTTAAAACAAACTTATCAAAAGTCTTTTAATAGAATTTGATTAACTATCACAGGAAAACATAATTGTTCATTAAACATTGCAAATGGTTGATTTTTTAATAGTTTGAAAATATCCCTCCTCAGCACTTCTATTTTTGGTGGTTTGCAAATTTCATGTGCAAGTTTATTTAAATAACAGATGATTTTGTGTTCGAAATAAATCTGAAGAGGATGGTTGCATTTCAGAACATCTTTGAAATTAAAAAATTATGATGTCATAGAATTCATGAAATATTTAGTACATTGTAAAACCACATTTCACTCATGTCTTCTGGTATCTGATGAATGTATTGATAACTTTCTTGTTCTAGAGATGTATGGTTTTAAGGCTGAACATTAGATTGGAAGTAATGTGTTAATTTTGTGCAGGTTTAATTTCTGGAGGAATCAAACTATTCTATTTTTTAAACTATCTGCTTAAAAAAATAGCCTAATTCTTTGTTTTTGTGAAAATCAAGATGTGTAAGAGTGTTAGCCTAAAGTTTAGGCTAATTGACCTCTTTTAGCCACTTAAATTTGTCATGAATATTAAATAAGATAATGTAAGCAAAATACTTAGCTAATACCAGACACATAGTAAGCTCTGAAAAGAAGTCAACAGTTATCATAAGATCTTATCTAATTAACATTTGTAGCCTCTCTTTTCTGATAGTATCTTGGAGCTTTTATGTGTGTAACTTTGTATTTATCTTGTTTTGGGAAGAGGTAGCATTGTCTAAAGAACTTTTATTTGACCACTACCGTTGAGATGCTCGTTGTGTTTCCATCCTTATTATTTAAATGACAAGGCTACTTCACTTCTCTGAATCTTGCTGTCTTCATCTGTTAAACAAGGGAGACCATTTGGCAAGCCGTTAGAAGCACTGTTCTGAAAGTCTGATGGACCTATGTTAAATCTCAATCTTTCTCTAACTTGTCTCCAACTGTGGGACAAGTTTCTGTAAAATGAAAATAAACACCTCCGAGTTGGGTGTGGGCATCAACTATATGTAGATGAATGATACATATATAGAGTATGTTAGCATACTGCGTGGAACACAGTATTCCATTTAGTAACTAGCATTTAATGTTTCAAACTTTTGGATTATCTTTAAGATATCTTTTCTGTAATTATATGAAATACTAACTCCGTGAAACACTTAGAATCCATGGATTTCCTTCTCAACAATAAGATAAACAGCGAGAAGGCACCACAAAATATTTGAAAGGTAAGTGGTATTTCTGAACTTAGTCTTTCAAATGCATAAGGATTACAACATAGGAATTTAATAGCATAATCGAGGTCAGAGTGGTGTAATTATGTGCTGTAATGCCTTATTTATCTGGCATTGTAAATTACATTTCTATTATCTGGAAATTTTATTTAAAGAGCAGGCATAAGCTTTCAAGTCCTCCAGACCTGGCTTCAATTCCTGGCTCTGTGATAGTTACTCTCTTTGACTCAGTTTTAAAATACAATCTCCTTTTTAAAATGGTGACCACCCAAAAGGGATTGTTTTGAAGAGTAAAGGAGATTATGTTGGTGAAACACCTCTGTAGGGCCTGGCACAAAACAGGGATCCAGTAGCTATAAGTGACCCTAGCCCCCACAGCAGCAACGCTGTTTTTATTCTAGTCTTTTTTGATGGCAGTTATTCTAAATGTTTCACATCTTAACCTAAAATTTTAAAACTTACTTTTATGTTTCTTTCATTTTTTCTTTTTACAAGCCCTTGTCAGGCCATAATTTTATGTTTTCTAGGTGTCTCCAGATTGGCCTTTTGTATGTCAATAATTACTCTGTGCTCTAATACAGAGGTGCCCTCAGGGGATAATGTTTATATGAGTCCGTGTTTTTCTGCTAAATGGCCTGGTCCTGCCAATGCTTTTTGAACTCTTGTTTGCTCTTTATAGGTTTTTAAAAATTACCCCTCTTGATTTTTCGGATTAACTGTGTACTTGCCAATAGCAGTGAAATATTGATGCCTTCTGATTTATCCTTTCTAATCTCCTATTTAAAAGAAAACCAGATAACCAAACTCCATAAAATTATGTCCAGTCAGAGTAAACTGGCTCTCTCTGAGATCTTGGGGCTTACGGTGCGTGCAGGCCTTCAGCCTTCTGTTTCTGTGGCGTGTGGGTGTTTTTTACTTATTTGAGGATGTACTGATATGACCTACATAACTGAGGTTTTTTTCATGGGAGCTATAAATAAATGAGGCAATATTGCAGGCAGATTTCATTTGTAAATAAAACTGCTTACAGCCGGGTGCAGTAGCTGATGCCTGTAATCCCTGCACTTTGGGAGGCCAAGGTGGGCGGATCACCTGAGGTCTGGAGTTTGAGACTAGCCTGGATAACATGGTGAAACCTCATTTCTACTAAAAATACAAAAAAAATTAGCTGGACGTGGTGGTGCGCACCTATAATCCCAACTATTTGGGAGGCTGAGGCAGGAGAATCACTTGAACCTGGGAGGCGGAGGTTGCGGTGAGCTGAGATTGTACCATTGCTCTCCAGCTTGGGCAACAAGAGCAAAACTCCATCTCAAAAAAACAAAAAACAAACAAAACTGCTTATGCTGTTGAGAAAATGGCAATGTAAAAAATAATTGATAAAGTTTGTGGTTGCTCTGCTAAAGAAAAACTAAGATACTGTTTTTAGGGTGGTTTTCTTGGAAACAATGTAACAGAGTGTGAGTGCTGTGTATTTTCTTACCCTGGTCTGAGAGTTCCATTTGAAAGGCCAGAAACTGGTTTCTGGAATTGTTTATTTCTGTAGTGTTCCTTGCCAGAGGATGCCCTCCTCATTTTGTGCACTATCAAGCTTCCATGAAGTTAGTTATACTAGTTTTTCCAAGGTAGGAACTGTCCATTTAAAGTTAGTATAAGCTCACTTATCAAGTGTTTTATATATTTCATGTTAAATCTCCTGACTGCTGAAGAGCTGTGACCCAACTGTATGAGTGGATTGAGAATAGTGCTGGCTGGGTGTGGTGGCTCACCCCTGTAATCCCAGCACTTTGGGAGGCTGAGGCGGATGGATCACCTGAGGTTAGAAGTTTGAGACAAGCCTGACCAACATGGTGAAACCCCATATCTACTAAAAATACAAAAAATTAGCCAGGCTTGGTGGTGGGTGCCTGTAATCCGAGCTACTCAGGAGGCTGAGGCAGGAGAATCGCTTGAACCCAGGAGGCGGAGGTTGCAGTGAGTTGACATTGCACCATTGCCCTCCAGCCTGGGCAACAGAGTGAGACTCCATCTCAAAAAAAAAAAAAAAAAAAGAGTGGTACTAATTTTGTGGTATATGCACCATATGCCATTGGAACTATCTGAAGGGTTAGAATTCTATGCTGCTTCTCTGGACCAGACACTAGTATCTTTGAAGCGAAATCATGCGTTCATGTGGACTTACAGCCCTACAAAGTCATGATCTTTTCCATTCATTTCACTTCCTGTGCTCTCAGGCAGTCCTGTAGTCATTTTGTGACCCTGATCTCTTTCGTTTCCTATGTTCTTAACAGCTCTTTTGGGCCCACACCCCTCTCTGGCCCTCTGTCTCTGCAGTCCACTCAGATCTCCTTCCACTCTGAGCAGAATTCCTTTGTTAAACATGAGCCAGTCACTGTATATGGCTCCACTCCCTTCTCTCCAGTTTTCATCTGCATCTGCTCTTATCCTTTCTTCTTGCCTTTTGCTGGAGGCATCTGTCTCCTTCCATTCTGCTTCCCTGAGGACCTTGCTTCAAAAAATAGCTCCTCTCTTTGGAATTCTCTACCCTCTTATTTATAGTTTTTGTCTATCTCCCTGCATCCTTTTCCAATGCCATTCTTGAAAATGTGATACTTTCTGTTTCTACTTCTTCATTCCCAGCTAGTCCACCGAAATTGTTCTTGCCAATATTTTGTTATTGCTAAATCAGAAGACATTTAAAAATTGTCTGTCTTGTCCTCTGAAGGGCCTGGCATGTGACTGCTTCCTGCTTTTTGGAATTCCACAGTGGTTTCCACAATGCTGCCTCTTTTGGCTTCTCCTTCCTTTGTAGCAGCTCCCTCTCAGTCACCTTTTTTTTTCTTTTGAGACAGAGTCTCACTGTGTTGCCCAGGCTGGGGTGCAATGACTCTATCTTGGCTCACTGCAACCTCAGCCCCTGGGTTTAAGTGAGTCTCCTGCCTCAACCTCCCAAGTAGCTGGGATTACAGGCACATGCCATCAACGTCCAGCTAATTTTTTGTATTTTAGTAGAGATGAGGTTTCACCATGTTAGCCAGGCTGGTCTCAAACTCCTAACCTCAAGTAGTTCACCTGCCTAGGCCTCCCAAAGTGCTGGGATTACAGGCATGAGCCACAGGCCTAGCCTCAGTCACCTTCTAAAGCATCCTTTCATCTGCCTATGCCTTATATATTAGTATTCCCTAGGTTTCTGTGAGTGGCCTTCTCACTCCTCGCATTCTCCCTGGTTGATCTCGCCCACTCCTTTAACTAGAATTCCATGATGACTCAGAAGTCTCTACCTCAGACCTCTCCCAAGTTCTGATCTAGTATATCCAGCTGCCTTTTGAACATTTACATATGTTTATATCAGAAGCATTTCAAAACGAATGTGTCTCAAACTGAGTTATCCATTCAACTCATAGACTTGCCACTCATTCAGTAATTCAGGCCAAGATCATGGGAACCGGCTTTGGTCCATCCTTCTTCTTCCTTATTCTTCCCTATCTTTAATCAAGTCCTGTCAATTTTTTTTTTTTTTTTTTGAGAAAAAGTCTCACTCTGTCACCCAGACTAGAGTACAGTGGTGCGATCTTGGTTTACTACAACCTTCACCTCCCGGGTTCCAGCAATTCTCCTGCCTCAGCCTCCTGAGTAGCTGGGATTACAGATGCCTGCCACCATGCCAGGCTAATTTTTGTATTTTCAGTAGAGACAGGGTTTTACCATGTTGGCCAGGCTGGTCTAGAACTCCTGACCTCAAGCAATCTGCCTGCCTCGGCCTCTCAAAGTTCTGGGAATACAGGCGTGAACCACCACACCCAGCCCAATTTGATTTTTTTTATATCTTGGTTGTGTATCTCCCTTTATTCTTTCTTCCCTGACCCCAGCATGCAGATCCCCATTGCTGTTGTGTGAGATAAATTCTCAGGCTTGCCATGCTGGGTGACTGTGACCATTTCCTCATCCAGGCTCCACCCTTCAAAACTAGGTGAGGTATCCCTGCTGCTCCGTGAGTTCCTTGCTGTCAGAGCATTTATCATATTGTATAATTTTATGTTCACAAAATGGAGCTCCCTAAGGAAGCAACTGTATGGTAGTTATTTTTGTAGCTTGGTACTTGGCGTGTGGTAGATAGTGAATAAATATTTGAATGAATGAATAATGAATGTACAAAGGGAAAAATTCAGGCTTTTGGATCAGACCAATATGGATCTAAACTCTGCTACCTCAACCTTAAGCAAATCAATATATGTTTAGGAATTCTGTTTCCAAATCTGAAATTGAGCATATGTATGTGTCATTTTATGTGAGGTGCTTCAGTACAGTACCTGGTACATTTAGGGGCTCTGTACATTGCCTTTTAAAACAAGAAGGTAATTTGTTGTTCATTGTTTTTCTACGTAGTACTTCTTTTATAAACTGAATTCATTCTCTAATTTTCAGGGCCTGGGGAGGGCAGGGACTCCTCTTTCCATATGTGGTTTTTCCAAATACAGTAACAGTTATTACTTAGAGTGAAAAAAGAGAAAGAAACAGACTTTTCAAAGACGCCATGATACTGGGCATGGTGGCTTATGCCCCTAATCCCAGCACTTCGAGAGGCCGGGACAGGCGGATTGGTTGATGCCAGGAGTTGGAGACAAGGGTGATAGCAAAACCCCATCTCTACTAAAAATAGAAAAAATTAGCCGGGTGTGGTGGTGTAGGCCTGTAATCCCAGCTACTCAGGAGGCTGAGGTATGAGAATCGCTTGAACACAGGAGGTGGAGATTGCAGTGAGCTGAGATTGAGCCACTGCACTCCTGCCTGGGGGACAGAGCAAGACTCTGTCTCCAAATAAATAAATAAAAATAAAAACAAAGATGCCATGAAACCTCACTGACACTCATTCACAATTTTCCCAGTATGGTCTGGAATGGTCTTTAACACATTCTAGGTCTGTAGAACAATTACAGCTACCACCGGTGACAGTGGGACTTAAAGTACGTAGGATCTTGTGAAAGAAGTATTTAATTTTGTCAATTTTTACCCTGAACTCCCTTAAGTATGATGACAGACTTAAACACTTTAATAAGGTGAAAGGTTTAAAACATGTTGGAAAAAAAAGATTTTTTCCCCCTCCATCAGAATGTTATAGTTAACCATACATTTCATTAACCTGAAAATCGCACCGAAGTGTGGTATTTGGGTGGTGGGTTTTCCTTCTCCCTGAACCTTTGCCCTTCAAGCTTGGCTGGAATAATTTTATGTAAGTAGGTTTCATGGTAGTAGGATTAATACCGTTGTTTTCCTCGTTGCTCAGTGTCCCATCAAACTATGGTATAAACAACTATGTGAAGACTGGCTTTCAGTCTTGGTTTTGGAACCGTAAACGCGAACGCTTCAGCATAAGCCTGAGTAAGTGACAGGCAGGACTGGAGAGAAGATTCCTTTGCTTTCCAGAGTTTCCCGATGGGCGGGCTGGCAAAAAGGAAAAAAAAAGTTGCCAGGGCCGGTGTCTCCAGGAGAGGGCCGAGCGCACAGCCGCTCTAGGACCTCGCAGGCGCCTCGCCGCGGCGCTCGCGCAGAGCCCAAGGAGCAGTCCCGGACCTCTCTACTCCGAGGGCTGTGCAGGCTTCCCCGGCGGTCCCTACCTGCGCCTCCGCCCGCCAGCGGCGCTGGGGAAGGGGAGGAGCGGCCCGGACGCCGCCAGTCGCGCGCTGGGAGCCGCCCGCCGCAGGCCTCTCCGCCGCCTGCCCGCGCTCTACCCGCGAGCCCCGGAGGGTGGGTCTGCGGCCGAGCCAGCGGCGGCCGAGGGGCAGCGCGGACCTCTGCGGCCCGGGCGGGCGCGGCACGGGAGTCCTGGGCCGCTGGCGGGCCCCACCTCTGCCCGACCTCGCTGGGGGAGGCGGGCGCTGCTGCCCAGCCGGAGCCAGGGGCGGGCCGCGCGAAGGTGACTTAGGGAGACCTTGCGGGCCGCCCTGGGTCGCGCCTCCAGGATCAGCTCGGCTCGGCTCGACTGGAGGGGAGGGGGAGGAGGAGCAGGCCGGGCGCATTCGCGCTGGAGCTAGCGAGGAGCGCTGGGTGGAGCGCGCCAGCCGGGGTCCACGGATCTGGCCCAGGTGGGTGGGTGTATTTGCAGCTCGGTGGCTTTGCGGGGCAGCCTGGGGCCACTGAGGACGCCGAGGGAGGGACCGGGGAGGGCGGCCAGACTTCATCCAGGGATGTGAGTAGATCCAAGAATAGTTGGACGTGTGTGTGCAGAGCCGGGTGCAGCCGCGGGCGCGTGGGGAGGGGAGCACCAGCCGCGAGACCCGGCTCTCTTCCCAGCGCGGGTCTCCCTGCCGTGGGGTTCCTGCAGGAAGAGCCCCTGGGGAAAAAGCCCGTGGACCGATGTGTTTTTTAGTTGAATATTAGTATTAGGTCAAGTAGGGCTGGAGTGGGAGGAGTAAGACAGTGAAAGACATTATTGTCCTGAATAACCTTCCAAGTTAGTGATTTTTCGCATGGCTCTGCTCTGGCTGACATTGAGATGAACTTACCAGCCGCTGTTTAGAGGCCGATGAAATTCCAAGAATACGAGAAGTGCCGAGCGGATTAAGGAGAGAAAGGGAAATTCTATTTGTGTTGGGGAATGGGGAGGTGGCTTTTAACTTTAATGTTTTGATTAAGGATTTTTGATTACTCACAGGCTTTCTTTGTAGCCTAAACCAGTGGGGAATCACGTTTCCTAGCATTCAGAGCATGTGGCTAGTTGTTTTGTGCTTTCTGTTGTGCTGGATTTTTCTGGGTTTGGAGAGAGGGTGGTAAGGAGAGGAAGATGCCGGGGAAGAGCTTAGTACAGCTTTTCTGAATTATTAAGGCTCTTAAAAGTTTCTTAATTTTAATTAGGTTCAAAGACTGAATTAAGGCATTGCTTAGCAGGAATCTTTTTCGAGAGAAAAAAATGCTTGAAATGCGTGTTGGTGGAATAATGTGTAGGCTGGAATACGGGGCGTGGTGGGGGGGTGTCTTAATGTAAACTTGCTTTCCATTTTGAGGACACACCGAAGTTAATCTCCCCTCCAAATCACATTTGATTTTTTAGCTCCTAAGCTGATGTCTTTGGCAAGGTAACTCAATTTCTGTTTAGCATGTAATTAATCAGAGTATAAAGACCAGGTAGCTATTTCAGCCTCTGTCCCAGTGCTACTTTTGCTAGACGAGTTTTAAAGGAGCTTGTATCAATCTGAATATAGTTGTTGGACTCTAGTCTCACCTCTTTAGAAACCCTTTAAAGGTTAAATTGAGGAGGTTGTATTGACGGTGAAGGTGACCCATATAATTTCTTTAACTCCGGTTTTGTGCCCTGCAAAACCGGGGGAAGTAAAAAAGCCTGTTAGGTTTTCCATATTAAAGCAAAGGTCTTATTAATATTCAAGGTAGTTTATAGTTTGAGCATGTTTTAAATATTGTGCATAACTGAG
Source organism: Callithrix jacchus (assembly GCF_049354715.1). NCBI lineage: Eukaryota > Metazoa > Chordata > Mammalia > Primates > Cebidae > Callithrix > Callithrix jacchus. Next base: position 67,382,824 of record NC_133514.1, on the reverse strand, counting down.
AAAATATGCAACATCATAATCTAAGCTCTATGTACAGTTTTTGACATTTATCATTTACATTCTTTATAAAAAGGTTGGCTAAACTTACTACTTCTGTTATTCAAATATATGACTGTTTATCAGCTTTCTGAGGATTATAATCAATATTTTAATTCCGCTAATAGAAGTTTAGAATTGTGATTCAGTCCACGTTATTCAACAGATATTTCTAAAATTTTCAGTTTATTTTATATAGTGTCCAGAGATACAGTTACAAATTTATTTTGGAAGCAGCTAGAACATAAGTTATACATAAAATGAAGTTTATGTGAACTGAAGCTGGATTTCATTGTGATAACTTTTGGGGAATTTTTGAACAAAAATTCATAAGATTCATAATGCTAATTATAAAACCTTACATAAGGTTTTAATTAGCATGGAGTGTGTGAGAGTGTGTGTGTGCGGGTGTGTGTGTTAGGTTGTCATGCTTGATGTGACTCAAGATCTATCCTGATAAGTTTTTGTATCTCACGATGATACCAAGACTATAGTCTGCATGTGGTTGTGTTTGTCTTATTCCCTGCCATGTTCCCAATGTGGAATGCAGTGCCTGGCTTGTACGCTGATGAATTTTGCATGAGTTATATAGGCAGACATAATTTTCCTTTCATTTTAACTTCAGAGTCTTAAGGGTGTAACCCCTGTACATTTTTATAATGGACCATTGAGGATTTGATGTCTGTTACAGTCTGTGACTTTTTTTTTTGAGTCATTTGATAAATATTTATAGATTGTTTACCTTATAAGAGACTGCTAGACCAGTCTGTCTTCATCAAACTAGATGACAAATCTATTTAGTCATCTGACTTATACAGGAGTCAGGTGACTGAATAGATTCTTACAGAAGATACAACATATCCAGAAACAAAAGAAGAGGGTAAATTTTGGCAAATCACTTATTAAGACTGGAATGGAGGGAAAGAATAAAGAGACAGTCCAGTCTAACAGCTAGAAGCAGGGTCCTTTTGAAAGACTTTGTAAAGTATGCTTATAGAGTTCTCTATCTTGGGCAGTTGGAGTCACTGAAAGATTTTAATCAGATTTAATGAGATTTGCTCCTTATGAGAAGGATTTAGAGAGGAGCACTGGCCTGCAAACAGGACAACCAGGTGCAGGAACTCAAGAGAGATAATCAGTGACTGAACCAAGTTAGTGACTGGAGAAGGGAAGGGAAGGAGATTGGAGAGCAGAGAGATGCTTCAGAAACACACGACGTGACTAGGAGCTGGTACTACAGGGAATGTGGGGAATGAAGGTGGAGCCATAGGTGACACCCAGGATTATGGCACAAGTTACACTGATTAGAAAGTGATTAAGGCAGGGAATTGAGGGAATGTGGAAAGATGAGTTACCTTTGGACATGCTTATGTTCAAGTAAGGTTGTTCTTAGGTGTCTGATAAAACTTTGAGAATCATTAGCATTGGGAGTCACCTAAGTATGTTCAAGTAAGGTTGTTCTTAGGTGTCTGATAAAACTTTGGGAATCATTAGCATTGGGAGTCACCTAAGTATGTTCAAGTAAGGTTGTTCTTAGGTGTCTGATAAAACTTTGGGAATCATTAGCATTGGGAGTCACCTAAGTAAATACGGTAATTGAGGTCAAAGGAATGAATAATCTCACCTAGGAGAAGACACTTGGACAAGTTTGAAATCAAAAGATTGAATATGACACTTGAAAGACAAGTGGAAGAAAGGGAGCCAGTGGAGATGACTGGGAAAAGGCTCCCAGAGAGGCGGGAGGAGCTCTAGAACAGGGGAGGTCAAGGGAGACGAGCCACCCCGAGGACGAGTAAGAACTGAAGCATGCCCATTGTATTCGGTAGCCAGGTGGTCATTAGAATCTTTTTTTTTCATTAAAAAAAAAAAAAGGGATACATTTGCAGAACATGTAGGTTTGTTACACAGGTATACATGTGCCATGGTGGTTGGTCATTGAAATCTTTGATGACAGAAGTTTTAGAAGTTTCACATAGTGCCAGGTACGGTGGCTCACATTTGTAATCCCAGCACATTGGGAGGCTGAAGCAGGTGGGTCTCCTTAGCTCAGGAGATTGTGAGCTCAGGTGGATCTCCTGAGCACAGGCAATTGTGAGCTCAGGTGGATCTCCTTAGCTCAGGAGATTGTGAGCTCAGGTGGATCTCCTGAGCTCAGCATTGGCAGCATGGCAAAACTCTGTCTCTACCAAAAAATTAGCTGGTTGTGATGGTGTGCACCTGTGTTTCCAGCTACTTGGGTGGCTAAGGTGGGAGGATCACTTGGGCCTGGGAAGGGGAGGTTGTAGTGGGCTGAGACTGCACCACTGCACTCCAGCCTGGGTGACAAAGTGAGACCCAGTCTTAAAAATAAACACAAAACAGGGAAGCTTGACATAGGAAGAAGCCAGATTGCAGTGTGCAAAGGAGTAAATGTGGAGGGAGTGAGGAAACAAATGACCAAGATAGATTTTGTAGACATTCATAATCTGTGAATGATTGTAATTTTATTCCTTTCTTTCCATTCTTATACCTTTCATTTCTTTTTGTTATTCTTAATTTATTGGCTAGGGCCTTCAGGGCAATGTTGAATAGAAGCTGAGATGGTGGGAATTCATGTTCATCGGTGATGTCTTTTAAAAGAAAGGCATACCTCCAACTTCTAATGATTCACTGTTAAGAATGGTAGTTAACAAATATGATTTACTAGATTTAAAGTTTCCTTTCATTCTTATATTGTTGAATTTTTTATCATTAAGGGGTGCTGAGTTTTATCAGATGTTCTTTGGTGTCTGTTTAAAGGGTTGTATGGTTTCTTAAGTTTGTTAAGCTGGTAAATGATGTATTTGGACTTTTCTAGTGATAAGCCAGCCATCCTTGTCTACTTGGAATAAACCTAATTTGGTTATGATGTATTATCTTTGACATTCTAGTCAATTTGGTTTCCTTTGGATTTTAGTATGTATGTTTATAAGTAAGACTGATTCAGAATTTTCTTTTTTTGTGCTGTCCTCATCAGGGTTTAACATCAAGGTTATACTGACCTCATAAAGTGAATTTAGGAGTATTCCCTCTTTTGCTGTTTTGTATAAAATTGAAATGATCTGTTCCTTGAAAATTTAGAACTTTCATATAAGAACATCTTTGTGAAGTGTTTTTTTAAACTACTAACTACATGTATTTAATATTTCTAGGGTTATTTTAGTTTTTTATTTCTTTTTGGGTCAGTTTTGACAAGTTATATATTTTCAGGAATTCTTTACATTTAAGTTTTGAAACGTATTATAAACGTATTCATAATTTTCTTTTTTTTTTTAAACTTAGGTTGGATATGTGATTATATATCCTTCCTAAACTTTTTTCATTTTCTTTTTTCTAATCCTGACTTGGATATTTCCAAATAAATTCTTTTCATATGAATTTAAGTTCCTCCCTATAAGTCTCATTAAAGCTTTTTTTGATTACTTTTCAAGAAACGGTCTTTAGTTTCTTATCTGTTGCATCTTTTTTAAAATTAAATTTCCAATTATCTATATCAGTTTTTTGTTTCATTTTTTTCTTTAGATCTATGCATTTATCATCCCTTGTCTTTTGAACATGGATAATTCAAAATTTTTCTTTTCCAGATTTCTAGTTGGATATTTTGTAGTTCTAGTAGTTTGTAATTTTCATGAATGTATCACTGTTAGCTTAACCAGTGCTTTATTTTATAGACTCTAATAATGTATTTTTGTAGACTCCATCTTGCCAGCCTGAAGACTGCTTATGCAGGAGTCTAGGTACTATACCCCTAACATTTAAAACACCTAAAATGTATGGAAGGTTTGAATGACTTCCAGATTTTTTTCTCTTAGCCACCTTGTCCTGTTTCCACTGCTTGGCATTTCAATTTCTTTCCCTCACCTGCTGCTCATCTTCTTTTTCCCTCATACTTTGTTTTCTATCCTTGAGTGTTAGAAGAATGACCCTCATTCCCTTGTTCCCTTTTCCACCTTTTTTCTTTCTCCCTTGTTTTCTCTGTCCTACACTTTGAGGATTTTTCCATCGTCTGTTCAACATATTCATCACCCCCTTTCCTTCTCAGAACCTTGGCCCCAACACCAAAGAGAAACAAGGCAGGATAACTCGTATCTGGTTTTCTTTAGATACTCAAAGGTTCACCATTGTTTACCTCATGATCTTTGTTATTCTTTATGCAGTCCAGCTGAAGACAGAGCCAGAGAGAGTGCGGGAAAGCCAGGGAAGAAGGCATAAATGATGGAACACAAGCCTGCTATTATGTAGGGTCCGCACGCACGGGTTTCAGTAGCAGACACCCTTTTCTTACTCTTTGGCTGTGGGCAACTTACTCCAAGGCTCATGTTGTTCTGTGTAACACAGAGTCATTAACACAGACCCTTTTTTCTATCTCACAGGTTGCTCTGACATTCAGATGCAATAAGGGAAACTCATCAGTTTCCATGCTTTATTCTTACCAAAATATCTTAAAGGGAACTTGTGCACAATTCAGGGAGAGAAAGGGAGCAGAACTGGTTTGTGGCATGGTGTGTTGGATGAGAGGAACCCTGATGGGAAGCAGTAGGTGGTAATGGAAATAACAAGCAGCACAGTGGTTATGCTCAGTGGTCAAGAGAGATGCAGGGGATGTCTTTCCCCTGGGAGAGGGGAGCTCATAACTGCCCAGGCTGCAGACACGAACACATTGTTACATACAGTGGCAGGGGAGAGGCTATGCTCTGGTGACGACATGCTATGCTCTGGGGACATCACCTGTTATTTTGCCTAATTATTTGCTACATTGAGGACACTGGGCCTTTTTTGAGTTTACTTGAGAAATCAGCCCTCACAATAATGTTTCTGTGAGGGAGATTTTCTTGTTTTTCTGGGTTCTGAACAGTTTGATTAGAAATGATTTGTGAGTACATAATTCTTAGTAAAATTTCTTTTTTATCCTCCTCCTTTTCTCTTTTCTTTTCTTTTTGATGGAGTATCACTCTGTTGCCCAGGCTGGAGTACAATGACATGATCTCATCTCACTTAAACCTCTGCCTCCTGGGTTCAAGTGATTCTCCTGCCTCAGCCTTAAGTACCTGGGATTTATGGGCATGGCACATGCCACCATGCCCAGCTAATTTTTGTATTTTTAGTAGAGATGGGGTTTCACCATGTTGGCCAGGCTGGTGACAAACTCCTGACCTCATGTGATCCACCCACCTTGGCTTCCCAAAGTGCTGGGATTACACGCGTGAGCCACCACACCTGGCCAAAATTTCTTACTTGTTTTAGAAATTATTTCATTATGAATATTTTATTTATTTATGTTATTTGTGTTAAGGATTAGTTGTTTAAAATCTCAAAAATCACAGAATTGTTCTTAGATTGTAGAACATCTGGTCTGGAAGTCTTCAGAGGTTTTACTGACAGTGGAGGCAGACGTGGATACCAGTGTACAAGACTGATGAAAGTAAAAGCACCTGTTCATCCACTGTAGCATCTCCACAGAACGATTTGAAAGTGGTCTGTTCTTTATCTTGCAGAGGAAGCTAGGACCAGGAGGAGTGTCATTTACTTGCCCAAGCTTACGTAGCTAGCTAAGAGTGGGCAAAACTCAGAGCTAAATCCAGGATTCTGCCTCTAAATTTAATGCTGAAGAACAGGAAAATTCTTTAGACAGCCCAAGCGGATGTGGTCATCTCTATACGCTACTTTCTTAATTTGACCAAGGGATGCCAAATTTAGAAGTAAGATAAGCAGATGGCCAAGAATACTGAAATGTCCTCCGATTTTGCACAGAATACCTGTGTTCCAGGTTTTCAACAGGAAATTGCTTTCCATCTTTTTGTGAAGATTTTGCTTGGTTGAAGTCGCACGTTGGGAAAACAGAAGTAGCCTATTTCCTAAGATTCCTTATTTTCATGTTAAGCTGAACTGTCAGAATGCTGTAGCCTGGACTGTGTTTTCTTGATTTTTCAGGAAAATGGCCCTGACTGACTTGTAAGTTGGAGTTATGCCCTCAATTTTTTGTTGAAAGGTATTTCAAAAATTATTAGCCTTAATGACATGGTTATTTTGCCCTCTAATACTTGTATTCCCCTTTATATAATCCTGGATAAGAAATTAGAGCTAAGGGCAAAGAGGGAGTTTATTTTCTCTAAGGAACAGTTGGTGGTTTTTTTTCCTGGTGGACAATTAAAAGGGCATAATTGATTGTATTTCTCTTTCTGTTTTGACCTTAAGAGAATTCAAAGCCTGATTTGTGGTTCATCCACAGTTTCTGTGTAGGCTTCATCAATGGTAGGTCCTGCCTCAATCCCAATTGGGAACTGTTCTGTATTTTCATAGTCTCACAGTTTGGCAATCATTAGATTACAACATTCTCTCGTGAATTAATTCAATATGATTGTACCCCAGGGTGCATTCACATATGCTGATTACATTTTGGGATTTTTTTCTGCAAGTAGTATTAAGTACATAGTTGTTAAAATGTTAGGAATAGGTTGGACGCAGTGGCTCACACATGTAATCCCAACACTTTGGGAGGTGGAGGTGGGTGGATTACCTGAGGTCTGGACCAGCCTGGCCAACATGGTGAAACTCCATCACTACTAAAAATACAAAATTAGCTAGGCATGGTGGCGTGTACCTGTAGTCCCAGCTGTTTGGGAGGCTGAGGCAGGAGAATCTCTTGAACCTGGGAGGCGGAGGTTGTGGTGAGAATCATGTCACTGCACTCCAGGCTGGGCAACAGAGTGAGACTCCATTTCAAAGAAAAGATGTTGGGAATATATTGTTACCTTATGCTATCGTTTTATTTTATGTCAAGAATATATACATTTTGAGAGTGACTTTGTTATAGATAATGTCAAGGACCCAAGTAAAAATACATGGCAAATATTGCAATGGAAGGGTTTTGGGATTTCGTTGGTGTGTTAATATGAGTCATCTGAACCATATATTTTAGTCCAGTATTTGGAGAAAATCTTTTATTTTTTCTGTTTTTGGTAAAATATATGATTTACCATCTTAACCATTTTTAAGGGTGTTGTTCAGCGGCAAACCTCACAAGATTGTGGGTGGAGAGGATTATATGAGCTGATACACCATGTATTTAGCATAGTACCTCGCATAGAGTAAACATATGTACTGACAAAACTTGGGAAGCACTGTGTTAACATATTTGCAGTGTTTTCTTCAGCTAGTCATATAACCCAAGTTGTGATTCCACACATTTTAATTTTTTACTCAAGTTTGAGAACCAGGAAACACTTGTCAAAGCAGAATAAAATATCAAAATTCTAAAAAAGCAAAATGATTGTCTTTCTGGGCGTAGCAATATTTACCATATACAGAAAGTTATTTTCAGAGACAAAGCTGAAGTCATGTAAAAAGTGGAGCTGGAAATCATAAAACAACTGTACAGAGGAGTAGTCCTTCGTAAAGACAGAACTGCTTATAGTTTTAACAATATGGATGAATCTGAAGAATGTTATACTAGTAAAAGAAGCCAGATACAAAAGAGTACCCATCTTGCATGATTCCATTTATTCAAAGTTCAAAACCAGACAAACATAAACCATATGGAAGTCAGAGCGGTGGTTGCCTGGGTGGGGGGTGAAGAGAAGTGGGAAAGTGACTGTGAACTTGGGGAGGAGAGGTAATGGAAATATTATGTATCTTATGGTGGTGCTAGTTACATGGGGTATATATTTGTAAAAACTTAATGAATCATACACTTAAAATGGAGGTATTATATATATTTCAAATAAAGTTCATTTAAACAATTAGTTGCTATGGTGTTACTTCTGTTACATATAAATGTTTCTAGTGATTTTCATCAACAAAACTATCAGTTGCAGAGCCCCTGAATAACTTCTGAAAAGATTTGTGTTTAGATTATGATTAAACTTCCCTGCTTTTAAGAATGATTATTTACCTCTGGCGGCATATCTCAAAAACAAAAACCTATTTATTTTGAGGATATGTAAAACATACAAATCTGTGGCAAGCGATTATGTAAGAGTAAGCTATTTTTAGGTAGAAGCTTTGTAACCATGATGAAACAGGATTGTGCTTAAATTCTCAGATTGGGCTCCCATACCAGACGTCTGAGAAAGTCTTGTGTTCTGCAGTATTTAAGAGGACTTTGCAAACATTGTTTTGCAACGGATGCATTGCAAATCTGATACAAAATTTGATGATGTAAATATCATTCCTATGTAAGCATATTTTAAAATATTTTGCTAATTATAGAATTATGAGCTATATATGGAAGATACACAGGAGTATACAGAAAGCTATTTTAGAGCATATAGAGAAGAATATAAAAACCACGTCCCAGCAATCACCAGCAGGATTTTGGTGTGTCTTAGCTTATTCATATGGGTGTGCAAACGCAAATACAATGCACATTGCTGTTTAATATCTTACATCATTTTCAGTAATATCAGAGTAAGTATTTTTCTTTGAAAAGCAGCTATTCTTTGAAATTTTTTTTTCTTTAACATTTTTGTCACCCAGGCTGTAATGCAGGGGCATGATCTTGGCTCACTGCAGAGATCTCAGCTCACTGCAGCCTCAACTTCCCTGGGTCAGATGATCATCCCAACTCAGCCTTTCTCATAGCTGGGACCACAGGCATGTGCCACCACATTGGCTAATTTTTGTATTTTGCCCATGTTGCCCAGGCTGGTCTCAAACTCCTGGGCTCAAGTAATCTGCCTGTCTCAGCCTCCCAGAGTGCTGGGATGACAGAGACATCGTGTTCAGCTCAAAAATATTTTTAAGACTTCATACGAAATGTATTGTTGTTTTAATTTCCATTGTCAGTGTATGAGTGATCATTTTACTCTGCACTTCCTATTGAGAAACACTATCATTTTATAGCTTTATTGAGGTATAATTGATGTGCAGTAGACTCCACATATTTAAACTGTTATTGAATGAGTTTTGACATGTGCTTCCAGTAGTGAAACTGTCACCACAATCAAGTTAAGGAATACTTCTCTTCCTTCCAACAGTTCTTTACTGTCTCTTTGTAATACCCCTTATTCTTTCTTCTACACCTGTCGACAGGCAGGTATTGGTCAGCTTTTTATCACTAGACATTGGTAGGAATTTTCTAAAATTTTGTAGTAATGGAATCATCATATGTACTTTTGGGGGTGGGTTCTCACTTCTTTAACTCAGCATAGTTATTTTGTGGTTCATCCATGTTGTTGAATGTATCAATAGTTAATTCCTTTTTCTTGCTAAACAACACTTCATTTTGTGGCTGTACCACAGTTTATCCGTTCACCTGTTGATGGGTATTTAGGTTGTTTCCAATTTTGGGGAATTACAAATAAAGCTATGAATATTTTTATACAAGTATTTGTGTAGACATAAGCTTTTATTTTTCTTATGTAAATGCCTAGTAGAATGGTCAAGTTATATGATAAATCCATATTTGACTTTGAGGTTTTTTTTTTTTTTTTTTGAGGCTGAGTCTTGCTTTGTTGCCAGGCTGGAGTGCAGTGGTGTGATCTCAGCTCACTGCAACCTCTGCCTCCTGGGTTCAAGCGATTCCCCTGCCTCAGTCTCCTAGTAGCTGGGACTACAGGCATGCACCACCACCTGGCTAATTTTTTGTATTTTCACTAGAGATGGGGTTTCATTATGTTGGCCAGGATGGTCTTGATCTCCTGACCTTGTGATCCATCTGCCTCAGCCTCCCAAAGTGCTGGGATTCCAGGTGTGAACCACCGCCCCCGGCCTTTTTGAGTTTTTTTTTTTTAAAGTTCGGAAAAATTCACCTAACATAAAACTCACTCTTTTGGGCATACAATTTAGTGACGTTTAATACATTCACAGCATACAATTATCACCACTGTCTTCTTTCAAAACAGTTTCATCATGCCAAAGGGAACCTTGTGCCCATTAAACACTCTCTGCCCATCCAGTAACCCATCCCCAGTCCCTTAAAACCACTAATCTGCTTCTAAACATTTCATGTAAATGGAATTATACAATATGTGAGCTTCCCCGTCTGGTTTTCTCTCTTAGCTTAATGTTTTCAAGGTTCCTGTGCATTGTAGCATGTATAAACGCTTTACCTTTGATGGCTAAGAAGTATGGTATGTATGTATCACATTGTATCTGTTCGTCCATTTGTGGCCATTTGGGTTGTTTCTACCTTTTGGCTGTTACAAATAGTGATGCTGTGAATGTTTTTACAAGTATTTGAGCATTTATATTCAATTCTTTTGGGTATATACCTAAGAGTAGGATTCCTGGGTTATATGGTGTTTCCATGTTTAATATTTTAAAGAGCCACCCTACTGTTTTCCACAGTGGCTGCTACATTTTACATTCCCATCAGCAATATGCAGCCCCACGTCCTTGTGGACACTTATTTTCTTTTTTTAAAAAAAGTTTTTAAAGATTAAAAAATAATAATAATATAAAATAAAATAATTATAGGCATTCTAGTAGGTGTGAAGTGGTGTCTCATTGTGGTTATGATTTGCGTTCACCTGTTGAACTCATCTTTTCATGTGCTTACTGGCTGTTGGCCTGTCTTTTTGGAGAAATGTCTGAGTCCATTGCCCGTGTTTTAATTGGATGATTTGTTGTCGTATCGTTGAGTGTAGAGTTCTTTGTAATTGTGTATGTATTCCAGATTCTAGACCCTTGTTAGATATATGATTTGTAAGTATTTCCATCCATTCCCTAGGTTGTCTTTTTACTTTGTTGATCGTGTTCCTTTATGCACCAAAGTTTTAAATTTTTGTCGTTTGTGCTTTTGATATATGGTTTTTTTTTAACTAAATGGAAATTTCTCTAAATTACTTTTTATTCAAAAGCCCTATCAGAATAGTCTGTGGTGCTTTATGAAAACATTACATGGCTGGGCGTGGTGGCTCACGCCTGTAATTCCAGCACTTTGGGAGGCCGAGGTGAGTGGATCACAAGGTCAGGAGTTTGAGACCAGCCTAACCAACATAGTGAAACCCCGTCTCTACTAAAAATACAAAAATTAAACCAGGTGTGGTGGTATGCACCTATAATCCCAGCTACTCAGGAGGCTGAGTCAGGAGAATCCCTTGAACCCGGGAGGGGGAGGTTGCAGTGTGCCAAGATCGTACCACTGCCCTCTACTCTGGGTGACAGAGCAAGACTTTGTCTCAAAAAACAAACAAAAAAATTACATGTATCAATGCATTACCATCTAACAAGCAAAAAACCCCAAGCCCAATAATATTAGCCTAAATTAGAGATTTATATTTCTTTGGCTGTAAAGAAGATGAGAGGCAGGCAGGCTGGGCCTGTATGCAGTTTCAGGTGTTAGGGACTGTCCCTATTTTCAAATTGTAGACAACAGAAAAGGGTTATACCCTTCCCTTTAAGTAGATCTAGTATCCCCTGCACAGTATTTCCATTCTTGGTCAGAACTTAGTCATATGGCTATAGCTGACAGAGAGACTGAGAAATATGGCCTTTTAGCTGGAGGGCAAAAGGTAAAACTTGGGGCTCTTACTAATGACAAAAGGGAGAAATAGATACTGGGAGAAATTAGCAGTCTTTGTCACAATGCACAGGCCTTGTTCATTCTTGGAGATCCTGATTAAGTAGAGTGTGTTCTAGGGACCATCCAGGCACTAGGATACAATTGTGCACAAATATTTAATACCGAGTTAAAAAGATGTAATTTTAAAAATAGACTTTTAAAAATTACAGAATTTTAACAAGTAGGTTGATTTATAATTTAATGTATTGGCAATATATTTAGTATATACCACTATGAGGCAATTTAGCATTCTGTTCTTTTTTTAATTCTTAATTTTTGTGAGTACATAGGAGTTTTATACATTTAAGGACCATGTGAGATATTTTGATGCAGGCATACAATGGGTAATAATCACATGGAAAGTGGGATAGCCATTCCCTCAAGCATTTATCCTTTGTCTTACAAAAAATCTAATTATAAAGTGTGCAATTACATTATTTTGACTGTAGTCACCCTTTTGTGCTATCAAATATTTAGATATTCATTCTTTTTTTTTTTTTTTTTCCTCGAGGCGGAGTTTCGCTCTTGTTACCCAGGCTGGAGTGCAATGGCATGATCTTGGCTCACCGCAACCTCCGCCTCCTGGGTTCAGGCAATTTTCCTGCCTCAGCCTCCCAAGTAGCCGGGATTACAGGCACACGCCACCATACCCAGCTAATTTTTGTATTTTTAGTAGAGACGGGGTTTCACCATGTTGACCAGGATGGTCTCGATCTCTTGACCTTGTGATCCACCACCCGCCTCAGCATCCCAAAGTGCTGGGATTACAGGCTTGAGCCACCGCGCCCGGCCCTCATTCTTTCTATTATTTTTTTTTAATCCATTGCCCATCTCCATATTCCCCCCACCCTGTCCCACTACACTTCTCAACCTCTGGTAACCAGCCATCTCCTCTCTGTCTCCATGTATTCAATTGTTTTGATTTGTAATTCCCATAAGTAAATGAGAACATGCAATGTCTGTCTTTTGTTCCTGGCTTATTTCACTTAATGACAATGTCCATTTCCATCCATGTTGTTGCAAATGACAGGATCTTATTCTTTTTTTTATGACTGCATAGTACTCCATTGTGTGTAAGCACCACATTTTCTTTATACATCTCTTGATGGACATGTAGGTTGCTTCCAAATTTTGGCTATCGTGAACAGTGCCACAGCAAACATGGGAGTGCTTTACTGGGAGGCTTTTTGTTCAGCTTCTGTCTCGACACTTGTTATTGATCTATGCAGGTTTTTTATTTCTTCATGGTTCAATCTTGCTGTAGGTTGTATATGTCTAAGAATTTATCCATTTTCTGTAGATTTTCAAATTGATTGGCACATAGTTGGTCATAGTGAAGCAGGAGCAGCCACAGACAAACCTTTCAAACACCAAAGAGGAAAGGAAGTGGTGATTTATTTGGCTGGGAGGGAGCTGTGGCAGGTAAAAATACCTTAACAGCCGAGCTCCTTGACAAAGTCCTTGCCCTTTTAAAGGCTTAGAATTCTAGAAACTATGTATGAAAGGGTCTTAAACCATGAAGTAGGCATGGGCTACATGACTAGATGGGGGTTTGATCATGTTTAAGCAAAAACAGTGCCTTCCGGAAAGATTCCTCCATACCATGCCTGTGATCTGTAGGAGTGCAATTAAGGGTGGCGCCCTGTCTGCCAACCTTTATTTTTCCTATTGAAATACAATGTAGCAGTCAGTCTAGGGGGAAGGGCTCTTAGAAGCTTAAGAGGATGAAGGGTCTCCTTCCTCACTCCCCGCTTTGAGAATCTCACCTATAACATTAGTGTTGTCATTCTCATTCTCATTTTCCTGATCCTCTATTTTAGCTGTTAACTTAGTAGGGCTGTTCCATTGCCCTGTTACGAGTTTAATTTCAAAAGTTGTATGCATAGGGGGTTCTGATGGATCATAGCAGACGTTGGATTGTCCATCCCCTGGATTACACACCTTATACTGAGTATCATTATATAAACAGGTTCCCTTCTGTGTCCCTGTACATTCATCATACCTGTAGAACAAAAGAATGGCAGTAACTTTCCATCCTACCTCAGTAACCTGGTGCACATACTGAGAGCATTCTCCAAAATCAGTTAATGTCCCTACTGTGTGTAAATCCAAATTCTAAGAAGAATAAGTCCCACGATGAGTTTCCTCATGCTTCAGCCCTGCATGGACCAGCCAGCCTCCAGGATGTGGCTGGAACAAGACTTGGTGTCCTTCTCAAGGTGATTTCTGCAGTCGTTGTCTGGGTCTGGTCTAGCTTCCTAAGTTTCAGCTGCTGCCAGGCTGGAATTTCCTCTACCTTTACAGCTGTTAGGGTGGTCAGGATCACGGTCTGGGGTTCTTTCCATCGTGACTTCAGAGGGACTGCATTCCAGTCCTTTATCCACACAGAATCATCTGGTGAGAAAGGGTGAACTGGGGAAAAGAAGCTTACAGGCATCTTTCATTAACTCAGGTTGAAATATCCTGAGTGATTTTTCCTGGAGCTTGTAACTGTCACCCTAGTTCAATCTCTCCCCACTCCCGAGGAGTTCCTGGGGGTCCCTGCAGTAAGGGAGGGGGGCTGTGATATAAGACTTCATAGGGGGAATATCCTGTTTTCTTAGAGGGAGTACATCTAATTTTGAATAACACCAAGGGAAGTGCCTGCACCCACTTTAATCCTGTTTCCTAACACATTTTCCCTAAGCTATTCTTAGTAGTCCGGTTCATCCACCCCACCTTTCCAGAACTCTGTGGTTGGTAGGCGGCGTGCAGCTTCCAAGTGATATCCGATGCCATTGCCATTTTCCGGACCAAATCTGCCACAAATGCTTGTCTGTTGTCTGAGCTGATGCGCAGTGGCAGTCCCAACCTAGGGATGGGATCTGGAAGAAGCACACGGGTTACTTCATGGGTCTTTTCAGTCCTAGTCAGGAGGGCCTCTACCCACTCACAGTATGTGCACACCAGGACTAACAAATACTACGTCCTCCACACTTGGGCATTTCAGTGAAATTTACCTGGAGATCTTCACTCAGTCCTAGGGCTCAGGTCAGAGCAGTAAGTTCAGCCTTCTGAGCCAAAGTACCCTGAGGCAGTGGCTTGGCCTTGATTACAGTGTCCAGAGTTGCTACCGCGTAGCTGGCACACCTTTCCCCTCGTGGATTAACAAAACTGCTTCCATCCACACACAATTCCCAGTCTTCTACTGTCCATGGTTAATCCTGAAGATTGGGCCTGCTGGAATAAACTGAGTCCAGTACTTCAACACGGTTGTGTTCAACTGGGCCTTCCAACACTGGGAACAAAGTGGCGGGGTTTAAGGTGTTGCAGACCTCAATGCTGATGCAGGGATTGTCACAAAGCAGGCTCTGGTGTTTGGATAACCTGGCATTTGTCAGCCAATGATGTCCTTTGCTATTCATTAGAGTCACTACTTTATGGGGTGCTTTGCTATTTAAGTTTTGCCCCAGAGTTAGCTTGTCAGTGTCTTGTGCTAGCAGAGCAGTTGCTGCCAGGGCCCTTAAGCATGGGGGCCATCCCTTGGAAACTCCGTCCAGCTGCTTGGAGAGAGAAGTTACAGACCTGGGCCAAGGTACCACTGTTTGTGTTAGAACTCCCAACTGCCATTTTTTTCTCGGTAACCCCAAAGCCAGGGCTGACATAAGTTTCTCTTTCAGTTCCTGAAAGGCCTGCCACTGCTGAGATCCCCATTCAAAGGGTTCCTTGTCTCTCTGCTTACTAACTTCATAAAGGGATTTGGCCAGTACCGCGAAGTTTGGAATCCACAATCTACAGAAACCCACGGCTCCCAGGAACTCTCGTATCTGCCTTCTAGTTTCGGGTCCTGGCAGGTTTCAAATTCCTCTCTTCTCCTAGGCTGCGCTCTCCCTGCTGGTTGGTGAACCCCAGATATCGCACTTGCTGTCGGCAAATCTGGGCTTTCTTTTTAGAGACTTTATACCCACAGTCCTCCAGGTGCCAAAGTAGGATGCCTGACAGCCATGGGGTGTCCCAGTAAAAGGTCATTAGCATATTGGAGCAACATGCTGCCTAAGTCCTTAGCAGGAAACTCCTGGAGGTCACGGGCCAGTGCCTTCCCAAAGATGGTGGGAGAGTTCTTGACCCCCTGGGGTAGCCGGGTCCAGAGGTACTGGATGGTTACACCTGTTTCTGGATTTTCCCATTGAAAAACGAATAGATTCTAACTCTCTGAGGCCAGTCTAATGCTAAAGAAAGCATCCTTTAAGTCCAAGTAGGTGAACCAACTATCCTTTGCTGGCAATAATCCCAACAGTGTGTATGGGTTGGGTACCTGGGTGCAAAGTCACTGTGGCCTGATTAACCAGGCGCAAGTCCTGCACTGGCCCCGTAATCTTTGGTCCCTGGTTTAGGAACAGGCGAGAGGGGGATGTTCCATGGAGACTGGCAAGGAACTATAATTCCATAGTCCTTTAAGTGTTTTAGGTGGACCCAAATCCTTCTCGGGCTTCCTGGTGAACTGGATATTGCTTTTGCCTAACTGGCTGAGCCCCAGGCTTGACTTCAATGAGCACAGGGGCCTGGTTGATTGCCAGTCCTAGCGGATTGTCCTCTGCCTTAGGCCTTAGGAGTCTACATCCCTCGGCGGGTGGAGTGAGGTTTTTCCCTAGCTGCCTGCCCCTTTGCCATCAGTACCGTTGCTGCTTGTCCTCTCAGCCCCTGTGGAGGGTTTAGAACTAGCTGTAGCCATGAGTCTATGTATGGAGGTTGATCAGGGTGTTTTCTTTTTCATCCTTGATTTTATTTATTTGGGTTTTCTCCCTTTCTTTCTTTGGTAGTCTGGCTAAAGGTTTGTCAATTTTGTTTATCTTTTCAAAAAACCGTCTTTTTGTTTCATTGATCTTTTGTATTTTCCTCACTTCAGTTTCATTTATTTCTGCTCTGATCTTTATTATTTCTTCTACTGATTTTGGGTTTGGTTTGCTCTTTTCTAGTTCGTTAAGATGAATCGTTAGGTTATTTGAAGTGTTCCTTCTGTTTTTGATGTAAGCACGTAGAGCTGTGAATTTCCCTCTTAGTACTGCTTTTGCTGTATCTCACAGGTTTTGGTATGCTGTGTTTCCATTATTATTTGTTTCAAGAAATTTTTAAATTTCCTTCTTAATTTCCTCACTGACTCACTGGTCATTCAGAGCATATTGTTTAATTTCCATTTGTTTATATAGTTTCCAAAATTTCTCTTGTCATTGATTTCTAGTTTTATTCCATTGTGATCATTTCCCTTTTTTTGAATGCTTTAAGACTTGTTTTGTGGCCTAACAAATGGTCTATCTTTGAGGATGTTATGTGTAGTGAGGAAAAGAATGTGTATTCTGTAGCCATTGGATGAAACGTGGTAAATATCTATTAGATCTCTTTGTGGTGCAGATTAAGTCTGTTGTTTCTTTGTTGATTTTCTGTCTGGGAGATCTGTCCAATGCTGAAAATGGGGTGTTGAGGCCTCCAGCAATTGTGTTCAGGTCTATCTCTGTCTTTAACTCTAATAATATTTGCTTTCTATATCTGGTGCTCCAGCATTGGGTACAATATATATTTACAATTGAAACCGTCTTTGCAAAATTATGACAGTGAAAGAAATTAGATAAAACCAGCTCCATCTTGCTTCTAACCTTTAAGCTGTCCTTGTTCATTCCTGGGCATAGGTCAGACTAACTTTGAGAAGGAATTCAGCTGATGGTTTGACTCAAACAAAATTGAAACAGCCCTTTCCTGAAAAGGCCCCCTTTTTGCCTTGGGACCAGTCTGCCTTTGCAGGACTAACAAATTAACTACAAGATTAGAAATTACAGTTTAGGGGTCTTTCAGCCTCTGGCTCCCAGGGTCCAAACCTCCCCAAGTTGCTCCTGGGGATAACATCAGTATTGTAAAACCTAAGATCAGTGTTTGAGATATTTTCCTGACCCTACACTGGATGGATCAGCTGGCACCAAGGAGAACATTAATCTGGCTCAACCTGTTCTGCCACAACACCCAGGAACAAAAGATAGCAAGAAAACCTCTGGTCGACCCCTATGATTCCATCTTCAACCTGACCAGTCAGCCCTCCTCTCTTCCCAAACCCTCACCAGCCAAATTCTTTAAAACCTCTGATCCCAAAGTGCTGGAGAGACTGATTTGAGTAATAATAAAACTGTAGTTTCCCACACAGCCAGCTCTGCGTGAATTACTCTTTCTCCATCGCAATTCCCCTGTCTTAATAAATCACTTATATCTAGGCAGCAGGCAAGGTGAACCCACTGGGTTATACAGTTGCTATATCCTGCTGCTGGATTTACCTCTTTATGGTTGTGTAATGACCTTCTTTCTCTGTATAGGTGAAATGCATTTCTTGTGGGCAGATTGTGGGGTCTTGTTTTTCATCCTTTCAGCCTCCCTGTCTTTGTTCATTGGAGAGTTTAGTCCATTTACATTCAATGTTATTGTTGATAAGTAGGGACTTAGTCCTGTCATTTTGTTATTTGTTTTCTAATTGTTTTGCAGCCTTTTCTTCCTTCTTTTCTTTTCTTCCTGTCTTCCTTTTAGAGAAGGTGCTTTTCTCTGGTGGTATGATTTAATTTCTTGCTTTTCATTTTTTGTATATTTGTTGTATGTTTTTTGATTTGAGGTTACTGTAAAGTTTGCAAATACTGTCTTATAACCCATTATTTTAAACTGATGACAACTTAATGCTGATTGCATAAACAAACATGAAAAAAGAAAACTAATAATAACACTACACTTTATTCTCTCAGCTTTTTTTTTTGTTTCTCTTTGTCTTATCATACTATGTCTTGAAAAGTTATTATTTTTTATTGGTTCAGCTTTAGCCTTTCTAGCTAAGTGTAGTTACATACCACAATTATAATGTTATAATATTCTGTGTTTTTCTGTGTGCCTACTATTACCAGTGAGTTTTACACCTTCAGATGACTTTTTATTGCTGGTTAATGTCCTTTTTCAGCTTAAAGACCTCCTCTCAGCATTTCTTGTAGGACAGGTCTAGTTTTGATGAAATCCCTCAGCTTTTCGTTTGTTTGTTTTTCTGGGAAGATCTTTATTTCTCCATATTTGAAGGATTTTTTTTTTTTTTTTTTTTGGCCAGATGTACTATTCTAATAAGAGTTTTGTTTTTCCTTCAGCACTTTAAATGTCTCCCAGCCTGTAAGATTTCCACTGAAAAGCCTGCTGCCAGACATATTGGAGCTCCATTGAATGTTACTTGTTTCTTTTCTCTTGCTGCTTTTAGGATTCTTTCTTTATCCTTGACCTTTAGGAGTTTGATTATTAGATACCATGATGTCTTCTTTGTGTTACATCTGCTTGGTGTTCTGTAACCTTCGTGTACTTGAATGATACCTTTTTCAAGGTTTGGGAAGTTCTCTGATATTAGCCATTTGAATTAACTTTCTACTTCTATCTCTTTCTCTACATCCACTTTAGGGCCATTAACACTGAGATTTTCCCTTTTGAGGCTGTTTTCTAGATATTGTAGGCATGCTTCATCATGTTTTATTTTTTCTTTTGTTTCATCTGACTATTTTTAAGGAACCTGTCTCCAGGCTCACTAATTCTTTCTTCTACTTGTTTCATTCTGCTATTAAGTGACTCTCATGCATTTCTCAGTATGTCAGTTGCATTTTCCAACTCTAGAATTTCTGCTTGATTCTTTTTCATTGTTTTAATCTCTTGGTTAAATTTATCTGATATAATTCTGAATTCCTTCTCTGTGTTATTTTGAATTTTGTGTGTTTCTTCAAAACGACTATTTTGAATTCGCTCTCTGAAATGTCACATGTCTGTCTTTCTCCAGGATTGGTCCCTGGTGGCTTACTTAGTTCATTTGGTGAGGTCATGTTGACCTTGATGCTTGTAGGTATTCTTTGGTGTCTGGGCATTGAGGAGTTAGGTATTTATTATAGTCTTCACAGGCTTGTTTGTGCCTTCTTGAGAAGGTTTTCCAGCTATTCGAACGGACTTAGGCCTCAAGCCTAATAATAATGTTGTTTCTCCAGACTTGTAGAGGTACTGCCTTGGTGGTCTTGGATCATATCTGAAAGAATTCTCTGAGTTACCAGGCAGAGACTCTTGTTCTTTTTCCTTATTTTCTCCCAAACAAATAGAGTCTCTCTCCCTCTTTCTCTCTGTGCTGAGCCACCTGGAACTGGGGGTATGGTGATGCAAACACCCCTGTGGCCACCATCTCTAAGACTGTGCTAGGTTAGACCTGAATCCAGCATAGCAGTGGGTCATAAGGCGCACTGTAGCCACTACCTGGCTACCACCTATGGTCACTCAGGACCTCAGGGATCTACATAGTTACAAGGTGGCAAAGCCAGCCAGGTTTTGTCCTTCCCTTCAGGGTGACGAGTTTCCCTAGGCCCCAAGTAGGTCCAGAGATGTTTTCTGGGAGCCAGGGATTGGAATTAAAACCTTAGAAATTTGTCTAATGTCCTATTTTACTGTAGCTAAGCTGACATTCAGACCCCCATATAAGTCCTTCTTGCTCTTCCCTCTCCTTTCCACAGGCAGAGGAGCCTCTCCCTGTGAGCACCACTACCATTGGCCCATGGGTGAGTTCTGCCAGGCCCCTGCTGATAGTCACTTAAAGCCCAAGGGCTCTTTCATCAGCTGTGGTGAGTGCTGCTAGGCCTAGGACTCACCCTTCAGAGCACTGGACTCCCCTCTGGTCCAGAAATGTTGTCCATGAGCCTAGGCCTGGACTCCACGACCCCAAGAGCCAACTTACTGCTCTGTCCCACAGTGGCCAAGCTGGTAGCTAAGGTGCAAGACAAAGTCCCTTTACTTTTCCTTCTGCTTTTCTCAAAGAAAAGGAGTCATCATCATAGCACCACAGCTGGTAATGTGTTGGGTATCACCTGAAGCCAGCAAGTCTCCGAGGCTCACCCAAGGCTGCAGTGTAGTACCTGGTATTACTGCTGGTTATTCAGGGCCCAAAGGCTCTTCAGTTAGCAGATGATGAATGCTCCTAGGACTAGGTCCTTTCCTTCTAGGCAGCAGGTTCCCTTCTGGCCCAGGATGTGTCTGGAAATGTCGTCTGGAGACTGGGCATGGTGGTTCATGCCTGTAATTCAGCACTTTGGGAGGCCGAGGCGGGTGGATCACCTGAGGTCAGGAGTTCGAGACCAGCCTGGCCAACGTGGTGAAACTCTGTCTCTACTAAAACTACAGAACTAGCTGGGCGTGGTGGCATGCTGTAATCCCTGCTACTTGGGAGGCTAAGACACGAGAATTGCTTGAACCCAGGAAACAGAGGTTGCAGTTAGCGAAGGTCACACCACTGCACTCCATCCTGGGCAACAGAATGAGACTCCGTCTCAAAAAAAAAGAAGAAAGAAATATCATCTGGGAGCTAAGGCCTGGAATGGGGGCCCCACGATTCGGCTCAGTGTCCTATCTTGCTATGGCTGGCTGAACCAGTATCCTAGAAACATAACAAAGTCCTCTCTAGTCTTTGCCCTCCTCTCCTCAAGCAGAAGGAAAGAGACACTTGCATTGCTGCCCGCTGTGCTGCCCTGGGTTGGGGGAGGGATGACGCAATCACTCCTTTAGCCGTCTTGGCTGGTAATTTCCTAGGTCAGGTGCCACCCAGTCCTCTGGCTATCAGCCCAGCCCAGCCCAGCATTAAAAGTTGCCTAGGAATTGCAGTCCTTGTATCCTAGACTGCTTTTCAAGTTTACCTAGGATCCCAGAGCACTTTGGCCGCAGGTGGCAAAGCTTGCCAAGAAACTCAAGTTCTGACCACTGGGATGGGTGATTCTCTGACCAGAGCTGGTCCAAATGCTCCCTGTGTGTGCAGGTGCTGGCTGAGCTCAGCGTGGCTTTGCTGTCCGCTATGACAGGGGAGCACTGAGATCAATGTAATGTCCTCCAGTTGCCGTACTCTGCAAGTGCAGAGACTGCATGCTGTACCGCTGCTGCCAGGGGTTGGGGAAGGGTTGATGTTGGTGATTCAAGACCGTCTGTTGGACCCTCTTCAATACCTTCTTCAGAGATATGAAACCAAGTACTGTGATTGCTCACCTGATTTTTGGTTCTTGTGATGGTGCTTTTCCGTGTGCAGATACTTGTTAAAATTTGATGTTCTTCTAAGGGGTACAAAGGGTGTAAGCTTCTATTCCGCCATCTTGCTCTGCTCACATTGTTCTTTAATTTATTTGATGATACGTAAAACCCTGTTGAATTTTTAAATACATTATGCCATAGTCTGAATTAATTTGGAAATTACGCATGGATGTACATAGTATTTTTAGAAATATCCTGTATGTCCTACTTCTGGATTGTAAACTGTACATGGTAATGGAAATTTTAAATTTTTGTGGAAGTTCCTTATGTGAGAGTTATAATCAGCATTAAGTGGTTCAGCTTTGCAGTTGAAGAGCAAATTGTTGTGAGATTTGCACCAAATTATTTTAAATGCCAGAGCCACTAACAAAGCATTGGAGTAAACGTGTATCGAATCCGCCATTGGTAGCATGCTGCGGGAGTGTACACTACTTTTGTTTCGGAAGACGTGTTCATGTTATCTGCTTTATAAAAGACATGTAAAAACTAAAACTTATTTGTTAAATTGTCATTTGTGTATAGCACTGGTCTTCCATTGATTTTATGAGAAGTTATTTTTAAATCATTCTGACAAAAAGAAGTGTCAAATATTCTGGGTTTGTATTGATTCTTCCAAGTACCATTATCACCTTGCTTATAAAATGCTCCATTGATTTTACCAAGTCTTTTTTCTGTTCCCCCGAGTATTTAGGGGCTCTGTCCTAGATTTGGGGTTATCTCCATATTAGAATATGGATTTAAATGTCTGAAGATAGAGTTTGGAAGTAACTGACCTAACAGATTGTTAGCAGAAAGTAACGTGGAACAAGCTTCGTTGAGGCCATTTTACTTACAGCATGGCCAGTACATCAAAAATCAGATACGTTCTTACCTTCTTTCCCATGCAGGAGCTTGCGTGTGGAAGGATGCAAAGGCCATTCTGAGTGGGGTTTCTTTTTCTTTGCTTGAACTAGACTGAAGAAGATGACAGTGCCTGTAAGAAAGGGGCATTTTTGATGGTGGCACAAGCCGGTCACAGTCAGCTATAACCAGTGGGAAATGTGTTGGGTTGATCAAGTTAGTGTGCATGAGGCTTCGTAGGGCCTTGAGACTCATTTCATTTTTAATCTCAGGATGAACTTATATATAATGTCAAGAGACTAGAGGCTTCTGACTGCAACCAGTTAGGTTGGTGAGATATTTCTCTGTTTCTTATTCTCTGTATTCTTTATATGCTCTGAGACTGCAGAAGCAATTAGAAGAAAACTTTGTTAAACATACCTACCTGGCCAGGTGTGGCGGCTCATGCCTATAATCCCAGCACTTTGGGAGGCCGAGGCGGGTGGATCACGAGGTCAAGAGATCAAGACCATCCTGGTCAACAAGGTGAAACCCTGTCTCTACTAAAAATACAAAAATTAGCTGGGCATGGTGGCACATGCCTGTAGTCCCAGCTACTCGGGAGGCTGGGGCAGGAGAATTGCTTGAACCCAGGAGTCGGAGGTTGCGGTGAGCCGAGATTGCACCATTGCACTCCAGCCTGGGTAACAAGAGTGAAACTCCGTCCCCAAAAAAACAAAAAAACATACCTACCTATCTGAATCTGTGCACATATTCACTGCATCTCTCCTGCGACTAAGGATGGATTGTCTGAGCCCTTAGCAAAGGTCAACCGTATACTGGTGAATTAGATCTCCTCCTTTTTTCGGCAAAGTCAAGAACATTATTCCAGCAATTCTCCCCTCTCACTTCTGCAAACATAATCACATTTCAGTTGAACCTTTCCTATCCATGTAAAAGCAATCTGGGTTGTCTCCCACAATGAAAACTTCACTGACCCCACAACCCTTTCCAGCAACTGCCCCACCTTTCTCCTCCTCTTGAGCAACAATTATTATTTTAAAAGAATTTTATTATTTTTTTTAGTTTTTGAAATAACCTCTTGTAGGTTGGGCATGGTGGCTCATGCCTGTAATCCCAGCACTTCGGAGGCCAAGGTGGGTGGATTGCTCAAGTCTGGGAGTTTAAGACCAGCCTGGGCAACATGACAAAACCCTGTCTTTATTAAAATACAAAAAAAAATTAGCCAGGCATGGTGAAGTGCACCTGTAGTTTCAGCTCCTCAGGAGGCTGAGGTGGGAGGATCACTTGAGCCCAGGAGGCGGAGGTTGCAGTGAGCTGTGATCACGCCACTGCATTCCAGCCTGGGTAACAGAGTAAGACCGTGTCACAAACAAACAAACACATATCTCCTGTCCAACCAAAACCTTCTTAAGAACAGGCTATACTCATTGTGTCTTATCTTTCTTGACTCACGGTCAGGCATCTCTTCAAGCATCCTCCCAGCATGCCACTGAAGCTGCCCTTGTCAAGTTCACTGTTGACCTCCACATTGCCAGTCCAGTGGCCTTGTCTTAGTTCTTGAAGTTGATCTCTCATCAGTGTTTGGCAGTTCATCACTTTTTCCTTGTTGAAATACCTCTTTTGGGCTTTCAGGACACCACACACAACTGGCTTACTCCCCCCCCTTTCTCACGTGCAGGCTTGCGCTTGGTGTCTCTCTCTCTCTCTCTCTCTCTCTCTCTCTCAAGCACGCGTGCGCTCTCTCTCCCCTCCTTTTGTTTCCTTTGCTGGCTCTTTCTCAGCATTTCTACTAGGCCTCAGTCCATGGCTTTCTTCACATTTCTGTCTCACTTTCTCCCTTAATGATGCTGTCTGGTCTTTTAATTTTATTTATTTCTGTTTTTAAAATTTAATTTAAAAAAAAACATACTTATTTTTTGAGGCAGTCCTTGTAGTTGCCCAGGCCAAAACATGGAGTCATCCTTGATTTCCCTTTTTTCTTATATCACATAGTCTGTCAGCAAATCATTTGGGCCTTCAAAATACATCCAGAATCTGACCACTTCTCAACACTTCCCTTGCTATCTCTTACCCATTTCTTATTCTAGTTATTGAATTGAAGTAGCCTCTAAAGGGATCTTCTTCTTCTTTTTTTTTTGGAGACAGAGTCTCACTCAGTTGCCCAGGAGTGCAGTGGTGCAGTCTTGTCTTACTGCAACCTCCGTTTCCTAGGTTCAGGTGATTCTCCTTCCTCAGCCTCCCAAGTAGCTGGGATTACAGGTGTATGCCACCACACTTGCCTGATTTTTGTATTTTTGGTAGAGACGGGGTTTCACTATGTTGGTCAGGCCAGTCTTGAACTCCTAGCTTCCAGTGATTGACCCACCTTGGTCTCCCAAAGTGCTGAGATTACAGGCGTGAGCCACCGTGCCCAGCTGGGATCTTACTTTATTCTACTCTTGGCCCCTTCATCCCCTTTTCAGCATTATAACTACGAGATCATATTAAAAAGTAAATCAAATAATGTTGCTTCTGCCCCTCCTCCACTGGCTTCCCACTTCACTCATAAGTTTCTGCTGTGGTTTGCAAGCCCTGTGCACATCCCTCGCTCATCTCAACTTCCTCCTACCAGGTAAATCTGCCTTGGTGCCTCAGGTGGCTTTCTTCTTAGTTCTTAGTCTTTATTCTTAAATATTTATTCTTTTTTTTTTTTCCTGAGATGAAGTTTCGCTCTTGTTGCCCAGGCTGGAGTGAAGTGGCAGGATCTTGGCTCACTGCAACCTCAGCCTCCCAGGTTCAAGTGTTTCTCCTCCCTCCCAAATAGCTAGGATTACAGGAGCCCACCACCATGCCAGGCTAATTTTTTGTATTTTTTTTAGTAGAGACAGGATTTTGCCATGTTGGTCGGGCTGGTCTAAAACTCCTGACCTCAGGTGATCTACCTGCCTCGGTCTCCCAAAGTGTTGGGATTACAGGCGTGAGCCACTGCACCTGGCCCCTAAATATTTATTCTTAAATGAATGTCATTGTTTAGTGGTAGGAAGAACTGAAAAGAGTTTCAGGAACATAGAGAAATCAATTGCATTTGGAAATTGCATGATGAGATGGCATGGAAGGAGGACATTAGAGAGTCAACAAAAACCTTGAAATTTAATGTGAGCAAAGGTGTTTTGTAAATCTATAAAACACAGCAAAGATATACTATATTGTCATGAAGATATATGCCTGTGCTTGATCCTGCCTGAGACACAAGGTCAAAGTTTCACCTTCGTGGACCCTGGAGGTGAGAATGTGATTCAACCTGGCCATGGTTCCAGAAGTAACATTGTCCATTGCATCCACATGGGAACTCCATCTTCCTCCACCTAAGCAATATAACAGTCAGACTTGTGGGTGGAAGAGCTCTTACTAGCTGTAAATCATCAGAGCCATACTTTTTAACAGCTGTGTGGCAATAGCAGAGTCACCTAAAAGCAAATACCTTGAAACAAATTTTGAAATGAGAACACTGTTGGTCTAACCACAGAATTAAGCATTGCCTGGGGGCAGTGGCTCACACCTATAGTCTCAGCACTTTGGGAGGTAGAGACGGGAGGATCACTTGAGGCTAGGAGTTGGAGTCCAGCCTGGGCAACATAGAGAGATCCCCATCTCTATTAAAAAAAAATTAGCTAGGCATGGTGGTGTGTGCCTATAGTTCTAGCTACTCAGGAGGCCAAGGCAGGAGGATCACTTGAGCCAAGAGGATTGCTTGAGGCTGCAGCAAGCCATGGTGGGTGGCATGCCTGCACTCCAGCATGGGTGACAGCGCGAGACCCTGTCTCAGAAAAAAAAAAATATAATATCTCCATCTCAAACTAATACATTTTGTTAATGGTAGCCATCCATGCAGTAGCAAAGAGGAAAGAGTAAGGCTCATCCTGTTGAACTGACCAGAGTGTGGCCAGTTGAAAGATTGACTATCAAGGCCAGAATTGTATCTATCTTATAGCTGGCTGATTGCACACACTGTTTTGTGAATATTAATCACTTATTCCCCAATTAGTGCTGTGTCTTTGCCAGATTGAATCTCTTTCTTATGTAACCCCTGTGAAACATAGGTAAGTAACGGGGCACTTTCTAGAATGAGAGTGTAGATGAATGTGTCAAAGCTGGCTAGCACATGACTGTTTTCAAAACTCTGCATTCTCTTGCGGGCACCCATTCATTTTGGAAGTAGTCACTGTGGATTTTGCCTTCTGGCCTGAAAGGGAGTGAAATGAGAGACTGCCATATTGAAGTGGTTTCAGGAGACAAATTACTGGAAAGGCTTAAATTTGTCCTTTAAGGGGCTACAGACACAGATCAATGCATATGTTTATTCTTAAGCATACGGTGGCTCAGTCCTTAAGCTTTTCCTTACAAAAAGGGCAATGTTTTTGTTCACTTTAATTTATGTTGACTTTGAAAGTCATTGGACTGCAGGTGTATATTTCATATGCAAATTTGAAAGATAAGAATGTCAGCCTTATTCTAGAAAAGTTCTAATGTATAAACATATATACAATTATAATCTAATAATTATAAACACGTCTGTTGGGACCCACTAGTTCTGTGAAGGAAGTTATTTATTCCTTTAGTAATAACTAGGATGATTAGTAGTTTGAGAATTGAAAAAAATCTAGTAATCAATATCCACTTATTGATATGTAATATAAGTGAAGCATTGTACTTAGAATTACAAAGAGATTAAGAGATTGTGTGAAAGGCACTGTTTCTGTTACAACATCGTTTCTAAGCTAGCAGCTAAGAACTTGGAAACAGTTCAAAAATAAGGTGAAGTTTTATTAAGTTGCACTCTGCATATGCATATCTTTCTTAGCAGTTCTAAACCAATTTTTAATGCAGGATTTCCCTTAGGTGTTCTGAAATGTTGAGATTGTAGAGGATCTGGAATTGCATTGTTCCAGTGATCCTTCTGACCAAAACGTACTAATGGCAGTTAAGTATGCTTTCAGGTGTTTGTCTAACGTAACAAGAAAACTCATTACCAGTGCATTTTCTGTGATGTGTAGTTACTGTCTCATATACATCACTTACATGATGGGAGAAACTGCCATTTTGTGGGTATTTTATAATAAGGTATCTTCAGTGCAGAAAATCCTGTTAGGCTTGAAGCTAATAAAAGTACACTCAGATCAATTGAAAGATGAAAACAAGGTAAGAAATAGAATGTGGTTAGTGCCTCAGTCTCTTCCTCTCCTGCTTCCAACCCTTTTACTCTCTCAAGAACAAGTGAGAATAGATGTGAATGTGGCAGCAGTGAAGTGATGCTTATTTTAGTTGGGTAAAGCATAGATTGCATTTTGAATAAGATTTTTTCGAGGGGACTGGGTATTTATGGGCCTCTATCATTTATCTTGCTACTTTGCTGAAATCTACTAGATGAATTTAGGTATTAAAATGTAAGTACTTGTTAAATAGGATACTTTAGTTAATTCTTATATTTAAAGATGTGGTGTCAACAGCACATTTACATTTTGATATTGGAAAAGTAAAAAAGATGAAAGAGATGGTGTAGGCAGGGGTGAAGAATTTGGATTTTTTTGCAGTGTTGATTTTAGAGTCTACAAATATAACAGTGCTGAGAGAGCCTTTCAAAGAGGGGATCATTTTGGACATTGCTCAGTTTTGTACTCCTTGTTTTTTATTTTTTATGTTTTTGAGATGGAGTCTTGCTCTGTTGCTCAGGCTGGAGTGCAATGGCGTGATCTCAGGCTCACTGCAATCTCCACTTCCTGGTTCAAGCAATTCTTCTGCCTCAGCCTTCTGTAGCTGGATTACTGTCTCCTGGTACCACGCCCGGCTAATTTTGTATTTTTAGCAGAGATGGGGTTTCACTCTGTTGGCCAGACTGATCTCAAACTCCTGACTTCAAGTGACTTGCCTGCCTCATGTAGTCCTTGTTTATATAATAGGGAAATGAATTGTTGAATCCATCAAATGGAGGTAGGACAGCTTTTTATTTTTTTTTAAGTTGACTCTAGCCTTAGTATGCTTATTTCCTCTTCTGCAAATACAATTTACAGTATAGAAATATTCGAAAGTATTTTTCAGATTTCCTAAAAATTATAATGACATGAGTAATTGAGTAATTTGTTTTTCAGTTTTTCATATCTCTTCTGGTCTTGATTGCTTACCATTTATTGCGATTTTTATTTCATTATGACTCATACTAATAATCTGGTTGCTCTATTGATAAACACTAAAGTGCCTGAGGACCAGAACTCTTCCCAAGATAATAAGGGTTTAGCCCTGTTTCTGCTATGAACTTTACATTTCAGTAAAACTGTATTTTAAGTGATATCTAGGACTCTCGGAGTGTTGTACCTGATGTGCAGCTCGCAGGAATTCAGGGCCCCAGAATAAAGAAGAACCTTCGTCCATGGGGGTTGTGGGGAGGAGCATGGGAGAGGGTGTGTCAAGAGGTAACAGGATTAGATTCAGCAGTGAGTAATGCAGGATTTGTGAGAGGGGTCACAGCTCCCAAAACCTCGAGATGGAAAGTTGGACCTAGAGGAGGTTTTGGTTGTCATTCCATCCAGTGCTTTTCTTTTTTTTTTTTCTAACTAATTTTTTTTTAATTATACTTTAAATTCTGGGATACATGTGCAGAATGTGCAGATTTGTTACATAGATTTACATGTACCATGTGGCATGGTGGTTTGCTGCACCCATCAACCCATCATCTACTTTACGTATTTCCCTTAATGCTTTCTCTCCCCTAGCCCTCCACCCCACCTAACCTGCCCCATATGCCCCAGTGTGTGACGTTTCCCTCTCTGTGTCCATGTGTTCTCATTGTTCAACTCCCACTTATGAGTGAGAACACTCATTGTTTGGTTTTCTGTTCCTGTTTAGTTTGCTGAGAATGATGGTTTCCAGCTTCATCCATGTCCCTGCAAAGTACATGAACTCATTCTTTTTTATGGCTGCATAGTATTCCATGGTGTATATGTGCCACATTTTCTTTATCCAGTCTATTATTGATGGGCATTTGGGTTGGTTCCAAGTCTTTGCTATTGTGAATAGTGCTCTTATTAGAGCCCTATTAACATACGTGTACATGTGTCTTTAAAGTATAATGATTTATACTACTTTGGGGATATACCCAGTAATGGGATTGCTGGGTCAAATGGTATTAGATCCTTGAGGAATCGCCACACTGTGTTCCACAATGGTTGAACTAATTTATATTTCCGCTAACAGACTAAAAGCTTTCCTATTTCTCCACATCCTCTGCAGCATCTGTTGTTTCCTGACTTTTAATGATCACCATTCAACTGGTGTGAGATGGTATCTCGTGGTTTTGATTTGCATTTTTCTAATGACCAGTGATGATGAGCTTTTTTTCATATGTTTGTCGGCCTCATAAATGTCTTCTTTTGAGAAGTGTCTGTTCATATCCTTTGCCTACTTTTTGATGTTTTTTTTTCTTATAAATTTATTTAAGTTCCTTGTAGATTCTGGATATTAGCACTTTGTCAGATGGGTAGATTGCAAAAATTTTCTCCCATTCTGTAGGTTGCCTCTTCACTCTGATGATATTTTCTTTTGCTGTGCAGAAGCTCTTTAGTTTAATTAGATCCCATTTGTCAATTCTCGATTTTGTTGCAATTACTTTTGGTGTTTTAGTCATGAAGTCTTTGCCCATGTCTGTGTCCTGAATGGTATTGCCTAGGTTTTCTTCCTGGGTTTTTATAGTTTTTAGGTCTTATATTTAAGTCTTTAATCCATCTTGAGTTAATTTTTGTCTAAGGTGTAAGGAAGGGATCCAGTTTCAGTTTTCTGCATATGGCTAGCCAGTTTTCCCAATACCATTTAATAAATAGGGAATTCTTTTCCCATTGTTGATTTTGCCAGGTTTGTCAAATATCAAATGGTTGTAGGTTGTAGATATGTGATGTTACTCTGAAGCCTCCGTTCTGTTCCATTGGTTTATATATCTGTTTTGGTACCAGTACCATGTGCTTTTCAAACTTGGAATATCCCCTGGGTTTGGGCCCTAGAGGGGACCTCTGGGAGGGGAGGGGAAAGTCAAAGGAGTGGGGCTTCTCCATTCAGCGCCACCCAGCACACAACTACTTTCGAAAACATCTATTTTATATGTTGGGATTATAGTTGAGAATTAGGTTCAGTTGCTCAATTGGAAAAAAAATAGTTTGAAGACCATTGAGTTGAAGACTTGGGATTAGATTATTGGGTGATAGTAGAAACCTCTAATTGTTCCTAAACTAAGGTACAAGAGACTTTTGAGAAGACTGCTGCTACTTACAGTGGACCCCTGCTTCGCTGCTTCTCTCTGTCTGTAGTGCACATTGGCTCTGGAAGTCCAGCAAGATTAAGGAATAGTAGTGATTTCCAGACTATGGATACGAAAATAGGCAAAAGCGTCTCTGTGAAATCCAGTACATGCTATTTTATAAGGATTAGGTGACTTGAATTCTAGAGGGTTTTGTTCAGACACAAAGGTTCAGATGCCCTTGCATCAGATAGGAGGAATAGATTTTAACTTTAAATAGTAAAAAATCAAACCAGGCTTTGCCTTTTTGATAATCTTTCAATTTTTTTTAGTATATAAGTTAAAGATAAAATGTGGAGTTGAAACCAAAATATAGAATTGGAAAATGAAAGATAGGCTAGGCGTGGTGGCTCATGCCTGTAATCCCAGCACTTTGGGAGGCTGAGGCAGGCGAACCACTTGAGGTCGTGAGTTCAAGAGCAGTCTGGCCAACATGGTAAAACCTTGTCTCTTCCAAAAAATACAAAAATTAGCCAGGTGTGGTGGTGCATACCTGTAATCCCAGCTACTCAGGAGTCTGAGGCATGAGAAAAGCTTGAACCCAAGAGGTAGAGGTTGCAGTGAGCCGAGATTGCGCCACTGTACTCCAGCTAGATGACAGATGAAGCTCTGTCTCAAAAAAAAAAAAAGAAAAATGAAAACTAGAATGTTGATAGTCATTACCAGGCAACCTGTTTCCCTTCATTTGGTATACCAAGTATTAGCAACTATTTTGGGAGTAAACTGAGGGATTATATTTCATGCTTTGATATGGTTTGCTTTTTAATATCTAAAATTAAAAAAAATTGTTCAAAGATATGCCGAAACTGTTTTTTTAATTGTGTACTTAATGTTGAGTGAGAAATATTCTTTACGTTTAAAAAATTTATATGATTTCTGAATTGACTGATGTTCTTATACCGGGATCCTGATCATTTGAGCTGAATTTGTTTGCTAGTTCTTAATCTGTTTTCATTAGCTAAGCTGTTGCATGAAAAGGCCCCATGGGAAGAACAAAATTAGTTTAGTAATTTTGCTCATTCATCCATGTGCATGTAACACGACTGTTTTCATTTCTGATGTTGCAATTGAACTGGATCAAAAGCAAATAATTTTCACATCCTCTGAGTAAGTCTGTGTCTCCTGTCACTCTGAAATCTTTTTTATATATCTGTTTTCTTCTAGGTGAGGAATTTTAAATTGGAACAAGAACAAGAAAAAAACAAAATTTTGTCAGAGGCACTGGAGACGCTAGCTACTGAACATCATGAATTAGAGCAGTCTCTGGTGAAAGGATCTCCACCCGCCAGCATCCTTAGTGAAGACGAGTTCTATGATGCGCTGTCAGGTAACTCTGGCATCCTTCCCTCTGCACTGTTGGTGATTTAGTGCCCACCAGCTAAATGAGCAAGGTCCCCTTGAGTCCACTACCTTAGCGTGGACATCACCTTGAGTTTCTGGGAATAAATAGAAGTGATGTATCAGTATAGCTCCCAGACTATGTACTTTGTGTGTGTCATGTTATTAAGGCCAGAGTCTGAAAGTTTGGAATGAAATTCATCACAGTCTGCCTGTTCTGAAGATGTATGCTAGGCTAGGATTGGAGTGCTGTTAGAACTGCCCATGTTGGATTTGTTCTTTATTGGGTGGCCATTTCCTGAATACCTCCTACTGCCAGGAGCCAGCACATATTCTAAGGAGAGACAGACAGACAGTTTCTGTCTTCAAAGAGTTCTTTGAATAAAGAATACAGGTAACCAAGCACAAGTGCTTGGTGATAGCATAGTATGCTAAGTACCACAGTAGAGGTGTGACCACAATGTGTCTGGAGCAGAGAAAAGATGTCTAACTTTGCCTCAGAAACACACGATAAAGGGCAGCACAGCAGTTCTGCACGGAGCATGAGCTCCAGAGCCTGTCACTAGCCAGCTGTGTGACCTGGGGCATGTACCATGGCCTCCCTGTTTATAGTTTGCTCCTATTTAAAATGGGATCATTATAGTGTCAATTTCAACAGGTTGTGTGATGACTAAATGAGTTTGTCTGTTTAGACAGTGGTTAGAACAGTGCCTGGTGGTACTCAGTGCTAAAAAATGGGAAATGTATATGGAGATTCGAGGATGAGAGGAGGTACTGCTAAATAGTTTTGACCTTTTTGGAATTTATTTCAAATTTTTTGAGGGAGGTGTGGGTAGGAGAGGTGAAAGGAACATGGAAGGGGGTGGTTAGAGATCAGTGAGACTGAGAAAAATTCATTGTTGTATGGGAGAAAATTAAATGCATATATAATAGGTGAGCATATACAATTACTGAGCTTCACAACACTTGATCATGGACACAAGAAATCCTGGTGTATTTGAAGTGAAGGATCAAATTCATAATAGGAAATGAAAGAGAGGAAGCATGGTGAGAGGTAGGAGAGATGAGAACTGAAGATTAGGTTAAGGCAGTTAAAATGCTATGATCATACAGGACAAGGACAATGATGTTGGTAGGATGTAGATTGATGGGGAAGCAATTAATTGATTAAGTCAAACAATTGAATAGGAACATTGTTAGTAGAGGTTTGCTAGCAGTAAAAGAAAGGGGAAAAGTTTTTTTTTCTTTTCTTTTTTTTTTTTTTAGTAGAGGTTTGCTAGTAGTAAAAGAAAGGGGAAAAGTAATCTTCATAGCCAGATTTGATAACAATTGGACAGACAAGATTATAATGATGATGATGTTGTCAATTAATTATGGGATTTGTGAGAGTGACTCATGTTGGGAAGAGAAGGTAGGATTTGGGATCGACAGAATGAGTGACAAGGTAAGGGAAGCATTTAGCATATGTGAGGGAGGGTGGAGGGAGAATGAGTGACATTTAAGACTGCTGACATTTATTACATGTCCACCCTGTGCCAAGTCCAGCAGTGCTTCTTCTATGGGGAGCATCCAAAAAGGAAAATTGCAAGAGGGAGTCTAGGTCTAAATGCATAGAGCTTGGAGTATAAAAGAGCCCAGATACTTCATTTGCTCATCTTATATATTCTTTTTAAAAAATAAGACGTTTTGGCCTGGTGTGGTGGCTGAACAACTGTAATCCTAGCACTTTGGGAGGGTGAGGTGGGAGAACCTCTTGAGCCCAGAAGTTTGAGACTAGCCCAGGCATGGGCTAAAAATAGAAAATGTACTAAAAATAGAAAAATTAGCCAGGCTTGGTGGTGCATGCCTGTAATCCCAGCTACTCAGGAGGCTGAGGTGGGAGGATCACTTAAGCCCAGGAGGTGGAGGTTGCAATGAGCTGTAATTGTGCCATTGCACTCCAGCATGTGGATGACAGAATGAGACCCTGTCTCAAACAAACAAAAACGCCTTTAAAAAATCTTATTGAAGAACCCCATGTTTGTTCTAAGT
This sequence comes from Callithrix jacchus, assembly GCF_049354715.1. Classification (NCBI taxonomy): domain Eukaryota; kingdom Metazoa; phylum Chordata; class Mammalia; order Primates; family Cebidae; genus Callithrix; species Callithrix jacchus. Next base: position 67,348,652 of record NC_133514.1, on the reverse strand, counting down.
AATTCAATATAAAAGTATGTGAGAACCCAGTGAAATTCTCTTCACTTCTTATCCCAATTAATCATGCACTCCTCCTCTTCCTCAGAGGTTCTGATTAACAGCCAGATATACTCTTTTACAGACCTTTTTTGAGCATCACATATACATGGGCTTGCGTATATATACATTTTTTTAAGTCACGAATGAAAGGAGCAGTGTAATTGCTCTGGAGCTGCTTTTTCCTGACAACTTGTCTTTGAAATCTTTCCTGTCAGTGTTATAAGCCCTAGCTCATCTTTTTCAAGGTTGCATAAAAGTCTGTAATATAATGATGCCACAGTTTCCTTAATCCTTCTCTTCTTGATAGACATCTAGCAGCCACTGTCTTTCTGTTTCTCAGTAATCTATTTTTTTTAAATGGAGTCCTGCTCTTGTCACCCAGGCTGGAGTGCAATGGCGTGATCTTGACTCACCGCAACCTCCGCCTCCTGGATTCAAGCCATTCTCTTGCCTCAGCCTCTTGTGGAGCTGGGATTACAGGAGCCCACAATGACTCCCTGCTAACTTTGTGTTTTTAGTAGAGACAGGGTTTCCTCCACCTTGGTCAGGCTGGTCTCGAACTCCCGACCTCAGGTAATCCGCCTGCCTTGGCTTCCCAAAGTGCTAGGATTACAGACATGAGCCACCACTCCTGGCCTCTCAGTAATATTTTAATAGTCATCTCCTCTGGGAGGAAGAGAGAAAAAGAACTATAGTCCCTAGATCAGGATTGGCAAATAAATTTCACCTCAAGTGCTAATTCAGATTGGTTTGCAGTATCTGCTGCTTTGTGGGTTGCTATGCTGAGAAGGATCGATCCTGAGGCTCAGTCCACGTGCCTGGGCTGATCAGCACATCCTGCCTTGGCTATAGTAAATGGAGTGAGGGTCAGATGCCAAGCGTTTTCTCCTTCCTCCTTGCCTCAAATGGCACAGCTGAGTTTTGTTACATTTGCATGAACATAGTAGCCCTTCTGTGGCTACTCCCACTATTTCCTACTAAAAATCTTGGAACAATTTGGCACAATACAGAAACTGCATTAAAATTGAGTCAGATGCCCTGTCAAGTGCTGACTTGCTGTTGACCTAGCCACCCAATTCATTGAAATCATCAAAGCCATCATGTGGGAATTACTTCATCTTCCCGCCACTGCGGTCTCTACACACTAGCTCCAACCCCGTTTCCTCCTTCACTCTGTTGCAAGAGAACAGATGAACCCCCTCATTAAGGCCATCTCTTCCTCATTTGTCCTGGTACCTGTCTCCTTGTAAGTTCTCGAGGAGACTTTTTTAGTTTTTGCTTCCTTCACCTACACTTTCAATACTGTACAACTTTAAATACTAAAAATTTCTCTATTAGTTTGCTATTGTCTGCTATTGCTGCTGTAATAGATCACCACAAAGTTAGTGGCATAGTAGACCATGCAAATGTATTCTTTTACAGTTTGGAGGTCAGAAGTTCCAGCATCAAGGTGTCTTCAGGGCTGTATTTCTTCTAAAGGCTCTAGGAGAGACTGTTTTCTTGCCTTTTCTAGCTTCTGGGGACCTGCCTGCATTCCTTGGCTCATGGCCCCATCCTTCATCTGGGAAGCTAGCAGTGGGACATCTTCCAGTCTCTCTCTGGCTGCCTGTGACTCTGGCCCTGCTCCTTCCCTTTTATAAAGACCCATGGCATTACATTAGACCTACTCAAATGATCCAGGATAATCTCCCCATCTCAAGATATGTAACTTAATCATACCTGCAAAGTCCCTTTTATTGTGAAAGGTAACACATTCACAGGTTCCAGAGATTAGGACATAGATGTCTTTGGGGAACCCTTGTCCTGACTGCCACAGTCCCCAAATTTATATCTCCAACCTTGATCTCTTGCTAGAGACTTACATATTGAGCTGTCAGCTTTATATATAAAAAAATGAATCTTGCTCTTCCTCCCAGATCCTATTTCTCCTAGAATTGACCTCATTTTTGTAAATGGCACCTCTTTCATCTCCTAAAGCCAGAAACTAGGAGTGATCCGTGAAATTCCTGTGAGACACAGAATCGAGGCCTGGCCATTCTGCCTTCAAATCATACCTTGAATTCATCTGTGTTCTTCTAATGGAGGATAGCAAAGTATAGGTGCGCGGGGCCAGGTGCGGTAGCTCATTCCTGTAATCCCAGCACTTTGGGAGGCCATGGCGGGTGGATCATGAGGTCAGGAGTTTGAGACCAGCCTGGCCAATATGGTGAAACCCCGTCTCTACTAAAAAATACAAAAATTAGCCAGATGTGGTGGTACAGGCCTGTAATTCCAGCTACTTGGGAGGCTGAGGCAGAAGAATTGCCTGAAACCTGGAGGTGGAGGTTGCAGTGAGCCGAGATCATACCACTGCATGCCAGCCTATCGACAGAGTGAGACTTCATTTCACAAAAAAAAGAAAAGAAAAAAAGTGTAGGTGCTGAAGCTGAATGCTTTTGCTGAGTCAGAGCTCCACCAATTCCCTTACCTTTGGGAAAGTTACTTCGCTTTCCTGTGCCTCATTTCTTCATCTGCAAATGGGTCCTAGGATCGTTGCAGAGAATTCACCGATACATGATTGTAGTGTACTTAAATCAGTGCCAGGCACACGAAGGGGCTGGCAGATGTTAGCTGTCGTTATCGTCACCCTCACTGCACCTACTCTTGTCTGGCCTCTTAACTGTCTCGGTGCTTCTAGCCTTGGCCTGCTCCTTCCCTTTTATAAAGAGATATGAATGGCCTCAGCCTGCTGAAGTTCATCCTGGTGCACACGCCATCCATGGTGATCCTTTGTTGACAATCACATCGTCGTATTCCCTCACCTAGAATTCTTCCGTGGTTTCTCATTGCACTTACAATAAAACTCAGACGCCTTCACAGACCTCCAAGGCTCTCGACATGACCCAGACCCTGCTGCCTCTTCACACTCATCTTGTCCCCTTGCTCCCTCCACTTAATGCACTGGTGCGGCCTCCAGGCCGCAGATGCAGTAGTGAGTCAGACAGTTGGATACACAGTTAAGCAAGAGCAAGGAAAAGTATACAGACTTCTACCTCATTTGAACCTTCATTTTAACCGCTAAATCATGACGATAGATGAAATCAAGCATATCCTGATATTGAGAAGGTATGAAAAAAAAGGTTTATTTCAAATTACTCTTCTTAAAAGATTTTAAAAACATTTTCACTAAATGTTTAATCTTTTAAAAAGTTGTTAAGTTGTTAACTCGTGTTACTTTAAAATAAAGGGATAACTTCATTAGATCTAAAGTCCATATGGTTTCCTGTTTCCCTTTATCATATCCCTTTAAGCTTTTTCAGATAAGCAAGATCAGTGGAAATCTACTCATACGGTAAGTGAAATGAGCCTTGCTGCGGAGCCAGCAGTGTAGGATAAGAGTTTTTCCAGCCCCCTGGGATTGCTTGAGAAAATCATTTTTCCAGTATGCTCAATGACTAAACATTTCATAAAACTACATAAAGCACACAGATTTCCCCCCCACAATTTGATTAAATTCCATCGTGTAAACTTATTTAAAAGGAGATAAATTTATTGAAGCATCACATTTTGTCCTCAATGTGTGTGTGGGTGGGGGTGTGTTTAAGGAATGAAATGATTATGTCAAGTGAAATTTCGGATGTAACTGTAAGGAAACACTTCCTGGGAAAGGGCTAGACACTCATGTGCATTGAAGCAAAAAGATTTCATGAGAAACCATTAGTTCTGTGAATAAACTATTCTGCAAATAAAGTTATAGAAACACTTAATAGAAGAAGAAAGTCGTTCTTCCTATTTCTTTCTTTCTTACTTTTTTTTTTTTTGAGACCAAGTTTTGCTCTTGTTGCCCAGGCTGGAGTGAAATGGTGTGATCTGGACTCACTGCAACCTCTGCCTCAGCCTCCTGAGTACCTGGGATTACAGGCATGAGCCATCATGTCTGGCTAATTTTGTATTTTTAGTAGAGACAGGGTTTCTCCATGTTGGTCAGGCTAGTCTCAAACTCCCTACCTCAGGTGATCAATCCGCCTTGGCCTCCCAAAGTGCTGGGATTACACTCATGAGCCACTGTGCCTGGCTCTTCGTATATATTTCTACCCTATCAGTGTTACTTTTCCTTATGTTTACTCTGTCTACCAAGGCTCTCAACCATCTCTTCTCCTGAGTAACCTTTCCTGACTCCTCCAGGCAGAATTAGTTTCTTCTTTTGTGTTTCCTTGGTTTAGATCTCTTTTATAGCCTCCTTGCATTTTGTCTCTAAGATAATATGACCCTGTAGGGGCTTGCACCTGTAATTCAGCACTTTGGGAGGCCTAGATGGGTGAATCACTTGAGGTCAGGAGTTCAAGACCAGCCTGGCCAACATTGTGAAACCCTATCTCAACTAAAATACAAAAAAATAGCTGAGCATGGTGGCGCGCACCTGTAGTCCCAGCTACTCAGGAGGCTGAGGCAGGGGAATCGCTTGAATCAGGGAGATGGAGGTTGCAGTGAGCTGAGATAGCACACTGCACTCCAGCCTGGGAAAAGAGCAAGACTGTCTCAAAAAAAAAAAAAAAAAAGAAAAAGAGAGAGAGAGGAAGGAAGGAAAAGAAAGAAAAAGATAATGGGGGAGGAAGGAAGGAAAAGAAAGAAAAAGATAATAGAGACCATATCTATTTATATCTCTGAAGTGCGTAGCACAGAATCAGTGTTCTCTAAGTGCTTGTCAAATGCAGGTTGTTGAGCAAATGTCATTGATATTTCTGTCCTCCCTAAAAATATATTGGTTTTCAATAATGAGACTAAGATAATCAGGAGTGCATGGTGATTTTACGCATCTATAATGACCACTTTGGATTCTGTAGGGGAGGAGAGGGATGGGTAGCAAAGGAGGAAGCAGGGATGAGATAGTATTAATATTAGAAAATGACATTTGTTCCCAAGGAGTTTACAATCAATTTGGAGATACGAGACTTGATACCAGGGAGGGGACAGATAACCAGTAGTTAAAGGAGAGAAAACTAAAGGTACATGACTTTAGGAATCTCTAATCATCTGCTAAGGAGTTATTTTTGAAACACTTACTACCAGTTAAATAAATAATGTCATGGTGGTTGTTCTTTAGTGCTAGCGTGAGAGCAGTTTCACGGAAAATTCCTGCTCTTTGAATATTGTCAGTTCAGAATGCATTATTGTTCTTACTGTATGTTCATTTTCCTTTTTAGAAACATGTTGAGATAAGTTGCTCTAGAAAGGCTTTCTTGCTAAGCTTTCCCCTTAATGCTATTTTGGTTGAAATGTGCATGAATAATGCATAAAATCCAATAGTGTAGATGAGCAAAACCAATACATAGTTATATCATGAAATTGCAACCAGTTTTAGCATTTCTCAGCAGTCATAAGAGTTTGTCTTTTAAATCTTGAATGCATGGAGGGCAGCAGCCATATCTCATTCATCTTTCCAAACTGCTTTAGCAACTTGCACTTGACCTGATCTGTGGTAGGTCCTTAGTAAACGTTGACTTACTAAATCCAAGTCACAGGAAAATACTTTGTTTTCTAATTATGGATTATTCTGCAAGTGGCCTTCGGTTCTGGAATTATTTTCTTTGTAGAGTTAATGCATAATGTGACCTTCCTAAAAATAAGGTTGAGAAATCAAGGCAAATTGGGAAGCTCTGGATTTGGTAGCTCAAATAGCTCCACATAACAGCTCCAGGAGCCCACACGCTGGTTTGTATAACTCCTCACCTTCAATTACATGAGCAGATTTTGCCAGTTGTAGAAAACAGTAGTAGATTTAGTTGCCTGGGGACAAGCTGGTACTTTTCAGAAACTCCGTCACCAGCAATACTCTACCATTTGGCTAATTTTGACCTTGGACATCATTCAGAGAGGATCTGTGTAGAATGTCTCCGACTCTCGTTGCTTGCTGCCAAGAATCTGTTTCAAGCGTTTGTCACTTCCTTAGTAAATTATTGCAGCGGTCTCTTGCCAACCCCCTCTGGACTCATCCTGGTTTTCAGTTTATGATTTATTTTAAATGTGATAGGTTATGTTTACTTTCCTTGTGTTCTTCATATTTACTGTGCTATTTCTGAGTTTATGCAGTTATACCTCAAGGCTAAATAAAACTTTGGCACTGATATTTTAAGCTGCACCTTGGGTTACTTTGGACATTTTCAGAACATGCCTGGTACGTGGGAAACCATAAACAATAAAGGTATTAAATTGAGCATGTGTACATTTCCTGGCTGTCTTCTGTTACCTTCAATAACGGGAGGAAGAGTGACTTGGATATTATCCACAGTTCTTCCGCATCTTGCTGCTTTGTGTACTGTTTGTTCTCAGGCTGGTTTCCAAAGGTCAGAATAAAAAAGTGCTTATGAGGAAAACTTACAAGAATTGTTGGCATGTTTATATTGTGAACTTTATGGCCTCTTCTTTCAGCCTTTTCATAGTAGAAAAAAATGAACAAATCAACACTTGGACAGTTTTCCCACTCAGTAAAAAAAGGAACATAGCGGTCAGGATCTTCTGAATTCTGGAGTAAAGTTAAAGTCACCATGACCCAGTGATAGCCATTTGTTGGCTTCCAAGCTAGTTTGATGAGAAAGGAGACTGTGTTCAATCTGAATGTATTTAAAATAATTCTGAGTTCTAATATGGACAGAATTTCAAAGATCTGAGGCTGAATGCAGTGGCTTATGCCTATAATCCCAGAACCTTAAGAGGCCGAAGTGGGTGGATCACTTGAGGTCAGTTGTTCAAGACCAGCCTGGCCAACATGGTGAAACCTATCTCTACTAAAATACAAAAGTGCTGGGCATTGTGGTGAGCACCTGTAATCCCAGCTACTAGGGAGGCTGAGGCAGGATAATTACTTGAATCCAGGAGGCAAAGGTTGCAGTAAGCTGAGATCATGCCACTGTACTCCCAACTGGGCGACAGAGCAAGACTGTCTCAAAACAAACAAACAAACAAAAAAGAACTTTAAAGATCTGGGCCATTGTAGACTTATCACATTAAAGCAAACTTAGTGGGGTTTTAAATTTTAGTTCTATTAATACTGCTGTTTTAATTGAGAAATTAATCAGGTAAAGATTCTGTCCACCTTCAATGCTTCTATAAACTAGAGCATTTATCTTGTAAAATATAGTCTGTTTTTCAAAGTGTATTCTGACACTTCTTATTTCTTTTTAAGAGACAGGGTCTTGCTCTGTTGCCCAGTCTCAAACTCCTGGGCTCAAGTGATCCTCTACTTCAGCCTGCCAAGCAGCTGTGACTACAGGTGCACACCACTGCACATGGCTTGATGGTTTTTCTATAAAAGATAATTCTCAATTGAGTCACTTGAATCCTTTTGGAACTAGATGGGAATAAACAAACCTACAAATAAGTGCTTATCAAGTATTCAATTTCCCATCATTACTCAGTGCTGTACAGATTTCCCTAAGAGCTCATCAAAGTTCAGTAAATAATGTAGGGCTATTTCATAAATCTTTTATGCTGTTTTTCAGGGGTCAGTGAAATATCCTAAAATTTTTGAGTGGCTTTGCCTGTTTATAGAAACGTGTATGTTTGTTAAGGGGAAAATGCAGTGGAACATAAAAAGCATAATGACAGGCTGCCATTGTCTGAAACCTAGTTATGTATATTGTAAAAATAACTTCTGGCCAGGTGCTGTGGCACATGCGTATTATACCAGCATCTGGGAGGCTGAGGTGGGCAGATCACCCGAGGTGGGGAGTTCGAGACCAGCCTGACCAACATGGAGAACTCTATGTTCCATCTCTACTAAAAATACAAAATTAGCTAGGCGTGGTGGTGGGTGCCTGTAATGCCAGCGACTCAGGAGGCTGAGGCAGGAAAATCACTAGAACCCGTGAGGCAGAGGTTGTGGTGAGCCGAGGTGGCGCCATTGCACTCCAGCCTGGGCAACGAGAACAAAACTCCGTCTCAAAGAAACAAACAAACAAAAAAACAAAAAAACTTCCTTCTGCTGCATTAAAAAACATGGCTTTAGAAAAACTGACCAGTTTTCCTTCCATGTGGCCATGTTTTGTTCCTGGCAGTGGGGTACAAGTTCACTGGACAGAGTAGTTCATACATCCCACGTGACAACTCATTTGCTTTTGAGTGACAGGTTTTTGTATGTTTGCTTGGCTTTTGGTTTTTTGTTTGTTGTTTTTACTGTGGTAAAATAACATAAACTTTCCAACGTGGCCCTTTTTGAGTGTGCAGTGCAGTGAGATTAAGTACCTTTACATTCCTGTGCAACCATCACCACCTACTCTTTCCAGAACCTTTTTATCATCCCAAACTGAAACTTCATCCCCATTAATTACTATCTCCCCATTCCTCCCTCTTCCCTCCCCTTGTTTGTTTTGAAAGCCCAGGTGTTGTGGCCTCAACCTACTGCAAGAGAGAACTGTAACCAGCACATGGGAGGCAGGATGCACCTCCCCCCATTACTTCATGCCTTCTCCTAAGGCATTACTATGTTCTAGCCCACTAGCACTTTGATATTTATATGTCTGGGCAACAGTGAAGAACCCACAATTTTAAGATTGAATTAGCAGTAGGGCATGGTGGTCCATGCCTATGATCCCAGCACTTTTGGGAGGCTGAGGTGGGCAGATCACCTGAGGTCAGTTCAACACCAGCCTGGGCAACATGGTGAAACCCTGTCTCTACTAAAAATACCTCTCTCTGCTAAAAATACCTGTCTCTACTAAAAAAAACCCTGTCTCTACTAAAAATTAGCTAGGTGTGGTGGTGCACACCTGTGGTCCCAGCTACTTGGGAGGCTGAGGCAGGATAATTGCTTAAGTGCGGGAGGCAGAGGTTGCAGTGAGCCAAGATCGTGCTACTGCACTCCACCCCGGGCAACAGAGCGAGACTTCATCTCAAAGCAAAACAAACAAACAAAAGGATTAAATTATCACTTCAGAGACACTGAGATGTAGCACTGATTTGTTTTACAGGGAGACTTGAAAATAACTTCTATGGATAGGCTTTGACCTTCGTCAGTAACCTCCACAGTGGCTGTGCCCTCTTTGGTATTGAGCTAAACATTTTTAAACTTAAATAACTCTAGAACTACAAGTCCCACATGAAATGATGCTGTACTAGAGATCGACTGTGTGACCAAGGCTTTGAGGTACAATCTCTCAAGAATGGGTCTCTGTTACTGACAGAGTAAGCCCCAATTATTTCACACTATATTCATTCCACATTTCTCTATTCATTGTACTGGAAATCACTGAGCTTTGGCTTTTAAGCGGCTAGTTTTTATTTCACAGGCACTGGGAATCATATAATTGATGTTTCCTTCTTTGCCTTTGAAACCAGAAAGCTCAGAGTTTATGATTTCTCTCTAGTGATATAAAGAACCTCATGACATGTATTGAGAGACCTAGCTTCATTTTTTCCCCCCGCTACCTGCTTTTGATTTTTTTCTTTCTTTCTTTCTTTTTTTGAGACAGTTTTGCTATCTTACCCAGGCTGGAGTGCAGTGGTACAATCTTGGCTCACTGCAACCTCCACCTCCTGTGTTCAAGCAATTCTCCCTGCCTCAGCCTCCTGAGTAGCTGGGATTGCAGGTGAGTGCCACCATGCCTGGCTAATTTTTGTATTTTTGGTAGAGATGGGTTTTCATCATGTTGGCCAGGCTGGTCTTGAACTCCTGATCTCAAATGATCCAGCTGCCTCAGCCTCCCAAAGTGCTGGGATTGCAGGCATGAGCCACTGCACCCGGCCTGCATTTGATTTTTATTTATCCTATATAGTCGGTTTTAAGACTGACTCACAGCCTCATGTCCACTCATTCTGTGCCTTCTGCTGCCATCCCACTGCACACTCCATTCCTCGCTGTGATGCCCATGCTGTTCTTACTGCTTGGGACAGCTCTTGTCTTGTAACTGTCCTCATCCCTACTCTTACTCCTTGTCAGTGAACTCAGCTCAATCATCAGCCACAGTCCTTTCCTGATACTCTGTTCTCCACTTACAAAATTGACTAATGCCTCCTTTGTGGCCCGCTGCTCCCATTCAGACTTCTGTTGTCACCTAGAGAAATCTGCTGAACTCATTTGTTCACACTTCCCCTCTGCTGGACCATGCGCAGGGACCAGATTTAATGCTTCCTTCATTTCACAGGCCTTGCACATGGTACAAGGAAGGGAGGGGCTAATTAAGCAGCATCAGATGTGGTGGATGAGTCAAACTAAAGAGTTGAAACATGATGATTGGACTTTGCAATGTGGAAGTCATTATGACCTTTCTCAGAGCCTTTCAGGGGAAGGGTGGGGATAGCCTGAATATACTATACCAAGAAGTTAGGGAGCAAGTTGGGAGGGGGAGGAAAGCAGTGGGGAGACAGGGAGAAGAATGAGGACAAAGAGAGGGACAAGGGGCATAAGTCAGAGGCTGCTAATCACAGAGGACAGGGTGTGCACTGTCATCTGGTGGAGCATTCCTAAGGGTCAGCGCAGTGGTCCATGAGGGAGTTCTCAGTGTGACTGATGAGGTCGAGGGTCATGGATCTTCAGCTTGTGTAGTCACTGAGTTGAAATCTTGGTCTGTGAAGTCTGTCTTTGCTTCATAGAAGCTCTTAGTGTTTCTTGTTTAATGTTTACTCTGTCTGCTTTTGCTAAATAAATTCTTTTTAGGCGGGCAAGTCCCTGCCTTATGATTTGTGTCTGTTAAATTGCAAACACTCTATCCCGTGCATAAATGCTTGAGGTATTTTGCTTCGTTGCTTTATGATTTTCACGACATCTGAATCGTAAACTAATATGACATCTTAAATAATACTGACTAGTACAGACAAAATTATTTTTTGACTTTTTGATGTTTATTTTTCTCATATGAAACAAACTTCACAATGTGTGAGTGGAACCGCACCCACCCCTGACCCCCACCCCAAGACGGCTGTTACATCTCCGATTCAGGTCTTGTTCCTGCTCCTTCCGGCATGTCCCACACCTCTGCCCAAGCACCAATTCTGTTTAAAGATTTGCCATCGCACCATCTCTCCTCTGCAGCCTTTCCTCACAGCCCTGTGCCTCCTCCAGAAAACTGACTGATCTCTTTCCGCATGTGCCCTAAACAAACTTCTGTCATTATATTGCACCCATTTTTAATTTTTCTTTTCTTTCTTTTCTTTTTATTTTTTGAGACGAATTCCTGTTCTATAGCCCAGGTTCAAGCGATTCTCCTGCCTTGGCATCCTGGGTAGCTGGGATTACAGGTGCCCACCACCACGCCTGGCTAATTTTTGTACTTTTAGTAGAGACAGGGTTTCACCATGTTGGTTAGGCTGGTCTCAAACTCCTGACCTCATGGTCTGCCTGCCTGGGCCTCCCAAAGTGCTGGGATTACAGGTGTGAACCACTGTGCCTGGCCTATTGCTCCCATGTTTTCAGACATCTGTTTACCTTAACCAGACTGATCTTTCTTCAGTGCAGAGAGAAATTATTTCTTTGCTTGTATTTTAGAGTTTCAAAGTATTATCGTGATTTTTTTTTGTCTTTGCATTATGTATGTTAAAAACAGTCTTCTATTTCATTAAGTTATTCTTGTAAACATAATTTTAACAACTTATTTCATCTGACAGCAACTGTTGCCCTCTTATTGACTATTTAGGTGGTCTTTAATTTTTTTCAATAATATTATGTTTCCTTCTGCCAAAATTGACAATGAAAAATAAATGTCTCTTTAAATGTATTATTAAAATATCTGTCTCTAGCCAGGTGCAGTGGCTCACACCTGTAATCCCAGCACTTTGGGAGGCTGAGGTGGGCAGATCACCTGAGGTCAGGAGTTTGAGACCAGCCTGGGCAACATGGTGAAACCCCATCTCTACTAAAAATACAAAAATTAGCTGAGCATGGTGGTGCGTGCCTGTAGTCCCAGCTACTCAGGAGGCTGAGGCAAGAGAATCGCTTGAACCCAGGAGGCGGAGGTTGCAGTGAGCTGAGATCGCGCCACTAAACTGCAGCCTGGGCGACAGAGTGAGACTCCATCTCAAAAAAAAGGAAAATAAAAACTCTGTTTTTTTTTTGTTATAACGTATAGGACAGAACAAAACTATATTTTCAGAAATTTTACTAAAGTTATATTTGCAGAAAACAAAACTTTCCCAACATTAAAACCCTTTCTGTAAGTCACTTGGATGAGTCATAGGGTAGGCATTTAGAGTTCAAGGTGCATTAGCCAACCTGTACTTGGACTAGCCCAGCAGTCATTCTCCTGAGTTAGCCTAATGTGGTAAAGTTAATGTTCTGTGATTTTTGTTGAAATATGTAATGCTGTAGTGGGGAAAGAAAGCAGTAAAACATTTTATTTCGTGACCAGTGTAGCTATAATACGAATTTAGCAGACTGTTGATAAATGTATTGAAATAGGAAGTTTGCTGGAACGTGTGTCAGAGCTGCGGGTGAAGGAGTGGCTTGTCCTGTGCTCAAGATGGGAAGTTAGAGGTCATCTTGAATTTCCACTTTAATAAAAACTCATTTAAAGTGTGATGGAAATGGACTGACTACTGTTTGGAGCTGAAATACATAAAACATTCAACAAGGAATCAGAAAACCTGGGTTCAAATTCTGTTTCTCCCACTTGCTGAACATACCCATTTTATACTGTCACAAGCTGTGAGAGACCATTAGTGCTTGTTAATAACCACATTGTCTGGCCTCACCTCTGCGAAAGCATCCTTGAAATGCTCAAAAGAGATGAAGAATGTGAAAGCACCTGGAAATTCCAATGTCATCTACAAAAATGCATTGTCTTCTTCCCAAACTAGCAGATGGTGCCGCTCTGAATATATAGCCAATTGGAAATATGACATTTCCATCCTAAGAATGCCTGCCTGACAATTACTGTGGGGATGCTTCAGGTTTCTGTCCTTGAAAATTTAAATATTATCATCCTGGGAAAAGTAATTTTAAAAGTATCTTATTTATTTTTGTATAGAGTCAGGGTGTCACTCTGCCCAGGCTGGAGTGCCAGTGGTGTGATCACAGCTCACTGCAGTCTCAAATCCTGTCCTCAAGTGATCCTCCTGCCTCAGCCTCCCCAGTAGCTGGGACTACAGGTGCACACCACCACACCGGCTGTTAGCTTTTTAAAAAACTTTTTGTAGAGATGAGGTCTTGCTATATTGCCCAGGCTGGTCTTGAACTCCTATCCTTAATCAGTCCTCCCGCCCCAGCCTCCCATAGTGCTGGGATTACAAGTGTGAGCCACTGACCCAACCTTTTTAAAGTATTTTAAAAATTACTTCGCTTTTATGTCTACAGTATTGGATGTAATTTAAACTTCTCAGAAGGACAGCTAGCTACCACAGCTTTTTCATTATACATGAATTTTAAAAATTAAATTTTTTGGAAGTTATCCTTAAGATGCTTTGTGAGGGAAGAAGGGGAAATTTTGGGGGACAACCACTGAATATGATTTCTTAAAGAACTGGGTAACCTTTAGAGATGTCTTTTACTATGTCAGACCTGTTTACTTGTAAGCTTATATAAGTGTACATCTGTTTGATAAATCCACTTCAGCCTTATTGGGTGCAGGTTCTGTGAAATCCCTGAGGAGGTAGTTAACGGATGGATTGTTGCGGGACAAAGTAGGCTGCTTATGTTTCAAAGCCTGATGCATGAAGGGCGGGATCCATTGTTACGGAAGCCTCGCACCCAAGTTCAATTCATTAACCATGAACCTGCTCTGCCACAGATTCTGAGTCTGAACGGTCCCTGAGTAGATTGGAAGCAGTGACAGCACACTCCTTTGAAGAGGAAGGAGAGCATTTGGGCAGCAGAAAACACAGAATGTCTGAAGAAAAAGATTGTGGTGGCGGAGATGCTCTCTCCAACGGCATCAAGAAGCACAGGTAGGATCTCCTCTGACGGTTGTCACTGCTGCTGTTGTTACGATCAAGTACATTAGGATTCAGAAAGAAATGTATGCCTTGTCTTCATTTTTCCCTATGTAGGGGATTTATATTGCTCTATCACCTCAAAGAAAGCATTTAACTTAAGTACCTTTTCCTCTGTCTATTTAAGAGAATCATCTATAATTGTAAGAACAGAGTACAAAACTTGGGTGTAGCAACCATGTTCTAAGAGGGGTGTGTAAATCCTTTAGTTGGTGAGTTAGAAAGGTTATTCAGAACTACCTATTGAAACTGATCCTGTGTGCCCTTTCTCATCATACATCTTTTATGACTCTGCCTTCCATTGCTATTTTAGTGTCTGGTCATTTGATCTTCTAGTTGGTTTTATTAAGAATGAATGGCAGTATTTCCAGCCTGTTGATGCAGTTTAGTTAAATTTAAACAAAGATGTTTATTAAGACCCAGAAGTTGCTGAACATACCCGTTTTGTACTGCCTAATAACATTAGGATGTTTTTAATCCCCTTGATTGCTTAGTCCTAGAGATTGTCCCAAATTAATGAGGCATAATGGATACCCACAGTTCTCTGATTTCAGCCCAAGTTTATAGACAGTGGTGTATATGCCTGCTAGTATTCATATAGTAAAATATTTTATTAAATGATCAGTGCAGGATATATTCTGTTGTCATTGTAAAACCTACTTTTTGGGTAGGGAGTTATTAATGGTAATTTCTGGAAGGTAGTTTTTCATTTACTATTTGTAGATTGTGTAACTCTAATTCCATTTCTGTACTATGATTCTGGCCACAACTGGTTTTGACTATTGTTCTAGAAAAAAATGTATGCATCACTTCTCTGGCTTATGTGTATTTTCCCTTTGTTAACAAAAATGTCTCAATATTTATTTATTTTTCAAAGATCAGTGAGTTTTAGGTACCCAACTAGATTAAAACAGAGTTTTCTTTTGTTGGGTTAGAGGTTTTCCTCTAAACATGCTTATGATGGCAAAGTATGTGTCCAGCAGTGAATATCTTTCCTGATTTCCTCTGTAGTTACTATCAGTTTCTTTGGAGTTCAGTACAAAATTCTGTTTAGGACATGAAATACTTAACAGTGAACTTGGCAGACCTACCAATCTCTAAAGAGAAGATAGTCTTTAACTATTTAACACATACACCATGCCAGTGTGGTGAGAACACAGGTGAAATCTTTGGAAAGTTCAAAGAAACACGCACCTATTTAGTATTATTAATATCAGAAAAGGCATTGTGCTCAGATGCTGTCCTCTGCTGTAGCTACAGGGGATTTCTTTATTGCTTCTCAGGGCCTGGCAGTTCTTTTGTGTGTGTGCTATAATCATGACAGGAGTTATTTTGCATTTGACAGAATTATACCATATTCATACATTCTGTGTTCTAAAGTCAAACCCAGAATGGTACAAATGTGAAAGTTAAGATGAGATGAAACTTTCAAAAACAAATGCAATCAGGACAGGTCACTAAGGAAGAATACAAAGAAACTAGGTGACCTAACCAAACCAGAAAAGTTGAACTGACTAATGAGATGCGTCTTATTAAACCTATAAATGTAATATGATGTTCTTCAGTTATTCAGAGTGAAAGAGGAAAACAGGAAATTGTCAGCAGCCTAATATGTGGAAAAACATAATATCCTGTTTTTAAAAAGTAGCTTTCATAGGAGTTTTTAAAAATCCTCTTTTCAGGCCGGGCATGGTGGCTCACACTTGTAATCCCAGCACCTTGGGAGGCTGAGGCGGGCAGATCACCTGAGGTCAGGAGTTCGAGACCAGCCTGACCAATATGGTGAAACCCCGTCTTTAAAAAAAAAAAAAGATTTAAAAAAATCCTCTTTTCATAAAGTTCTTCTCTAATCAAATAAATAGAGCAGATGCCACACATAATTTAAAAGTTTAATTTTAGAATAGGAAAAAAGGGTATTCAGTGCTATCACATCCATCTTGCCAGCACCCTACGTTCCATAATGAATAATCTGTGATTATAATAGACAGTTTTTATATGGATAAGAATAATTTGTCTTCATAGTAGTTTGGGTTATGTTTTAGAAAAACAGGCATATGTTGCTACATGACCTGGAGATTGGCCTGAATTGACCAAGAAATTTATTTGACTCTTGTGTGTTTTTTTGTGTGTGTTTTTTTTTAAGATGGAGTCTAGCTCTGTTGCCCAGGCTGGAGTGCAGTGGTGCGATCTCGGCTCACTGTAACCTCCACATCCTGGGTTCAAGCAATTCTCCCTCCTCAGCCTCCTGAGTAGCTGAGATTACAGGTGTGCACCACGATGCCCAGCTAATTTTTATATTTTCAGTAGAGATGGGGTTTCACTGTGTTGGCCAGGCTGGTCTTGAAATCCTGACCTTGCGATCTGCCTGCCTCGGCCTCCCAAAGTGCTGGGATTACAAGTGTGAGCCACTGCACCCAGCCTTATGTTTTATTTTTAAAATACATGTGAAAATTATATTTGTCCTTGTCATAGATTTCTGTTTTCTTTAATATTAAAAAATATATTTACTTACTATTTATTTAACTTTCCCATAGAAACCTTGCATTTCCTCCTCACCCCATGCCACCAGTACTATGCCCTGGGAAATACATACATAAAATTAGGGAGACATGGGAAACATATATATTATAAAACATTTTTTAAGAGAGAATGTATATTTTTTTAATTGGGAAAGAGAATATTACAAATTGTTCCCATAGCAAGTATTAAATCCCAGCTTAACTTTTTCTTGTAAAGTAGAACAAGCTTTTTCAACCATTATTTTCTTTTTTAGCCATGCCACAGAAGTTTAATGTAGAAGCTGTTAAAATCGCACCACCTTCATTTCTGTGGTACTTTTTTCCCAGAAAATATCAAGTTGCTTTGTGGAAAATTAGCTGACACTATACTGTAGTCAGGTTTATATTTACAGAGCTTATTGCCATCTTGGCCACGTTCCATAGAAGCAATTCTCTATGCTTGGACCTAATCTATTATGTTTATTTTGAGCTCTAATCTTCTAACTTGTTAGCAGTTTTACCCAACTTGTTATATTTGGTAAAGATACTGATATTTACTTCAACCGTGTCTCCAGATACAGTGTAAATGATGCTAACAGAAAGCAAATTAGTCAGCATCTGCAAATGTTGGATCCATGTTATGATTCTGTAAACGTTATTCACTATATTAACATGAATAGATTAAAGGAGTAAACCATATGGTCGACCTAATAGATTTTAAACATTTCAAAAAAACTAAACGGTTATTCAGAATAATCAATAAATGCATTAGCAACATGTCATAAGGGCTGTAGCTCTTGTACCTATCAAATACTTTCTGGAGGTGGCACATGCTTCACTCGGTCATGATGCTGATCCACTTGGGAACATCAGTTCCTTTCCTCTTCACTCCAGTGTCATAGAGATCCCGGGCATCTTGGTCAATCAGTTCATAATCAATGACAGAGCCATCCTCTGCTCTTCTGCCCTTTGCTAGGGCAACCATCAGCTTGCGGAAGTCACCAGATGTATCCGAAATAATGTCCTTCTCCAGATCAGTCTTGTACATTTCCTTATAGACTCTGTTAATTTCCTGCAGCTCCTGGTTGGTTCTTGAGCAGATGATTTCAATGAGGGAGTCCTCATCGGTTCCCAGCCCCTTCATGGAAGCTTTTAGCTCAGAAGCATCATACTGAGCAGGTGTCTTCAATAGGCCTAAAATCACCGTCTCCAGGTGGCCAGATAAGGCTGACTTCAGTGCCGATGCAAGTTCCTTCTCTGGTAGGAGAAGGCAATATCCTGTCTCTGTGCATTGCTGCGGTTGGTCAAAATGTTGACAATGGTGACCTCATCCACACCTTTGGTCTTGATGGCCGTTTCAATGTTCAAAGCATCCCGTTCAGCATCAAAGTTGGTGTAGGCTTTGACTGACCCATCTGCACTTGCGGGTGTAGAGTGATCACCCTCCAAGCTGAGCTTGCACAGGATTTCCTGAACAGTAGACATTTTGAAGGAAGCTGGGCCGGGCGCCGACAGCAGAGAGCGTCCCCAGATGCCGAGCTTTTTTTTCTTTTTTTACAACTTTAAATAGACCTTTAATAACTGGGGTGTGGTTTAGGACTTCAAGGTTGGATGGTCTAGGCACGGAGACAGTGGAGAGCTCAGGCCGTCTGAGACTGCAGCTGGCGGTAGCCACGGCGGCGCATGTGGACCTCGTTTTTGCGGTAGCCGTCCTTCTGCTCTCGGAAGTAGCCACGGTAGGTGCCCTGCTTGTGGTCAAACACCCGCTCATTGTTCTCCACCAGACTGCCCAGCTTCTCAGCCAGCTGCAGATTGTTTCTGTAGAAAACCCGTAGAAGTTATTAGAGTAAGAAAGTTTGGCCAGGCTGCTGTATACAAAATCGGCCCATTACATTTCTGTGTATCATCAACAGACAGAAACTGCAATTAAAACTGAGAGGGAAGATCTTTATAGTCACTTTTAAAAAGTCACATACTTAGGAATAAGTCTTGGGGAAAAAAAGAGTGTAATAATAAGACTTTCTGAAAGAGATAAAACTTACTGAAAAGGAAAACTTATCGTCCTGGTATATGTAATAGAGCTCGCATAGCAGATCAGTGAGGGAAAGACTAGATCGTTTGGTAAATGATGCTTGGATAGTCATTTAATATGGAAGGAAGAAAAAAGAAAATGGATCTTTATTTCATATACAAATTCTAGATGAATCTTACACTTAAATGTGGAAGTTCAAAACTTAAATACTTTGGAAGAAAATGTAAAATATCTTTACAATTTTGAGATAGGGAAGGATTTTTTAGGGACTTTTTTTCATCTGATTCTAATTACTTGTACTTGATCTATTCACTACTTACCTGGCAGGGGAGATACCATGATCACGAAGGTGGTTTTCCCAGGGCGAGGCTTATCCATTGCACTCCGGATGTGCTGGCCCCTGCGATTTCCCCAAATGTGGGAAACTCGACTGCATAATTTGTGGTAGTGGGGGACTGTGTTCACGCTTTCCCCTGAAAAAAAAAAAAAAAAAAGAGTTCTGTAGTAAATGTGGCTGAGAATCTCGGGTTTACTTTGCTGAAATGGTAGATCAGGACTCCAGACGTTTGCTTAGTTTGTTCACCCTTCTGACTGCTTTAGATTCTAGTTTTTAGGTAGCCACAGAAAGAGGAGTATATCAGTTGTCACTGCACACAGAGCATTTACACAAGGAATGCACTGAATTTACCTGTTTGGGCTGAAAATGTAAGCTAAGAAAATACCTTCCTGGAAGTAAGATTACAATGAAAAAATGTTGTTAATGGTAAATAAAAATTATTTAACATGAATACATTTAATCACTAGAATAAAACCACCTTGGTTTTAAAACCTCACTCCCTAGACCAGGCACGGTGGCTCATGCCTGTAATCCCAGTACTTTGGGAGGCTGAGACAGGCAGATCACTTGAAGCCAGGAGTTCGAGACCAGCCTGGCCAACATGACGAAACCCCTTCTCTACTAAAAATACACTACCTTGCCAGGTGTGGTAGTGAGCACCTGTAGTCCCAGCTACTCAGGAGGCTGAGGTTGCAGTGAGCTAAGATCATGTCATTGTACTTCAGCCTTGGTGACAAAGTAAGACTCTGTCTCAAAAAAACTTATAAAATAAAATCTCACTCCCTAAAGATATGGGATAGATGGTCTGGGCTTAGACTTCATTAGGTCAGGGAATAGAGTTAGCAACAAGTCACCCCACCCAGAGACCTGGTGCCATGGGTAGAAAAAAACCCATGGCTGGGTGCGGTGGCTCACTCCTGTAATCCCAGCACTTTGGGAGGCTGAAGCGAGTGGGTCACCTGAAGTCAGGAGTTTGAGACCAGACCTGGTTAGCATGGTGAAACCCCGTTTGTACTAAAAGTACAAAAAACTTAGCTGGGCGTGGTGGCACACACCTCTAATCCTAGCTACTCAGGAGGCTGAGGCAGGAGAATCAATTGAACCTGGGAGGCGGAAGTTGCAGTGAGCCAAGATCACGCTGTTACACTGCAGCTTGGGCAGCAAAAGTGAAAAAAAAAAAAGAGAACACCTGTGTCTATCAGGAAGTATTTGGAGTAACTCCTCATCATGTAGTGACCAGGAGCACAAGCTACACCTCTGATTTTCAGAGAACCCAGGAGCAGTAAGGGAAAGAGCAAGAGCCCTGCTCAGAATGAGCCAGATTTGTGGTGATGGGTGGGGGCTGGAGGAGACGGTGGTTCCCAAGACAATGGGAGTCTGTGCTCCCCTTTTACCTCCCCACTCCCTTCCTAGAATACTTGTCCGGGAAAGCAGAGGGTTGCAATAAAAAGAATGAGTAGCATCACTAGAAACACAAGCAGGCCTGCTGTAGAGCCCACCTCTTTCACAAGCTGGAAACAAGCCTATCTCAACTCTCCCCAGAGAGAAAGGGAACTAGGGACCAAGGAGCAGGCAATGAAAAGCTTTCAGAGGAATCGTAAAGGAAGATGCTTGGTATCCTAAAAAGGCATGGAGGTCAGATGAGGGCACCACTGTGCTATGGTGTAGGCTGACTGTTGGCAGTACTGCCATGGCAGCTGTCTGTTATCAGAGGCCAGTGGAGATTGGACACCTGGAGCAGATTGTCAGGTTGAATGGCAGCAGCTGAAGCAGAGGACTAAAAACCAGCAGGCCACTCATTACATGTGACATCCATCTCTCCCACAAAAGTGCATTTGGAGATGTAACAAATAAGAGAGAGTGCCAGCTTGGCAGGAGACTAGACTGGTCATCCAGCGAATAGGGCTCCAATTTTAAAACCTCATCCAGGACTAACAAGCTGCTAGGCCATGGAGTCACTTCGAGTGTGTTAAGAAGAAAAGAGGCAGAGTGAGTCTAGATTCATGAGAATTACGTTGACAAACCCAAGCTGAGTTGCCCGGCTTATTGCCAGGAATGTCTGTGGGAAAACTGAGACATCTCTCCTCAGAACATTCTCCTCGTCCTGCTCTAGTTTAAAGAGCAGATAGGAGTTGCTCTTTTAGAAACAGGCTGAGACTCTTTAAAACACAGTTGGAAAACCCCATAGTTGCTCTCAGTTCCAGCATTCTTGAAGCAAATGATGGTGAGACACATTTTCACCTGACTCCAAGCGCTTCTTCTCATCTAGTCTAGATGCGTGATGATTGTGGGCAAATAAGAGTGGTTTTCTAGGGCAGCCATAATCTGTAAATCTTTGCTTAAAGCAACCACATATCAAAGAGCTGATAAACTTATGTGTGAAGAGAAATAAAAATATATATTTTCAGGCGGATAATCCCATTTCTAAAACTTTTTATTTACTCTGGAAATTTTCAAACATACCTATAAGTAGAATAATATCATGAACCCTTTCTTCCCATAACTCAGCCCCGACTTTACCATGTGCCCAACTTCGTTTTATCTATAAAGCACCTCATAAATGTTTCAATTGATTTTTATTATTTGTGAGCCAGTCTCACCCCATTGTCCAGGCTGGAGTACAGTGGTGTGATTAGCTCACTGCGGTCTCAGCTCCTTGGGCTCAGGTGATGCTCCCACCTCAGCCTTTCAAGCAGCTGCAGCTACAGGCATCACCACCATGCCTGGCTAATTAAAAAAAAATTTTTTTTTTTTTAGAGATGGGATCTTGCTGTGTTACCCAGGCTGTTCTTGAACGCCTAGCCTCAACAGATCCTCCCACCTTGACCTCCCAGAGTGCTGGGATTACAGGCATGAGCCACTGCACTTGGCCTTTTATAATTTTAAAGCAAATTCAGACCAGGCATGGTGGTTCACATCTGTAATCCCTGCATTTTGGGAGACTGAGGCGGGTGGATCACCTGAGGTCAGGAGTTCTAGACCAGCCTGGCCAATATAGTGAAACCCCGTCTCTACTAAAAATACCAAAAATTCGCCGGGCATGGTGGTGGGTGCCTGTAATCCCAGCTAGTCAGGAAGCTGAGGCAGAAGAATTGATTGAACCCAGGAGGCAGAGGTTACAGTGAGCCGAGATAGTGCCACTGCACTCTAGCGTGGGTGACAAGAGTGAAATTCCATCTGAAAAAAAAAACAAGAAGGAAATGCAAGCTATACCATTTTATCTTTATTTTTTTTAAGGACATGGCTTTTTTACTAAAATAAAAATTGTGTATTTGTGGTGTACAACATGGTGTTTTGAAATATGTGTACTGCACATTGTGTGATGGCTGAATCAAGCTAATATATGCATTACCACATGCTTATTTTTTATGGTGAGAACACTTTAAAGTGTATTCTCTTTAGTGATTTTCAAGTATATAACACATTGTTATGAACTATAGTGACCATGTTGGACTGGATGTGGTGGCTCAATCCTATAATCCCAGCACTCTGGGAGACCGAGGTGGGTGGATCACCTGAGGTCAGGAGTTTGGGACCAGCCTAGTCAACATGGTGAAACCCCATCTCTACTAAAAAATACAAAAATTACCCGGGCATGGTGGCTTGCACCGGTAATCCCAGCTACTCAGGAGGCTGAGGCAGGAGAATCGCTTGAACCTGGGAGGCAGAGGTTGCAGTGAGTCAAGATCGCCCCCTGCACTCCGGCCTGAGTGACAGAGCGAGACCATCTCAAAACAAAATGAAAACCATGTTGTACAGTAGATTTCTTGAACTTATTTCTACAAAAAACATGGAACACTTCATAAATTTGCATGTCATCCTTTTTCAGGGGCCATGCTCATCTTCTTTGTATCATTCCAATGTGTAGTATATGTGCTGCCAAAACAAGCATTCATTTCATCTTTTAAATAACTCACTATGTATCTCTAAAGTAGTGGGAGTCTTGCCTCTAAACCACGTACTATTATCATGCATAAATAAAAATTTCTTAAATTTCATAAGTATTTAGTTAGTATTCACATCTACTTGATTGTCTCATAAATGTCATTTAGTAATTGGATCCCAGAGTTCCACACACTGCCTTTCGTTTATATGTCTTTTTTTTTTGAGACGAAATTTCACTCTTGTTACCCAGGCTGGAGTGCAATGGCGCGATCTCGGCTCACCACAACCTCCACCTCCTGGGTTCAGGCAGTTCTCCTGCCTCAGCCTCCTGAGTAGCTGGGATTATGGGCATGCGCCACCATGCCCAGCTAATTTTTTGTATTTTTAGTAGAGACGGGGTTTCACCATGTTGACCAGGATGGTCTCGATCTCTTGACCTCGTGATCCACCCACCTCGGCCTTCCAAAGTGCTGGGATTACAGGCTTGAGCCCCCACGCCCGGCTATATGTCTCTTAAGTCTTTTTACTCTGGGTTTCCTCTTCCCTCCCTCATTTTTTCTTTCCATTTATTTTTCAAGAAACCTGGTCATTTGTTGTGTAGAGTATTCTACCATCTGGATACTGCTGGTTGTATTCCTGGGATATCATTCAACATGTTCTTTTACTCCTGAATTTCCTGTGGACTGATGGTTATTTACAGAGGCATGGCCAGATTTATGTTTCAGTTTTTTAGCACAAAATTCATAGGTATACATAGCATAGGTACTTCCTATGACATCAATCAGAGAGCATCTGCTCTCTGATTCTCTTCTTTCTGTAACGTTGAGATTGGTCATTGGGTTCGGTCATTGGCAGTCTGACGCATCCAAGATAAAGCTGCCTGACAATCTTTCATCTAATGATTTCGCAGCTGTTGTTGATCATTGTCTTCATCCTTATTTCTTAGGTGCTACAAAACAGTGATCTTTCGATTCTGTCATTCCTTCTTATATTTATTAGCTGGAAATCTTCTATAAAGAAGAGCTTCCTTCCGGATATAGTGGCTTACACCTGTAATCCCAGCACTTTGGGAGAAAGAGGCAGGTGGATCACTTGAGGTCAGGAGTTCGAGACCAGCCTGGCCAACATGGTGAAACATCGTCTCCATTAAAAATGCAAAAATTAGCTGGGCATGGTGGCGGGTGCCTGTAATCCCAACTACTAGGGAGGCCGAGGCAGGAGAAACACTTGAACCCAGAAGGCGGAGGTTGCTGTGAGCTGAGATCGCGCCACTGCACTCTGTCCTGGGTGACAAGAGCGAAACTTCATCTCAAAAAATAAAAATATATGCCGGGTGCGGTGGCTCACGCCTGTAATCCCAGCACTTTGGGAGGCCGAGGTGGGCGGATCACAAGGTCAAGAGATCAAGACCATCCTGGCCAACATGGTGAACCCTGTCTCTACTAAAAATACAAAAAGTAGCTGGGCATGGTGGTGTGTGCCTGAAGTCCCAGCTACTTGGGAGGCTGAGGCAGGAGAATTGCTTGCACCCGGGAGGTGGAGGTTGCAGTGAGCCAAGATCGCACCACTGCACTCCAGCCTAGCGCCTGGTAGAGTGAGACTCTGTCTCAAAAAAAAAAAAAACAACAACAACAAAAACAAAAAATAAAAAAATAAAGAAGAGCTTCCTCCTACCTCCTTACAAAGTGATCTATATATTGATTTCCTAGCATCCTCCAAAGGTGATATATGAGCCCATGGATTGGATTTGTTTAAATCTATTACAGTATCTTTCCCCATCTTTGGTCAGAGGAAGCCCCTCTGGGTTGGCTTCTGTGTCCATCTGATAGGATCCTAGTTGGTTTCACTGGTAATTTTTTTAGTTATAATTTGTAGCCAATAACTCCATTGTCTTTGATAGTCGCCTTGCTTTCTGATAAGAAAAAAATGTTTCAGGCTTACATTGTTTGTTTCCTGCCCCAGACACAGAGTCAGCTATTTCTCTAAGGAGCCGTATTTCATTGTAGTGGGAAATAATATTTAGAAACAACAGCCTGAGCTGTAAGGATGTTCATTGCTGCTGCAGTGACTGTTGTTTTCAGTCTTACTCCTCGGAGACAGCTTTGTTGTGGATCATCCTTGTTCTTTTTAAAGAAAAAATAAGTGATGAACCCTAAGCAAAAACAGGCAAATAAAATTGTTCTTGTTCTTTCTTTTAATTTATATGAAAATATCTTTGAATTTTGGGTGTTTATATTGTCCTTTGAAACTGGAGTTTAAGAAAGAGGTAGCTGGAATGAAAGTACTGATCTTAGAATAACATTGTTTTCTTATGGTAAATGTGAAATAAGAAAAATTGCCCATATATTTAAAACTCTCCTTGATTTCCATTATATTTTATAAGGTTATTTCACGGTATGGTTAAATTGAAACATGGAACAGTTTTTCTTTATCTTTCTTTTTCTTTTTTGGAGGTGGAGTCTAGCTCTGTCGCCCAGGCTGAAGTGTAGTGGCGCAATCTCAGCTCACTGCAACCTCTGCCTCCCAGGTTCAAGCAATTCTCCTGCCTCAGTCTCCTAAGTAGCTGGGACTACATGCATACTCTGCCACGCCCGGCTAATTTCTTGTATTTTAGTAGAGATGGGGTTTTACCATGTTACCCAGATTGGTCTCGAACTCCAGAGCTCAGGCAATCTGCCCACCTCGGCCTCCCAAAGTGCTAGAATTATAGGCGGGAGCCACCGTGCCCTGCCGATTTTTAATTTTATTGAGAATACAAAGGTGTGGCTGGTCTCCACACAACTGGTCGTAAAGTTACATTGTAAAATGTGAATAGGTGAGGAGAGACTGTAAGCTCTGTTATTTATTCCTGGGTCCTTTGATACTGCTTTCCCCATTCAGAGGTCTCATTATTTTCTCCTTTTTATCCTTAGACTTTTTCAATATCTTAAGTAAATATTCGATTTCTATTTCAAGTTTACTTTATAAACACTTATAATCCTCAGAATGTCAACAGAAAGAAGCAGTTAAATCGTTATTAAAATGTATATTCTTGCTCTGTTTATCCGAAGACGTACCCTCTTCCCCCAGCCTTCCCACTCCCAACACACATGAACATAAGATTTTGAGTGCTGGCCAGGTGCAGTGGCTCACGCCTGTAATCCCAGCACTTTGGGAGGCCGAGGTGGGCAGGTCACGAAGTCAAGTTATCGAGACCTTCCTGGCTAACATGGTGAAACCCTGTCTTAACTAAAACTACGAAAGATTAGCCAGGCGTGGTGGCACACACCTGTAATCCCACGTACTAGGGAGACTGAGGCAGGAGAATCCCTTGAATCTGGGAGAGAGAGGTTGTAGTGAGCCGAGATTGCACCACTGCACTCCAGCCTAGGCAACAGAGTGAGATTCTGTCTCAAAAAAAAAAAAATTTTTTTTTTTGAGTGCCTAGGAAATATCTTTCAGAGTAACCATAGTCTTTTAAAGATCTGCCTTAACCTGTTTATTCTGCCCACATCTTCTAATAAATCATAGATTGGGTGTCTTGACTTCTGGTGACTCAAGGGATTTGGTCTCTACAAATACATTGAAGTATCTTTTTCTTTGGAGCTATGCCAATCTAAATTTTGCCTAAAGGAGAAAGTTGCCTCAGGGGATGCAGAATTCTTCAGTATTATTTGCTTTGCTTGTTAGCTCAGGAGGCATTTTCCTCTTTCAGAGAACACCATATATAATAATAATAATTTGCAAGGTAAATAAGGAAGTGATTGTTTTAAATAATAACATAGGTCCTTTAAAGCCTAGTCGGTTGGTTTACCTTTAGAATCTTCAGAAAAATTTAGTTTATACACAACTCTTTTCAAAACACATTGATTGTATAAAATGTGACCTGTTCTCACTATCTGGGCTATAACCTGCCATTGTATCATGTTGATATAGTGCAGTGTTCAGCCAGGATTTGAAATTTAGGATGAACTTTCCATTTTACCATAGTAAATTTCAGATCTGATTGTATGTTTTAGAACATTGCATGATCTTTCTCAGCAGAAAAAAACCCGCTTTAGGAAGGGGAAGAATGCAGTACAGGTATTTTACTATGCTCAGAGCAATCCGCAAGGAAACACAAGTGAAAATAACATAAATGTTAGAGAACCCTAGAGATATTATGTGTTATGTATCACAGAGCAGGAAGGAACCAGAAACTCAGCTCCCTTCCTAGAAATTCTATCCCTCTGATGGTAAGCAATCAAAAAGCATCTCAGATCATTTATAAATGAAGTTAAATCAGGCTGAAGAAGTAGCTAAAGCAAAACACAAACAAATTGTTATATTTATTCTGAAAAAGTAGGTATGGTTTAAAAGGATGTTAGTCTGGAAAGTTCAGAGCCATGAAAAGCGACACAGTCATATTGGCAGACAGGCACTTCTGTTATTCAGTCCATCTCTGCTTCCTTTTTTGTTTTCTCTTGCGAAGTATTTTTTCACAGTTTTCCCCAAACCCCTGTTTTGGTGATCAGAAATCCTTGTCTTCAGTGTTCCAGATAACATACAGCCTATTAAAACAGCCTTGCTTCAGAGTTGCATTCAAAGATGAATTTTCATTGAGAATTCAAACCTGCATTGTAGTAGAGAACTTTAGGTCTCACCAAACCGCCTGCTGCTGCCACCAGCCTCCTAATCCAGCTGGAGCGTGTTCAAGTTTTGAAACAGGACATTTCTCAATAGAGAGCCCAAGAGATTTCTGTTATAATCAGGAAGAGCTTCTGGTTTTTTTGTTTGTTTATTTTTTGTTTTTTAGTAGAGACGGTGTTTCATCATGTTGGCCAGGATTGGTCTCAATCTCCTGACCTCGTGATCCTCCCGCCTCAGCCTCCCAAAGTGCTGGGATTACAGGCGTGACCCATCACGCCTGGCCAGGAAGAGCTTCTTTCCCCTCCCCAACCAACAAAATTACCAGTAGTAAGACAGCTTTGGATCCTTTTTGGAACATGGAGAGGTGTTAGTAGAAGATTTGTGCACACCACCTTGAAGGCTCTTGGAGAGCGCCACACTGCGGGAGACCTAGTTAATCCTGTAGGGATGACAGTAGTTAGCTCTGATCTGGGCAGCATTCATCATGCACTTCATTAATCTCTCTGTTGTTCAGACCATTTCCTTTAGGTCCAAACGACCATGATCTACTCTGACTTTTCACTTAATTTCGTTGACTTTGCATCTGTCTGTTACAGCACCCATTGCATGAAATGTAAGTTATTCTTAGAGATAAAGGTGAGCAAAGAATAGTGACCTTGTCTCTAGGTTAAGGTCTGCCTTTCTGTTTCATCTTTAATTCCTCGGGACTGTTCTGAACAAGGTGAAACAAGCCTGCAGTAAGGTGAACAGCTGCCTGACGTGATATCTTTTTAGTAAACTTAAAGACTGGTTCTGGAATATTTTTTCATCAGTTCCTTTTTGCTTTCAGATGTGAAGATTCTGTAATCCAGCTATGGTGATAAACTAGCAGAAGTAGAAAGGAAATATTCTGTGTTCTTGAAGCTTGACAACAAATTCTAAATTTTAGAAATCCATTGTGAAAATCAGTTTAAAATTGTGTACATACAATGTTAACTTATTAATGTCAAAACAAGTACAACCTCTTATAAAACAAGACCACCCTAACCTTTTTACTGTGTAGAGCCAGATTTGCTAAGTGGTAATCATAGACTATACATAAGTAATTTAAAAGATCAAAAATGAAAAATAATCTTAAGTTATAGAAATATTAGCAAAATTAAGTGGTAATATCAGTTAATTACATCAATTTTTTTTATTATTATAATCTTGAGACAGTCTCACTCTGTCGCCCAGCCTGGAGTGCAGCGGTACAATCTTGGCTCATTGCAACTTTGCCTCCCGAGTTCAAGCAATTGAATTTCGAGTAGCTGGGACTGTTGGGATCATAGGTGACTGCCATCACACCTGGCTAATTAGTAGGGCCACCACGTCCTACTAATTTTTAGTAGAGACAAGATTTCATCATATTGCCAGACTGGCCTGGAACTCCTGAGCTCAGGTGATCCACCCGCCTCGGCCTCCCAAAGTGCTAGGATTACAGGCGTGAGCCACTGCACCTGGCCACATCAAATTATTAAAATAGGAAACCAAGTGATTGGATTTTTTTCAAGATTCATAACTAAAAAAGGTATATGACTAGTCTTAGAGCACTTGTCTTAGACTTGTACTGACCTGCTTCTAAGATGCTAGGCTAATTTTAGTTAGAGAGGTCTGACAGCGGGTTAAATACCCAGCTGTTGAGTCACCTTCATCTCTGACTAAGCTGTAAGATATGGTGTTCATTTATACTGGGCTTCAGAATGGCATTCTAGATATGCAGAGAGAACTTTGTGATGACTGTGTTTGTCTGAGTTCAACCCTGAAACTAGGTACAGGGTACATTACTGTAACACTCATGCAAGAAGAGTTTTATGCGATTGGCCTCTTTAAAACCAGCCTAAATTCTGCTTCTGTTTAAATGGGGATAGGCAAGTTTCAGAAATTTAATTGTATAGGTAAATTTTAGACACTTGGTGTCGACTTCTGTATATTAAATTCATTACATATTTCATATTAAGATAACTTTGAAGATCTTGAATCTTCACATATTTTACAGCTAAAGTTTTAATTAATAGTACAAAACTGAGGAATAATAGGTTCTTTTTTTTTTGTTGGGGGGAGACGAGTCTCGCTCTGTCACCCAGGCTGGAGTGCAATGGTGTGTGATCTTGGCTCACTGTGACCTCCACCTTCCGGATTCAAGGGATTGTCCTGTCTTGGCCTCCTGAGTAGCTGGGATTACAGGGGCCTGCCACCATGCCCAGCTAATTTTTGTATTTTTAGTAGAGACTGGGTTTCACCATGTTGGCCAGGTTGGTCTCGAACTCTTTACCTCGTCATCTGCCCTTCTCAGCCTCTCTAAGTGCTGGGATTATAGGCATGAATCACTGCGCCTAGATGGAATAA
This sequence comes from Callithrix jacchus, assembly GCF_049354715.1. Classification (NCBI taxonomy): domain Eukaryota; kingdom Metazoa; phylum Chordata; class Mammalia; order Primates; family Cebidae; genus Callithrix; species Callithrix jacchus. The sequence goes on along the minus strand of NC_133514.1, from coordinate 67,318,990 downwards.
TAGTATTTTTAAGACTGTGAAATAAATCTCATCAACTTTGGAGGGCAAACGTTTTCCCTTGTGTGAGGGCATCATTTTCATTGTGATAAAATCAAATTGCAGCAGCTTAAGGTGAGATTCTGTGGGTTATGTGACTAAAAACCAGTATTTACTCTCAGATTTAAATGTTAAGGTAATATGAAAAATCACACTGAACTTTTAGACAGTCAGGTGAACTACAAAAGATAAGTGTTGGTTTAAATTTTTGAATTCTCTTATTAAAATAAGATGATATTGATTTAAACTATCTTAGTGATTTAAAATATTTTTAAGCCCACTTAGCGGAAGTGCCAGGGTTTTAAGGTTTTTGAAGCATATTCCAGAAATGAAATAATGCTTTGAAACAGAAGTATCTCAGCTGTAAACATTCCTGTATACTTTACTTATCCAGCTTCCTAATATCCTTAAAACCTCATAGTAGTTGAAATGCAGTCAATATTTATTGAATGAATTGATTTTTTTTTCTTTTGAGTTGGAGTTTCACTTTTGCCCAGGCTGGAGTGCAGTGGCACAATCTCGGTTCACTACAACCTCTGCCTCCCTAGTTCAAGCAGTTCTCGTGCCTCAGACTTCCAAGTAACTGGAATTGCAGGCATACACTACCACGCCCGGCTAAGTTTTGTATTTTAGTAGAAACAAGGTTTCACCATGTTGGCCAGGCTAGTCTCGAGCTCCTGACCTCAAGTGATCTACCCACCTCAGCCTCCCAAAGTGCTAGGATTACAGGCATGAGACTCTGCACCTGGCCAAAAAAAATTTTTTTTTTCTTAACTGCCTTGTTCCAAAGTTTCTTAAATTTGTATTGGGAAAAGGGAAAGCCCTTCCGCTGACTGTCTATGCCAGCAGTTCTAGAAAGTGGAGATTTTGGACCTTTGTGGTGGGGAGTGGGGCTCCCCAAGGCTCTTTTAGGGGACAACAAAGTTATAACAGTTTTCATTATATTACTAGAAAGTGTGCCTTTTTCCTGTCATTCACTTAAGTGTTTAATATGAAGTTTCTGGACTACTTGATTTATGAAATCGCAGATTGAATGTAGAAACAGTTATGAGAATCCAGTTATCCTTTGTTAATCCAGACATTTTAAAGATTGCAATAATGTAAAACAGTGTTACGCCTCTAAGTTATTTTTGTTTTGGAAAATATAGGTTTTTTTTCCTATAAAAATGTTATTTAGGTTAGCATTATTACTTTTACTAAATGAATTAATAAGTCAAGAAATTGTTTTCAGCTTTTTAAACATTTGGTAAATAGCAATAGATAAAATCCGCATTAAAAGAAAACTATGCCAGGTATGGTGACTCATGCCTGTCATCCCAGCACTTCTGGGGGCCAAGGTAGGAGGACCACTTGAGTCCAGTAATTTGAGACCAGCCTGGGCAACATAGGGAGACCCCGTTGCTAACAGAAAAGAAAAAAGTTAGCTGAGAATGGTGGCACTTGCCTGTGGTCCCAGCTACTTGCAGGGCCGAAGCAGGAGGATCACTTGAGCCTGGGAGGTCAAGACTGCAAGTGAGTCTTGATTGTGCTACTCTATACTCCAGCCTGGGTGGAAGTAAGACCCTACCTCAAAAAAATAAATAAAAGAATGAGACGGGAAAGGGAAAGAAAACAAACTAACTCTTTGGGGTCTTCAGTGAGGTTTTTGGGGGGTCTTCAGTAAAGTTTGGTTTGGTTTGAGACAGAGTCTTCATAATCCAGGCTGGAATGCAGTGGCACGATCTTGGCACACTACAGCCTCTGCCTTCCAGGTTTAGGCAGTTCTCCTGCCTCAGTCTCTTGGGTAGCTGGGATTACAGGTGCATGCCACCACGCCTGGATAATTTTTGAATTTTTAGTAGAGATGGGGTTTCACCATATTGGCCAGGCTGGTCTCGAACTCCTGACCTTGGGTGATCCACCTGCCTTGGCTTCCCAAAGTCCTGGGATTATAGGTGTGAACGGTGTGAGCCACTGAGCCTGGCCTCAGGGTCTTCAATAATTTTTAAGAGTTTAATTGACCTTAAGACCAAAAGTTTGAGAATTGCTAATCTATACCAACAAGTTACATTACATGATAGTTTCTTTTTGTTTCATTGTTGCAGTATAACTTTTATATATGAAAGTAGCAGATCTTAACACATAAATTTGGTGAGTTTTGTCTGGTGCACAGACCCATGTAACTAACATCCCAGTCAAGATATGGAATGTTCCATCACTCCAGAAGGTTCCCTCTGACTGCCTTTCAGTCGATCTCCCACTCTCCCTCCGTATATAGCCACTGCTCTAATTTCTGTCACTATGGATTAGTCTTGGATAGCATTATGAATGAATCATAGAGCATGTACTCCTTGAGTATGGCTTTAGTCACTCAACACCCTGTCTTGACTTTCATTCCTATTGTATAAATCATTGCTCGTTCCTTTTTATTGGTGAGTGCTGTGCTAGTTTGAATATTCCATGATTTGGCTTATCTATACTCCTGTTGATGGAATTTGAGTTTTTCCAGTTTGGAGTTATGAACAAAAACACTTTTATAAATGTTCTTCTAGATACCTTTCTGCAGAAAGTTTTCATTCTCTTCACTGTGTAGGAGTAGAATTGTTGGGTCATAGGGGAGATGTATGTTTACCTTTGTAAGATGTTATTGTCCTGTTTCCTGAATGTGGACCATTTTGCGCTGCAGTCAGCAATACGTGAGAATTTCAGCTGCTCCATATCGTCACCAACATTTGATGTTTTGTAGGTATGACATGGTATCTCATTGTGTGGGTTTAATTTATATTTTCTTATTGATTTTGAATGCTTGTCCATGTTTTTCTTAGCCATTGTTTTCGTGAAGTGTCTGGGACTTTTGTCCATTTTAAATTTGTTTGTATGTCTTTGTATCATTGATTCATAAGAATACTTTATATATTCTAGAGGCTAATTTTCTATCAAATACACAGATAATGAGTATTTTTTCTAGTTGGTAGCTTGCCCTTTTGTTTCCTTAATAATGAACAGAAGTCTTTAATTACTGCTTTGAGCAGAGTCTTTAGTTTTAATGAAGTTCACCTTGTAATTTTTCTGTTATGTTAGTGCTCTCTTGGGGGTTCTCTCTAAGTAATTGTTGCCTACCCCAAACTTTCAGTCACTGCCCCAGTGGCTCTTTGGTATCACCGATGGTTTGTTCTTGAAGTTAACTTTGTCAGTGTCTTTTGAAGAGAATGACAGAAGAATGAAAGGTATTTAGGCTGGGCGTGGTGGCTCAAGCCTGTAATCCCAGCACTTTGGGAGGCCGAGGCGGTGGATCACGAGGTCAAGAGATTGAGACCATTCTGGTCAACATGGTGAAACCCTGTCTCTACTAAAAATACAAAAAATTAGCTGGGCATGGTGGCGCGTGCCTGTAATCCCAGCTACTCAGGCGGCTGAGGCAGGAGAATTGCCTGAACCCAGGAGGCGGAGGTTGCGGTGAGCCAAGATCGCGCCGTTGCACTCCAGCCTGGGTAACAAGAGCAAAACTCCGTCTCAAAAAAAAAGGTATTTAGAGCACATCAGAAATTCTGTAATGCAACATTTTAATTTCTCAGAGTAAACAGTAGCCTTTTGTTGTTAATACTATGGAATAATTGTTACTTATTGTAAATGTGTGTGGGACAGTTTACTCATTCTAGATCCCTAATTAATAGAAAAGCATCTGGTATAAGGTTGATCTCAGCAATGTGTGCTAAATACCTATATTACAAGTTCTATGCCATTCACTGCTCATTCAGCAGGGCTTGGACTCTAATAGTAATAGAGTTAAGTAAGTAAATCTGCTGCAGCAACTTTACATGTTCTCAAGAAATTCATGGTAGGTGAATAACAGTGTTTACGGGAACTCTTAGCCTTTCAGACGGAGAAAATGTTTTGTCTTCTCTGTGTTTTTTTATGACCCAACAAGGACAAAGAAGGGGTAGAAAGATGAATGGTGAATTTCTAACAGTGGAATTTTGTACTTTTCAAATGACTTGTAAGTCAGAATGTATTTATCCAGCAGGGAGATTGCTAGGCTTTTCTGCTCATTATTTCCTTTTCAACCATTGTTTAAAGTATAGACTTGTGAGCTGTATCCCAGATGAACTATGTAAAGATTTTTTTCAAGTAAGATTATGCATCATTTGTGAAAATGAAGTAAGACTTTTTATTATTACAGTAATTTACTCTACATAATTTTAAAATCTACTTTTGTGAATTTAAGTTTATTTTATAGTTTAATGACTTCCTAATTTGGAAGACTGTTTTGCTTTGAGTGTTTTGTAAACATCAGCAGGGCAATAGAAATTAAAGATACAAGCTGTGTCATTAAATTATGTTTAAATTGGGACTTGTAGGCAGGGCACAGTGGCTCATGCCTGCAGTCTAGCAATTTGGGAGATTGAGGCAGGTGGATTGCTTGAGGCCAGGAGTTTGAGACCAGCCTGGGTAACATGGCAAAACCCTGTCTCTACTAAAAACACAAAAATTATCCAGTGTTGTGGCACACACTGGCACACAGTGTAGTGCCAGCTACTCTGGAGGCTGAGGCGCGAGAATTGCTTAAACCCAGGAGGCATAGGTTATAGTGAGCCAAGATTGTGCCACTGCATTCCAGCCTGGGTGATAGAAGGAAGGATTTGGAGGAAAGGAGAAGTTTGATAGTTGGGAAGAGAGATGATAAGTATCTAATAGCTCCAAATTGTTAGGCACACACAAGCGCAAAACACACATATGACAATATACATGTATATATACAGACTGTCAATGTAGTTACACATGTGTTGAAGTCTGTTTCTCTGTGAAATAGTTTTCTTAGATTTTTAGTTCATTTGATCTTGAATCAGAGGTAAGAATTAAGTTGCTTTTCACTTTTCTAAATATCCAGATCAATATCCTGCTACCTAAAGTTATGATTCCTACATAATACTTGATAACAAACACTTATTTGTTAAATGCAAGTGAAAATGTGTGTTAAATTGGTTTTCTTTGGGAGGCCGAGGCAGGTGAAATACGAGGTCAAGAGATCGAGACCATCCTGGTCAACATGGTGAAACCCGTCTCTATTAAAAATACAAAAAATTAGCTGGGCATGGCGTGCGCCTGTAGTCCCAGCTACTCGGGAGGCTGAGGCAGGAGAATTGCCTGAACCCAGGAGGCGGAGGTTGTGGTGAGCCGAGATCGCGCCATTATACTCCAGCGTGGGTAACAAGAGCGAAACTCCGTCTCAAAAAAAAAAAAAATGGGTTTTGAAAATATTCTCTTAATAAGTGGCGTAAGAGGCTGGGTGCAGTGGCTTACGCCTATAATCCCAGCACTTTGGGAGGCCAAGGCTGGTGTATTACCGGAGGTTAGGAGTTCAAGACCAGCCTGGCCAACATGGCGAAATCTTGTCTCTACTAAAAATACAGGAATTAGCCGGGCATAATGGTGGGCGTCTGTAATTCCAGCAACTCGAGAGGCTGAGGCAGGAGAATCACTTAAACCTGGGAGGCAGAGTTTGCAGTGAGCTGAGATCCTGCCACTGTGCTGCTCCAGCCTGGGCCACAGAGCGGGACAGAAAATGATTGTTGTGTTCGTCATACCTCACTGCTTACTTATCCATACCAGTTTTTCATTGTTTTTCTTTCTTTGGTTCCATTGTAACTTGAGACATTAGGTAAAATCATTTATTTTAAAACTTTGAGCACCTGTCATATGCAAAATATTCTGTACCCTAAAGGCCACAGAGGAGAATGAGACATAATCCCTAATCTCAGAGTCTTGGAGGGGAGGGGATTACACTCTATGAGTGGCAGATATGTAAAAAATAGCAGAGGGAATGAATATAGAGAAAATGAAGAATTGGGAAATTTAAGCTGAGCACGGAACTAGTCAATTTCATTGTTCCAAATTGGAACCTTGGAGTTGCTTTTAAAACCCCATTGCTGATACCATTGGTGAGTCTGAGATCGTTCCGGCTGTGTGCATAAGAGAAGCCTGAATGGAGGAGCATGCTCGAGGTCTTCTCCCAAATACGGGTCGGGAGAGGATGTACCCTCGGATCTGGAGAGGAATGAGTTTAATGCCATCTAATCATGTCAATGGAATGTTTAAGGTATGGTGAAATTAAGTTTGGAATTTATTAGTATGTTTTTTCATCATTTCAATTAAATGAAAAATATTACTTGGACAGAATTGTCTCAGCACTTTCACTCAGGTCATACAACATTAAAACAAAGAATGCCAATGAATTATTAAGTGACAGAAAAGAAAGGGACAGTTCTAAGTCAGAGTCCCTCCCAAGCTGCTTCATTATATCTTAACCACAGTCTTTGCTTAAAGACTCAGCCTGGGTGGCAGAGTGAGACTCCTCTCAAAGAAAAAAATAAAAGCCTTCCTAGGGGAAAGTAGCAGGTGGTGAGAACTATTGCTTTTTCTGCTTTTCTCCAGGCAATTGAAACAACTTCATTCCTGTTTCTCTGTGAAAACCTTAATATAGTTATGACAATTGTTTCATAAATAACCATTTTTAGATCATCTTTTGAAACTGTAATTAGTAAATTTTTCATCTATAAAGTAGTAGTAGTTTTAAATCTTTAACAACTCAGGAAGATGATACAGTCTTCCCTGAAATTATTAATAATAATGATAATATCTACTTCATGTTGAAGGCTTTTGACCTATACCAGGCACTGAACTGAATGTTTTATATCACTGACCAATTTCCATATTTAACATAAAATTATATTTGACCACATAATGCACACATATGGAGTGCATACGTATCGTTGGAACAGAATTTTCATTAACAATACCTACCCTTGCCAGATGTATTTGATTTCATTTTTTAAATGCTGGTTATGTACAGTTAAATTGAGTCTATAGACCAGAATGAATGAGCCCTAGAGTTTTAAAAGCACTCTCTGTATGCATTGTTTCCTGGGAACTCTACCATGGCCATATGAAACAATGGTATTGTTATTTTCTAAGAAAAACTAAGGTTTCAGAGTTCTGAAAGCCAGGAGCGAGGGCTGTGGAGTTAAAGAATCCAGTTCTACTAATTCAATTTGTTATCGTGGATACCTTATTTAATAAGATTACTTTGAGGATTAAATGAGGTGATGCACTTTAAGTGATTAACATAGTCTAAAATGGAGTAAACTCTCCATAAATGTTCGCCATTAGTATTCAACCACTTCATCTTACCAGAACTCTTTAAAGCTAGCCTGGGGATATTTTGATGTCACAGCATTTCTGAAAGTGTTGCTTTTTAAAAAACGCCTGAACTTTTTCAGTCTTCCCTGAAACATACAAATCAATGATTAAGGTCTTTTGAACCGAGATAGAAGCTGGGATGAAGCTAAATAAAAATACGACTACTAAGGTTCCTGGAATTGCGGGTAAGAGCAGTGTTGGAGAGAGAGAGCTCCTCTGTCTTGGAAGGAAGGGAGTAGGGCCACTTCACAGGCCCTGTTTGTGAAAGGCATAGAGGGCACGAGAATCTTAGTCACAAGTGGCTCAAATGAGCAAACAAGGACACGCCCCTTAAAGAGACCTAGCTATCTTTATGTAGAAAGACAGACGTAAGAGAGAAAAATATATATCATTTACAGATTTGGAACATCATGTTCAAAAAAAAAGAAACAGCTTTAGGGTGGGAGAAGCCTTCACCAAGATAGAAAACACAGAAGCTATGTTTTTAAAAAGAGACATACTTGTTTGTAGAAGTTTTGTTTAACCTGCAACTGGTACTGTTTGCAGTCTAGGTGACAAAAGATTGATATCTATCATACACACACACAAAAAAATTCTTACTAAAGGGCAAAATTCAGTGGTATAGATGATATAAATAGGCAGTTGACCATCTGTGGATTCAGATTGTCATTAAGCACATGAAAAATGTTCTAACTCACTAGTGGTCAAAGAAAAACAAAATAACTATGTAAGCATCACTACCGCAGTCAGACCCAAAACCTGAAAGGACAAGAACACTTGTTAACACCAACTCTTGCTGGTGGGAAGAGGAGAGCGTTCATGGACTGCTGGCGAGACAGGAAATTGTTAACACCTTCTCCGAAAGCAGTCTGGCGGCATCTATGGATATGTGAAATAGAGATACTTTTGACCCAGCGATCTTAACCCCAGTGCTCTGCACTATTAAAGTGAAGGCATCAGATTTAAAAAGAATGCATCATATATTGAAATATTTTTGTCGCATTGTTTCTTTTGGCAAAAGAATGAAATGGTGAATGCCCTTCATGGAGAATGACAAAATGTATTTTGATATATAGTATTCTTATGGAATACTATACATTCCTTAAAATGATTAGTATACCATTTGCCATCAACAAGTTTGCATGCAGTATTGAAAAGCAGACCATAGAGAAGCATTATGATTAGTACCCTAGTTTGGAATATTAAGGGCAGCACGCCCCTTTGTGTGTGCACACATGCATGCTCCACATGTGGCTCTTCGGGAACATGTGGAAAAGCACAGAAGAATTAGATGCCCGCTTCTTACTGTGGATTGTATAGGGTGGTAGAGTGGTGGTAGAGATTGGGGAGTGGGGTGGCAGGGGGAAAAACTACATTAAAAAAAATCAGCATGCGTGATGTACTACTTACATATGTATACATGTGCCTAAAGGTATTAGAAAGAAAGGTATACCTGTGTCTATCAACTTGAAGGGGAGTGTCCTTGATAGTTTGTGAAAAAAGCAATGTGACCTATAGGGTAATATGTCAATTTGAAAAAATGCATCTACCTGTATACCCTTGTTTGTATGAAGAAAAGCATGTGGAAAGAAGCACTCGTTTGTTTCTGTTGGTGTTGGAGGGTGTAGGAGGGGAGGTCTAGCTTGTCCTTTATCTCTAGATTGTTTCCTTTGTTATATAATGTATTCTTTTTTGGCTGGGCTCGGTGGCTCACACCTGTAATCCTAGCACTTTGGGAACCTGAGAAGGGTGGATCACCTGAGGTCAGGAGTTCAAGACCAGCCTGGCCAACATGATGAAACACCATCTCTACTAAAAATACAAAATTAGCTAGGCATGGTGGCACATGCCTGTAATCCAGCTACTCAGATGGCTGAGGCAGGGGAATTGCTTGAATCCAGGATGCAGAGGTTGCAGTGAGCTGAGAGCGTGCCATTGCACTCCAGCGTGGGCAAAAAGAGGGAAACTCTCCAAAAAAAGTATTATTTTTTAATTTGAAAAATAATCATATGCCATTACCATACCCCCCTCTGATTTAGTTGTATTTACTACCACTTGGTATATACCTGAGAAGACTGGTTTAATTATATATGGTCTTTTGGTTTTGACACAGAACTTGAATTTCTAAAAATTTAGAGTCAAAATTACCAAATGTTGTTAATTAAGAAATTCACCTTTTTTTTCTGGAATACCTGTTAATAATGAATGTTTTTATCTTGTCTGTTGGGAAAATACTGAATGATAGCTGTTCATTTATGTTTCACATATAGATTTTGATAATAACATATATAGCTTTCCCAAGTAGGTAGATTTGGTTTGGCAAATTATACTGTAAACAGAACCACAGGACCAATGTTAGACTTGGAATAAGTTATCTGTAACGCAGGTGGTGAATGAAATATCCATAATACACAAAAAACTCCTACATAGTTAGAAGATAATTTAGTGGACAGATGATATCACCATTGACAATGAGTGTTTTTTATCTTAGAATGTTTGTACTTTATAAAAATAGCAAATAATTTTTAAAAAATTCTTTAAAGCTGACATGTAGGTAAGAAGTTGAATCTTCATTTCCAAGAGGCTTTAATTGTCCTAGGCATTTTTCTTAGTGCAGATCTAGCTGCCAGAAGGAGGAGGATTGTACAGCTGTGTAGCTTTGACTTAGATTTGCCCCAGGTCACGCAGCTGGGCGGTAGCAAGAGTGTGCTCAGTAGCTCTGGTTTCCATTCCACGGTTCTTTTATATCCTCCATGAAAGAGATGATACTCTCCCACCTCCTGCCAAGTATAAGGATACCTCAGTAAAAATATGCATGTGTATACACAGGACCCAGAAGAGCTCATATGTGTCTCACGAAAATCAGGTAGCAGACCTGGAAAGCATGAAGCACCTGGCAGCTAATTCCAGGTGAGGCTTAATGGGCCTACCTTTGTTTTGTCATCTTTTTCTTCTTTTCAGGGGCCTCTGAGAGCAAACAGTGTTAAGTGTTTATGTTTAACCTAGCAGTCCATGGAGCAGAGGCAGGAGGTGGGCTTGGTGTCCGGCAGGTAGATAAAAGAGATCTGTGTAATTAGGTGAATTTTCGAGGCTCAGCTTCCAAATAACATAAAATTTCTTTCTTTCTTTTTTTTGTTTTTGAGTTGGAGTCTTGCTCTGTTGCCCAGGGTAGAGTGCCGGGGTGCAATCTCAGCTCACTGCAACCTCTGCCTCCCAGATTCATGTGATTTTCCTGCCTTAGCCTCCTGAGTAGCTGGGACTACAGGCATGTGCCACCATGCCCAGCTAATTTTTGTATTTTTAGTAGGAACAGAATTTTACCATGTTGGTCAGGCTGGTCAAGAACTTCTGACCTCAGGTCATCCGTCTGCTTCAGCCTCCCAAGTGCTGGGATTACAGGCATGAACCACCGTGCCCAGACCAAATAACATATAATTTCTGCCATCCAAATGACATTTAAAGATTTTGGGGGGCCGGGCACGGTGGCTCACACCTATAATCCCAGCATTTTGGGAGGCCGAGGTGGGTGGATCACGAGGTCAAGAGATCAAGACCATCTTGGTCAAGAAGGTGAAACCCCGTCTCTACTAAAAATACAAAAATTAGCTGTATTTTTGCATGGTGGTGCGCGCCTGTAGTCCCAGCTACTCGGGAGGCTGAGGCAGGAGAATTACTTGAACCTAGGAGGCGGAGGTTACGGTGAGCTGAGATTGCGCCATTGCACTCCAGTCTGGGTAACAAGAGTGAAACTCCGTCTCAAAAAAAAAAGATTTTGGGGGATCGTGATCTCCTGACCTTGCCAAGTTTCCAGAACAAGGGGGATTCAAGCACAGCATTTATTAGTCAACACTTCTTAAATTCATGTGGTTCTTTAGGTCTGTCTACAATGCTGTGTAGTGGGGAAATAACGGTGTGCTAGCAAGTGGAGCCATTCGCATCACATAGACAAAACCAGTGTGAGACGCTTCATTTAAAAACCAGTTATTGTGCTGTTGTCTAAATAGTCGTAATGTCATCTGTATGGTTGAAAATAGAACCAGGACACATCACTGCCAGTCCCTGGTACAGGGTGTGTTCTCTCTGTGTGAAGAGAAAAAGGAAGCATAGAATGCAGGATAATGACCCTCAGATAAACTCCACGGAAAGAGAATCACTGACTCTGCTTTCAGCCTGAAAATTCTGATTGCTGCTCTCATCTGTTCTTATTTCTGCCTGGAGTAACACCACCATCCAACATCATTAGGGAATTCTCTCTCTCTCTCTCCTTTTTTTTCTGGCAGAGGGAGTGAAATTTTTAAATATGGAAACACATCTTTTTCAACACAAATTATTTTTTTAGAACTGACCCTCCTACTTTTTTTTTTTATTATTATTTCTCTACTCCCTCTGCTTCTTCAAATAACATTGCACAAGCTTTAGCATTTTTTGATGATTAGACTGTGGACTTTTTTGTCTGTTCTTGTCTTTAGACTGGTAAAATTGGGCAGATTTTTGTTCCCCCGCCCTATTCTTGAAACAGCGTAACCATTTCGTTTTGAGAAGTAATCACAGAGATCCATTCCATCTGGTACAGTAGCCACTAGCCACATGCGGCTTTTGGGTACTTGAAATCTGCCGAGTTTGACCGAGAAACTGATTTTTTACTTAACTTTAATTGACATAAGTTAAATTGCAAAATGAAGCAGAAACCATATTTTCATTAAACACAACTTTGTTAAGACTAGATTTCATGTTAACTGTTAATTTCATAGCGTGAGATGTGCTCTAAAAGTAGGGTACACACTGGATTCTGAAGACAAAATGGAAAAAGTATAAAATACAATTTTTTATATGTATTATATGTTGAAATGCTAATAGTTTGGATATATTGGGTTAAATAAAATAAATTACTAAAATTAGTTTAAGATGTGGCTACTGAGAATTTGAGATTATACATGAAGCTCTCATTGTATTTCTCTGGCTGGATTTCTCGACCCTGGTACTGCTGCCATTGGGGGTGGGTAATTCTTTGTTGTGGAGCCTGTCTTGTTCCCGGCACGATGTTCAGCAGTATCCTTGGTTGAGCTGAGTGTCTTTCTGTGCCCTGACTGGTAGAATCCTCCAGCCTCTGTCTGAAACCCTTCCTTAAGAAGCCTCTCTCATCTCCTGTTTTTAGAATTAATTGTGAGACAGGTCTTTATATTAGCCACCCTAATATAAGCATTCACCTGCAGTCAAATTCCTTCTCTCTTGAGTAGCACAGGATAAACCAAATTCTTTACAAAAGAGGTAATGTCTAATAGATCTTATACATTACAAAGCTCCTTCCACAAATACTTAAAACTCCCACTTGGTGCTAGCCATCGTTCTAGGCAACAGTGCTGCAGCAGTAGACAGAACATGAGTTCTCATGGAGTTTACATACTGTTTGGGGGAGGGACGTCATCAATAGGTCAGCAAGAGAATGTAGCTTATATCATGTCAATCAATGCATGGAGAAGGAGGATGAAGCAGGCCGAGGTGCATAGCAACTGGGGGAATGGATTTATTACTCCTGCCATCCCAGGGCCTGCTCTCCGATATTCTAAGACCTGCCTTGTGCCCACTGTTCCCCAGGCCTCTAGCTTTTATTTCCCTAGCTTCGCACGTCCCTCAGCACTGCTTGTAAGAGATGTTTTCCAGATATTTGGAAAAGATATTTGCCTTGCCTTGGATCAGTCCTCCTGCATGAAAGTGTTCCAGTTTCTTTTAAAAGTGGCACCTAGGGCCAGGTATGGTGGCTCACACCTGCAATCCTAGCACTGTGGGAGGCTTAGGTGGGTGAATCACCTGAGGTTAGGAGTTTGAGACCAATCTGGCCAACATGGTGAAACCCGTCCGTACTAAAGATACAAAAATTAGCCAGGTGTTATTTTTTGGCAGGTGCCTGTAGTCCTGCCAGGCTAGAATGCAGTAGTGCAATCTTAGCTCACTGCAACCTCTGCCTCCTGGGTTTGAGTGATTTTCCTGTTTCCTGTGGCGGGTGCCTGTAGTCCCAGCTACTCAGGAGGCTGAGGCAGAAGAATCGCTTGAACCTGGGAGGCAGAGGTTGCAGTGAGCCGAGATCACACCACTGCACTCCAGCCTGGCATGGTGGCATGCACCTGTAATCCCAGCTACTCGGGAGGCTGAAAATCACTTGGACCCGGGAGGCAGAGGTAGCAGTGAGCTAAGATCACACCACTGCATTCTAGCCTAGACAACAAGTGTGAATCTCCATCTCAAAAAAAAAAAAAAGAAAAAAATAGATGGAAAATTTGGTTTATATACGTCTCTGAAACTATATTATACATGCAAAGGATAGATAATGGCCAGGATTCTTATTCCTGGTATCCATTGTTTGTGTCACAGAGATTGATAGTCTTGGATAGTGGGGAATATGATTTAATTACCATCTGTGGCCACTTATCCAGCAGATTAGTTAGATGGCAGATCTGCCAAATGAGCAGTGTGTATTCCTAAAAAAGAAAAACCAGAAGAATTCCACCATGGAGTCTTCACTTAAAAATGTCAATTGTATCAACTTCTATACAACTAGTTTAATTTAAAGGTTCTTTAGAAGATGATTTTTAAAATATTTAATATTTTAGCTACATGGATATATTTCAGGAGGCAACTGGAAAACTTTTTATTTTATTATTATTATTAGTTTTTGAGACAGAGTCTCACTCTGTTGCCCAGGCTGGAATGCAGTGGTGCGATCTCAGCTCACTTCAGCCTCCACCTCTCAGGTTCAAGCAATTTTCCTGCCTCAGCCTCCTAAGTAGATGGGATTACAGGCATGCACCACCACGCACGACTGATTTTTTTATTTTTAGTAGAGATGGGTTTCACCGTGTTGTCCAGGCTGATCTTAAATTCCTGAGCTCAAGTGATCTGCCTACCTCGGCCTCCCAAAGTCCTAAGATTACAGGAGTGAACTACCACGCCCAGCTGGCAACTGGAAAACTTTTTTTTTTTTTTTTTTGAGACGGAGTTTCACTGTTGTTACCCAGGCTGGAGTGCAATGGCACGATCTCGGCTCACTGCAACTTCTACCTTCTGGGTTCAAGCAATTCTCCTGCCTCAGCCTCCTGAGTAGCTGGGATTACAGGCACACGCCACCATGCCCAGCTAATTTTTGTATTTGTATTAGAGACGGGGTTTCACCTCGTTGACCAGGATGGTCTTGATCTCTTGACCTCCTGATCCACCCGCCTCGGCCTCCCAAAGTCCTAAGATTACAGGCTTGAACTACACACCCAGCTGGCAACTGGAAAACTTGAATAACCGTGTTCTAGAAAGTTGGCCGGGGCACCTCTTGTACACCCCTGATTGCTGATGGTGCTGCCATTCTGCTCCGTGGAAATGGGGTGGCTCCCTGCCCATCAGGACTGGCTGTGATATGCTGCTTATCCAAGCCACAGACTTTCTGCCCCAGGAAGCCACATCCCTCTGGCTACTTTTAAACACCTATAGAGGCTTTGAAGATGGTCTTTCGGTAGAGGTAAATTTGTTTTAAAGTTGTTAAATTTTGTTCAGGGGAAGTACTGATGTATATTGCAGGGCCTAGGTTTTCAATACTTTTGTATTTTTTATTTTCCAAATCATTTCTTAAAAACCTGTATCTAGACTGTGTGATGGTATTTTATTTACATCATTTAGCAGCTAGAGAATGATAATGTATTAAGTATCAGAACACGGTAAGTGTGACATGAATCCAACAGGGTCAGATGTGCCATAACATGAAAGGAGAGTGGGCTTCTGAGGTGGTCCAAACAGCTGGACTCCAGGGCCTGGGAGGACTGAGTTAGATCAAAGCAGTGCTGAAGACAGAGGGTCAGTTGAGTGGCTACAGAATCTCTGGAGGGGTCAACATAGGTAGCGGTGAACAGGGGCAACCCTGGATCAGCCCTGTTTCACCCTGTCTGTGATGACACACATTTTTGAAGTGTCTCTCTGTGCCTGCAGCTCTCATATGAATGACAATTTTTCCCTCCTAATGACAATGGCATTAGAACGAACTTTATGTTTTCCTTTTCTTTTTTTGCAGAACAAGTTTGCCTTCTCCTATGTTTTCCAGAAATGACTTCAGTATCTGGAGCATCCTCAGAAAATGTATTGGAATGGTAAATTGGTGGTTTTTTCATATGATATTAAGCAGATATGTTTAATCACATATTCTTTAGAAAGGAATTGAAAAGTTTTACTGAAAGTGGTGCACAACAATGTTTATGGAAACGTACAAGAATCATAAATTGTGAAAAGTCATAGGCGCGTTTTTTTCTGGCAAGAATTTGAGCCACTCTGATGGCTTTAATGTGCCTTTTCAATGTTAAAAAAAAAAAAAAAAAAAATGCTCTTCTTTGGTTGTCATATCACATTTGTATTGCCCCATAGTTTTACATAGAAACTCTCAGAAAGAACAGATACCTCCACAGTGAAGGACAGAATTTCATTACACTTCTATACACAGAGCAAGTTTTTGTTTTCAGAATTTGCAAGCATGGTGTATTAAATATTTGGAATATGTCTCTGCTTAGTTATCTGTGCAGGTGGATCTGATTTGGGGGGAGGTAGGGAGATGGCAGCATGTCCTTTTATAGAAACCCTTAGATTCCCTTGAAGGTAGTAGTCAACACTGCCACCCTGCTGTCAGTCAGGCTAGGACTATTCTGGGTAAAGTTCTCTTAGGTCTTACTAGTATGACCTTGGACCACCTAGAATGATGAAAATTAAAAAAACACATAAGTCATGTGGCACAAAAGAATCTGCCTGCACATTACCTCTTAACATTTTGCAATCGTGTGTGGAACCCGGGAGCACTCTCAGAACTTTCCCTGTGCTGGGAAGTATGGTCACCTCATACACGCTTCATTCTGCGACTTGAAATCCTGTGCGCTGCAGAGGTACCCCCTTTGGCATTTTTCTTTTCATTTTCTTTTCTTTCCTTTTTTTTTTTTTATTGAGACAGTTTCACTCTGTCACACAGGCTGGAGTGCAATAGCACTATCTGGGCTCACTGCAACTTCTGCCTCCCGGATTCAAGAGATTCTCCTGCCTCAGCCTCCCAAGTAGCTAGGATTACAGGTGCACCCTGCCACGCCCAGCTAATTTTTGTATTTTTAGTAGAGATGGGTTTCACCATGTTGCCCAGGCTGGTCTCAAACTCCTGACCTTGTGATCCACCCACCTCGGCCTCCCAAAGTGCTAGGATTACAGGTGTGAGCCACCACGCCTGGCCTCTTTTTTCTTTTTTTGAGACAGGGACTCAATATATTATCCAGACTGGAGTGAAGTGGTGCTGTCATGGCTCACTGCAGCCTCAACATCCCTGGCCCAACTGATCCGCCCACCTCATCCTCCTGAGTAGCTGGGATCACAGGCACGTGCTGCCACACCTGGCTAATTTTTTTTGTATTTTTAATAGAGAAACAGTTTTGCTATGTTTCCCAGGGTGGTCTTGAACTCCTGGGCTCAAGCTGTCCCTCCACCTCAGCCTCCAAAACTGTTGGGATTCCAAGCACAAGCCGTGGCTCCTGGCCTCTGGCATTTTTCCAATGTCTCTCTTCTTCGAGTGGATGATGAAATCTGAAACTTCCTAAATGTAATTTTCAAGGAACAAATTCCATAAACATTAATTTCAAAAAAATATTTTTTGACTTCTGCATGGAGAGTAATTCATCCAAATTTTGTAGCCTGGTAATGTAGGATTAAATCTCTTCTCTCCTCCTTCCTGGCTGTGGGGCCACAGGCAAGTTGCAGTTCCTACCTGAGTAGCATGCCAGCCAGTTCCGGTGTAAAACTAGGGTGATGATTTGTATCTTAGAGGTGTATTGAGAGAGAAATAATTTATGTAAAATGCCTGGAACAGTCCCTGCTTTAACACTGTGCTCAATAAATAATAGTTTTTCATTAATCACAGCTGAGAATGAGACGTGAGCTCTAATTTTATTTCAGTTACAATTCAACAGGACAAAGCAAATGTGTATAGACAGTAAGATGACAGTTACGCACGTTTGTCTCTTTGGAACGGAAAATTTCAAGACAAAAATGATTATTTATTTGTATTCTGTAGAGTCAGTATTTTCCAGACCCTTAGTTAAATATGTTTACCTTTGTGATCCAGTATGCAAATATGTAAATATGCATGTCCTTAAAATCAGTTTTCCAAAATAATACTCATCATTACTACAAATTTTATTTTCTATTATATTAAAGAAATGCTGATTCTAGCTCATCAAATTTATTTTACAGCTTGTAAATGAACCAAGCCCACCTTTGGAAAACACTGCTCTAAGTTACTGTAGAATTGGTACTGTGTCTTACTAAGGTTATTTGGTCAAAGGAGTTTGTATGAACATTTCAGATTTGGTTTAGTCTTTGGGGCTGTTATAGAATATACAGTTTTCTGTATTTCTGTTGTCTGATTTCTTTCTCCTGCTCTCTCCTGTTTCACTGGGTGTCAGCTGTAGTGTTGGTGTTATAAATTTGTTCAGGTAGACGACCAGCAATCTGTCTAGTTTATGTCTAAATCGAGACTAATGGTTCTTTTAAAAGATAGGAGGTAATGTTGTGTTGCATTGTGTCTGCTATGCTCTCAAAGATACTGTTTCTCTAGAATGCGGTTTTACTTTTATGTTTAGGTACAGAACTTCTTGTACACGTAAATGCTTATGTGGAATTATAAACAAAATATTACAAATAAACAGCTGTTTGGGTTGAAAGGGTTTCATAGAATGTTCTGAATTGTATCTGTAGAACTTACTGATTCAAAGCATAGAGAGAGATCTTCAGGGGAAGTCGTGTTTTTAGAAACTTCTTTCTGCTGAGGTTCATAGGAGACGAATATTCTGGAAGAACATTTTCATGAATGTGGATTGAAAGGAAATCACCAGCTTTTGGAAATACTGTTCTTTGGACACTGTCTGTTGTAGGAAGCTTCTCTCTCAGGCAGCAGACACAATCAAGTATAAGCACTATGGGACAGTAGAGATTAAAAATGAGGAGCCTTGAGAGAGAAATACAAATATTACTACTTTTTCTGTTTTGTTTTGTTTCATTTTTGAGTCAGAGTCTTACTGTCACCCAGGCTGAAATGCCATGGTATGATCTCAGCTCACTGCAGCCTCCACTTCCTGGGTTGAAGCGATTCTCCTGCCTCACCCTCCCAAGTAGCTGGGATTACAGGCACCCTCCACCAGAAGCAGCTAATTTTTGTATTTTTAGTAGAGACAGGGTTTCACCATGTTGGCCAGGCTGGTCTCAAACTCCTGACCTCAGGTGATCCACCCACCTCAGCCTCCCAAAGTGCTGGGATTACAGGCATGAGCCAGCACGCCTGGCCTGGAATATATATATATAAATTTATATAAAATTTATATATATAAATTTTTTTTTTTTTTTGAGACAGAGTTTTGCTCTTGTTGCCCAGGCTAGATAGAGTGCAATGGCGTGATCTCGGCTCACCGCAACCTCCACCTCCTGGGTTCAAGCAATTCTCCTGCCTCAGTCTCCCGAGTAGCTGGGACTACAGGCGCGCGCCACCATGCCCAGCTAATTTTTGTATTTTTAGTAGAGACGGGGTTTCACCTTGTTGACCAGGATGGTCTCGATCTCTTGACCTTGTGATCCACCTGCCTCGGCCTCCCAAAGTGCTGGGATTATAGGTGTGAGCCACCACGCCCGGCCTGGAATATATTTTTAAAGTAAATTTTGATATCAACAGTCTCTAATATCTGCCTGTTTCCATATCCCAAAAGAAAATAGGTCTGAACTTAGAAATAGTACTATCCATGGGTCTTAATACACTTAAATTGAAAGCATTTTCTAAAATCCCCACTGCATGTTCCTGGTTCTTTTTTTTTTTTTGAGACAGAGTCTTGCTCTCTTGTAGAGGCTATGGTGCAGTGGTATGATCTCAGCTCACTACAACCTCCGCTTCCCAGTTTCAAGCAATTCTCCTGCCTCAGCCTCCCAAGTAGCTGGGACTATAGGTGCATACTACCACACCCAGCTGATTTTTGCATTTTTAGTAGAGATGTGGTTTCACCATGTTGGCCAGGCTGGTCTCAAACTCATGACCTCTGGTGATCCACTAACTTTGGCTTCCCAAAGTGCTGGGATTACAGACAGGAGCCACTGCGCCCGGCCTGCATGTTTCTGCTTCTAACACATTGATCCAAATACTTCAGTTTGTGTCCTTTTTGTCGGGGTGAAACTCAGTTCCAGAAGCCACATGCATACCTTCAGCTATCATCTCTTCCCTTCCCTCCATTTACCCAGTCTCTTTATTTGTTAGTAAGAAATCTTCAAAGTGGAAGAGGAAATCTGATAGCCGCAGCCCTTCTGTGCTCTGTTGTTGTGAGGAGCCAGTGTTTTTCAAATGCTTTTAGTTAAATATGTTTACCTTTGTGATCCAGTATGCAAATATGTATATATGCGTGTCCTTAAAATTAAAATGTTTCACAAAAGAATACTCATTTATTTTATTAAAGTGCTGATTCTAGCTCGTTAAATTTATTTTACAACTTGTTAATGAACCAAACCCACCATTTGAAAAACACTGCTCTAAGCTACTATAGACTTTGGACTGAATCTTTCGAAGGTTATTCGGCCAGGGCAGAGTGCAGGATGTCAGTATCCTGTGGGTGACAGCCCCACAATTCCACACTCAACTAGGCTCCCCATCCTATGTTTTTCTAAAACAGTTAATGCCCTGGATTTATATGCTATGATGATATTGTTTTATGGTGTAATGCTATTATTATTCAAATTCCGTGGCTTTTCTAGATTCACAGTACAGACGCTTACCTGCCAGGTATGGTCTAGTTCTCACTTTGTCTTCAGAAGGAAAGTGACAGTTTCTTCTCCAGGCATTTGTCATCTTGGTCCCCAGTGCCCACAGTCCCGTCCTCAGCTGGGTTTACTCTGCCCCAGTCTCCTCCACTCCCACACACCTGCACGTTTTACCCTTTCCCAAATAGCATTTAGCCACTTAGATTTCCAAAACTGATCACATCCTTCTTTTCTTCTCCCAGTTTGTTTGGGCAGGATTATGTTATCAAAATGTCAGATTATACAATGTGAAATGAATATTTTACATAACTGGAATTCAACTCTAAATCTCTTTGTGGCTGAAGCTTTCACCAAACAAACAAATCTCCAGCTCCTGAGAACTAATCCTAACATTGCTTAGTCATTTGAAGCCTTCGCTTATTTCTTTCTGCTCATTGCCCCTTCGTCACAGGACTCTTTAATCTGAAAGCCTTGCGTCTTGTGGGTACCCGGTTCCCGTCCTGCTGTCCTCCTCCGTCCCTTTGTTCTAGCGGCTTTTTCAGCGGGGCTCAGCCAGAGGTTAGGTGGTGGGTGTTCACGCTCAGTGACTTAGGCAACCAGCCCCAGGACCTCAGCACAAAATTTGAGGAGGTCCTTGGGCTCAAGGCCATGCGCACGCCGACCTTGTGTGTGTTAGATGTCTTGAAGTAATAGGATACTCCTGGATTATTGCAAGAGGTTTATTATTGCAAGAGTCCTGGATTATACAAAGGTCTGGTATATCGTGAATACTGACTATTTAAAGTCTTGTATCATTCTTTTAAAGGTAGCTAGTAGAATTCACATACAATCAAATTTTGTTTTCTTTTGTTTTGAAATGGAGTCTTTCTCTGTTGCCAGGCTGGAGTGCAGTGCGGCCATCTCGGCTCACTGCAACCTCCACCTCCCAGATTCAAGCCTTTCTTCTGCCTCAGCCTCCTGAGTAGCGGGGATTACAGGAATGTGCCACCACGCCCAGCTAATTTTTGTATTTTTAGTAGACAAAAGTTTCACCGTGTTGACCAGGATGGTCTCTGTCTCTTAACCTCGTGATCCACCTGCCTCAGCCTCCCAAAGTGCTGGGATTACAGGCGTGAGCCACCGCACACCATTTCCATCAAGTTTTGATTGCGACTGTCATTATATTAAACACATGAGCAAGCTGTTCTTTAGTAATTGAAAAGCTTATAGTTCCATGTTTCCTTTAACTTGTATTTCCATTTTATCCTTCCTATAGAATATTAACTCAATTTTTCTACACTGAGGGTCTTTTATCAATTACTTTATCATACTTCATTATTACAGAAATGTGCATAAAAATTAAAATTTTAAAAGCTATATCCTGTAAGACTTTAGTACTAAAGGTTTCTTTGCATTGTTATTTTTGTAAATATTAATATTTGAATGATTATAACTGTAAACATTAAAATTATATGAAAATATTAACAAAAGGTAGAATGTTATTAAAAAGCCTTTTTTTCAGTTGGGGTTGGGGTATCGGAGATGAATATCACTTGCTACAGGATTTTCAGTAACAATTATGTTCTTGTTTTTGAATAGATGCAAGGATTGAGAGCTTTGCTCATATTATAGACAGATGGAAGTAGGAGTTTTTTGGGTTTTTAAAAAAATATCCAATAACGTCATTCAGTTCTTTGACCCCTTTCTCAACTATATGCCAAAAGTCAGATCATATTAACAAACATTTTTTTGTGTGCTTTATAAGCTAACAACTCAATTAGGACTGCCTTCAGTGTTACTAAAAATACAACTTCAAAAAACTAACTTGCACAAGGTTTTGTTACCTTTCATTAGTCATTCTTGGCCTCTGGGAAATACAGCAGAGAAGCTTTTCCCAAGCTCTCTGATCTTGATTCATGGAACTGTTTTTATCACTCAGTTGTACCTTGCAATACTGAGAAACGGTTGAGAAAATTCAAATATTTTTCACTGAAGTAAATCTTTGCCAATATGTTTTTGATAAAATGCTCTTATCTCACCATGAATCTTAAGATGTTTCCCACGAACTGAAGATGTAGCCCATTTATTCCAGTACAGAATGCCTGCCGCATAACCATGGGACCAGACTTCATGCCCAGACTTATCCCCAGGTCAGAGTAACTGTCGGAAGGGATGTGATATTATTTTTGGATTCAGATAAACATGTGATACCGTATATGCCACCATGACAACTGTGTTATTCTTGCATTTCAACTCTAAGATAGATGCAGAGCTAGATAAGATTTGGAGTGTTGCCAAACCTGGCATGTTATAAATACCAGCTAGAGAGACGGAGGATAGAAGCAGCAAGATAGTTAAACAAAATTTGTTATCTCTACCCCCACACTCTACAGTAGCCTAAAATCAGAATGTTTCATCCTGGGGATAAATGGCTTGAAGACCCTATTTCTAATGTCATGTCTTTTTTCCCTTAGCTGAAACAGGCAGTCAAGGAGCCCTAATGTAGGTTAATGGTTCCCTAAGTAAAAGAGGCTTTCTGATAACAGTACTGTTTCTAACCTTCTCTGTGCAGTGCCCTGGAGGTTTTCACACTTCCGGGTATGAATACTGTGCTATGATTCAGGGTGTAGGAGATTAAGTGCTTTTTTGTTGTTGTTTGCTTTTTTTTTTTTTTTTTTTAAGTAGCCAAGAGCAACTGTAAATGGGGAAATGAGCAGAGAGGAGCAGCATGGTCCCTCCAGTCCAGGTGCCATCTGAGGCTTACCAGTTTCTAGGAAAAAAATGCACTTGGAAGTAGATTCCCTTAAAGCCACAAATGCCAAGTGATCCAGTGCAAGCTTGCAGCCCATGCTCTATCATCTCTTCACATTCCTGTCTAGGTGTTGTCCAGCCTTTGGTTAAGTCCCCAGCAAGAGGGCTCACGCCACCTGCCAACTCTGAAGATACTCAGCTCCTAAGCAGGAAGAGTAGAAAAGGAATATCTTTATGTTCATTAGCATTTTCCTTAGAGCTTTTCTTATCTTTTTCTCCCTGTTTTCCCACTGGTTGCACAGAGGTGCCCACACTGTGTTTCAGTTAACACATGATGAGCATACCACCTTTTACTACTCCTTAGTGCCTACTTTCTGCCTGTGTGTCTTTCACTATGGCCCCTGTTGTACTCCCCACTGGTCTGTGAGGACCGAGGACAGAAGGCAGGAGGGCAGCAGGCTTTTTTCAAACTGCCCATCCAGAGTGGCCCCAGGCAGCTGTCCTGTGATGCCTTAGAGTAACTGCTCTGCATGTAATCAGTATTGAGATGACAAGCACCCTCATGCAGTGATAAACTAATAGATGAGATGCCATGGAGGGGAGGAAACTGAGTAGCATGAGATGGGAAAAAAGACATTTGGCCCTGCGAGGCCCTACCATGCAAGAACGATGAAATATTTTCATCCTCGGTAGCTGTAGGAGGTAGAGGTGTTGTAAAGGAAACATCCAGTGCCAACTCCATCTTGCAGGAGGCACGGCTCTATCCAAGGTATAGCCGACCGCTGCCAGCCCCAACTGATGTGGAGAAAGAGCCCTGGGACCCACCAGAGTTTGGGTCCTACATGCCAGTGAGCACCCTGCCCACAGCTGCTGTCTGGGCAACAGAGCAGCAGACACACATAGCCTAGCACCTGAGGGGATTTTCTGTCTTAAGTAGTTGCCCTTCTATCCTGTTACAATGGTAGACTTGACATTTCTGCAGTATTTCCAGTTTCAGTTGAGCTCTCACTTGACCTTGCTCTCTCAGGTTTCTCTAGTGCTCAAGTGAAGAAGCAGCCTTCTCTCCGTCGTCTCAGTTTGTCAGCTGATGAGCAATTGCAATTACGAGTTTCTGCAGTTTCATCATTGGTTGCTATTAATTTGCATGGATAAATTTAAACTTTGCTTTTAGCTGGGTCATAGGTTGAATTGCTGGGCATAAATGTTTAACTTTTCCAGCTGCCTGAAGCTCTCAATGATGGAAGTATTCTAGGCAGGCTGGTTGCGATGGCTCATGCCTGTAATCCCAGCACTTTGGGAGGCTAAGCTGGGTGGATCATGAGGTCAAAAGATCGAGACCAAACTGGCCAACATGCTGAAACCCCATCTCTACTAAAAATACAAAAATTAGCTGGACATTGTGGCAGGAGAATCACTTAAACCTGGGTGGCAGAGGTTGCAGTGAGCCAAGATTACACCATTGCACTCCAGCCTGGGCAACAAGAGTGAAACACTGTCTCAAAAACGAAAAAGAAGTATTCTAGGCAGTGGTTCTTCCTGAAGCTTGATCTTCATAATGTGAATTGTTGCTTTTCTTATTACTGGAATATATACACGCATCAGTTGTATAAAATAGAGAATGCAACACCCAACTTCATTGGATTAGAAGCAAAAATGATGTATCAGTGAATTTCCAAGAGGTCTAAGAGGGAAAGAAATAAAATATACGTTGTGTCAGTGAGTTTTTCAGTACCTCTCTAGGGAACTGTAAGTTTTAGCAATTGAAAAATTGTAAGATTATTTAAAAATAATTACAGATGATGGAGGCAATACAATTGCAAGTAAGTTGCTGTATTTTAAAATAGCATGTTACTCTCTGTGAAGGTCCAGGTGGTTTTTATGGCAGTCTGGGTTCTGCCTCTCTGTTAATTTGACCCAGCCATGTGCCTTTTCCTTTTCTTGAATGCTTTCATTCTGAGTTACTAAAAGAAATGGAAAGCTGTTTAAATTATTGTAGATTATAATGTTTTATTCAAAGAGCCTGTTAGAATTTTAGGAGCTTTTCAGATGATTAAAAAATAAATCTACTTATTGAACTGATGATAAACCCACATCTTTGGTGCCTTGGTCTCCAGAGTTCACACCACCCTCTTTGTCATTGGCTTGGAACCCCTGGAAAGCCCAAGTGGCCGGTGTTGAGCAGCCTGTGGCTGTGGACACCTGCTTGCCCCAACCTGCTGTGCTGTGTTGTCCCATGGAGCTGGATGTAGAGAAATGGCAGTGCACACACCGTTGCTTTAGAGTTGAACGATTACGTCCCTAGGCCGGTATTCCTGAGAAAGCAAATTCACTTGGAGGGAAGCACTGCTATCTCATAAATACCAAAATGTCAGCCCTGGTCCATCTGCTCCTTCCTCAGTGGGTATGTAATAGCCCTTAGAGTGTTTTTCAGGAAAAACAAATTCAAAATTAGACTTACAGGTAAAGCTCTTCATTTCTTTAATGAATAAATTTTTTTTTTCTTGAGAGGGAGTCTCGTTCTGTTGCCCAGGCTGGAGTGCAGTGGCATGATCTCGGCTCACTGCGATTTCCACCTCCTGGGTTCAAGCAGTTCTCCTGCCTCAGCCCCCTGAGTAGCTGGGACTACAGGCACCTGCCACCACGCCCAACTAATTTTTTTTTTTTTTTTTTGTAGTTTTAGTAGAGACGGGTTTCACCATATTGGCCAGGCTGATCTCAAACTCCTGACCTTATGATCCACCCTCCTGGGCCTCCCAAAGTGCTGGGATTACAGGCGTGAGCCACCGCGCCCAGCCTATTGTTAGCTTTTAAAGAAACATCTCGTTTTACCCTTGATTAGAAGAGGAGTGCAAGTTCATTTTAGGAAATCTGGAAAATACAGAAGAGCATAAGGAAGGTTATTAGGATTTCCTATGCTCCCAACTCCTAGAGATACCCACTGTTAACTTTTATGTTACTATCTTCTAGCATTTGTTTCTATGGCTATAAAAACATTTAACAATACTAGAATATTTTTGAACATGTTGCTTTTTAACCTTTTTCTTCCAGATTTTAAAGTGAATATTTATAATAAAGAAAAATTACAAGTTTTGAAATGTACATAATGTTGTTAATGTTGTTAACACATTCCACAATCATGTTGTTAATGCTTCGTACTACAAACAATACAAATCCAAAATTTACAGACTTTTATTAATGGCCTTAATACCCTACTGTACTTTTTTTAAAACTCTTTTTTGGCTTTACATTCTCTTTTATCACATGTGACTGCGACTATGATATTTTCTGTAACAGAACTGATTGATCAAAACTAGTTTTTTTACAATTTTATTTTTTAAGACAGGGTCTTGCTCTGTCACTCAGGCTGGATTGCAGTGGCACGAACATGACTCACGTGATCTCCTGAGCTCCAGCAAGCCGTCACCTGGGCCTCCCAAGTAGCTGGGACGCCCCCATGCTTGGCTAGTTTTCTGATTTTTTTTTTGTAGAGATGGAGTCTCACTTTGCTTCCCAGACTGGTCTCAAATTCCTGGGCTCAAGTGATCCTTGTGCCATGGTCTCCCAAAGTGGTGAGATTAGAGGTATGAGCCACCTTGCTTGGCCTAATTTTATTTTATTTTATTTAAAAAAAAAATTTTTTTTTGAGACAGAGTTTTGTTCTTGTCCCCCAGGCTGGAGTGTAGTGGCATGATCTTGGCTCACTGCAGCCTCTGCCTCCCAGGTTCAAGCGATTCTCCTGCCTCAGCCTCCTGAGTAGCTGGGACTACAGGTGCCCACCACCACACCCAGCTAATTTTTGTATTTTTAGTAGACACAGGGTTTCACCACATTGTCCAGGCTGGTCTCAAACTACTGGCCTCAGGTGATCCACCCACCTCAGCCTCCTAAAGTGCTGGGATTACAGATGTGAGCCACTGCGCCTGGCCTATTTTTAAAAAAGACTTTTACTTTATAAAGCAGTTTTCAGGCTGGGCACGGTGGCTCACTCCTATAATCCCAGCACTTTGGGAGGCCAAGGCAGATGGATCACTAGGTCAAGAGATTGAGACCATCCTGGTCAACAAGGTGATACCCCGTCTCTACTAAAAATATAAAAATTAGCTGGGCATGGCGGTGCGTGCCTGTAGTCCCAGCTACTCGGGAGGCTGAGGCAGGAGAATTGCTTGAACCCAGGAGGTGGAGGTTGCGGTGAGCTGAGATTGTGCCATTGCACTCCAGCCTGGGTAACAACAGTGAAACTCTGTCTCAAAAAAATAAAAAATAAAAATAAAGCAGTTTTCAGTTCACAGCAAAATTAAGAGGAAGGTGCGGAGAGTTCCTGCATACTCCCTGGCCCCACACATGTATAGCCTCCCCATTGTCAGCATCCTCACCAGGAGGGCCCATTTCTTGGAGTTGGTGAACCTGCGATACATCAAGGTTCACCCTAAGGTCATCGTTTACACTAGGGCTCACTCTTGGTGTTCTGTGTTCATGTAATGACGTGTGTCCAACATTATAGTAACATACAGTGTCCTGCCTTAAAAATCCCCTTTGCTCTGCCGGTTCATCCCTCCTCCTTACCCTGGGCAACCACTGACCTTTTTCCTGTCTCCATAGTTTTGTCTTATCTAGAATGTCATACAATTGGAATCGTAATGGCTTTTTTTTCTTAGTAATAGCCATCTAAGTTTCCTCCATGTCTTTTCCTGACTTGGTAGCTCATTTCTTTTCGGTGCTGAATAATATTCCAAAAGTAACGAACGTTTTTCTCAGCATTTAGCTGTGTTAACCATTGTGCTTTATTAAGTAAAGTCTTTGTCTTCAAAGAGCTTTCCATTGAAGGAGGCGGGAAGTGCAGTGTGTGACAAACGCCTGAACAGGGAAAAGTCAAGGGGCAGTGAGAATGCAGGGTGCGTCTGGGGCGGGGCACACCTGCAGTGCTCCCCAGTCTCTGTGAGGTGATGGGGGAATGTAGATGGGGTATAAGATAGTGCCCCTTTCTCAAGGAATTGTATTATTATACTGTAGCAAGATAAGCTGGTTACCATACATACCATTAACAGTAGGTAATAGAATCTAATCTATGATCAAAAAAAATTAAATAAGCATGCTTTTGACCCAGAAACTCTGCTTAGAGAAACCTACTTGATTATGTTACTCTACATGTAGCAAGATAAGCTGGTTACCACGCATACCATAACAGTAGGTAATAGAATCTAACCTATGATGAAATGCTCAGTTGTGAGCAGTACATTTTGGTACTCTAGCAGTTGGAAGGAGTGGCAAATCAGTGAGTGCTGCAATACTTGAAGAGGAAAGACTTGAACTGGGCCTTGTAATCTGGGTAGGATGTAGAGGAACACAGGGAAGAGAGCAGGGCATTCCAGGTCAAGTGGCTGTTTGCAATGGGGCTTTTACTCCAGCACCTGGCACATGGTAGACGCTCAGTTAAATATGTGTTAAATGAAAGCATGAACATGACAGAAGGAACAAATTGGAAGTAATACACCTCTTTTAGCATCAGAGATGTTGACTGTCATGCAGCACTCGTGGGAGTATAAATTGGTAAAGCCATTTTGGAAAGCATTGAGCTTGGTAGTATCTGTTTTTTTTTTTGAGACGGAGTTTTCGCTGTTGTTACCCAGACTGGAGTGCAATGGCACGATTTCGGCTCACTGCAACCTCCGCCTCCTGGGTTCAAGCAATTCTCCTCCCTCAGCCTCCCGAGTAGCTGGGACTAAGGTGTGCACCACCATGCCCAGCTAATTTTTATATTTTTAGTAGAGACGGGGTTTCACCTTGTTGACCAGGATGGTCTTGATCTCTTGACCTTGTGATCCACGCGCCTCGGCCTCCCGAAGTGCTGGGATTATAGGCATGAGCCACCGTGCCCAGCCAAGCTTGGTAGTGTCTGGAAAAAAAAAAAAATTAGCATTTTGGACCCAGAAACTCTACTTAGGGAAATCTTCTACTTAAAAGCCATATTTGCCTGTATTCTTAAAGATATATGAATATGGACATATATGGACTTTATTTTAAATTTAATAAACACATGTATAGCATTACTAATGTGCCCAGAACTACGCTTTATGATAGATACCCTTATATCCAGTTTCCTCATCAATAAGTACTAAGTACTGGAACAGCGTTTAATCTGGTCAAAGCTACACAGCTATTAATGGTGAACCCAGCAGTGGAACTCAGTCTGGTTCAGTGGTCTTACCATTGCACTATCCTGTGATTACAAAAAACTTGAAAGACTCAATGTATGGATCTTACATGTGTATAAGACCCCCCCTAAAAGATCCCCAGAACACAGCAGAAGAGTCAGTATGTAGAGCTGATGCTATTCATTAAAACAAGCAAATCCTGGCCAGGTGCAGTGGCTCATACCTGTAATGCCAGCACTTTGGGAGGCTGAGGCAGGCAAATCACCTTAGGCCAGGAGTTAGAGACCAGCTTGGCCAACATGGTGAAACCTTGTCTCTAATAAAAATACAAAACATTAGCTGGACATGGTGCCACACGCCTGTAGTTTCAGCTACTTGAGAGGTTGAGGCAGGAGAATTGCTTGAATCCATGAAGTGGAGATTGCGGTGAGCCAAGATCATGCCATTGCATTCCATCCTGGTCGACAGGAGTGAAACATCATCTCAAAAAAAAAAGAAAAAGAAAAAGTGTGAATATAAATCAAGAGTGTGTATGCATATGTGTGTGTTGTTTTGTCTCTGGGGAGAGGAGTAGGAAAGGGAAGTAAAGAGACATTTTCATGTTTTTATTTCAATGTTATTATATTTTATCCTAAGACAGTTATGTATTTCCTAATTCGTTTTTTTAATAGAAAAAAATATTTTTTATTGAAAAATAGAAGAAGGCCAGGTTCTGTGGCTCACACCTGTAATGCCAGCACTTTGGGAGGCTGAGGTGGGAGATCAGATCCCTTGAGGTCAGGAGTTCGATACCAGCCTGGCCTGTCTCTACTAAAAAAATACAAAAATTATCACAGCCTGGCCTGTCTCTACTAAAAAATTACAAAAATTATCTGGGTCTGGTGGTGTGCATCTGTAATCCCAGCTACTACTACAGAGGCTGAGGCAAGAGCATTGCGTGAACCTGGGAGGCAGAGGTTACACTGAGCCAAGATCGTGCCACTGCACTCCATCCTGGGCAACAGAGTGAGACTCCATCTCAAAAAAAAAAATAGAAGAAAGAGAGCCTGGGACATTTCAATTAAGACAAGCCTTGGCAGTCTCAGTTTTTTTTGACTTGTCCCCAGCAGTGAGTCTCTGGGTTTAATGAGCTCTTAGAGTGTATGTAGTTGAGGCTTCTTTTATTTCTCTGTATACATTCCCTTTTTCCCTCATCTCCCCAGAGAGGCAGCAATAAATTTACCTTTTCTTTTAATTAGGCTTAGCTGTTACATGTCTGTGTTCTGCGGTATTTTATGATAATGAATGAGCTTATTTTCTTTGAATGTGCTCCAGTTTCGGTTCTGCGAAGGTTGCATTATTTTTAATTTAAAAGCTCAGTGGGAACGTGGATATTTAGGGGGGAAAGTCAGAGCTAAGTCAGGTGGCATCCAGCCTGACTGCACCTCAGGACTGTTCACCTCCCCACGCGACCAGCCAGCAGGCCTCATAAAAGACCTGATTCCCAAGGGAGTGGTCGCTAGAAGTTTGAGAAGATCGTCGGAATATTCCAGTAAATACCAAGATAAGTGTGTTACTTAATGAATTTTGTAAAGGCCTCACCAGAATATTACATGCTGGTGGCACATGGTAAACAGAGTTGAACAGTTGCAGTTCAGGTCAGAAGCTTTCTTCCTAATTGTTAAATTATTTTGAGAGTCTACTGTGGTGGCAGCATTGTGGCAGACAGAATTTAAAATCTATCCTGTCAAATATGCAGTGGGCTGCTAGTACCCCAGATAAGTGCTCAGATAAGCTCAGTGTTATCATTTCATTTCATTTCATTGTCATTTCAAAAGCTGTGAAATTTCTTTTGGAAAATTACCAGAAAAAATGGTATGTGTGGTTCATCGTTAGCCCATTGTTACAAGATAAATGTAGACACATTGAAGTTTTAACACATATATTTGAACAGACAGCAATCCATGACTTGAACAGCCCCAGAGCTGAAGCAGTTCAACACTCCACTGAGAAGGCAGGAAGGGGAGCTTTTGGAAGGTGTTCATTGAGGGAGCCAGACAAAGAAAGTATATACATTTGGTGAAAGTGTCACATCCCTAGATAGAGGTTTGGCGGTTTCTGATTGGTGAAGCTTAAGTTGACAGGGAGGGGTTTCAGTTTGTTAATGTAGAAACTCAAGGCACTGGAGTCTTCTCCAGTCGTTAATGGCCCTGCAGTTAATTATTTTAACACCACTATGAAGAGTTTTGCTCGGTCTCCATCACCTTGGTGTTCCATTTCCTAATTCTCATGTAAGGCAGACTGATTAATAGTCATCCGCTCATGTTCACCAGCAGATAGTGAGCTCCCTGAAACCAAGGAGACTGTTTGGGCAGTCTTTGTACTTCCTCCTTCAAGGCCTAGAAGGTTATACTCCATGGTATTAGGTGGTCTGGAAAGATTTTGTGTAAATGAACCAATACTGATGAAATGTCATGGATTGCTAGTTGCTGTTCTGTCCTTTCCAGGAGGATGTTATGTAAAGATAACAGTAGGTTTGTTTGCTATGTATATTGGACGTAACAGTTTCAATTTTCTGGTTAAATAGGAACTATCCAAGATCACGATGCCAGTTATATTTAATGAGCCTCTGAGCTTCCTACAGCGCCTAACTGAATACATGGAGCATACTTACCTCATCCACAAGGCCAGTTCACTCTCTGATCCTGTGGAAAGGATGCAGGTATGAGCCAAGGGAGGAAAAGGTCTAAGGCATAGAGACCTCTCTACCCACCCCGCCTCGAACATACACACATTCACACAATTAGTGTGAAATTCAATGTGAGGTTGGGAAATGTTATCAAAGCTTAGTTGCGTGTCTGGAGTGCCCCTGGTCAGGGTGACACCATCATGCAAAGACCAATGAGTATTACAGGAGAAGCAGGAGGTGGCCCAGAAGCAAACCTGGATATTAGTGGGCTTTTTCTAAATCTTTAGTTTAGAAGTAGTGTTGGCTGGGCGCGGTGGCTCACGCCTGTAATCCTAGCACTCTGGGAGGCCAAGGCGGGTGGATCACAAGGTCAGGAGTCCGAGACGAGCCTGACCAACATGGTGAAACCCTGTCTCTACTAAAAATACAAAAATGAGCCGGGCATGGTGATGCGCGCCTGTAATCCCAGTTACTCAGGAGGCTGGGACAGGAGAATCGCTTGAACCCAGGAGGCGGAGGTTGCAGTGAGCCAAGATTGCGCCACTGTACTCCAGACTGGGTGACAGAGCAAAACTCCACCTCAAAAAAAAAGAAAGTACAAGCCTGTAATCCCAGCACTTTGGGAGGCCGAGGCGGGTGGATCACGAGGTCAACAGATCGAGACCATCCTGGTCAACATGGTGAAACCCCATCTCTACTAAAAATTACAAAAAATTAGCTGGGCACAGTGGCGTGTGCCTGTAATCCCAGCTACTCAGGAGGCTGAGGCAGGAGAATTGCCTGAACCCAGGAGGCGGAGGTTGCAGTGAGCCGAGATCGCGCCATTGCACTCCAGCCTGGGTAACAAGAGCGAAACTCCATCTCAAAAAAAAAAAGAAATTAGAGTTGTGTTGAGGGAAGAATTCAACCTTTCTTCTTCCAGACTTTCTTGGGGTATTTCCAAGAATAGGTTAACACACACACACACACACACACACACACACACACACAATAGAAAGATATGTCCGTACTTACGTGTGTATATAAATATATATCCATTGTTATATGTTAAGAGACAGCAAGGAATTGCACTTTTTAATTTTTTAGATGGAAGATGTTTGTGTTGTACATGGATGGACTGGGTAGAGGCTGAGTATAGTAGGCGCATTGTTCTCCTTCAACAAAGCAAGAGCATTCTAAACTGAGGCTTTCTGTTCTTTCATTTCTGTAAATCAGCATTTTCCAACCTCATGGACTTAACACCAATTAAGGTGTGGAGTTTTATATCTCTCTCCCCAATCCTGGAGAAATTTTTTACTTATTGAAAAATTAAATGAATTAAATGTAAGTTTGGACTTGAGTGTTTTTAAGAGTCCTTGAAGAGGATTTGAAGCCCTGTTAGAGTGTGATGAAAACCATGGTTGGGAATAACACTATAGGAAGTGACTCAAAGTAATTTTCATTCTGAATATGCAAGTTTCCATGTTCCACTGCTAGAGCCATATTAAAACTCCAAAGTAATTAAACTCCTCAAAATAATTCGTAAATTACTGTCTTCGGCAAAATTTTAGTTCCTAAAAGAATGCAGAGCGAGTTCAGCTATTTTTGACTTGTTCTCATGCTCTGTCCCACAGTGTGTAGCTGCGTTTGCTGTATCTGCTGTTGCTTCTCAGTGGGAACGGACTGGAAAGCCTTTCAACCCACTGCTGGGAGAGACTTATGAATTAGTGCGGTGAGGCCTTTCACTCGCATGCTTTATATAGCCTTGCAGATGAAGAGGAGAAATACATACATATTGGTCATGGCCAATAACAATTATATATAACTGGAGCAAGTTAACAATTTTGATGTTTGTTTCTAGGATACTTACTATTATAGAGACTGTCAAAAAATATTGACACATACAAAAAAGGTACCATTATAAGAAATAATTGCAAGGATTTCGGTATTCCTGATCACATGGGATTAATCACCCTCTTTTTCTCCTTATGTAGATTATAAGATATGATCGAGTTTTTAAAAAGAATCATTTAAAACATATTAGCTCGGTATGGTGGCACATGCCTGTAGTCCCAGCTACTTGAGAGGCTGAGGCAGCAGGATCTCTTGAGCCCAGGAGCTCTGGGCTGTAGTACACTCTGCTGGTCAGGTGTCCACACTAAGTTTGGCATGAATATGGTGACCTCCCAGGAGAGGGAAGTCACAAGTGGAACAGCTCAAAGCTCCGGGGTTGGTCAGAAGTGGGATTGCACCCATGATTAGCCACTGCATTCCAGCCTGGGCAACAGTGAGACCCTCTTATAAAAACATCTCTTTATAAACACTATTAATAAAATCTATTAGCACAAGTATATATTGTTTGCATAAGCTAATGACTGCATCTATAAGTGCAGGTCTGTTTGCTTGAGCGAGGCTGTGTCTTGTTTATCCATAATTAAGGGGTTTTATTTGGCTTTAGTTTTTCCATGTGTTCCTCTTCTTCTCTGCACAAGTTTTGATCTCATTTATTGCCTAGATGTTTGAAAGTGGACACACTAGATTTCTCTATTTTAATGTAACAGGAATAATATGTTTTCAATTTACATAATATTTTTTCATGTAAATCATTCAAATTCATGTGGCTGTTCTTTATTTTAATTTGTTCAAGTAGCTAGCATTACAACATTGGATTTGGTGGTTTGGGTTGCATTTGTATAATTTCTCACAGGTTAAGTTCTTTCATTGCAATGAGAATAAAGAATTGTTGGCCGGATGCGGTGGATCACAAGGTCAGGAGTTCAAGACCAGCTGACAAGCATGGTGAAATCCTGTCTCTACTAAAAATACAAAAATTAGTGGGCATGGTGATGGGCACCTGTAGTTCCAGCTACTCGGGAGGCTGAGGCAGGAGAATTGCTTGAACCCGAGAGGCAGAGGTTGCAGTGAGCCGAGATCCACTCTGAGCACAGAGTGAGACTCCATCTTGAAACACACACACACACACACACACACACACACACACACACACGAACTGTTTACTTGAAAGCGCAATTATGTACATGTTTAATGATAGAGTTAATTATAATGTTGCTGTTTTTTTTTTTTAATCTTAAGAGATGACCTTGGATTTAGACTTATCTCGGAACAAGTCAGCCATCACCCACCAATCAGTGCGTTTCATGCTGAAGGATTAAACAATGACTTCATCTTTCATGGCTCAATCTATCCCAAACTGAAATTCTGGGGGAAGAGTGTAGAAGCGGAACCCAAAGGAACCATCACCTTGGAGTTCCTTGAGTGAGTTCTAATCAAGCCATTAAACCCTTTTTATATATACCTACCTGTAACTGTAGACATGCACACTCAGCTGACCTTATTGTTCAAAAGCTGGAGAAAAACAGCTTTCATACAGTGCAAACTATCTACCTCTATGTAAAAGAATTTGAGAAACATGGCAGTAGCCATTGCTAATTAATCTGGGTATGTGTAAATAGTTTAACTTGATGTTTGACTCTGGTGTTTGGATCTATTTTAAGATCAATGGAGTTAATTGCTTCATGACAGTTCTTATGAAACATGCTTTTTAATATCCTTGTGCCAGTGTTTTGTTTAAAGATCTTTCAAAATGAATTCACTTTGAGAAATAATGAAATGACAATTGTGGTGCATGTTAGGCGTTAGATAAATTGGGAGTTCTCTTCTTCTGCAAGATGAGCTTTAAATCCACAATTAATTCCAGTTAGGATAGAATCCGCATACAATACCCTATCTCTTTAACACTGATTACAGCTAGAAACCCCTTACAGAAGACTTAAAGCGACAACCCGAGGACTCTGAAACATAAATAGTAGCAGGCAGATTGGAGAGAGAAGTTAAAACCCGAAGACTAATAGGGCAGTGAGTTTACTGGTTTTATATATTTCTCTCAAATCTCCTGGCTTAGAATCAGAGCAGCAAATTGCAGAACTGGGCATTGGAGGCAGACAGGAAAAGTTCTAAGAGTAACTCTCTTTCTAATTAAAGGACCTAGAAAGATACCCTTGCAGGAAGTAGAGACCAGAGGAACTCCTGTTTTATTTTTGTCTCACAGCCTTGACCCAAGCAAGCCCTAGGGTTTGTAGCTACACTCCTGCAGCAGTGGGGGCTGTGGCAATCACACTTGTGCCTCAAACTCAGACAAGAGTCCTTCTCTTTGGCCAGAGGAACTGAATAAAGGAACCTCTAGGGTCCAAAGAGTGTGAGAGAATCCCTGTAATCCCAGCACTTGTATTTTTGTTCTTGTTTTTCTTTTCTTTTCCTATAATGCCAGTACTTGTTTTTCTGTTACTGGTTTTTCTTTCTTTTCTTCTACTTCTTTGCCCCAGAGGAAGACCTAGTTGTGTAAGATACAGGACAGAGCAGAGAGGCTCAAATCCCAGCTTGCCCGACAGAGGGCAGAGGAAGGGCCCCCTGGTGGCTAAGAGTATTGGGGAAACCACAAAGAGGAGGGATCTCAAGAAAAGGATCCCCTAAAGCTGGGTATGAGTTCCTAAGCTCATCCCTACATACATGCATTGAAATGACCCAAAAGTGTACACAAGGGCCTCAGGATCTGAAATACTGGGTGGCCTGAGATCCACGTCCCTGGATGGCTATTGAGGGGTGAGCCTGAGCAGCACTACAGAGGCTTTGAGAATGAAACTGATACTGGAATCAAAGCCCACAGGAGGAGGGTCAGGACTTCTGGCCTGAAACTCTGTTAATTGCCTACTAAAACAAAATTTTTAACAATCAGTATTCTCCAGAAGAGGTTAAGAGGACAGAGTCTCATAATATTCAGGTGTCCGGAATACAGTCCAGAATCATTCAGCATACCAAGAAACAGGAAGATCTCAGGAAACTAAAATAGAAAAGGCAGTCAACAGACTCCAACCCAAAGCTGATCCAGATACTGTCATTTGTATCCGAGATGTAAAGTAGCTCCACAAGAGAAAGGTGGACACTCCCAAAGGAGCAGAAAGACATGCAAGCAAAAAAATAAATAAAATGGTATTTTTGGAAATTTTAGTACTGAAAGTATAGTAATAGAAATATAATAATTGGGATAGGCTCAATGGTAGAATGCATATGCCAATATATTTACAGGATGTATATGTTGAAAACCACAAGAAACTGTTGAAAGTAATCCAGGATTACCTGAGTAATGTGCCTCGATATATTTTGAATTATAGTTAAGATGTTGGTTCTCCCCTCACTGATCTATAAGCAATCTGTATGAACCACAACCCAAATCAAAATCCCTAGATTATTTTTAATAGATATAGAGAAGTTGATTCTAAGTTTGTATGAAAAGGCAAATGACATAGAACAGCTAAAATAATATTGAAAAGGAACAGAACTGATGGACTCCCACTACCCAGTTTTAAGACTTAACTCTAAAGCTGTTGTAATCAAGACAGTGTGGTTGTGGCCAGAGTAAAGACTGCATAGATTAATGCAGCAGGGAAGAGAATCCAGAAATTGACACGCAGAAATGTGGTCCCTTGATTTTTACGAAGGTGCAAAGGCAATACAGCTAAGAAGGACAGTCCTTTCCACAGACAACCGTGTGTACTATGGAGACAGTGGATGGCTGTATGTTAAAAAATGAACCTCAAACTATACCTCACACCTTCTACAAAAATCAGCTCAAAATAGATCATAGACTAAAATAAAATGTAAAACTAAGGCTTTTGGAAGAAAACATAGGCGAAAATCTTACAACTTTAGATTAGGCAAAGAACTCTTATGAATATGATACCAAAATTATAACCCATGAAAGACAAAAATTGATAAATTATATTTTATTAAAATAAAAAACATATTCTTTGAAACATACTGCTCAGAGAATGAAAAGATAAACTATAAAATAGTAAAAATTATTTGAAAATCATATAGCCATAAAAGGACTTGTAGCTAGACTATATAAAGAATTCTTAAAACTCAATAAGAAATGATAAGGTCGGGCGTGGTGACTCATGCCTGTAATCTCAGCACTTTGGGAAGCTGAGGTGGGAGGATCACTTGAGCCCAGGAGTTTGAGACCAGCCTGGGCAACATAGTGAGTCCTTGTTTCTACTAAAACATTTTAAAAATAGCAAAGTGTGGTGACATATGCCTATAATCCCAGTTACTTGAGAGGCTGACGTGGGAGGATCGCTCAAGCCCAGGAATTCGAGGCTGCAGTGAGCCATGATTGTGCCACTACACTCCAGCCTGGGCAACAGAGTTGAGACTCTGTCTCTGGAACAACAACAACAACAAAAAAGAACAACCCATTAGATAATTGGGCAAAAATTGAACAGATAGTTCACCAAAAAAACAAAAAACAAAAACTATATATATATATGGGGCAAATAAGCACACGAAAAGATGCTGCCAGCTGATTGCAGTGGCTCACACCTATAATTCCCAGTTACTTAGGAGGCTGAGGCAGGAGGGCTGAAAGATTGCTCGAGGCCAGGAGTTCAAGACCAGCCTGGGCAACATAGACTGTCTTTTAAAAAATAAAATAAATTTAGCCAGGCATGGGGGCACATGCCTGTAGTCATAGCTACTTGGGAGGGTAAGGCAGGAGGATCACTTGAGCCGAGGAGTTCAAGGCTGCAGTGAGCTGTGATCCACCACTACACTCCTTCCTAAATGGTAGAGTAAGACCTCATCTCTAAAAAATAAATAAAAAATGTAAAAAGATGTTCAACAGCATCAGTTATTAGATAACTACAAAGTTAAAACGACAATGAGTTATCCATATGCCTATTACAATGTCCAAAATCAAATAATTGTAAAAATTGACAATACCAAGTGCTGACAAGGATGTGGAACAACTAAAAATCTCATACAGATTGAGTATCCCTTTTCTAAAATATACCAGAAGCATTTTGGATTTTGGATATTTTCAGATTTTGGAGTATTTGCAGTATACCTACCAGTTTAGCATCTCAAATCCAAAATTCCAAAATCTGAAATGCTCCAGGGAGCATTTCCTTTGAGTGTCATGTCAATGCTTTAAAAGTTTCAGATTCTGGAGCATTTCAGATTTCCAGTTTTTGAATTTGGAGTGCTCAACCTGTGTATTGTTGGTGTTGTAATGTAAAATGGTAGAGCCACCCCAGAGGACAATTTGGCAGTTTCTTATATAGTTGTTAACTGATTACCACATGACTCAGCAAGCCTACTCATCTTTATTTACCTTAGAGAAATGGAAACTTACATTCATCCCAAAACCTATATACAAATGTTTATAGTAGCATTATTCATCATCACCAAAAACTCAAAACAGCTCACATGCCCTTGAGTGGGTGAATGGCCACTGTGGCTTATCCATACAGTGGAATCCTACTCAGCACAAAGGAAGAATGAATTATTGATATGTAGAGCAACACATGAGTTTGAGGTGCATTATACAGATAGAAGATGCAATCTCAAAAGGTAATCTACATGTATATGATGTCTGGAAAAGGAAAAACTATTGCGATGGAGAACAGATCAGTTGCTGGGATCAGGAATGAGTTGGAGATCCAGGAATTAAGAGTGGAGAAAGATCTGATTACAGGAGAAGCATAAGCGAAGTCTTTGGGGGTGGAGGAGTTGTTTAGGATTCTGATTGTGTTGGTGGTGGTTACAAAGATCTGTACAAATGTAGACTAGAACACCAACAAAAATGAATTTTATGTAAATTAAAAAACATATATCTAAGGAAAATACAAAGGTATAGCAGTGGCTCATGCCTGTAATCCCAGCACTTGAGGAGGCCAAAGCAGGTGGATCACCTGAGGAGTTCGAGATCAGCCTGGCCAACATAGTGAAACCCTGACTCTACTAAAAATACAAAAATTAGCTGGGCATGGTGGTGTGTGCCTATAATCCCAGCTACTCGGGAGGCTGAGGCAAGAGAATCACTTGAACCTGGGAGGCAGATGTTGCAGTGAGCCAAAATCGCACCACTGCTCTCCAGCCTGGGTGGCAAAGTGAGACTCCAGCTCAAAAAATAAATAAATAAATAACGAATAATAAAACTTTTTTTATTTTTATTTTTATTTTAGGTTTGGGGGTACATGTAAGGGTTTGTTCTATCCATAAACTTTTGTCATGGGGGTTTGTTGTTCAGATTATTTCATCACCCAGGTACTAAGCTTAGTACCCAATAGTTTTTCTGATCCTCTCCCTCCTCTCAACCTCGTCCCTGAAGCAGGCCCCAGTGTCTGTTCATCCCTTCTTTGTGTCCATTAGTTCACATCATTCAGCTCCCACTTATAAATGAGAACATGTGGCATTTGATTTTCTCTTCCTGTGTTAGGTTGCTAAGGACAATGGCCTCCAGCTCCTCCATATTCCCGGAAAAGACATGAATCTTGTTCTTTTTTATGACTACATAGTATTCCATGGTGTATGTGTACCATATTTTCTTTATCCAATCTGTCATTGGTGGGCATTCAGGTTGATTCCATGTTTTTGCTATTGTGAGTAAGTGCTGCAGTGAACACTCACGTGCATGTGTCTTTATGGTAGAGTGATTTCTATTCCTCTGGGTATACAGGATTATAAAATCAGAGTTTATTCACATAGGTGAGTTTTTTCCTTTGGTGAGCTGGAAGGTACTTTCTCTAGAAAGTGCTAAATAGACTTTATTTTCTGTCTCTAGCTTTATTTAAATGTTTCGTGACACTTTTGAATGCTTAAAATGATTATGTACGTAGTTTATTTGGAGTTTGGTGGAAGCATATCATTTTTTCTTAAACTGTTACTTCCTTTTAAGAAACAATGGGCAAATGATCTCAATTTTGCTGTGAGTTAACATCAATAGAATTTTGAAACTCTGAGGACTTAGTTATCTTGAGCAGCCTAGTTTGTTATCCTGAGTAGTGGCATTTGGAGCAAGTGCACTTTTTAAACAAAGCGATACCTCTCACTTACTTTTTTGGGATTGGTTTTGTTTTTTTAGACACAATGAGGCATATACGTGGACAAATCCTACCTGCTGTGTGCATAATATTATTGTGGGTAAACTCTGGATCGAACAGTACGGCAATGTGGAAATCATAAACCACAAGTAAGGCACCTTGGGGTACTTCATCCGTTCCTTCACTTTCATCAAGCAGATTTAGTGGACTTCAGTTTTTTTGTTTTGTTTGTTTTTAAAGAAAAGCTCTAGAACAGGCTGATGAAAATTTAACAATCAGGCAATAGAACTAACTCTTAAATGACTAGAAGCCCATTTATTTAATAAACGTCTCTGATTAAGGAAGACTGTGAACCTTAATTCCAATCTCAGCTCATTTTGCTTCTTTTGTTTAGTGGGGGCAAGGGAGATGGGCATGGAAGTTACTAGAAGGAGCTGGGTGCCCATTCTTTGTTACCTTAGGCAAGTCACGAATTCTTTCTGCACCTCACATTTCTTTTTGTTATGGTGGGAACGTTACCAATCGAGGATTAATCGTTATCACCTTAGTATGGAGCCTGGCACACACAGAAAATCCGTAAACAGTAGCTGCTGCTAGAAAAGTTATCACAGTTATTTTTCTCTACTACTGCATTGGTAATAAATGATAATCTGGACTTACTATTTTCTTTGTAGGACTGGGGACAAGTGTGTGTTGAATTTTAAGCCATGCGGCCTTTTTGGTAAGGAATTACACAAAGTTGAAGGCTACATTCAAGATAAAAGGTAAAATTTCCATTTTAAATGTTGAATAATACACATTTTGTTCACTAGATAAAATGTCAGTATTGAAATACATTGTTGGCTGGGCTGGTGGCTCATGCCTGTAATCCCAACACTTTGGGAGGCCGAGGCAGGTGGATCACAAGGTCAGGAGTTTGAGACCAGCCTGGCCAGCATAGTGAAACCCCGTCTCTACTGAAAATACAACAAAATTAGCTGGGTGGGGTGGTGGGAGCCTGTAATCCTAGCTA
Source organism: Callithrix jacchus (assembly GCF_049354715.1). Classification (NCBI taxonomy): domain Eukaryota; kingdom Metazoa; phylum Chordata; class Mammalia; order Primates; family Cebidae; genus Callithrix; species Callithrix jacchus. The sequence goes on along the minus strand of NC_133514.1, from coordinate 67,277,542 downwards.
CTCTGGAGGCCGAGGCAGGAGAATCACTTAGACCTGGGAGGCGGAGTTTGCGGTGAGCTGAGATTGCACCACTGCACTCCAGCCTGAGTGACAGCGAGACTCCGTCTCAAAGAAAAGCAAACAAACAAACAAACAAACATTGCTATAACCTAGGAAACAAGCATTGTAATAAGTTGAAAAATCTTTCTTCTACAAGTGTATTTCATTGAAGAACATGATTTGGTTGGGCACAGTGGCTCACACCTGTATTCCGAGCATTTTGGGAGGCTGAATGGGGAGGATTGCTTGCAGCCAGTTCAAGACCAGCCTGGATAACATAGTGAGACCCCATCTCTAAAAAAAAATTTTTTTAATTAGGTAGGTGTAGTGGTACATGCCTGTGGACCCAGTTACTCTGGAGGCTAAGGTGGGAGGAACCCTTGATCCCAAGAGGTTGAGGCTACAGTGAGCCATGATTACACCACTGCACTCCAGCCTGAGTGACACAGACCTTGTCTCAAAAAATAATAATAATAGAAAATCTGATTCGAACACACCTTTATAGTAATCTTCCATTATAGCAAAACAGATTATGGCCATGCCACCCTGAGCATGCCTGATCTCATCTGCTCTTAGAAGCTAAGCAGGGTCAGGCCTGCTTAGGACTTGGAAGGGAGTCCACCTGGGAATACTGGGTGCTGTCTGCTTTGAAAAAACAAACACTGGTTTGTTAACTAAACATCCTTTTTTCTTGACAGCAAAAAGAAGCTCTGTGCCCTCTATGGGAAGTGGACTGAATGTTTATACAGTGTTGACCCTGCCACATTTGAGGCTTACAAAAAGAATGATAAAAAGAATACAGAAGAGAAGAAGAACAGCAAACAGGTGAACATTCTGTAAGGTGGTATCGAAGGATAACTGGACTCTTCAATGTGTGCTAATCCTGGAGGTGGCCTATTCCAGGGACACAGTTTGACTTTCTTCTTCCTTGTTTCTAATCCATGTCACTTTTCTCTTTTTAATAATCAGATATTTGCTTTAACAGATATTCAACACAGTCTTGTATAGGATATGGACATGTACCAGTTTTGTAACTGTGGAGCAGTTATATGTGGGACTTTGCTTTAATTCACATAGCTTGGAATGTTATGGAGTTCATCTTAACGAAACAAATTTTCTTTTCCTCCTGTTTATGTGCACTGAAGGTTGAAATTGAAGATTTAAAATTTCCTGGCTGGGTGCAGCGGCTCACGCCTGTAATCCCAGCACTTTGGGAGGTCAAGGCACGTGGATCACCTGAAGTCAGGAGTTTGAGACCAGCCTGACCAATGGTGAAACCCTGTCTCTACTAAAAATACAAAAATTAGCCGGGGTGTGGTGGGGCATGCCTGTAATCCCAGCTATTTGGGAGGCTGATGCAGGAGAATTGTTTGAACCTGAGAGGCGGTGGTTGCAGTGAGCTGATGTTGTGCCATTGCACTCCAGCCTGGGCAACAAGAGCGAAACTCTCTCAAGAAAAAAATTCCTCCAAAATTCTCTCTGACATTTCATGTTTATCATCAGTTTTGTTGCCTTCTTCCTTATCATGAAATTACTGATGGTAAGACCGTCATAGTTAAAGGAGTCATCCGTGGGCTGCTATCTTCTTCTTACTAAACTTTCTTCTTTGTGGGGCAGTTAGATCCCAAAAGGGGAGGCATGCGGCTTTTTGTTGCATGGTCCCAGGTGGGCTTCAGTGGTTAGCAAACTCCTGCCCCTTCCCTCCAGGCATAAATGCTCAGAGCTAAAGAGGACTGCACCTCTTTGGACAGATAGTATTTGTTTGAGGTTGGATTCCATTCCAGCAACCAAGATAATGGTTCTGAGTGCAAACTCTGGGTTAGTATCTTAGCCCCACCACTGATGAGCAGTAGAAGCCCAGATTTCTCATCTGTCTGCCTCAGTGCCTTCATTTGTAACATGGGCATTATAATAGCACCTACCTGTTAAATGAGTTAACAAGCATAATGGGCTCAGAACAGTGTCTGCTCGTAGTAAAGACTGATAAAGTCATTTCTGCCTAAAGTACTTCCTCAGACAGGCATCTTGAGCATCTTCTGTGAGCTTATTAGAAATGCAGGCTGCCTGGCTTCTCCTCAGACCTACTGAAGGCCAGTCTCTGGGGCTCTTCAGCATTTCTTATGCATGTGAAAGTTCAGGAAGCCCTAAGATCCCTCAAAGCAGAAGGTGTATTTATGAGTGACTTTCTTTGTAGATGGAGTTAAGCTTGAGCCCAAAGTGAAAAGCGGTTTATTAAATGGCCGGAGCATTCTGCTCTCCAGTGGCTGGGGTTGTTTCCTTCTTTGTTTCCCTTCAGCTGTGTGTGCACAGTTCTGCTTCCCTCCTTACATCCCATGTTCCCGCCCATAAGAACCAGGCACCGGCTGTGCTCCACAGCCAGGAGGAAACTGACGTGCCTGAGAAGGGCAGGTCCAGGATTCTGGGACCTCCAGCACAAACTCCTCGGCTGCAGCTCCTGCTAATAGGAAGCACCTTGACAAAGACAATCTCCCCAACACACTTGCCTTCCAACTCTCTTTACAGAGTGGGGCGGCCAGGAACATTGGCGAAATTCCAGGGAATATTCTTTATATCCCTTAAGTTCCTAGTCAGTCTGTGAAAAAGTGGGTTTTCCCCTTGGAGAGAGCAGGTATTCGCACACATCCACTGCTTTTCTGGTCTCTCATTCCTGTGTGCAGCTACCTGCCATGGATTTCTGACGTCCCTGAACATAGACGCTGCGGGAAGTTTGTATCATTAGTGTTGTCATCTCTGCTATTTTGTGAACTGTATATTCACTGAATTTGTCTCAGCTAGTAGTTCTAGATTTGTTCACTGTGTGATGCCGAGGTTTGCACAATGATGAAACCACCTAATGATTTCTCAGAACATATCCCTGTCCTTAGGGAAATATATATACATTTACAAATTGTTATGTTTATGTTACATATATTACCCTTCCAAAGCCTTAATTCGTATGTTTAAAACAGCAGTCAGGACATCTCCTCGAGGGATTGTTGCATAAAGACCGCATACACAGAGCATTAGCATAGCTGGGGCCGCGGGGAGGGGAGCCTGAGGAAACGCTGGCTTCCCATGTAGCCTAACATCTTTGTAAATTCTCTTTTCATCAGATGCACTAAGAATCCCTCCTGGTTTTGTGCCATTGATAAATTTAGTTGACTTTTCCAAGAGCATAACCTTTTTTTGTTCTCAGATTGTTCCTCTCTAGTGTGTGAATTCCACGACAGTCAAGTAGTGACTCTAGCACCCCAGTGCTGGGCCTCCAGAGGTTCCTCAGTAAATACTCAAATGATGCTTTGGGAGGCTGAGGTGAGAGGATTGCTTGAGGCCAGGAGTTCAAGACCAACCTGGGCAGCATAGAAAGACCCTCATCTCTGTAAAAACATTAAAAAAAAATTAGCGGGGTGTGGTGGCACACGCCTGTAGTCCCAGCTACTTGGGAGACTGAGGCAGGAAGATTGCTTGAACCCAGGAGTTTGAGGTTACAGTAAGCTGTGATTGTAGCTGCACTCCAGCCTGGGCAACAGAGCAAGATCCTATCTCAAAAATAATAAATAAAAATATTCAAATGAATTATTTTAGTCTTTAAAAAGGAAACAAGCCTTAAAAACATAAAACACTATAGGAAAGAGTGATGATGATAATGACTTCAATGCAGATAACACTAAATGGCACAGCCCTTGAAGCTCAGGAGACTCATAGCACCCGCTTGGGCATCAGCAGGTATTCACTGGCTTCCCACACTCTGTTAAAAGGATATAAGAATTATTACTTTTCCTGAGAACTGAGGAAAAAAAGGAAAAAAAAAGGTTATAAGAATTAGAAGGTCACAATGTCCCTGCCCTCATGTAGTTTACATTCTAGTGGTGTGCAGTAAACAATGGTTTACAATTTGTAAGTGTATATATATTTTCCTAAGGATAGAGTTAACGTTCTTAGAAATCATTTCATCATTGTGCGAGCCTCATACAGTGAGGTGTATGTATTCTAATCTATTTTTTCATGGTGTATGTATTCTAATCTATTTTTTCATGTGGAAAGCCAAAAGTTCCAGCACGGTTACTGAATTATCAGTCATTTCCCCTACCTGGTCTGCAATGCCAATACCGAATGCCATATAGCAGATTTCTCTACATGCTCTGCTGTAACCTTAGGGGACTGCCATCATGTTTACAGTCTGTTGTGGACTGAAATGTCATCATGTGGTGCTAGACTGTCTCTTAAAACCTTTCACTTAGTGTTCATTGGTTGGTTTTTCTAGATGAGCACTTCTGAGGAGTCGGATGAAATGCCGATGCCAGATTCTGAAAGCGTGTTCATTATCCCTGGAAGCGTTCTCCTGTGGCGAATAGCCCCACGACCTCCAAATTCTGCCCAGGTGAGACTGGGCTTGCTGGCTGTGGCCTCACTGTCTGTGTTCAGCATTGTGATGCTCTTTCCTGGCACGTGAGGGGCCAGCCCAGGCAGCATGGAGACAGGCAGGCTGGCATCCTGAGCTCCCACTGGCTCTCGGGTGCTCCCTTCTTGCCTGAGCTCAGTGCATCATGAAGGCATCATGCTGTCCATCCCTCTGGCATCTGGCCAGGAGGAGGATGTGTTAGGTAGGACTTCACTGGGGCTTAATAGTTACTTAGCAGTACAACTGGTCCTTGTTAAATATAAGCTGGTACAACCTAGTCAGTACCAGCCCTCCAGAGCCAGCAAGGATGATTTTAATAAAGATAAAAGAATGTTGATTTTTGCTTAGAGTTCTATTTCAAGTTGATCACGATAGAGGATATTTATTCTGCAAAGCCTGCTTTGAGATGTTTTTGAGACAGATACCCACAGATGGTGCATATTTTGGTGAAAACATTTAGATTATGTGTGATCTGAGAAAGACTGACCATTGTTCCACGAAAGGGAGTGGGTCGTTGTCAAGTCAACCCTGTTCTACTTTCAGGGCTTTTCATTTTGCGTGATGCCTTGGCATATGTTAATTGTATCCTTTTGCTTCTTTCAGATGTATAATTTTACTAGTTTTGCAATGGTTTTGAATGAAGTAGACAAAGACATGGAGAGTGTGATTCCCAAGACAGACTGCAGGTTACGACCTGACATCAGAGCCATGGAAAATGGAGAGATAGGTAACTAGCATCTGCTGAAGCTGCCAGTGAAGACTCGTTTCTTAGGGGTTGATGCTTTGTTTTATTCTTCATGATTGTTAGCATCATTGGAGTACTAGCATTTTTAGTCTTAGAGATGGTTTAAATTAACATTCAGTTTAAATTCAGTAACTTTTATTTTAATTTGGAAATCTGAGCAGACCTTATTAGCTCATATTATTTTGGTAATACTCCCCTGAGAATTTAATATACTGGAGATGGCCAGAGGCCTATTCTGACTAATTATGTCACTGTCTACTTCAGAATTTATGTAGCACCTCATCAGCCTCAGAGGAGAGTGTGGCCTCCCCTTGGTTAATTATAACTTACATGTTTTTGTGTGTGGGTATACTAGATGTATATACTTACGGAGTATGTGGGATAGTTTGATAACTGGCATACAGTGTGTAATAATCACATCAGGGTAAATGGGATATCAATTACAACATTTTAAAATTTAAATTTAAATTTTTTTTTTTTTGAGACGGAGTTTCACTGTTATTACCCAGACTGGAGTGCCATGGCACGATCTCGGCTCACTGCAACCTCTGCCTCCTGGGTTCAAGCAATTCTCCTGCCTCAGCCTCCTGAGTAGCTGGGACTACAGGCGCGCACCACCATGCTTAGCTAATTTTTTGTATTTTTAGTAGAGACGGGGTTTCACCATGTTGACCAGGATGGTCTCAATCTCCTGACCTCATGATCCACCCGCCTCGGCCTCCCAAAGTGCTGGGATTATAGGCATGAGCCACCATGCCCGGCCTTAAATTTTTTTTAATACAGAGTCTCTCACTCTGTCTCCCAGGCTGGAGTGCAGTGGTGAAATCTTAGCTCACTGCAGCCTCTGCCTCCTAGGTTTAAGCTATTCTTATGCCTCAGCCTCCTGAGTAACTGGGACTACAGGCGCATGCCACCACACCCAGCTAATTTTTGCATTTTTAGTAGAAATGGAGTTTCACCATGTTGGCCAGACTAGTTTTGGACCTCCTGACCTTAGGTGATCCACTGATGTTAGCCTTGCAAAGTGCTGGGATTACAGGTGTGAGCCACCCCACTCAGCCCATTTTTCTTATACTGTTAAATTTCTTCCAACTCAGTGGTTCTCAAAAGGGGGGCATTTTCTCCCTAAGGAAACATGTAGCAAAGTCTGAAGACTTTGGTTGTTACTTTTTGGGAGGGACTACTGGCATCTGCAGGCCAGGAATGCTGCTAACATCCTCTGCTGTACCAGGCAGCCTCTTATGATATAGAATCATCACATCCCACATGTCATAGTGCCACAGTGGAGAAAAAGCTTGAAAAACTGTTTAAATTTCTTTTTTGGGAGGAGGGGGTGGTGGACAGACTGGCTTGTTGCCCAGGCTGGAGTGCAGTGGCATGAACTGAGCTCACTGCAACCTCCACCTCCCAGGTTCAAGCAATTCTCTTGCCTCAGCCTCCCAGGTAGCTGGGATTACAGGCATGCGCCACCATGCCTGGCTAACTTTTGTATTCTTAGTAGAGATGGGGTTTCTCCATGTTGGCCAGGCTGGTCTTGAATCCTGACCTCAGGTGATCCGCGCACCTCGGCCTCCCAAAGTGCTGAGGTTACAGGTGTGAGCTACCATTAAATTTCTTAAGAATGGAATCTGAAGGAGCTCTGTGAGGTCTAAGAATTTAGAATAATTTCACATTTATTTAGTTTTTACACGCAAGTTTTCACTGATAGATTTTAACACAGTTCTTTTGGCCTTAAGAATAAACAGGTTGTTCTTGGCAAAGACAAGGTTGTTAAGAGCATAGGCAGTCAGAGATGCTGCATCTGTGATACCAGCTCTGACTCTTACTAGCCCAGGTAGCTGTTACATTTTTTGCTTCGTTTTTGACTCTGATATTTGTGTTTTAATAAAAGGGAAACGATGCTGATGCATGTAGATGGTTCTCTTGTGAAGTTATTGTGTTTAATACTGTGACTGGCATCCTCTGCGTAGAGTGTTAATGCTTCATATTGATGATATTTTAGATCAAGCTAGTGAAGAAAAAAAACGACTTGAGGAAAAACAAAGAGCAGCCCGCAAAAACAGGTCCAAGTCAGAAGAGGACTGGAAGACGAGGTGCGTGCCTGAGTCGGGATGTGAGGCTGCTGTGTGCAGACAAGGCAGGGTTGCCAGACACTGGGACCCCAGAGCAAGGGCCTACCTGACACAGACCCTGCCAACTTGTTACAGGCCTGAAAAAAGTTATTTCCACTGACTTTTATCCATTCATTCATCCATCGTAGATGGACATAGGTCGATTCCCTATCTTTGTTACTGTGAATCGTGCTGTCATAAACATGGAGATGCAGGTATCCCTTTGATACATTGAATTCCTTTCCTTGGAATAAATACCCTGTAGTGGGAATGCCAGATCATATAGCAGTTAAGTTTTTTAAAGAACTCTCCATGCTGCTTTCCATAGTGGCTGTTCTAATTTATATTCTCACCACCAGTATATGAGCTTGCTTTTTCTGCATCCTCGCCAGCATGTTATTGTTTCTTTTTAATAACAGCCATTCTAACTGGTATAAGATAGTATCTTGTGGTTTGTATTCATGTTTCTCTTGTAATTAGTGATGTTGAGCATCTTCTCATATCCTTTTGGCTGTTTGGATGTCTTCTTTTGAGAAATGTCTATTCATGTCTTTTGGATTATGTGTAGGATGGTATATTAGAAAAATCTTGGTCTTTAACATTAAACCTAAATTTGCCAGCAGTGACTAGATTGGGCAAGTTATTTAACTGCTTTAGACATTCAGCTTCTCCTGTGTAATATGCAGCTTTAAGAGTCTGAACGGCATTTACTCTGAACCAGGTGCCTTATACACTGTGGTGGGTATGCTGTAAATTTTAATTTCTTTATCCTAATTTACTCCTGACTGCTTAAAAGAATGGCTTGTTGTGGAAAATAAGAGCCAGCCTAGAGGATAAACCAGTTAGACAAATACGTTGTTCGAACCACCCTATTAGAAGACCATTTCTGTCAAGTAGCTTAGATGCCGGTGGGAAATCATCATCCCTTGGTATCATTACCTCTTCTGGAATATTATTCTGCAGACCTGTTCCCTAAGCAGAAAAACAGCATCACTTCAGCATCTCTTTGGAAATCCCTCACTCACAGAATGAACTGCTGCAATAGAAAAATACTGCAAGCTAGTGAAGAAACAGCCTGTGATTTTGAATCATTTCTCCTGTAAGTCTTGACCTTTTTCTTTTAACAGGTGGTTCCATCAAGGTCCTAATCCCTACAATGGAGCACAGGACTGGATTTACTCTGGCAGCTACTGGGACAGAAATTACTTCAATTTGCCTGACATTTATTAAAATGGATACAAGTCAGGGTGTTTGGCTAATCTATAAATAAGTCTTAAACCTGTGTTTTTAAATTTTTTCCCTTGGTTTCTACTTATCTTTAAAAAGAGAAAACACTCATGAGATAACTGCATTTCACCCAACAAAATTAGGGTATAAGGTGATAATGGTGATGAAAGTCTTAGGAAAAATGCATAATTTTGCTATAAAATGTACTTATTTGGAATACTATTTTATATAGAAGTAAAAGAAAACTGCTGGGGAATATGCTTTTTATGTTTGCTGTTGCCATATTTACTGAAGGTTTATACCTAAATGTAACTTTAGCTTTATGGAACTATATAGTAATCCCAAATCAAGTTATTTTGAATATTTTTATGCTGTCATGCTTGAATGTTTTAGATGTAATCTTTGACATATTTAGAACTCTCCTCCTATACAATGTTTATGTGCTCAAATGTAGAGGTTATGTCATTTTGTGAAGACTCCATTGACAAGATGGCTTTTATTCATACTGATCCTCCCAATTTTATCCCTTCCATCTTCCAAGAAAAAAAGATGCCTGAATATTCAAAACAAGTATTTCTGATTTGAAAATAGTTCTAAAGAATTAAACTGGAAAAGTATTTCATTTACTTAACTCTGAATTTACTTTTACAGTTTTCTGCCATCAGTATCATTAAAATGTTTACATTTGAACTGAAAATATGTATGAAATCTAGCAATTCACAAAAATGCCCTAGAAATACAGATTTTAATCACCATTACATAATGACAAACCTTGTTAAATGCTTCCATTTCCAGTGGCAAATGCCACTAGAGAAATTAAGTTGCACTCATGTATGTATCAAACTATATAAAAGGAGGTCTTGTGCATTTCAAGTTTGCAAGGTACCTGTATACTTAAAATGTGTGTGGAGACCTACTGTATAGCAGCTTTGCCCCTTTAATTGGGGTACATTAATCTTAAATCTTACAGTATTTATCCACCCAAACCCCAGACTGAGATATTACTCCCAGGGGCCTTAGGTAGCTGCGAGTACATAATTTTAATTGCTGTCTTGAAGTTAACAGGTGTTATAATGAAATAATCTACCTGATTCTAAATAAAGGCTTTAGAATGTTCCCCCACATTGTGGTTTCTTTTAAATATACTGTCCTTACAAAGAAAGAAGTCCTTGTGGTACCATAGCTCCAAGAGCCAAGGAGATAACCAGTTACCTGATGTACATAGTGTTAAGGAGGTATTTAGCATTCAGTTAAACTTGGTCACTACCATATTAATTCGGTGTGAATCCCAAATGCTGAAGTAAGTGGAAATACCTGGCTAGAAAATTCATTACTAGATCTGTTAGAGCAGGAATGGTTTAAACATATATATACATAGAAATTGGAAAATGATACTGCTTTTATGTTTGGTTGGTTGCTTGTAGCTCTCCTAAATTACAAAAATAAGCAATACAAACTTGTATGCTTGCATGAAGTTTATTGATATATTACACTTGGTGGCAGACTCCTCCCTGAATGATGACCCTTCAAACAGCATCATTGCTGGATCTGTTAGGAATAATGCAAGTTGTTTAAAGTTAAACATGCAACTGAACATGTGAAATGAGTAGATCAGAAATGCAAGGTCTATCTTCTGTTACTAAGCTTAACTAGTTAACTGTGGGCTTTTGCACTACAATATCCTAGCACTTTCATGCTAAAAGCCATTTTTACAATTCCACTAGAAGTCCATAAAGACTTTAAATAAGACATGCATGTAGCCCTCAGATAGTTGTCTTTCCTTAAATATAGTAACTGGTCCTTGAGCCTGCTTATGAATGAAATGTAGCTTTTGTCCATCTCTCAGATGTTCAACTTAAAATTCCCACAAATTATTTTAGTAACTAATTGGTATAACACACTTCCTCTGTTAACCTTCCCCTTACTGCTAGCTAATCTTTTTCTACATAGCAATCGGAGGGATCTAATAAAAACAGGAATCTGATTTTATCATTCTTCTGCTTAAAACACTTGTGCTGGCTTCCCATTGAACAATCAAAATCTTCATCTTATGCAATCATCTCCCCATCCCCTCCCAGCCAGTCTCACTGTGGCCTCCTTTGCTGTCTCTGGAACCCCGTGTTCTTTCCTGCCCTACAACACAAGCTGGGTGCACCCTGCAGAGCTGGCTCCTTCTCATGCTTGGGTGTCAGTTTATATCTGAGCCTGAACACGCTATCTAATAGTGACACTTAAAGGCAGGCCTGCGTCAGTATGTTTTCTCCATAATACATGTTGTAATATACTTTTCTGTCTGTCTCCCCCATTAAGATATAGGTTCCATGTTTTGCTTACTCTACTGTCCACACATAGGGTAGGCGGGCTAGCATAGGGCTTGGCATTAAGTATGAACAAAAAACTTAAAAATGACTTGTGATCAAGCAGTCTCATCCACAGTTAATCTCTGCTGTTACTTAGCTCTTTACTCTGCTTCTCACCTGTCCATCTACTGTCTCTTACCACATGGATTAAGTGCTCTGTTACATAATCAAGACTTCTCTCTTACCTTGCTCTTCAGTTTTTTCCAGCTCCTCCCTAAACATGCCAACTAAATTGTCCTGTTTTAAAAATCCATCCCCTTTTCGCATCTACCACTGTGTTAGACAATGGACTAGGTATTCAAAGGCCACTGAGTTCATTAATGTCATGTATTGGGCATCAAATCCTTGGTGCAAGTCATTGTGGTACAGTGTATCTACTATGCATTTATTAGTAACTGGTGGTTAGGAAGTTAGATACAGTAACCCCAGGAAATTAGAATATACCCCAACTTATTACATGTTATCTCAAATTGTTTTTAGCTATGTAAATCTCCAGGTCAATAAATCAAAATGCTTAAAACATGTTTTTTTCCCTACCCACATATTGTGGTAGGAAAGTGTACCTACCAGTTTTCAGTTTCTGCTTTGCGAACTTTGTGAGCAGTAGCCACAGTTATCTCCCCAGCAATACCATAACTTCCAAAGGGAGCACATTTGTCACCAGATCCTGAATTGTTTTTAGCTACATCTTCTACTGGGAAAGCAACAGAAAGAAAAACAGGGCTTTTTGGCTTGGGGACATCTTGTCCACTTGGAGGATTAGCATTGTGGGGACTTAGAGTATGTTTCTGGAATTTCCCATCTGCAGGAACAGCAATGGGCACTTGTACAGCAGCATATCTCTTCAAGACATCTGACTGCGAAACAACAGCATGCCCAGGAAGAGGTTCCCATTCCTGTGCTTTCTGAAATTTTGAGCCTACTAAGATAAAAGGTGGGGCACTGATCTTCTTTGTATCGTCCATCACATAAATGGGAGAAGTGACTGTTGGTGGATGCTGCAGAAACTGCGGATCCTTAGGGTTAGATATGTAGAGGGTTGCTTGGGGGAAAGGCCCAGGTGCAGGTGGCGGTGATGAGTGACTTTGTTGATTATCAGTTAGACAATAAAGGGTCCACATGTTGGAATATGGTGGTAGCTGTTCTGGTTCACTTGCTGCCATTGCTATAAAAAAAATTTTGCAGGAATTAAAGTTTTGGTCTATCAGGCACTATGAATAGTAATGTCTTTGTAAGTCTCTTTCACATATTAAAACAGCTGTAGTGATATGTACCACAAAGCATGCTTTAGAGAGGGCTGCATAATTTTGTTTGGCAATGTGAAAGAGATTCTCTACAGTGGGAAAACGAGAACAGTGTTGTTGTGGTGGCAAGTGGGAGGGATGCTACAGTTGTGGCTAAAGAAGCAAACCCATTCTAAGTTGCTGTTTCTAGCTACTTCACCTTTAGACATGACTTCTATAAGATCCTTGTAGAGCAAACTGGACAGTCAACACAACCTTTAGCTTTACCCAAAAATCAATTGAGTGTAGAGTGTGTTAAGCTATTAAAGGAAGTGTTAATGCATCTGCAAGAAGTTAGCACTAGGTATCATCTTCACCATATAATCAAAATATCTCTGGCCCTATCACAGCCACCATTATCTCCCATTAATTTGTTACCACACATACAAAATCACATAATCTAGAACTCAAAACCCCAGAGAGCACCACTTTTAGGCAAGACTTGAAATCATAGGTCCTAGGTGGCAGTGAAAGGCTGGTTAGTCCCACAGGCATTCTTTGGGTTGAGAGAAAGAGGTCTAGGAGTGCCATCTATCCATAATGCACGTGTACAAGCCAGGTCTTCAGTTGTTTCACAAGGAGAGAGGTTTTGATAATCTGAATTTTTTGGTTCATATCCCTTTAGTATTGTGGACAACTCTATTTTACTTTGGAAATAGTTAAGCATCTGAAAACAGTGACTTCATCTGGAAGTACTGCTTAAGCCACAAATATAGCACCAGTTCCACACACTCCACTCCCAGCACTGTCCTCTGCCTTTCCAGCTGTGCAGAATCCCTGTCACACTGCCAGACAAAATGTGACCTTTTCTAAACACCTGCTTTGCCAAACTTTTTGAATCCTTCTGGCTTGGTTAAGAGTTTTTGCAAAAGGAATGGGAGGATTGGCTCATGCATGTTCCTTCTATCCCTAAAAAGAGAAGGGCCCCTGCAATTATCCATGAGCAGGAGGGTGAGCAGACCAAATGCCATAATTAGATACAGATGAAAGTCACATCATGTCTATATCATAGGAAAACATGGTGATAGTTCAGCAGCCAAGAAAACAGCTTGATTTTTGGCACTTGCCAGGGAGAGGGAACTGATCAAAGGAAGCCAATTATGTGAACTGCATCTATTGCTGTTCAAGTGCCGGGGTATCCTTTCTGCTGCTAATACCTCCCTGCTCCCCTGACCTTTCCCCTCTCCATCTAAAATCCCTCAGGTGCAGGAAGCTCCCAGGCAGAAAACAAATGCATGGCCCGGCACCCCAAACCTGGTTACAGAGGTCTCCTGATTCAGTGCGAAAGCAAACAAGCCACCATTTTTTCACTTTTTAAAATACCACAGCCTATGTAAATGTACTGCTATAGTTTTACATTCACAAGAGGAAAATTTCAAACCAGCACCCCCTAATTACAGTTTTTTTGCAATCAGCATATTTAGATCACATGAATATATTTAATACCTGACAAAAGAATAACATAAAAGTGCTAGATGACCAAACTTTGAGGCCAGGCTTTGGGGACATCACTTTAAAATCACTCGTCTCATAGTACTAGAATTTCAGATACAACAAAGCCTTTACATAGCTTTGACATTTAAAAAAAATCTGAAAATAAAGACTGACCAGTCTGCAGGGAGCCTACATAGATGGCTACCTGAAATGCAATTTGTAATGGAAATATCTGATTTTCTTACCTGGCTTCATCAAACCTTATTCAGCTGTTGCTTCCCCTTCTGGTTCGATTTCTGGTGCAGTGAGACCTTCTGGAGCAGAAGGGAAGGGGCCACTAGATGATTTTACAGATGTACCTGAGTGCACTGCTTCTGCAGCTTCCCCAGAGAGCACAGGTTTGCCTTCCATATCCTGGGGTGCAGTGTTTTCCCCGGACTCCTCCTGCCCAGTATTGTCAGAGACTATTGAAGTGATCGCCACTTCAAAGTGCAGAGATTTTTCAGAGCCTATTTTGATAGTGCCCTCTGCATCCAGGGGTTCTGCAGGTACCTCAGGCTGACCTTTCAAAGATGTGTCTGAGAGCAGAGCTGTTGCTTCTGCCTCCATATATACTGAGGGATATTTTTCATTCTCCTCCAACTGTTCAAGTTTTACAGATTCTATAGATTTTTTAGACATACCAGAGGTTGTCTTTTCTACTACAGGTTTGGGACTAACTAGTGGTGACTGCTCATTTTCTTTAAGACAAGCAACTTGATCAGAGAAAGAGATAACTATTTGTTCTGGCAGTTAATCGACATCAACAACTCCTTCAGTCACAGGCACATCATTATAGATAGATGATATATGAACAGTTGACATAACCTCAGTATCAGCCTGCAAAGGGACCTCAGGAGCTAGATCATAAGCAGGAGGTTCTTGTTCATCCTGCAAGGGGACTGAGGAAGCCGTTGATAGTTCAGCCTCATTTTCTTTAGGTTGAGAACCCAAATATACATGGACAGATGTTTGGCTCACAACCTGCACTTCTAGTACCTTTCCAGAATACACAGGAGGAGCAGCCACCATGACATCTTCAGCAGCCTCTGAGCTCGGCACCTCCTCAGTAACAACAGGCATACTGGTTGCCACATCTACCATTAAAACATCAGATTGATCAGAATGAATAGATGAAACTTTACCTAACATCTGAGCAGCAAACTGAGCTGGGTCAGCTGGGACATAGGCAAACTCTGGTGAGACAGCTGTTGGAGGTGGTGAGAAGGGTGGGGTAGTAGTCTTAGGGGTAGCTGCTTTGGGAGAAGAATCATGAACTGCTTCCGTTTGCTCAGCACCTAGCTCAGCATAAGTTGATGGAAACTGGGTGGTTTTGTCACTATATCCTGTTCCTGTTACATTGTCCTCCTCTGTGTCTGTAGATTTTTCCATATGTGTAGGTACTTTAGATTCTACAGATGATTTTTCTGGTTCTTTTAAACATTCTGCTTTCTTCGGTCGTATTGATCCTTCTGACCACTTCTGTACTAAAACACACAACCAGATGGGTTAATTAGCATCTATGCCCACAAAAAAATTTTTTTAAAGAAGGCAATAAATAGGGGTGTGGTGGCTCATGCCTGTAATCCCACCACTTTGGAAGACTGAGGTGGGAGATTGCTTGAGCTCAGGAGTTCAAGACCAGTCTGGACAACAGTGAGACCCATCTCTATCCCCCACACTGCCTGAAAAAAAAGCAATAATGGGTTGAGCATTCAGAC
The DNA here is from genome assembly GCF_049354715.1 of Callithrix jacchus. Lineage (NCBI taxonomy): Eukaryota > Metazoa > Chordata > Mammalia > Primates > Cebidae > Callithrix > Callithrix jacchus. The sequence goes on along the minus strand of NC_133514.1, from coordinate 67,262,181 downwards.
ATCAGTATAGACACAAATACAAGAGTTTTTGTAATTTAGTGTGGGTAACAAAACACTCCTGTTCTTATCTACACCAAGACCCTCAGTTCATTTTCTCAGAAATAAGTGACTAAACAGGGCAGTGGCAAAACTAATAATCAGATATCATCATAAGGTGGTCAGCATCAGGAGAAAGATCATAACTTTTTGCCCAGAAATAAGGAAGCTGAAAACCTCCATGGAAAAAGCTTCTGATCGAACTACACAGAACTGGGGGAAGAGGTTGGGGGGAGGGAGACCAACTTTCATCTTTGTTGATGTAGTAACTTAGGAATAACATAGATGCTGTATATTAATAAAGGGATTCCTCCATTTAAGCAAATTGGTACATAAAGTTTAACTTAATGAATTGATAAGCTAGAGGACTATAGGATTTTTTTTTTTTTTTACATTAGGAAAGTCACATATTCTAACCTAAAAATGGTAGCTCCTTCCAGTGATGTGTGATTATGTAGCTAAAGTCAGACAACTGACCCAGCCAAGAGGAAAAGGAGGGTATCTCTATATCTGAGAGTGCAAACTAAGTGAATCCTCAGGCATGAGGAAAATTCTCATGGGTTGGAAGGACACAACAGCTCATGACATACACAAAATCCTAGAGCTGGAAAACTGCTGTAGTATTTTATGTGCATCATCCACACACCTAACTACCTTAGTCGTTACTCATCAAAAATTTTCACATCTGCTTGCTAAGAATTTTCCTTTGGGAAGCATTTCTCTAATGAAATTTACAGGAAAAGCAGAATTTGCTTCACAAGAATATATTAGGCTCAAGTAAAAACTGTCTGGAGACATGTTTTCAGTAGGTTCAGCTGCATTCCAAAAAACAGTGACCTGCAGTGTCTCCTTTGACATTGGCTGCTGATGTTTTTCAAATTCAATTAAGATTTCTAATTCTGGACATAGACATTATACCAAATGCTCACATACAGAGAAAGATTCAAAAAGAGAAAGCCACATCTGTCGTTACCGCCCTCTGCTTAAAACAATAACCTTATTTTCCTAACCGTTCACCTCTTCAGGACTTTCCCATCCACTTTTCAGGAAAGCCCAACACATTTGACTGAGTGCCTATGCTACATGTAAGACTGTTTTAGGCACTGTTGAGGATAGAAAGACTATTAAGATGAGATCTCATATAGCTTATATTTAATAGGGAAAATAAGATAAATATAGGTTAAAAAGTACAAGTACCTAATTGGTACTAATAAAGATCTTGGGAGTTCAGAGTAGGGGGAAAAATCTTATTCAATCCTGATCTTGGGAGAGTTACTCTTATGCTTAGAATATAGAAAGCTACAAAAAACATTGTTCCCATCATAACAACAGGAAAAAGCCAGATAGATAAGCCCCAAAATCCTAACTTTTCTTGAGTTCAGCAGAGAGCTGAAGTCAAAAGGTAACCATGTAATCTGATTTCAAAAGAGAAACCAACCCCTCCAAGGAGAAAAGAGACATAAGAACAGTCTCAGCTGTAGCAGGGCCCAGAAAGAATACGCTGCCATCACACCAGCTGTTAGGAATGTACCAGCTACAGTCTATTTTTTTTTTTAATTCAGATATTGAAACTTGTGTATGTTCCACGAAGTTCTACCAGCTATATCTTAACATACTGGCAAAGGCCAAAGGTGCACTAGATGTCAGTCTGGGATTGCCTGGGACTCCAGACCCAAGGAAAGTTCACACTCATTAGCAAACATTTTCCACAGGCCTCAAATAAAAGATGGAGGCAGGGTGGAAGGCCAGAGAGAGGTTTCCTACCATCAGAGCAGAGACAGAAGACACTGGCCCAAGACTGACCACAGACAGAAGGCAGGGTTTGGCTACCACATGGACGGAGGGCAGGAACACTGAGAAAGCCCTGTGTCCAAAACCCAGGTGCACAGGTCCAGCCTAGGCCTAAGGCCAGAACAACAGGGAACCTCCTGCCCTGCCAACCAGCCCAGCACTGAGAAACAAGAGACACCGGGCTGCCAGCAGGGGAGGGGGCAAGAGCTTGGAGAGATGCCCTTTGTGGGGTACAGTGGCAGAGAAGGCTGAAAGCTGAGAGGGAAACACAGATGCTGAGAAATACTCTCTAGTACCCATCCCCACCCTCAGCAAAAGGTCTTGGCAGCCCTCTCCTAGAAGGTCTTGAGGCCTATAGTACAGTGAAGGTATGAAACCAACAACAAAACCCAAGCCCAGCTCCTAACCAGACTGACCTCCCCACTCCCATGCCAATTCAAGCCTTCCTATTTTCCCCAATAAGGTCTTAAATTCCCTAACTACTGATTTACATACCATGAGCATTTTTTCAAGAACGCAGCCAATCTACGAACTGGATTAGTGCAATACCTAGAGTGCCTACACTGGACCTATCTGACAGCTTGCTTGTGATATGATTTAGGCAACTCTGGAAAGGACCACCTGCCCTTTTAATTAAAAGTATCTCTCTCACAGGTTCATGGTACCTGAAATTATGTCTAGGGGATTAGTAAAATGATCTATTTTTTAAACATTAAAAAAGCTCAGTATTTTTGTCTCTAGAAGTGATTAAACAAAAACATCCCTTATAACCACCATTTTGGAAAGGTAAAGCATTATATAATTATGAATCCTTAGTAATTTACCAGGGAATTTATGATACTGTTTTCTTAACTAACTTTTCTCATGGTAAAAAAGTTAATGAGAAAACCTAGGTTCCAGTCCTGGCTCTGAGATTTAATAGCTGCATGATTTAATAGCTTCAGGCCTCCTCATTTGCAAAATGGGGACATTAACTCTGACTTCATGGAGTTTCTGTGCACATTAAGTGAAATAATACATCTGAAAACACTGAAGAAACTGTAAATCACATATAAACAGGGAAAGAATGAATCAATACCCAGTTAAAAAGAGATACAGAAAAATTTGGAAAATGTGGTATGAAATTAAAAACTCTAAATCTCAAATATCTTTAATTCAGCTTAAAAGCTATAAATCTCAAATATCTTTAATTCAGTTTTGATTAAAATGAAATTGGCTATTTCCTAAACTTGGTGGTAAAATATAGGATGTTTTTTCTTTATATATGTGTGTGTTATATACTTAATGGATTTTTTCAATTAAAAAAATTAATACCAGATGCCTTAAACTTTTATAGTGTTTTTGAAAATGCAAACACTAGGTCAGGTGCGGTGGCTCACACCTGTAATCCCAACACTTTGGGAGGCTGAGGTGGGCAGATCACTTGAGGCCAGGAGTTGGGAGACCAGTCAGGCCAACATGGTGAAACTGTCTCTACTAAAATTACAAAAATTAGCTAGGCACAGTGGCATATGCCTGTAATCCCAGGTATTTAGGAGGCTGAGGCAGGAGAATTGCTTGAGCCTAGGAGGCAGAAGCTGCAGTGAGCTGAGATCATGCCACCGCACTCCAGGCTATGCAACAGAGCTAGACTCTGTCTAAAAAAAAAAAAAAAAAAAAATATGCAAACACTAGACCAGCCATTTGGCTTTGTCTGGAATACATGGAATACCTTGAAAGAATGTTGGCAATTATATACTTACTAGTTACCATATACATCTAATGTACATCTATATTGAATTCATGTGATTATTTATTAAGAAGGCTTTGCTCTAATGTTTTAATGTCTGCTTTAAATACTTATAACAATTGCTGACTTGTAACCTTGAGATTATGTTGGTTGTAGAAGACAGAATTTGTTAAAGTTGTAGCCTAGATTTGCTAAAGGTTGATCCTATCAACCTCATGAAGATTAACCCACCAAGACTTTGGTGATCTTGTTCTACTTAACGCTGACACAACTATATACACTAAGAATTAGGAACATAACTAAAGGCATTCCTTCTTGTAAAGAAGTTCCTTTTTAAGTATAATAAAATGACTCAAAATGGTTAACTTTAAAATTCTTTGCAGAATCCTGATTTTCCATGAAATCAATAAGATAAAGAGATAAATTACAAGCATACAGCATTTTTTAAAATAGGCACAACTCACATGGAGAGTCAGGGTATTAGGGTACATAACTGCCCAAGAAGCATAAGGAAAAGGACATATTCTAGCATGGAATGGGAAAATCTGGAAGGTTATCCAAAGACCAGAAGTGTATAAGCAGCAGGGCCTAACAAGATATACGAGAGGCTGTGTAAGAATTGGAGGTGCGAAGTGGAAAGAGTGCTTAAAATCAGGAATATGTATGGTACATAGTCTTAAGAGTTTAAAACAGAAGATTCCAAGTAGTCTGTGTTGAACTTAATGGAATGAAAATGCCAGAAACTATAAAGTAGATGGTTTCTTTTCTCCCCTCTTCCTCCTTTCCCTTCCTTCCAGTATGTGTTAGACACTGAACAATCAAAGAGGAATAAGACTTCCTAAAGATCTCAGTCCAATTAAGGATTGAGAGACAGATGATTGATTATATGCCAATGTGGTCAATACAGTGACTGAAATATGTTTGGGATACAACAGCTTTTAGGTGATTTTGGTTAAGCTTTAGAAATGAGGAGCAGGTGTGAAAGTGGCTAGTAATTTGGACTGTAGGAGGTGGAAAGCAAAAGATGGCATGGTCAGTTTGAGGGAGAATGCCATTCAGCATATCCTAGGTAATCTCTCCCATGCCATGGCCCTCTTCCTTCACTCTCCTCTTGGTTCTCCAGCGCTACCATCAAACTTCTCTGCGCCACAGAGAGCAACACCAAATGCAGTTTGGCATCTCTTTGGCTTCGTCCTTTGCTCTTCTCTTCTGGTTGTTTTTATCTCCCTCCCCTCATCACTGCCAGCACACTCCTGCCCCCAACATTTTTACCAAACCTCATCTCTCTCAACTTCACTTAAGGGCAAATAATTAAAGCAGGGTGGCTGGAATAGCAGACATTCCCTCCCTTATTCTTTGCCAAGATAATCTTAGCTAGATCAGGGGCAGCAATGTACCCAGCCCCAGGTGATATATCACTAATGAAACATTGGTTCTCAAGGGGTAGCAGTATCCCCCTCTTCCACTGAGAGTACTTATAGATGTAGAGGAGACATTTTTATTTATTTCAATGTCTGGGAGGCATTAGTAATTTAGAAGCCAGGACCAGGGATGCCGGAAGTCCTGCAATGCATGGGACAATTCTGATCTCCCTTACCATAAACTTTGGCCTGTGGGACAGAAGTAGAAGTCTGTTGGAAGACTTGCAAAAATTTTCCTTTCTTAATGAAAGGAACAAATGTCACTAGAGCTACCACTTTCTCCTTCTTCCTGATGTAAACATAGGCATAACATCTGGAGCAGTCGCATGAGGGGACATGTAAAATATCCTAAGAATGATACAGCAGAGTGCCTAGATATGTGATGATTATTAAATTATATTGGGGCAGAATGAACACCTTTTCAGATATGTTGTTTTCTTAAAGTTACTCTTAATTGGTTTTCACTTGCAGCTGAAAGCTTTCTTAACTGATATGAGGCATAAATTTGTAGTAGTAAAGAGACATGACAGAGGGGGATTGTGTTAAGTGCTGCTCTTTAGATACCATATCTGTTTTTTATTCTATGACTTTCATAATACCCATTCTGTCTGGGTACTTGTTGAATGCTTTATCTTAAGATTTACAGCTACTAAATAATATATCTGTACTTTTTTAAACTTTCTGCCCATAAACATCTGGGGTGTGTCCATATACCCTCTCCTCTGTAAAAATGAAAAACAAAAACAAAAAAGGCTGATTAAAAAGAGGAAGAGGATTATCTTCAATTTCCTACATCTAGTCATGTCATCTGTGAATAGTTTTATTTCTTCATATGCCTTTCCTTTTTTTTAAATTTGTTTGCCTTATGGCACTGATTAGAACCTACAGTACAAAGCTAAATACAAACAGTGATTTTGGGTATCTTTGTCCTGGTCCTACTCTTGAGGGGAAGGCATTCAATATTCACCGTTGAGTAATATGTCATCGTTAAGTTTTTGTGTTTGTACCCATTCCTAGATTTAGGAAGTTCCATTGTATTCCTTGTCTGCTTATACATTTTCTTTTTGAGACATGGTTTTGCACTGTCACCTAGGCTGAAGTGCACTGCTGTGAGTACAGTTTCAGCCTCCTGAATATTCAGGACTACAGGTATGTGTCATCATGTCCAGCCAATTTTTAAATAAATTTGCTGTGAGACAGAAACTTTCTCACCATGCTGCTGAGGCTGGTCTCAAACTCCTGGCCTCAAGCGATCCTCCCACCTCAGCCTCCTGAAACACTAGGATTACAGGCATGAACCACCATGCCTGTTTATAAACTTCCCTCAAAGCATTTCTTGTAGAGCAGGTAATGCATTTGTCTCAGTTTTTGTCTGCCTGAGAATGTCTGTATTCATGTTTTAAAGGATATATTCACTGGGTATATATTCATTCTAGGTTGGCATTCTAGGTCACTTTATGACATTCCATTGTCTATTAAGAAATCAGCTATTTGTCTTATTATTGTTACCTGAAAAGTAATGTACCCTTTTACCCCTCCTCCTGCTCTCAAGATTTTGTATACCTTTTTCAGCAGTTTAGCTATGATGTACCTGTGTGTCATTTTCTTCGTATTTATCCTGCCATGGGTTCACTAGACTTCTTGAATCTGTAAACTAATGTCTTTCAGAGTGGGAAAATTCTTAGCCATTACGCTCTCAAATAGTACTACTTTTTCCATTTACTCTTCTCCTGTGACTGCAATGACATAGACTGTTTTTTTTTTTTTTTTTTTTTTTTTTTTTTTTTTTTTGAGACAGTCTTGCTCTGTTGCCTAGGCGTCAGAACAGTGGTGCATTCTTGGGTCACTGAAACCTCCACCTCCCAGGTTCATGTGATTCTCATGCCTCAGCCTCCTGAGTAGCTGCAATTACAGGTGGACAGACTTTTTGACAATGTCCCATATTGTCTCTTACATTCTTTTCTATTTTTCTCTTTGCCTTAATTTAGTTATTGTCTGTTGGCCCATTTTTCAGTTTCCTAATTCTGTCTTCTAATAAAGCCATATAGTTTTATAATTTGCAGTTATGGAATAAATGTTTTATAATTTCTAACTCTGTTGAAGTTCTGCATTTTTTCATCTATTTTTCATCTTTCCAAAATATCAATTATGGTTATTTTCCATCCACTTCATGTAGTAATTCCAGTATCTGGATACTCTATGGGTCTGCTTCTAGTGAGTGTGTTATGTTTTTGCCCTTGATTATTAGTCACTTCTTCCTGCTTCTTTCAGTGTCTAGTAATTTTTTTTTTTTTTTTTAGATAGAGTCTTGCTCTGTCGCCTAGGTTGGAGTGCACTGGCGCAATCTTGGCTCACTGCAATCTCTGCCTCCCAGGTTCAAGCAATTCCCTGCCTTAGCCTCCTGAGTAGCTGGGATTACAGGTGCCTGCCACCACGCCCAGTTAATTTTTGTATTTTTAATAGAGATGGGGTTGCACCATCTTGGCCAGGCTGGTCTTGAACTTCGGACCTCATGATCCACCCATCTTGGCCTCCTAAAGTGCTGGGATTACAGGTGTGAGCCACCGCACCTGGCCAAATGTCTAGTAATTTTTAACTGTATGCTGGAAACTATAAATGACACATTGTAGAGGCTCTGATTGTTATTTTCTTATACATGGTACTGATTTTGTTCTAATGGCAAATCAATTTGATCCTCTGGAGATTTGATTATAAATTCTGTTAAAGTGGGCATAGTTCTGTTTTGTTCTTACTCCTAGCACATTGTCTTTATTCATAGTGTATGAACTTTCTGAGGTCTCAACTGAATTGCCAGGGTTTCACAAAAATCTCTTATTTTTGGCTGGGCCCAACCTGCAAAGCCTCTCCTAACACTAAACGGTTTTGATCTTTTGACTTAGCTTTCAGTATCCCAATGGCTCTTTTCTGCTAAACCTCATCAAGCCTTACTCTACATATGAGGAGTTTCGGAGTTGGACAAAAACCCAAAGGAAATTTTTTTTGCAAACTTTTGGAGGTCCTTTTCTGATAATGCCTCCTTTCTGGTACTGTCACTCATATCCCAGCCACACTGGAAGACCCAAATTCTGCTTCTCTGTCACCTCTCCCTCTATAGATTTCACTGACTGCTTAAGCTATACTTTCCTGCACAAGAATTTGAAAATGTCCTCAGGAAGAAAGCCTCTGTGAATATGGGCTGAATTTCTAGGAATCCTTTCTCCTAAGAATCTAGGTACTGGACTTTGTTTTATATAATTTGTTTTTATGTCTGTTTATGATAGGAGGATAAGTCCAATACTGACTTCTCTATCATAACTAAAATGAAAATCTCTCCCTCTCTGCTGAATTTCACTTAGCACAGCATCTGGAAATTGGCAGGAATTTAAATATTTGTTAAATGAAATAATGGATTGGACTTCAAGGATATGTAGGATTTGAAAGGTAAAAAAAGGAGTGAAAGCAACTCCTGGGAGAAGGAACATAAGCCAAAATCAAATGATTTGAAATTTCACATTTCAGGAGACGACAGATTATCTAAATATATGGCATATGAGGTCTATGAAATGAGACAGATGATTGCAAAGGTAAGTTAGACTGAAATCATAGAAAGCTTTACATGCCATGCTCTTGTAAATAAAGGGGTCAAAATTTACATATTGTGACTTAGATATGTCAGAAAGTATTACTTTAACTGCTCTCATCTTGCATTAAAATGCTCATTTCCCAATGGCAGAACTTGATCTTAGTTTAAAAATCTGTCCCTTGGGCCGGGTGCGTTGGCTCAAGCCTGTAATCCCAGCACTTTGGGAGGCCAAGGCGGGTGGATCACGAGGTCAACAGATCGAGACCATCTTGGTTGACATGGTGAAACTCCGTCTCTACTAAAATTACAAAAACTTAGCTGGGCACGGTGGTGCGTGCCTGTAATCCCAGCTGCTCGGGAGGCTGAGGCAGGAGAATTGCCTGAACCCAGGAGGCGGAGATTGCGGTGAGCCAAGATCGCGCCATTGCACTCCAGCCTGGCTAACAAGAGCGAAACTCCGTCTCAAAAAAAAAAAAAAAAAAATCTGTCCCTTGTAGTTTAAAAGTCTCTTGTGGTTAATTAATGAGTCTTTTGGGCTACTGTTCCTTTATCAAAGGTTCTCCTCCTTCAAAAGAGGAAATCTCAGTGCTGGAATAAGCTCTGTCTCTGATCCACATGTCCTTTTATGCCGGCTCTCCATTACCTCTGGTAGACGCATAACTGGTTTCTGGTGTTTTTGTTCTGTTTTATTTTGTTTGTTTAGAGACAAGTCTCACCATGTTGCCTAAGCTGGTCTTGAACTCCTAGCCTTGGCCTCCCAAAGGCTGGGATTACAGGCGTGAGCCATCGGCCCTGCCCTCTGGGTGTTGGTCTCTAACATTACTGCATTCATTGCTCAAAATGTTTCCATTTTGTGGAAAGTGTGCCCTGTTTATCTCACTAAAAGACTAGCAGATCTCCTTCCTAATTTAGTCCTCTGTAGCACCTAAGGCCTGGCTGCCAATTTTTATTTTATTCTCAGCTTGGATGTTATGTGCTGTAGCTCTCTGCTCATGTCACCTTTTCCCATCCTGATTCCATGCTCGCTGTCACTCTCATTGGGATAATCCAAAAATATCAAGACTCACTAAAAACCATACACGGTAGCCAGGTGTGGTGGCTCATGCCTGTAAGCCTAGCACTTTGGGAGGCTGAGCTGGGCGGATCACCTGAGGTCAGGAGTTCTAGACCAGCCTGACCAACATGGCAAAACCCCATCCCTACTAAAAATACAAAAATTAGCCAGGTCTGGTGGCATGTGCCTATAATCCCAGCTACTCAGGAGGCTTAGGCAGGAGAATCACTTGAACCTAGGAGGCAGAGGTTGTTGCAGTGAGCTGAGATCGTGCCACTGCATTCCAGCAAAAACTAAAACAAAACAAAACAAAACAAAAAACCCACATAGGCCACAGGAAATCAGTAGTATCTCAGGCCCATCTGAGAAATGACCCTCCATTATTTCCAGCCTATTGCTTCAATATGCAATTCTCTCATTGAACAGATATTTACAGAATGCTGGCACATGACAAGTACAGTATAGGTACTGAATGTGGCATATGTCATGCTAAATGCAGGCCATGTGAACCACATGGCTTCTCTGAGACATGGATTCTTCTAGATAGCACCTAGGAAAACAAAGAACAAGCCTTCTGTTAGGTTTTAGAAAAAAAATTTTTTTTGAGATGGGGGGGTCTCACTCTGACACCATGATGTGCAGTGGTGCACTCTCAGCTCACAGCAACCACCACCTCCTGGGTTCAAGCAATTCTCCTGCCTCAGCCTTCTGAGTAGGTAAGACTACAGGTGTCCACCACCACACCCAGCTAATTTTTGTATTTTTAGTAGAGATGGGTTTTCACCATGCTGGCCAGGATTGTCTCAACCTCTTGGCCTCATGATCCATCCACTTTGGCCTCCCAAAGTGCTGGGATTACAGGCGTGAGCCACTGTGCCCAGCCGGTTTTAGGGAATTCTGATCAGAGAATCTATACCTACCTTACTTATCCCCAGTTTCTATCTCACCTAGCACTTTTTAGGCTCTAGCCACACCCCAGCACCACAACCCCACTGCCTAGAAGGACTTTCCATTTCCCTTTCCTTTACAGCAGGAACTGACCTTATTATATCCTATTTCTTTTACTCCTCTATTGCTTATGTAAAGTAAAAATTTGATTCTGCTAGCTTTGGTTTTTAAAATACAGCTCTGGAAATTTCAAGAAAATCATTCCCTCTCAGCAGAAACAGGCTCTTGCAAGATTCCAAATTGTTAGCTTCCTTATTATGAACTTTGTAAACTCAAAACTGAGTAATGACTTTCTTGCTCCAAGCTTTATTTGCCTTTCCTCTAAATTCAATGAATGCTTCAATGGGTAGATATCAAGAGAGCAAACAGGAATAATTAGGAGATACGTGAAATCTAAGTATACTAGTTTAATATTTTTTAAAGTATCCCTAATACTGACAAGTTTGGAATAGTTAGGAGATATGTGAAATCTAAGTATACTAGTTTAATATTTTTCGAAGTATCCCTACAACACTGAAGAGTTTGATTTTGTGGATAATAGGGAGCTATCAGAGCTTCCAGATTAGAAAAGAGTGATATATCCAGCCTATAAAGCTAAAAATCAAGATGTCCTTCCCTTATGTCTTGACTCTGTCTTCTAATATCTGATCTTATCTTGGCAAACTGGTTTCCTGTTTAGTTTTACTGACTGGCCAAATCTGCCTCCTGTCCAGTCACTTATTCCCTTAGTCTGATATTCTGACCCCGATTCTTGTCTATACCATTTGCTCACTGATTTATTTAGACTTCTTTCATCTAAACTATTCCCCAACTGATTAATCTGACCAGAATGGAATAAAGGGCCAAAGCCCCTCTCCTACTATCATGTGATCAAACTTTTTCTAAGCTTAATGAAATTCTTACCTTGGTACAAATTATCACTACCCTGCTTAGGTATATGCAAGACTTCAAGAAATAAAAGGGGCATTTTGGCATAATATCCATCCCCGTTTTTAGGGAATCAGGATAGCTGTATTTGAAAAAATGCCCAGGAAGGTTGCAGAATAGTGCCAGAGCCTCACAAACTTTAGTATGGATAAGCCTGAAATACATATATATCCCTTGTTTAATTATGAATGGATAGTTACAAGTATGTGTAACCAACTATCAAAATAAGGCATAATAAAAGCACTGGCATAAGAACTTAAAAGCTCAATATGAATATTTCAATACAATGATGATATGCATAACTGCTTTGGTGCTACACAGTAATTGCAATTGGGCCCAATGATCAGCAGCAGTTTCTGACTATAATTATTCTCATGTGGCCAAGCCAAAAGTGTCCAAGATGACTTAGAAAAGTTCACAAGCTAACTAAGGGATCCAGGTAGGCTAGATCTCCTTGATTCTTCAAAAGAGGTGGCTATTTCCTATCTCTGTGAGATGAGACAGGGATGACACTGGAAACAGGACTTAATTTGGCTTTCAGGGATGAGAGATAATAGTGGTGATGAGAAACCACTGCCATCTTCACTGAGTGATGAAAAGATCAGAATTAGGACAATCTGGGCTTCAGGTTCCACACAAAAAGGTAGAGGGGTGGTGGAGAGAAGTGAAATAGCGGGAGACAATATGGGGAAAAGGGAGCTCAAATTCCTCTCCCTTTACTCCTTGAGTTTGAGGATCTAAGATTTTTCCAGAGGGATCCTAGAATGTAATATACTCTAGAGTGGAAAAACATGAACCACACTACTAAGGAGTTCACGTCCTAACTCTACTTAGAAGATTAGAAGTTTTAAAATCACTCTTAAGCTTGTCTGAATTGACATAAGTGTCTAGGACAAAACAGTTAATAAATATTAATTCTATTCCACTTCTTTTCCTGTCACATACTAACTGGTGGATTTAAAGGAATGACTCTCTTGCCTTAAAGTACTGCCTGAGTTTCTAAAATACCATCAATTAAAGATTTATTTGGATTAATGTAAGAAACTCCTGAAAAGCTTGAAAAATGGAGAGCTTTCATTGATTCACATGGTAGTGTGCATATGTTTAACAAAACTAGAAAAACAAGAAGAGGATCCAAGAAAGAGCTTCAAAGGATGAGCTGTTTTAGAGATGGGCATGTGAGCAAAATGACACAATGAACATGGCTCTGGATAGAGCCAGCAACCATCCTAAAGACACTAGGCTCTGGAAAAGGGGGAAAAAGATGAAAAAACAACTTGCTCCCATGTCTGATTCTTCTTCTCTTACTTTCTGTATTACCTGACTGTACATGAAGTCTTGAAGCTACTGGGAAAATGGGTAAACACTATGCTGTGGTCCTGTGATCAAGTCTTATGATGAGGCCTACCAAAACTGGGGCTCTTTCTAGGAAAAAATCCCAGAATGAAGTATTCAACAAAAGCAAATGATACAAGCAGGGATGTTCTTATCTCCATGCTTTCCACACATACAGGCAGCTTGGTATAATGCTGCTAGGCAGCAGACTCACCAGTTTAGGGGTAACTTTGGAGGATACAACATCCCTACAGAGCACTCTTATGAAACAACACATCTTTCATGCTCATGTGATATCTGAGAGATGAGGGAGTACCAGTGCACCAGATGATAGTCAGTTCTTGCCCACATCACCAAGTCCTAACATCTAGTGCTGTCTTTAGGCTGATCTAGCTTCCTGCTGAAGAGACTGACAGAGCAGAATAAGGGTCAGCTGACTTAGTCCTCAAAGGATACTTTGTTTCCCCATCTTGCAAGTCAAAGTCTGAGAGGGCCTCAATCCTTGGGGCTAACAGAGCATGTAGGGTATTATAGGTAACAACGTTGTTGTTTAAAACTGGGATCCACAAAGGGGAAGTTCTATTTAATGAAAGAAAAGATACTACCTATTATACCTACATTTTTTTTTTTTTTTTTTTGAGATGGAGTCTCACTCTGTCACCCAGGCTGGAGTGCAATGGCCCCATCTTGGATCAATGCAACCTCTGCCTTTCCGGGTTCAAGCAATTCTTCTTGACCCGAGTCACTGGGACTATAGGTGCACACTGCCACGCCCAACTAATTTTTTGTATTTTTAGTAGAGACAGGGTTTCACCGTGTTGCCCAGGCTGGTCTCAAATTCCTGTGCTCAGGCAATCCGTCCACCTTAGTCTCCCAAAGTGCTAGGATTACAGGCGTGGGCCACCACGAGGGCCACCGTGCTTGGCCTATACCTGTATTTTTATTGTGGAGAACTGACCAACTATGCAACCAAATTTACCCAGAGCTTCTACAGGAATAGCAGTTGGGGAATTAAACCAGTAGCAGGGTGTCACTCAGGGGAGGAAATGCCCTGCAAAGTAGGATCCTTGCCTGTATATTACTAGATAGTACCTCTTTAGCCCAGAGTAATGCTTTCCTGGATGTAGATGAACTCATGCAGTCCATGACAGGACCTCAGTTAATGGATTATTTGTCCAGTAAGAAACCACTTGGGATAATAAAAGACAGCCAAATGAGCCAAACTGAACAAATAAGCCAAATGGTAGCACTGAACTCTTATTTTTCCTGATCATACCTTCCCATCTTCCTAGTAAACTACAACAAGCAATGTTCATTTCTACTCTACTGCCTAAAGAGTAATTTCTACAACTATACTATGAACTTGCTTTCAGGATTACTGTATACCATGTCAGCCTCCTCGATATCTTTAATTATTGGAGGAGAAAACCGGCAGTATCTCCTTTATCTCCATGAAAGGATGGCTACTCCATTAATTTTGTTATTCTGTTAATTTTGAACCCTGAGATTCAAAGATATTAACCTACCTAGACCAGAATCTAATTTGTTTAGTCCACTTGCTAAGCTGAACGGTGGATAAATCCTTCAGTAAACAAATTCAAAAGCAACCAGTTAATTTCCTTCCACCATAAAGATTCACTGAATTGCCATTCTCAAACAGCAAGCCTGTACACTCCCAATACTTTCAAATAGTGTCTGGTAGAGAGGATACAAGTACACAGACAGTAATAACCCTGACTAACAAAGAAACTGGACTCATGGCCAGGGAAAGAATTAATGCTCTTCTACTTGTCTGTATACCTTGCTGATGGTAAGCAAGTCCCAGACCCGTTTCCTGTGCTGAACTGAGGTCCGGCAGGAAAGCAGCCAGAGTAGATGAGAAAATATTCCTGAACCATAATGCTTCATTCTCTTGTCCCTTCAAATGCTGATCCTTGCTATTCTGGATCTTCAGTATCTCTTTCACTGCAGACCCAAAGCCTCAATTTTCCTAGTTAAGATTTTCCTAGTTCGTACTCCATAATTTCTCTCTACTTTGGATATCTATTAACATCACCAAAGTGACAGTACAGAAGTAGCTAACAACTCACTGAATCCTTTTTCTCTATGATCATTCCAAAATGTTGGCCAGTCAATATAGTAAGAAGTCATTATTTCCCATACTAGCGAGGAATCTCCATATGCCTGCTTCACAAGATTCTGTGAAAAGCTTTTTCTTCACATTCTTTTAGATGTGTACATCTGTCCATGGGATCTGACCATTATATCCTCTTTTGTTTATAGTGATCTCAAATTTTCACTATGTAAACTTTGCCTCATTTCTCCCCAACTTTTTCATTGCTTCTCTGTCAACTGAGTTTCATACTGTCATGTTCACATTAGATATTAGACATTTACATATATACACACCAAACACAAATTTCTTCTAAGCAAACACACAGGACTATGTCACAGTGTTTGAGATGTGCTGGAGGTGACCACTATCCATGAAAAACCTCTCTATAAACAGAGACACTCTTTGAGCAAAAAGTGTGTTCAGAGACACCTAACTATCTCCCATCCTCCAGCCTGGACTGCAATTACACCATTAGGGAGTAAATGGGTGGTTGGCCTTTGCTTTAAATAACCATCTGGGTGGCTCACCCCTATAATCCCAGCACTTTCAGAGGCTGAGGTGGGCAGAACACTTGAGCCCAGGAGGTCAAGACCAGCTTGGCCAACACGCCAAAACCCTGTCTCTACTAAAAATACAAAAATTAGCCAGGTGTGGTGGCCCATGCCTGGAGTCCCAGCTACTTGGGAGGCTGAGGTGGGAGAATCGCTTGAACCCAGGGACAGAGGTTGCAGTGAGCTGAGATCACACCACTGTGCTCCAGCCTGGACAACAGAGTGAGACTCCATCACAAAAAAACACTTCCAACAAAAGTATTTATACAACCTCCCTAAGTAATCTCATAAAATCAAATTCTCCTCACACCTGTAATACCAGCACTTTGGGAGGCTGCGTCCAGAGGAGTACTTGCATCCAGGAATTCAAGTCTAACCTGGATCACAGCAAGACCCTGTCGTTATCCCAAAAAAAAAAAAAAAAAAAGAAAAGAAAAGAAAACACGGAGTCTTGCTCTGTCACCAGGTTGGAGTTCAATGTCATGATCTCGGCTCACTGCAATCTCTGCCTCCCAGGCTCAAGCGATTCCCCTGCCTTAGCTTCCCAAGTAGCTGGGACCACAGGGGCATACCACCATGCCCGGCTAGCTTTTTGTATTTTAGTAGAGACAGGGTTTCACCATGTTGGCCAGGATTGTCTCATTCTCCTGACCTCATGATCCACCCGCCTGGGCCTCCCAGAGTGCTGGGATTACAGGCGTTAGCCACTGCACCCAGCCAAAAATTTTTTAAAAATTAGATGGACATGGTGACTCACAAGTGCAGTTTGAGCTACTTGGGAGGCTAAGACAGGAGGATCCCTTGGACCCAGGCTGCAGTGAGCTATGATGGTGCCACTGCACTCCAGCTTGGGTGACAAGAGTGCATCTCTAAAAAAATAATTTTTTTTAGAAAAAGGATCAATGTGATTAAACATAAAATAATTTGTGGGCACCATTCTTGAGTTTGAATGTATGCTAGTAATGATGCAATAATTTATAAATATCCTTATTAAAACTACTGCTACTTGTGGTACTTACCTTTAATCTGATGAAACTGTTTAACCAGATCCTTTATATCCAGAGAAGTATTCACTGAAAGAATACAGGAAATACAGATACATAAAATTCCCAACTTAAAATGTTTTCTTTTTTTCAAAGTAGCAAACATATAAAATAACAACAAACCTTCTCTATACATAGTAAGTTCTTCAAAATAAACTGCTGCAAACTGGACGATGTTTGATGGGTTGCTTTTGATAATGGCGATGCTAATTCCTTCGAGTAGAGTCTTGAGGCCATAGGGTATGCAAAATCTGGGCTTTGAAGAAATCATTTTGGTAGGATGTCTGTAACTCAAGCAGAATGAAAAAAAAAAAAACAAAGTCTTATAAATAATTTTACTAAAATAGTTATCAGTTAACTATACTTTCCAAGAATAAATTATCTCCTATTAAAATTATTAACTTTAATTCTAATATTTAGGTATTCATTTTAGTAAAATGGACTAATTCTTGATGGTAGTTAAAAAAACCACAACTCTACTACCAATAGCTTACTAAGTGCAGATGAGCAATCTAGTACCATTATAGAAATGCACAGGAAAAACTCTGCCAAGACCCTGAGGACATTAAAAATGAACAAAAAAACAAAACCTGCTCTAAAATTCAGTGAATATTTTGTGCAGTTAACATTTCATGTACGTTTCTAAACAAGTCCTTCCAAACCACACAGGCACTGGCCCTTCTGTACTTATATTAATCAAATGTTACAAGACAGTTTAAGAAAATATCTTTTTTCCTTATTTTTCTAAATAGATCCTCAGACATGTTGCTTATCTTTAAGTGGACATTTTTTAGGTTTAAATTTTTTTTTCCAGCCTGCTTCATACCTGCAGGAATAAGTTTGTTTTTAACATTAATCAGAGTGGGTATAATTTATTTGTGGCATTATTATACCACCCACTGTCACCTGTACCTTTCTTTTCTCGTATCTCCCTTACCCTCTGCCCAGATTTTCCCTTGTTTCCCTTTCTGCCTTTCTGACTTTTAAGTAGTATCAAACATATTGCACAGACCAATCTGTAATTCTCAGAGTTGCAGAGACTGCCACCTTAAACTGTGTCAGGGTGTATGTGTTCTAACTCCTTCTAAAATATCTCCAGCTTCTAAAGAACAAAATTAAATATTTAAGAAAATCTCTAAAGTGGGGAGGGGAAAACTGACAGGAAAAACAGGATGAAAGTACAGGTGAAGTTAGTACTCCAGTGCATGCCACAGTGCCTTAACTTTGATAAAGATGGGTATCAAATCTGTCCCCTTGACAGCCCTGCTATCAAGCTGCCATCACAAAATAGGAAACAGGTGGTTAAATGATTCAGGTTTCCTGAGGTGAAAAATCAGTTGCTTGGGAGAACCACAGCTATTCTGGATACTGAAACCCAGGAGAAATTTCTCCCCCGAGTCCTTATAAAGCAAATGGTGTGATATAATGAACCAATGTCCTCAACAACATCCTACAGTAAATAATGAGTTTCATGGGGCTAAGTGGCATAGTTTAGTTACAACAATTATAGAAGGGCCCAGCTTCTGTTATAAAGTAACTAATATCTCATAGCAAAATGTTGAATACTTAAAAGCACATCTCATCTTCCCAAAGGTCAGGACAAAATGAATGTTTGGCCAAAGCACACCCTTAATGAAAACTTCCTTTCACAGTATCATTCGACAGATTTACTGAATTAAACCATCTTTTAAAAAATCAGAAGTGATCCAGCAATCCCACTGCTGGGTATATACCCAAAATAATGGAAATCATACACTGAAGAGATACCTGCACTCCCACGTCTGTTGCAGCACTGTTGACAACAGCTAAGATTTGGAAGCAACCTAAGTGTCTATCAACAGATGAATGGATAAAGCAAATGTGGTACATACAATGGAGTACTATTCAGCCATTAAAAAAGAATGAGATCCTGTCATTTGCAACAAAGTGGATGGAACTGGAGATTATTACCTTAAGTGATATAACTGAGGCATATAAGGAAAACATTACATGGTCTCTTATTTGTGGTAGCTAAAAATCGAAACAATTGAACCCATGGACAGAGAGTAGAAGGATGGTTACCGGAAGTTGGAAGGGTAGTGGGGGCCTGGGTGGGGAGGGGGAAAGTGGGGCTGGTTAATGGATATTAAAAAAATGAATAAACCTACTGTGTGATAGCACAACAGGGTAACTATAGTCAAGAAATTAATTGTACATTTAAAATAAGAGTGTAACTGGATTGTCTGTAACACAAAGGATAAAAGCTTGAGGGGACAGATGCCCCATTCCCCATAATGTGATTAACATTGTGTGCCTGAATCAAGACATCTCACGTACCCTATAAATATATACACCTACGACGTACTCACAAAAACAAAGAATTTTTTAAAACATCGAAAGTGGGGCTTCGGCAGGCCCCACATGCTAAATGCTAACGGGCACAGGCAGCACTCATATATGTCATACATATAATTTTCTTTCAGTACCCAAGGTGAGTAGATAGACCGTTCTGAAAGGCTCCCATGAAACACGATGGCGCCAACCTTTCGGGAGGCAGTTAGCAGTTGGTGCTACTAACAGTGGGGACAGGGGCCATGCACTCCATCCTCCCCTGTCCTAGTTCTCACTCCGACTTTGGGAACGCGTGGGGCCAGGGACGCTAAACAGCCTGCAGTTCATTCAGTTCCCCACAAAGAACGATCCTGAGCTAGCTGAGAAAAATCAACGGGTAAAATCGTCACAAACACTATTAGGGTTAAGAGCGACGGCTTAATATTCTCCCCAGATCTCTCCTATCAACAATACCGGTCCAACACTAGCACAAGTAAACCCTCCCCCGCCCAACTGCAAATGTCCCTGCGCCTGCTGCCACAAGGGTCACGCCGTAAGCAAGAAACACGATGCCTTTCAGGAAGCGAGCGGGGGGCTTCGGAACCACAGGTAACGGAAACCGCACTCTCCAACTCCTCCCTAAAGGGAGACTCCGTCAAAAACAAACAAAAACTCTAGTGTGTGGGCCCCCGCTGGAAAAAACAAAAACGGGTGTGTGGGCCCCAGCTGTGTCAGTGCTCCTCGTTTTGCACTTGGTTTGGTCTCTTTGGGAGAGAGGGGAGTGAGATGTAGGTGGCTACGCGTGCTCTTGTCGCCGGCACAGGAGGCGGGTGACGGACCCGCCGAGGCCCGGATTCGGGAGCGCCACCACAGCGCGGGCAATCCGCTGGCCTCACTCCCCGGTGTGGGCGGTGCCGCCCCAAAGGCCCCCAACTCCGAGGACCCTCTGCTTGGGGCTCCCTCGACCTCTCCAGTTACACGAGACGGCCTGAGGCATGACTGTCTCCGAGGCCGCAGAGTACGCCTTTTCCCCAGACTCTCCCCAGACTCTCCCCACCTCCTTTCCGGCCGCGTTCTTAAGAGCTTCCTCGTTGCCCGCTTGCGGGCGGCTCCTGAGGAGGCCTGGCCCTTGTGGGCCTTTTTATATCCCCAGAGGCGCGTCAGGGCGTGCGCCACAAAGCCCCGCACGCACGCAAGGGGGCGGGGCCACAGCGGCTGTAATCATTGGGAAGCTGAAAGCTAGGAAATCCGTAATGTGGCCGGCGAGGCATGTTTCCTCTTTTCTGGCTAAATCTGAAGGGATTTAGGTGAATTTATTTCCAAACAAACGGCCGGGAGTAGCTCAAAGAGACGCCTCTCCATCTTTGGTTGTAGGCCTAAAATTAAAGCTGGTTTGGAAGGAAATAGATTTATGCTGGTGCTGCCTTGCTGTCGCTGCCTCGCCATTTCACACACTGCTCCTGGCCCCTAAAACTATAGCTCTCTTTCGTGACCTTTAGGAAGAATAATTTCTGCCACGGTGTAGACATAAAGAGTGAATAGCTAGGAGGCTGAGGCAGGAGAATTGCCTGAACCCAGGAGGCGGAGGTTCGGTGAGCCCAGATCGCGCCATTGCATTCCAGCCTGGGTAACAAGAGCGAAACTCCGCCCCCCCCCCCAAAAAAAAAAATGAATAACTTTATGCAACAGAGTACTTTTTCTTTTGGAAAACTCTCCTGTGGAATGGGAGTTCAGCATGAATCCCGAAATTTCCTGTTACTCCATACTTGAGATCAGACACCATTTATCCCTCAAAAGCACACCGTCAGCAATAGGTTGCAAGTGAAAGAGTTACTGCATGCAACTTCCACTCAGTTTTACCAAACTAAAGGAATGTTAAGTTTAAAAACGCCCACTCCCTGCCATTTCACTCATTTAGGCTCAGGTATTTGGGCGGGGGTCATTTAAATAACACCATAATCATGATTATTTGAGTACAAACAAGCAGCCTTAGTTTTGATCCGTCTTCAATTGTTTGAAAAGCAGCTACTGTGGCCGGGTGTGTTGGCTCACGCCTGTAATCTCAGCACTTTGGAAGGCTGAGGCGGGCAGATCAGGAGGTCAGGAGATTGAGATCATCCTGGCCATGGTGAAACCCCGTCTCCACTAAAATACAAAAAAAATTAGCCAGTCATGATGCATCTGTAGTCCCAGCTACTCAGCAAGACTCCGTCTCAAAAAACAAAAAGCAAATACTTTAAAGAGAATCAAAAGGGCAAATATCTAACAACAAAAACAACAAAAAACCCCTTTTTTTAAATTCAGAAAATATTAGGGCTTCCAGGGCACTTTGCAATAAAAGGCAATGTAAGGCCTCAGTCAGCATTATCTGGGGCCATTTATTAATCCATTTAATAATTACTGAGAGCCAGGCAAGTTTCCTCTTCTTGGGAAGATTACACACTTAAAAAGGGAGAAATAGCGAGACTAAATCTCACAAAAAAAAAGAGGGAGGAATGCTTTTAGACTGTGTTGGTGGGTCTGCAGATGATACAGTTTTCATCCTTCATCACTTGCCTCCAGCACCACTTTGGTAATGTAAATAAAAGTGAGATGAGGTTGTCATAATTTCTGATGGCTTGGTTTATAACACATTGAACTATCAGAGAAATAATGAACTGAACTACTAAAAAATCCTAAGTACAAACACTGAGGGCTCATCTATGGTGTTTTTTGGAACTGGAGACATTTATGGTTGTTTAACCTAACCTGGGTGGGTCATATCAAGCATCTATGAGGTGCACAGTGTTATGCAGAAATACCTGTAACTCAGAAAATAAGATTTTACTCTTTCCTCATTGCAATGTTTTGGCTGAATCACTCTGAAATGCAAATTGTTTCAATGAAAACATCTAACCAAGAACTTTCAAACCATTGCCCATCTGCTGCTTTCATTTCTTGAACTCTTAATGATTTGATGTGGTTTCACAATGTTGGCCTCCTTTTCAGTCACCAGTATTTTATTTGCTGGTCACCAGTGATTTAAAATGCAACTGTCTTCTTTTCTACTGCCCCTCCCCCACACCCCAAATCCTTACCCTGTGAAGTCCACGGTTCTGGGTGTGGCCTCTGCATACCTCTCCTATTCCTCTCTCACCATGTGGTTCCCACTTGACCCTCCTGAGTCTTAAACACACATGCCATTTGTCACCTCCGTGCTTTTTGCTCATCTGGTCCAAGGCCTTGGAAACAGCAAGTGTTTTCACCTGACTGGATCCTGCTTATCCTTTAAAACTCATCTCAGAAATCTCCTACGTTAGGAAGCCAGTGAGTTAGAAGCATTTTCTCAGTGGCCCCATGATGTATGCTCTATGACTTACCCTTGCTATATAATCCTATATACTTCTACTTGTGTTTGACTCTTCTCCCAGTTTTACTAAATACTTAACAAAAGATAAATAAGGCAATGTTTTTCTAATCCACATCACCTGCATAAGAAATCATCCCAGGAGCTTGTTAAAAATGCCTTCCCAAGCCCCAACTCAAACCTATCAAATCAGAATCTCATGAAAATTGACAACCACTGGCCTCTGGGAAGAGGAATTAAGCATTACATAGAGGTCACCTGGGTTTCAAATGTGTTGCTTCTATTTCACACCCAAGTCAACTAGGTGATACCCTTGCTAGATTTCACAAGAAAACCAGTTAAATTGTGCTCTTGGCGATTTCTGCATACTTTACTGAGGAAGGAGCATATCTGTTATGGACTAACTTTTTCTCTTGCTCCCCTAACCTTTTCTCTTTCTGCATTTCCTCTTCTAGCTTCTAAAGTATCTGACTCAACTATATATCTTCTTGGATGATCTCAATTTAACAATTGCCTTTCTACAAAATATAGCATCCACAGAAACCAAATAGTATATCATGATTTTGTGAATGTGTATCTTCATAGTGTAAAGCCGTATTTGAACACCTGCCACCATGATTTACTCCAAGAAGAAAGCTGATGGAAAAGTTTATACAGCAGTGTGTGTGTGTGTGTGTGTGTGTGTGTGTGCGCGCACACACGAGCACATGTGCTCATTTTAAAAATCAGATATCACTTGTCCTTTAACTTTAGTTGGCAGAGACAGAAAAGTGCAAATTCGGTAAATAATTGACTTACACAATATGTGACAATAAATATTCTAATTTTCTGTGACATCTAAAAGTTATAATTCTTTACTCAGTAGAAGACAGCTATCGGGTCCTAAAATAAAAAAGATACCTAACCCATTGAAGGTAAAATCTTAGTTATATTAACCAGCAAGGTACATACTACATTATTATTACTAGACCATGCCTCCAAGTGTGTCAAATTATAAAAATGTGTTCAGCATACATAAAATATACATTAGAGATTTCTCTCATCATAGGCACAATCTAATACAAAAATATATTTGACATTTATAAATTTAGAAGATCCACTGAGAGCCTCCAAAATAGGAAAGGGGAAGGAGTGAGTGATAACAACATAAAAAAAGAAACACACATAGATGCAAATAGTTGCACTTATATGATTATTGTCTTCATCAGCAAAGGGTTAAGAGCAGTTTACACCAAACCAGGTTACCAGGCGGATCACAAGCAGTTCATAGGTTGGATGAGTCACAGCACGCAGGCCAGAAAATGTACTCAGACTTCAGTCAATCTAATGGGACAGTGTACTCACACTGTGGTTTTGTTGTTTTAGAGTCTAGAAGCTCCATCTACCCACTCTCCATGGTATACCACCAAGTTAATATAGATGTTCCAAGGGGGCCATCTGTACCAAGCCTAGGATAGACTCTTTAAAAAAAAAAAAAAAAAAAAAAAAAGACCTTGCTGGGCGCAGTGGCTCATGCCTGAAATCCCAGCACTTTGGGAGGCCGAGGTGGGTGGATCACGAGGTCAAGAGTTCAAGACTTGCCTGGCTAAGATAGTGAAATCCCATCTCTACTAAAACTATAAAAATTAGGCGAGGTGGCAGGCACCCATAATCCCAGCTACTCTGGAGGCTGAGGCAGGAGAATTGCTTGAACCCGGGTGACAGAGGTTGCAGTGAGCCTAGATGGCACCACTGCACTCCAGCCTGGGTGACAGAGTAAGACTCCATCTCAAAATAAAGAAATACAATTTTAAAAAGACCTACACTTTGACTAGTAAAGAAAACCTACAGGATGGTGTTGCAAAACACAAAATTGTCTATCCAGGTAAGTGAGCTGAACACAAACTAATTTGAAGTCCTGTACTCTCTATGGAGAAATAAATGTAGTTTTGTAAGCAGGCAGAAATAAATCTTTTGAAAAAGAGCCAATTATGTAATCTTTGAATATGGAATAATAGTTCAAACAATATTTTAAACTGAAAATTCAAGAATGAACTCTGAAACGAGAATGCCATGATTCAGAATGCTCCACGATCACGACAGAAAAGCTTGTCACCTATGCTGCACGTTAAGAGAACAAAATGGCAATAGCTGTATTTTAAAGATTCATAATGTTCTTCCCTTCAGTCTAGATAAAACCAGATATCCAATATTCTTCGACATCAATTTTTCTCTTCAGAAAAAAGTTCCCTTCTTGGCTTCTGGAGGCTCTCATACACTGAATATAGGAGAGCAATCTCTTCTCTCTTACTATTATGTAAAATCCACACCGAATTCACATCAAGAGAAAGTCAGTGTGAATAAACACTTTGGAAACAGTCTACTGAAAAGTGACATCATCAGTAACAGAGATGAAGAAACATGAATATAGTTTTGCCAAAGTCAGTGAGAAATAACTTCTTTCAAAGAAATTATGATTATTCCTTCAAAACAAGGTCAAATCAGATTAAATTTGCCAACATTCTACTTGCTTTTCTCATGTTTTATTTTGAAAAGAAATATCAAAATATTAATATCGTGAGATCATGCTTCAGCCAAAAGAATTTGTAAATAACGATACTCCAAAATGATACCCTTTTGCTCAATAAAAATTTCTTTAAAAACCTAACCTTAAACATTGAGCCAAATTATGGCAGAGATTCTTAAAAGTGACTGAGGTATTTAGATTCTTCAAAACCACAGGTTTGCAGTACTGGGCATGGAGGTAAATTAAATGACAATAAAAATTAGCAATGAAGATAAAAAAATAACTTTGAATTCCTTTTATAATATCTAAATAACCTGAGCTAAGGGGAAAATGATTAAAACCTGGCACTGTGTAGCCCAGCAAATGTTCCACCAGCAAATATTTTGAGACAAAAATCTATGTTCATTCACGAATAATCTTTCAAGTCATTTGTTAAAGGATTTCCAAAAGTTGGTAATTTGACAATTTTCAGAAAGAAAGAAAAACTCACAAAATGTAGATATTATTTGTCTAATCTATAGACTATGCCTTCTAAGAGATTAGCAAAAGGGCTACACTTTTAGTTGTAAAATTATCTTCTATTAATATTTGCTCCTAGTTGGTTGGCTTTCAAAGGAAAAAAGAGTGTCCATCACTTTGAAACATTCTGTAGACAGTCTGGAGATGAGTATTTCTGTTGACATGTCTTCAACTGAAGATTTTGTTCTTTTAGTAAGTAAAGCATGGAATTCTGGCCTATTAACATAAATTTTTTTTATAATAAAAAGAACAGTTGGTCAGGAGATCTGCTTTCTATTCATTTTTCTGCTGACAAAAGGAATAATTAATTGGGATAAGTCAATTAGCCTTTCTGTGCCTGAGTTTCACTGTCTGCAAAGTGGGGTTAAGAATATCTGTGCTATGTCATTCACTGGAGTTGTGAAGATAAAGTAAAACGCTAGAAAGCACTTTTATTTTTTCAAAACACAAATATAAATGCTATGTCATGATATTGTTAATAATTTACAGGTACCTTGTAATGTTACCCATTCAGATATGTGCTTACATTAGGATCTTGGGTTGGATATTTTGTTTGATTTTTAAAAATAATAAATCACAAAACTAAAATGTTTGAGCAAGGTCACTTAACCCTCTCCCCAGGTGGTTAGTCATAACCATCATCATCCTCCTCAACATCATTATTACTTTTTAGCTACATGTTTAAAAGAGGAGATCTTTAATATGTCAGCTTCAGTGGGAAAATGTGTCTCTGGCACAGGTGGTTTTCAGAAGAAAAGCCGATCTTCACAAGAGCTTTGTCCTCTGCTTTTATTTTAAAGTGCGGACCCTGGGTGGGGAGGGACAGAGCAGGTGTTCCAGGTCTGTCACTGAGGAACTAATTCCCTCAGAGAGGCCAGAGCAGCATGGATGCGGACATGCAATCTGTTTTCAAAGTCGTAGCCAGAGAAATCCTCCTGTAAGATCAAAGAAAGATATTTATGCCCTCTGTTAGCTAAGCTTGCACAGGGTACTATGGTATAAAGCATACACAGTTTTGTACTTCCCAAAGTAAAATCTCCACACTCCTAGTAAAGGCTTCCCATCCACTTGATTTTCATATTACTCAACCTCAAACTTTGTATTCATTTTTGAAAACAGCAACTGAATGTCAATAATGAATGTTCTCTTTGGACAATTTTCTTCATGTTATTCTTGAAAAAGTAGTCTTACGTTGTGCTCAATATAAGTTACTGTTGGAAATTCTTAATTCAAGGACATAGTTATAAAATCTAATGTTATTTTCCCACCCAAACACTAAGAGTGTTTCTAAAGCAGGATGAACAATTTCATCGGAGTTCCTTATGATCATGTAATTTCCCTTAAAACTCAAAAGCTCACTGAGTCAATTGGTTATCATTTTTCCTACACAGAAATATTACCAACCAGAACATCACTGCATAAACTTTCTGGAATTCAGACTCAGGTGTACACTGTACGGGATAAGAAAGGCCACTGGAGAAAGGTAGATTCAGGATATTTACCTTTGCTTGAAGAAGTAGAGTTCTGCCTCTTCCTACAGTCTATAAGAGAAACACATTATCCCTTAAAATCTGTGTTTATATATATGCAGGCAGAAAATGGTATAAGGAAGCTATGTTAATTAAAACAATTCACAGCACACACAGCAATGAGTCAAGTGTCCATTCAAGTATAATGACTCCAATATTCTTTTTTTTTTTCAGATGGAGTTTCACTCTGTTGTCCAGGCTGGAGTGTGGTGTGCAGTGGCAAAATCTTGGCTCACTGGAACCTCTGCCTCCCATGTTCAAGCAATTATCCTGCCTCAGCCTCCTGAGTAGCTGGGTTTACAGGTGCCTGCCACTACGCCCAGCTAATTTTTTGTATTTGTAGTAGAGACAGCGTTTCGCTATGTTGGCCAGGCTGGTCTCAAACCTCAGGTGATCCACCACCTTGGCCTCCAAAGTGCTGGGACTACAGGTGTGAGCCACTGTGCCCAGCCTCAATATTTTTTAATATAAAGATGTTTATTTGTCTATATGAGGACATTACTTGATATATAATTACTTGATAAATAATTTTTCGTAGTCTATAAAAGGTAACCTCTAAAATATATTAGGTTAAAATCGTACTAAACAACCTTAAAATTAATGATTAGATAATCAGTAAGTTATACAGCTATAATCTTTCTTTTTTTTTTTTTTTTTTTTTGAGACAGAGTCTTGCTCTGTTGCTCAGGCTGGAGTACAGCAGCACAATCATGGCTCACTGCAACCTCAAACTCCAGAGATCCTCTCACCTCAGCCCCCAGGTTAACTGCGACTACAGGCATGTATCTGCTGCCATGCCTGACTGTTTTTTGCTTTTTTTTTTTTTTTTTTGGTAGGGATGAGGGTTGACTTTGTTGCCCAGGTTGGTTTTGAACCTCTGGGCTCAAGTGATACTCCTGCCTCAGCCTCCCAAACTGCTGGGATTACAGGTATGAGCCACTGAGCCTGGTCATATTTTATCTTTTAAAAACTGTGTTTTTCCTATACCTTTTCTACATTTAGATACACAAATACTTAACACTGTGTTACGGTTGCCTACAGTATTCAATATAGTAACATGCTGTGCAGGGTTCTAGCCCAGAGCAACAGGCTATAGGTACAGCCTGGCTGTGCAGTAGGTGATAGCAACAGGTTTGTGTAAGTACACTCTGTGATATTTGCACAACGAAGGAATCACCTGACAGCACCTCTCTCAGAATGTCATTAAGAGATATATGACTGTAATTTGAATTCTAGGGAAGAAATTACCTCCTTAAAGAGAGTAAGATAGTATTACTAGCTTCTTGGACTCATCCTAAGTGAAATCAAGGGAAACAAAATGAAGAAAACTGTGTTGAATCAATTTGTTTTAAATGAAGGATGCTTTGTGTTTGCTCACTTCTACATTTTTGTTGATGAACATTACTGAAATATACATAGAGAAGACCTTACCTCTGGTTTGTCTAATAGAAGACAGCCAAGTTCATAACAGGCATAAGGCTGAACATACAAGTTATTCTGACGACACAATTCATCTTTCACAGCCCGCTGGAAGTACTGAAAGGAATGCAAATGTTATTGGATGAATTCATTTTCCTACTTAGTGTAAGGCTTATTACAATCTTCAAGAGGTGGTGGGAAGGGGGACTCATACTCTGTTTTCTAGATCAGATGTTTTCTTCTTTCCTCATCTTCATTCCTTCCTATCTGTATCTTAGAAGTTCTTTACATGCTGCCTGAAGTGTGTTCCTAGAATATATTAGACTACCTAATCTGTGCTACTTATTTTTCCAGAGCACATATTAGCCTCTGTTGATTTTATTACTGAGAACAAGTTTATCTGTATCTAAGAGTGTAAACATCCCATTTTAATATTTAAAACAGAAAACACACAAGGCAACTACCATCTCTTGACATGTGTCTTGATTGTATCTTGCAAGCACTTAAGCATTTGATCTAAAATAAGCTATTTAGGGCTGTAATAACTACCATAAACCCATAGTGAAAGACTAAAGTTACAAGGACATTATTATCTAGGATTTAAAAGCCAAAAGTCTCCTAATATTGTACACTGATTCCTTTTTTTTGAGACAGAATCTTGCTCTGTCACCCAGGCTGGAGTGCAGTGGTGAAATCTTGGCTCACTGCAACCTCCACCTTCTAAATTCAAGCAATTCTTGTATCTCAGCCTCCTGAATAGCTGGGATTACAGGCATGTGCCACCACACCTGGCTAATTTTTGTATTTTTAGTAGAGACAGGGTTTCATTATGTTGGTCAGGCTGGTCTTGAACTCCTGACCTCAAGCGATCCGCCTGCCTTGGCCTCCCAAAGTGCTGGGATTACAGGCGTGAGCCACTGCACCTGGCCACTATACACTGATTCTTTCAAAGTGTAGTCAAAGTAACACTGATACATACTTCTTCAAAACAACCAACTCACAAAAAAACTTGTTTAGAAAAATCCTTCCAACTATATTTAAAAATAATTAATAATTCTTTTTTATATAATATGTACACAGACTGTCCTAAGCCAATAACTCTCTCACTGACCCCCAGGACTGCATCAATAATCCAGTTATAAAGACTAGCATGTCCGATCGTTTTTGTTCTTGTCTAACTATGAGGCTTCATTCAGCTCCTTCAAACTTGTCTGCCTCCTCATGTCCTCCTCTCTCACGTAGAGACTGTCATCTTTGATAAATACTAATGCCGGAAAAGGAGTCCATATATAAAGAAGCATTCTAAGAATCTAAAGTAAAAACTAGTATTAACCATCATCAACTTGTAGCATCTGAGACAATGGCATTAATCAAATCAGTTGGATAAAGTTCATAGTGGGAGGTTCGGTTTTGTTTAGCACTTTTTCATTTTTCTTATTCACAAGCACATATGTAGGTGTTCACGATTTATTTTCTTTAGCCCTGACAACATTAACAGTTTACCTGAACAGCATCTTCTGAGTTTCCTAGGCATTTGTGTATGGCACCAAGAAGCAAATACTTTAATCCAACAACAGATGAATCATCCACCGCGTGGCAAGCTTAAAAAGAAGGAGAGTGAACACAGCAGTAAGAAAATGCATTCACTTAATTCCTTCAATATCATGCTGAGTGAGGTGAATATTTCAGTTCATGTTGCTGCCTCCTAAAACTCAGAAGGTACCCATTCCTCATCCATTAGTGAGTAGCCTAAGACAAAGAAAGGCAAAAATACCAAACTTCATAGAGCCAAGAAAACTCAAATTGCAACATATCATTACCTTGTGAAAAACGCCAATCTGAAAAGACACATACTGTATGATTCTAGGAACTATGAACCCTATGACATTTTGGAAAAGGTAAAACTATGAATCCAGTAAAAATATGAGTGGTTGCCAGGGGTGAGGGGAGAGGGAGGGATGAGTAGATGGAGCACAAAGAATTTTTAGGGCAATGAAAATTCTGTGTGATATCATCATGGTAGACAATGGTCCAAACCCTACTGTCTGTTCACTGAGTGAACCCTACTGTTAACCAGGGGCTTTGGGTGATTACGATGTATCAGTGATGGTTCACAGACTGTAACAAACCTACCACACTGATGTTGGTAGTCAGGAAGGACAGGGGTGGGTAGGAGCGTGTCAGGACTCTGGACTTTCTGCTCAATTTTGCTATGAACCTAAAACTGCTCTAAAAAAAAGTTCTGTTAATTTCTTAAAAATAACTTCACATTAAACTGCCATGCCATAGGCACCTTTCTGTTTGTATGAGGTACTATACTAGTCAGCAAGAGGGGATCAGAACTGATCCCTCCACTTCAATAGCAAGCTGTGGGGGATGGACACACAGATTGGAGAATGTTACGGGAGTTTTCCAAGGAAATGAGAAAGATGCAAAATGGAAACATAATGGAACTAATGAGGAAGAAAGGAAGTAATACAATTATTTCCAAAGACTAATAAAAATACTGTGAATCAACAAGATATGTATCTTACTGAATATTATGCATGTATTATCTTTTATATTATAATGTAAAAGTATATATATAGGCCAGGTGCAGTGGCTCATGCCTGTAATCCCAGCACTTTGGGAGGCCAAGTTGGGTGGATCACAAGGTCAAGGGATCAAGACCATCCTGGCCAACATGGTCTTTACATGACCATGTAAAACACGGTGAAACTCCATCTCTACTAAAATAAATACAAAAATTAGCTGGGTGTGGTGGGCACCTGTAGTCCTAGCTACTCAGGAGACTGAGGCAGGAGAATCACCTGAACCCAGGAGGCAGAGGTTGCAGTGAGCCAAGATTGCGCCCACTGCACTCCAGCCTGGGCGACAGAGCAAGACTTCGTCTCAAAAACAAACAAACAAAAACTATATATATACACATACACACACACACACACACACACACACAGAGAGAGAGAGAGAGAGAGAGAGAGAGAGAGAACTCAAGTTATAGAACAAGTAATTTGAAGGCGAGAGGAAGAGGTAAATGTGAAGAATAGAAGCTGATCTTGTAGAAGCAGGAGTTGCCCCAGAAAGCCAGGCTGGGAATACAGTCCTAAGAAAAAGAACTCAGGCTCCTAAGGAGCAACAATAAGGAAACATTAATGCAGTTCATTCACTTGTTCGTTCATTCATTCATTCCTCATTCATTCAATTGTTATTGAGCACTACTGTTTGCCAGGCAGTTCTAGGTGCTTGGATTACAACAATTGCAAAACAAACAAAAAATTCCTTTGAGAGAAGAGGAAGTACAAAGTCATAGAGGCTGGTTGTGTCCAAGAGCAGGGAGTAGGGCTGTGCTGAGCAAGGGGGAAGAGCAGGGAGGGACAACAGCCTCAGGGATTACAGACTGGGAGCACTGCCTGCCGCTGAATGGACTTGGGCTTTTACTCTGAATGAGATGAGAGACCATAGAGGATTCAGGGAAACAGAGTGACACAACATGATTAGGTTTTAATAGGATCACTCTGCCTGTTGGGCCTAGAATACAAACATGTTTACAATGTAGCTGGGCACAGTGGCACACACCTGTAATCCCCACACTTTGGAAGACCAAGGCAAGAGGATCACTTGAGCCCAGGAGTTGAAGACCAACCTGGGCAACATGGCAAGACCCTATCTCTAAAAATTTTTTTTTTAATAGCTGGTGTGGTCCCAGCTACTCAGGAGACTGATGTGGGAGGATCACTTGAGCCAGGGAGGCAGAGGTAGCAGTGAATTGTGATCATACTACTGCACTCCAGCCTCGGCGAGATAGCATGAATCTGTCTCAAAAACAAAAACAACAAAAAACAACGCAGAGGAAGAACGCAGTGGAGAAGGGCAGGTGGGTGGGGAAAAGGTCATGGATGAAACGACAAGGATACAGGATTCTCACTAGCTCGGCTGGTGCAGGGAGCTACAGATGGGGACTCTGATAAGCTGAATGCACAAAATGGGGAGGGCATGATGCAGAGTTTAATAAATGTTTATGATCCACATTGCCACTATCAGTTTTTTCTGGAACATAACTATTTCTCTACAAAGATCTTCATTGTACTGATGTGGTTGGATCAGTTTGTACCATTACTGCTTGCCGTTGAGGAATGATATAATCGAATTAATAGACCTCAGAACTGGGTTAAATTTAGCTAAGATATTAAAGAATTATCTCATGCTCACTTCAGATGCTGTCTGTCTTCCCTTCCAGGCACACATCTTTGTTAGTTTTTCATTTTGATACCTGGAACGGGGTTCAGAGAATTTTTTGTCAAATCTCACTTAACTGATAGTTGTTCCTGTGACTGTTAATTACTGCCTGCCTTATATTTGTATTTTAATTTATCTTTAAACATGTGATCCTATACTTGTACATTAAAAAAAGTACTTAATATTCTTCATTGTTCCTTTGAGTTGGACATTAGTAGATGTTCTATACTTGCTCCAATAAGAAAGGGGGGTTGAATTATGCAAATACTTTATAAATAAATACAGCAGCCAGGTGCAGTAGCACACACTTGTAATCCTAGCTACTCAGGAGACTGAAGTGGAAGGATCACTTGAGCCCAGGAGTTTGAGGCTGCAGTGAGTTATGAATATACCATTTCACCCAGCCTGGGTGACACAATGAGACCTGTCTCTAAAATATAAAAAAAAATTTTTTTAAAGAGCATAGCACAATTTAACACATTCAAGAATATTCTGTTTCCTTTCCAGTTCCTCCTTGAGAGGGTCACACATCTACTCGGCTCACAGGACCATTGTACAAAACTTCTTTTTTTTTTTTTTAAGACAGAGTTTTGCTCTTGTTGCCCAGGCTGGAGTGCAATGGCAGGATCTCCGCTTCTTATGGAGGAGTTTCATTCCTTTGATCTCTGGAATAGCAACACTGGCAACTGGCAATGTTTTGTTTTCACATTTGAGGAAAGACATTTTTTTTTCTGAAACCAGGAAGCAGAGGTTGCAGTGAGCCGAGATCATGCCACTGCGCTACTCCAGCCTGGGTGACAAAGCGAGACTGTCTCAAAAACAAAAAACAAAATACAAAACTAACCAACCAAACAAACAAAAAGAAACAGGCAAACGGGATTTGCAGGGTCTGATAAAAGTATGTGGCTCAATGGATCATGCCATAGTTAGTCAAAAACAAGAGTAACTGGAGAAAAGTCCGAACCAGTGGCTTATAAACTCTGTCTAGAATATTATGTCTAAACTGTCAATACTAAGTTTCTTGGGAAAAGGCAGCACATACATGAGTAAGAACATATTTCTTTTCCTATTTTTCCTTTTTAGGCAGGATCTCACTCTTGTCATTCAGGCTGGAGTGGTGGAACATGATTAAAGCTCACCGCAGCCTTGACATCCTGGGCTCATATGATCCTCCCACCTCAGTTTTCCCAATAGCTGGGACTATAAGTGCACACCACCATGCCCAGATAATTTTTTGTATTTTTAGTAGAGACAGCATTTCACCATGTTGCCCAGGCTGTTCTCAAACTGCTGGCTGAAGCCCTCTGCCTGCCTTGGCCTTCCAAAGTGCTGGGATTACAGGTGTGAGCCACCCCACCAGGACACACTTTAGTATCTTTTAATTTATGTAAATCACACCTAAAGGAAACAAAGTACTCTCATTGGGGGAAAAAATGTATGCTTCCAGCAACGCCCACAGCTACAGAATTAATAACATTTATAACAAAAGCATCACACACTTAAGGCAAGCAGATCTATACACAGCAGTGCTGCCTCCTCCTCCCGTCACCTAAGTGACAGGACTTCTTTCATCACCCTTTATCTAAGAAGGAGAGGTATGTCCTCTCCCTCAATTGGATGAGAAAAATGGGAAACTGAAGAATGAGCACTGACAAAAGAAGCCAATGTGTCCAGTACAGAGTTCTGGTTTTTTGTTTTTTTGTTTTTTTTTTTAAATTTTTTACCTTGACTCATCCTCTGCAGGTTGGGGAAGGAACAGTTTGGAAGAGCTTTCCACAAGTACAGCACTTCAATGGACGCCAGCACGCAGAGTGCTTCGGTTGGGGTTTGCTTCCGAAATCGCTCTGCCTGTAAGGAGTTAGAATAAACAGGCTCCATTTTCCAAGAACAAATTCAAATAAAAAATATACCTCGGACACTTTAGAAGCACATAGTTCATCATCAATGTGAATGACCTTCTCCTTCAAGCTAAGAATAGCAATTCCTCTGTCTATGAGAAATGTTTTGTTCAATTTTTGACATACTGAAAATTATGCCTTTCATTCATGATTCAACTGAACCTACTATCAAGATGCAGGGTACATTCTGAAAACCTGGGGATGAAACTAGATTTATGTGCATTTAGATCAACAAAATGTATAAAACTTGGTGACAGCTAATAATTCAGCAGGCTTATACAGAGGAGCTAAGACGGGATGCCTTTTAGTTACAGTTCTCTTGATTTTAAAATTTGCTATTTAGTGCCAGTGCTCTCAGCTGTACATTATTATCTAATTTATACTCAGACACTTCATTAAATATTCATTCAATAAAAACATATAAAACTAAAATAACTGATAATTCAGGATATAAGACATTATGTAACTCAAGGTAATTCAGCAAAATGGTATTCACAAAAGTATGGACTACATTAGGAACACTGTCTACAGTCCTGGCCTTACTGCTGGCAACTGTGGCACACACTTTGCTTTTTATTACGTCAAAATGTGAGGCGTTCCCTATTCTCAACCCCTCACAGCCTGCATTTCTCACTAGGCCCTGCCAATTTGGATTCTTCCAAAACCACCTAATTCTTTTTCTTTTTCTTTTTTTCTTTTGAGATGGCGTTTCACTATTGTTACCCAGGCTGGAGTGCAATGGCACGATCTCGGCTCACCGCAACCTCTGCCTTCTGGGTTCAGCCTCAATTCTCCTGCCTCAGCCTCCCGAGTAGCTGGGACTACAGGTGTGCACCACCATGCCCAGCTAATTTTGGTCTTTTTTGTAGAGATGGGGTTTCACCTCATTAACCAGGATGGTCTCGATCTCTTGACCTCGTGATCCACCCGCCTCGGCCTCCCAAAGTGCTGGGATTATACGCGTGAGCCACCGCGCCCAGCCAAAACCACCTAATTCTTTAGACAGAGCTTTCTCTTTAGAGTTGTGTTCATTAGCTCTGTAGAATGTATAATGTCTTCATTCATTTAAAAAAAACAAAACAAACCACCTATACTCTGGTTACTCTTCAGCTCATATATCTCTTTTATCTTTTGCTAAATATTTCCATGAAGGGGAAACATTGTGAGTTTTAACCCAAAGTTTTGAGGCCCTATATCTGCAGGGCTGGTCAATTTTGAAAAAATCTGCTTTCATTATTTGCAGCAAGGCAAGAATCTTCTATTCAGGGCAGAGGTGCCATCAAGGAGAGAATTTTCTCCATGGTGGTAAACTGTGCTTTACATGGCAAGTAAATTGGCAGCCTGAAATACAATTTCCTAAAGCCTGACAAGGGGGTGTTGGTTACAAACGCCCATCATAAGTACATCAGATGAATAGGCTCCAACATACCTTTTTCACTGAGAACTGTTCAATCTGATTGTTTTTCCTTTTGAAGAGTTTCTGAACTTCTTTAAAGACAATCTGTGCCCCATCCACGTCACCAGTGGCTCCCTGACAAACTGTAAGAAACTGTAATTATATTTCTGAGTTTAAATCAGGGAAAATGCCACTAAGGGATACCTGAAGTGATGATACCTGGGGGGGAAAAAAAAAACAACCAAAAACATGAGCAAATATGTTTAAAGACCATTCCACAAAGGGCCGGGCATGGTGGCTTACGCCTGTAATCCCAGCACTTTGGGAAGCTGAGGCAGGTGGATCAACTGAGGTCAGGAACTTGAGACCAGCCTAGCCAACATGGCAAAACCCCATCTCTGCTAAAAATACAAAAATTAGCCAGGCATGGTGGTACATGCCTGTAATCCCAGCTACTTAGGAGGCTGAGTCAGGAGAATCGCTTGAACCTGGAAGGTGGAGGTTGCAGTGAGATGAGATGATGCCACTGTCCTCCAGCCTGGTGACAGAATGAGACTGTCTCAATAAAAAAGAAAGACTCTTCCACCCTGCTGATCACTTTTCTGGGTGCCTGTGTTCCCACAGATTTGAGGGAACTTGAGGAAAGCCATGGTCTTTGTCCTCTTGTTGGGAGACAGGTTCTCACATAACAAAATCCTTAGCTACTGTCTCAGTGTACAACCTAGTTAGAGCCCACATGCTCAGAAAGTGGAATAAATAGAAACCTAAGAAAGAACAGTGAAAAGCCCAGAGGATCGTGAAAGCTTCATGGTGGAAGGAGGATCTCCCTGTCCTAGGAAGTCATGAATCTCTCCTGTCCGTGTTCCTTGGCTGCCTACTACCTGTAAGCCACCAGCAAGAATGTGAAGAGGAAACACATGTGCTTGAACCCTGAAGAAACTGAAATTTCAGTAGAAGAGATCACACTTGCTCACACACACACATGGAGCCCCACAAGCTGCAAGCCATGTAGTGACAGGAGTCGTTAGGGTAGGAGAACTAAAGTGCTTTTTAGAAAGCTCAGAAAGTCAAGGGATCATTTCTCTTTGGCGTGACCAGAAGCTATAAGGAGCTAGGAGAAGTCAAGCGCATCTTGAGGAATGAGTGAGATTTTGATCACCTGCATACCCTCTTCTCACCTCAGACCCCAAAGATTTAATGATCCTCCCTTTGCTGTGTCTTCTCTGTTCCTTCTGCAAACTTCGCACTGGCTGCAGCATCACCACCTGCTTGAAACTTTACCACCACTCTCTGTCCTTTCCTCTTAACTGATGGTCAGGAACTTGAGACCAGCCTAGCCAACATGGCAAAACCCCATCTCTGCTAAAAAAAACCAGAAATGGTGCTGATTCCATTTCTATCCATTTTTTTGTTAGATCACGTGGTTTTTCACTTCCCAGTGGGAATGTACTAAAGTTGATTTGCTAGTTCATTCTTCTTTTTTTGAAAAGATGGAGTCTCACTCTGTTGCCAGGCTGGAGTGCAGTGGCATGATCTCAGCTCACTGCAACCTTGGCCTCCCGGGTTCAAGTGATTCTCCTGCATTAGCCTCCCGAGTAGCTGGGACTACAGGCACACACCACCATACTCAGCTAATTTTTGTATCTTTAGTAGAGACAGGGTTTCAACATCTTGGCCTCTGCCCACCTTGGTTTCCCAAAGGGCTGGGATTACAGGTGTGAACCACGGTGCGTGGCCACACAGTTGCTTTAAAAGATGCAGATGCTTAAAAGCATGGGAGTCTCTGGTTTATCCTAAAACATGAGGCCTAAGCAGAGCTTAGGATGACTGGCTCTTCCATTAAGACTAAGAATACACAATCCCATATGTAATATTCGAATCTTTTTTGGTAACTTATAATTTTGATATAATTTCAAACTTACAGAAAAGTTGCAAGAGTAGTAGAGGTATATGATCAAGCAATTCTACGTCTAGGTATCTACCCAAAGGTATTGAAAGCAAAGACTGGAACAGGTATCTTTACACCAGTGTTCCAGGTAAGCACTCCACACAATAGCTAAAAACACCCCACATGTCCATCAATGAATGAATGAACAATATGGCATATACATACAATGGGATATTACTCAGCCTGAAAAAAGGAAGGAGATCCTGACACGTGTTACAATGAGGATGAAACTTGAAGCCATTATGCTAAATGAAACAAGCCGGACACAAAAGGACAAATATATTCCACTTACACACAAGATCGGTAGAATATTTAAATTCACAGAAATAGAAAGCAGAAATGTGGTAACCAGGGTCTTGGGGGAAAAGTGAATGGGGAGTTCCTGCTTAATGGGTAGAGATTGAGTTTGGGATGATGAAAAAGTTCCAGAGATGGATGTGGTGATGTTTGCATAACAATGTGTGTCTGGCATTACTGACACGTAAACCTAAAAAAAGTTCGAATGGTAAATGTTGCTGTATATTTTACCACAACTTTTAAAAGTAGAGAACTATTGACGTAGTCACACAAAACATTCACATGCTGGGGAACTAAGCCCTAGTGGCAGTGTTTGGGGCCCCTGAATGCCCATTCCCTCTAGCTCACCGCCAGCCCAAAAGGCAGCTCCTGCATGATGGTGTGATGGGTGCTCCTTCCCTGTCTCAGGCACTGTTTGTAGTGGAGCTATTCACCCACATCTTACCCTCTCTATAAAATCCCCATGCAGAAACAGAGATCAGAATCTTTCATGCTTATCCGCTCCTATCTGTAATATGGTCCTGGGATTTCCAAATATTGGGGGAATAAATAAATGTTCCTCTACACAGCCACACTGTACATTTACATAACTGAAGCTCAACAGAGATGAAAAAATAATCAGCTGTCCATCATTGTGCAGCCCAATGACACCTAATGGCTGCTGAGTTGTGTGCAGACTTCTTTTCTCTGGGGTATTCAATCTGGGTTAATCCACTCTTCAACGTATGAAACACAATGAGTCACTCAACAAATAGCTGCTACTTTCATCCGAGATGTCATCAAAATCTATACAACAACCCTTTAAGTGTAAGACATAGCATATTATGCGGTATTTGAAAAAGAAGCTTATTCAGACATCAGGGACAGAGCCATGAGAACATGCATGTCTGACGGGGACTGCAATGTGGAATACGGATGCAAGAGGGCTCTGCACTATTAATGAACTGATGCAACTTTATAGGGAATTTAAGATATCCAGAATATACTTATTGGCCAATGTTAATCAATTCTATCTTATTTTAAACAGATCAGTTAAGAGGGAAGAATGGAAGTGGAAGATGGTTCATTAAATCTGAACATTAAGAAGGTATTGAAAATAAGGTTTGGATTAGTCTTGAATTTTAAGTAAAAGAATCTCTTATGTGGCTGCATGAGGAGAGTTCACTACATAAGCCAGAGAAGGCTTACATGAAGTTGCTTAAAGGCAGAAAATGTACAACTGCGGCTTCACTTTCTTCAATTCCACCCCTCTACAATTCTAAATCATGTGACCCTTTAGGTATTGAAGGATGCAGACAACTATTTAGGCCACCAGGTGGCAGCACATCTCTACCTCATACAAGGGCAAAAAAAAAAAAACACTCAGAATACAGGGGTTATTAACGATAAGCAATGTTGAAATACCTTGCATCTGAAATATCACACTGTAAATATAATAGGGTTAGGAGGTAAAACAACGTTGGAGCAGATGACTCAAACCTATGCAACTTTGTAACCAGAGCACTAACCTAACAAAAACATTAACACAGGCCAGGCTCTGTGACTCATGCCTATAATCCCAGTGCTTTGGGAGGCTGAGGCAGGAGGATCACTTGAGCCCAGGAAGTTAGAGATCAGCCTGGGCAACACAGCAAGACCTTGTTGCTACAAAATTTTTTTCAAACATTAGCTGGGAGTGGTGGGCATGCCTGTAGTCCCTGCTACTCTGAAGCCTGAGGCAGGCGGATGGCTTGAGCCTGGCAGCTTGAGGCTACAGTGAGCTGTGATCAGGCCACTGCACTTCAACCTGGGAAACAGAGTAAGACTCAGACTCGAAAAGAAAAAATTAACACAATGAAAAAAGACTGTTCAATTCTTAAAAATTCTTCAGAATCCTA
Source organism: Callithrix jacchus (assembly GCF_049354715.1). NCBI lineage: Eukaryota > Metazoa > Chordata > Mammalia > Primates > Cebidae > Callithrix > Callithrix jacchus. The sequence goes on along the minus strand of NC_133514.1, from coordinate 67,222,366 downwards.
ATAAAGAAAAAACATAGCATAAAAAGTAAGGGAATAGAGACAGGTTGAAGCCATTTAGGGTAAAATGTACAATAACTGGAAGACCTCACAATATGCATTTCCAAGACAGAGAACAGCATTAAACCAGGTCCAGAGGGGAAGCGTGCGGCAAAGAGGCATCCTGGACACGGCTGAATTTCTAGGTGTTCACCTGTGTCAGTGAACACAGTGTTCCAGTGCTATTTACTTGGTTGCACAAAACACGAACATGCTGGGGAAGGCTGTGGAAGGGTGCAACGTTTACTTCCTTCTGCCATCATTTTCCTGTCTGCCCATGTCAAGTGAGCTAATTCATGACAGGGAGAGGGACCGTGAGGGACCGTGAGGGGCCATGGGCGACTCACCTGCAGTTAAGTAGGCATAATAGCACTGTGACCACCTGGACTCATTCTTTAGCCTCTCAAAGGAATCAAACGCATCCTTGAAATTGAGCTCTATCATGCTGCACCAACCTATGAAAGAAATATTTTTAGCACATGTCCCTAAAGTACTGAGCTCTATGACCCTTATTTAAGCCATGAGTCTCTGAAACTGCGATCATTCTCTGTGCATGTTCTATGAAATGCATAAAAACTTTAACCTGAAAACCTAAGAAATTATTTTTTCCTTTAAATACTTTCAATATAAAGTTTGAATTAGACAATGCACTTAGGTTTCAGTCAGACAACCAATGAAACAGCACAGAAGAGAATGGCATAAAATTTCCAGAAAGACACTCCCACTTACATCCTAACGGTTGTGAGGTTAACCCAAGCACAGCAGTACTTCTCCCAGAGTACACACAGCTGCAGTAACAAACTGGAAGCAACACCATTTGATTATGTACTCCGTAACTACTACTCATTCTTTTTTTAATTTTTCTTGAGATGGAGTTTCACTCTTTCTCCCAGGCTGGAGTGCAATTTTGAGATCTTAGCTCACTGCAATTTCCATCCCCTGGGTTCAAGCGGTTCTCCTGCCTCAGCCTCCCAGGTAGCTGGGATTACAGTCACCCGCCACCACACCCTGCTAATTTTTGTATTTTTAGTAGAGATGGGGTTTTGCGATGTTGGCTAGGCTGGTCTTGAACTCCCGATCTCAAGTGATCAGCCTCCCAAAGTGCTGGGATTACAGGGGTAGCCACTGTGTTTGGTCTACTCATTCTCAAAACTTCTTAAGATCTAGAGAGCAAGCCAATGAGAAATTAGGTATTTGCTCACCTTCCCTCAGCATGCTGGTAGAGAAAGAACCCCACCTTCCTGGATCAAAACACTGTTAGATGGGCATTCTAGTAAGGAACTGCCGCAACTAAAATGTAAAGGACTTTATTCCCAGTTTTCATCACAGTAACTCCCATCATTTGAGCCCCTAATGTGCACCAATGCTGTGGTAGGCACTTCATATAATGCTCTCTAATCCTTGTGACAATCTTGCAAGGTGGCTAATAGTGTCCTTGTGTTAGCAAGGACTAATCCTATGCCTGTAATTCTAGCACTTTGTGAGACTGAGGTGGGAGGATCACCTCAAGAGATCAAGAGATCAAGACCAGCCTAGGAAACATGGCAAAATACTGTCTCTACAAAAAATTAGGCGTGGTAGTACACACTCGTAATTCCAGCTACTTGGGAGACTGGGGTAGGAGGATCACCTGAGCCGGAAAGGTCTGGGCTGCAGTGAGTTGAGATTGCACCACTGCACTCCAGCCTGGGTGACAGAGTGAGACCCTGACACACACACACACACACACACACACACAAAACTAAGGTATCAAGAGGTGTCTAACTTGCTGAAGCCATGCAGCTAAGAAGAAGGAAGAACCATGGATCAAAGTCCAACACACTTTCCTTTACATGATATTGCCCCCTTAAAAAAAATTTTGTTATCAGGTACATCACTAGTTGTATAAACTGAGACTTGCCATTTAAACTATGAGAGGAAGAGTGGGTGAGATATACAATTCAAAAATTTGCTGTCAAATCCTATGGGATATGATGCTTACATAGTTTAGAGTAAAAATTTGGGCTTTTTTTTTTGAAATGGAGTCTCGCTCTGTCACCCAGGCTGGAGTGCAGCGGTGGGATCTCAGCTCACTGCAACCTCTGCCTCCTGGGTTGAAGCCAATCTCTTGTGTCAGCCTCCTGAGTAGCTGGAATTACAGGCATCCACCATCAGGTCTGGCTAATTTTTGTGTTTCTGGTAAAGACAGGGTTTCACCATGTTGGCCAGGCCGGTCTTGAACTCTTGGCTTTAAGCGATCTGTCCCCCTCAGCCTCCCAGAGGGCTGGGATTATAGGCATAATTGGGGTAATATTTAAATTAAATACAAAACAGAGATGGAAGAAAGTATTGACTCAGGAATTAAGTCAGGAATAACTCGGGAATAAGTACTAACTCAAGCTTCTGACCCTGAATCAGAGGCCTGAGTAACTACGTGCTCCTCGGTTAACCTTCCTAAGGCCTGGGTTGGATGATTTCTAAGCTTCCTTCTGCTCTAACATTCTATCCTGTCACAGGCCTTGAAATCATGCACCAACAAAAGACCATCAAAGCTACACTTTTTCTTTTCTTATTTTTTTGAGACGAAGTTTCGCTCTTGTTACCCAGGCTGGAGTGCAATGGCGCAATCTCAGCCTTGGCTCACCGCAACCTCTGCCTCCTGGGTTCAGTCAATTCTCCTGCCTCAGCCTCCTGAGTAGCTGGGATTACAAGCATGCACCACCATGCCCAGCTAATTTTTGTATTTTTTTAGTAGAGATGGGGTTTCACCATGTTGACCAGGATGGTCTCAATCTGTTGACCTCATGATCCACCCTCCTCGGCCTCCCAAAGTGCTGGAATTACAGGCTTGAGCCACTGTGCCTGGCCAAAGCTACACTTTTTCATTCAAGTTCTTTGAAACACATTTCATTCTATATGATGGCTACTAAGCAGAGCTCCAGCAGAATGTAGATGACACAAAAACACATTTTTCCATTGGATTATACTTCATTTCCTCTTTTGAAACCACAACAGGCATTTAAAACATAATATTCTTTATTGGGCCATTTGCAATATTTTGGTTTTTCAGTTTTCCTTAAAAAGATTCAGGAAGACAATTGTGCCCACAGCAGGCAAAGCAAGTGGCAGGCAGCACAGGGCCTCGCCCCCCAACCTGACAGCTGTCAACTGCTTTCTCCAGCATTCTCTCTCCAATTCCTTGCCCCTCTGCAGAAAGCTTTTTAAGTCTCGATTTCCCTTTGGAGTCTCGTCACTATCTCATCATTTCTCCTTTCTCTTTGCCTCTGTCATTCCTTTCTTATATGCTACATGGCATGACCTTATAGCATTAGCTAAGCTGAAACTCTGAAAAGTCTGAGTCCCTTATTTAAAAATTTTTTTGTTTCAAGTTCCAGGTTGTGTTTACTTCTCCCAGCACAATGGAGAAACTGTTCCACAGAAGGATTTTGCAATTACTAATGTAAGAGGATCAGTGTTTTAGTGCAGTCAGCAAAGACCCATAGCAACAATTTTGGAGGAGAAAGGGGAAAGTCTTAGGCAGATCAATACCTCCAGGTGTGTTTGTGACTGTCTCTCCAGTAAGGGAGAAGCAGAAGGTGGCAGCTAACATGTATGGAGGGCCTTCCGTGCCAGGATGCATGAGGCTTCAATGTCATGTCATCTAAACCTAACAGCCGCCACAAGGGGAGGCCCTTTAACTCCAATGGCAACTCCGTGGCTAGGAAGGTTTGGGCAACGTATCTAAGATCTCAGAGCCAGTTGGTGAAAAACAATAAGACTTGAGTCCAACCATCTGCTGTCCCCTATTTTTCTTCTCAAGTCAATATTGGTGGGAAGGAAGAACGAAGAGTTTTGAATTCTAATGTGCAGCCCAATAAGGTACTTGCAGTCATTTAACCAATTCATTTAACACTATTATCCTGAAATCAAAATGCTATGAAGAAAAAAATGTTATAAAGAAGTAATGAGAATCAGACAGAGAAGTATCATTGCATGTACTATGGTAATAATTGAAGTACTTCCTACTACAGAAGGCACCAAGCATTTTGCAGACACACCGAATGACATGAATGCTAAAATACTCCACAAATACTACTTCCTAACAAGAGGCTGGACAGACATTCATATTTACCAATCTCATACAGACAGACATGCTGAATTTCTCTCTGATCTACTGCAAGTTCCAAAGCAGTGTGGAAAGACGTCAAGGCACTGTTGATTTGACACTAAGGAGAAAAGGAAAACAGTTACTGGCTAAGATCTGTCAATAACATTACAATCATCATAATTCAAAAGCATCTTTTTCCTTCATAGTTATTTTAAACAGGTTAGGCACTATGGAAGACAGTGGGTTAAAGACTGCTAGGAAAATACTCCAATTTGCCCCCACACAGCTGTGAAATTGACTTAAGCACAGAGACCCTCTCCTTTGCTCTGGTGATAAGGGCTCAGCTCGCACCTGCCTTCTCCTCCAGCATTCTCTCATACTTGTACAGTAGGACGTGTTGTATTTTAATTGTTTTCTAATCTAGCTCCTTGTTACCACATAGGTGTGGAAAGGGAAGGGGCTATATTTCATTCCCTTGTGTACACTCAACCCTGGCTCAGAAGTCTCTCAATCACTTCTGAGTGAATGCACGAAGCCACTCCCATTAGCCCAGTCCTCGGTGAACTCTTCACCATACAGTTGCTAGTTTGCTTCTTCTTCATCTTTTTTTTTTAGGCAGAGTCTCACTCTGTTGCCCAGGCTAGAATGCAGTGCTGCGATCAATCTTGGCTCACTACAATCTCCGCCTCTTGGGTTCAAGTGATTTTCTTGCCTCAGCCTCCTGAGTAGCTGGGACTACAGGCGACCGCCACCACACCCAGCTGATTTTTGTATTTTTAGTAGAGATGGGGTTTTACCATGTTGGCCAGGCTGGTGTTGAACTCCTGACCTTCTGATCTACCCGCCTCAGCCTCCCAAAGTGTTAGGATTACAGGCATGAGCCACTGCGCTGGGCCACTAGTTTGCTTCTGTACCCTAGAATGCTGTTCTCTAATTGCTTCTGGTCATCAAATCATCTCTCCCAACACTTTAAAAATTCTCTGAGGACCCAGATTACATTTCCAACATTTGCATTCACATAACACTGTCTGAAACCCAGCAAACTCTCAAATGTCTGCTCTACTTACTGCTACTTAAATACCTTTCATTTTTCATTCCACTAAAGATCTCGCTCAGAGTCTGCCAACATGATGCCACAAGCACCGGAGAGGAACAGCTCAAAAGCATCACCAAGATTCAAAGGGTTAGTTCAATCTTAAATAGGCATCGAGAAATACTAAATGTCACATATCATTAATAAGTAAGTCTTAAACACCCGGATCACCTGACAGCTTATTCTGAATGGTGTGTGTGGTCTCAGAGCATTTCTTTCTTGCTCTGCTGGTGCCAGGGCTCCTCTCACTGCCCTACATTGGCAGGGAGGTGGACTTCCTTCCCCGGGCTTCTGAGTGTGCCTCCTACTGCTTCTCTAAGTTCTCTCCCTCTTCAACGCTCCCAGCTGCCCTTCTCTCCACAGCCAGCCAGGTGGGGCAGAAGGGTCCTGGAAAGTCCTGGAGGAGAAGCTGCAGGCTTCTCAGAAGACGGGTCCCCCACCTGCAGACCTGGGCTCCTTTCCTCTCCACGTCACTGCAGGAGGCCTTGGGCAAGCAAGGGCGCCAATGAGTCAGCAGGTGATCTTCAGGACAGCCTGTGACTCAGGAACACTGTAAGCCAAATGACTCATTAACCAAGGCCCAGCTGGATCAATAGCTATTCAAGCCCCAAAGTAACACTCTCCTCTTTTGTCAGGAAGGTTGAAACTGCAGCATTCAATCCATTATCACCATTTATGAATGCTGACCAGGTAGCCACAGAAGACACTCATCACCACATCACTAATTCCTGTTCTCAGTAACTTAACGTCAGTTGGAAGAAATCTCACAGCCATGGGAATCACCCACAGCTCAGAAGGCAGACATTGACACTGACTGTTAACACACAGCCCAAATACAAAGCACCAAGGTTAAAAAATAAACTTTTATGATGCATGCATGTGTGCATGAATACATGTGTAGATATCTAGGCACTCATGTCACTCTCCATGTCTAATTTTTCCCTTTGGGGATCAACAGTTCTTTTCCTGAATCGGATATGCACTCCATTTAGCATATTTATACAGAAACCACAGCATTAGGGGCTCAACTTTGCACACATCTCTCTCACTTTGATTAATTAATGACATAGCTCTCACATTCAGAATGTTTCTGGATGGGCCATCACCACCGAGCTGTCCCCCACTGTCCCCCACAGTACATGACAGTGTGATAGCAGGCTGTTCTTCAGAGGACAGAAAATTAGTCAGGAAACATTTACTGGGCAACCTCTATGTGCCAGGGACAGGCTCTGAAGATACAAAGATGAGTCCAAACAAAGCTTTGAATCCACGTAAAGGAAAAAGAAATCCAGGTAGTATTTCAAGCGACATCATTTCTCTGAACCTTTCAAATGCTCTGAGATAGGCATGTATTAATTCCATTTGCAGATGAAGAAAGTAAAGTTCAAAGGAGCTTGGTCAAGGTCAACAAGGTAGCAACTGACTAGTATTCAAAATTCTGCCCTGATTGCCTCTAAAGTGTGCTTTCTTTGGGGAACGTGTACATAGATGTGATTTAGTCACAGATCTTCAGATGAGAGAGATTATCCTGGATTAGCCAGGTTGGCCCTAAAAACAATCACATGTATCCTTCAATGTAACACATACAAGAGAGGAGGAGACATTGTCAACCGTGGAGGCAGAGTCTGGAGCGATACTGCCACAACTCATGGAAGGCAGCAGCCACCAGAGGCGGGAAGAGGCAAGGAAGGGATCTCCCTGCAGCCTCCAGACGGCTTGAAAGCACAGACTGAGACCATGTTGTGGAGCTCAGTGGCACTATCCCAGGAGCAAGCAGAACTGCAGAATTGATTCGAGTTCTATCCTGATCATTCAGTGAATTATTATTATTATTATTATTATTCAGTGAAGAAAAGCCATTAACACAGCTGAAATAGATTTACCCTTATTTTTCACCAAAGTAATTTTTTTTTGTAAGACAGCGTCTCGCTCTGTCTCCCAGGCTGCAGTGCAGTGATGCATTCATGGTTCACTGCTGCCTCAATCTCCCAGGCTCAAGCGATACTCCCATCCCAGACTCCTAAGTAGCTGGGACTATGGGCATGCACTGCATATGACTAAACATGTTTTTTAATTTATATTTCGTAGACAGGGGTCTCACTGCATTGCCCGGGCTGGTCCCAAACTCCTGGGGTCAGATGATTCTCCTGCCTTGGCCTCCCAAAGTCCTGGGATTACAAACATAAGCCACCATGCCCAGTCTCACCAAAAAACGAAAAAAATGATCTGTGAGAGTTTTTTTTTTTGAGTTAAAAGTCTCACTCTGTTGCCCAGGCTAGACTCAGTGGTGTGATCTTGGCTCACTGCAACCTCTGCCTCCTGGGTTCAAGCAATTCTTCTGCCTCTGTCTCCCGAGTAGCTGGGACTATAGGCGCACACTACCATACCTGGCTAATTTTTGTACTTTTAGTAGAGATGATGTTTCACCATATTGGCCAGGCTGGTCTCAAACTCCTGACCTTGCGATCTGCCTGCCTGTGCCTCCCAAAATTATGGGATTACAGGCTTGAGCCACCATGCCTGCCCTCTGTGAGAGTTTTGATATGAAAAATTAAGATATCCACCATGGGCTGGGTGCAGTGGCTCACGTCTATAGTCCCAGCACTTTGGGAGGCCAAGGTGGGTGGATCATGACGGCAGGAGATAGAGACCATCTTGGATAACATGGTGAAACCTCGTGTGATGGCACATGCCTATAGTCCAAGCTACTCGGGAGGCTGAGGCAGGAAAAAAGATGGATGTTGCAGTTAGCCAAGATCGCACCACTGCACTCCAGCCTGGGCGACAGAGCAAGACTCTGTCTCAAAAAAAAAAAAAGAGAGAGAGAGATTCACCATGGACCAGAGAAAGAATGAAATAATTATCTTCAAATGGATACTTGATTCACAGTTCAATTTTAAAGAAATACAGATACTCTGATCTCTAAGCCATAAAGAAAATGGACTGTACAAACATTAGGCCAGGACTGACTTAGTACCATATATAGGCTTTTGTCTCATGAACATATCTGGACACTGTGTCACAAAAACCATTAAAATGAGAATGAGTAAAATGAAAAACAATATTGGCTAGCTTTATATGCTTCCAAAAAAAAAAACCATGAAGAACAAAAGCACAAACCTTTGCCAAATTAAGTAGAGCATATTTATTGACAAATTAACATCAGCATAATCTGCAGCCATGGCACGGTTACTAAAGATGGAGCACACTTCTCGATATTCCAGCTGCCCTCTTGTAGGTGTATTCCTAGGCATTTTCTAGTTGTTCTAGAAACTGTAAGAGGGATTCATTACTCCATTTCATTCTCTAAGTGAGTGTTGCTGGTACGAAGGAAAACTGGGTTTTTGCAAGTTGATTTTGTGTATGTCACAATATCATCCTCTTAGGAGTTCTCTTACACATATACTTAATTTTCTTAGATTTTTCCATGGAGACATTAAAATACTTGGCAAATGACAGCACTGTCTCTTCTTCTACAACAAATTTGTTTTTTAATTGGCTCAGAGCCAGTTAAAATGCTGAATTATAATAACACACTGCATTGCTGCCTTTAATGAGCCTACCATTAAATATGGTTTCACCATGAAATATAGCTTGCTGCAAGTAGATGCCATTTTTTACTAAATAGAGAAATTTCCTTCCTATTTATAGTTTACTAACCGTTTGTTTTTTAAAAAAAAATCTGGATTCAGTAGTACCTTTTATTAAATACTATTGATAAGACTGTATGGTTTTATCAATTATTTTCTCAATGCAGGGATTAACAGGAACAAATGACCTGAGGCTGAACCATTCTTGCCTTTTTGGAATAAGTCCTATTAGGTCATAATATAGCATTTAAAAATTACAGTGTTGGATTTAATTTGCTATTATTTATTTAGACTTTCTTTTGCTTCTTTTTTTTTTGGAGACAAAGGCCTACTCTGTTGCCCAGGCCGGAGTGCAATGGGGCAATCTCTGCTCATTGCAATCTCTGCCTCCCACGTTCAAGTGATTCTCATGCCTCAGCCTACCGATTAGCTGGGATTACAGGTGTACATCACCAGACCCAACTAATTTTTTTTATTTTTAGTAGAGATGGGGTTTCACCATGTTGGCCAGGCTGGTCTCGAACTCCTGATCTCAGGTGATCTGCCTGCCCTGGCCTCCCAAAGTGCTGGGATTACAGGTGTGAGTCACTGCACCCAGTTTATTTAGAATTTCTATATTGGGAATGCATGATTAATCGTTTTTCATTTACTGTTTACTCTGGTTATCAGGATAATGCTAGACTTAGAGAACCGGCTGAAAATATTTTCATATTTCCTATGCTCTAGAACTACGTAAATAACTAGTTCCTGTTTTAAAGCCATGCGTTTCAACTGAATAATTAACTTAAGTGTTTAAATCGCTGTAATTTAAATTTTTTCTTAATGGCCACAGAGTATAGCAAAGAATACTAGGCTTTAGACAACACTATCCAATTCTAGTGCCAACTTTATAATCAACACAAGTTTGAACCTTAGGAAATAATTTGCTTTGTTTATATTCTCAGGGGATGTTGAAATTTTTTTTTCAAGTTTTAAGTTTCTTTAATTATTATTATTACTTGAGACAGGGTCTTGCTCTGTCACCCAGGCTGGAGTGCCTTGAGCTTCTGAGCTCAAGCAATCCTTCTACCTCAGCCCATAGATAGATAGATAGATAGATAGATAGATATATATATATATATATATATATATATATGGCAGGGACTATATAGGTGCACGCCATCAACCCAGCTAATTTTTTAACTTTTTTTTTTTTCTGTAGAGATGAGAGTCTTGCTATCTTTCCCAGGCCGTTCGCAGACTCCTGGCCTCACGTGGTCCTCCTGCGTTGGCCTCCCAAAGCACTGGGATTACAGGCATGAGCCACAGCACCCAGCTGGGATGTTGAAATAAATTTCATATAAGTATAATACTCTTAGGAAAGGCACCTTGTCTTTAAAAATAAGTATCACCTGTTAATAGTGGTGGGAAATAGTCCACAATGTTGTTTTCCTACATTCTAAACACAAACTCGTAGTAAATGACAATTAAATTTCCCACCCATTGTTTCAGACTCACCAATAGAAATTCCAGATTTTTTCTAACAGGCATAATTAAGATCTGTTTCCGTTAAGATTCTATCATAAATACACAAGAATGTACTCTTGCAATATCCAAACACACACATGCATGTTCTGTGGCAAGAGAAAGGACAAAGATAAATAAACCATGTACTATAAAGGAATGGAGAAACTACAGGTGACATTTTCCACACAATTTAAAAATTCAAGTTACTCTTGAAATTTCCACACCAATACACTTTTAAAGCCCTTTATAAAGATCTCAACATATAAATATAAAAACACTAAAAAGTCTGAATGATTTTCAGAGTTAACAACTGAGGCCTGGGGTCTACTAATGTTCCCTAATGTTCTACTCAACAATGTTTTTCAGCAATACCTAACGAAGAGGACTTGCTGAACTCAGCTTCCCAGCACAAGATTCCATTTCTAGAGCTGCAAAAGAGTAGAAATGGAAACAAGGCCGAGTTCTTTTGGGGATTTGGCCCAGACTGTATTGCCAAAGGGAAGCCAAGTTCCAGCCTTCCCTGAATCTGTAACACAAGATTCCGCTTCCCAAGCAAGCAGTTTCCTTTGGGCCACCTCCAAATCATATTTAAGGTTAAGTGACAAAAAGGTGACATGCACAAAGGTCTCAGTTCAGAGCCCTGTCTGCTGGCATTAAAATAATGTTGGTGTCACTTCAATCTGTTGGGTTAAATGTCAGACAGGAGGTGACTATTGCAGAGACGAATCACAGAACACAATAGTCCCTTGCTCCCTGCTTCTATAGCTTTGATGTGCATTTGCCTTTGAGAATGTTCAAGTCTGTTAGATAAATATGTTTGCAGTTTGTAAAACCTAAGCACATTCTATTTTAAAATGTTTTAAGTAATTAGTAAGTAAAAAGCCTGGTAGAGCCTAAGCAACATGGTGAAACCTCATCTCTACAAAGTAAACACAAAAAATTAGGTGGGTGTGATGGTGCATGCCTGTAGCCCCAGCTACTTGGGAAGCTGTGATGGCAGGATCGCCTGACCCCAGGAGATCGAGGCTGCAATGAGCCATGATTGTACCACTGCACTCCCACCTGTGTGACAGAGGGAGACCCTGTCTCAAAAACAAAGATTTGTTAGTGTATTAGTCCACTTTCATACTGCTATAAAGAAAAACTTGAGACTGGATAATTTATCAAAAAAAAAAAAAAGAAGTTTAACGGACTCACAGTTCTACATGGTTGGGGAGGCCTTGCAATCATGGCAGAAGGCAGAGGAGGAGCAAAGGCACATCTTACATGGTGGCAGGCAAGAGAAGTGCAGAGCAAAGGTGAGAAGTCCCTTATAAAACCACTATGTGGTGGCATGGAAGTGTCTTTCTCTGGTGTAAGGGCCAGGGTGAGCATCTAACTCAAGTGAGGCAAGTCACAGTGCTCCCCACACCCCACTCAGAAGCCACCCTTGGAGTTCTTACAGGTGACAAAGGTGGGCCATTGTGGTACCTGCCTGCAAGTGTATGTGTGTGCATGTGCACATATGTATTTCACATATGCATGCCTATACAGTACATTTATTTCCCTCTTAGGTTGGCAAATTATAACAGTAACTTTTATACACACGAGATCACCAGCCATAAAGATTTTATCAATTTTCCATATGTACCAACAGTTTGTCAAGGGTCAATTTCTCTCTATCTTTTATTCACACTGAATGTTTTTCCATATTAGCCAACCATTTTTCCAAGCTGTTTTAATTTGCATTTTTCTGGATTTTCATGAGGTTCATATATTATTGATAATTTGTATATCATATATCCTGACTTCCCAGCTTAGGTGTTTTGGCATTTTTCTTTTTCTGTGGTTTTATTTATCTTTCTATTATGTCCTAATTTTGAAAGTTCAAGACCAGTGTGACCAAGATGGCAAAATCCTATCTCTCCTGAAAATACAAAAATTAGCCGGGCATGGTGGCAGGTGCCTGTAATCCCAGCTACTTGGGAGGTTAAGGCAGGAGAATTGCTTGAACCAGGGCAGCAGAGGTTGCAGTGAGCTGAGATTGCAACACTACACTCCAGACTGAGCGACAAGAGTGAGACTCCGTCTCAAAAAAAAAAAGTGAACAACATGACATGTGAAGGGATACATACAGCACATAAAAGCTGATGCTGACCTTGAGATACACGCCCTAGGAGACAAGGCAGGGGAGTGGAGTGAGTTCAAAGAACCAGAACAACCAGGCCACATGCATACTGTTTGTTACTGCTGGCCATGCAGACCAACTGCAGATTAGTAAATTACACACAGATTTTAACACCACAAGGATGTCTGCACATCTCCATTTGTGCTGTCATGGTCTATACAGATTTCTGACATAAGAACACTCCCAGTGCCTATTGTGAATGACTACTTAGAAGATGTAGATCTCCACCTGATTGAGTCAATACTCAGGTACTGAGCAAATGTAAATAGTATTTATTTCTGGAATGCAAGATGTTTACCTGTACCTTGATATACTTTTGTATTTTACCACATTCTCAAATGAATATGACTTATTTAGATAGAATGAGGCAATTGGAAATTAACATTCTGATGTGGAGCAAGAAAAGGCTAAGTAAAGGGCCTTTATTCTTTTCTTTCTTTTTTTCTTCCCAGACAGGGTCTTACTCTATTGCCCAGGTTGGGGTGCAGTGGTGCAATCATGGTTCACTGCAACCTTTGCCTCCCAGGCTCCAGGGATCCTCCCACCTCAGTCTCCTGAGTAGGTAAGACTACATGCATCTCACACCCGGCTAATTTTTGTATTTTTTGTAGAGACGGGGTTTTGCCATGTTGCCCAGGCTGGTCTTGAACTCCTGAGCTCAAGTAATCCTCCCACCTTGGCTTCCCAAAGTAGTGGGATTACAGGCATGAGCCACCATATCAGCCTACGTAAAGAGCCTTTAAACAAAACTGCTTTAATAAGCTCATCCTGGTCTAATCATCATCAGAGGAGGAGCCCTGTGCCTGGTAAGATGGCAAACCTTCCTTGTGGGCCAGGTGCACAGTCTCCAGGCTTCACTGAAGGCCACACAGCCTTTGAGGTGGAACCTGCTCAGTCTGACTCCAGAGCCAGCACTGCGGACCTCCCCGCTCCACAGCCTCCTCATCCTAATGACGGTCCCCACCTCTCCAATCATCTCCACCCACAGCAGCCACCCATTCACTTGGCACTTCCTTTTTCTTGCTTTTTCATGTATAAACACTGCTTTCTTTATAACTGAATTGCATGTTTCTTGTGGGCATCCCCAGAAGGCCCTTTACATCATAGGCAAATAAATACTTGATTATGTACAAATAATGGATAGAGTAGTTATGTTTTCAGCATCTCCACATGAATGAATAGCAATCCCCTTGAAAAATGAATTATGTAACTGAATCCACCACTAATGGTAGAGGAAATAAATAATGCACCAGTTACAAAAAATCCTTGGTCTCTCAAAGTTATGACAGGATTTTGACATTTGTGATGGAAAGTGCTTCACAATGGGATTACAATTCAGACACGATTCTGTCTAGATAGGAAAGGAACACTTGATAAGCTAACCCTGTGCTTAGTGCTTCACCTTTCCCAGGCTGCATTACTGAAGGCTGACATCTCCTAAAGGGAAGTACTGCCTTGTTTTTTACAGATGAGGATACAGGCTAAGCAAGCTGGGCTGGGCCAGTAAGTTGAAGAGCCCATTTTGAGATGAGCCTGGTGCTCTCTCCACTACATCGAAATGCCTTTTAAAATGATGGGGAAAATGTATCTGAAACATAGCGGTAAGTTTAAAAGAAATGTGCTTACGTAAAAGATGTTATCAAAGAATTAAAAATAACAGTGAAGGAAACTCAAAGAATTAACTCAGAAAAACAAAAATCAGAGAAATACAGAATACACTAGCCTACAAGCACAGCCACTCCAATGAAGACAGCATCTCAAGGCAAACAGATAAACCTAGGAAGTCAGGAAGACCTAATATGCATCAAGACTGGTATGAGAGAAACAGACCAAAGCTATCATCAGCAAAGTGACATTGAATGTTTCCTCTACCTGAAAGACACTCTATATAAAGGGTGTTCAATGGGCAACCTGCCATGTGGATTTTTTTTTTAATGAAGAATTAAAGTCAAGTTGTGAAAAGCAGAAATAATTCCAGGTAGTCAGTTTTGAAGATTTTGTAACCAGCTTTACTGAGATGTAATTTACAAACCAGAAAATCCATCATCCTTTTCAAGTACAGAAGTAAGTGTTTTTTAGTATATTTGCAGAACCATAACATTTGAAAGCTGGAAGAGATCTCACAAATTATCTAGCCTACTGCTTCCCAAAAGTGTGTTCTACTGAATGCTTCTAGTCTCACAGGCTACAAGCATAACTAGGAATTTTCCTGGTCAAGTAAGCTGGTTAAACACGGCATACCTGCATACTCTTATCTTCCCCTTTGTGAATCACAGTGCAATATGAAAGTCTGGGAGAAGTCCCAGGATATCCCGATTAACCCGACACAGAACCAACCTCTTTTCATGGGACATGCACTAACAGGCCATCGAATCAGTGATCCTGGGCCAGTGCTTCAGAAAACCCTGACTTATTCCACCCCTAACATTTCAGCTAAATAAAAAGAACACCAGAGAAGGCCACTGGCTTGAGGTCTCCCAGCTCTTTCAAACTGCCTGACATGAAAGCAACCATTGGGAAATACAGTTTTACTGTTTATGGCAGAGCCAAAACCAGAAATCAGCTCCACAGACTTCTAGTCCAATGTTCTCTCTACAATGCAACACACTAAAAACTGAAGCTCAGAAGCCCTATGTCAATAAATTCCCAGCTACGTTCTCTAAAACAGGGGTCCCCAACCCCCAGGCCACGAACTGGTACAGTAAAAGTCAATGGAGAAGACCTAATATGCATCCCCAGAAGGCCAGGCCACACAGCAGGAGGTGAGCGGCAGGTGAGCAAGTGAAGGTTCATCTGTATTGACAGCTGCTCTCCACCACTCACATTACCACCTGAGCTCCACCTCGTGTCAGATCAGCAGCAGCATTAGATTCTCACAGGAGCAGGAATCTGGGTTGTGCACTCCTTATGAGAATCTAATGCCTGATGATCTGTCACTGTCTCCCATCACCTCCAGATGGGACCATCTAGCTGCAGGAAAACAAGCTCAGGGCTCTCACTGATTGTATGTTATGATGAGTTACCTAATTGTTTCATTATATATTATAACATAATAATAATAGAAATAAAATGAACAGTAAATGTAATGTGCTTGAATCATTCTGAAACCATCCCCTTCTTCTCCTCTGTGGAAAAACTGTTTTCCACAAAACCAGTCCCTGGTGCCAAAAAGATTGAGGACTGCTGCTCTAAAAGAAACCAGAGAAATGAAGACTATTCCACTGAACAAAGGAAGAAATGCGCAGATTTAAGGAGCCAGTGTGCCTGAACATCTATGACCCCAACTCATAAAGAAAAGCTAAAAGGAATCTGATATGATACTATGAGAAAACATAAAATTTCATAGGAAAGTCTGGGGCAAGGAGTAGGTAGAAGTAAGAAGAGTGTTTCCTAAAATTAACCTCTGTGCCACCCCTCAATGGTAGTTCACCATACACCTATTAGCAGGAGAAAAGAGAGAAACAAAAGATAACAGGAGTGAGCACTGCATAGACATGTGAAACCAATGTTAACTGTGCCATGAAAACAGGTAAAGATTATTTTTTAACCTGATACTAACAGAAAGTCTACCTAAAAATACGTAAGCAGAAACAGACAAATAGGAACAATAAATATAACTCCAAAAGGCAATGGAAAAAAATACACATGCATCATGTACTCAATTAAATACGAGTGAAAAAGCTAAACTCTATGAGAAAGGAGAGTCACTGGTGGGACTGATAAACAAAACAGAATGATCTGTTGCTTCCCAGGTCACCCTACTCTACCTGCCAGCCCTACTGAGCTCAAATCTCCTCAATATAAAATTTCATAGGAAAGTCTGGGTTTTTTCTCCAATCTGGGCTTCAATGCAGGCTCATCCCCCATTCCCTTACCTCTGGCTGAAAATTCCTACTGACTCTTCAAGAACCAGCCCAAATAGCCCCACTTCTTGGTCATCTTTCCCAGCTGTGGGGTCGCTCATAATTCTTTGTGTTCAGTAGCCCTGTTTTTATGGTTTCCAAGGTCCAGCTACCTCTGCATCTGCTATGTGTCTGCCTGGTCTCACATCTGGATCTTCCCCAATGCCTGGCAAGCTCTGTCGCTTTCACCTTGAGAACTGCAGTCCTAAGAACAGTCACACAGCAGCACCACAGTCATTACAGCCAACGACTGGGCAGTCACTCCCAGCCTTATGCTGCACACACCTTCTGGGTTACCTCACTGAATCCTAACAGCTCAACTATGCATGCCAAGGTACCACTGAGGTCCCCATCTCACTGAGGAGGGAAGCAAGGTTTAAATAGGTGAAGGGTTGGCCAGAGTGGAAGGGCCAAGATTCATCCCAGCAGTGGTCTCCAGGGGTGACCCCTAAACTCTGGGCTTCTGCCAGGCAGAGGACAAGGGCCACAGACTCAGACAGAGGAGGCCCCATGCTCATTTTATTAAGAAATATAAGATTAATCATTATCAGATAATTAAGACACATCACAATGAACATTTAATAAAACCTTCTTCAGGCTCCCTAAACACTCTCAAGTAAAACAGATAAAGAAATTTAAGCCAAATTTCAATTTAGGAAATGCGATCAAATCTCTAATTCTAATAAAACAAATGTGTTATGTTAAACTATTAATTAAAACTATAAAACAAACAAAGTTAAAGGAAACTAGAAATAAAATGGAAATTTAAAAATGAGTTGATTAAAAAAATCACTCTCTCCCTCAAAACCAATATAATAATCCAAAAGCTTAATCATAAAATTAAGAAAACACAAATTAGTCTAATAAAAATAATACCACATTTTTACAGGTCCGAAACTAGTATTCAGTTATATGTTTGAAGAGTATTAAGTAGAAATAGAAAACTATGATATAAAACTAAAATTGATATAAGTATACAGACAAAATAAGGAAAGTTATTAATAAACTGACTTCAAAAGGGAATTTCAAGCAGTAATTTACATGAGAATTCCTTCCAATGTTTAATGGCAGTTTCATTACTTTAAGTGATTTATTTCTCCAAAATTTAAGAAAGATATGCTTTTAGCCAAGTCATTAAAAACAAATCCAGTTTATTCCTAAAGCCTAGTAAAAACGAGTTCCAGAAATATTTATATTCACATTTAAATGTGTATACATATTATCTGCTAAGTTACATATATAAGGTATATATAACATCGTTAGGGGTTGAATGCTTCTGCCTCACAAAATAAATACATGCAATCCTAACCTTCACTGGAACTGTATTAGGAGGTGGGAATTTTGAAAGGTAATCAGGTGCTGAGGGTTGAGCCTCATGAACGCAATTTGTGCCCTCACAAAAGAGACCCCTGAGAGCTCTCTAACCCCCTTTCCACCATGTGAGGACACAGTGAAAAGCCATCATCTATGAATCACGACATGGTCTTCATTAGACACCCAATCTTCTGGCACCTTCATCTCATACCTGCCAGCCTCCAGAACTGTGAGAAATAAAACACATTGTTTTAGTCACCCAATCTATGGTAGTCTTTTATAACAGCCCAACTATATGTTTATGTTATATATATATATATATATATATACACACACACATATGTTTATATATAAAAATAAACATGTTTACATATATAAAATAAAACATATATATATACACACACATTATATATATATATATATATGTAACTTATTAGCAAATAAAAGCAGTGGGATATAATAGAAAAAACACTGGATTAAAAAGAAAGCCTGGGCTGGGCACGGTGACTCACGCCTGTAATCCCAACACTTTGGGATTACAGGTCTAGGCGAGAGGATCACCTGAGGTCAGGAGTTAGAGACCAGCCTGGCCAACATGGCAAAACCCTGTCTCTACTAAAAATATAAAAATTAGCCAGGTGTGGGGGTGGGTGCCTGTAATCCCAGCTACTCAGGAGGCTGAGGCAGGAGAATTGCTTGAACCCAGGAGGCAGAGGTTTCAGTGAGCCAAGATCTCACCAATGCACTCCAGCCTGGGTGGCAGAGCGAGACTCCATCTAAAAAGAAAAGAAAAAGAGAGAAAAAGAGAAAAGAAAGGGAGGGAAGGAGAAAAAGAAAGAAAGAAAGAGAAAGAAAGAGAAAGAAAAAGAGAAAGACAAAGAAAGGAAAGAAAGAAAGTCTTAATTCTAGGTCTTCCTTAATATTAAAATAACTATGTATACTTTCATAAAGTATGTATCTCATCTGGACCCCAGCTTTCTATATAGAGTACAGGACGGATGTATGCAAAAATTTTTATAGTCGAAATGGTAGAAATAAAAGGTGACATGACTAAATGAAGAGATATCCTCAGTGACTGATAAGAAATATTATAAACATAGTATCAATTTAAATTTCCCCATAGTACAGAGGACCTGAGAAACTGATAGTTTTATATATATATGTGAAAGAATAAGTGGATAAAAAATAATATAATATATATTTTAAAGGCAATAATGTTCTTGTTTTATTTAATACATATGCACGTCTTCAAAACAATTATAGAAAATGTACATTATAATAAAACCATGCATGAATTTCGAAAACTTTTTGCACAAAAATAAGCCCATACTAACTCGTTATAACATGTCTGTGTAGCATCTAGTTTGAGGCACTAAGAAGTATAAGACATCAGCTTGAAAACAGCCTCTATCAGAGCAACATGAATTCTACATTTAAATGGAAGCAAGAACAAACATAAAACTTATGGTGAAGCTTAGGTGAAAGAATGGTGAAATCACTGACACTTTATGAAAAAGTTTATGGAAGCAGTTCCCCAAAGAAATCAGCAATATGCAATGGATAACTAAGTTTACAAAGGGCCAAGATGATGAAGATGAAGCCCACAGTGGCAGACCATCTACACAGATTTACAAAGAAAATACTAACCTTGTTCATGCCCTAATTGAAGAGGACCAATTATTAACTGCATAAACAGTAGCAAATACATAGACATCTCAATTGGTTCAGCTTACACCATTCTGACTGAAAAATTAAAGGTAAGCAAACTTTCACTTGATGGGTACCAAAACCACTGCACCCAGATCAGCTACAGACATGGGCACAGCTTTCAATGGAAATTTTAAACAAGTGGGATAAAGATCCTGAAGTGCTGCTTCAAGGAATTGTAACAGGAGATGAAAAATGGCTTTGCCAGTACAATCCTGAAGACAGAGCACAATCTAATCAATGGCTACAAAGAAGTGGGAGTGGCCTAGTCACAGCAAAAGCACACTCATCAAGAGTTACGGTCATGGCAACAGTTTTTTGGGGTGCTCAAGGCATTTTGCTTGTCGATTTTCTGGTGGGGGAAGGACAAAGAATAATAAAATCTGCTCATTTATGAGACTGTTTTAAGAAAGTCAGCCACAGATTTAGCAGTAAAACATTCAGGAAAGCTTTACCAGAGAGTCCTCCACTGTGATAATGCTCTGGCCAATTCCTCTC
Organism: Callithrix jacchus; assembly: GCF_049354715.1. NCBI lineage: Eukaryota > Metazoa > Chordata > Mammalia > Primates > Cebidae > Callithrix > Callithrix jacchus. Next base: position 67,202,466 of record NC_133514.1, on the reverse strand, counting down.
AACAAACAAGGCCAATTTTGTGAGAGTTTCCTTGGGAATCATTAGGCATCTACCTTTCAGTTCTGATTTGGCTCCCTCTGACTTCTTTTTGTTTCCTAATTTTAGAGGGAACAGATTTTTCTTCAGTTAATTATGTGAAAAAAACTGCAGTGACATGGTTAAATTCCCAGGATCCACAGTTCTTTAAAGATGGACTAAATGGCTGGTATCATCACTTACCAAAGAGCTAAAACTTGATAGAGCTTATGTTGATAAAGTTTATGTTTTATATTTTTATCTTTTAATTCCATTTGCCAATAAACTTTTTGAAGTCCCCTTATCACAATTATCAAAGCTATGTAATATCTATTTAAAAATAAAAAGCATAAAGATAAAATATAAAAAGAATAAAATAAAGATTTTATGTATTTTAAGAATTTAATTCAATGACAGGAAGAGAAAATACCCTTGAATCAAAAGCACATCCCTGATTTACAGAAGGGATCAGAATAAAACCATATGCACATCTCATACACACAAAGAGGCATTAAAAGACAGTAAGTAAGATAGTTTTTAAACATTCATTTACAATTTAAAAATATAGAATAGTCTATACATCTTGGTTTGGAAAGGAAGATAAATTTCATTTCTGGAGAAATGAAGTCTATTATTATAACATATATATTTTTGAATGTTCAAAGTTCCAATTAAAGGTAGCACTAATTCTCACAACGAAAGTAATATAATAGAAGGAAAATATAATTAACATCACTAATATTTATATTATACATTGAGAAATTGGACAAATATATAAGAAATACAGGTACATCTCATTTTATCACACTTCACAGTTTCCACTTTTATTCTTTAACAAACTGAAGCTGTGTGGCAAGGTTGCATCAAGCAAATCTATTGGCATTATTTTTCCAACAGCACGAGCTCACTTTGTGTCTCTGTGTCACATTTTGGTAATTCTCCCAATACTTGAAATTTTTCATTATTGATATATGTGTTATGTGATCTACGATCAGTGATCTTTGATGTTACTATTTTAATTGTTTTGGAGCACCACAAACTGTGCCCACATAGGACAACAAACTTAATTAATAAATGCTGTGTGTGATCTGGCTGCTCCACTAACCAGCCATTCCCCATTCTCTCTCCCTTTCCTTGGGCCCCCCATTCCCTGAGACACATTAATTGAGGTTGGTTAATAACCCTACAATGGCCTCTTAGTGTTCAAGTGAAAGGAAGATTTGCAAGACTCCCACTTTATATCAAAAGCTAGAAATGATTAAGTTTAATGAGGAAGACATGTTGAAAGCTTAGAAAGGCTAGAAGCCAGGCACCTTATGCCAGTTAGCCAAGTTGTGAATGCAAAGGAAAAGTTTTTTGTTGTTGTTGTTTCGTTTTGTTTTTGAGGCAGAGTTTCATTCTCGTCACCCAGGCTGGAGTACAATGGTGCGATCTCAGCTCACTGCCTCCCAGGTTAAATCGATTCTCCTGCCTCAGCCTCCCAAGTAGCTGGAATTACAGGAGTGCACCACCACGCCCAGCTAACTTTTGTATTTTTAGTAGAGATGGAGTTTTCACCATGTTAGCCAGGCTGGTCTCGAACTCCTGATCTCAGGCGATCTGTCAGCCTTGGCCTCCCAAAGTGCTGGGACTACAGGTGTGAGTCACTGTGCCCAGCTGAAAAGCTCTTGAATGAAATTAAAAGTTCGACTTCAGTGAACACATAAATGTTAAGAAAGCAAACAGCCTTAGTGCTGATATGAAGGAAGTTTTAGTGGTCTGGATAGAAGATCAAACCAGCCACAACCTTTCCAGGTGAGGCTGGTTCATGAGGTTTAAGAAAAAGCCATCTCCATTAAGTAAAAGTACAAGGTGAAGCAGCAAGTCCTGGTAGAGAACCCATAGCAAGAAAACCAGAATATCTAGCTAAGATAATTGATGAAGGTGGCTATACTAAACACAGAGTTTCAGTGGAGACAAAACAGCTTCTATTGGAAGAAGATGCCATCTAGAATTTTCATAGCTTGAGAAGTCAATTATTGGCTTCAAAGCTTCAAAGGACAGGGTGACTCTCTTCTTAGTCGCTAATTCAGCTGGTGACATTAAGTTGATGCTCACTAATCATTGTGAAAATCATAGGGTCCTTTAGAATTATGTTAAATCTACTCTTCCTCTTCCTATGTTCTATAAATGGAAAAAGAAAACCTGGATGATAGCACATCTGTTTACAACATGGTTTACTGAGTATTTTAAGCACACTGTTAGGACATACTGCTCAGGAAAAAAAAAAAAGATTCCTTTCAAAGCATTACTGCTTATTGACAATGTACCTGGCCACCAAAGAGCTCTAATGAAGATGTACAATGAGATTTAATGTTGTTTTCATGTCTGTTGACACAACGTCCATTCTGTAGCTCGTGGAACAAGGAGTAATTTTGACTTTCAAGTCTCATTATTTAAGAAATACATTTGATAAGGCTATAGCTGCCATAGACATGGCTTCCTTTGATGGATCTGAGAAAAATAAATTGAAAAACTTCTGGAAAGGATTTACCATTGTAAATGCCATTAAGAACATGTAGTCATAGAAGAGGGTCAAAGCAACAACATTAATGGGAGTTTGGAAGAAGTTAATTCCAACCCTCCTAGATGTCTTTGAGAAGTTCAAGACTTCAGTAGAGGAAGGAACAGCCAATGTAGTAGAAATAGCAAGAAAACTAGAATTAGGTAGAGCCTGAAGATGGAACTAACTTGTGGCAATCTCAGGACAAAACATAAAGAGATGGGAGGGGCTTATGATGAGTGGGCAAAGACAACGGTTTCTTGAGATAGAATCTACTCCCGGTGAAGATGCTGTGAACACTGCTGAGATGACAACAAAACAATTAAAATATTACACAGGCTTAGTTGATAAGGCAGTGTAAGGTTTGAGAGGACTGACTCCAATTTTGAAAGAAGTCCTACTGTGAGTAAAATGCTATCAAAAAGCATCACATTGAACAGAGAATCATTCGAGAAAGGAAGAATCAATCAGTGGGGTAAACTTTATTGTCGCCTTACTTCGAGTCATTGACACAGACACCTCCACATTCGGTAACCTCCATCGTGATCAGCCAGTAGCCATCAACATCTAGGCAATACCCTCCACCAGCCAAAAGATTAGGAATTGCTGAAAGCTCAGATGATTGACAGCATTTTTTTAGCAATAAAGTTTTTTAAATTAAAGTATACACAATGTGCTTTTAGACATAACACTATTGCACACTTAACAGACTATGGTACAATGTAAACTTTTATATGTACTAAGAAAACAAAAATTTCATGTGACTCACTTTATTATGATATTTGCTTTAGTGCAGTGGTCTAGAGCCAAACCTGCAATGTCTCTGATGTATGCCTGTATAATCTTAGTCGAAAGTCAAACTTGGTTTAATCAACAGCTTATATCCAAAGAAAAAGAGATTGTATAAAATCATGTAAAAAATGCACACTCTCAATAAATTTCATAAAACTTATTTATTGAGATAAAATTCAAATATCATAAAATTCACCCACTTAAAGTATACAATAAGTCTTTAGACTATTACAGAGAAATATCATAGTTATGCAGCTACTACTGTAGTCTAAGTTTAAAATGTATGTATTTTTGAAACAGGGTCTCGTGCTTTCACAGCTCACTACAGCCTCAACATCTGGGCTCAGATGATCCTCCCACCTCAGCCTCTCAAATAGCTGGGACTACAGGTGTGTGCCCAGCTAATTTTTGTATTTTTCTGTAGAAATTGGGTTTTTCCATATTGCCAGGCTTGTCTCAAACTTCTGGGTTCAACTGGTCCATTTGCCTCAGCTTCCCAAAGGGTTGAGATTATAGGTGTGAGCCACATGCTTGGCCTAAAATATTTTCATCCTCCTAAAGGAAACTATGTACCATGTATCTATTGGCAGTCACTCCACACTGTTCCCTCACCCACTTCTGCACTGAAGAAAGCAATAATCTATTTCCTGTCTCTGCAGATTTACCTGTCCTAAAGATGTCATATAAATTGAATCACACAGTGTATGGTCTTTGTGACTGGCTTTTTTTCACATAATATGTTTTCAAGGTTCATCCATGCTGTAGTATGTATCTGTATTTCATTCCTTTATATTGCTGAATAATATTCCACTGTATGGATACATCATATATTGTTTATCCATTCATCAGTTGATAGACATCTGAGCTGTTGCCCGCTTTTTGGCTACTATAGGTAATAAGATGGAGTTGTGCTTTCATTTCTCTTGGGTATATTCCTAGGAGTGAATTCATATTACTTACTGCTTCATATAGTTTGACATTTTGAGGAACTGTTGAACAGTGCACCATTTCACATTCCCAATGGCAATGAATGAGGGTTCCAATCACTCTGCATCCTTGCTCACACTTATTACTGGCTGTCTTGTCTACTGTAGTTAGCTTGGTAGGTGTGAAACAGTATCTTACTTCATTTTTATTTGTGTTTCCTTAATGATTTATGATACTGAGCATGTTTTCATGGCCTTATTGGCCATTTGCCTATCTTCATTGGAGAAATCTCTTCAGATCTGTTGTCCATTTTTAAATGGCTTGTCTTTTTAATATTGAGTTGTAACAGTTCTTTACATATTCAGAATACAAGTCCCTTATCAGATATATAACTTGCAAATATTTTCTCCTATTCTTTGTCTTTTTCACTTTCTTGATTGCACTGTGCATAGCACAAGTGTTTCATTTTGATGTAGTTTTATTTATTCTTTTGTCACTGTGCTTTTAGGGTCATGTTTAAGAAACCAAGGTCTAATCCAAGAGTTTTATAGTTTTAAATCTTACATTTAGGTCTATGATCTATTTTGAGTTAATTTTTGTGTATAGCATAAGGGTCCAACTTCATTCTTTTTGTAAATACTCAGTTGTCCTAGCACACGGTCTGGCTTTGTCACCCAGGCTGGAGTGCAGTGGCGTGATCTCAGATTACTGCAACCTCCAGCTTCCAGGCTCAAGCTATCCTACCACCTCAGCCTCCCAAGCAGCTAGGACTGTAGATGCACACCACCACACCTGGCTAATTTTTGTATTTTTTGTAGAGATGGAGTTTCACCATGTTGCCCAGGATAGTCTCAAACTCATGAACTCAAGCACTCCGCCCACCTCAGCCTCCCAAAGTGCTGAGATTACAGGCATTGAGCTATCATGCCTGGCTGAAAAGACTATTCTTTGCCCACTGATGTATCTTAATGTCTTTGTCAAAAGTAAATTGATCATAAGGCTGGGCACAGTGGCTCACACCTTTAATCCCAGCAGTTTGGGAGACCGAAGCAGACGGATCACCTGAGGTCAGGAGTTTGAAAACAGCCTGGCCAACATGGTGAAACCCCATCTCCACTATAAATACAAAAATTAGCCAGGCACGGGTGCACACACCTGTAGTCTCAGCTACTTGGGAGGCTGAGGCAAGAGAATTGCCTGAACCTGGGAGGCGAAGGTTGCAGTGAGCTGAGATCATGCCACTGCACTTAGCCTGGGCAACAGAGCAAGATTCCATTTCAAAAAAAAAAAAAAAAAGTAAATTGGTCATAAATGTAAGATTTTTTTTTTTATTCTCACTGATTCATATGTCTGTTTTCATGCTCCTACCACACTGTCTTGATCACTTTGTAGTAAGTTTTGAGAGTAGGAAGTGGAGTTTTCTTTTTCCACTTTCCATTGTTTCCTTCTTTTCCAATATTATTTTGGCTATTTTTGGTCCTTTGAGTTTAGGATTAGTTTGTTAATTTCTACAAAAAAAATAATGCTGTGATTGTGACACTGCATCAATCTGTAACTCAATGAGGAAAGTACCGCCACTTAATGATACTGAGAGTTCTGACACAAAACATGGGATATCTTCTCCATAGTATTTCAAAACTGCCTTTAAACTGCTTTAATCTGTATCATTATGGAAATAAAAATAAGCAAACAAAACTATGGGGTAGAATACTGATTGCAGGCACCACACGCAAAATAATGAGTAATTATACTCTGTCCCCCTATTTCTTGAGAATTTCTCATCATTTAAGAGCTACACAGAGCCGTTCACAGTCCTTGATTTTAACAATGCTACCACTGGAGCTATCATCTAATAAGAAACTAAAAATATATATACTGAAATATTTATTGCAGTACTTGGTATCACATTGAAATATTGGGAAACAACAACAGTCAAATATCCCAGCCACAATTTCCCAATCACAGGAAAATATCAAATTATTAACACAAGGGAAATCTAAGTAGTCTGCCTGCATATCAATTATTTATTTTAAAAACTATGTTAATACTTGTAAACATCAGATTTGTAAACAAAATGTAGAAAGTCTCTCTCGTATGTATAGATTATGAAATAATTTTAAGTAAAACAGCTCAGTTTGTATATATCACTAGGTTACTTTTATGATGTTGCTTAAAATCTTAAAATAATTATGTATGCGTTTTGAAATGAAAGGATCTCCTTGTCACCTGTGGCATGCAGAAGGACACTCTATGACAACCCACCTGCAATTCAGCACTAATGCTGCTGAGTAGCAGAATCAGTTTAGCAATATTGCTATAAAGGTCACCTAGAAATAGATTATGCTTTTGCCCCCTACCCTTAGGACTAGGTAGGCAAGGGAAAGCTCATCCTCTTAGGCATACATAATAAGCTTAGGGATATAAATCAATATTAACCTTCTACTTGCTTTTCAACCAAACAGATAGATAGGGTGAAAAGGACAGCAAGGGGTTACTAATATCTTCTCATTCTGATGAACAGTCATTAAGCCACACAATATGGATTTATCTCACTGGAAAGTGAGATACAAATACATCCTCCATCTCCTCTACACCAAATTAGATCAATCTCTCATTTGGTATACTTCTAAGAATAAACAGAAACCTTCTTTTTTGGTGCCTGAACATTAACAGAACCCTGTAGAATGGAAGAATAAAGATTACAATTAACAGAACTTCAGGGAATTATTCCTCTTCCTGCACTGCCTGTTTCCTGATCCTATAAATAAAAACATTACATCATGCTGACAAGGCATGCTGTTCTAAATACAAGAGGCAGCTTTGCCCTTCAACAGATGCAAAGAAACACAACCACCAAACAGCTCTGATAATGTCAACATACTCCAGAGACGGGGGCAGGGCACAGGCCCTTCTACACTGGCCCTATTCTCCATGACCCCCCAGGGTCTCCCTGTTCTTTCCTCTATCTGATAAATAAATCACCAAAGGGGTCAACGTCTACTCTCCTGTCACACCGGAATTTAAAGAGCTGATTTGGCCCCCTCCTTAGGAGATCATCCTCTTATTTCAATTACCAAGAAAATATTGCAACTTCTTCTTTGGAACTGACTTAAGAACACATTTAGGTGCCACAGGAAAAGTAAATAGTCCTTGATAACCAACTTCATTTCTTTTTTTTTTTTTTTTTTTTTTTTGAGATGGAGTTTCACTCTTGTTACCCAGGCTGGAGTGCAATGGCGCAATCTTGGCTCACCACAACCTCTGCCGCCTGGGTTCAGGCAATTCTCCTGCCTCAGCCTCCTGAGTAGCTGGGATTACAGGCATGCGCCACCACGCCCAGCTAACTTTTTGTATTTTCAGTAGAGACGGGGTTTCACCATGTTGACCAGGATGGTCTCAATCTGTTGACCTCGTGATCCACCCGCCTCGGCCTCCCAAAGTGCTGGGATTACAGGCTTGAGCCACCGCGTCCGACCCCAACTTCATTTCTTAACAAAGAAATGACACACAGCAATAGATTTTCTACCAGTAGCCTCATCTATTCATTCAACAAACATACAATGAAGGGCAGTCCTGTGCTAGGCCCAGATTTTGGTTTCCAAAAAACAAACCCAAGGTTTAAAAATGTCAGCATGCAGGATATTCACAGCGTATGGGCTCAAGCTCAGGAGACAGTTTCAAAATGAAGGTAAGGAGTTCAAGACCAGCCTAGTCATCATGGTGAAACCCTGTCTCTACTAATAATACTAAAATTACCCAGGCATGGTTGTGCATGCCTGTAATCCCAGTTACTCAGGAGGCTGAGAGAGAATTCTTGAACCCAGGAGGCAAAGGTTGCAGTGAGTTTACAGAAAACTGCTTTCATTCATTTGAACATCTGAACACTTATTTAGAGGTAAATAATATTAAAAATTAGTTACATTACTAAATTGTTACACCACATAAGGTGTGTGTGTGAAAGTATTTACAGAAAACCAGATTGTTACATGACACATACAAAGTAGACTGGTAAAGCTGAAAAGGAAAAAAGTTGTGTAATTCCGTATTGCTTAAAGAAAAAAGAACAGAGAGAAATGAAAACAGTTTATGAAAATATAGAGTTGTCCCTAATACTGTCAAAATAATAAAAAAAAATACTCATTAATTGCTTGTGTCTTAAGGGACATAACACTACCATGGGTTTAACTGGATGAAAATTAAGTGAACATTAATGGAACATTGTTGTGCCTGAACATTAACAGAACCACGTAGGATGGAGGAAGAGAAGAATACAGAAATTCAGAATTACAACTACCAGTAAAAATTGAGATTCCCAGGCTAAGCGCAGTAGCTCACACCTATAATCCCAGCACTTTGGGAGGCCAAGGTGGGTGGGTCATCTGAAGTCAGGAGTTCGAGACCAGCCTGGTCAACATGGCGAAACCCCATCTCCACTAAAAATAAAAAAATTAGCCAGGTGTGGTGATGGGTGCCCGTAATACCAGCTACTTGGGAGGCTGAGGCAGGAGACTCGCTTGAACCTGGGAGGCGGAGGTTGCAGTGAACAGGGATCACACCATTGCACTCCAACCTGGGCAATAGAGCAAGATTCCGTCTCAAAAAAAAAGAAAATTGGGATTCCCATATAATCCATTGGTTAGCCTCCTAAACATGGTTTGCATTGTGGAAATTCAGGGAAAAGTAAATAGCTGTATAGTACCTACATCTTTTATAGCTACACCCATGCCCGATTTTGCCAATCACAGGCCTTGTTTTATTGACAGCTCTCAACACAAAACAAATTATTTTTTTCCAAAAGAAAGAAAGAAAAAAATGAAAATGAAAATTTGATACCTGACTTCTCAGGCTTAAGCGCTCAGTAGGAATAATAACCACGATCACACTATTATTTCGACAGCGTTTGCCACAGGCTGGGTACTGTAATCGCACATTGATTGCCCCCAGCAATGTAGTATGTCACATGGAAGGAGTCAAGGAAGGCAGGATCAGTAGTAAGGACAACACGAGTGGGCAGCGAAGGTTCAAGGTGGGGTGCTTTACACACAGCGGGGAGAAGCAGAGGCAGCGAGGCAAGGGAATTCTTCCTGCAGTTTGGCGAAGAGGATCCTGTGCAAATGGACCTCACCACCATGGGGTAGCACTTCACTGCAACATCAACTGAGGCCACAACAGAAAACATTGAAGTCACCACCACGAGGTTTATACAAGTGGCAGCACAGGAGCAGATGTGTGGAAGAAACTCTCCTATGTTCACTCTACAGAGTCCCAAACAACAAAGGGTAAAAAACGTAAAAAGTTAACAACACTAAAAGAAAAAGTGGGCACTGAACAGGATTTGAAAATGAGTACAGAAGAATGAACACTGACGGGCGCAAACTGAGCTAGTTACCCTGCATGTTAGCAAGCTTTCACAAAAGCAGCTGTTCAAATAATTTCACAGATTCTGAGTCACCGAGGAAACAAAGATGGTGTCATATGATGTGTCTGCCTAAATTAGAGCCCCTAGACCATGTTCTGTGAGTACATGCTGATAAAAAGAGCTCAAGGGGCCCTATCTCTAACCTAAATGCTCACTGAAAAGAAAAAAAAAAATTCTTTGTAAGCAAATTCATTGGAAGGAGTCATGTATGTTTCATAAACTGAATCAGGGCCTTTGAAGCCTCATGAAAAGCCTTTGGCAAGAGCTTTATCACAGCCTCCCTCATCTGCAAATGAAGGATGACCCCTTCATTTCTGATACCTTCCTACACATACCTGGGAAGATCAATGCAACACTGCTGTCTGGGCACCCTGATGATAATAACAACCATATTTCAAGTTAGCCTTAAAATCTTTTCATCCTCTGGGCCTTTGGGAAGAGCCACACAGAAACACTCATCATATTTTGTCTGGCCCTAAAGCTACAGCTTACTAAATAACAGGAGTAACAGATCTTGGGTGCTTTTTCTTAAAACTAAATAAGGAAACCACTTAACTGCGAAGGAGTTCTAGTATCTACCTCTGATTATAACTATCTACTCCCAAATAGACTACATATCTACTAAGAGCTATAATGTGGACTATGTACCTCCCAAAACCATATTTACAGGAATCTTTTGATGAAGCTGTGGCTTCCTTATTTCTAGAACCATCATGACAACAAGGAATGACTGCTTACTTTTAGTATTCCCTCATTCCTTTACAGGAATTAGTCATGGCACAAACTAAAACCATGTCAAAGTAATATTTTTTGGGAAAAAAGTTATTAGCTTAACCAGAAGTTAAGCGATTTTGTTTTAAAATGAAAACTTAACTCAAATGGCAAGCATAACAACGTATAAGTTCTGATTTTCACATTTCTGTTTAACAACTTCAAAACCCAATTTAGAGCATTCATTCATCAGCAGAATAAAGGGAGAGAATCCTAAGAAATGCCCAGAGCTAAAGGGCCTCACTGCCCTGTTGCACACAATTTAAAATTTAAGGCTTTCACTCCCAGTAAATCTCTGTTAAACACAAAACCCAGTATCAATGTGTTCAAAGCTACTCAGAACTCATGCCTGCCCTTGAAGAAATCTAAATCTAAGAAAGCACTCATCCTGTGGCCAGGCATAGTGGCTCACACCTGTAATCTCAGCACTTTGGGAGGCTGAGGCTAGAGCCCAGGAGTTTGAGACCAGATTGGCCATCAAAGGGAGACCTTATCCCTAAAATAAATTAATTAATAAATAAAAAATTAGCCAAGCATGGTGTCACACACCTATAGTCCCACCTACTTGGGAGGCTGAGATGGGAAGATCACTTGAGCCTGGAAGGTTGAGGCTAAGGCTGCAGTGAGCTATGACTGTACCATTGCACTCCAGCCTCGGTGACACAGCAAGACCCTTTCTCCAAAAGAAAAAAAAAAAAAGAGCAAGAGAAAAAAGGGAGAAATACAACCAAAGGCTCATAAGCCTGTACGCAAAGAGAAAGAGTTTCAAGATAATGAGAAGAAAAACAATTTGGACATGGGTTTAAATAATTCAGATCTTGGTGGGCTTTCTGTACTATATCTCAATTTTATTTCATTTTATTTTATTTATTTTTGAGATGGAGTCTTGCTCTGTCACCTAGGCTGGAGTGCAGTGGCGCCATCTTGGCTGACTACAGCCTCTGCCTCCTGGGTTAAGGCAATTCTCGTGTCTCAGCCTCCCAAGTGGCTGGGATTGCAAGCACATGCCACCATGCCCAGCTAGTTTATTGTATTTTTAGTGGAGATGGGTTTTACCATGTTGGGCAGTCTGGTCTTGAACTCCTGACCTTAGGTGATCCACCTGTCTTGGCATCCCAAAGTGCTGGGATTACAGGCATGAGCCACCATGCCCGGACTATATCTCAATTTTCAATTGCTAAATTAATCTCTAAAACACATCTTCCATACATAAAGCGCTTAGAAAATTGTTCTGCAAAGTCTTCAGATTTAAAGAGTCACTTTATGAAGGAGAAAAATGACTGAGAAAGTAATATCCCCTCCATTGCTTGCCACACCTCCACCTCAAAAAGAACAAATCATTCCTGTGCCCATGAAAGCATTTCTAGGCAAAAATCTTCAAAAGGACTCATGGGGGCTGATTTCTCAGAGCACCTGGTTAACTGGAGGACAAATGTTAAAAACACAAACTGCTTTGCTGATAACTATTGGTGAGAATGTAGATGAAGCAGCTACTATAAGCTATCTTATTTTACATTTTCATTTTTCTATAAATCCTCATAACCTCAAGCATGCAGATAAAAAGAGATGCAAAGGAGACACAGACACCTCCAAAGGCTAGGGCATTTCTGGTTCTGGAGTGAGACAACCTGGGCCCACTCACTGGGTAAGCACAGGAAGTTACTTGAAACCCTCTTGGGTCCTTGTTTATTTTTTCTGTAAGATGCAGATGACAATTTTGTATCTATGTCACAGGGTTGTTCTGAGGATGAAATGGAAGAGCATGTGTAAAGCTCTTGACACAGTACTGAGCCAAATTAAGCATATGAAAATGTGATAAAAGCTCCTAATATTTCAAAGCTCATGTTGCCCTGATATTGAAGGCAGTAACTTTTGTCTAAGTCAATTGTTAGCCAAGATCAAAGTTTAGAAAGAGATCATTAGTAACTCGGAGAGGGAAAAATTGTATTTTGTGTTTTTCAACTCAGCCACTAAGTAATGTTCACATGCCTTAGGCTGGAAGTGCACCAATCCTGTGTCATTAGCCACGAGGAATCTTACCCCTACTTCGCCCACGTCTTCCGAACAGAAGGTAACTGACTAACATCCTGGGCTCCTGGAAGAGTCTCCCCTAGCAATGATGCAAGGAAAGGCAAAAGAACAAAATGCTCCCGGGCCCTGTGACATTCTGGCTCGTTTTGATAACAGTCCTCAAGTGAGAATCAGAGATTTGATCATCGGACGCTTTATTTTAAAAAGATGAGGAAGGTACAGTACCTCTAGTCGTTGTATCCGTCCCTTGAAAAACATAAATAGGGAAGAGTTTGGATAAGCAGCTTCTTTTTTAAGGAGAATTTCCTTAGCTTCATCCAGGCCTGCCTTGTTATCACTGCCATCCAAGGCAAAAAACGGGCGGACTACAGTATGATACCAGAGCAGAGCTAATCTAGAGGAAGAGGGAGAGAAACATTGAGCACATAATTTTTCTAATATCATTTCTATCTTTCAAAAATTCAGTATGTGTTTTTCCAATACTACTTTTTCCAAAAAGCTTACTATGCAGTCTTGGAAGAAGTAAAATCAGAATGTCTTTCCCCATTTTAATGTTAATATTGGGAAAACTGCAACTTTAGCACAATATATAAATCAGAATACACCCTTCCCTCAGGGGAGAGAAAATGCTTTAACAGTAGCATTTAGCTTTTCTCAGCTTTCTAGACAGATCACTGAAGAGATGACTGACATAAATCTCTAAATTCTATACTTTACTCATCAATGCACCAATCAGAAATGGTAACCAGTCACCATGAAATTTACTGTCCCCTTGTAATAAAAGCTTTATTTATTTATTTATTTTTGGCAAAGGAAAATGTTTCTCTTGTGTTCACAATAGTTAGGGTGTAAGCCTAGAATTTAATTGTAATATCATGTACAAATAAATAGGTCAAGGGAAAAAGAAAATTTTTAAAAAGAATAAATTTAAATATAGAACCACAGACACAAATTATACTAAGTTGGGTTAAAATAAGTGACAGGATAAAACAGAGAGCCCTTTCTCTGGCCTCTGAAGATGCTCAATTTAAAAAAACAAGTAAATAAATAAATTACTTCAGATTCCCTTGCCCCAAACTCGTTGCTTAAAAAAAAAAAAAAGTCTACGTTAAACTAGGTAAACAAAACAGTCATTGGGATTTAATTTAAGAAACAGACAAAAATGTTTAACTAGCATGTCAAATGTTTTTATGTAAATGCATACTTCTGGTATGCTTGTAAATTTGGTTCTCTTACAGAGCTCAAACAAATTATATTAAAAATTCGATTCATTTCTTTATCAGAGATAAGCATAAAATAATATTAAGATACAAACAAATGATCACCAGTTAACAAACCTGTTAATTCAAATTAATAAAGGACAACTGTGTAATTTAATGAGTTTAGGGAGGCAAATTTTTTTTAATGAAAAATTAATGATATTTTAAATAGCCATCAGTTGATTAAGAGTTAACATCCAAATTTCTCAGTACTGACACAAGTAGAAATAGAGGTAAGGTCCTCTGTGATGTCAACATTTTCTGGGGAAAATTTTGACAAGTGCTATACTGTTAGACAAAGAACATCTGCTACTTGTAAAATTACTCAAGTTGCAAATGGTAGCTCCTTGCCAGACTAAAACAGACAGGCAAAAATCACATCACTTTTAACTGATGTAGAAGTGAGTGGATTCTTGTTCTATTATAACAGCTTCCCCATGCTCTCCTCTCCTGCTTAAATAATTATTACTTAAGTTTAGACTGAGGAACATGACATGACTCAGTTTAGTGGAAGAGCATAAAATACCCACGCCACGTATAAGAAACCACCCTGAATCATCAAGGAAAATTACCCAATATGAGGATTCTTTGTAAGAATAAAAATTTCAGAACCACAGAAAAAGTTTATCAAATTTATATCTTATGAGTCCAAATATTAGAATTGTGAATCTCAGAGACTGAACAAAGTCACAAAAACTGCTTATAAAATCATTTGAGGTTGAAAGATAAGGTCATGTGATGTGTTAAAATACAGGACTTATGACACTCCTGAACAACACCTTATTCTCTAACTAAAGTCAGCTCAGAACCACCAACACCACCACAGAACACAGTCCTTGGTGTTGCACTGAAAGACGTAAGACACAGCATCCTGTCAACCAACCAAACATTTTACCTGAAGTTTCCTTTAAAGTCTTTGATGTCGTTTCGTTTACTTACTTTCAACACTACATTATCTACCAAAGCATTGCAATACAGCTACTCACGTAGCTAAAGGGGCCTTCATGTCCTTACTTTCGCTTGCATACATCAGTGAAGAAAGCCCCTGTAGGCGGTCTCCAGGAAAACCCAGCAGGTTGATGATTTTGAGCAGGTTTGGGGGCACCATGGATATGCAAAGGTGAAAAAGGCCATATCCAAAGCTAACAGCACCTTTCAGTCTGTTCAGAGACTCCTCAGACACCCCTTCAGCCACAATGTGATTATCATTTGCAGCATCAGAAGTCAAGGACTCTTCAGTTAGCTTCTTCTGATACAGCTCCTGAAGGGCATTGATGTCCAG
Organism: Callithrix jacchus; assembly: GCF_049354715.1. Taxonomy (NCBI): domain Eukaryota; kingdom Metazoa; phylum Chordata; class Mammalia; order Primates; family Cebidae; genus Callithrix; species Callithrix jacchus. The sequence goes on along the minus strand of NC_133514.1, from coordinate 67,187,428 downwards.
ATAGCATTTATTGTAAATCTTCCAGGCTTTCCTAAGGATCCACCCACCTTTGATGTATGCTAAAAAGAGAGGGGAAAAAAATTCAAAATAATTTTGTATTTCTATAGTAAGGGATACTGAACAGTAACCTGAAAATCAAGTAAACAATTTAAAAAACATAAAAATTATTGTTTGTACCCAGTTTTCTTATAGTGCTTACTTAAATTTCTTATTTCTCATCAGTATCCCTTCACTACACTGGATGATGACTGGTAAGCATGTGATTTTCTGCTCATTGTTCTATCAAGCCCTCCATGCAGTACATGGAGTATGGTATGCAATATACATTGAAGGAATGAGTGCATCACTTGAACCCAATATCTTTTCACACGTTCTGTGAAACCCTCCATTGCGTTCCTGAATTGCTATACTGCTTTCCTGATAAACTTTTTTATAATCCTTGCATTTGTCTGCCCTGTGTTACATTCCTCCTCAAAAGCAAATTCTTGGTCTTGGTCTAGGTCTAGGTGACCATTAAATTTCTAGCCAAGGTTGGGTGCAGTGGCTCATGCCTGTAATCTACCACGCCCTATTAAACTTTGTATTTTTTATAGAGATGAGGTTCCTCCATGTTGCTCAACCTGGTCTCAAACTCCTGGACTTAATTATTTGCCCACCTCAGCCTCCCAAAGGGCCCTGCTGTTGACCGCTCCTCCTAGGAATATTTTTACCTTCAGATGAGTAGGAAGGGCAGAGGGGATTTCAACTTACATAGGACTATCTGAATGCATCATCATTGCATTTTTAAGAAAGGATTTTCTGTAGGGAATTTTCTGAAAGTTCTCTCCTAATTATGAGAGAGCTTATCCACTTGGCAATGTTATGATACCAACTCTGATCCTCATGCACAAATGGACAACATAAATTGTCAGACTTCCCGGACCTTTAGAATAGTAGGAAAAGAGGTTTTCGAAGAGGTATTTTTAAATTTCAGAAATATATAAAACAAAAACTGATTTACAAAAGCCTAATCCAAGAATTGAGAGTGATCTACGAACAGATGTGTAGAAAACAGCTGATGCAGCAGGCCTGATGGCTATCCTTCAACAGAACTGCTAACAAGGTTGGCCCTTGGCTGGGTTGGGAGCTCGGATTCTGGGAAGGTTCTTACTATTTCCAGGACTGATAAGAGTGGCTCACTGTGTGCACCTTAACTGCCTGCACAAATAATATGATGTACATTGAACACTTATTTTTCTTCTGGGAGTCTGGAAATTGTCTATGTGCAAGGTAGGGGAGCCTACATGATCGGCCACTAATAACAACTCTGACACTAAGTCTCTAATGAGGTTCCCTGGATGGTGACATTTCATTTGTGTTGTCATAACTCGTTGTTGGGGCAAATTAGCACATCCTGGGTGACTCCCCTGAGAGCAGAGCCTTGGAAGCTCATGCCTAGTCTCACCTTAACTCCATCTCATGTGCTTTTTCCCTTTGCTGAGTTCCCTTTGTATCCAAGAAATACAGATGAACTGTAAGACATAATCTAAGCCCTCCAAATGTCGCAATAAAATTAGGAGAGAAAACCAATACAAATGAAAAAATAAGCATGCAACATAATTCTGCTGTAAGAAACCACAGCTGAGAATATGATTATAAGATGAGTCTTGCATGCAAGTCATCAAACTCGGGGGTGGTCTTGGGGACCCCAAATCCATGGTATCAAGCTATTATTTTACTTAAATGCATCAATTTTCTGACAAATGATGACCATATCACCCATGAGATCACATTTAAAAACAACTATCCTACAACGTCTGGGTGATTCATGTCCTATGGTCTACCTCCACTAAAAAGAATGCTATAGTATAGAATGAACAAGTAAAACAAATTAACCTACAAAGTTTTTAAAGTAACTTTAAAATAATAAAATACATTTGAGACAATTTACTTTCATTTGTTCAACTTAACAAGAATATTTACTGCACAAACACCACGTTTCAAGCACTGTTCTCGGTGAATCAACGTGAAATAAGACAGAGATCCCTCCTTTATGAGGTTCAATGACTTACTCCCGTCCTAAATGGAGGCACTACAGAACAGAAAGCCTGGAGAAAACCTGGAAGCTTCTTTTATACTAACAAAGTGGATTTTTAAGTGTCTGGATTGATCCAGAATGCCCACAAACAAGAAAGATGATACTTAGTAACAACAGAAAAAGCCAAAGATTTAACAGAAAAGCTGGGGGAAAAAAACAAAGAGGAAACTAGAATATATATTCTTGAGAACACAGAGGCAACTGGAATCTAATTGAAAGCAAATAATCACTGGTTGCAGATTTTTTAAAAATCTGTAAAATCCTAGAAATATCAATTTGCTATTGATTGTTTCTGTTATGTGCCTGGCATTGTGCTTGCCATCTGAGGAACACCAAACAACTATAAAACATAGTCCAACCCCTCCTAATGCCTACTATAAAATTAGAAAAGAAAATAAACGCAAAGAAAAAATAAACATGCAACTTAACATATATATTTAAATTCTCTACTGGGCCATATATAGAAAGAGTGAAAACAATGCTGAGATGATGAGTAAATTGTTCTTTTTTGTCTCCTTTTTTGTCATTAAATAGGTTTCCATATAGTAAACACATAAATAAATTAGAGAGACAAAATAGTTATTACAGGATTTTGGAAGAACTCTTGTCTCCTACCCATTCTTAACTGGAAATTTGGAGGGATAAACTTAACTCCATTTTATCCTGTATTTTCCAGGCTAACTCAGGTTTATTAAAGGAAGTGAAGCTTGCACTTAGGGAAAGGATATGTCCCAGGAGAGAGGAGCAGGAATGCCAGTAGGAAGGAGCAGATGGGTGAGCAGCTTGGAGGCAGAGTGAAGCATGGGACACACTGGGACAGAAGGGTGCAAGCCCAGCAGAGGAGTGAACACCTGCTCCCGAAGAAATGGCATCTCTCAAAGTGACGTTGAAGGGACCAGGATTACAGACAAGAATGGTAACAATCCCGATCTCAGGTGAGGAGCAATAGAAACGGAGGGTAGAACTGGAAACAAATGTAAGAATCCATCTGCTCCTGAGTGCATGGAACTAAATCAATAAAACCTAACAGAAACCTCCATGGTGAAAACCCCACTTTTAGAATAACAATATAATAAATTCAAGCCGGCTTTAATTTTGTGCCTAATTTGGGTGCCAATGTCTGAAAGCACATGTTAAACTCTATGGTAACAAGCTGTAAGGCCCTTAATCTGAGCCAAAGAAACAGAACCCAATGCTTTCAGCTGAGTCAAAGATTATAAACTGAAGTATGTCAAAACAAACTTAATGCACATGTCAAGAGAGGTTTTGCTTTTAATACATTCTATGTCCAACTTGGCACTGAAACAGGTTCTCTCGGGACCTCTTGCCCTACTCTTCATTCCACACTATGAAGCAAAAAATCCAGCCACCACCAGGCCCTTCTGGAGGAGACAGAGGCTGGGGGAGGATGTGGCAGAGAGGGCAGCACCCTCCACACTGTGGCTCCTACAGGGGCTGTTCCAGCAGCTCCACTCAAGGATGCAGCACCTAAGCCCATGTCTTCCCAACAAGCAGAGAACATGCTATTTAAGAGCCACATACCCTGCATAGCCTTTCACCTGGCTGTTCTGAAAGGTCAAGCATGAATCATTTAGCCATTGTCATCTCTGTGTCTGTGGAGGGAGGTGGAGACAGCAGAAAACCACAGACCAGGCTGGGCTGGGTGGCTCATGCCTGTAATCCCAGCACTTTGGGAGGCTGAGGCGGGCAGATCACTTGAGGTCAGGAGTTCAAGACCAGCCTTGCCAACATGGTGAAACCCCGTCTCTACTAAAAAATTTTAAAAAAATAGCCAGGCATGGTAGCAGGTGCTTGTAGTTCCAGCTACTAGGGAGGCTGAGGCAGGAGAATAGCATGAACCTGGAAGGTGGAGGTTGTAGTGAGCCAAGGTTGTGTCACTGCACTCAAGCCTGGGTGACAGACTATCTGTCCCACTCTACAAGGTCCAGGCAACAACCAGCTGAGAGATGGAGCGAGTGAAAGGAAACCCTGCCCCATACAGGGATAGGGGAAAGGGCAAGAGCTGCCTTCAAAGTGGAAATATCAAGGTACTCTAAATTATCTGGGATAAATTTTGTAATTTTTCAGGGGGATTGTATCTGGTGTGAGGATCTACTAAAGCTTGCCTGTTCAGCTGTCCTGGAAGGAGGCTGGTTAACCCATGATGGAAGGTAATTCAGGCTTCTCTTTCTTGTAACTCAAATAATAGACTTTTTTTTTTTTTTTTTTGAGACAAGGTCTCACCTGGGTTGCCCACGTTACAGTGCAGTGGCACCATCTCAACCTCCCAAACTCTGGTGATTCTCCCACCTCAGCCTCCTGAGTAGCTGGACTACAGGCATGTGCCACCAAGCCTGGCTGATTTTTTGTATTTTTAGCAGAGATGGAGTTTTCTATGTTGCCCAGGCTGGTCTCAAAGATCCTAGACTCAAGCAATCCACCCACTTTGGCCTTCCAAAGTGCTAGGAGCCACCATGCACAGGTGGGAGCCACCGCGCCTGGGTCAAGACTTTGAAGGACAAAAGATGATTTCATTTTCACCAGTAGCCCACCTCCTCACTATCTTTACCCCTCACCGACAGACTTCTAATAGGCTCACTTCTCCAATCCCAATATCTTTCCTAAATGGCATTACCATTCTTCCATTTCTTCCCGTTAATTATGCCTGAGGCTGCAATTTTTTGAATTTTTGCAGTCAGACCTTGGCAATGACCTTGAGCTATAGGATATAAATAATTCCCACATGCTTAGCGTTCCAATAATGGAATACTAGGCGTAAATAGATTTTAATATTCACCCACCATGTTCTAGACAAAAACATCCTACCAGGTTCCAGGGACACAGAGAAGGAAATTCTTTACAACCCTGCTCAGGGCTAAGGGATCCTTGATCTTCCCAAATGTTCAGAATCACCTGTTCCCTATTCAACCTCTATGACTAACTTATGTGTCTATGGGCTGAAGTATACTCCTGAATTAGAATTTACTTACTTACTTACTTATCTTTTCCTACTGCTAAACCATGAATTCCCCCAGAACATGAGCTACATCTCATTAATCTCTAGACTACCAGCACCTATCATCTCACAGCATCTGGACACATAGGAAATGCTCGACACAGAAGAGGTAAAACAGCAGGTATATTGCACAGTCCTTGCCCTCAAGGAGTATGTAGCCTAATACTTCAGACAGGCATGTAAATATTAGTACTGCTGTGTGATACATGTGGTACATGGTGATATACAGGGTATAAGTAGTAGCATAACAAAGGCCAGATTGGCTGGGCACGGTGGCTCACACCTGTAATCCCCACACTTTGGAAGGACAAGGTGAGAGAATCCCTTGAGCCCAGGAATTCAAGACCTGCCTGGGCAGCATAGTGAGAATCCCATCTTTACAAAAAATTGTTTGTAAATTAGTCAGGTACGCTGGTACATGCCTGTAGTCCCAGCTCCTCAGGAAGCTGAGCCAAGAGGATCACTTGACCCTAAGAGCTCAAGGCTACAGTGAGCTATGATCTCCAGCCTGGGTGGAGCTACTGTTCTCCAGCCTGGGTGACAGAGTGAGACCTTGCCTCTCAAAAAAAAAGAACAAAGATTGAGTGCCACTGCACTCCAGCTTGGGCGACAGACCATTTGTCCCACCCTATGATGTATGAAGGAGGAAGGCCTGGGCTGCACTGGTTAAGCATAAGAGAAAGATAAAGGGTGCAGGGGTGTTCCACGCTGAGAGGGTAGGGTGAATAAAAGCTCAAGGCAGCAGGCTGTGTTTGGGAAGTGTGAAAACCTCGGCTCAGCTAGATGAGGTAGTGCAAGGGAAAGTGGCTAGGAAAGAGGCAGGGTCTTATATCCCCGCACAAAAGGACCTCAGACCTTCCTGTGCAGGTGAGGAAGGCCAGGTAAGTGTTTAAAAGCACGGGTCTAAGGGGTTCTGGAAGGATGCTCTAGCAGCAATGCTGAGTGTGGCCCGGAGGGGAGCAAGAGGCAGTGGGGCTACTATTCCAGCCCAGGGCTACTTCCCCAGGGTGCAGGGAGCACCTGAGGGAGAGGGCCCCAAGAAATGTGGGTTTCTAGACCACTTGGAAGGTGGCAGGTAGCACAAGTGGCCAAACTATGATGATGGGAACACGTGGAGAGCACCAGGACTTCAGTTAAGAAATAAGAAAACCATGGCTCAGGCCCTGGTTCCATCATCACCATCAAGCTGCATCAATCATTCAACCGCAACTGTCTCACCTGTCGAATAAGGAAAATAATCTCATCTGAGGAAAACTTGAGTACATGTTACCAAGAATTCAAAGGTGAGAAAGACATGGGCCTTCTCTTCAAATCCAAAAGGAAGAAAAGGAAACATAATAAAACAAGGTGGCAAGTGCCATAAAATATGTTTTAAAAATAATTTCTTTTTGTCCAAAAAGTAATATATTCTTGCTGCAATAAAAGACCACTGGATAATAGAGTAAATTAAAAAGATATAAAGTAGTAATAGAAATTGAAGAGATATGGGGCAATTGATTATAAGGAAGTTTAAATGAGATAAACACAAGCTCTTTTAAAAGTATGAAGCATTGACCGGCCATGGTGGCTCATGCCTGCAGTCCCGGCACTTTGGGAGGCCAAGACAGGCGGATCACTTAAGGTCAGGAGCTTGAGACCAGCCTAGACAACATGGTGAAACCCCATCTCTACTAAAAATACAAAATATTAGCTGGGAATGGTGGCATGCACCTGTAATCCTGACTACTTGGGAGGCTGAGGCGTGAGAACTGCTTGAACCTGGGAGGCAGGTGAGTACAGTGAGCCGAGATCATGCCACTGCACTACAGCCTGGGTGACAAAGCAAGACTCGGTCTCAAGAAAAAAAGGTATGAACCATTACAAAGTTCACACCGGCTCATCCCTACCAGAGCTCTGGCCTGTGTTTGCCTCCCTGGCTCCTCAGTGCTGCCCTGCTCCAGGGTTGACAAGGGCCACCCGTAACAAACATCTCCGACAAGAAGCTTTTTGAGATTCTTTTTTCCCCAAGAAAATTATCCATGTAAAATGTTTTCTAAGAAATGTGAATCCCACCAATGAAGTAAACAAATTATTTGTAGCTTAATAACCCACTGGATGTCTGAAAGGCAAATAGAGCACATTGTTGGTTATGCTTGTTTGAAACAAATGCTGAGCTATTCACAAAGCAAATAACCATGACATATGTATATGACAACCTGAGGCTTTCATGCCTATGAGAATTTTACTTCAAGGTCAATATCATATTCAATGAATCATAGGACTTCAGGAAGAGCCAAGAATGCTGTCAAATACTATGATAAACAGGATTAAATAACAATAGTATCAAACTGTTAGAAGAATAGGTAAAGACTGTGAAGATACTTTGTGAAAGAAATATAGTTTATCAATAAAATATAAAAACATGTTCAACCTCACTAATACCCCAAAAAATGCACACCAAGGATCATCTAAATGTCCATGAGGAATTGATTAAATACATTATGGCGTAACCATATGATAAATGAACATGCTATTATTTAAAATTATGTTCTGAAACTGAGTCATAGGGAAAATATCAAAAGTATATTTGAAAAGAAAAAATACGGCCGGGTGCGGTGGCTCACGCCTATAATCCCAGCACTTTGGGGGGCCGAGGCGGGTGGATCACTAGGTCAAGAGGTCGAGACCATCCTGGTCAATAAGGTAAAACCCCGTCTCTACTAAAAATACAAAAAATTAGCTGGGCATGGTGGTGCGCACCTGTAGTCCCAGCTACTCGGGAGGCTGAGGCAGGAGAATTGCTTGAACCCAGAAGGCAGAGGTTGCAGTGAGCTGAGATAGTGCCATTGCACTCCAGTCTGGGTAACAACAGCGAAACCCCGTCTCAAAAAAAAAAAAAAGAAAGAAAGAAAAGAAAGAAAAAAAAAGATACAAAATACTATAGACACAGTTTTGTAAAAAAAAAAAAAAAATAGAGAAATATAAAGCAGATTACTATTAACAAAGAGATTTTCTCTAAGTGGTAAAATTAGAGATGATGACTTGCTTTCTATCTTTCCAAAATTTTCCATACTAATATTTAGAAATTTTACAATCAGAATAATCTTAAATATAAATATCTGATAATTCTCAGCTTCTCAAGGGCAGGGACTAGGTCTGTGTTTTCTTATCTAACTAGTGCTTAGCACACAGCATTTGCTCTCTAATTATTTGTTGAATGGATCAATGATTGAACAAATGAAGAACAGATAAACTCATTTAAAAAGTTCTGGTTCATGCCTGTAATCTCAGCACTTTGGAAGGCCAAGGCAGGTGGATCACGAGGTCAGGCGTTGGAGACCCTGTCAACATAGTGAAACCCTGTCTCTACTAAAAACACAAACTAGCCTGGAGTGGTAGTGGGCACCTGTAATCCTAGCTACTCAGGAGGCTGAGGCAGAAGAATCACTTGAACCTGGGAGATAGAGGTTTCAGTGAACCAAGATTGTGCCACTGTACTCCAGCCTGGGAGGCGGTACAAGACTCCATCTCAAAAAAAAAGTTCTGATGTGCTTAACTTTTATTACATTTGCTTTAGCCTCCTCCCTCAACAGATAGTTTCTTTTCTTTTCCTTTTTTTTTTTTTGAGTCTCACTCTGTCATCCAGGCTGGAGCGCAGTGGAGTGATCTCAGTTCACAGCAACCCCCACCTCCTATGTTCAAGCGATTCTCCTGCCTCAGCCTCCCAAGCGCCCGCCACCCTGCCTGGCTAATTTTTGAATTTTTACTAGAGACGGGGTTTCACCATGTTGGTTAGGCTGGTCTCAAACTCCTGACCTCAAGTGATCCGCTTGCCTTGGCCTCCCAAAGTGCTGGGATTACAGGTGTGAGCCACTGCACCTGACCAGATATTTTCTTAATGGTTAAAATTAGTTCCTTATGAGAGTCCTTGAGTGTCAGGAAAAGGAAGTACAAAAACATGGAGAGCTCCTGTCTTGACCAACAAGGTTCAGATAAGCTCCGCTACTCTTTTATATCTGAGTTAGGAGTGAGCTCTACGTGGGGGATTTGACATTATTGCATTATAGAAAATTCACATGAGCTTTGAGTTCTTGACCATATAAGCAAGGTAGTATTAGAAGAGTCCTGAGAAGAGGGTTAAAGAGGAAAAAAATTACTGAACCAAAGCAAACAGTGAATGTACATCATAGAACATATTTTAAAAGAAAAATCAATTCTTAGAAGTCCAAATCTCAGAGGTCAAAATACAAGTGAAATTCCAAATTCCACTTTTGACTTCAGCCAAACAGAATAAAGCATCTTCGGGATGAGACAGAGACAAAGATGGAAGCAAGGGAAATAAGAAGGAGGAGGAAAAACTGGCTTCTGAAAGGCTAGAAAGAGCATGTTCTAATTTAAAAGAAATATATCCTTCTTCATTTAAGGTTTAAGAGAAATTATCTTTCTGACAGTGAATTTTAATTGATTTCCTTTTAGAATTTTCAATTTTTTTCAAGTAAATTCTATCTGCCAAAGTGGCAAGTTTCTGCTGTCAATATCAGAGACACCCATAACTACATAATTAAAAGAATAAGGTCAATTTTAGACTCACTGGTAGGACAAGCTTTAGAAGCTCACTTGACTCTATTTCACTCAAGAAATTAAAACTAAGCCTGGAAAACATTTGTCTTGGACAAACTAATTAAGAAATTTGTTTATATCCCTCACTAAAGTTTGCTAAAATGCAGGTCATTCCAGTATATTAGCAAAATTTTTTTTTAAGATTCAGGGGTTTCACCATATTGGTCAGGCTGGTCTCGAACTCCGAATCTCAGATGATCCGCCCGCCTCAGCCTTCCAAGGCATGAGCCACTGCGACCAGCCATAGCAATTCTTTAATGATCTTTAACGATCTCCTAATATACTTAAAACCATTGAAGGTACTCAGGCTTTCAATAACAACTTCCTGAAAACCTTAAATTTAAGCCAGTTATATTTCACTTTAAAGGTTACTATCACAATCTGATTCCCACAAAGTATTATCCATCCACATACATATAAAAAGCACTGGCAGTTTCTGCAAGTATGACAGAATTCTCTTGAGACAAGAGGATGAAACAGACTCTAGCACAAAAACTGCTCCACTAAATACACATTAAACACTTGTGGTTTCAATTTCCCCAGGAATAAATCAGTATCATGCCCCAAAGGGGTGCCACATGTTTTCAAAGACTGAAATATAAGGCATTCTAAAAAAAGCATATTACTAATTGTGTGCACTGAATAGTGAAAGTCATTAAAAATAAAACTTCAGCATACCTGACAATTCTTGTTTTACAAACGAAAGCACAGCCAGGTAAACCTGACAGTCAGCTATGATTATCTGCCTCTGAAGCCGATCAACCATAGAGGGGGCGGATTTTCGGACATCAACCTATTTGGCGGAAAGAAAGCCCACAGTGATAAATCACACATAACAACGATAGTCCCCCCCAGACAGTATTAGGTTATTGTACAAAGTAATTTCACATAGGAATTGTGAAACCTGGCATTCACTCAATGCCAAGACCAAATTTCTCCTATGGGCCTGGCAGCTCCAAATTTCCATTAGTCTGACTTAGTTTTGTTTGTTTGAGCACTGTAATTCAAAAATAAAAATATTCTAAGTGATACAAGCTTAATTCATAGGAAATATGAAAGCAACACAAAACTTCAGAGTTTCACCTTTTTTAAAAAAAAAAAACAATGTGAAGTCTTTCTTATCCAAAAGAAAAATTATTAAAGGTACAATACATTCCTCCAAGTAGATAACCTGAAAAGTCGACTTTGCAGCCACCTGTCTTCAGGTAGGATAACATTAGGGGCATTCTTTTTTTTTTTGAGATGAACTTTCACTCTTGTCACCCAGGCTGGAGTGCACTGGTGCAATCTCGGCTCACTGCAACCTCTACCTTCTGGGTTCAAGCAATTCTCCTGCCTCAGCCTTCTGAGTAGCTGGGATTACAGGCATGCGCCACTACACCGGATAATTTTTATATTTTTAATAGAGATACAGTTTCTCCATGTTGATCAGGTTGGTCTCAAACTCCCAACCTCAGGTGATCCTCCCACCTCAGCCTCCCAAAGTGCTGGGATTACAAGTGTGAGCCACCGCACCTGGCCACATTAGGGACATTCTATTTGTGCATGCAACTGAGATGAAGGATCAGAAACAGATTACATTTCCATTAAGGAGAAAATATTCTGGAATTCAAAATTAGCTTTGAATAAATCACAAACAGTACTTGAAATATAAGTCATATAAATAAAAATATGCAAAGTCAAATCACTTTTTATAAAATGTTCGTCTTTATCATGTTTCTAAAATGAAGAAAAAATCACTTCAGAATAGAACACTCTGTATTTAGTACAAAGTAAACTGGAATAAAATAAGTTAAATAACTTTCAATATGCTATCACAATGACAGAAAAAATAATAGGATTTTTGCAGATGTGTCAACAGTATATACAGTAGTCATGCCAGAGTCATCTCCTTCCCTTTTTCTAGATTTTAGCATAATCCATCATGGTCACTGTGGTTCCAAATCTAACCCCAGCACTCACTACTCTATTCACTTGGAAAAATGTCAAGATGCTTTTATTTCCTCATTTGTAATAACATCTGGCCGGGCAAGGTGGCTCATGCCTATAATCCCAGCACTTTGGGAGGACAAGGTAGGTGGATCTCCTGAGATCAGGAGTTTGAGACCAGTCTGGACAACATGGTAAAAGCCCTATCTCCTAAAAATACAAAAAATTAGCCAGGTGTGGTGGTGGGCACCTGTAACCCCAGCTATTGGGAGGCTGAGGCAGGAGAATCGCTTGAACGCGAGAGGCAGAAGTTGCAGTGTGTGGAGATCGTGCCATTGCACTCCAGCCCATGCGACAGTGAGACACTCCATCTCAAAAAAAAACAAAAAACAAAAAACAAACTAATGCGTAGGATTGTTGGGAGGGCTAATGAGATGCTCAATGTGAAAACACTTTTTAAATTGTAAGGACACATTACAAATGTTAATTATTAATGCAAATGCTAGACATGGTACTGGATACTGATGACAGACATGTAAATAAGCTTTCATTGTACTGAGGAAATACAGACCTTATTATTATTACTATGTATTGTGGGAAGCACTCTAAGGGTAAGGGCAGGGAACCACGGGAGCTGTAGGAGACATACTCCACAGGGCATGGAGCCTCAAACAAGAGTCCCTGGGGAAAAGGACACCTAGAAAGAACTAAAAAAGAACAGGAACCAGGAAATGAGGGAGGAGAATGTTCCAGGCAGAGGAAATGTAAATGCCAAGGTAGCCACATTAGGGAGTTGGTAGTTTATTATAATGGCAATGGCTGGTGAGAGGGGCCACTGAAAACCAAGTAAGCAACAAATTTGCATTTTAGTGACTATATTATCAACAATAATTTGAGCAGCAGACCCCAACTTTTTTGGCACCAGCGACCAGCTTCATGGAAGACCGTTTTTCCGTGGACCAGGTTGGGGGGTTGGGAGGGTATGGGTTAATGGCTTCAGGATGAAACTATTCCACCTCAGATCATTAGCCATTAGTTAGAGTCTCATAATGAGCGCACACACCCTAGATCCCTTATACTTGCACAGTTCATGCTCCTATGACAATCTAATGACGGGCTGCTGATCTGACAGGAGGTGGAGCTCAAGCGGTAATGGTCACTCACCCTGCAATTCACCTTCTGCTCTGTGGCCTGGTTCCTAACAGTCCATGGACCAGTATGGACCCATGGCCCAGGGGTTGGGAACCCCTACATTACGAAACCATGAGACCAGAGGCAGAAATGCCGATGTGTCTTAGACAAGTGGGATGGTGTCTGACCTACAGAGATGGCAGTGAGGATGGGGAATAGTCGATGAATTCAAGAAGTATTTAAGAAAAAGAGTCAACAGCACTTGGTCATTGATTAGACATCAGGCTGGAGAGAAAGGAAGCTAGGAAAACTCTGGCCCTCTGGACAATCAGGAGATGGGACACTTGGCCCATTGGTAGCTTTCTCATGGTGGACATTATAAACAAGAGCAGAGGTAAAGCACTCTCCTATGATGCTTTATAGGCAGGGCACAGGCATACAGGAGTAGAAGACAGGTGGCTTCTGATGACTATATCCAACAGACTGATTTGTCAGTGACATATGTGAGACCCTTGGGCAATCCAAGTAACATCAGGGCTAGGAGGATGCCTCTCCAGAGCCTAGCACTTTTGCACTGAAAGATGAAGGTAAAATCAGGAAAACTTGATTACGATGTTATTATGACTATTTGCAACCAAAGGCTGATGAGGCCTGGGGAAAATTAGGTAAACTGCTGAGTTTCAGAATTATACCAAAATGCAATTCTATTATTCATCAACTGCCATCGTATCCTATTTGAATTACATATAGGAAAAGCTCATTAAAACAGCTCTTGCCACACAGCCCATTATGGAAGAAGATGATTCTAAGATACCAAATGCACATGCACTGAATGGCTCTGGATGACTGAAAGGACCTTCTGTTTTTTTAAGAGATACATTTTATATAGCCAAAAACCATAAGAAACATTGTGGTTTTTCAGCAATATTCTAAATACCAAAACCAAGCAAATGGCTTTTGTTCTAAATGAACACAAGTGATATTCTGAATAAGCGGCACACAGTTCACAACCTGAAGCCGCAGAACTTACATTCTTCTTAATTTTATTCTTGATTGTTTCAATTACTCCGGCCTCTTCACTTTCACACAGTTTTTCTGTAGTTTTTAAGTCATCACATGCCAACTGCATTTTTTCTTCCTCAAATGTCATCATGGCATTCTAGAAAGAGAGAGAGAGAGAGGAGAAAGAAAGAAAGAAAGAGAGAGAGAAATAAATTTAGGCAAATTTGTTACAACAAAACTCCAAATTAAAAAAAAAAACAAATTATTTATTGCAAGCAAAAGAATGTAAATGTAACAGCACAATCTATTCATTTAAAGAAACTATAATCTCAACATGAAATAAGACTATACCTCTATCATCATGAAAATACAATAATAAATGTCCCTGTAATTACTGTTCTACAAGTTTTATTGTTGCTGTTATTAAACACAACAAAAAATTCTCCATAATTTCTGATTGGTATGCTCAATTCAGTTTTTACAATGGTGTCTAATTCAAAACTTCATTCTACCCACATATGGATGATCCCTGGCTCCGCCAAGTACTGCACAGAAAATGCTAATGTAACAACAGCTTGTAGGTACTCTTAGAAAAATTCAGTCTTTCCAGGGACTGCAATTCCAGAGGGTTCACTTAAAAGGAATTCGTTTTATATTGTCTATGGTTCAAAATTCCATGACAGTTTGTTTCTAGGCACCTGATCCTGGTGGACTTTTTCAGGCCACATTTAACCACGAAGGGAAAATCTGCCAAACTGCTGAACACCTGTGACTTCTACCCAGTAGAGCTGAGTTTTCTGGCATGAATGGGCTTACAGGGGCAGAAAGAGACTTGCTACAGGATACCTGGTTCTTGGAAGGACCTAATGAACCTATGTCTCCAGCTCCCCATTTCCTATCAAGTTCCACCATCTCCATCTTGGCATTTCACATTTCAAGCTTCCTCAGTATGGCTCTAACCTACTTCTCCATTCTAGCCAAACCACACCACCATCACCTTGGCCCAAGCCTCCCTGCCACACTCTTCTTCCCAACCCTCCTCTCAAGCTGCTGAAATCTCAACCCTGCTGTGTGGCCTTGCTTCTCACCTCCTCCACCACCAGACTCAGCCAAGACCCTTTAGATATATCTTGTTTACAGCTCTTGTAATCATTGAGTACTAAAGTTACGACCCCGACCCTGTACCATTCTCCTTGAGGTTGGGAATAATGTATTCTTTCAAACAATAGCCCTTAACATTTTTGTTGCATTAACTGGCAATAAGAGGAAATAAATACCTTGAATAAAAATGTCTCACTGGAAGCTGGCCTGGTACTGTGGCTGAGCACTGCCAGGCTGTGTGTGACATGCCCATTCGCTGACATCTTTCTAAGTCTTAGATCTAAATCCTTTCCCTTTTTCAGTCTCTGTCATGTCTCTTTATTCTTGTTGTTACACAATTCTTCAGCAGTCTTTTAAAAAATTATATGTTTGAAAGTAGTTTGTGTGATGCTTAACTGTTTCTGAAAAATCAAAGCATCCTATTTTCCACATTGCCCAATGTACTTTAAAACCTAACTGCAACTTACTTCCTCTATTCCCCAATACTCATATTTGGAAATGTAATACTAACTGACAAACGTTAGCTCCACTCATTTAACATATCCTCTGGTCCACATTTACTCAATAATTTTAGAGCAAATCTTTATTATTTCAAACCCCAGACCTTTTTTTCTCCCTCAAACGCAGTTTTAATCACTGATGATCTTTCCATTACATTTTTATTCTAAAAAGGACTTTGGTTAAAATATAATACTCTATAAATAAGATATAAGCATTTATTTTTAAAAATTAGGGAAGATAGATTATTTCATAGGCATTGGGTAATAGGCAAAAACTTTATTTCAGCTTTAAACTCTAAAAGATTCTCTATAATAGTGTATCTATACAACTGGTAGCCACTAACAGACATTACTTTATGTAATTGTTTCCTTCATGCCAATAGGTCTTAAGATATCAACTTACCAAAAAACTGACAAAACTGGCTCCAAAACTCATTAGTGGGCTATGATTTCTGTTAAAAAATATATAAAAATAAAATTATTTTCATTGTAAAATTTTATTTTAAAAGCATTTGACAAATCATGATTACCATGTAATCCTACTAATTGGATAAAAGAAGTTAAGGTTATCAAGCAGATTAAATCACCCTAAGAAAGAAGTTAAAGAGACAAGGTGGTTTACAACTCTGTCTGCCCCAAAAGAATTTGCCTCTGATTCTTCAAAGCAAGGCAATCAAAAGTCAAATTATAACAGACACTGCCTTAGTAAACATTTAAATTGTGGCATTAAAGAGTTGACACAGTAAATATAAAGATGTTAGAAATGGGCCGGGTGCAGTGGCTCACGCCTGTAATCCCAACACTTTGGAAGACTGAGGTGGGTGGATTACCTGAGGTCAGGAGTTGGAGACCATTCTGGTCAACAGGGCAAAGCCCCATCTCTACTAAAAATACGAAAGTTAGCCAGGTGTGGTGACGGGTGTCTGTAATCCCAGCTACTCGGTAAGCTAAGGCAGGGAGAATTGCGTGAACCTGAGAGGCAGAGGTTGCATTGCAGTGAGCCAAGATTGCACCATTACACTCCAGCTTGGGTGACAAAGTGAGACTTCGTCTCAAAAAAGAAAAAAAGGTAGAAACAATCTGACACCTATAAAAACATGGCCAAAGAAAGATGGTTATTATTCCTTTTTAAAATTATCTTCTGCCATTACCAGTTTGATCATTTTTAAAACGCAAAACTTGTTACAAATGTTCAACACATTTGAAAATCAGTATAGTTTCTAGAGTAGATCAAAGAGTTTCATCACTGAGTCAGACTTCACAAACTCATTCATCAATCCAAGAACCTTAGGAATGCCTCCCTAAGGGTCAGCTGTTCTTCCCTTGTAATCATCTGATTTTGTTGGAAGCCAAAAATGAAACTGAATCAATACCAATTTAGTTTAAAGAATATAAGAATATAAATGTTCTGCTTCAAAATAAAAAATAGTACAAAACAGTACAAAATCCAGATCTCTATAACTTGCACTAAAAGGAAAAGAAAATTGTAATTACCTTCTTAAATGAAAATCGTTTTACCGATTTTCTTAATTATACAATTAATATATGGTCACTATATAAAGGCATGAAACAATTATTCAATTTCCTACCATAAATACAGAATATATGCAAAGTGAGAGTATGTGTGTGTCTATGGGAAAGAAGGTGCACACTTACTTTGTCAATGTGTGTGTACACACACATATGCCTAATTGACATCCTGCACATATATTTTTGTGGAAAAGGCCAAATATATTCTTGCAATAAAATGCTAGAGGTAGCACTACTGAGATAAAGGGTACACACATTCATTTTTCTCTTGGTGCACTCTGTGAGTGTCAGAGAAAGAGAGAATATGTGTGAGATCCAGGACTTGATTTAACATTAACATTAACCTTCTGCTACCATTTTTTCATCTACTTAGTACCTACCTAAATTCTACAGTTAATAATAGTCTGCTTGTCCCACTTAATAGGTTACTTAAACCTACATTCAAAAAAAAAAAGGAAGGTCAATTCACTTGTGAGCAATCCCTAACCATCACTTACACCCGTGAACCTAGCTCAAACGGCACACTTTTATAGGGTCTGTCATCCCCACAGTCTGCCTCAAAATATGTTAGTTTTTCTCATTCCGTAGCACTATATGAGCATAACAGTACAGGCTCCTACCCTATCCTACTGTATATATGATATCCACCTTACACATAGCAGGCGTTCCGCAAATCCAAGTCAGTGAAGAAAGGGATGACGCAGAACTAACTCTGCTTTTCAGGAACCAGACACGTCTCAATCAAGTGCTGAGTACTATGGTTTTTCCCTCCTTTTCCCTTTCCCTGCTTAAATACTGGCCACCTTGCCATTTGCAAAACGAAGAAAACTGAAACCAGGGCCTATTATTGCCACATCTGCTTCTAAAATTAGGTTACTGAGAGCTGTGGCAATTAATTATTCATGGTACCTAACCTGGCCCTTATGACTTCATATACCATCTTATCACTTAAGTGGGGGGCGGGGTAAAAACCATAGAAACCAGCCCAATGAAAGCATTTTCCCTCCTTAAAGAACTGTCTGCGTCCCACACAGCACTCAGGTGCATCAGGCACAGGATAATGCACTGCAGGACAGGTGGGTGTCCTCTCAGGCTGCCCATCACTCGCTGGTAGAACAGCTCGATCTAACACATTTCACTTGGTACTTGGTTGGTTGGTGGTTTTTTTAGACAGAGTTGCCCTCTGTCGCTCAGGTTGGAATGCAGTGGTGCAGTCTCAGCTCACTGCAACCTCCGCCTCCCCAGTTCAAGCGATTCTCCTGCCTCAGTCTCCTGAGTAGCTGGGATTACAGGCATGTGCCACCACGCCTGGCTAATTTTTGTATTTTTAATAGAGATGGGGTTTCACTATGTTGGCCAGGGTGGTCTTGAATTCCTGGCCTCAAGTGATCCGCTCTCCTCAGCCTCCCAAAGCGCTGGGATTACAGGCGTGAGCCACTGCACCCAGCCCACTTGTGTTTTTATTTAACAAGTGACCCTAAGTTAACTTACTACATCCTAGTCAATTATCAGTTGTGGACCACACATGTGTCTCTATACAAAATGCATTGATTTTGGAGATCTGGAAATGTTCCCAAAGAGTATGAAGGTCCTTAGTTCAAAACCAGTGCTGTAAGGGGAGGAAGAGGCTCCCAGCTCATTTCAATATTGCTCATATTTGGAACCAACAGACAAAGACCAAACAAGAGGGGAGTGAGAGTGCCATGTGAAGGCTGAGTATAAAGGTAAGCATTCAAACCCAAACACAAACCTTTATAAATACCAGAAGATATACAAAAAACAGGGCAAGTGAAATAAGCCATAGTGAAAAACCCATTTTTTTTAAAGAAGACTAAACATATATACCTATTTGCAGATATTGAAAAAAAACAATGGTAGGATAATCTATAACATTTTTTTCAAAATTGATACCTGTAAGTGAGGTAGGGGAATAGGGAAGAAGAAAAGAGGATGGATATGAAGCTCCCTTTTATACATCTTGTTTTGTAGATTTTGTTTTGAAATCATGTAAAAATTATTCACAATACTAAATCAAATGTTAATAATGCAATCCCTAAAGTCAAAAGAAAGTGAATAAAGTGTCCCTAAAAGCAAATCCGGTTGATAACATAACAGAGCAGCACTACTCCAAGAGACTTTACAACACAATAATCTGACAGCATATCAATATTGTGAAATAACCTTTAAAACTGACCCCAAAAGGTGGCTAAAAGAAAAATCTTAATCTGTTTTCAGTAATCATATTAGTACTGGACAAGTGGGTACTGTTATTCTAAGGCTGCTGGGTCATATGGGTCGTAGCAGGTGAGAAAGCAATCAGTAAGTATGTCAGTGTTTGTTGGGACCCGGGACTTTGTGCATAGGAAAAAGAAGGAAATAAACGTCTAAATCTTATAGTCCAGAATACAAACTGTAAAAGTAAAAGCAAACTCATTGAATTTTTAATCTTTAAAAGAATACAGCTGGGCACAGTGGCTCACGCCTGTGATCTTAGCGCTTTTGGAGGCTGAGGTGAGAGGATCACCTGAGGCCAAGAGTTCAGACTAGCCTGGCTAACATGGTGAACCCTATCTCTACTAAAAATACAAAAATCATCTGGGCGTGGTGGTGTGTACCTGTAATCCCAGCTACCCGGAAGGCTGAGGCAGGAGGATCGCTGGAACCCAGGAGGCGGAGGCTGCAGTGAGCCAAGATTGCGCCATTGCACTCCAGCCCGGGCGACAGAGAAAGACTCCATCTCAAAACAACAAACAAACAAACAAAAACTATTTCCTAGCTCTGTCCACTGAAAAAGCCCAGGAGCAATGATCACCTAGTGGCATTACACAGCCTTGCATCCTTTCCAGGCTTCTTGTAGAAATGGCTGATTCCAGGTTAGGGGCAAGAAATATTCCAGAAGAGCTTGAAATACCATGTCATAGCAGAAAGTAAGGAAGTTTAAAAAACATATAGGGTTTTGAAGGGTTTACTACTAGCCAAAGACGGAACAACTGATCATCCCTGAGGACAGAAATATCAATGAAGTGAAACATCAAGTAAGTTTAAATTCATTATAAACCATGAGTTCATAATGATACTTTAAGTTTTGTTTGTTTGTTTGTTTGTTGTTTTTTGAGATGGACAGTCTCCCTCTGTCACCCAGGCTGGTGGTGCAATCTCGGCTCACTGCAACTTCCATCTCCCAGGTTCAAGTGATTCTCTTGCTTCACCCTCCTGAGTAGCTGGGATTACAGGCACGTACCACCACGCCAAGCTAATTTTTGTATTTTTAGTAGTGATGGTTCACTAATAAAATGGGGTTTCACCATGTTGGCCAGGCTGGTCTCAAACTCCTGACCTTGCAATCTGCCTGCTTTGGCCTCCCAAAGTGCTGGGATTACAGGCATGAGCCACTGCACCAGGCTGATACTTTTAATTAAAAAAAAAAAAAAAAAATCTCACTGGCTGTCTGTGGAAGATCCTAGGGAACCAATTCATTATTTTGAAAACTGATTAAAAAAAAGGGAAAGAATAAGCACTTGCCCTGCTTTTTCTCTATGAACTCAAGACTAACCAATTAGTTGGGGTGGTGGAAGAAGGAAGAGTTTCCCTTTACAAAAGTATTCTGGGCTAACAAATGAAAAGCAAATGATAGCATTAGAGTGTCATCATTCTGCAGCTCCTAAAAAATTAACAGATAGAGGCAATAATCATAAAGATAGGGACAGAACATATTAAACATCACCATGGCAGAGAATCAGCCAAATTCAAGCTGTGAGAAATTCTACAGGACAAAAATTCTAGTTTCTTAAACAGCAATAAAAAATCATAAGGGGAAAAAGAGATGAAAGAGGAACCTCTAAAATAAAAAATAAAAAGCAACGGAAACATATAAAGACAATATAAGAGGCATAAAAAACAACAAATACATACACTCCTATGCATAAACACATACATACACACACACTAGCAATAATTAGAAAATGAAATTTGAAGCTACCATTCACAATAGCATCAAAATAATTATCTAAGAATAAATCTAACAAAAATGTGTAATATCCCAACACTGAAAATGAAAAAAATTACTAAGAGAAATTAAAGACATAAATTAGGGTTTTCCAACATTCTTAACATTTCAGGCTGGATTATTCTTTGTTGTGGGGCCGTCCTGTCTGTGTAGGATGGCAAACAGACTTCCTGTATGCCCACAAGACACCAATATCATACGTCATCACCCTAACAAGGATGTGGTAATCAAAATATCTTTAGACATTGTCAAATGTCCACCCAGAGGCAAAACTGACCCTGGTTGTGAAACACTAATCTAAGAAAAGACATATAATACTTATAGATTGGAAACTCCATATTGCTAAGGTGACAATGTCTCTTAAATTGAACTACAGATTCAATGCAATTCTAAGCAAAATCTTTGCTGTGTTTGTGTGAGTGTGTGTTGAAAAACTGATCTTAAAATTTATATGGAATGGAACCAAAAAAACAGCCTGAATAGCTAAGGCAACCCTAAGCAAAAAAAAAAAAAAAAAAAAAAAAACAAAGCTAGAGGCATAACTACCTGACTTCAAACTGTACTACAGAGCTACAGCAACCAAAACCACACAATACTAAAACAAAAACAGACACATGGACCAATGGAATCAAATAGAGAACCCAGAAACAAGACTGTACACCTACAACTACCCAGTCTTCAACAAACCTGACAAAAACAAGCAATGGAGAAAGTAACCCCTATTCCATAAATGATGCTGGGATAACTCACTAGTCATAACAAGATGATTAAAACTGGACCCCTTCCTTATACCATATACAAAAATTAAATCAAGATAGAATGAAAACTTAGGTGTAAAACCAAAAACTATAAAAACCCTGGAAGAACACAACCTAGACAATACCATTCTGAACACAGGAATAGACAAAAATTTCATGATGAAGATGCCAAAAGCAATTGCAACAAAAGCAAAAACTGAAAATAGGATCTAATCAAATTAAAGAGCTTCTGCACAACAAAAGAAACTATCAACAGAATAAATGGACAACCTACAGAATGGTAGAAAATTTGTGTATCTAAGAAAGGTCTAACATCCAGCATCTGTAAGAACTTGAATGTACAAAAACAAAAACAACCCCATTAAAAAGTGGGCAAAGGACATGAACAGACACTTTTCTAAAGAAGACATATATGTGGCTAACACTCATGAAAAAAAAAAATCTCAGTATCATTAGATGATTAGAGAAATGCAAATCAAAACCACAATGAGATACCATCTCACACCAATCAGAATGGTTATTAAAAAGTCAAAAAACAACATATATTGGCAAGGTTGTGGAGAAAAAGGGACACTTTTACACTGTAGGTGGAAGTATAAATTAGTTTAACCATTGTGGAAGGCAGTGTGGCAATTCCTCAAAGACCTAGAGGCAGAAATACCATTTGATATGGTTTGGCCATGTCCCCACCCAAACTTCATCTTGAATTGTAGCTCCCATAATTCCCAAGTGTTGTGGGAGGGACCGGGTGGGCAATAATTGAATCATGGTGGTGGGTTTCCCCCATGTTGTTCTCCTGGTAGTGAATAAGCCTCAGATTGTTTTATAAGGGGTTTCCCCTTTCACTTGGTGCTCATTCTCTCTTTGCCTGCTGCCATGCAGGATGTGACTTTGCTCTTCCTTTGCCTTCTGCTATGCAGGACGTGACTTTGCTCTTCCTTTGCCTTCTGCTATGATTGTGAGGCCTCCCCAGCCATGTGGAACCATGAGTTAATTAAACCTCTTTCCTTGATAAATTACCCAGTCTCAGTCTCGGGTATCTCCTTATCAGCCGCATGAAAACAAACTAATGTACCATTCAACCCAGGAATCCCATTACTGGATATACAGCTAAAGAACTATAAATCGTTCTATTATAAAGATACATGCACGTGTATGTTCACTGCAACACTATTCACAATAGTAAAGACATGGAATCAACCAAAATGCCCATCAATGATAGATTGGATACAGAAAATGTGGCACATATACCCCATTGAATACTATGCAGCCATAAAAAGGCATGAGATCATGTCCTTTGCAGGGACATGGATGGAGCTGAAGGCCATTATCCTTAGCAAACTAATGCAGGAACAGAAAACTGAACGCTGAATGTTCTGACTTATAAGTGGGAGCTAAGTGATGAGAACTTACGGATACATATAGGGCAACAACAGACACTGAGGCCTAACTGAGGATGGAGGGTGGGAAGAGGGAGAGGATTGGAAAAAATAAAAAATTAGTACTAGGTTTAATACCTGGGTGATGAAATAATCTATACAACAGATGCCCAAGACACATGTTTATCTATGTAACAAACCTGCACATTTACCTCTGAATTTAGAAGTTTTTTTTTAAAGTTGAAAAAACAAATTTATATGGAAAAATAAATTATTTAGAATAGCCAAATCGAATGTGAAGAACAACGACAAAGCTAGATGCTTACTTTACCAGACATCAAGACAATTAAAATTAAGAATTTCCATTCAGTCATAAGAGACTGGAAAAAGCAAATCACAGACTGAAAGAAGTTATTTGCAATACACATATCCAACTAAGAGCTCATCTTCAGTATACATTAAAAACTCCCATGAATCAGTTAAAAAAATGACTGAAAACTTACTAAAAAGATGGCCAAAATCTTAAATAGGCACTTCACAGACAAGGGTAGCCAAAAGCCAATAAACATATTAAGAAGTGCTGAAAATCATTGTTTATCTGGGAAATACAAATTAAAACCAAAACAAGATACCACTATGCTCATCCGGTTGTCCGAAAGGACTGACAATATCAAGCGTTAGTGAGATGTGGAGCAACTAGTATTCTCCTATGTCACTAACCAGTGTCTACTAAATCTAAAAATGCCTGCCCTAGTAATTTTTTAAATTAATTATGAACTTGATAATTGTATTATTTATTCCAATGAATTTTTTTTTCTTTGAGACAGAGTCTCACTTTATCACCCAGGCTACAGCCTCTACCTCCCAGGTTCAAGTGATTCTTGTGTCTCAGCCTCCCAGGTACTGGCACTTCAGGTTCATGCCACCATACCTGGCTAATTTTTGTATTTTTAGTAAAGATGGGGTTTCACCATGTCGACCACGCTGGTCTTGAACTCCAGACTTCAAGTAATCCACCCACCTCTGCCTCCCAAAGTGCTGGGATTACAGGTGTGATTTGCTGCATCCAGTCTCTAATGAATTTAACAGTGGCTTAATTTTGTGCACATATAGGTGTCATTAATTTTTTTAAATTTTAGGCTCAGTGGTACATGTGAAAATTTGCCATATAGGTAAATTTTGTGTCACAGGTGTTTGGTGTACAAATGATTTTGTCACCCAGGTAATAAATACAGTATACTATAGGTAGTTTTTCAGTCCTCATCCTCTTCCTAACTTCCATCCTCAAGTAGCGCCCTGCTCCCTGTTGGTGCCTTCTTTGTGTTCAAGTGTATTCAATGTTTAGCTCCCACTTATAAGTGAGGACATGCAGTATTTGGTTTTCTGTTCCTGCATTGGTTTGCTAAGGCTATGTCACTAACCAGTTCCATCCATGTTCCCTCAAAGGATATAATCTCATTCTTTTTTTATAGCTGCATAGTATTCCACAGTATATCTACCACATTTTCTTTATCCAATCTATGACTGATGGATATATAGGTTGATTCTATGTCTTTGCTATTGTGAATAGTGCTGCAGTGAACGTACTCGTGCATGTGTCTTTATGGCAGAACAATTTTTATTTGTTAGGGTGCATACCCAATCACGGGATTACTAGGTAAACCAGTAACTTTTACAACAGAAATGAATGATTATGCTCCCCACAAAGACACATACACCATGTTAATAGCAGTGTTATTCATACTAGCCTCAAAGTGGAATTAATTCAAGCGTCCATCAACAGAACAGATCTAGTATTGCAACATATTGACTCAACGCAATAACACGAATTAATCTCATAGTGATAATGTTGAGTCAAAGAAACTAGACACAAAAGAGTATATTCTAGATGAGTTCATGTATCTAAAGTCCAAAACCACTACTCTGACTTTTAATGATGACAGAGGTCTGAACAGTGGTTACCTCTGGGGGAGTATCAATTTGAGAAGGAGCCCAAAGGAGGGCGCTGGAGTGTTGAAAATGTCTTATAACTTTACCTGGATAGTAGCTACACTGATGTTTACATTGGAAAAGTTCTTTATGTAAGTTTTTCCTTATGAAAAAGAGAAAAATATTAAAAAGAGAAAAACAATCAGATAAGTAATCACTGATGACTATTTGATTATACAAATGAATTAGTATTCTTTTTTTCCAGTGTACAATGGCACTGTGGCTATATTTTAAAGGATCTTCTATTTTTTAGAGGTCTGTATGAAAGTCATTACAGACAAAATGATGTGTTGACTGGGATTTGTTTCAAAATCATTTGGGGCAAAGAGATTAAAAGGGAACAGAAGATAGATAAAACAAAACTGGCCATGACTTGATAATGATTAAAGTTGAGTGACAAGAACATCAGAATTAATTAAATTATTCTATGTACTTTTGAAAATTTTTCAAAATAAAAAGGTAAAAAACAAGGCGAGGCATAATGGCTCACATCTATAATCCCAGCACTTTGGGAGGCTAAAGCAGGTGGATTGCTTGAGACTAGGAGTTCCAAACCAGCTTGGGCAACATAGTGAGACCCTGTCTCTAAAAAATTTTTAAAACATATATACGTTCTACAAAAGATAAGGTGTCTTTTGGAATCCTTTCATGAAAGGGCCTCTTACATTCACTGCATCTGCTTTTTAAAAATGAACCATCAGTAATAAAATGGCTCTAAAATTTTCTCTCTATATGAGTCATCCAAAGGCAGAAAACCTGTTGTGAATGAAAGGAAGCAACTGATCCTCTATTCTGATATTCACCAACATTGCCTTGGAAATTTTTTTAAAGTTTCTCCAGGATATTAAAAACTTGACTGATGAAGACTTTATTTCCTGAAACACAGTGGAAGAGAATGTATATATTTAATTCTCAGAGGAATATTTCTCACTTAGGTAAGTGGGCATCATCACTATAAAACAGTTCCTAACTGAATATGTTTCTTTAAATGCAATTTTACTACCCAAAGTGGTGAATAGCTAGAATTTTTTAAGTCTTCCATTTTTCTGAAAATGTCCTAAATTTATTTTATGTTTAGTTCTTAGAAAAATTTTCCAAAATGACTTTTCATTTTCATTCCTCTTCAATGTGTGGGGGTTTGGATTCTTGGGGATTACAAAGGAAGCACAGGGCCGTCTGAATCGAATCAGCCCACAGCTGTCATCCACATCTTTCACTGCAGCCCTGAGACCTAAGATCTGAAGGTTGAAGAAAAAACTGCATGCACTCACCCCTGCTACTCTTAATGGAAGCTCTGCTTTTCTGTGACCCATGCTGTTGAAAAATCACAGCCCCAGGGGACTACTGCAGTTAACTTTGCACAATTAGCAAAAAGGGCAACACTGAATGCTTCTCTAATGCCTTAGACCTTGCCTTCAGAAACATAATTTTTGCCAAAAAGACAAGCGATATCTTCTGCTCTGCGTGGTATCATCAAAAACGGACTTTAAGATGGCAAACTGGTTTGGTATTTCATCTTTTCTTCTGAAAGAAGAGTGAAACAATGCCAAGAAAAGAAAACTACATGCGTGAAGCTACTTGTTGCAACATTAACCAGAATACAGAAAACCTTGGTTTTAACAGCTCATTGGGAAAAAGCTTCATGACATTGCATTTGACAATGATTTATTGGGTGTGACACCGAAGCACAGGTAATAAAAGTATATAATTTGAACTACGCTAAAATTAAAACTTCTGTGCCTCACAGAACATAAGCAGCAGGGTGAAAAGTCAACCAACCTATGGAACTGGAGAAAATATTTGCAAATCATATATCTGATAAGGGGTTAATATTCAGAATATATTAAAAAGCGTCTACAACTCAGCAACAACAAAAAACAAACAAGCTAATTAAAAACTTGGCAAAGAACCTGAATAGACAAAGAAGATATACCAATGGCTATATAAGCACACGAACAGAAGCTCAACATCACTAATCACTAGGGAAATGCAAATCAAAGCCACAATGAGATGCCACCTCATGCCCACCAGGATAGCTACTATCGAAAATATAACCAAGTAAGTTTCAGAAAGGATGTGGACTGGAACCCTTGCATACAGTTGGTGGGAGTGTAAGGTGGTGTAGCCACTATGGAAAACTATAGGCAGTTTCCCCAAAAATTAGAAACAGAATTACCACATGATCTAGCAATTCCACTTCTAGGCATATACACAAAAAATTGAAAGCAGAGACTCAGACAGATATTTGTACACCCATGTTCACAGCAGCATTATTCACAACAGCCCAAAGGTGGAAGCAACTCTAGTGCCCACGGACAGATGAATAGATAAACAATATGTGGTATACATATAATGGAATATTATTCAGTCTTAAAAAAAGAAAATTCTGATACATGTGACAAAATGGATGAAACTTGTGGACATTATTCTAAGTGAAATAAGCCAGCCCAAAAAGATTAATACTGGTAGGAAACAATAGAGGCCTTGTACATAGAGCGAGGGCCTGCATCCTACACACCCCTCCCGCAACTCTCCACTCCAGGATTCCCCCAGCTTGCCCACCATGGCCAAGGAAGCAGCCTTCGATGATGGAAGAATGAGTGGTCAATGAGGAGTACAAAATTTGGAAAAAGAACACTCCTTTTCTTTGTGATGTGGTGACGACCCATGCTCTGGAGTGGCCTAGCCTAACTGCCCAGTGGCTTCTAGATGTAACCAGACCAGAAGGGAAAAGATTTCAGCATTCATTGACTTGTCCTGGGAACACAGACATTGGATGAACAAAACCATCTTGTTATAGTCAGAGTGCAACTTCCTAATGATGATGCTCAGTTTGATGTGTCACACTACAACAGTGAGAAAGGGGAATTCAGAGGTTTTGGTTCAGTTAGTGGAAAACATGAAATAGAAATCAAGATCAACCATGAAGGAGAAGTAAACAGGGCCCGTTACATGCCCCAGAACCCTTGTATCATTACAACAGACTCCTTCCAGTGATGTTCTTGTCTTTGACTATACGAAACATCCTTCTAAACCAGATCCTTCTAGAGAATGCAACCCAGACTTGCATCTCCGTGGACATCAGAAGGAAGGCTATGAGCTTTCTTGGAACCCAAATCTCAGTGGGCACTTATGTAGTGCTTCAGATGACCACACCATCTGCCTGTGGGACATCAGTGCTGTTCCAAAGGAGGGAAAAGTGGTGGAGGCGAAGACCATCTTTACAGGGCACACAGCAGTACATGTTTTCTGGCATCTGCTCCATGAGTCTCTGTTTGGATCAGTTGCTGATGATCAGAAACTTATAATTTGGGATACTCATTCAAACAATACTTCCAACCACTCCGTTGATGCTCACACTGCTGAAGTGAACTGCCTCTCTTTCAATCCTTATAGTGAGTTCATTCTTGCCAGAGGATCAGCTGACAAGACTTTGCCTTGTGGGATCTGAGAAATCTGAAACTTAAGTTGCATTCCTTTGAATCACATAAGGATGAAATGTTCCAGATTCAGTGGTCACTTCACAATGAGACTATTTTGGCTTCCAGTGGTACTGATTACAGACTGAATGTCTGGGATTTAATTAAAATTGGAGAGGAACAATCCCCAGAAGATGCAGAAGACGGGCCACCAGAGTTGTTGTTTATTCGTGGTGGTCACACTGCCAAGATACCTGATTTCTCTTGGAATCCCAGTGACCCTTGGGTGATTTGTTCTGAATCAGAAGACAGTATCATGCAAGTGTGGCAAATGGCAGAGAACATTTATAATGATGAAGACCCTGAAGGAAGCGTGGATCTGGAAGGACAAGGGTCCTAGATATATATGTCTTTACTTCTTGTGATTTTAGACTCCCCTTTTTTCTTCTCAACTCTGAGACTGATTTAACACTGGTTTTGAGACACGGACTGTGTTCAGCTATCCCTCTACATAATAGGTACCACCAATAATGCTACTAACCCAAACAGTGGGTGTTTTCTAAATGGGGGCTTGATTCAGCAAAGCCAGACTTACGTTGAAATTTTCTTCAGGAATTTTCTAGTAACAAACCCAGGTCTAAAGCAGCTACAGAAACAGGAAACTATGTGTGATTATTTTCCTTCTCATGCTACATCCCCAAGTTTTTCAGACTCATTTAAGTAAAGGCTAGAGTGAGTGAGGAGTAGAGACAAATGAGGTAGATGTCTGAGCCATGAAGTATAAATACTGAAAGATGTCACTTTTATTCAGGAAACAGGGGAGATTAAAGCCATATGGATTCCTACTCAAAAATCCTGACACCTGACTTTCCAGGATGCACGTTTTCATACGTAGACCAGTTTTCTCTTGATTTCTTCAGTTAAATCAAAACTACACGTTCCTCTTTCCCCATATATTTTTGCTCATTAGTGTATTTCTTGAGCTGTTTCCATGTTGTTTCTTTCATGGTGTTTCCAGTTTTTTTTAACTTGGGACCATCAAGTTGTAAAGATGTATGTTTTTAACTAACAGTTATACCACAGGTACACTATGTCAAGTTAAGAAAAGTGAATCAAAAACTTGTATTTGTTTTAAAAATTAGGAGGGGCACGATGGCTCATGCCTGTAATCCCAGAACTTTGGGAGGCCTAGGCAGGTGGATCACAAGGTCAGGAGATTGAGACTATACTGGCCAACATGGTGAAACCCTGTCACTACTAAAAATAAAAAATTAGCCGGGTATGGTGATGCATGACTGTAATCCCAGCTACTCAGGAGGCTGAGGCAGGAGAATCGTTTGAACCAGGGAGTCGGAGATTGTAAGCCGAGATCGTGCACTACACTACGGCCGCGTGACAGAGGGAGACTCCATCTCAAAACAATAAAAAAAAATTAAATAGTCCTTGATAAAAATTGCTTTTTTTTTTCTTTAAGGAGTTAATCCTTGACCACTAGTTAAATGCCACCTACATTTTGGGTGGCCTGTTTCACCAGCAGGCCTGTCAGTCTCTATGACTGTGTAAGTGCTTAAAATGGAATAAATTGCTTTCTATATTAAATAAAAAAGATTAATGCTGTATGATTCCACTTCTATGAAGTACCTATCATAGTCAACTTCATAGAGACATAAAGCACAATAGTAGTTGTCAGGGGTTGGGGTGGGGAAAGGAATGGGGAGCTATTGTTTAATGGGTACAGAGTTTGAGTTTTGCAAGAAGAAAGAGTTCTGAAGATTGGTTGCAAAACGACGTATATGTACTTAACACGACTCAACTGTACACTTGCAAAATGGATAAGATGATATATTTTGTTATGTATATTTTACCACAGTTTAAAAAATTAATTGAAAAAACTTTCCACAATAGAATAAATGACTCACAAATAACCAGATGGAATATTATTATGACCTAAAAAGATTTTTGATAGAAGTTACTGTGAAAACAAAAGTTCTGCGTACACTGTTTCAACACATACAGACAATTTAAAAAATGAACAAATTTGTTGTGAGGGGCAAGAAGATCAAGGGGGTCTTCCCCAGCACAAAGTGCATGTATGGCGGGGAGGTTGAACAGTTACGACTGAAACTGCTCTAATCATCATCTCTGTTTTCAAATTGTCACCACAGACACTCTTCCTACATTTCCACTCCCTTTAGAGAGAAAAATGCATAACTTAAGTTGGTTTAGTTGTTCTACATCCCTGTGATTTGGTTGTTATTTTGATACAATTTTCTCAACAGAATATACCATCCAGCCAACCAAACAGAAGAATGGGGTGATTCATCACAAGAGAGCCAAATCCCGCTTATGTGGGAATGAGCGTTCCACTGAGCGACAAGCTGAGGCCTCGCTGTACTGTGGCCCAGGGCACCCTTAGCACAAGGCTGGCAATGAACTGAACCCACAAGAAGTAGAGAACAGACCTCACTTACATGAGGTCACTCCCCAAGACAGCCTCTAATTTTTTTCCAAAAACAAATGCAAATAATTTGAAGATCACTTTTATATATAACCCATATAAGTAGTATAAATAAGATTTTTAATGCATCCCTTTCAAAATTTAACAAAATGGAACTTTAACACTTTTTTTTGCTTATTCTCTTATTGAAAAAGTTTTTTTTCTGTTTTAATTGTGAAATCTCTCTACTTAGCTAACTCCTCCCCACTTTGCCAAGAAAAACAATAAAAAGTTTTATAATAAGGAATCTGATAATCTGATGAGGGCTGAGTCAAAAACTAAAAATATGTGCTTTGAACACATAAAAGTCAGCAGTAAATAAAGCCTTGAAATGTCTCAATTTCACAGAACACTGACGTTCTGAATGCAGCCCCAACGTAGCTTGTACTTGTGGTTCCTGGGTTATGGGCTCATTTTTACTGTTCTATATCTCAAGTTCTCTAACTTGGGTACACTGTAGCAAGAATCAATAGATTCGTTTAGTGCTTCTGCAGTGAACTATGTTTTCCAAATTTGTTGAACTTACTTTGTAACACCACTCAGACACAGGAAACTATTTTTTTTTTTCTTTTGAGACAGAGTTTCACTGTTGTTACCCAGACTGGAGTGCAATGGTGCGATCTCGGTTCACTGTAACCTCCGCCTCAGCAAGTTGGAGGTCTCAATCTTAATTCAAAGATGTTGCAGCAATAACAGAGAAAGAATAGCTGTTCAGCCAGTGCCCAAGAACATAAAACTTTATATCACTCACCAACTAAAGGGAAAGACTTTTCTCTACCCATATTATGTCAGGAAGGAAGAACATAATGTTTTTAGCACCTTGTTTACGTGGCATTCGTTCAACAGTTTATTAAACAGAACATCTTCCATATGCAGAAAAGGTAAAGGTGTCTTGGAAGTAGTAAATGGAAAACTGAACATCGAAGGTTGAAGAAGAAAAGCAATCTATTCCCTCAGACAGTGGCCAAGAAAAGTAAAATGGGAAATGATTTATTGGAAGGGTTTTTCTTGACATGATTTATATAGTTATGAAGAATGTTTTTCAAAAGGAAACCGTCTGATTTATTCTGAAAGCATCTTACTTTAAAAGTACTGTCAATGCTTCCTTTATGTATTACAGACAGCATCCTTAGAGGTCTCATATGAGATTGGACAGCATGTGTGGAATGTCCCTTTTTGAATCCTGCTACATATCAGATAAAATTCATTACCTATGATTATCCTAAAAAGTTAAATCACTTCCACAGTAATACCAATGGCTCTACTCATTCATGAGGTCTCCTCCTCCCAAAAGGCCTGAGGGACAGGTATATAGAGAGTGACTGGAGACATACTTATATATCTTTAAAAAGAATACTAAAGAAGACACATATGGTGTTAGGGGGCCCTCATTTGTTCACAAAATATGATGACAAAGGATGATGATATGAGTCAGAGTAACCAGGTCCAACTCCACGGCCTGCACGCTCCACTGCTCCACATCTTCTAAGGATCCATGATGAATTTCCAATTCTCAATGCTTTCCCATAGTACACAGCTGACACTTAGCCTACTCATGGAAGGATTAAAACATCAACTAGGCCGGGTGCGGTGGCTCATGCCTATAATCCCAGCACTTCCGGAGGCCGAGGAGGGTGGATCACGAGGTCAAGAGATCGAGACCATCCTGGTCAACAAGGTGAAACCCCGTCTCTACTAAAAATACAAAAATTAGCTGGGCATGGTGGCGAGCGCCTATAATCCTAGCTACTCGGGAGGCTGAGGCAGGAGAATTGCTTGAACCCAGGAGGCGGAGGTTGCGGTGAGCCAAGATCCCACCATTGCACTCCAGCCTGGGTAACGAGCAAAACTCCCGTCTCAAAAAAAAAAAAAAAAAAAAAATCAACTCCATCCAAGTCAAATAACTAGGAAAGCAATTGAGAAGTCAGGCCAACCAAAAAATAAAATTCAGTATCATAGTCTAATAAATAATTTATAGTTTTCCAGTTTGTTCCTTGGCTCCTCCAAGTTATCTAAGAGAAAACCATAAATTTTCTTTAAAACACGCAATAATTTTTTTAAGAGTTTTAATTTTAAAATCACCCACCTAAGTCATGACTGGATACTGTTCGTCAGTTTAAAATAAATAAAAAGTGACTTTTCTTATACTTAGGGCGATAGGAAAAATTCTAATGAATCTAGTTGTGTTCTACTCACTCATTCAAAACGTGTTTGCTGAACACCAAGTACACAGTAGGCCCAGTACTTGGTCAGGAGATGACCAAAAATACTCCTGCTCTTCACAGAGCATACACTGTCCAGTCTGGCATCTAGAAAGTCCAAATCGCCCTTCTAATAAACAGCAATGCAAAGTGGGTAAATGGTGGTGACTCTGACTCACATCATCATCCCTTGTCATCAAATTTTTTGTGAACAAATGAGGGCCCCCTAACATCATATGTGTCTTCTCTAGTATTCTTTTTAAAGATATATAAGTATGTCTCCAATCACTCTCTATATTTTAATTCTCTGCAGAGCACTTATTACTATCTGATATCTGTGTCGTTATTTGTTTGAATAAATAAAAGTCCCCAGGAGTGGGGACCCTATCTCTGTTACTGGCTGCTGTCCTGACCACCGACAACAGGATCTGGAGTTTAACAGGTCCTCAATATATGCCTGTTTAATGAACCAACCAACTACGTCCTACAAAATCCGTACTTCCCATTTCATCTGATGAACTGTCCTCCACAGCGTCAAAAAATGACTAGATATAAGATCTTCCTCACCTAAACCTGTAAAAAGGCTTTCACTCACAAAAGTAAATGTGCTTATTTCCTTCACCAGAAGACAGCTGTGGGGAATTCATGGGAAGTCTTTATTTGCTTTTCAGACATGACTCAAACCGTGACCTTTGGGGACCTTTTAATCTAAAGGACAGCATGCCTCTAAAAACACTGATTGCCACAGCCATTTTGTTTATGAGTGTTTGATTTACAAATGCTTGGAGTAAGTCCAGTCTTCTGTTCAGACTTGTTTTTATTATGTGCCCACCCTTTTGGGGAATATAGATGTTTGTAGCCACCACCAGCTCACCCCAGACATCCCTGGAGGTCAGGGGCACCTCAGGCCTGGAGGGGTACCAGTCCCCAGAAAGCATGGCCCCTATATGTACAGCAATGTTTATGCTTACAGCCAATGCAGTTTCTGTTTATTTTTGTTAACTGCTTGTGATATGGCCTTGCATCTTATCAGAAAAAAAAAGACTTTGTAATTCACTGGCTGGTGCCAAGAAGCCATAAGATTCACCAAGATCAGTGAAGCTGTTAGCCTGCAGCAGGCAGGGGATGGGAGGACATCTGGGGCTAGTCTACTCTGGGTCTCCTCCCCACTGAGGGGAAGAATAAGCAGGAGCCTGGATGGTCCATCCCTACAGCCTGAGATAGTAATCATCTACAGATCACTATTGAGCCACTCTCTAAGAGGCACCCTAAAAACAATAATAACCAGGCCCTTGCTCCTTCCTTCCTATGGACTATTCCTCTGACAGATGCATTTCTAGGACACACATACACTATGAAGGCATCCTGAGTATGGCAAAATACTCAGTCATGGAAGTAACTCAAAATACAGATAAGTTCAACAACAAGATGACAAAAACAGAATTTCACTTTTTTTTTTTTTTGAGATGGAGTTTTGCTCTTGTTGCCCAGGCTAGAGTGCAATGGCATGATCTTGGCTCACTGCAACTTTTATCTCCTGGGTTCAAGTGATTCTCCTGCCTCAACCTCCCAAGTAGCTAGGATTACAGGCATGTACCACCATGCCCAGCTAATTTTGTATTTTTAGTAGAGACAGGGTTTCAACATGTTGGTCAGGCTGGTCTTGAACTCCTGACCTCAGGTGATCCACCCTCCTGAGCTTCCCCAAGGGCTGGGCTTACAGGCATGAGCCACCGTGCCTGGCCCGGCTCACTCTTTTTTTTTTGAGAGAAGATCTTGCTTTGTTACCAAGGCTGGAGTCCAGTGGTGCAATCTCAGCTCACTGCAGCCTCTACCGCCTGGGTTTGAGTCATCCTCCCACCTCCCAAGCTGGGACTACAGGCATGAGATACCATGCCTGGCTAATTTTTATATTTTTTAGTAGAGACAGGATTTCACCATGTTGTCCAAGCTGGCCTCCAACTCCTGACCTCAAGTGATCCACCCACCTTGTCCTCCCAAAGTGCTGGGATTACAGGCATGAGCCACTGCACCAGGCCAAATTTTACCTTTTAGCCTGTCTCAGGTGTCCAGCAAAGGAAAGGCAATCAACACAGGGGTGTCCCTTAGAACCTAGGAGTTTTAAGCAGGACAGATGATGGGAAGAATGAGAAAGGAGAAACGGTGAACAGGTTAAGGGATACAAGTGCCTAAGCAGGCATGGAGAGCTGGGGGCTGGCAGCCACACCCTTCTCAGAGGCCAAATGGTAACCAGGCACCTAGCCAGCCAGGCCTGGGAAGAAGAGGGGAGAAAAGAGAGACAGTGAAATGAAGGCCAAGGAAAAAGGTCGGACCCTGAGTCACTCATCTTTTAACTGCCAAATGTTTCTTGAGTTATTATTACCCAGTCTAATTAATATGGACAGACTATTTAGTAAGGGGATATTTAAGAGAGAAAACAGCAACACAGAAATTAAGTTTGTCTCCAGATAAGAATAGGGAAAATAGGAAATGTTTCCATTTTTATTTCCTTTCCAATTATTACTTTAATCCTATAAATTTTCCAAATCAAAATGAAAATTTGCGGGCTTGGGGGTGAGGGCTCTTGCCTGGGCCACTGACCTCCTGCCTCTGTTCTCAATGGTTCCTGCTCGGCCTCTAGCCTAGGTCCAAAGGGTGCTGGTTCCAGACCACCTTTCCTGCTCCCCCGGGGTTGGGCTGGATCCCTCCTCTGGGCTCTCAAGATCCTCAGCCTTCACCCTTCAGAACACCACTCACACCGGCACAGTTCCTAGCACAGGGATCAGCACCCAGAAAGCCCTCAATGGGTATCTGACGAATAAGCGAATGAATGAGTCAGTGAGTGAGTGAGTGTACAGCCTGGCATGCAAATGAACAGAAGACTATCTATGCTGAGCTACAGACGTGGCTATGAGGCAGGTGAAATTGTTTCCATTTCTTTCCATGTTATAGAGCTGACTTACTGGTGAACAAACTCACTAAAATAGTGCCTGGCACATAGTAGGTACAATGTAACTATTTATTGAATGAAGTTAATAAATAATGAATTGGTCTAAATAAAGGAAAATCTTTTCCATGCCTAAGAAGTTACTCCTGAAAACAGGATTAATATTTGAGTAGTCTCTGGAATATACAAAATGTTTTAAATGATTTCCTGCCTTTACCGTGCACTCTCTTTGAAACATCACTTTACAAATATAGTTCTTGAATTGTTTACCTATAGAATGCTGAAAAGTATGAAAGGTGGCATTACAAAGCCACTTCTTAAGCTAGGAGTCCTATCATAATTACAAAATTTTCTCTTGAGTTGGCAAACATGTCTTAAGAACTACATAATCATGTACTGAGATATCCATTCCATAACTGTATTGTTCGATTTTAACAATTTAAAATGTAAATAATTACAATGTTTCAAAGAACATATTTCTACAATAGAAAATAACAAATCTGTTTTTTGACCTACACACTGATTGCCACCTCAGCCTAAAAATAACCTCCAGTCTTTGAAAAGCCCACTTAAGAAAAACAACCTCAAAACAGCAATCACTGCTACTTCCTGTTGCCTTAAAAAGTAAATATAGTACTTAGACTTTTTTAATGAAAAAGGAACAGAGTTCACAAAAAGAAAGCAATATATTCTCAAAGTTATATAAAACTAAGTGATATTTCAGAACACTAGAGATAGGAGAAAAATGTTACATGTTTTAACCAAAAATATACATTTATCTCAAATATTTATCATGTCCTTCTTTCAAAATTTGAAATCAGAATCATAAAAGCCTTTAATTTCCTACTCACACAGGCATAACTGACCCCTGCCTTCAGGCTATGACAGCCTTGCATAAATGCAAAAGGGCAATGCATAAAAACTTCTTTAAAGAAGTCAGAAACAGGGTATTTAAAATTTAAATAAAATCAACGCATTCTCATGAGTCCTTAACTGCTTATGCAATTATATATTAGTATCCTATAGTTTATCAAGTATTTCAAAATTGCAAAACTTTATAACACATTTTGGAAGGCACACGTGTATATTTGTTTTCCAAATTCGCTGGTTTATTAGTCTCACACAAATTATTAAACTTTAATGTTATCTTTAAATTTCCATTTTATTGGGGCACTATTAGACCACAAAAATCATACATATAATAGATAAGCCTACCTATAAGAGGCTCTGTTTTAATAACAAAATGCATTTTTTGCCATATTAAAGCAATTGTGATTATATTTGAGAAAGCTATACTACAAATAAACATGCAATGTACAAAATAAACATGGCTAAATGAGTAAGGCGGTGTTCCATCTTTCAAATACTATTTTAATGTTTAATTTTAAATTTTATGAGTACATAGTAGGTGTATATATTTATGGGGCACACAAAATATTTCAGTATAGGTATACAATCTATAATACATCAGGTTCATATATTTTTTGTTATTTCCTCTATGGTCCTGATTCAATACAGAGCTGTTATATTTTATAATGATCTATTATTATTTCAAATATTAGCAGTAGGAGATTCCTTCTTCAATAGTTTTATTAAAGGATCAAAGTAAGCTATATATAAGTAAAGGTCAGTTTGGTTGGTTTTGCTGTTGTTACAATAGGTTTTCTTCTCTGTGTATCATCTGCTTTCCTGCACAAAGGGAGGGAGGAAGGCAGACAGAAAGGGAAGGAAGGAGGAAGAAAGAAAGGGAGGGAGAAAGGAAAGAAAGAAACACTATACCATAGTCTAAGAATGACATGTTTTGATTTTTGAGAACAAGTGGTATTAAATACACATTAAAGTTAAATAACTAGGTTGTATAACCACAAAACCCCCAGTTTATGAAGACTTCTGATATTAAGAAATATATGTCAATGTTGGCCAGGCACAGTGGCTCATGCCTGTAATCCCAGCACTTTGGGAGGCCAACGTGGGTGGATCTCTTGAGGCCAGGAGTTCAAGACCAGCCTGGCCAGTATGCTGAAACCCCACCTCTACTAAAAACACAAAAATTAGCCAGGCATGGTGGCAGGCGCCTATAATCCTAGCTACTTGGGAGGCTGAGACAGGAGAATCACTTGACTCTATGAGGCGGAGGTTGCAGTGAGCCGAGATTGTGCCACTGCACTCCAGCCTGGGTGACAGAGTGAGACTCCATCTCAAAAAACACACACACAAACAAAAAACCTAGAAATATATATCAATGTAAATGTGTATCTTCTTAAGAAACTGTGAACTTTTTTAAAATAGGGTTTTAAGCAGGGGAGAATATGAATCTCATGCTTATATTCTATGTACTAAAGAAGCTGATATTTAGGGAAAGCTAAGTATTTCAATAACAAAAGTCAATTAAGTGAAATAAAAATCATATTATTTGAAGCATAAAGAAAATACATCTAAATGTATTTTTTCTGTGGAAGCAGGAAAAAAAGCATATTGCTTTGTCTATAGGCATTCAAATACACAATATATTTACAGTGACTAGTGGGAATGAAAATGGGTGCAAATCTTTTGGAAACTTCTCTTTGTACGTTTCAAGAGACTTAAAAACGTTTCTAAGAAATCTACCCTAAGAGAAATAAAATATAGAAAAAATTTCTATGCAAAAATATTCATTGTATTATTATATGCAGTATTGAGAAACAAGAAAACTAGAATATTGAGGAATAGAGACTGTTAGTCAAATTAAACATACTCACCTAGCAAAATATTATTCTACAACAAAAAGTCATAACTAAGGAAATGCTTACTCTAAGCACAGGCTCTAGAAAATGCTACCAACTTAAAATCTCAACTTGATCATGGACTAAATCTGACTACTAGTAAGAAAGACAAACTCTCAACCTTCGTTTCCTCATGTGAAAATGTGATGTAATTATACAGCCTTATGTGGACATAATAAGCAAACAAGAAAAATATCTCGAATGCCTAAAGCTTAGGACATACAATAAACCAGTTACTGTCTCATGATGATAAATGGAAACGGCAGGATACAAATAAGATGTGTAGTAAGATAAACTAAGTAAAAATAGCCACAGAAGGAAACACCCTAAAATGTAATCTATAAGTAGTGGGAGTAAAGGGTGGTTTTTCTATGTATGTGCTTTCCTTTCCTTCTATGTTACCAATGAGTAAGCATTTATCTTTATAATTTAAAGTTTTCAATTTGATCAACATAAGGCATGGCTTTAAAATGTGCACACAGAACTAATTTAAAACGCCAATATATAATTAAATTTCATCTATTTACTTATACAAAATTTCACGAATATTTTTTGAATACCTGTAAGTACCAGCTCTGTTGCAAGCAGTGGAACAGTGGAATGAGGTCCCTCCCATGGAGTTTACATTCCAGAGCAGAAATATAGACACTGTATTTCTTGCTAAATTCATCATTTTTAGAGCTGATAATATAAGCATTTTTAAAATGGCATTTTGGGTATTTATTACAGGCTTTCAGAAAACAAAACTGAATATGCCATAACATTTTAAGTTATAATTTTATTTTTAAGCCACATAAAGGCAGTGTGTCAGAGCAGAGCATGTAATACTTTGCGGTGCACACAAATCCCCCCTTTCCCCCTTGTTAAAATGCAGATTCTTACTCAGGTGGTCTGGGATCAGAGACTCTACATTTTCTTTAAAGTCTTTATTTTTATTATTATTATTATTTTTTGAGACAGAGTCTCACTCTGTTGCCCAGGCTGGAGTGCAGTGGCATGATCTCAGCTCACTGCTACCTCCATCTCCCAGGTTGAGGTAATTCTCCCACCTCAGTCTCCCGAATAGCAGAGACTATAGGCACATGCCATCACGTCTGGCTAATTTTTGTATTTTTAGTAGAGACGGGGTTTCGCCATGTTGGCTAGGCTGGTCTTGAACTCCTGATCTCAGGTGATCCACCAGCCTTGGCCTCCCAAAGTGCTGAGCTTACAGATGTGAGCCACCACACCTTGCCCAGAGACTCTACATTCTAACAAGTGCCTAAACGATACTGATGCCACTGGTCCCCAAACCACACTTAGACTAGCACGGTCTCAGAGGTGCTATTGGAATTTTTGTTTCTAAACAAGTTAGGTAAGTTAATGATGCTGGCAGACAGAGTTGTGTGAACTAAAATGACATAAATCTTTCTGAAAAGAAATATTAGAAGACGCTGCTAACATCTTCCTACCTGAAATTAAGAATTCCTGTATTTGCTGAAGCCCTGCTCTGTTCAACCAAATCTAAGATCCTTTCCCCAAAAGTACATCTCCATTTTCCATTCTAGTGATGGTCCCTCGTCCTCAGAGGCCTTTGGAGGATGAGGGTCCTGACCTTTCTTTGTTCTCCTGTGTTCTTGCTCTGTGTTATTCCTTTTCCTTGTTCCTGTTACACCAACCTTCATCTCGGTCCTTGCATCTCATGACTGGCTTGCTACACAGAGCCTGCCCCAGACTCTGTCCATGCCAAACTGCCACAGAAGCTGTGCACCCTGAAGACACTTCACCATGCCACATGTTCTAGATCAGTCGCCTCTTTCCACTATGCATCACAGCAAAGTAACGCAACTGCCAGGCTCTGAGCATCCCCTCAACCAGGCACCTGGCCTTCCCTAGCATGGCTTCTCACTTCTTCCAAGCAGGTCCTCTGATCCAGCTCAGCAAATGTGCAAGCCCTAAACCACCCCACAAGACTGATTGTTGCCTCCCAGCCTCTGCACGTCCACCCCTCTCTTCTTCAGACTCCTGATTCAAATCCTGGAAAAAAATCTGACTTTTTTCATGATGCCCTCTCTGTAACCTGTCCCCAGTGTACACAGAATGAAACCAATGTTCCTGGGTTTGCACTGTGGCTCTAGCAAAACTGGTTATTAAACACACAGACACAGATACACAGACAGACACACAAATAATCTTTCAGCCAACTGCCATTATGGAAGAGAAGTTTAATTCCCATAGGTGAAAAACCCAATTGGTGGAGGTACAGACTTTTGGCAAGAAGTTAAAATGCTGTCCTGCCTGTGCACTGCTAAATGTTGGAGCTGGTAGGAATTAGAGAAACGTTTTGCAGATGCCAAACCACTTCTTCACTCCTGAGCCTGCCATGATTGAGCTTAATACCATACCCCCTGAGATTTTCTCCATCCCTGGAACTGCCCTGGTGGCAAAATTTCACCTTCCCATGTGCCTTTGCTCAGGGACTTTATGGACATAAGAGTTAATGGTGCAGTAACAGATTTCAGTGAGCTTTGAATATGAGACAGCATGAAATGTCTGAAAGCACTGAATATGGGATAGCAGGCAACAAACACTTGCAGCCTTGTGTTGTGCAGCTACAGCCCAGGCGGAAGATGGGCAGGGCTTCAAGACACATCTAGAGTGCCCTACCTCCCACGGGGCATCTGGCCTCAGTGTCTCCAACCTGGTTCATAATCAGAAGACCCTGAGTGGTTCCCATCCCTTTAATTGTATTTTTCTGTTGCTGAATGAATGCTCTAATAACTTCATTCTCTCAATGTTTAATTCTAAGATGGAGAAAGGAGGGGTAGGAAAAAAAAGAATAGTGTCACTGAGTAGATTTTTGTTTTTAGAGATGGAGTCTTGCTCTGTCACCCAGGCCGGAGTGCAGTGACATGATCATTGGCTCACAGCAGCCTTGAAGTCCTCAACTTGAGCGATCCTCTCACCTCAGCCTCCCAAATAGCTGGGACTACAGACATATACCACCACACCCAGCTCACTGAGTGGTTTTTTTATTTCGTTCTTTTTTCAACATATACTTCTTCAACTTAATTTTCAAGCTACTTCTACAAATTACATTATTTTCAACTACTTAGTTTTATTCATTAATGTATATCTTTCACACATATTATATAATCCTAACTAGACTCCAAATTTTTGTGAATAGAGACCAGATCTTATTTCTTCCACATAGTTTTGTTTATTTTATCCCCAAAATGTACTGCTCTGCAGACACTGAATATAAACATATTTATGAAAGTCATGGCACCTACTCTCAAATTGCTCCAGAAGCTTCCACAATGCTTCAGTACACAGGAAATGTTCAATAAAGAAACAGCTAATTAAAAAAAAACCCAAAACCCTAAATGTCATTAGGCACACCCCTTATTTACACTGTATAAATATACAGAGTATATTCATTTCTTCTTTTGTAGTCTTTCAACATCTTAAATTATATCATATCATTGACAAGACAATCCCCTGTAAAAACCCTTGGAGAGAGATTTGCCATTGTACAATATCACTGATCCTTAGACCAGACAATTCCACATCTAGATATATACCCCAGCAATGTTTTGCACATGTGCATAAAAACATGTATAAAGAGGTTTGCTAAGTCAGGCACGGTGGCTCACACCTGTAATCCCAGCATTTTGGGAGGCTGAGGTGGGCAGATCACGAGGTCAGAAGTTTGAGACCAGTCTGGCCAACATAGTGAAACCCCA
The DNA here is from genome assembly GCF_049354715.1 of Callithrix jacchus. NCBI lineage: Eukaryota > Metazoa > Chordata > Mammalia > Primates > Cebidae > Callithrix > Callithrix jacchus. The sequence goes on along the minus strand of NC_133514.1, from coordinate 67,144,860 downwards.
TCTCTACTAAAAATACAAAAATTTAGCTAGGTATAGTGGTGTGTGCCTGTAATCCCAGGAGAATTGTATGAACCCGGGAGACAGAGGTTGCAGTAAGCTGAGATCACACCTTTACACTCCAGCCCAGGCGACAGTGTGAGACTGTCTCAGAAAAAAAGAAAGATGTTCACTAAAGCAGGGGTCCCCAGACCCTGGGTGGCAGGTCTGTACTGTGGTCTGTGGCCTGTTAGAGACTGGGCCACACAGCAGGAGGTGAGCAACCACTGGGCGAGCGAGCATCATTTTCACCTAAGCTCCACCTCCTGTCAGATCAGCAGCAGTATTAGAATCTCATAAGAACTCAAACCCTATTGTGAACTGTGCATGTGTGGATTCTAGGTTGTGTGCCCTCCTTATGAGAATCTAATGCCTGATAATCTCAGGTGGAACAGTTCTATCCCAAAACCATACCCCCAACCCTCCACACCCTTAGAAAAATTGTCACCCACGAAACCAGTCCCTGGTGCCAAAAAGGTTGGGGACTGCTGCACTATAGCACTGTTAAGGTCCTAAGAAAACAGAAGCCACCTAAGTGGTTACCCGTAATGACTAAGTATATCATATATTTGTATGATGAAACACTTGATTTAGACATTAAAATGATTGTTCTTGATTTAAAATATATTTCAACATGGGCCAACTTCAACACTTACAAACTGGATGAAAAATACAAACTGCAAAGGACACTTATTATGCAAACTTGAAAACAGGAATCTATATGTTGTTAACGGTTAGCAACATGCAATAGAAGTATAAGATAAGAATGGAAAAGACATGCACCAGCCTGAGGACACTGGTGGCCTCTGGAGAGGGAAAGAGGAAAATGAAATCATGCTGGGCTGGAAGGGAAGTTTAACTGTATCTGTAATGTCTTACTTCTCTAAAGGTATCAGAAGTGAATATGGCGAATGTTTACTAACGTGAACATTTTCCAAAACGTAATTCTGAGTATGAAGGCCATCTATATTTGTTTATAATATGCTGCACTTTTGTACAAACTATTTTAAATTGTTAAAAGAAAAAGTAATATAATACACCCATTAAAAGTATTGAGAGGCTCAATTTCTCTCCATTATTAAAATAACAAAAGCAATCAGGGCAACAGGTTAAAGAGGAAAGCGGTCCCTAAAATATTTCATGTTTACTAGCTATTCCTAACCTAATGACAGAGGCCAGTATTCCTGAAGGACCATGAACTAAGGAACATATTACATTTTACAATCATTTGCTTGGTCTCTTAAGGTGGCAAATGACCCTCTTGGCCCTTCTCTCACACGGTTAACACGCTGCTGGGCCAATGGCTAGTGCTTTCTTCACTGCCCACTCATCCACCAGAGCTCCATCAGACACAGACTTGCTGCAAGGTGGAGCCCAGCATTCCCAAAAGACTTCAGCTTTCTCTTCCTGTGCTAGCGAATCAATGCTTATCATCAAGGGAAAATAACTGAGTTCCTACTATAATGGACTGTACGTGCAAGCTGTTTTAGATGCTACCATTAGCTGCGCTTTTAGCATGGTCAGAAAGTAGGTGGGCTCACTTTGAAGCAATGATAATTTTAACTGATGGCATTAGGGCTCTATGCAGGCATGAATTATCAAATGACATGTAAATCTGATTTTCAGAAGGAAATATTTCCATTCATCTCTCTCTAGTAATCCAACAGACTCTCAGATCCGCTACTTTTTTCCCTGAACTCAATCCACTTCGTTTCACTATTGTATCTAATGCAAAATTCCACCAACACCACTTTCATTGTAAACTATCATTGTATAATGCCTCCTACAATCTAAATTTCCTCTTTGTAACTGTCTTAGAAATAATCAGTAATTTATAATGTAATGATATAGTGCCATCATTTCACACTGATGTCTACACTTGCCCTTGTGTTATATATATGTAAGCACACAAAAGTAACACACAGTGGAAACTCGCTTAGCCAATCTTCACTCTCCTAAATCTCTAGATTGACCAACGAGAGAGAGAGAGAGAGAGAGAGAGAGAGAGAGAGAGAGAGAGAGAGCGCGCACGAGCGCGCACGCCAGGGCTAGCTGCCCTTCACCTATTGAATACTCAGGCCAGTGGGCTTTTCCCTTTACTACTTAAGCCCTATGCTTACTGATAGTCTCTAAGCGATTATTTCCAAATGTGTTTATTCCTATTGCCCTTGTTATATAATAATTGCTACATATACAGCCTTGTTAAATGACAACTACAGAATTCATCGTTCATTGTATAACTACATGAAATAATGTAAAAAATTACATTTATGAAAAATAAATAAATGCTTTGAAAAGATTTGAAAATGGCAGATGACTTTAAAAGTTGCTTTAGGGTTAGGTGAAAGCAAGATAAGTGTGAAAGACTTGTAAAACTAAGGGGCATCCACCCAATATTGCTTCACAAATGATTTTAACCTCTTACTACACTTTAGTGACCCCAATAACTGAAAGTCACAGGAATGTATTGTAGATGTGGCTTATGCAAGAAAGTCAAGTTAAAAATCCATCACCAAACTCACAAAGTAAAGGCCTTGGCCCCACATCAAAAGTAATAACAAGATGTTTATTCAATGTTAATTCATTTTTATATTCCCCTGCTTTAACTGACTTCTTAAATTATAATAAATCATCACTAGTGGTCCCAATCATGGTCCCCCAATTACTCCTCCAGCTACTTCAAGTCCTTTGTCAATATTCAGTACTACATACATTTCTTTCCCAAGAGAGTTAAAATAATTGGTGTCACATTTGCTAATTGATGACAAATTGGTAAATAAATTATAACATTGCTTAATCCTTCAAATTTGTTCCTCTTCTTGCATTTCCTCTCTTGCTCTGTATGTCAGTATCACCCAACTAGTGACCCAGAACATCCTCAATTCTTCCTCTTTCCTCCCAACCACAACCAAAACTCAAATTGAAACCAAACGGGTCCTGCTGATTCTATCTCCTAAACCCTTTCATATGTATCTCCCTTGCTCTCCCCAGCCCCATGTGGGCTATGCCAATTGCTCTCTAACTTGTTCTCTTTCCTCCAGGCTTACTGTGTACAATGCCTCCAGAATTAGTTTTCTAAAATACAAATCCATGTCACTCCTCTGCTCAAAAACCACCAATGGTGCCAGGCATGGTAGCTCACACCTGTAATCCTAGATCTTTGGGAGGCCAAGGCAAGAGATCTATCGCTTGAGGCCGGGAGTTTGAGACCAACCGGGGCAACATAGTGAGACCCCATGTCTTCTACAAACAAAACAAAAATCTACCAGTGGTTCCTGACTACCCAAGTGGGAAAGGCTAAAATCCATGGTTCTACATAGAACACAGACCAACCTAACATGTGTGTCCACCTCCACCAATTTTTTAAATACGCATTCCTTTGTGCGGCCACAGAACACCTTGACCCTGAATATAACTCATGCCTGGTTTGAGGATGCTGGCTCTGCCCCAGCCCCGCTGGAAGACTTCCTGCTCATCCTCAAGGCACCGCCTCTGACACTCCCTCAATTCCCATGGTCCTGGTTTCAAATCCTGGCTCTGTTAAGTGAAGTGTCCTTGGAAAATAATTCTTTTGAGTCCCAGTTTCCTCATCTGTAAAGTAGGGGGAAATGATAGTACCTGTCTTACAGGTGCATATGGGGGACTGAATAAGGACACCAGCACAGCACCTGGCACACTGGGGGTCCTCAATAAGTGCTGTGTATCTCTGTTGCTATGGTCTGAATTGTGTCCCCCAAAAGGTCATATGTTGATGCCCTAAACCTTAATTTGACTATATCTGGACACAGGGCTTTTAGGAAGTAACTGAGATTAAATGAGGTCATAGGATGGGGTCCTAATCCAAGAGGATTGAAGTCTTTCTAAGAAGGGGAAGAAAGAAATCTCACTCTCTCACACGTGCCCCTGACACTCAGAGAAAAGGCCATATGAGAACATGGCCATAAAGTAGCTGTCAACAAGCCAGGAAGAGAGCCAGCCCTCACCAGATCTCAACTATGCTGGCTCCCTAGTCTCAAACTCCCAGACTCTAGAACTACGAGAATACATTTCTGTTGTTTAAGCCACCTAGTCTTTGGTGTCTTGTTAATGGCAGCCCAAGAGGACCAATACACCTGTTGTTACTACTGTTCTCATGATGTGGTTCCATTTAAATTACAGGCTGTGTGGGCCAGGCCTGGTGGTTCATGTCTGTAATCCCAGCACTTTGGGAGGCCAAGGCAGGAGGATTGCTTGAGCCCAGGAGTTCAAGACCAGGCAGGACAACGTGGCAAGTCCCCATCTCTACAGAAACTACAAAAATTAGCCAGACATGGTGGTGCATGCCTGTGGTCCCAGCTACTCAGTAGGCTGAGGTAGGAGGATCGCCTGAGCCTCAGAGGTCAAGGCTGCAGTGAGCTGTGACTACGCCACTGCACTCCAGTCGGGGTGACTGAGTGAGACTGTCTCAAGAAAAATAAAAATAAATTATGTGCGGTGTGGACTGTCCTCTCCAGACGGGTACTTCCTTGAGGGCAGGGTGTGGATCTTACTCATCTTTGTCTCCTCTCAGGACTTACCACAGTAATTTAAACACAGTTGGCACATAATCAATGTTTAGTTTACATATGAAAATAAAGAGGACTCAACTTTAAACAAACATTACCCTTTACAGAATTTGGTTTGAATTGTAAGAGATAAATGGTGCCACTAGACATACATCTGACAACTCAGGGAAAATGGATACACAGCATAGCAGGTGCTGATTTTGGGTTGTATTTTTATTGACCCCAGGCTGAGGCTTCATCTGCAGGGAAGTCTCTGAAGAAATATGTCACCTGAAGAATGAAAAGAGCTAAAAGACCTTTTCTCCTGACCTGATCCATGGTACCTGCCTTTCACAGTCATATCCCAGAGTAAAATGCCACAATCTCTTTGTGATCTCCTTGAAGAACTCAAGTTCACAACAGCAACCCTGCCATCAACTACACTTTACTACCACCTTCCATTTGTAGTGAATTTTGCATTTCAAAAGAAACCATATTCCATGTCTAAGTGCTGAATTGACACTATCACAATATTGTAATAACCAGTTAATACAATACAGAATGTCTAATACACGCAAGCCTTAAAATAAGTAAGAGATACCAATTTGGACTCTTATGCAATCCTCCTGGTGAGACGGTCTATCTGAGACTCTCTAACATCCCAGACAAATTTCCTATCATAAGGAATCCACACATTTGGAGAATGGGGGATACATGGCACATATGGTGGGAACCCAGAAAAACTCATGTTTAAAGTAAGAATCATTCATACATCATTGACTAAGTACCTACTACATGATAGACATTAGGCTAGGTTACGTATAGGGGATATAATAGTGAGCCAAACAGACAAAATTCTTCATCTGAAGGAGAATAGTCCAGCTGGGGGAAATATTATCTTAGGGAATACAGGCAGTACTCACTTTATATGATAGAATAAGATCCTAAAAAGGACCATGCAAGCTGAAAGCATACAAACTGATCTTAATAATAAATGGGAAAAATCAGAAGTGCCGTGTGATCTTCTTAAAAACTTCATTAAAACATTCAGCCTATAGCTAACATCATTTTCAACAACAAAAGAGCAAAAGCTTTTCCTCTAAGATTAGAACAAGACAAAAATGCCCACTTTTGCCATTGCTATTCAGCATAGTACTAGAAGTCCTAGCCAGAGCAATTAGTGAAGGAAAAGAAATAAAATCATCCAAATTGGAAAGAAAAAAAATAAAATTATCTGTTTACAGATAACATGATCTTAGATGTAGAAAGCCCTAAAAATGGCCAGGCATGGTGGCTCACGTCTGTAATCCTGGCACTTTGGGAGTCCAAGGCAGGCAGATTGCTTGAGCCTAGGAGTTTGAGACCAGCCTGGGCAACATGGCAAGACCCCATCTCTACACACACACACACACACACACACACACACACACACATAAATTAGCCAGGTGTAGTGGCACACATCTGGCTCCAGCTACTCAGGAGGCTAAGGTGGGACAATCAACTTAGCCTGGGAAGATAAAGACTGTAGTAGATCATGATCACGCCACAGCACTCCAGCCTGGACAACAAAGTGAGATCCTGTCTCAAGAAAACAAAAATGGAAACAAAAATATCCCCTAAAAATTCTAGGAGAAATGGTTAAAAGAAACAAATTCAGCAAAGTTGGAAGATAATCAACACACAAAAATCAGTTTTATTTCTACACACTAACAACGAATAATTCAAAACATTAAGAAAGTTCCATTTACAAAAGCATCAAAAAGAATAAAACACTTAGGAATAAACTTAACCAGGGAGGTAAAAGAATACACTGAAAACTATGAAGCAGTGCTGAAAGAAATCAAAGATGAGATCAATAAATGGAAAGATGTTGCATGTCCGTGGATTGGAAGACTTAATATTAGCTAATACTACTTGAGTCATCTCTAGATTCAATGTAATCCCTATCAAAATACAAACAATGTCTTTTATGCAGAAATAGAAAAATCTATTTTAAAATTCATATGGAATCTCAAGGGACCCCAAATAGCCAAAATACTTTGAAAAAGAACAAATCAGAAGACCTCACATTTCCTGATTTCAAAACTTACTACAAAGCTACAGTATTAAAACAGTGTTGTACCAGTGCAAACACTGGCATACAGACGAATGGAAAAGAACACAGAACCCACGTATGGTCAGATGATTTTCAACAACGATGCCAAGACCCTTCAATGGGGAAAGGGCAATCTTTTCAACAAATGGTTCAGGGGAAGGGCAATCTTTTCAACAAATGGTGCTGGAAAAACTGGATATCCACATGTAAATGAATGAAGCTGACCCTTACTTTATACCATTAAAAAAATTAAGTCAAAATGGATCAAGGACCTATGCATTAGAGTGAAAACTATAAAACTCTTACTAGAAAACAGAGAAAAAGCTTCATGACATTGGATTTGGCAAAGGTTTCTGGATGAGATACCAAAGGCACACACAAAAACAGAAAATACAGATACACTGGTCTATATTAAAATTAAAATCTTTTCTGCATCAAAGGACACTAACAACAAAGTGAAAAGGCAACCCATGGAATGGGGGAAACATCTGAAAATCATATACTAGATAAGGAGTTAAGAGCCAGAATATATAAAGAACTCTTAAAACTCAACAATACAAAAACCAAACAACTTAAGAAATGGGCAAAGGACTTGAACAAACATTTCTCCAAAGAATATATACAAATGACCACAAGCACATGAACACATGCTCAATATCCCTAATCACTGGGGAAATGTAAATCAGACTCCACCTCACACCTATTAGGATGGCTATTATCCAAAACAAATCAAGAAATCCTTGTTGGCAAGGACGTAGAAAAACTGGAACCCTTGTGTATCACTGATAGGAATGTAAAATGGTATAATCACTGTGGAAAACAGTATAGTGGTTCCTCAAAAACTAAAAATAGGGCTGGGCACAGTGACTCACACTTGTAATACCAATGTTCTGGGAGGCCAAAGTGAGATTATCCCTTGAGCCCAGTAGTTAGAGGCCAGCCCAGGCAACACAGTGAGATCCCAGTTCTACAAAAAAACAAAATTAGCTGGGCGTGATGGCATGTGTATGTAGCCCTAGTTACTCGGGAGGCTGAGGCAGGAGAATCACATAAGCCAACAAGTTTAAGGTTACAGTGAGCTCTGATCACACCACGGCACTCCAGCCTAGGCAAGAAGCAGGACTGTGTCTCTTAAAAAAAAAATGGAAAAAGAAAAGTAAAACTAGAATTACCATATGATCCAGCAATTCCACTTCTGGGTATACATCCAAAAAAACTGAAAGCAGGAGCTCAGATATTTGTACATCCATGTTCACAGAAACATTGTTCACAATAGCCAAAAGGCAGAAGCAACCCAAGTGTCCATTAATAGATGAATGGGTAAACAAAATGTGGTATATACAAACAATGGAATACTATGCAGCCTTAAAAAGAAAGGGAATTCTGACATATGCTATAACGAACATTATGCTAAGTGAAAGAAGTCAATCACAAAAAGACAAATACTGTATGATTCCACTTATAAGAGGTAACTATCATAAACAAATTCATAGAGACAGAAAGCAGAAGGCAGTTGCCAGGGCTAGGGAGAAATGGGAAATTATCATTTAATAGGTACAAAGTTTATAAAGACAAAAAAGTTCTGCAGATGGATGCTGGTGATGGTTGTACTTAATGCCATTAATGCCACTGTACCGTACATCTAAAAATAAATAAAATGATGTCACCTAATGTGTATTTTACCACAATTGAAAAAAAAATTAAAAAGCATTTCAAAACTCTACCATTTATAAATATTAGGGATATGAAAATATTAGCAAAACATTTATTTTATAAACTCTTATTTAAAATATTAGAAGCATTGAGCATTAAGGCACTTTCCTTCTTTGTAAGAAACTTATCAAGAGGATTTTGAGCCGGGCATGCCCTCCTCTTCTTGTAGGATAACATATGATGTAAAGTAAGCATCTTATCATACTTTCAACTGTAATTCTCCTTACGAAGTTTGGCTTAGCTTCTGTTTAGCCTTTGTGCTTTCAATGTTGTAAGATCCTTCCAAAAGTTCTTTGTGAAGTTTTTCTTGGCCAGTGTCACCTCCTCTGTGACATCTGCATCTTTTTTCTCACAACCACTTTCCTCCTTTACGTCCAATAAATTCCTCTTCACTAAGTGCCTGTGGCTACTCAAATAGGGACAATGTCAACATTCCAGATCAGCTTTTTATATCTGATTCCCATGTCACTTCCAGTGTTACCACTTTTTTCTTTGCTGCACTTTCATCTTTGTTGGCCAAAGCCCTCATTGAATTATCCCTTTTGTAAAATGTCAGTGGGTCATCACTAGGAATGAACAAAGCAACACAAGGACACTCTTTGCTGTTTGTGAACTGAATAACTGGTTCAATGACCAATCACAGGCAGACTCTGATTGATTGGCCACTGATCATGATGTGTATCTGTTACATATATCATGATTTGTGGCCTGAAGAGCTAGTGGCTACAGTTACTCATAACTCATACACAGTAGTAGCTGAAAATTGAACTGTGTTAGTGAGGAACTGGTGTTACTTAATTAAACTCTGGAAACTGGAATCTGTGCATATTAGAAGCAAGTAAAGCAAGGGCTGTCTGGGTATGATTACAAACTGAGGTAAGAACACAAAGGAAAGGAACCTGATTCATACAGAATGCACAGCAAAGAAATGAGGCTGGAAGACCATGGAAAACCTCTCCAGAAAGGGAAGGTGGAGTTGAGGTTGAAGGATAAGTAGAAATTGAGTCAGCTTGAAGGAGAGATTCCAGGTGCAGTGAAAACCCTGTGTCAGGAGGAAGCAAAGCAAAGTCAAGAATCTGAAAGATCAAGGTAATTAAGGAAGGAACACAGCAATGGAATACAATGCTACCGAATGGCATAATTGGACAAAGCACTGGTTGATTGGTTGGTTGGTTGGTTGGTTGGTTATTTATTTATTTATTTGTTTGTTTATTTGTTTGTTTGTTTGTTTGACAGGCTCACACTGTTGCCCAGGCTGGAGTGCAGTGATGCGACCTCAGCTCACTGCAACCTCCACCTATGAGGTTCAAGCAATTCTCATGCCTCAGCCTCCTGAGTAGCTGGGATTACAGGCATGTGCTACCACGCCTGGCTAATTTTTATATTTTTAGCAGAGACAGGGTCTCGCTAAAAATGTTGGCCAGGCTGGTCTCAAACTGCTGGCCTCAAGTGATCCACTCATCTTCATCTTCCAGAGTGCTGTGATTATAAGTGTGAGCCACTGCACCGAGCCAGCATTGATCTTTTCAGTGAAGGTTAATATGGATTCTAAGCTGGTTAAAACCAAAGTCATTGCCAATTTAAAGCTATTTTACTTTTTTGTTTTTCTACAAACCACTGTATAAAAGGGGGATCCATGAGTCTATTTTATAGCATGAGCTAACTGAGATTTGTACAGCCACAGCCTAGAAAGAATACAATAAAAATATTTTAAAATACAGGTTGGGCATCCTATTCCACAAATCTGAAACCCAAAATGCTCCAAAACCTAAAGCTTTTTGAGCACTGGCATGCTGCCACAAGTGAAAAATTCCACACCTGATCTTAAGTGACGTTCACAGTCAAAATTTTGTTTCATGCATAAAATTTAAAATATTGTACAAAATTACCTTCAAACTATGTGCATAAAATGTATATGAAACATAAATGAATTGTGTTTAGACTTGGGTCCCATTCTTAAAATGTCTCATTATGTATAAGGAAATATTCCAAAATCTGATAAAATCTGAAATCCAACACACTTCTGGTCCCAAATATTTAGGATATGCAATACTCAATCTTTATATGGAAAAAAAAAAAGAGGAATAAGGCAGTGGATGGTGACAGGGCAAACCAAGCAGGCCTGAGCTATGCCAGACAAATCCTAATCTAAAAGCCATCGGAGGCTGAATAGTTTTCAGTGGCTATTATACTAAATTACCCTAAGCTTGGTGGCTGAAAACAAGAGAAATGTATTCTCTTACAGTTCTGTAGACCAGAAGAGTGAGTGACATCAGTATCACTGGGCTGAAATCGAGGTACTGGCAGGGCCACACTCCCTGGGGAGGCTCTACGGGTGGGTCCGTTCCATGCCTCTTCCATCCTCTGGTGACTGCCTACATTCGGGCTTAGGGCAACTGTTGCTCTAATCTTCAAAGCCAATGTCTTCAAATATCTCTCGTGATGTTTCCATTTCGGCTTCTCCTGTGTGTGTGTAAAATCTCTCTCTGCCTCCCTCTTACAGGGATACATGTGATTGCATTTAGGGCCCACTGAGATAATCGGGGATAATCCCCCATCTGAAGATCCTTAACTTAATCACATCTGCATGGCACCTTTTATTCTTTTCCTTATAAGGTAGCACTGAGAGGTTCTAGGGATTAAGACATAGATACCTCTTGGGAGGACCATTTTTCAGCCTACCACAGAGGCTGCAAAAGAGATTTTAGTGGCGAGGCATACAATTAAGACTCGAATGTTGGCCAGATCACTCTGGTGAAGGTAAGGAAGGGCAGGGAGGATATAAGGAAGTCAGCTGAGCCAGTGCAAGTGTCCAAGTGAGAGGTGAGGGTGGCCTGGACTAGGCAGTAGTAGTGAAGATGAAGAGAAGTGGATGGATTCAACTGACACTTCGTAGGCAAAATTGGCAGACACAAAAGGTGAGCAAGACGGAGGTGCCAAGAGCCTTCTAGTGTGTACATCCAGGTTTCAAGTGATACAATCCACTGAGCCTGGGAGCCCTGGAAGAAGACCAGGGTAAACAACTGAGCTGCAGTCTGGCTAAGTCCACATAATACTATTCAGCATAAAAACAGGGTTCTTTTGGAGGGAACAGCATATACTCTAGGGCAGAAGCAGATCTTGCACTCACAATCTTGTTCACTTGGGTTTGGTAAACCTTAATTTTGTATGTGCAAAGTGAAGATAAAAGACTTATCCTTGAGGGCCAGGCACAGTGGCTCACACCAGTAATCCCAACACTCTGGGAGGCCAAGGCAGGCAGATCACTTGAGGTCAGGAGTTCGAGACCAGCCTGGCCAACAAGGCAAAACCCTGACTCTACTAAAAAAAAGAAAAAAAAAATACAAAAAAGTAGCCAGGTATGGTGGCTGACCTGTAGTCTCAGTTACTCAGGAGGCTGAGGCATGAGAATCACTTAAACCCAGGAGTTTGAGGCTGCAATGAGCCAAGATTGTACCACTGAACTCCAGCCTCGGCAACAGAGCATGACTCCTTCTCAAACAAAACCAAACAAACAAACAAACAAAAAAACCCTATCCTTTGGGCTGTTGAGAAAATTGGGATTAAGGGATGAAGGATGAAATGCACATGACACAATGACACATGAACAGTAAGGATCTATGACCCACTCCACCTCCATCCACTGTCATTGTTTGCCTGTGCAGGCATTTAAGCAAAGATCAACCGACAGTTGTATGACTACAAGAGTGTCCTACTTCTGCCCTTATTCAGATTCCTCTCTAGTTTTGCTTAATTCATATTCATTTATTGCTAAGTCCTGATAGTCTTAAGAGTTACTGGTATGTTCTGAAAATAATTATTCAGATTATTTTAAACTATTTCAATTTTTAAATAGTTTTTCTCAATCTAGTATTAATGTGCATCAAATATTTTCCTAACTTATCAGCAATAGTTCCGTCTCTATCTTAAGATAGAGAATAAACAAGCAATTCATCTCTATTCTATGCTAATGGTCCATGGAGACAGCATTGATAAGCAATTTACAAAGAGGACATCCAAACCACATTTCTCAACTAAAAAGACTTTCTTACCCCTCCTTCAACAAGGACTATTTTTAAAGTAACAAAATTAATCAAGATATTTTCATTATTAACAGTATAGAGTTCCTTAAAGAACTAAAAATAGATCTACCATTTGATGCAGCAATCCCACTACTGGGCATTTACTCAGAAAAAAAGAAGTCATTATATGAAAAATACACATGCACATGCATGTTTATAGCAGCACAATTCACAACTGCAAAAATATGAAACCAGCCTAAATTTCCATCAATCAATTAACACATGAAAAAAATGTGGTATAAATATACCATGAAATACTCAGCCATGAAAAGGAATAAAATAATCACATTTGCAGCCACCTGGACGCAGCTGGAGACCATTATTCTAAGTGAAGTAACTCAAGAATGAAAAACCAAGCATCTTATGTTCTCACTTATATGGGGCAGCTAAGCTATGAGGACAAAAAGGCATAAGAATTACACAACAGACTTTGGGGACTCAGCAGGGGAAGGTTGGGAGGGGGTAAAGGATAAAAGACCACACAATGGGTACAACGTACACTGCTTGGAAGATGAGTATACCAAAATCTCAGAAATCACCACGAAATAACTTATCCATGTAACCAAACACATTCACCCCAAAATATTGAAATTTAAAAGATATTTGTATAATTTTCTCAAAGAGCTTTAAGTCATAATATGATTCCTTTATTATATGTGGCATAATCTACAAATTGCATCAATGCTTTGAGGATTAAACACACACATCTGGCCAGGTGTGGTGGCTCACACCTGTAATCCCAGCACTTTAGGAATCCAAGGTAAGTGGATTACCTGAAGTCAGGAGCTTGAGATCAGCTTGGCCAACATGGAAAAACCCCGTCTCTATTAAAAATACAAAAATTAGCCAGATGTGGTGTTACATGCCTGTAATCCCAGCTACTTAGGAGGCTGAGACAAGAGAATGGCTTGAACCCAGGAGGCGGAGGTTGCAGTGAGCTGAGATGGCATCACTGCACTCCAACCTTGGTGACAGAGTGAGACTCCATCTCAAAAATAAACAAAAAAACAAAAAACCTACATATCTGTTTATAAAGCAACCCAAACACTAATTAATTTTAGGGAATAATTTAAATATATTACAGACAGGCATGGTGGTTCAGACTTGTAATCCCAGCACTTTGGGAGATTGAGATGGGTGGATCGTTGGAGGTCAGGACGCTGATACCAGCCTGACCAATATGGTGAAACTTTGTCTCTACTAAAAACACAAAAATTAGCCAGGTGTGGTGACATGTGCCTATAGTCCCAGCTACCTTGGAGGCTGAGACAGCAGAATTGCTTGAACCTGGGAGGCAGAGGTTGCAGTGAACTCAGATCACACCACTGCACTCCAGCCTGGGTGACAAAGTGAGACTCAATCTCAAAAAAAATAATAAAAAATACATAAATAAAAATATTATGGACTTCTCTATTTTCCAGTGAAAAGTCATTTCAAAGGGAAGCTAGACACATTCTTCATAATAAAATTTTGTGTGAACTAGTTCTCAGTAAACAACTCTGAATTCATAGATGTCCACCTTTCACTAAGGCATCTACATTTTTCTTTAGTTTTTAGTAGAGCATAGGTTGAGAAAATTTCATTTGGGCTTATATCACTATTTCACAGGCTTCTTTAAGAATAAATTAATAGAATAGCTATTTGATGAAGTTTTGTTTTGTTTTACAACTCAACATTCTTCCATTAGGAGAAAAGCTTCCAATTTCAAGTTGGCCTCAATTACTCTCTCTCATAAGCCCAGCCCAGATCCAAAATGTCACACAAGGGCTATAGAAAAACACTCAAGCATTCTCTCCTTGCCATTTTTACACTGGCAATTTCTCCAGAACAAGAATGTCTGAGAATTCCACCATAGCAGGTCCCGACACTTTGACTAAACTTCTAAGTACTTTGGAAGTAGTTTAGCCATTTCCCCCATACCACAGCCCTTTACCACCTCCTTGTTTCTTTCCGTGCTATTTCAAAAGGAGTAATTTCTAATTCAATTTATAATTTTGATAATTCAAAGTAATGAGTGTCTCATCAATCATCAATATAGAAATAACCAAAAATTGATTTGGATCCACACGGTTGGCAGCTGAAGCAAATGACATTCCAGATGTAAACAAAACTCTTTTCTGTGCAACTAAATCGATGCAAACTTGGCTATAATGTGGTGGAAAGTCAGTAGCCCAATTCCTTCAACAACTGCAGGCCTGGAAAAGCAGCCGCATTGTAGCCTTGGAAAAGTCATATCAGGCCAGGTGCGGTGTCTCATTCTACATTCCCAGCACTTTGGGAGACCGAGGAGGAGCATTGCTTGAGTTGAGGAGTTCAAGACCAGCCTGGGCAACATAGCAAGATCTCATGTCTACTAAAAAGTAAAAAATTAGCTGGGTGTGGTGGCACAGGCCTGTAGTCCAGCTACTCAGGAGGCCAAGGCGGGAGGATGACTTGAGCCCAGGAGATCAAGGCTACAGTGAGCTATGATCATGCCACTGTACTGCAGCTTGGATGACAGTGCAAGATCCTGTCTCAAAAAAAAAAATAGTCACATAAGACAAGCATGCAGCTGATGAATTCCAACATGCTACTTTATTTTAGACCTAAATAAAGACATGGGTGAGCTTAATTTGCAAGACAGAAAGATACCAAGTTATTTCTTGTTCCAGAAATCAGTCAACAACATATAACTTAAGATTTTGCAATTCACCATTCAAAATGGCGGGCAAGGGGAAGCACTCAAAGCCTTGCCAGTGACTCATTCTGTTGGAAGCAATCCTAGAGGCCATGCAGCATGGATTTTAGTTTAATCCAATTGCTTTTTTTTTTTTTTTGAGACAAAAGTCTCACACAGTGGCATGATCCCAGCTCACTGCAAGCTCTGCCTCCTGGGTTCAAGCAATTCTCCTGCCTCAATCTCCAGAGTAGCTGGGACTACAGGCACCCACTACCATGCCCGGCGAATTTTTGTACTTTTAGTAGAGACAGGATTTCACCACATTGGTTAGGCTGGCCTCAAACTCCTGACCTCAAATGATCTGCCTGCCTCAGCCTCCCAAAGTGCTGGGATTACAAGTATGAACCACTGTGCCAGACGGTTGCTTCTTAATTGCTTTTCTGTCATTTAGCAAATTCAACTTGAATTTGGATTCAAAATGTCATTTTCCCTCTTTTTGTCCTGTCCTGTTAGCACCAAAGAGTTTCATGTGCAAGAAAGAATGATACAAATATTTGCAAATATGTTCATCTTTGAAGCTTATTTTATGGAGTGATAATTTACATGAAGTACAACCCAAAAAATGGCTGCCACAGACAGGGAGAGGCCAGAAAAGACAATAATCTATGTAATAAGAAGGTCAAAGTGGGAAGAGCAGCAAATAACACTCCACTGTAGGCACTGGGAGTGAGGCGTATTACCACGCTCAGACTCGTATTTTCCTGGAAAAGCCCCACCTGAAAGGGGACTTGTGGTGCAGCCGAGCATGTAAAATAGGCTGAGCTAACATGCAACTGATGTCATGGTTGAGGGTGGGACCAGGGAAAGCTCTGCCTATCTGTGTATCAAGGTGCCCCAGAAGATACTACATTATGTGGGTTTCCTTTCCTTACTAATTACTTCTAAGTACAAGCTCAATGAAAATCACGAAGCATCTGACCCTACTTCCTCACATTTTAGAAGCATCCCATGCTCTTAAAGACTATGGAACTTTGGAGAACTTGTGCTGATTTATGGGGATTTGGCCTTTGCTTTTTAACTAAATTTGTATTTGCTTTAACTTGCATGACCTACTTAGCAAAAGAAAAGACTTGCTCACTTCCTGGGAAGCATATAGACCAGTTTATACTTTGAGATTCAAAGTTAGGAAGAGTTGGGCAGGAACAGGGCAGGAAAATAAAGTCACCTTGAAGCTGCAGAGATACAGGTCCTATAAGCTAGGTCCAGGTGGAGTATGAAGAAGGGAAGAACCTCAGTGGTTCTCCATTCATGTGGCAAGGGACAGAAAAATCCTTTTTTGGAGCTATTAGGGCCCTAGAAGCAGCGTGTGTGTGACTGATGTTTAGGGGCAGTGTGACCCAGGGAGTCCAATATTTGGGATCTTTACCTCTCAAGGAACCCTGCGCCTGGCCTCTGCCCTGGTACCAACAGAGAAACTCCCTTCTCCACCTCTCTCCTTTAGCCACAGCTGTGTCAGCCTGGGTAAGCTCTTCCACTTCCTGCAGCCCCACTTTGTCTGCAGAAAGACCCCACCGCTGTGCTGTTCTAAGCAGCTGGTGGATTCAGCAACAGAGACCAAATCTGGTCCTAAACCTTCCAGCCCCAAGCTCAGTGCCTCTCAATGGAGACATTTTGTAAACCTATGGGGCCGTTTATGACATGATGACTGCATGGGGCCAAGGACGCAAGGCATCCTGCAATGTGTGAGATCATCCAGCCCACTCTGAACATTTCCTGGAAGTTCACATGGATGAAAAACTGTTTATTTAGTTCTAAGATGTATCTCCATTTATGTAGAAACACCAAATATCCCTTACACTGCTTGAATACACAGTTTATCATGATTTGTTTACGATTATGGAAAACCATGTCACCAACGGCAACACTACTTGTGGCATCTGAGTTGTCAACGAACCACAGCTAAACCAGCTTGCATTTGTATATCACCTGCCAATATTTAACAGTAATACTGAAAGCTCCTTTTAATTTATTTAAAGCCAAATAAATTATTGAAGATATATGAAATCCTGGATATGAATATATTTCATTAATAAATTTATTTCATTTCTGCCATTCAATATTCTTAAGGATGCATAGCATACTGAAACTTATGACATGTCACGCCTGTAATCCCAGCACTTTGCGAGGCCGAGATGGGCAGATCAGTTGAGGCCAGGAGTTCAAGACCAGCCTGGCCAACATCGTGGAACCCCATCTTTGTACCAAAAATACAAAAATTAGCTGAGCATGATGGCATGCACCTGTAGACCCAGTTAATCAGGAAGCTGAAGCACGAGAATCACTCGAACCCAGGAGTTGGAGGCTGCAGTGACCTGAGATCATGTCACTGCATTCCAGCCTGGGAGATAGAGCAAGCCTGTCTGGAAAAAACAAAAACAAAAAACGATTTATTTTGGGTTTGAATCTTATTTTTCAACCTTACGCTGAGACTGTCCTCAGGGGTCGGTTGCCACTCAATTGTCCTCTAAGCATTTTTTCAATTCATCCTCTACTCTGGACATCTATTAAAGCCAATGGTCTCTAAAGTTCTCGGTTTGCAGAGGGATTTAACAATGGGAGACAGGTTTTCTGAGACACTCTGTCAGCACACATCCTATATCTTAATACAGGAAATTAATACCACTCTGACAAAGAAGGCCTGGTTCATTGCAAGAAGTCACACTGCTCATTAAAACCACTTCAACAGCCAGTATTTTGCCTTGGCGGGTTAGGGTTATTTTCCCCCTTCTCTTAACATGTACAGGTAAATTTGTTCTGTTACTTCCTTTATTTTAAAGCATACTTGCTCTTTTCTCTCCTTCTCTGCAATGCCTTCTCACCTTCTCCTAAAGCCAAATTTCTTCATTATACAAGGATACAGTCATCTAACTACTTCATTTTATCATCTGAAAAAGGTGTACTGAGCATTTGCACTTTAAAAATATACGTAGGTCAGGTGCCATGGCTCACGCCTGTAATCCCAGGACTTTGAGAGTCTGAGGTGGGCGGATCATGAGGTCAGGAGTTCAAGACCAGCCTGACCAATATGGTGAAACCCCATTTCTACTAAAAATACAAAAATCAGCTAGGCCTTGTGGTACACACCTGTAGTCCCAGCTACACGGGAAGCTGAGGCAGGAGAATTGCTTGAACCTGGGAGGTGGAAGTTGTAGTGAGCCAAGATCAGCCACTGCACTCCAGCCTGTGCGACAGGGCAAGACTCTGTCTCAAAAAATATATAGATAGATAGATGTAACTTTATTATGATTTTTTAACATTTCCTTTATAATACTATTTGGGCATTCTATTTATTTTTAGACATTATATGTGTAAGTAGATCATTTCATCTATCAATTTCATTTCAGAATCATAAAAGGGGAATTACAAAATATCTGTTGGCAAAAGAGGGCATTTGGACTGACAGAGTTGAAAGTCACTGCTCTAGCAAACCTCCCCTCCCAGCCACCAGGTTCTCCCAGAGACTAGCGCTTCCTGAAACGCAGAACCCCACTTTTGGAGTCTGGGAACTACATTTCTACTTTTTCATGCCAGGCAGGCAAACAATACCAGAGCATTATCATAGCACCACCCCCTAGGGGTACCCCAGAGCCCTGCAAGGGATCAGAAGGGAGAAGCAAAAGTCCCAGCAGTTGGGCCGGCCTCCTTGTCACTGCACTAACAGCCATCCTGCCTTAACAATGCCCAGGCCAGGCACAGCTGACACCTGTGACCTCTTTGGAAGCAGGAGACTGAGTGTCGTTAGGGCCAGCTTTACCTGTGATGGCACTTGTTGAGACCCGCGGTGGCTCAGCAGCGGCTTTGCTTCCCATCGTCCCTACTCAGCACAGGGCAGCCTGGACACTCCAAGGCAAAGGCAGTGCTGGGGCCAGTTGGGAGCTCTGGCAACTGCTTATGAGAAACAGAGCATCAATGTTAGAGCCTGTCTGGAGCACCTCAAATTGGGCCAAGAGACACATCCATGCCATTAGAATGGGAGGGAGTGATGAGGAATGAGGCTTTTGGAGTTCCAAGAGGGCAGCTGCCTCCTGGGCTGCACTTGCTGACTTCAAATAAAGGGGAGCTGCTATGCCTTTAGCAATGTGGACCCCACATAACTCCAGCAACCTCAAGAAAGTCAGGAACACCTGGAGAGAAAGTCCAGGTATTATCCATCTCTACCATCTCAGCCCTCTCAGGCAGACAGGCAGACGTGTAAACTATTTTGATGCAACACAAGTGCCAGATAAAGGTAAGGATGGGATGCTGCAGGAGTGCAGGGGAGTCACACACCCTTCCTCCAAGAATCTGAGCTGTGTCTGAGAAAGATACACCTGGCTGGATGATGCAAAATATCCCAACACAACTAGCATGGAAGAGACAAGGGAAGCAGGACAGGAAGCAGATGGGCCAGATCACAGGACATCGGAGGCCAGGCCAGGATGCTGGGCTTTATCCTGCACAAGACTGGGAGCCACAAAGGGTCTAAAGCTTGGGGTCACATCTCCCCTGAAGACAGATTTCTCTGGGGGTTTGATGGATAGCTTCTGGGTGTCAGAGTACAATCTGCATACTGCTAAAGGAATCTGCCCCCAAATGGCTTTGACAGGACACATGTGAATCCTTTTATTGTAAAAGTTCTGTAAGAGTGGTAGATAGCACATGGTCACATCCAGACCCTGAAGCCAGGCAGCCCAGTTTCAACCCCAGCACTCCCCATTACTGCTGTGAGACCCGAGGTGGGCCACTTCATGTCCCTGGGCTCTACCTCTTCCCTCTGTCTAAGGGAGATAGTAAGGGCCTCCCTCACAGAGCTGGTTGGGGGGAATTAAATGAGGTGAAAAGCTCATGTAAGGCTGGGGCTGTGGGCTGGCTCACAGTAAATGCCATTCAGTATTTATCATTTTGTGTTTACATTGATGTACACAAGGAAAAGAAAGTCACCTAAGCCAGTGAGTTCGCAGACATTACAACTTGGATAAGACTGAGTGTTAAAGTGACTCTGTTTGAGGTAGATTTGAATAAAGACATGAAGTAATTCCTCCTTAAAGGAAAGATCTGCCTCTCACCTTTGTCCTGTTCATGGCAGACACTCTATGAACACAGACTTTTAGAGATGAATTTCCTCACTCTCTAGGGGCTTTCTCTGTAATAACTGAGTTTTCCTGTAAGACAGGAGTAACTACCTTAGATATATGTAGACACATTTCTTACGTTCTGAAATTCTTGAGCAAGAAGGAAGAGATGGAGAAAGCGACCTCCGCCAGGGAAAAGGGTGGTACAAACCACCAACCAGAAAAGCCCCAGCTCCACCCACCATCAGATCCGCTTCCAGGAGGCATGATTTTCTCTTCCTGCACAGCACATGCATGTTTAATTTTAAATAAAAACATGTATTTGCAGTCACTTGTTCAGAAACTGGAATGCATTTTTCCCATGTTAGTGTACAAAGGCTGTTCAACCCCCACATGGACCCACGTTACAGAGTGAGCAGCAGCCTCATGAATTTAGGGTGTTGGGAGGAGAGTAAGTGCCAAAAGAGGCGCTGTAGAAGACAGGACCAGTTCCTCCCTACCCAGCCCCACTCCTCTTACAGAGCAGAGCCAGCACCAGCCAGTTTTGAAATAGATAAATTCATCTTTGCCACACAGTCATCTACTTTTCCTTACTTTTTAATACTCCCTCTTCTCCCTGAGTCCTTCATAGCCGCTTCTAGTCCCACTGCTGCTGCTGGGTAAATAGGAGGGTTACCTCGGCAAAAGAGACCAGGCATGAAAATGGTATTTCAGGAACTAAAATAGCCTGTGTGAAAGGTCTAGACTCCTGAAATACCATGTGTCTGGGGATCTACAAGCGGTTTTGTGTAACTAGAATAGAAAGTGCTTCCATGTGTCAATATTACTTCTCTCTCCCTTTTTAAAAAAATCCTCATCAAAACCTTATTTCACTCAATATAGCTTCTTTCAACTAAGTGAGGGAAAGGAGGTAACCTCACTGAACCTGTTAATACAATACAGTCAGCGCTCAGTATCTGCGAGTTCCACAACCAGCTGCAGATCAAACATACTCAGAAGAAAAGGAAGGTTCCATCAGTACTAAATATATAGACTTTTTCCCTTGTCACTATTCCCTAACAACACAGTATTAACAACTGTCTACATAGCATTTACACAATATTAAGTATTATAAGTCACTAGATAAGTTCAGATGTTTGGGAGGATGTGTGTAGATGATTTGCAAATACTGTGCCATTTTCTATCAGGGATTTGAGCATCCATAGATTTTGGTATCCTCCGGGGGTCCTGGAATCAATCCCTCATGGATAATAAGGGATAAGTGTATATGTGATTTGGAGAACACATTTTTTTTGGAGGGGAGGGGTGGAGTCTTACTCTGTCACCCAGGCTGGAATGCAATGGTGAGATCTCAGTTCACTGCAACCTCTGCCTCCCGGGTTCAAGCAATTCTTCTGCCTTAGCCTCCTGAGTAGCTGGGACTACAGACACATGCCGCTGTGCCCAGCTAATTATTTTGTATTTTAGTAGAGATGGAGTTTTACCATGTTGCCCAGGCTGGTCTTGACCTCCTGAGCTCAGGCAATCCGCCCGCCTCAGCCTCACAAAGTGCTGGGATTACAGGTGTGTGCCACCACACACAGCCAAGAACACATTCTTTTAAGGCTCACATCTTTCGCTTTGTGTTTGTATAAGTGTACACTTGTACACACTTACAGGAACTTACATACACTACAGCACAGGTATTTTTTTTCCTGATAATTTCCTCCAAATTATATTATTCTACAGGCAGCTGTATTTTAAAAGGAATCTCAGTTAAGCCAAATGAATCTTTAATGAATATTTAATTAGGACCTTTTCAGATAGCATAATAGATGGGAGGGAAAAAAGGTGCCTTTTTACAAACACACCACTGAGTTGAAGAGGATGGAAAAAGTCAACAGATGAATTTCCTGTCTTTCCCGCCAGTTTCCTTAAACCATTTCTGCTTTTCATTGCTTCTCCTTTTCTTACATCTTTGTATCTATGGACTTTCCTATCATCTCCAGGAGCAAGGCAGAGATAGATTTTTGTCTGTGAGCAGCTGAATTGTCTAGAAAACATGCACAGCCTGCAAGTCCTTCCTGTCCTCCCAAGAATCTGACTTCGTTTTAGGCAGGCAAGAGGCTCAGAGGCTGACCCAACATCTCTCACACTGCCTTTGAGTTTTTCCAGGAAGCACCATGGTTTTCTCAGGCATAAAAAACCTTTGTGTAAAAGGCCAGAGAGTAGATATTTTAGGCTTTGCGTGCCATATGGTCTCTGACACAACTGCTCACTTCTGCAGGTGTAGTGCAGAAGCAACCACAGACCCATAACCAAAAGAGCATGGCCGTGTCTCAATGAAACTTTATTTACAGAAACTGGTGTCAGGCTAGCATTGGCCACTGACCATAGGTTGCCAACCCCTGGATTATACAGAATCATCTGTGTGAGAACACTAGCTCCACAATCAACATGCTCACAAACTGAGGCTGCATATCCTACGACTTTCTCATATGGCTTTGTCACATGTGCCAGAAACGATGTTAAACAATTTAGAGTCCACACATTCATTTTATGCACATTCACATTTCTTACCATGAATTTTTCTTGCTTTTTATTTTAATATAGTTTTTGCCATTTTATAATTTAAAAATGGAAAAGTGCCACAATTCATAGCAACTATGTACCAATAAACATTCATAATAATGATATGTTTCCTATTTTAGTTGACAATGACTAAGTAGGACTTTTTAATAATATCTACAGCCAGAAACTGGTAGTGGCACTGGCAGAGGTAAGAACTGCAAAAGTCTGAGAATCAAAAAGAATGCCAAGAGTTAAAGCAGGAGATGGGCTGGTGACCTCAAGGGAGAGGAGGGAGACTTTATGTCAGGCCAGCAGAAATAAGAATCACGAGGCTCATTTGGGTCAGGAGCTCCAAATGTCTCACGCTCCTCAGGGCTCCACGTGCTTCACTCCTGCCAGTCCTCTGTTAAAAAGTAGTATTTCAAGCCATAAGGAGAAAAAAGGTGGTGATATTAGGATCCTGCAGTCCCAAGGAGCCAAGAGTGAATTATGGCTGTGACAAGCCACACTGTGGACAATGGCCATGGTGAAAAGTGAGTTGATGAGACACCTGGCAGCAAAGTAACCCTGAAAAAAGCACTGACTCATGGGAAACATGGACTGACCAGTGGTAGGAAGAAAAGTATAGAACAAGCCATCCAATGCAACAGCCTAGTAATACTAGTGAGCGTGCAGTTCTGACCACTCTTTTCCCAAGGTCATTTCATGTCTCCACATGAGTTTTTCCACTGTTTCCTCTCCTAGGTTTCTGTTTAAATCTCAGCACCTCTCACATTCTCGTTTTCCCTTTCCCCTGCCCCTCTCAAGTCATTCAACTGATTCACTTCTACCCCATCATAATGCTCAGGTGTCATTTCCTCCACAAAACTGTCCTTCAGACTGGGTTGGATGTTGCTTCTCTTTTCTTCTACAAGCTCCAGGGGATCAAGGGTATGTCTCCAAGCCTTCCTATCACCATCAGCTTTACCTACACTGCAACACCTGAACATCCAGCACAGTCTTCTGCACCTAACCCACAGTTTATCTTATGTGCTTGAGCAACTAAAGGTCTGAATGCATGTCACATATGCAAGAAGAGAATGAGTGTCTGAGTGTGGAGGGGGAGTGACTACGGCCAGACAAGAGCACTGAGTATTGAGGAACTTGACTTCAAGTGGTCAAGATAATGGACGTACAAATATCTGGACTTGGGTTCAAAGCACAAGAGCCCTCAAGCAGGACAAATCTATCCTGACCTCTGGAAAAACATCACAAAATGCATAATGGTGGCTCAGCACCACCAAAGGGCAGCTTGTTGCTACATTATTACTATAGTTCCAATAGAAAGGCAGCTACCGTTCAAATCCCAACCAGGGAGTTGTCCTATATTCCAAAAGAAAGCTTCTACTGCCAAACGTGGTGGCTCACCCACGTAATCCAAACACTTTGGGGAGGCCAAGGCAGGCAGATTACCTGAGGTCAGGAGTTCAAGACCAATCTGGCCAATGTGGAGAAACCCCACCTCTACTAAAAATACAAAAAAATTAGCCAGGCATTGTGGCAGTGGCCTGTAATCCCAGCTACTCAGAAGCTGAGGCAAGAGAATTGCTTAAACCCGGGAGTCAGAGGTTGCAGTGAGCCAAGACAGGGCCATTGTACTCCAGCCTGGGTGACGAAGCAGGACTTCGTCTCAGAAAAAAAATAAAAGAAGGCTTCTACTGTGCATGTATTTCTAATTCCTACATGCATAATATCTGAATTATACAATCCAGACTTTCCACTAATTCAGAGTGGCCTTCACCATAATCTGTTTCTACAAAGTAACCATTTTTCATCAGACAGCTGTTGATACACTTTCTTCATTACAGTAAGGTGGCATGAGAAAATGACCTTCTTGCTTTAATAAAAATATTGTTATGGTAGATACAAAATATGTTTCTACAGTTAAACTGTAACAGTAAGACTGGAAGGTCTACTAGTAGAGGAATGGTGTCCCCCGTGATAAACAATCATTTAATAAGGAGACAGGGTAATTTGCCTAACCCTGCTCTGTAGCTAAAATGAGCCAGGGGTGTGCTCCTTAAACACTTATCAAGTCACTGCTGAGCTTTCAGCAGGCCATTTAACTTTGGATCAGAAAGGGAAGTTTCCCAATGCATAACAGAATCTTAGATTCTTCATTTGTAATACTTAAGATAAACTTTAAATAGAAAAGCTACCTGCACACAAGACATCATGTCTTGTACTCAAACTATGCACAATACTAAGCGCAATAAGAAAGCACGATACTAGCGGAGAAGGCACCACGTACTGAAGCTAGCCAGAGTTTATTGAGTGCTTAAACTTAGCCAGGGGCCTTGGATTCTGACTTCTAATTCTAACCACCACATGATAATGTGGGTACTCTTACTGTTACTCCTATTTTATAGATAAGGAAGTAAATTTTGAGAAACCAAAGTCAGCAGCTACAAAAGTGGCAGAAGACTGGAACCCAGGTTGCAGAATGCTGGTCCATGATCACACCTGTATGCAATTGTGCTTCCCAGAACATACATCAGAAGCATATTTTAGGAGGTGGGAAGGATGCAATGACCATCCATACCACCAACAAATCAGATGGGGCCAAGGAAAGCTGATAGGATGATACCATCTCTGTCTACCTCTGTCTTTTTCCTTCCTACCACTTCTAAAAAAGCTTTTTAACATTGCTGGGGAAAAAAATTGCAGAGCAGATGACAAATTATTATAAATTTAGTGAGGGAGGCAGAATGGTAAAATGAAAAGAATCCTTGATTTAGAACTATAGTGTTTGTGCCCTGGTCCATAGCAAAAACTATGTCTCATGGCCCTCATTATAAAACTGTCATGATAAGATACATCTCACTTTTCTGTTGTCATCACAACAGTGAGAATATATAAGGGAATGTGTCTAGCACTGTGCTTGGCAGAAAAGAGGTACTACAATTTTTTTCCCTTCTTTATCTTCAGTTCCCATATCAAAATACAAGCAGACATTACCTAGCTATAAAAGGTAAATATTCCCTGGACACATCCAAAATGCACTCACCCACAGAGAAATACCTTTGAAGGGGCGTCTCTCTGCTGTTGCTGTGAGTTCTCCAAGCACTCACATACTGCCTTCTATTAACAGTAAATAAAATTGTCTAGATATGGGCCGGACGCGGTGGCTCATGCCTGTAATCTCAGCACTTTGGGAGGCCGAGGCAGGTGGATCACGAGATCAAGAGATTGAGACCATCCTGGTCAACTTGGTGAAACCCTGTCTACTAAAAATACAAAAAATTAGCTTGGCACAGTGGCACGTGCCTGTAATCCCAGCTACTCAGGAGGCTGAGGCAGGAGACTTGCCTGAACCCAGGGGGCGGAGGTTGGGGTGAGCCGAGATCGCGACATTGCACTCCAGCCTGGGTAACAAAAGCAAAACTCCACCTCAAAAAAAAAATTGTCTAGATAAAGCAAAAATGTCATGCTTTCAATGTAAAGGTAGTATTTCAGCCTAAGGCAGAAAAGGAAGAGGAAAAAAGACCATTAAAGTAAGTATTACAGGAGACTTCAGAGCAAGAAGTACTAAATATACAAGTACCTTAATCATCAACTAAAAAGAGTAATTTGCCTCTAAGACTCTCCATCCTTCTCTCATGCAACACAAACTAGTAGTCTAAAAAAAGCATAGTACAGTATAGGAAATATTCAGACCTTTCTTCCTGAGGGCTTATTGTGTGACAAGTAAATCTTTTGAATCCCCCATCAACAGTCTTTCATGCAACTCCATCTTGAAACCAGACTTGTATGCTTCAAAAATGAAATGTTCTAAGTAAAGTGAAGTTGTTGTTTTCAGAAAACAGGGGGAAATCCCTGATTGAAAAATAAAAGGGCTTTAGTGAAAAGTTCATAGATATTTGCTTGGCCATCAAGAAGGTGGAAGCTCTGCTGGGTAGAAACCACCATTCTTTGAGGTCTGAGACTTTAGACATCATACACTCCCTCTCCTCTCATTCTTACAGACTCTGTCTCTCGGTCACAGTTGCATGTTGATCCTCTCGTTCCAACCAGACTATAGGGTCTCCAAAGTGTGAAGCACACGGCCCCTCAACGTGTTGGGTAAAGCTGCTCATCAATATCCCTACGGCTTGTCATCAAGCAAACGGCATATCACAAACTTGCTTCCTCAACCCCAGAACAGACACGCCAGGTCCCCAAGGAAATGAAGGTTCCTTCCACCCCCACAGGAAAGCTACCAGGTTTCAGTTCTTTCGCTTTATTTTTTTTAAAGACAAAGAAAAAAATTAACCTAACACACATGTTTTCCTACCATTCTCATATACTTTTTAAAACTCCCTCTAACTTCTTCCTTTCTTTACGTTGGAGAAATTCTTAATAAATAATGCCTGCTTGAAAGACATCAGGAACTCATTTTAAGGACTGAGTTTGTAGAATACAAGGCAGAGAGATGAGTGGGCAGAGTTGGGCTGAAATTTTTTAATTCCTGCAAAGCAAGCGTGCGGGTATCTGTTTTCAAACAATAAAAGCGTCTAGAATGCACAATGATGCAGAGCCATGCGACGCGCGAGGAGCAGGAAGCTGGTGGGCTCGGTGTCACAAAGGCTGGCAGGGCAGCTCGAGAGCCAGAGTCACCACAAGTCCGCGTTCCAAGCTCGCTGCTGCCTCACATTGCATCCGGTCCCAAAGCCAGCTGCCCAGCGGAGAGAAGCCACATCTCTGCGAGGGCGAGGGTGGGAGAAAGTGAGGGGAGACCGCGGGCGCGCGGCGGGTCCCGGGAGGGAAAGGACCAGGGAGCCGGGGGTGGAGGTGGACAGGGGGAATGTGGCCGAGGCGCATTAGCTCCGGCTGCAGATCTTGCCCGGGAAGGCGACCTGGGGACCGGAATCGGTGACCGACGGGAGGGGGAGGGGGCTGCTGGGGACCGCAGGTCTAGGCGCGTGAGCCGGACACGAAGTGCGCGCGGCCGGGTTAGGGGAGCGCGGGCGCGTGGGTCACCTGTATTGTTTGAAAAGCTGGTCCGACTCCCTGAAGCCGTTGTTGAGCAGCATGTTGATGCCGGCCAGGGCCAGCTCCGCGTCCTGCAGGGGAGCCGCCGCCGCCGCTGCCGCCGCGTCCGAGTCTCCGTCGTCCCGCCGCCGAGGCCGCTGCTGCTCGGAGCCGGCCATGGGCGCGCGAGGCCCTGCGTCGGGCCGAGGCGAGGTCGGGAGCAACTGCTGCGGCCGCACGCGCGCCCGAAGCCGGGTTCTAGCTGCCCGGAGCGGAGCAGAGCCGGGAGGGGAGGGGAAGAGAGAGGAGACTAGGGAGGAGGAGGAAAGGGCCGCGGAGGGAGGAGCCGCGGCCCGGCTGCAGCGCTGCGGGGGAGGTGGGCGCCCGGCCGCCGCCGCGGGGATTACTCAGCAGCGCCCGCCCGCTCCTCTCGCGCCCTCCGAGGCACCCGGCTCGCGCGGGCCCCGAAGCGGAATCCGTTTCCGGGTGTCTCTCACCCTGCCGAGCCGGTCCACGAGCCGCGGCCGCCTCCGCTTCCTGCAGACCCCGTGGTCCGGCCCCTCCTGGGTCCCCAAGCCGCGTCCTCGCCCACCGCCCGGGGCTGCTCGGACACACGCACGCGAGGCCGGGAAACCCAAGCGCCCCACCCTCCCCCGAAGGGGCCGAACCCGGGAGTCTGGGGGAGGGCAAGGCGCAGAGGGAGAGTGAGCGAGCCGGTGTGGAAGGAAAGGGAAGGGGACGGGGATCTCCGCCCGGGCCGCAACGCCAGCGCGCGGCGCTTTGTCCACGAGTGACGGAAACCCCACACAGCCCGCGTCCGGGATGCCGGACTTCATCCCGACGCTGGGGCCGCCCCCTAGGACCTGAGCAGCCAATTCCCAAGGAGGTGGGCGGCGGGGGCGGGGCCTCTGGGACCTGCCGGACCGCTCCCCGGAGTCTTGCGCGGCGGGACTCCAAGGGAGAGCCCCCCCCGCCCCCCCCCCCGACACCTGGATCCGGGTACCACTCACTCCAGCCCGCCACCAACATTTGCGCAATGGGGCAGGAGGAGAAATGGAGGCCTATATGCCGTATGCCCAAATACTTAAAAGTTACAAATTACGCTGCTGAAGTGTGTTCTGTTCTCACATTGCCAATTATTCTTGCAAAGCTTTGGCTTTCAAATGACCAAATGTCAGCAGAACATCAACGGTGACTGGATTTAGTCATGATCGCAGAAATCTCACTGTTCTGATGATGGCCTGGTGATATCTGGATGACTAATATTCTAAAGACAAGCAATATTCAAGACATAAGTCATTTTTATGTTTTTTCCATATTTTTCTCTAATTTAACAAAACCCCTTCATATAGCGTTGCAATCAGTATTATGTTCTTAATGCCAAATTAGACAACCTTCCTTGAGTCACTATTGTTCTTAGAGTGTAGTTTATTCATTTCAACTTGGAGTAAGTTTGCTGAAGCGTTTACAACAGAATTGTTTTTAAAATGAAATCCTTAGGTTTAGAAATAACTCATGAATTTTAAACATTATGTCATCCATTATCGTGGAACCAATATGATAAATTATTACAGAAAAATACAAAATAATTTTGTCATATGAGTTGCTTTTACTTATTTTGCAAATTGTACCGTACCTCCTTATATCAAATCCATACAGGATTTCCAGCCTCTAGAAATTTTAGAGTAAAAAGAGTTACTGCCACTCCTTAAGTGCCACGTATCACTGTTGCAAAACCATGCTAATTCTTGAGTACATCTGGAACGACAAACTGGAACACTGACAGAAGCAAGAAAATGGACGATTCTCACCCTTGGGAAACAGTACGTTGTAATGCAGGAATCACTGCATTCATGCTGTCTGAGAAGGATTTGACAAGCTGACCTTTAAAAAAAATCTAGGTTTTCTTGGATTTGACATAATGTTAGTCTCAAACATTAGCAGTGTCACCATTCTTCATGGCATTGAGAGGCTGTAACGTTTTGTTTTTAGGGGATTGAGCTAAGCATTCCCCTAATGGATGTATAACCTCGACATCCATTTTCATGATTGACACCATGCAGTCAATCATGAAAATGGATGTCGAGGTTATACATCCCACTAAGGCAGCATTGAATGCCACATTCCAAGTGACTGAGGTGTCTGTATGTTCTTTAATAAATTTATTCGTGTCTGTGTGTGTGTGCGTGTGTGTGTGTGTGTGTGTGTGTGTGTATGGGCAGGGCCCTCAAATGCAGGTCTTAGGGACTGTATGCTCACTGAGGTCCACATGAGGCCATTGCCATGGAGGGTGCCCCTGGCCACACACTGCCAGAGGTCACCCTGACAGCATGCACTTACAGGCTGCTGGAACTTTGGATCTGTGGAACCGTTCGCCATATCCCTAAAGCAATCTAGTCAATAAGGGAGAGAAACCAAAAGCAAAACATCAGATATAGGAGACAACCTATACTCCCCCAACTGGGAAAGACAGCCAAGCACAGTCCTATATGTCCCTGTTACTGGGAAGAAAACATTTAAAAAAAGAATTTCATGGAATTGATGAATGACACTATGGACATTGTTTAAGAGCTGTAGTTGAGTAGTTGAGGCCCTGCAGCTGAGGATGGGGGGAGGGGTAGGCAAAGTCAGAGCACTCTTTGTGGGGCTAGTTCTGTCTCAAGAACCTCACACAGTCCGTTGTGCAGACAGGGAAATTTAATTGCTGAACAATTAAGGCACAGTCCAATGCAACTGCCTAGCACCCCACAATAGGCAGGGAAGGGGTGGCATGGATAGAGGGATAACTACCATGTAATGCACACCAGATATGTGCAAAATTGGATTTAATCAGGTACCAAAACAGTTACATTAACATCATCATCATGAAGGGACATTTAAAAATATTTGCCTGTAGTGAGGGATTCAAAAAGATTCAAAATGGGCCCCCAAATCCAGAAAGAAGAGAACACGTGGACTCATGATACTTGTGGCAGCTGTAGCTGGCATTGACACATGTCCAGGGTTCACCTGACAAGGGAGAATTAAGGCTGTGTTTTCTTCACTCAATAAAAATGGCGGATTATAAAGGCAGAGAGTGATAGCTAAGAAGTCATGGTGCAAATTACCCACAAAAGGAAGGAAAATCTAGATTACTAACACTCCAGGGCACCATACTCACTGAGTGACACAGATTCTCAGCACCTTCCCGAAAAACAAATGCAGTCTTCAGTGCACTTGACTTTGGCCAAATAGGATTTACCCAAGTGTTTCCTTTGCAAGTTGAGAGGCAGAGAGAGTGGGGGAAAAGGGAGAAAAAAAAAGAGAAAAGAAAGGCTAGTGAGTGGTGGAAATAACCCACTTCCTTTCTGCAGTGGGCGTTGCCAGTATTTTGTGGTTCTTCATGTGATTTCATTATGAAAATGAAACTTAGTTTTAAATGATCAGTAAAAGAAGTTTTAGACATGTGTGTTACCTTTTATAAGGTAGATTTTTGAAAATAAGGTGTTATGGTTACAAATGACAGGAAAACCTGACCCAAACTGGCTCAGAAAAGCAAATGTATTGATTGATGTAGAGCAGTTTTACAAAATGAGGCTGTATCCCTGGCTTCAGCATTAACTAGGACCGAGTTTCTCCTCTTCACCTCTTAGCTTTGCCACTTTGGTGTTTAATGGCTCTATTCTTAGGGCCTCCTCTTCTGATCCCAAAAGACTTTTAGAAGCTCTCAGAGCTACATGCTTGCCGGCTAGATCCAGCAGGAAGGCATTGCTTCTCTAATAGCTTAACCAAAATCCCCTAATTGAATCTTGCTGGCTTTGATTGGCAAGATTGTAGTCAGGTGCCCATCCTTGCACCAACTGATGTGACTAGGAGGGGTAGATCACTCTAATTAGATTAAGCCAGTCAGGGTCTGCTCCAGGACCTGGATGGGTACAACCTATTTCACCCAAACTACCTTTCTGGGAAATCCCAGATCTATTAGGAAAAGAGAGGTAGGGAATGGATATGAGAGAGACAATCAACAAACATACCTACCCTTGTCTTCCTGAACAAATTTTGAATTTTTGGAATTACATTCTTTTTTTTTTTCTTGAGACAGGCTGTTGTCACTCTGTTACCCAGGCTGGAATGCAGGGGCGAGATCATGGTTCACTGCAGCATTGCCCTCCCAGGCTCAAATGATGTCCCTACCTCAGCCTCCTGAGCAGCAGGAACAACAGGCACGTGTTACCACACCTGAGACAGGGTTTCACTGTGTTACCCAGGCAGGTCTCAAACTTCTGACCTCAGTTGATCCACCCACCTCGGCCTCTTAGAGTGCTGGGATTACAGGCATGAGCCATCCATGCCTGGCCTGGAATTATATTTTAAATGCATTCGAAGAATAAAATATCACAAGAAACTTACTGTGTGTACTTTGGTTATATTACAATTTTTCGGGGATGCAAACAGTCATGCCTTCATGCATCTTTTTATAAATCCATACTATCCATTGAAATAAGTACAGGTTCTCAGAAGGTACGGAATTCTAAGAAGGAAGAGAGTAGGGAAATTAATGTCATAATTTTTACATCATGCTAGCTTTACCCATTCAGCTCGTCTACTGAAGGTGAAGTAAGTTTTAATTAGCTACTTTTAACTAGAAAGCAAATCAGGTCAAGGGTTGCTATGTAAAACCTATTAAATTGTTTAGCCTACAGCTGCCTCCTTACATATTTTAGCCTAAAGATTTCTCCATACTTAGTGAACTGTAGTCTAACTGGATGTATAAACAGACGAATGAACGCCTGTAACAAGTAGATTTCAGCCAATTACCACAGCCAACTGTTCAAACCATGGTCAAATAAGGCAAACCCCAAGCTGTAGCCAATCTGACTGTTTCTGTATCTCACTTCTGCTTCCTCTACATCACTTACTTTCTTCTGCCCATAAATCCTCTCTGATGCATGACAGCACCAGTTGCTCTGAACCTATTCTGATGGTGGGGTTGCCCAATTCTCCAATTGTTCTTTGTTTAACTAACTCTGTTAATTTATCTAAAGTCTTTCTTTTTTCTTTTTCTCTTTTTTGAGATGGAGTTTCGCTCTTGTTACCCAGGCTGGAGTGCAATGGCACAATCTCGGCTCACCACAACCTCTGCCTCCTGGGTTCAGGCAATTCTCCTGCCTCAGCCTCCTGAGTAGCTGGGATTACCGGCGCACACCACCATGCCCAGCTAATTTTTTGTATTTTTAGTAGAGATGGGGTTTCACCATGTTGACCAGGATGGCCTCGATCTCTTGACCTTGTGATCCACCCGCCTCGGCCTCCCAAAGTGCTGAGATTACAGGCTTGAGCCACCGCACCCAGCCTAAAGTCTTTCTTTTAACAAACCATACAGCAAATTCCTGCCTTTTCTGCTCACAGATGGATCACTAGCTTGCCTCTAAGGAAGGGAACATAGTGGTGGGCTGGTGGGGTTCACCTGGCTGTTTTTGCAGTTGGGTATGTGTCCCTGAGAGGACACTCATGGCTGCCCTGGGAAACCACAGCAGTTACCATAGGGCAGGAAACCATCCCCCTTTGGGCTGGACGCCTCCTCACCTGCCTTTCCATAAACCAGATAGCCACTGAAATGCAGTCAGGGTTTAAGCAGGTGTTTACAAGAGATCATTGTTCTGCTGCTGTAGAGATTCCGGGATAAAACTGTGGAAGAAGGCATTGTCTCTCCTCCACAGACTCCCCCGCCCCGGGAGGCTTAAGCAGTGATCTCTCCTGCCTTAGACCTTGACCTGGGTATGACTTTTAGTGTGACTGCAGGTCCTCTGTTGGTCTTTAGATAGTTTCATTCTCTCTCCCCAGTATGCCTCCCTTTCCTTCTTTCTCACTGATATCCTGTTCCTTGGATCTACCATCCCTCCCTCTTCCTTACAGAAATAATCAAGTTTTCTTCTCCATTGGTCCTTCTCATGACTTGCACATTTTGCGGCCTCTGGTGAATGCCCATTACTTCTCTTCTCTGTCTACTGACTTGCTCTGTAGAGGGGGAGGCTGTCTCTGGTTTCAAGACATGCGTCTACCGAGTCCCTGGAGAGGAAAGGGGATGAGCGCCAGTCCCATAGATAAGGGGAAGTGTTAAACGGTACAGCAGGTTCCATTCAGTGCCCTGGTGTGTTTTCTCTTGAGTGTTTAAAACCAAAACATTCTTCTCTCTATAATTTTTTTAACTTTTATTTTAGGTTTGGAGGTACACGTGCAGGTTTGTTATATAGGTAAACTCATGTCACAGGGGTTTGTTGTACAGATTATTTCATCACCCAGGTACTAAGTTTAGTGCCCAATAGTTATTTTTTCTGATCCTCTCCCTTCTCCCAGCCTCTACCCTCAAGTAGACCCGGGTGTCTGTGGTTCCCCTCTGTGTCCTTAAGCTCTCATCATTTAGCTCCCGCTTATAAGTGAGAACATGCTATGTTTGGTTTTCTGCTCCTGTGTTAGTTTGCTAAGGATGATGGCCTCCAGCTCCATCCATGTCACTGCAAAGGACATAATCCTATTCTTTTTTATGACTACGTAGTAGTTCATGGTGTATATGTACCACATTTTCTTTATGCAGTCTACGGTTGATGGGCATTTAGCTTGATTCCATGTCTTTGTTACTGTGAATAGTGCTGCAATTGAGCTATTGTATACATGTGTCTTTATGACAGAACAGTTTATATTTCCCTAGTTATGAACCAATAATGGAATTGCTGGGTTGAATGGAAATTCTGTTTTTAGCTCTTTGAGGAATAGCCACACTGCCTTCCACAATGGATGAACTAATTTAGACTCCCACTAATAGTGCCGCTATAATTAATTTCTATCTGTATTCCCCATTTCATCTAAACAAGAAAGCTATTTTCCTTCTATTCATGTAACTTTACCTTGTTTCCTACTAAAATCCTGGCCTTATCATGCTAAGGTATTATTAATCCTTTCCTGCATAAACAGAGGGCAAATGGCAGGTCCAAGCTCTTCTCTCCAATCAGTAGGCTTCTCCCCTGACTGCAAGAGGAAGAAGATATCTTTTGGTTCATCAAACAAAATATATGAATCTATTTTGGGTGGAAGCAGCAGCAGCATTGGCATTTCCTTCTCAGAGTGGATTTGTTTCTAAATCTTAAAATGTAGTGGGATTCCCTCGGATATTCAAGAGCATGCAGTAGGTTTTCATGACCTGTTTGTAAGCTGAATGGTGAAGGCGAGCTATGGAGGGGATGTGTTGGACTCACACAGGAAAGGCGATGAGGCCAGGAGTCGAAATCGTGGGTTAGGACTCTGGTCCTGCAATGCATTGACTTTGCGACTTGGGGCGATTTTACTTCATTTCTTTCTGCCTCAATTTTCCCATTTATAATATGAAAATAATCAGTACCTTCAAGGCAAGTAAATGAGATATCGGGCATGTGGAAATGCTTTGTTAATCTGTAATGCCAAGATATCATTTGAACCTATATATTTTCAGATATTAATTAAAGTTAATGGTTCCTTCTGTTCACATATTGTCAACAGTATCTTGAAATTTTCAGCTAAAAGAAAATCTGTGCAATAAGTAGTTGCATCATATAGAGATGATTAAACCGTTTCTAATATAAACAATACATACTCATATTGTTAATGCAGCATAAGGAAGAAGTATAGATTTTCTTCAGAATATACAAAAATACAAAGTAGGCCAGGTGCGGTGGCTCACGCCTGTAATCCCAGCACTTTGGGAGGCCGTGGCAAGTGGATCACCTGAGGTCAGAAGTTCAAGACCAGCCTGGCCAACATGGTGAAACCCCGTCTCTACAAATACAAAATACAAAAATTAGCTGGGCATGGTGGCACACATCTGTAATCTCAGCGACTCAGAAGACTAAGGCAGAAGAATTGCTTGAACCCAGTAGCCAAAGGTTGCAGTAAGCCAAGGCCACGCCACCGCACTCCAGCCTGGGCAACAGAGCAAGACTCCATCTCCAAAAAACAAAAAAAAAGTGTGTATGTGTGTGTGTATATATATATATATATAAATCTACATTTTAGGGTTCTTAATTTGGACCTGAATTATTATTATTTTGCTTTAATAATCCCTAGATATTATTTTGGTCAAGGAAATAGATAATAGTTGGTATGAAGAGTTTTAAAATGCATCTCTATGTTCTGTGTGTCAAGATGTTTTGTGGTCAGCTCTTGTTTACAAGGAGATGTGCATTGCTAACATAAAATAATTCCTTGTTGACAAGTCACTTGTGTTTTGCCCTGGGGTTACTGAGCAATCCATGTGTCTCAACCCAGAACTCTGTACCACAGAATTCCCCTAAAGTAACTTAAGGAACCAGTTGAAGAGAAGTTTTTCTATCTCCAAGTAATTTATACAGGTACAGCCTTTATGCACAGCCTAGAGCTCATGAGCTTGACACTCTGGTTTTTCATAGGATACTCACTGGGTGCTCTGACTGTGTCAGGGACATGGGTAAGTACTGGCAATATTTAGACAAATATGACAAGGTGCCTGCCCTAGAGAAGCTCACGCTGATGAGACACGTAGCCAGATACACATTCACAGCACAATATGGTAAGTGTCATAGTAGACTTTGGTGCCAGATTTGTCAGAATCCATTTATTTCTGGATTGACTTAACAATATCTCCCTAAATTATTGTAACAAACTTATATCTTATGCACTATATTTACTGATATTTTTATTAATTTGTTCATTCTTTATACTTTTAGAGTTCAGATATGGGTCACAGTAGATCACCTGTCTCACTAACTTATAGTCAATCCTTGATTTTTTGACCCCTCACTCCAGATAGCATTAACCAGTTTGCATTCCTCCATTGGCCATTGAAGACAGATAATCACTGTTTTTGATCACTTTCACATTCATTTTCAAAAGATGATCCACCACAACTGAAGATACTTAAAACGATGTGAACAAATTTTTGAAAACAATTCCAGGAGGTAAATTAGAAAGATGAAAATAAATCCTTAAAGAAAGATCTGTAGTCTCCCAAGGTATGCAAAATAGAAAATAACTGCTACAGTGTATAATATTATTTATTTGTTTTTAAAAATTTGGGCTGAGCATGGTGGCTAATGCCTGTAATCCCAACACTTTGGGAGGCCAAGTTGGGTGGATCACTTGAGCTTAAGAGTTTGAGACCAGCCTGAGCAACAGAGCAAAACCCCATCTCTACAAAAAATACAAAAATTAGCTGGATGTGATGGCATGCACCTTTAGTCCCAGCTCCTTGTGAAACTGAGGTGGGAAGATGGCTTTGAGCCTAGAAAGTTGAGACTACAGTGAGCCATGACCGTGCCACTATACTCCAGCCTGGGTGACAGAGCAAGACCCTGTCTAAACAACAACAACAACAATTCTGTAGGATAAGCTCACTTAACCTAAGGAAGGCACACACACACACACACACACACACATTCTAAAAACTAATCTTGGAAATGTTCTCAATTAGATAGTGGTGATTGGTTGCACAACTCTGTAAATACACTGAAAACAATTGACATATTTATTTTATTTTATTTTATAGAGACAGGGTCTCACTCTGTTAGTTATGCTGGAGTACAGTGGTACAGTCATAGCTTATTGCAGCATCAAACTCTTTTTTTTTTTTTAAGATGGAGTTTCACTTTTGTTGCCCAGGCTGGAGTGCAATGGCACAATCTCGGCTCACTGCAACCTCTGCCTCCCAGGTTCAAGCGATTCTCCTGCCTCAGCCTTCTGAGTAGCTGGGATTACAGGCGCAAGCCACCATGCCCGGCTAGTTTTGTATTTTTGGTAGGGATGGGGTTTCTCCATGTTGGTTAGGCTGATCTCAAATTTCTGACCTCAAGGTGATCCACCCACCTCGGCCTCCCAAAGAGCTGGGATTACAGGCTTGAGCCACAGCGCCCGGCCACATCTTCAAACTCTTAGACTCCAGCCATCCTCCAACCTTAGCCTCCTGACTACAGACACACATCACTGCAGCTAATTTTTATTTTTAATTTTTTTTTGAGAGACAGGATCTCACTTGTTGCCGAGGCTGGTCTTAAATTCCTGGCCTCAAGAGATTCTCCCTCTTTAGCCTCCTAAAGTATTGGGTTTACAGTGATGAGCCACCTTGCCTGGCCAGATTGTGTACTTTAAATGGTGACTTTTACTATATATAAATTATATCTCAATAAAGCTGTTAATTGCAAAAAAATTTTAATCATTTTAAACCACAGGATGCAGAGCAGTGGGAGAAGGGAGTTAATGGCTTGAGTCCTATGCTTTCATATACCTGGAGCAGAAAAAAATATTTTATTATGAAAAAAATCTTATCTTTGAAAAGTGTCCATAAATCTAGAATGTCTGCTGGCTAGCATCACTACATGGGGTGCTGGGTTAAGACTTTTCAAGTGTTGTTCCATTTAATTCTCAAAGTAACTCCATAAGGTGGGCTTTATCCCAAGTTTAAAGATGTGAGAAGAAATACAAGTTTAATAACTTTCCCAAGAACATGCAGCCAGTAATGGTTAGACTGAGGTTTAAACATAGGTCTCATTGCCCACAGTGGTTCAGTCTTAGTTAACTTAACACCTAGTACCCTCTGGAAACCTGACTGAGGGCACTCACACACACCCTTATGAATTTCATGGCATTAGTTCCTCCCGAAAGTCATTTA
Organism: Callithrix jacchus; assembly: GCF_049354715.1. Classification (NCBI taxonomy): domain Eukaryota; kingdom Metazoa; phylum Chordata; class Mammalia; order Primates; family Cebidae; genus Callithrix; species Callithrix jacchus. Next base: position 67,106,451 of record NC_133514.1, on the reverse strand, counting down.
GTTCCTTCGTTAGTTAGAAGGCATTTTGAAGGCATTCACATACACCCTTAGTTAGAAGGCATTTTGAAGACATGAAAATGCATTCTCTCATATGTGATCTAACTCAGCAAAATTAGGGTGCAGCCCAGGCATCTGCATTTTAGCAATAACCGCAGGTGATTCTAATGTCAGCACAATTCAGAGACCCTTATGAGAAAGAGTTGTCCAGATGGTAACTCCCAGAAAGCAGGGTGCTATTCATCTTTGTGTACATTGCCTGATTTCTTACCCTTGGTATATGTCCGAGAAGTACTGCATGAAAAAATGAGTGAAAACACAGCACAATGCATGATTTTCATGGTAAATCATGCTCACATCCTTGCATGGGAGCAGTTGTATTATTATACTAAATTCAGAATAAAGGTGCATATTTTAACTGTAAAAACAAGAGCATTTCATGTGATATCTTAAAAAATTCCATGCAGCAAGTGATGTATACACCTAGAGTTGAAAGCAAGACCATACAAGGGCAAGCAGGTCAGAAGAAGACACGCCCACACTAAGAATGGAAGGAGGATGTGGACACTAAGAAATCACTTAATTCCTAACTCTTGACATTTATTTTTAAATGTGGTTATAAAAGAAGACTCAGAACATTTGGCTGTGTCATGGCTAAAAATACACATTTTTTTCACTTCTCCTCACTCTCTTCACCCTACCACCTCCTCTGAGACAAAAACAGTAAAAACAAGGATATACTGTGAGATGATAAAGAGAAAATGAGAATGCTGTCTATACCCACACACAGGGAACTGGATGCTCAGATGCCGCAGGGACTCGTTTCTTCCTTCCCAAATCCAGGCCAAAGAACAACAGCTTGCTGGGCTCAGGAGCAATCTTATTTCTCTCACCACTCCAGAGAGGAACCCACCTCTAGAAGCCTGGCCTTCCACCTCTGCCTCTGCAGTGGTGTTTGCCTCTGACTGTGCTTGGTTGGGAAACTAAAATGGCCTTGTGTAAATGAGAAAATGTTGGATGGGGCAAGGTGACTCCCCCCTGTAATCCCAGTGCTCTGAGAGGCCAAGGTGGGGAGGATTGCTTGAGGCCAGGAGTTGGAGACTAGCCTGGGCAACATAGTGACATCTCCATCTTTACACAATTCTTAAAAACCTAGCCAGGTAGGTGGCGTGCACCTGTTGTCCCAGCTACTTGGGAAGCTAAGGTGGAAGGATCACTCAAGCCCAAAAGTCTGAGGCTGCAGTGAGGTATGATTGTACCACTGTACTCCAATCTGGGTGATGCAGTGAAACCTTGACTCTTAAAAAAAAGCATTCATTTTGTCATTTTGTTTTCCTATATTCAACTAAGTAATTCAAGCCATTTAAAAAAGTATTTGTCTTCAGAGAGCTTTGTTTTCATACAAAGGCCATACAAATAGTAATAGGTGCAACAGTGGTTCACTCAAATAACTAAAGATTCTATAAACTGGGGGTTAACCCAGATGTCATCCAATATGACTTATGATACACCAGAAATACTATCGTATTTGACCTATGACAAGGATCCGTTCAGCAGGATCTTTTTTGAGGACCTACTATATGCCAGCCACTGTATGCTAGCTGCTGTGGAAGACATAACTGAATGAAATACAACCCCTGAACCTGAGAGTTTTCTAGTCTAGTGGGTGAGACAGATGCACTGACAGATGTTTTAATGTAAGATGATCATAAGATAGAGGTACACGCTGTGTGCTTTGGGAGCACAGAAGAGGGGCATTAGTCCAGCTGGGGGTTCGTGGAAGGCTTCCTGTGAGGGATTTGATGATTGAGCTGACTCTGGACAAAAGAGGGAGGACATGGATTCCAGGCAAAGGAGCAATGGCATGGACAGGTGAGACCACAGAAATCCTCAAACAGTGCAGTTGATCTAGGGAACAGAGGGCAAGGCAGGAAGTAGCCAGGGATGAGGTAGGAGAGATGGTCAGCCCTCAGGCACCAGGGCTTTCTGTGCCTTGCCCTGGAGCCTCTAGGCAAAGAGGAACCAATAAGAACTTAAGACAGAGGACCGACTTGGCCAGCTTTGTGGGCAGATGGAAGATTTAACATGAATTTTAATTTAGTGTATAGACTAGAGACTTATGGACGGCAATTGCAGAAGGGCACAGCACTTGTAACTCCCACAACGTGTGAAATTGTTAGTTCTCTTGCTGTTGCCAAGTGACCAAGCCCAATGCAAACAGGCTTAAGTGGAAAAGGTACAGCCTGAGGATGGATCTCAGGCATCTACAGGGCTGGATACACATGTTCATTCAGTGACACCGTGATTCTGCTTCTTTCTACAGTTTGGGTTTTCTATCTCCTGCAGAGGGAGAACAAATAACAGGACAATTCTTCGTTTTGTAGAACTCTCCTGCACATTTCAAGAGTCTAGCATTCCTGTCTCACAATGCCAAAAGCACCCCCCAAGCATGATAACACCCAGAAACCCCCAAACGTTAGAAAAAGAAGAGGTCCTGAGAGCAGTACTAGTTCCTATCTGGCACCATCACTCTGTGTATTCAAGACCGCTCTTTGCCAAACTTCAGTTTTCTCTGATACCACCTGCCCTTAAAACTCTAAATCACTGCTGTTCAGTTTGATCTCCATCGGACTCTGTGAGCAAGTAACCATCGCTAGTGATCTCATCAAGTTGAAGTCTTTAAATCTGGATCCCACCCCACTTCCTTTATTCTTTCCTCTTAGCATTGGTCTCCATGCTTGCCCATTCGTAGAGGAAGAGAGACCATCTCCCTCCAGTTTTCTAGATCCCCATTGTCAAGGATGATTCTGATTGGTGCTGTTTGTGTCATCTGGGAATCCTAAAGCCAATTACTGGAGGATAGGATACTCTGATTGGCCAGTCTGGGTCATATGGGAAGGCACCAAGGAGGCTGTCAGCCCCACAAGACCCACACGCAATGGGGGAGAAGTTGTCCAAAGAAAGACATGTGTGCAAACAACTTATGTCTGCCTCAGGGGATAAATAAGCAACAACAAAATAGAATTACTGTACACCCCACCCTCCAAGTTGCATTCTGTGACAAATAAATTTAAAACCCCCAAACCTCCTCTTACCGCTTCCAATTTTCATGAACTTGGAAAATGACCTAGTTGAGTGGGACCCGAGAGTAATGAAGCACCACTTTGTGAAATGTTTATTTAGGACACCAATGGGAGGATGTGGTGGTGATGGTGGAGGAGAGAGCTGTGAAGAACTGAGAGGCTATTAGAAAACCATGGTGGAACAGTGGCTGGGGAAAAGGTAAGAAAGTCCAGGGACAGGGACAGTTGGCCTAACGGAAGAACATCAGTGAAGCAAGGACTCAAGGGGGAAGGGAGAGGAGGGAAAGGAGATGGGAGAGACAGTGAAACTCTATACCAGACCAATTAGAAGGGTTAGTTTATCCCAGGAAAAAGGAGAGTGAATATCTAGAATCAAGGAAGAGGTTACTTGATTAATTCCTAATATTTGTCAAGGACCGTGGCTTAGGACATAAATCCAGTGGCCTGAGGTCAGCAGTTTCTATCTGAACCCAAGCCGGGTTGACCTGGGGTCCAGGCAGGTAAGAACCCTGCTTTCCCACGTATGAAGGCTAACAAAAACACTGATAAAAGTAGACTAGAGCAGACCAGTGACAGAGATGAGGCTGGTAAAGGAACCTCTTGACTCTCCAGGAGACCCCAAGCTTGCTTTCATGTGCTAAACTTCAGCCAAGACAGCCGAGTGAAAGCAAGGCAGCTGTGTAAAGGTTTACCTCCAAATTTTCTTACATTTTATATAGGTTCTAGAATGACAGAATCTCAAAATTGGGTGGACACAGAAGCCATTGCATCAGAGATCTCAGATCTTGATCCACATCCAGGGAGTCTGTTGATCAAACTGCTTAACTTCTGTCAGCTTTGGTTTCATTATTAATAAACACAAATAATGACAGTCTCTGTTTACTTCACGAGATTACTAAGATAACCAGGCGACAGTACCTATCTAATTTGGGGGGGGCAGTTTGAAATGGAAATGTGGGGTCCCTTGTTTAAAAAATTATGAAGAATGTGAAGATGGCAACAGCAGGGCATTGAACCAAGTGCTGGGTGCTTCTGAGAACAGGCAAGTAATGTGCATCGAAGTGCTTTAGCAATCTGCGAAAGTTCGACAACGGGTAAGGATTCTCTCTTTATTCCCCCTTTGCTCTCCAGGATTGTTGTTGCTGGGGCTGCTATTAAAAAGTACCACGAACTGGTGGCTTAAACATCAGAAATTGTTCTCTCAGTTCTGGAGGACTAAAGTACGAAATCAAGGTGTTGGCAGGGTTGGTTTCCTGAGGGCTGTGAGGGAGGGGTCTGTTCCAGTTCTCTCTCCTTGGCTGCTAAGTAGCCATCTTCTCTCTATGTCTCTTTATCTTGCCTTCTCTCTATGCATGTCTCCGTGTTCAATTTCTCCTTTTTATAAGGACTGCAGTCATATTGGAGTAGGCCCCATGCTAATGACCTTGTTTTAATTTGATTACCTCTGTAAGACCCTATCTCCTATAAGGGCACACTCTGAAGTGCTGGGGGTGAGGACTTCAACATTAGAATTTGGGGGTGGGGGAACAGTTAAACCCATAACACACATCAGGGGCCCTGCACTCTTTGGAGGCATGCTGATGGTGTGAGGTCTCATGAGGAGGTGCTGATGTTAGGCTATAGTAGAGAAAGGCTCCTGCCCCCATGGTAGTGCCCGGGTTTCTGCTGCCTAGGTGGCAGCTCTCATTGCTTGCACTGTAAACCCACTCTTCAGTTTCTGAAAGGTCTTCCATGTACACCCAATAAATTCTTTTTCTGTTTAAGGAAGCTAAAGTATGTTCTTGTGGCTTGCAAGTAAGAACCCTGACTGATACTCAGATATGACATTAGAATCGGGGAGAGGACTACTTGGACCTAAGTTTTGTGCCTCCCCACATTAGCTCAGCCCCATCTGCCTGCTGGGCCCTGGCTGCTTGCTCAGTGGGGAGCCCCAGCTTCCCAATGTCACCTCCTCTCTGCCAATATCCGCAGATGCTGCTTCCCAACGGGGTGAGGGGTGAGAGCTGGGCTTAGGCATGGCTGCTGCAATGTCCACTTTATGGGAGCCGCAGGGGTTTGCAGCCTAGGCCGTAGCACGGGACTGGCTCTTCCCAGGGCTTGCAGACTCAGATGAAGCTTCTTGCCCCCTGACTGGGGGCCTAGAAGATGGCTGCCTTGCCACGGTTTAAAGGGCCAGGTAAGGGAGAGTTGAATCCACAGAGGCCCCACTTTGACCAGAGAGAGTCAGGATTTAAGCTCCTCTCTCTTCCGCCCCTTTGACAATTTCAATGTGTGGTGGCTCCACATGGCCCATTCACAGAGTCCTGCGTGACTGTGACAGGTGTGGTTTCTGTGGCACCCTGGCCAGTTTGGTTCATATCACCCCACACTGACTCCCTTCCCCTTCCCCTCACCCTTTCAGCTCTGGGATATAGCCTTACACCTTAAACTTGGCCTCAGGCTCTGACTTCTATGGAAACCCCGAAGGCTAGGAGGCTTGCAGGAAGGCTTAGGTTTTGAATGTGGAAAGGGAAGAGAGGAAACGGGTTCATCATACCCGTACGTCCACAGCGTGCTCAAACACAAATTGGCACAGACCAGGAAATGTGAACAATGAAGCTGGGTACGTTATGAAAATATCAATGATGTCAGAGCCACACTGAGACCTGAGGCAGTCATCCAAGAGGATTCAGGACAGAAGCTGGAAAACAAAAGGGCTTTTACCTGGAAGAGCCATTTAATGGCAGCTGTGTACATGGACACCAGGGCCACACGTGCATATTTAAAGGGTGTGGCTTACTCTACCCATCATGACACGTTCTTGAGCAGCAGGATAAAAGGAATTTTTACGACTGTACAGTAGTTTGCCACTTGAGTGCTCCAGAGAGCTCCACTGTCTCTATTTAGAACCGGCTTGACGCGTACAGTTCAGACTGCAGTACTACACCAGAGAAACAATTAGATACACCACTTCCATGCAGCATTTATTACAGCCCACAATGATGATCAATTAGGCTATTCAGGAATGTGTAAATATATTATAAATTCTTATAGTTTCTTTTCTAAAATAATTTCTCTAATTTGTATTATTATTATTACATATTTTTGAGACAGAGTCTCCCTCTGTTGCCCTGTCTGGAGTGTAGTAGTGTGATCTCGGCCCACTGCAACCTCCACCTCTTGGGTTCAAACAATTCTTCTGCCTCAGCCTCCCAAGTAGCTGGGATTACAGGTGTGCACCATCATGCCCGGCTAATTTTTGTATTTTTAGAGAGACTGGGGTCTCACCATGTTGGCCAAGCTGGCCTCAAATGACCCAAAGGCCTTGGCCTCCCAAAGTGCTGGGATAACAGGCATGAGCCACTGCACCTGGCCTAGTTTCTTTTTAAAATGAGGTTTGAGTAGGTCTTCTAAAAATATTAAATAATAAAACTGGAGTTTGGGAAAACTAAGGACAACATTAAGGAAGATTCCAGAAGGAAAAACTGTCTGACATCTGCTAGTCCTATGATCTTGGGCAAATGACCAGGCCTCTCTGAACCTCAGTTTCCTCATCTACAAAGTAGAGAATATAATAACCTCTAACTTATTGTAAGAATTAGGGGAGCTAGTGTGTGGGGAAAGCTAGCACTAGTTAGTGCTTATACAATGTTGGTTATGTTATCTTTATTGATCACTACAAGTTATTGCTTCTCAAGTATACCTTTGTATACTTGGCCGAATACAAAACACACTATCCTGCCCCTTTCTGTTCCTCATATTTCTGAAATAGAACACAAGTTTCTATCCCCCAAGTTAGCTCACGGCAACTCCTCTCTAAACCAATTTCTTTTCTTTTTTTTTTTTTTTGACAGGGTCTCACTCTTGTCACCCAGGCTGGAGTGCAGTGGCACAATCTCAGCTCACTGCAATCTCTACCTCTTGGGTCCAAGCAATTCTCCTGTTTCAGCCTCGTGAGTGGTTGGTATTACAGGTGCCTGCCATCATGCCTGGCTAATTTTTTGTGTTTTTAGTAGATACAGGATTTTGCCATGTTGGCCAGGCTGCTCTCAAACTCCTGACCTCAGGTGATCTACCCACCTCAGCCTCCCAGAGTGCGGGGATTACAGGCGTGAGCCACTGCACCTGGCCTCTTTATTTATTTTTATAGAGATAGTCTTGCGGTATTGCCTGGGTTGGTCTCAAACTCCTGGCCTCAAGCAATCTTCCTGCCTTGACTTCCCAAAGCACTGAGATTACAGATAGGAGCCACTCTTCCCTGCCTAAACCAATTTCTTTTCTTTTTGAGTTGGAGTCTCATTCTGTCACTCAGGCTGGAGTGCAATGGCGTGATCTCGGCTCACTGCAACCTCTTCCTCTCGGGTTCAAGCGATTCTCCTGCCTCAACCTCCTGAGTAGCTGGTACTACAGGTACGTGCCACCACGTCTGGCTATTTTTGTTTTGTTTTGTTTTAGATTTTTAGTAGAGATGGGTTTCACTGTATTAGCCAGGATGGTCTTAATCTCCTGACCTTGTGATCCACCCGTCTCAGCCTCCCAAAGTGCTGGGATTACAGGCGTGAGCCACTGTGCCCGGCCAACCGATTTCTTAATAGGAAGGGACCCACCTATGCCCTGAAGTAGAGAGATTGGGTCCCCAGCCTTCCCTGAGCAAGGTAGGTCTCAAATTTTTGAGAGCATGGAAATCTCCTGGGCTATGTATATAGATTTCTAGGCCTCATCCTCAAAAGTCCTGATTTAGTAGGTCTGGGATTTGGGACTGGGGAATCACCATTTTTCACACATGTACACAGGTGCACACATGCACATCCAAATGCCATGATTCTGAAGCAGAAGATATTTGGGCCACATTTCCAGAAATGTTCCCTGCAGGTCTCACTCTTCCAGCCTTATGGTGAGCATATGCAAACAACCTGAGGTCATGGAAAGTACCTCCAGTTTTTTTTCCTTGGACTGCAGGTATATTTAATTAGTCAGTGCCCACACTGACCTTATTGTAATATTAGCACAGGTGCAATGGCTTACATTTAGAATGTACCTATATAAAGAAGTTATAATGAGGCAGTGCTTTCCAAACATGCCTGCATAGTAGATACACTTAGGGAACTTTCTGATGCACTGCCCCTCTTCCATCTCTCTGGCCCATGCCCAAATCCAATTAGAAAATGGGCAAAAGATATAAAGAGACATTTTACTGAAGCGTTATATACAGATGGCAAATAAGCACATGAAAAGATGTTCAACATCACTCATTTTGATGGAAATGTAAACTAAACCACAATGAAGTTTCACCACACACCTACAGAGTGGCTAAAATAAAACACAGTGACAATAACAAATGCTGGCAAGAATGTGGAGAAATTGCCTCTCATTGCTTGTGGAGATGTAAAATGGTACAGCCACTCTGGAAAATGTTCGATAGTAAATTAGCTGGGCACGGTGGCATGTGCCTGTAATCCCAGCTACTCAGGAGGCTGAGGCAGGAGAATTGCCTGAACCCAGGAGGTGGAGGTTGCGGTGAGCCAAGATCACGCCATTGCACTCCAGCCTGGGTAACAAGAGTGAAACTCCATCTCAAAAAAAAATGTTTGGTAGTTTCTTTAAAAACTAAACATATACTTAATGTACAATCCAACAACTGCACTTCTGGCATTCATGCCAGAGAAATAAAAACTTATGTTCCCACACAAAAACTTTTTATAATTTTTGAGACAGGGTCTTGCTCTGTCACCCAGGCTGGAGTGCAGTGGTGTGATTGTGACTCACTGCAGCCTTGACCTCCTGGGCTCAACTGATCCTCCTGCCTCAGCCTCCTGAGTAGCTGGAACCTCAGGTGTATGCCACCATGTCCGGCTAATTTTTTTTTTTTTTTTTTTGTAGAGATGGGGTTTTGCTATGTTGCCCAGGCTGGTCACACAAAAACTTTTATACAAATGTTCATGGCAGCTTTATTTGTAATAGCCCCATGGCGTAGAACATCTATACCAGCAATAAAAAAGTAATGAACTATCAATTCATACAACTTAGATGTATCTCAGGTGCATTATGCTGAGTGAAAAAGCCAATCTCAAAAGGGTACACACTGTATGATTCTATTTATTTAGAGACAGAGCCTCACTCTGTTACCCAGGCTGGAGTGCAGTGGTGCAATCTTGGCTCACTGCAACCTCTGCCTCCTGGGTTCAAGTAATTCTTGTGCCTCAGCCCCCTGAGTAGCTGGGACTACAGGCATATGCCACCACACCTGGCTAATGTTGGGGTGCTTTTAGTAGAGATGGCGTTTCGACATGTTGGCCAGGCTGGTCTCAAACTCCTGACCTCGAGTGATCCACCTGTCTCAGTCTCCCAAAGTGCTAGGATTACATAAATGAGCCACTCTGCCTGGCCGATTCCATTTATTTAACATTCCTGAAATGACAAAATTATCAAGATTAGTGTTTGTCAGAAGTTAGGGATAGTAGAGAGAAGGTGGGTAGGTGATATCATAAAGGCATATCTTTGTGATGGAATAGTTCTTTATCATAATTGCAATGCTGGTTATATGAATCTACACATGTGATAAAGTGACAGAGAACTATACACACACATTGTACCAAGGTCAGTTTCCTGGTGTGAGATGTAACAATTAGAAAAAACATTGCAACTTTCTGTGGATTATTATTAGTTTTTTTTAAAAAGGGAGGCCAGGCGCTATGGCTCACACCTGTAATCCCAGCACTTTGGGAGGCCAAGGCAGGCGGACCCTGAGGTCAGAAGATCGAGAGCATCCTGGCTAACATGGTGAAACCCCATCTCTACTAAAAATACAAAAAAAAAAAAAAAAAATTAGCCAGGCATGGTGGCATGTGCCTGAAGTCCCAGCTACTCAGAAGGCTGAGGCAGGAGAATCATTTGAACCCAGGAGGCGGAGTTTGCAGTGAGCTGAGATTGTGCCACTGCACTCCAGCCTGGGCAACAGAGCGAGACTCTGTCTCAAAATGGACAGGCGCGGTGGCTCACGCCTATAATCCCAGCACTTTGGGAGGCCAAGGCGGGTGGATCACGAGGTCAAGAGATCGAGACCATCCTGGTCAACATGGTGAAACCCCATCTCTACTAAAAATACAAAAATTAGCTGGGCGTCGTGGTGCGCGTCTGCACTCCCAGCTACTCGGGAGGCTGAGGCAGGAGAATTGCTTGAACCCAGAAGGCGGAGGTTGCGGTGAGCCGAGATCGTGCCATTGCACTCCAGCCTGGGTAACAAGAGCAAAACTCCGTCTCAAAAAAAAGGAAAAGATCCTGATGTCCAGGCCACTCCCAGACCAATGAAATCAGCGTCTCTTAGGGTGGAGTCCATGCATCAGTGTGTGGCCCTAGTGATGACTAAGTGCAGCCAAGTTGCAGTCTATTATAAGGCAGTTCATAGATGCTGCTGCTGCTGCTGCTGCTAGCATTTCATCTGCTGAGGATCTTACTCAGTAGAAGCAGCCGTGCAAGGTACAGCCCTGCAGGGCTTTGAGTGTTAATGTTGGGTGCATAGTGATGAGGCTTTTTTAAAGCCCTGAAATGGGGCCAACTGATCTTTCCTAAGGAATGTAAGTACCATTCAGTGTGTGAGCATAAGCCCTGGCAATGGGGCGGGGGGGGGGGCAAGTGGGGAAAGCACATGATGTTAAACTAGACTAATGGGTTTAATTTCCCTTTGTTTTCCAAATTTCTTGGCAAATAGAAAAAGCTCTCTTGGTCTTCTGTTTAAAGTTCATGACAGATTCCCTACGTGTTTGTAAAACATCTGCCAGCCACACTGATGGGCTCTCAAAGATTTGGAGATACAGACTTATTTCCTTTGGTTACTACACTGATTTTTTTTTTTTTTTTTGGCTACTACAGTTGATTTTATCTCTATAATTTTTTCTCTATCATCTTATTTTAAACAAATTAAAACTGTGGCACAAAAATAAAGTGATGGTTTTTGAGGAAAACATATCTATTTTTTTTTTCATATCTTCAGCCAAAACATCTAAGGAATGAGAATCAAAATAATAGAAAACCCTTTGCACTGGGAAATTGCTTCCGTCTGTTTTTAGCCTTCATTTATTGTTTGCTGTTTTATTGCCAGAGCTTCATATCTTTTCAGAGGTTCATGTGCACAGCAGTTTTAAACGTTTTCAAAATGAACTTCTCCAGCTGAATCTCAGAGAAGAAAGCATTGTTAATGGCAACAATTCATTTACGATTAATATGAAGCTTTCTGGCTGGTTGTTGGTGATGTTATACGAAGTACTAGGTTGGTGCAAAAGTAATTGTGGTTTTGCTATTAAAAGCAATTATTTTTGCACCAACCTAATACCAAACATCTAATGTCAAATTATGTTCCATTTCTATTATATTTCCCAAGACAACTTGCATGTAACGTTTTCATAGCTTTTCAGTTAATAATATGTAGTGACGTTAATTATCTAGAAGAGCATTGCTAATTGTGACATTACTTAAATATTTATGAAAAGCAAACTTTGATCTGCCATTTCACTCAAAGCTGCTCAAGGATAGTGAAAGATGAGATTCTAAATTCCACAGCTGGAGACCTACATTTTGATCTTTATACAAGATTTAATGAAATTCACAATGACATTTTTGGTCAGTTTTACACATTCTTAATCAAGTATAAGATCTATAAGTGAGGGTCTACTAAATTATTTGATATAAAAAAGGGTCCATGGACTTCATAATAATTAGTCCTAACAAATGCTATGGGCATTTCTTGAGCATCTGCGTCTAGATATCATGTTATATATAATAGCTATTTTCTGTTAACCTGATATTAATGCATGTCTTTACACCCAACCCTCCAAGGGATACTATGCAAATGCTTTAACATCTGGCATTTGTGGAAAAATAGCAGCGATTTTACAGAATGACACTGAGAAAGTCTTGTCACGTTTTTATGGAAATCCATTCTGGGAAGCATTTCTTTCCATAATATGTCTTGTCTATTTCATATTGAAAGCCTTTTTATCACAATTCGCATTAGTATTTTAACATCAAAGACGAACTTAGCCAGCACAATGACAACGTGATAAAAACATAAAATGACATAACAATGATTCTTCTTGCTTATATCACTCATCCTGTCTCATTAAGCCACTTACACAAAAGAAGCTTGAAATTTCTTAGGAGCAAGAGGGAATTCTTAGGAATCAGCCTTTCTAAGCCAGTGGCAGGATAGTTGCTCCCAAAGAGACTGTGTATGTAGGTGCTGGAGGGCTTAGGTCTCCAGGACAGACAAGAAAGGCAGCTGGAAATAAATTCAGAGTTCTGCCTCTGTTGTAGCAAAACTCTCCGTTCTCTTCCCCACCTTTTCTCAGAACCTGCTTATGTAACTGTGGTTAACCTATATGCGTAAGTGTGATTAAAAAGACTGACACGGCCTGGCAGTCTTTTCTGTGCTATGCACCCAGGATCACAGCCTCTGGGCTTGAAGCATTGGTGGTGGGCTCTGGCTCTGTGCATGGTGCAGGTCAGTCCAGCCTGCCTGCCAAGTACTCAGTAGTTATGCCCAGGGAGAAGAAAGCCATGCTTGTTAGGCAGGTTGCTGCACTCTGAGCACGAAAATGTCAAGGGCACTTAATTACTACTAATGCAAAAACAGAAAAGCTGCTGCAATTAAGGGGCAGTAGAGCAATGTCTTTCTTACTTCTGTAGAGACTGGAAATTACAGTGAGGCAGCACATTGGGCTTTCTCTGCCACCTAGTATACACAAATATTTTCAATTAATTACAATGCATAATGGTATATTTATTTTTGGATCTTCTGCCTCCCTGTGGGCCTCATGTGAGCAGAGACCATATGCCTGATTTGTTTACCACTGCACACTCCCAGGACATCGTAGAAATTCAGTGACTATTTAATGAATGGATGACCATAGTATTTCAATTTTTGGAAAGAATTTCCAAATACATTTTTCCCCATTCATTGAGTCCTTATTCAACCAAGTTAACTAGACAATATGTTCTCTACATTGTTCATAGGGAATTACTGAGCCAGACCTGGGGGAAATTATGTAATACCCTATTAATTTTTAAAATGTATTTGTAATGTTTGTGGGTATATAATAGGTATACATATTTATGGGTTACATGACATAGTGTGATATAGGCATGCAATGCATAATATTCACATCAGGATAAATGGGGTATCCATCTCCTTAAGCATTTGTCCTTTGTGTTACAAACAATTCATTTATATTATTTTAGTTAATTTTAAATGTACAATGAAATTACTTTTTGCTATAGTCACCCTGTTGTGCTAGCCAATACTAGATCTTACTCATTCTATTTTTTTTGAACTGATTAACCATCCCCATTTTCCCCCATTTTCTCCACCACTATGCTTTCCAGCTTCTGGTAACCATCCTTCTACTATCTCAATGAGTTCAATCATTTTAATTTTTAGCTCCCACAAATAAGTGAGAACATATGAAGTTTATGTTTCTGTGCCTGGTTGATTTCACTTAACACAATGACCTCCAGTTCCATGCATGTTGTTGCAAATGACAGGATCTTACTCTTTTTTATAACTGAATAGTACTCCATTGTATATATGTACCACATTTTCTTTATCTAATCATATATTGACGGACACTTAGGTTGCTTCCAAATCTTAGCTATTGTGAACTGTGCTGTAATTAATTAATTTTTTATGTAAGGCATCGTGGCCATGAAAGCTTGAATATATAAAAAAAAGTCATAGGCAAAGATCTTGTCTTGGAAGATCTACACTTATTTCATTTTGTATAGATACGTTCTGTATGCAAATAGAAAGATTTCTTAGAAGGGAGATTTCATTGCCTCCTACAATTTATTTGAATGCTTAACAGCCTTAAAGACGACTACCACACTGTTGACACATAACAGATGTTAAATAGATATTATTGTTGTTTTTGTAAATTGAACTCCGCAGTAAAAAATGAAAATTGCAGCTACTAAATATTTGGTGTGAGTTACAGCCGTTCTCTTTAATCTGTTTTTACTTGAGTTGTGTTTGCATAACTTAAATTGCTTTCCTTCTGGTATCCAATTTACATGCAGCTCTTCTACCAGAAGCGAGCATTTTCTCCAGCCATTTTGAGTTTGATGTGCTCAGCACTTTGGGGTAGATGGCTCCTGGGAGTAAGTCAGATTCTGAGTCACTGGCTAGATAAGGATCCTCAGGACCTTGCAGGGTAGAGCTTGCTCAGTTGTTCCTTGGTTCTCTTCTGTGTATTTGAAAGAAATATATGCTCCTGTGATGTGCAATGCCTCCTAAATGTCACCTTCTAAGTTTATTGCAAATCACTTTTTTTTTGATACGGAGTCTTGCTCTGTCACCAGACTGGAGGGCAGTGGCTCAATCTTGGCTCACTGCAACCTTTGACTTCCTGGTTCGAGCAATTCTCCTGCCTCAGCCTCCTGAGTAGCTGAGATTACAGGCACACACCACTATGCCCAGCTAATTTTTGCATTTTTAGTAGAGACAAGGTTTCACCATGTTGGCCAGGATGGTCTCAATCTCCTGACTTCGTGATCTACCCGTCTTGGCATCCCAAAGTGCTGGGATTACAGGCATGAGCCACCGCATCCAGCCCGCAACTCACATTTTTATAGTTCTTTAGTTAGTGAATTTTAGACCCATATTACTCCTAAGCATGAAGTATTATTGTTGCACATACATTAAGTACTTCTTATGAGTCAGGTGCTAGAACTACAGCTATCACAGTGATTAAAGCATTTGTTTACCCCTTGTCTTATCACGGTAAGTGAAGGAGATGTAGCTTTCTCTGCAAACAATTATGCATGAGAAGGCATTTTGGCCAAGGCAAAGGGCTAAAGGTTAAGCATAATATTCACAGATAATTTTATTTTTTTTGAGACGGAGTTTCGCTCTTGTTACCCAGGCTGGAGTGCAATGGCGCGATCTCGGCTCACGACAACCGCCCCCTGGGTTCAAGCAATTCTCCTGCCACAGCCTCCTGAGTAGCTGGGATTACAGGCACACGCCACCATGCCCGGCTAATTTTTTGTATTTTTAGTAGAGACGGGGTTTCACCATGTTGACCAGGATGGTCTCGATCTCTTGACCTCGTGATCCACCCGCCTCGGCCTCCCAAAGTGCTGGGATTACCGGCGTGAGCCACCGCGCCAAGCCTCACAGATAATTTTAAACTTACACTTTTAAAAGAACACAACTCGGTTGAGGTATAATTGCCATGTAACATGTTGTACATATTAAAACTGTTCTATTTGATAAGTATTGACATGTGTATAAACCAGTGAAACTATCATCTAGATAGTGAACATATTCATCATCCCAAAAATGTCCATATGCCCCTTTGTCTTTTCTAGAATTTTTTTGCCTTTTGTAGAATTTCATATAAATGAAAGTTTATATGAAAGTTTGCCTTTTCTAGAATTTTATATAAATGAAAGTTTATAGTATGTACTCTCTGAGTCCTTTATCTTGCATCTATTATTCAGCATAATCATGCTGAGATTCATCCAAGTTGAAGTTTATGCATATTAATACATACTAATAATTCATTAGTTGATTTCTTTTTTTTTTTTTTTTTTGAGACAGAGTTTCACTCTGTTGTAGTGCAATGGCACCATCTCAGCTCACTGCAACCTCCACCTCCTGGGTTCAAACAATTCTCCTGCCTCAGCCTCTCCAGTATCTGGGATTACAGGTACCCACGACCAAGCCCGGCTAATTTTTGTATTTTTAGCAGAGACAGGGTTTCACTGTGTTAGTCAGGCTGGTCTCAAACTCCTGATCTCATGATCTGCCTGGCTTGGACTCCCAAGGGCTGGTATTACAGGCATCAACCAGTTCGCCTGGCCAGTTCATTCCTTTTTATTGCTGAGTAGTCACTCTCTATTATACGGATATCCTATACAGTATATTCACTTATCTGTGGATGGAAATTTGGATTCTTTCCATTTTTTCTTTTACAAATAAAGCTTTTATGAGCATTCATGCACATGTGTTTAAATCAATACATATTTCCATTCCTTTTGGTTAAACACCTAGAAGCAGAATGGCTGGATCACATGGTAGGTATATGTTTAACTTTCAAAGACTCTGTCAATTGTCTTCCAGAGTGCCTGTATCATTTTCCATTCCCAGCAGCAGCATATGAGAGTTCTGGTTCTTCCCCATCCTCACCTACACTGACATGGGCAATCTTTTTGGTCATTCTAATAGGAATGTAGTCACATCTCACTGTGGTTTTAATTTGCATTTCCCTAATGGATAATGATGTCAAGCATATTTTCATGCACTTAATTTACTATTAGTCTGTGTTCATTGATGATGTGTCTGTTCAAATCTTTTGCCCAGGTTTTTACCGAGTTGCTTTTTTTTCTTATAATATGTTTTTAGAAATTCTTCATATATTCTGAATTAATTCTTTCATTAGATATATGATTTAAAAATATTTTTTCCCAACCTATGCCTGTCTTTTCATTCTCTGAAAGAATGAAAGTTTTTAATTTTGATTAAGTTTAACTCATCAATTTGTTCTTTTTTGGATTGTACTTTTGGGGTTGTGTCTATAAGATCTTTGTTTAACCCAAGGTCAAAGTTTTTTTCCTTACGTTTTCTCATAGAAATTGTATAATATTTAGTTTTAAATTTAGGCCTATGGCCCATTTTGAGTTAATTTGTATACATGGTACAAGACATGAAGTCCATTTTTTTGGCATATGAATATCCCATTGTTCCAGTGCCCTTGGTTGAAGAGACTATCCTTTCTCCACTGCTTTGCCTTTGTGACTTGTAAAAAATCAGTTGCTGAGACCATCCTGGTCAACATAGTGAAACCCCGTCTCTACTAAAAATACAAAAAATTAGCTGGGCATGGTGGCGCGTGCCTGTAATCCCAGCTACTGGGGAGGCTGAGGCAGGAGAATTGCCTGAACAGAGGAGGCGGAGGTTGCAGTGAGCCGAGATCGCGCCATTGCACTCCAGCCTGGATAACAAGAGCGAAACTCTGTCTCAAAAAAAAAAAAAAAAATCAGTTGCCATCTATATGTGGGTCTATTTCTGGAATATTTTGTTCCATTGCTCTGTGTCTATCTTTATAACACCTATCTTTATTCATTTAGCTTTATAGAAAGTCTTGAAATCAGGTAGTGTTAGTCTTCCAACTTTGTACTTTTTTTTCTTTTATTATTATTTTTTTAGAGACATAGTCTTGTTCTTTTGCCCAGGCTATAGTGCAGTGGCATGGTCATAGCTTACCAGAGCCTCCATCTCCTGGGATGAAGCAGTTCTCCCACTTCAGCCTCCGGAATAGCTAGGGCTACAGGGGCACACCATCAAGTCTGGCTAAGTATTTTATTTGTGTAGAGATGGAGTCTTGCTATGTTGCCTAAGCTAGTCATTGTTTTTGTTTTCAAAATTGTTTTTACTATTCTAAGTCCCTTGCATTTTAGAATTAGGTTGTTAATTTCTACAAAAACAAAGCCTTCTGCTATATTGATTGGCAGTGAGCTAACTCTAATAGGTCAATTTGGGAAGAACGAACATCTTAATAATATTGATTCTTCTGACTCATGAACATGCTGTATCTGTTTGTTTAGTTAGGTCTAATTTAATTTTGGTCACCAATTCTTTATCATTTTAATGTAGAAGACTTTCACATCTTTTGTCAGATTTATTCCTATTTCGTAAATTTGATGCTATTCTAAATTACATTATTTTAAAATATTTATTTTTCAGTTGGTCATTGCTAGTATATAGAAATACAATTGATTTTTGCATATTTATCTTGTATCCTATGATCTTGCTAAAATAATTTGTTCTGGTATTTTTTTAAAAAAATAAATTCCATCACATTTTCTACATAGATGACCATATTGTCTGCAAATAGAGAGGTTGACTTTGTGAGCAATATTGGTTTGTAGTTTTCTTATAGTTTCTTTGTTAGGTTTAAGCATCAAGGTAGTGCTTGCCTTATCAAATGATCTTTTAGTACTTTTAGAGATATGGATACATTGTCTCCTTACTTGTATTGTTTCTAGAAAAAAAAAAGAAAAATCTGCTCTCATCCTTATCTTTGTTCCTCTGTATATAGAATGTGTGGGTTTTTTTTTTCATGTGGTTGCTTTAAAAATTTTTCTCTTTATCACTGTTTCTAAGCAATTTAATCATGATGTGTCTTGATGTTGCTTTATTTATATTTCTTGTATTTGAAATTCACAATTGGATTTGTGGGTTAATAATTTTCATAAAATTTGGAAAATTTTCAGCCATCATTTCTTCAAATATTTTTATACCCTTATCTTTGTCCTAGTTCAGGAACTCCACTGTCACATATATTAGCCCAAGTGAAATTGGCCCACAGCTCACTGATGCTCTGTTCATTAAAAAGAAAAAAATAAGTCCTTGTGATGGTTGATTTTGGGTGTCAACTTGCCTGGATTAAGGAACACTTAAGTACCTGGGAAAGCATTGTTAATTCTCAGTGCTTCAGTGGGCACTGAGCACATCCCTTTTCTGCTGAAAGGGAAACACAGATGGCTTGCCATTTGGTTGGAATGATTGGGCTGCCCCAGGAGTATCTGAGAGGGTGTTTCCAGTGGAGATTGGCATGTGAGTTGTTGGTGGGCTGAATGGGAAAGATCCACCCTCAATGTGGATGGACATTATCCAATCAGCTGGGGGCCTGAATTGAACAAAAAAGATGAAGGAAGAGTGAATTTTTGCTCCATCTTCCAGAGTGGGGATATGCCTTTGGACATTATAACTAGATTCTCTGGCTATTGGACAATAGGACTTGTATGGCAGCCCCCTGGGCTCTCAGGCCTTCAGCCTCAGTCTCAGACTTCACTGGTTCTGAGGGCTCTGGACTTGGACTGAGTAATACTACTGGTTTCCCTGCTTCTCCAGCTTGCAGACAGGCTGCTGTGGGACTTCTCAACCTCCATGATCAAGTGAGGCAATTCTCATAATAGTCCTTTATCCTCTCTCTTTCTCTCTCTCTGTGTGTGTGTGTGTGTGTGTGTGTGTGTGTGTGTGTGCGCGTGCGTGCGTATTCTATCAGTTCTGTCTAGGAAACCATGACTAAAACAGTTTCCTTTCTCTCTTTGCTTCATTTTGGAAAGCTTCTATGTCTTCAAGGTCTCCAGTCTCTTCTACAATGTCTAATCTGTCAATAATACCATTAAACGTACTTTACAGCTCACACATTGTAGTCTTCATCTCTAGAAGTTTGATTTGGATCTTTTTTATATCTCTCATGTATCTACCTAATTTTTGAACATAAAGAATTAGTTATAATTATTTTAATATCTTTGTTTTCCAATTCTAACCTTAGTGTCAGTTGTGAGTCAGTTTCAATTTGATTGATTTTTATTCTTACTATGAGTTGAATATTTCTGCTTCTTTGTATGCCTAGTAGTTGTTTGTTTTTTTAAACCATATTTTAGGCTGTCTTAGTCAATTTGTGCTGCTGTAACAAATTACCATAAACTAGGTGGCTTTTAACAACATTTATTTCTCATTGTTCTGGAAACTGAAATTCTGAAATCAGTTGCTTCTGGCAAGGATCTTCTTCTGAGTTGCAGATTGCTAACTTTGCATGGCAAATAGAGTAAAAGCAAGCCCTCAATTTTTTTTTTTTTTTTGAGATGGAGTTTTGCTCCTATTGCCTAGGCTGGAGTACAGTGGTGCAATCTGAGCTCACTGCAACCTCTGCCTCCAGGGTTCAAGCTATTCTCCTGCCTCAGCCTCCTGAGTAGCTGGGACTATAGCTGTGTGCCACCACATCAAGCTAATTTTTGTATTTTTAGCAGAGACAGGTTTCACCATGTTGGCCAAGATGTTTTCAGTCTCCTGACCTTGTGATCTGCCTGCCTCGGCCTCCCAAAGTGCTGGGATTACAGGCATGAGCCACTGTACCCGGCCTCACATGTTTTTTTTTATTAGAGCACTAATCCCATTCATGAGGGCTTCACTTTTACGACCTAATTACCTCCTAAATGCTAACCTCCAAATATTATCATATTAGGAGTTAGGATTTCAACATACGAATTTGGAGGGGGATTCAAACATTCAGTCCATAACACTAACATTGTGCATTTTATCTTGTTGAGCACTGGATATTTTGGGATTACTATAAATATTATCAAGCTTTGTTCTGAGATGCAAAGAAGTTACTTGAAAACAAATTGATTCTTTCAGTTCTTACTTTTTCAAATTTGTTAGGTAGGTCTGGAGCAGGGGTCTGGGTCTGCTCAGTCAAGGACTAATTTTTCCCTACTCCTTAGCCAAGGTCTTTTGTACTCTATCAATGGGCTGTGAATCATGGGGCTTGCTTTCTGGCTGGTGGAAACCGATACTGTTATTGGATCTGTTTAAACACTGGACACTGTTATGTCTCATTGTGGGTAGTTCTTCCCCAGCCTCAGGTAGTTGCTTCATATATAGACACTGATGAGTACTCAGCTGACTATTGTGAGGCGGGGTGGATCTGTATTAGTCCATTTTCACACTGCTATAAAGAACTACCCAAGACTGGGTAATTTATGAAAGGAAAGAGGTTTAATTGTCTCACAGTTCCTCATGGCTAGGGAGGCCTCAGGAAACTGACAATCAAGGTGGAAGAGGAAAGAGAAGCAAGCAGTTTCTGCACATGATGGCAGGAGAGAGAGATAGCGAAGAAAGAAGTGCCACTTTTAAACTATCAGATCTCTGAGACGACAGGAAGAATTAAGACGCATGGAAGAACTTCATAATCAAGAACTGCAGAAACGTAAAGAAATGCAATTGAGGCAAGAGGAGGAACGACGTAGAAGAGAGGAAGAGATGATGATTCGTCAGCGTGATATGGAAGAACAAATGAGGTGCCAAAGAGAGGAAAGTTATAGCCAAATGGGCTACATGGATCCAAGAGAAAGAGACATGAGATGGGTGGCGGAGGAGCAATGAACATAGGAGATCCCTATGTTCAGGAGGCCAGAAATTTCCACCTCTAGGTGGTGGTGGTGGCGTAGGTTATGAAGCTAATCCTGGAGTTCCACCAGCAACCATGAGTGGTTCCATGATGGGAAGTGACATGCGTACTGAGCACTTCGGGCAGGGAGGTGCGGGGCCTGTGGGTGGACAGGGTCCTAGAGGAATGGGGCCTGGAACTCCAGCAGGATATGGCAGAGGGAGAGAAGAGTACAAAGGCCCAAACAAAAAAACCCTGATTTTAGATGTGATATCTAGGCTTTCATTCCAGTTTGTTTTTGTCTTTTGTTTAGATACTAATCTTTTAAATTCTTCCATTTTAGTAAGAAAGCTACCTTTTTATGGATGTTAGTAGTTTATTGACCTAATATTTGTAAATGGTCTGTTTGGGCAGGTAAAATTATGTAATGCAGTTGTTTGAAACAGGATAATTATTTTTCTTACCTCCTTATTTTTTCTTTTTTTACTGTATAATGTCCTTCAAGTTATGGCAGTGTACCTTGTGCCACTGAATTTCCAAAGTGTACCATTTTTTTTTTACTGTGCTTCAAATAAATAGAAAAATAGTTATAATATTGATCTTCAACTTTGCCATTCATGCTTCTATGCACATTAGGCTAGGTATTCTACCTTGAAATCATGCGAGTGTCTGGGCCTTTGAATGGCATATGCCATTTCTGGGAAATGTATCTGGAGGCTGAGTATTGCTTTCTACAGATAACTGCCCCCTTTGTTTTAAAAAGAAGAAATGCTTACTGTAGCCTTGTAGTATAGTTTGAAATCCGGTAGTGTGATGCCCCCCGCTGTGTTCTTTTTGCTTAGAATATAGACCAATGGAACAAAACAGAGGCACCGGAGACAACACAACATACATACAACTATACAATCTTTGATAAACCTGACAAAAACAAGCAATGGGGCAAGGATTCCATGTTTAACAAATGGTGTTGGGAAAACTGGCTAGCCATGTGCAGAAAGCAGAAACTGGACCCCTTCCTAACACCTTACACTAAAATTAACTCCAGATGGATTAAAGACTTAAACATAAGACCTGGCACCATAAAAACCCTAGAAGGAAATCTAGGCAAAACTATCCAGGACATAGGAGTAGGCAAGGACTTCATGAACAAAACACCAAGAGCATTGGCAACAAAAGCCAAAATAGACAAATGGGACCTAATGAAACTCCACAGCTTCTGCACGGCAAAAGAAACAGTCACTAGAGTGGATCGGCAACCAACAGAATGGGAAAAAATTTTCGCAGTCTACCCATCTGACAAAGGGCTGATATCCAGAATTTACAAACAACTCAAGCAGATTTACAGGAAAAAAACAAACAAGTCCATTCAAAAGTGGGCAAAGGATATGAACAGATACTTTACGAAAGAAGACATATATGAGGCCAACAATCATATGAAAAAATGCTCATCGTCACTGGTCATCAGAGAGATGCAAATCAAAACCACATTGAGATACCATCTCACGCCAGTTAGAATGGCGATCATTAAAAAATCTGGAGACAACAGATGCTGGAGAGGATGTGGAGAAAAAGGAACACTTTTACACTGTTGGTGGGAGTGTAAATTAGTTCAACCATTGTGGAAGACAGTGTGGCGATTCCTCAAGGCCTTAGAAATAGAAATTCCATTTGACCCAGCAATCCCATTACTGGGTATATATCCAAAAGACTATAAATCCTTCTACTATAAGGACACATGTACACGAATGTTCATTGCAGCACTGTTTACAATAGCAAAGACCTGGAATCAACCCAAATGCCCATTGATAATAGACTGGATTGGAAAAATGTGGCACATATACACCATGGAATATTATGCAGCAATCAGAAATGATGAGTTCGTGTCGTTTGTAGGGACATGGATGAATCTGGAAAACATCATCCTCAGCAAACTGACACAAGAACAGAAAATGAAACACCGCATATTCTCACTCATAGGTGGGTGATGAAAAATGGGAACACATGGACACAGAAAGGGGAGTACTAAACACTGGGGTCTATTGGGGGGAAAAGGGGAGGGCCAGTGGGAGGGGGAGGTGGGGAGGGATAGCCTGGGGAGAAATGCCAAATGTGGGTGAAGGGGAGAAGAAAAGCAAAGCACACTGCCATGTGTGTACCTACGCAACTGTCTTGCATGCTCTGCTCATGTACCCCAAAACCTATAATCCAATAAAAAATTAAAAAAAAAAAAAAAAAGAAGAAATGCATATTGAAGTAGTTTCATGATTTGTTTGGCATTATATAGGAAGCACACTGATGCTAAGTATTTTTTAAATGGTTATGTAAGCAAAGGTGAACTGTAAATCTTAATTCAGGAATATGTATTAAGATTGCGGAATGGGTGTAAGACAATTGGTAGGGGGTGAAAGTGGGTTTGATTTAAATAGATCTTTTATGGCCCTATGATCTATCCTTTACTTGAAAGCTTTTGAAAAGTGGAAAGATCATTTTGTTGTATTTCCCCATTTCTTGTTTATAAAAGACCAACAAATCTCAAGCCCTATAAATGGCTTGTATTAAACTTTTACATTTGAATTAAAGATTGTTAAATATGAAAAAAGAAAAAAAACATCAGATCTCTTGAGAACTCACTATCACGAGAAGAGCATGGGGGAAACTGCCCCCACGGGCCAATCACCTCCCACCAGGTCCCTCCCTCAACAGGAGGAGGGGTCCCTCCCTCTATACATATACAGAGAGAGTAAGTTAAATAAAAGCATGAAAAACCAAGAACAAAGCAGAATTCAACATGTGTTTGTATGTATAAAACCTTCATATGTACCTATAGTTATTTCATTACAACAGACAGGACTAAATTTAAATTAATTGAGTCTTCTCCTGATCCCACATCTAGTTTCAGTGATCCAAACAAGAAGAGGTAAATTTGTTTTGGGTAAGGTTTCATTTCTTTTTTTTTTTTTTTTTTGCTTTGATATTTGTATCTACTTTAAAATGTTTTGTTGCAAACATTTTAGCCTCTTTTTAATAACTTTTAACAATCAATCTAAAAGTCATTATTTGGTTTAAAAATAATAACTGAAGACAAATCACATGTATATCACTCTGTCTCCAAGACACTTTTGCACATATTTGGTGAATTACTTAACTAGTATCAATTTTTAAGTAGTAATTCAGTTGTGGGAAGCCAAATGTTTACTTTAAGTGTTTTTTCTTTTTAAAAATTAAGATGCAGCTGAGCACGTGGGCTCATACCTGTAATCCCAGCACTTTGGGAGGCTGAGGCAGGTAGATCACCTGAGGTTGGGAGTTCAAGACCAGCCTGACCAACATGGAGAAGCCCCATCTCTATTAAAAATACAAAATTAGCTGGATGTGTTGGCACATGTAATCCAGCTACTTTGGAGGCTAAGGCAGGAGACTCACTGGAACCCTGGAGATGGAAGAATGCGGTGAGCTGAGATTACACCATTGCACTCCAGCCTGGGCAAGAAGAGTGAAACTCCATCTCAAAAAAAAAAAAAACAAATTAAGATCTAGACTAGATAAATGTTATGTCTGAATGTTTGTGTGCCCCCAAAATTGCTATGTTGAAATTCTTACCCGTAAGGTAATGATATTAGGAGGTGAGGTGGTGATGGGAGGTGATGAAGTTGGGAGGGTGAAGCTCTCATGAATAGGATTTGTGCCCTTGTCAGAGAGGCCCCTGAGAGCTTCCTAGCCCCTTCCACCATGCGAGGACACAGTCAACCAAAAAGCGGACCCTTGCAAGACACTCAACGTGTCTTGACCTTGGCTTTTCACCTCCAGAACTGTAAGAAATAAATTTCTGTTATTTACAAGCCACCCAATTTATGGCATTTCATTAAAGCCATCCAAATGGACTAAGACAACAAATGAAAGAGTTGTAAACAAAAATGTGTTCAACTGTCTACTTTGTCTACTCAAGAGCTAAGCCTTCTTGATTAAAGGGAATCAGAAACTTGAGGTAGTCATCTAAAGAAATGTGGTAAAAACTCCACCAAAATAAGAACTGCTTCAGAACATGATATAAGAAAGTATTATTCTGTACTGGGCAATGAAGTTACTGGTTGGTAGAGTTTGTCTTTAGTAGACAAACCTAACCTCCTCCTCATCTTTCTCATCCTCTGTGCCCCGGGTCAGCAGTGTCCGTGAAATAGGCAGAATTTCAGGGAAAAGAGGATGTGTACCTTTATACTTTGCCCATCTGTGACTGATACACAACAGGTCCATGAACCAAATCTCTGCTAGGCAGGTAACAAGAATTCAACTAATAACAATAATAGCTAACACTCACATGATACTAGGTGGTAGGTACCAGTCTAGTACTTTCAACATAGATTAATACTTTTAATAATCATTACACCCTATGAGGTAGGTACCTCCTGTTTACAGAGGAGAAAACAGAGGTACAGTTAGCACTACTAAGTAATGAAATCTGGATTTTTACCTAGGCATCCTGGCTGTAGAGTCCTACCTTGACTATGCTATACTGCCTTTTAGATGGAAAGATAAATAAGGTACCACTTCTGTCCTTGAAGTGCCCTGGTCCAGTAGGGGAGACAGATGCAGTCATTTATTCCTTTGCTCCTTCCTTTCTTCCTTCCATGTTCATAAAATGTGGCAAATGGAAGATGGAGACATGTACAAAGTATTTTTACAGGACCCCCAACTAGTAGAAGTTAATGTAGTCTTGACTGTTAGGGAGAGCTTTCTAAATAAAGTTATATTATTTATTTATTTTTTTGAGACAGTCTTGTTCTGTTGCCTAGGCTGGAGGGCAGTGTATGATCTCAGCTCACTGCAACCTCCGCCTCCCAGGCTCAAGCGATTCTAGTGCCTCAACCTCCTGAGTGGTTGGGATTACAGGCATGTGCCACCATGCCCAGCTAATTTTTGCATTTTTAGTAGAGATGGGGTTTCACCACATTGGCCAGGCTGGTCTGGAACTCCTGGCCTCAGGTGATTCACCTGCCTTGGCCTCCCAAAGTGCTGGGATTGCAGGTCTGAGACACCACACCTGGCCTTGAGCTTCTTTTCTAAGGATGAATTGCACATCTGCTTAAAATAACACAACTCCTGGGAGACTTACTGTTAAGTTGGATTCGTTATTTTCCAAACATTTGGATGAATTTTTCTTTCCTGATGAGCAGGTTCTGATGAATAGTGGTGAGAAAGGGACATTGTTGGTGTTGGGCAGCTGGGACCAGCGAGAGGAGTCCCCCTAGATGGGGGAGGGAGGTGGAAGCTTCTCAAGGGCAGACTTGCTTTGCTTCCCAATTTCCCCTTTCTTTCTCCTCTATGATTATCCCTTTGAAATCAGAGATTTGGGTTTCTTAGAGTTCTGTTTTATGGCAAAAGTTGCTTAAGAAATCATTTGTATATAATTTCAAGCTGTCCATGGGTTGGGGATTTAGGCTGCCAGGAGGATTTCTACTTTATGAAGAGAGGAACACCACCATGGAGAATCACCCTGGCTGCATAATCTGTGTATGATCCTTATTCCGAGAGAGGATGGAAAAGACAAGACGTTTGCTCCCTTGCATAAAGACAGCACGTGAGTTGTCATATGAGATTTACATTCTTTGTATTCTTAGGGGAGACACAAACAGGCCTTTATAGTGCAGGAGGATTTGATAGAAAGTTAGGTAGTGTTTAAGAGTAGGAAAGGAAAAGAAAGCAAAGGGATACAGATGAATGGGTGCGGTTTTAGGTGGTGTAGCCAAGGAAGCGGTTTCTAAGGAGGTGACCTTTAAGCAGAGCCCTGTGTGAAATGAGAGAGCAAGTCACCACCGAGATGAAAGGGAGAGGGGAGAGCCAGACAGACTCTGGACGGGGCGGGGGTGGGACGGAAGGGACAGCGGGGTGGTGCTGGCACAGGACCTCGGCTGTGCAGTCCAGGGGGGAGGCACTATTAGAGGAAGGTACATTTTGTGTAGCTTTGCCTAAAGACAGAAGCTGTTTTCCCTCAGAGATGGAACATGATAGCTGGTTGCCATGACTTCTTCATTGTTCGTCACTGCCGCTCTGTGAGCAGGCAGCCATCAGGATGCAGAGAACAGCACTCTGGACAAGGAGCAAGGTTGGAAGTGGGACCCGACCCACTCAAATGAGGTTGCCACGGTTATCCATCCTAGGAGGGTCTGTGCCCCTGGGGGAGAAAGGCTTCCTAACACAATACAAAGAGACGGAGAGGCCTCAGGGTCTGACTTCCCACCTGTCAACACTTTGTTCAGAACCAATTCCAGATTCTGGAACAAAGCCTTCCTCCCTTCCTTTTTCCCTCCCTCTATTCGCTTCTGCCTCCTTCCTTTCTTTCCTCCTCCCTCCTCCCTTCTCTTCTCTTCCTCTGTCCTTCCCTTAGGCACACAGAATTGTAGAAACCCTTAGTTCGCAGCCCTCCCGGCTGGCCTACGCAGCATCTCGAAGCAGCACATTTTAAGGGCTTGGTGTTTCCTTTCTCCTCTCCTCTTGAATGTGTGGCTAGCTTTAGTCCTTCAGTTCCTGAATGCTGGCACCCTGACTCCGGGAGGCATAGGGGCCAGCAGCCCATAACCTGCTGCAGCTGTGGAGGAGGTACAGGGATGGCGATATTCATATGCTTACTGACTTGTCATCCAACGTGATGCAGACTTTAAATCTCCTTTGAACAACCTTTTGTTTTTAGAGGAAACTAACTTTCCAAAGATGTGCTGCATGGAGTCCTGAGAGGAAGGATGGGGGAGCTGCAGGGAGAGCAGCCCTGGCAGTGTCAGGTTTCCCTGCAGCACCTTCTGTCCCTACTGCTGAGCAGCTGTCAGAGGGAGGGCTGCAGAGAGCTGCCCGCTGCCTACTCAGGGAATCCCTTGCAAATTTCCCCATCACAGAGCATTAGAGGGGAGCCCAGAGTTACTGCCTGGCCTGCTATTTCTAGCCACCCCTCTCTTAAGCAGACACATGTATACAAGAGCATTTCTAGATAGAACTAGGTTTCCTGTCACCTGTGGCTTCAAACAACCTTTCATTATTAATCCTTTTAAAGAACATGACCTGCACCTGTTCAGACTTTAGCAGAATTACAAGTAGTTATGGGAAAAGAGGCGTGAAAAAGCTAGAGCTCAATTCTGCAGTGCAAAGGTCTTGGATGGTGTCTGCCACCACCGTATCTACCAGTCTCTCAGAATTTATGCTGCCTTGTGGATTACTACACAGCTCCCCGAAACTGGGTTAAGATACCTTTAAGATCACAGTAACATCCTCTCGAAGAGTTGAAAATAGGAGGAAGATGAATAATTTAACAATTGTATATTGCATAGACATATACTTTGTGAAGCCCTCAAAGCTTCCTGTGCTGAACACTTTGTTTTTCTGAGATGGAGCCTCATCTGTCTCCAGGCTAGAGTGCAGTGGCACGAGCTTGGCTTACTGCAACCTCCAACTCCTAGTTCAAACGATTCTCCTGCCTCAGTCTCCTGAATAGCTGAGATTAAAGGTGACTGCCACCAAGCCCGGCTAATTTTTGTATTTTTAGTAGAGACGAGGTTTCACAAGGTTGGTCAGGCTGGTCTCCAACTCCTGGGCTCAAGGGATCCACCTGCCTCAACCTCCCTAAGTGTTGGGATTACAGGCCTGAGCCACCCACGCCTGGCTTGCTGAACACTTCTGATGAGAACGATCACTATTATTTCCTTAGCAGTATCAATTTCAACATCAGGCAGTATACACTAGTCCATTTTCTTTTCTTTCTCTTTTTTTTTTGAGATGGAGTCTCACTCTGTTGCCCAGGCTAGAATGCAGTGGCACAATCTCACTGCAACCTCTGCCTCCCAGGTTCAGGTTATTCTCCTTCCTTAGCCTCCCAAGTAGCTGGGACGACAGACACGTGCCACCATGCCCAGCTAATTTTTTTTGTATTTTTAGTAGAGATGGGGTTTCACCATGTTAGCCAGGATAGTCTCAATCTCCTGACCTCATGATCCACCTACCTCGACCTCCCAAAGTGCTGAGATTACAAGTGTGAGCCGCCACGCCCGGCCTACATTTTCAAAAGATTCTATTTCAATTAAAATAGTTGGACTGCATTCCATTTTAATTATGTCTCTTTAAGACATTGAATTTCTTCCAAATAGCATAAATCAAAGTGACAAGATTTAGAAACAATCAATAAAATATGTCATTTAAAACGATCATATAATTTTTAAATTAGAAGGCAAGAGCATGTTAATTATTCATTTGAGAATGGTTTAGGGTTGTTGCAACTTGTAACTTAGTCTAGAAGTTAGAATTCTTAAGAAGCTTAGCTGCTCCTTGAATTGATTCCAGAATTACTGAAGACTGGGTATGGGGACGGGAAATATGAGAGCTACTAAGGTTGGTACAAAATGTGTCCATGATCTTAGTGCGTGTGCCCTATGAAACAGCACCTGAGACAATGACTTGGCTACCGGTAATTATAATCCTGGGAAGTAGGAGTAGGGAGTAAGAAGAGGCAAGGAAGGAGGAAAAACCAATATAAGTGCATATTATTAAGGCACTTCATAATATGTAGTGTATCTGTTATCAATTGCCGCTGTAACAAATTACCACAAATGTAGTGGCTTAACACAACAAAAAATTACTAGTTTACAGTTCTGAAGGTCAGAAGCCCAACATGGGTCTCACTGAGCTAAACATCTCAACAAGTCTGTGTTCCATTTGGAGAGTCTAGAAGAGAATCCTTTCTCTTTTCCAATTTCTAGAGGCTACCTGCATTCCTTAGCTCACAGCCCACTTTTCCATCTTCAAAGCCAACAGTACCACCTCTCTGAGCCTTTTTCTGCCATCATGCTCTTTCTGATCACAGTTGGGAAAAATTCTCTGCTTTGAAGAACCTATGTAATTAAATTGGGCCCACCTGGATAATTCAGGTTACTCTTCCCCAACTCAAGGTCTATAATTCAATCATATCTGGTAAGTCCCCTTTACCATAAAAGATAACATAGTCACAGATTCTGGGGTTAGGATGTGGACATCTTTGGGGGCTTTTAATCTGCCTGCAATGGAGGCAATGGGCAGTCAGCAGTCAGGGGAGTGCTCTCCTCTAACGGGGCTCTCAGGAGTACACAGGATCTCACAATTGTCCACGTGAAGTACAGAGGCCGGAGACATTATCAGCTCCCATCCTCTGTTGGTTGCAGGTTCTTCCTGGAGATAACTTGCATGTACCTCCAGGCTGCAACTGGCATAGAGCATCCTGGACCCTGTCAGCACAAAGCAAGAAGAGCTGGCACAGAATTGTTCCCTACAGCTGTGCTGAGAACAGAGATGGACCAATAGGATGTGAAACAGGCAGACTGCAGGTGCCTGCTACACCTGTGACATGGTGTCATTTAGGCATGGAGCTTGGATGCTGGTGCTCAAATCCAAGGCCCGCCACTCACTGGGAAGCCTTCGCAGGTGTTAGGTCTTTCTGAAGCCTTCCTTTTTCCTATTTGTTAGATGGGGACACTTATATGGACTGCATGGGAAGTTGTGAGTATTAGATGCACTAACATGTGCAAAGCAACTAGATGTATAAGGAGTGGTCAAAAAAGAGCCGTAGGGATTTTTATCTATAGATCCAAATAAACATTTATTGGTTGCCAGGCGGTGGGGCTACATCTGTGAACAAGACCAGTAAGGTCCCTGCCTTCGGTGAGGGGCTTCTTTTCCAGTGCTGGAAATCAGCGATTGACAAGTAAACAAATACACAAGGCCTTACAGATTATGACTACTGCAACATAGGACATGAACAGGGTAGGGTGATATGATAGAAAGTTAAGAGACAGGGGTATGGCAGACATGTCCAGTCCGCTCCCCTCCTGTCCCTTTATGGTTTTTTGTTTTTTTTTTTTGAGATGGAGTCTCACTCTGTCACACAGACTGGAGTGCAGTGGTGCTATCTTGGCTCACTGCAACCTCTGCCTTTCAGGCTCAAGTAATCCTCCTACCTCAGCCTCCCAAGTAGCTGTAACCACAGACTCATGCCACCACACCTGGCTCTATTTTTTTTAGTAGAGGAAAGGTTTTGCCATGTTGCCTAGGCTGTTCTTGAACTCCTAGCTCAAGCGATTCACCTGCCTTGGCCTCCCAAAGTGCTGGGATTACAGGCATAAGCCACCACACCCAGCTCCCCTTCCATTCTAGGAGAATCTGGTGTGTTTAGGTGGCATCTGGGGATTCCTGGATCATGAGAAGGTGGCTCCAATCCCAATTATAGGGTTAAATCACAATTGGTCTAAATCAGTATGATAATCCTATTTCCTTTGGTGAGTGACTGGTTTAAAAGGAGACAGGAAACCCAGTGAGATTAAAGGAGTCACCTCTGGGTGGGGGTAAGTGAGACTTCTGTTCCTGCCTGGTGAGGAGAAAGCCTCTTACCTTTTCCCCCATTCTCTCTGCCTCAAACCAAATGAATGAGCCATCTGGCCAGGCAACAGCCTTTTCGAGATCAAGCACAAAGAGCAAGCCCAAAGGTGACAGTGGAACAGCGGAAAGCTCTGCAAGGCTGAGTCCCTGATGATGTCACTAAGCAATTGAACCAGAGCCAGTAACTACCTCTCACAATGGCACAGTGAAATAAAGAAAACTCCATATTTGAAATGCTATGGCTAGACTGGTTTTCTGTCACTTGTAGATGAATACATTCTTAGCTCATATGGATTGTCCAAAGCCAAGGTTTAACTTGAGACCTGAAGGGTCAGCCATGAAAAGATCCAGGGAAGAGCATTCAAGCAGAGGGAAGAAGAACTGACATGCTCTTACAAAAGCATTTTGAGTGGGAGAGAAGGAGGAAAAAACTCCAGAGGCTGGGGGCTGGGCAGGGTATGGGGAGAGAAGTCTATCCAAGTAGTGGAGCTCATCCCCTGCAGGGCCTTGACTCCAGGCCTTGATTTCCTGTCACCCAGGATGGAGTGCAGTAGTGTGACCATGACTCACTGCAGCCTTGGCCACCCTGCCTAGGCCTTCTGAGTAGCTGGGACAATAGGTGCATGCCATGACACCTGGCTATACACAATAGTTTTTAAGCAGGAAAGAAACATATTGAAATAGGAAATTGTAAAGCCCACATGCTTTAATGTAGAATTGGAAACCTATAGGGCCTATAATTTTGAGAGGGCTAATAAAATTGAGTAGTTAAAAATTATTCTGAAAATGCTGAGGGAGTTCACCACCACCAGGCCTGCCTTGCAAGAGCTTTTGAAGGAAGCACTAAAAATGGAAAGGAAACTCTGTTACCAGCCAGTATAAAAACACGCAGAAGTAGAAAGACCAATGGTACTATGAAGCAACTATATCAACAAGTCTGCAAAATAACCAGGTATCATGATGATGACAGAATCCAATTCACACGTAACAATATTAACCTTAAATGTAAATGGGCTAAATGTCCCAACTAAAAGTATAGGATGGCAAGCTGGATAAAGAGTCAAGATGGCAAAGACATATAGGCTCAAAACAAAGGGATGGAGGAAAATTTACCAAGCAAATGAAAAGCAGAGAAAAGCAGGGGTTGCAATCCTAGTTTCTGAAAAAAACAAACTTTAAACCAACAAAGACTAAAAAAGACAAAGAGGGGCATTACATAATGGTAAATGGTTCAATTCAACAAGAAGAGCTAACTATCCTAAATATATGTGTACCCAATACAGAAGCACTTGGATTCATTAAACAAGTTCTTAGAGATCTAGAAAGAGACTTAGACTCCCACAAAATAATAGTGGGAGCCTTTAATATCTCACTGTCAATATTAGACAGATCATTGAGACAGAAAATTAACACAGCTATTTAGGATTAGAATTCAGCTCTGGATCAACTGGACCTGATAGATCTATACAGAATTCTCCACCCCAAAACAACAGAATATATATTCTTCTTGG
Organism: Callithrix jacchus; assembly: GCF_049354715.1. Taxonomy (NCBI): domain Eukaryota; kingdom Metazoa; phylum Chordata; class Mammalia; order Primates; family Cebidae; genus Callithrix; species Callithrix jacchus. Next base: position 67,073,547 of record NC_133514.1, on the reverse strand, counting down.
TGCCACTTGACACTTACTTTAAAATCAATCAATAATTGGGGCCGGGCTTAGTGACTCACGCCTGTAATCCTAGCACTTTGGGAGGCCAAAGCAAGTGGATCATGAGGTCAGGAGTTTAAGACCAGCCTGGTCAAGATGGTGAAATCCCGTTTCTACTAAAAATACAAAAATGAGCTAGGCCTGGTGGTGGGCACCTGTAATCCCAGCTACTCAGGAGACTGAGGCAGAGAATTGCTTGAATCTGAGAGGTAGAGGCTGCAGCGAGCTGAGATTGCACCACTGCATTCCAGCCTGGGCAATACAGTGAAACTCTGTCTCAGAAAAAAAATCAATCAATAATTGGGAGTAAAACATTCTTTTAGCAAATGCAAACGAACTGAAATCATAACAAAAAAATCTCTCAAGCCACAGCACAATCAAATTAGAACTCAAGATTAAGAAACTCACTCAAAACCAGACAACTCCATACAAATTGAACAATCTGCTCTCGAAAGACTCATGGGTAAATCATGATATTAAGGCAGAAATCAATAAGTTCTTTGAAATCTATGAGAACAAAGGGACAATGTACCAGAATTTCTGGGATGCAGCTAAAGCCGTGTTAAGAGAGAAATTAAATGCCCACATCAAAAAGCTAGAAAGATCTCAAATCGACAGCCTAACATCACAACTAAAAGAACTAGAGCACCAAGAGCAAACAAACCCCAAAGCTAGCAGAAGACAAGAAATAGCCAAGATCAGAGTGGAACTGAAGGAGACAGAGACATGAAAAACCCCTCGAAAAAGCAACAAATCCAGAACCCAGTGTTTTGAAAAAAAAATAAAATAAAATAGACCACTGATAGACTAGTAAAGAAGAAAAGAGAAAAGAATCAAATAGGCACAATAAAAAATACCTAGGAATACAACTAACAAAGGATGTAAAGGACCTCTTCAAGGAGAACTACAAACGACTGCTCAAGGAAGTAAAAGGGGACACAAACAGATGGAAAAACATTCCATACTCATGGTTAGGGAGAATCAATATCATGAAAATAGCCACACTGCCCAAAGTAATTTATAGATTCAATGCTATCCACATCAAGCTACCATTGACCTTCTTCACAGAACTGGAAAAAACCACTCTAAACTTCATATAGAACCAAAAGAGAGCCCGCATAGCCAAGACAATCCTAAGCAAAAAGAACAAAGCTGGAGGTATCACACTACCTGACTTGAAACTATACTACAAGGCTACAGTAATCAAAACAGCACAGTACTGGCACCAAAACAGAGATATAGCCCAAAGGAACAGAACAGAGACCTCAGAAGCAACACCACACATCTACAACCATCTGATCTTTGACAAACCTAACAAAAACAAGCAATGGGGAAAGGATTCCCTGTTTAATAAATGGTGTTGGGAAAACTGGCTAACCAAATACAGAAAGCTAAAACTGGACCCCTTCGTTACACCTTACACTAAAATTAACTCCAGATGGATTAAAGATTTAAACATAAGGCCTAATGCCATAAAAACCCTAGAAGAAAACCTAGGCAATATCATTCAGGACATAGGCATAGGCAAGGACTTCATGACTAAAACACTAAAAACAATGGCAACAAAAGCCAAAACAGACAAATAGGATCTAACTAAACTTAAAAGAAACAATCATTAGAGTGAACTGGCAACCAACAGAATGGGAAAAAATTTTTGCAATCTACCCATCTGACAAAGGGCTAATATCCAGAATCTACAAAGAACTAAAGCAAATTTACAAGAAAAACAAACAAACCTATTCAAAAGTGGGAGAAAGATATGAACAGACACTTTTCAAAAGAAGACATTTCTGAGGTCAATAAACATGAAAAAATGCTCATGATCACTGGTCATTAGAGAAATGCAAATCAAAACCACGTTGAAATACCATCTCACACCAGTTAGAATGGCGATCATTAAAAAATCTGGAGACAACAAATGCTGGAGAGGATGTAGAGAAATAGGAACACTTTTACATTGTTAATGAGAGTATAAATTAGTTCAACCATTGTGGAAGACAGTGTGGTGATTACTCAAGGACCTAGAAATAGAAATTCTATTTGACCCAGCAATCCCATTACTGGGTACATACCCAAAAGATTATAAGTCATTCTATTATAAAGACACATGCACACGTATGTTCATTGTGGCACTGTTCACAATAGGAAAGACTGGGAACCAACCCAAATGCCCATCAATGATAGACTGGACAAAGAAAATATGGCACATATATACCATGGAATACTATGCAGCCATAAAACACAATGAGTTCCTGTCCTTTGCAGGGACGATGAATCTGGAAACCATAATTCTTAGCAAACTGACAAAAGAACAGAAAACAAAACACCGCATGTTCTCACTCATAGGCAGGTGTTGAACAATGAGAACACATGGATGCAAGGGTCACACACTGGGGTCTGCTGGGAGGTGGAGGGCCAGGGGAGGGACAGCAGGTGGCGGGGAGGCTGGGGAGGGATAACTCTGGGAAAAATGCCTGATGTAGGTGACAGGGAGCGGGGGGGATGGAGACAGCAAACCACCATGGCATATGTGTACCTATGCAACAATCTTGCAAAATATGCACGTATACCCCAGAACTTAAAGTACAATAAAAAATGATAAAGAGGATATCACCACTGATTCCACAGAGACACAAACAACCCTAAGAGAATATCATAAACATCTCTATACAAATAAACTAGAAAATCTAGGAGAAATGGATAAAAATCCTGGATACATACACCCTCCTAAGACTGAACCAGAAAAAAGCTGAATCCTTGAATAGGCCAATAACAATTTTTGAAATTGAGGCAGTGATAAGTAGCCTACCAACAAAAAAAAGCTCAGGTCCTGATGGATTTATAGCTGAATTCTACAAAAGGTACAAAGAGAAGCTGGCACAATTTCTTCTGAAATTATCCCAAATAACTCAAAAGGAAGGACTCCTCCCTAATGCATTTTATGAGGCCAGCATCATCCTGATACCAAAATCTGGCAGAGACACAACAAAGAAAAGAAAACTTCAGGCCAATATTCCTGATGAACATTGAAGCAAAAATCCTCAATAAAATACTAGCAAACCAAATCCAGCAGTACATCAAAAGCCTTATCCACCATGATCAAGTCAGCTTCAACCCCAGGATGTAAGGCTGGTTCAACATATGCAAATTAATAAGTGTAATTCATCACATAAACAGGACTAAAGACAAAAACCATATAATTATCTCAATAGATGCAGAAAAGGCCTTGATAAAATTCAACATCCCTTCATGTTAAAAACTCTCAATAAACTACATATTGATAGAACATACCTCAAAATAGTAAGAGCCATTTACGACAAGCCCACAGCCAATATCATGCTGAATGGGCAAAAGCTGGAGGCATCCCCCTTGAAAACTGCAACAAGACAAGCATATGCTTTCTCTCCACTCTTATCCAACATAGTATTTGACGTTCTGGTCAGGGCAATCAGGCAAGAAAAAGAAATAAAAGGTACTCAAATAGGAAGAGAGAAAGTAAAACTGTTTCTGCAGATAACAAGATTCTATTTCTTGAAAACCCTGTTGTCTTAGCCCAAAAGCTTCTTAAGCTGATAAGCAACTTCAGCAAAGCCTCAGGATGCAAAATCAGTGTGCAAAAATCACAAGCATTCCTATACACCAATAACAGACAAGCAGAGAGCCAATCATGAATGAACTCTCATTCACGACTGCTACAAAGAGAATAAAATACCTAGGAATACAGCTAACAAGGGAGGTGAAGGACCTCTTCAGGAACTACAAATCACTGCTCAAGAAAATCAAAGAACACAAACAAATGGAAAAACATTCCATTCTCATTGATAGGAAGAATCGATACCATGAAAATGGCCATACTGCCCAAGGTAACTTATAGATTCAGTGCTTTTTCCCATTAAACTAACATTGACATTCTTCACAGAATTAGAAAAAACTACTTTAAAATTCACGTAGAACCAAAAAAGAGCCCATATAGCCAAGATAATTTTAAGCAAAAAGAACAAGGCTGGAGGCATCACACTACCTAATGCCAAACTATGCTACAAGGCTACGGAAACCAAAACAGCATGGTACTGTTATAAATCAGACACATAGACCAATGGAACAGAATACAGAACCCAGAAATAATACTGCATCTACAACCATCTGATCTTTGACAAACATGACAAAAAAAGCAATGGGAAAAAGATTGCCTATTCAATAAATGATGTAGAGAGAACTGGCTAGCCATACACAGAAAATTGAAACTGGACCCTCTCCTTACACTTTATACAAAAATTAACTCAAGATGGATTAAAGACTTAAATACAAAACTCAAAAGTATAAAAAACCCAGAAGAAAATCTAGGCAATACCATTCAGGACATGGGCACAGGCAGGAAGACAAAAAAAGTGATTGCAACAAAAGAAAAAATTGACAAATGGGATTTAATTAAACTAAAGAGCTTCAGCAGAGCAAAAATAAACGATCATCAGAGTGAACCGACAACCTACAGAATGGGAGAAAAATTTTGCAATTATCCACCTGACAAAGTTCTAATACCCAGGAATTATAAGTAACTTAAATATGCAAGAAGAAAACAAACAACCCCATTAAAAAGTGGGGAAAAAACGTGAACAGACACTTCTCAAAAGAAGACATTTATGGAGCGAACAAACGTGAAAAAAAGCTCAACATCACTGATCATTAGAGAAATGCAAATCAAAACCACAGGGAGATACCATCTCACGCCAGTCAGAATGGCAGTCATTAAAAAGTTAGGAAACATGTTCATTGCAGCACTGTTTACAATAGCAAAGACCTGGAATCAACCCAAATGCCCATTGATAATAGACTGGATTGGAAAAATGTGGCACATATACACCATGGAATATTATGCAGCAATCAGAAATGATGAGTTTGTGTCGTTTGTAGGGACATGGATGAATATGGAGAACATCATCCTCAGCAAACTGACACAAGAACAGAAAATGAAACACCGCATATTCTCACTCATAGGTGGGTGATGAAAAATGAGAACACATGGACACAGAAAGGGGAGTACTAAACACTGGGGTCTATTGGGGGGAAAAGGGGAGGGCCAGTGGGAGGGGGTGGTGGGGAGGGATAGCCTGGGGAGAAATGCCAAATGTGGGTGAAGGGGAGAAGGAAAGAAAAGCACACTGCCATGTGTGTACCTACGCAACTGTCTCGCATGCTCTGCTCATGTACCCCAAAACCTATAATCAAATAAAAAAAAAAAAAAAAAAAGTTAGGAAACAATGCTGGTAAGACAGACTGCTGAGAAATAGGAACACCTTTACGCTGTTGATGGGAATGTAAATTAGTTCAACCATTGTGGAAAATGGTGTGGCAATTCCTCAAAGATCTAGAACCAGAAATACCAATGGACCCAGCAACTCCAAGACTGGGTATATGCCCAAAGGAATATAAATCATTCTATGATAAAGATACATGTACACATATGTTCATTGCAGCACTATTCACAATAGCAAAGACCTGCAGTCAACCCAAATGCACGTCAATAATAGACTGGATAAAGTAAATGTGGTACATGTACACCAAGGAATACTACACATCCATAAAAAGGAAGGAGATAATGTCCTTTACAGGGATGGATGGAGCTGGAAGCCATTACCTTCAGCAAACTAATGCGGGAACAACAAAACCAAACACCAAATGTTCTCACTTACAAGTGGGAGCTGAATAATGAGAACACAAGAACACAGGGAGGGGAACAACACACACGGGGGCCTGTTGCGGGGGGTGGGGGCAAAGGCATGGAGAGCATCAGGATAAATAGCTAATGCATCCTGGGCTTAATAACTAGGTGATGGGTTGCTAGGTGCAGCAAACCACCATACGTTTACCCGTATAGCAAACCTGCATGTCCTGCACATGTATCCCAGAGCTTAAAGTAATAAAATAACATAAAATAAATGATGCTGAAGTCAGAGACGGCAGACCTCTAATAAGTAATTGTTAACAAAGAACCTGGGGCATATGAGAGACTGTTGACTTCACTGTCATGGGGAGACAGGCCCTGAGCTATACAGCCTTTTGCAGCTAATTGTTAAGGAGAAAGGCTGGGAATATTCATAGGACGGTTGACTTGGAGATCCTTAGAATATAAATCCTAATCCTGTTGGGGTGAAGGCATGTTGTGTAAGATTGAGACTTCTTCTGTACTTGTGCATTATAAAAATATCTTGGTTGATTTATAAGAACTTAAAAAAAAGAAAAAACGCCCAGACTTTAAAAGTGTCATACTATCTCCTGTAGAATAAAAACCATCAATCCAAAAGGAACATACTAATTGACTGGCATAGAAAAAATTGTACTTGGCCCACTCTCTGTACCTCCTACGGGATTTGAATTCTTCTTTTTATTTTTTTCCCAAGAAAGTATCAAGTCCTTGTATTTTTTCCCTTCAGGCCTGATTGAAATAGATGACTAACACATTCACTGTAATAAGTCTCAAACATTTATTTCTCAATAAAGAATTTTCTTGAGAGATGTGATCTGTCTGATGTGTTTAAAAATATGCATATATATATTCTTTTAGCTGCAATGGGAAGAATGATTTATAGGCGAGCTACAGTTGATGTAGGGAGCCCAGTGGCCCAGGAGAAAAACTGATGATCCAATTTGGGAAGTGATAGTGAAGAGACAAACACGGATACAGATTTGAGATGCATGTAGGAGGCAGGGCTGTAAGGACTCCCTGGAGGAATCACAGATGACTCAGAGGGTTTTGCCTTGAGCAATGAGGTAGACAGTGAGGCTCTTTAGCGAAACTGGGGCAGTCCAGAGATGAACAGCTTTCGGTGAAGAAACAGTTTCTATTTGGGCATACTGTGCTCCAGGTACCCAGCGGGTATCCAAGTGAAGATACAAAGTAGGCAACTGAGTGTGCATGAGTCTGGGGTTCACACAGAACCAAACCTGTGACTACAGAAGGGAGCTCAGGTGACCCCTAAGGCACTCCAAATTTTTTTTTTTTTTGAGACAGTCTCACTCTGTTGCCCAGGCTAGAGTGTGATTCTCCTGCCTCAGCCTCCTGAGTAGCTGCGATTACAGGCACACACCACCACACCCAGCTAATTTTTGTATTTTTTTAGTAGAGATGGGGTTTCACCATGTTGGTCAGGCTGGTCTCAAACTCCTGACCTCGTAATCTGCCCACCTTGGCCTCCCAAACTGCTGGGATTACAGGCGTGAGCTACCACACCTGGCTTGGCAATGCAATATTTACAGAATTAACACCACCCTCATTTACAGGTAAGGAGTAGTTTGATATTAAAAAGAATAATGCTAACCTAATTTTTGGACCTGCTATATATCCTTTTTTGGAAGCTCTACAGCTGCAAAATTTGGGTTAGGTGTCCCTATTGTAGAACCTGCCATTCTGAAGTTCCTAAGAGATCCCCCATCAATTACTTAGGTACGAATAATGAAAACTGTGCTGACAGTGGCTACCTGGGGTCAACATGGACAGCTGAGTCCTATTAACTGTGTGACTCAGATCACTGGAAGCCAGCTATATCTTGGGTGACTAAAACTCCTTTGAAAAGCATGCCTTTGAAAGAAGATGTAGGCTCTGGGTGCTATTTTAGTGCTTGGATTTTAAAGATTTACGTTGTGTTTTTGTATCTGAGTACAGAAGTCTTGAAAAGCAAGAGAGGATTAGCAGGATCAGAGCGGAAACCCTTAAGCTTACTCATGTGTTAGCTGCTTTTTGTAAATGTGGTGTTGCAGGAAGAATGGCTCCAGGAAATGCACAATTCTGTGTGTGTCAGCCTATAACATTGGGGGAGGTGGGGAAACAGGCTGAATAAAGTTATTTTGGTGATTACCATTTTCAACCACTCTTTGGCTTAATTATCTGCCATAAGTATGCTCATTTGGCCAGGTGTCTCTAGGTAGCTAACTTTGCCCCTAATTTAAAAGCTTTCGGTCAGGTGCAGTGGCTCGTGCCTGTAATCTCAGCACTTTGGGAGGCGGAGGCGGGCAGATCACTTGAGGTCAGGAGTTCAAGACCAGCCTGACCAACAGAGTGAAACCCTGTCTCCACTAAAAACACACAAATTAGCCGGGCATGGTGGTACATGCCTGTGATCTCAGCTACTTGGGAGGCTGAGGCTGGAGAATCACTTCAGCATGGGAGGTGGAGGTTACAATGAGCTAAGATTGCATGACTGTACTCCTGCCTGGGAAACAGAGTGAGACTCAATCTAAAAAAAAAAAAGAAAGAAAGAAAAAAATCATCTGTGGTGGAAGAATGCTTTCTGGAGGAAGTAAGGATGCCAGCCTACCAGAGGGAAAGATGACCATTTTCGTCTGGTGTTCCCAACTTTTTCTAAAACCCTTTTGATGAATGTGCAAATCATCATCCCCCAGATAGACTGACTTCTCCTTCCTCCTCATCATCATGTTATCAAAACTAAGCGGGAGGCCAAGAGGTGGCTCATGCCTGTAAGGTGGGAGCATGGCTCGAGTCCATAAACTTGGGACCAGCCTGGACAACATAGCAAGACCCTATCTCTATAAAGAAAAAAAAATTAGCTGGAGGTGGTGACATATACCAGTAGTTTCAGCTACACAGGAGGCTGAGGTGGGAGGGTGCCACTGCACTCTAGCCTGGGTGACAGCCAGACCCCATCTCAAAAACAAACAAAAAACTAAGCAAGCAAAGAATGGCCGCTATCTGCATCTTGGATAGAATTAGTGGGCAAGACTCAGAGTCCCTCTTCTTCCTCCTGTTCTTGGAATATTCCCCTGAAGTCCTTACTTTGTCTTCGAGAACACCCGTACTAGTGATAAACAGGATGTGGTGTTTCCATTTGTGGTTCTGCTTTTTTGGCTCAGGTTAGTGTACAGGTGACACTGGGCATGTATATTAAAATGTGGGTTTTATTTTTTCTGGTATGACGAGGTCAACAGATCAGAAGACAATTGCCATTGAAAAGACAATTCTGTGATACTCATATTCCAAGGGAGGGGCCCACACCATGCCACAGGTGCCAAGTGGGGAAGTACCAGGGCCAGTCAGGTGGCAGAGAGTGAGGGGGACATGCAAGCAAGAAGAGCCTTTATTGTGGTTTCTGCAGGAAGGAACGGTGTGAGCCAGGGTAAGCAGGTTTATGACTGGCTAATTTGAATAATTTCATGGGAGTCTGGGACATAGGGGCTGCCTCCTGCTGTCTGCTATCTGTCCCTAGAGTGATTAGAGCAGGAGCACATGCCTGAGTGTGAGAGCTAAGAGAAGAGATGGTGGGGTATGGGCTCTGGATTGGGTGGCTTGCTCAAAAGCACCCAAAAGGTGCTCCTGAGCAAGTCATTTACTCTCTCCAGGAATTAGCTGACCCGAGAAGGGCAGTTCCTTCAGTGTCAGCAAAGCCCCAGATATCAAGGCATCAGAAACGTGATTAATACAGTGTGATTAATAGTTCCATAAAGACCGGCCCGGTAACTCGGGACTTAGTCTTTTCTCCCTTGCTTAATGCAATAGTAATACCTGATTCTCAAAGTAATTGTTGGGATTGAATGAGATGCATAGGCAAGGGGTTGGCACAGTGTCTGGGACCTACCAAGTGCTGCATAAATAACACAGATGTCTATTTGTGAGTGGCTGGAGCACGAGTGCTGCTCATGGAAGTTTGAAAGGTTGTTTCATGGATCGCATGGAGAAGGGTAAGTGTGCTCCTTCAATACCTGATTTTTCTAGGTGGAAAGCAGTTCTCATCTGTAGCCAGAGGTTTCTTTTTTCTTTTTAATTATTTGAAACACCCTCAGAGGCACTTTGCACGTAGGTGACAATGTCATTTTTATGTATCCATTGGTTGAACTGACTCAATTTTACTGTGGGAAAACACTGGACCCAGGAGAATAAACGGTTTTTGTAGCTTTCACCAAATAAATGAGGAGTTGAGATTTTTCTGAAAATCTTTCATGGATTAATTAGTGGATCAATTTCTCATTAAGCTTTGGTAGTAAAATACATGATGCTAATGAGGGTGAGGCTTGGAAATCTTCACATTTTAGTTCATCTCCCATTTGTGCAATTCCTTTCTTTCCTTCCTTCCATGAATATTTATTATGCCGGAGGCACAGAGAGGAAGCAATTTTCGTACAAGAATTTAATGGAAGGAAACAGGACAAAGCTCAGGGTGCCTCACACTGTCTTGCCACATCACCAGTATTTGCTTTTATTTTAGGTTGCTGTCCAATTGTATGAGTGTGTAAGTAAAACCAGCAAGAGAAAGAAATGTACGGAGGGCATCTAGCTGAAGTCTGAGGCCAGAAAATCGCTGCCCTGAAAAGTAATTAGTTTCCTCTGTTTTAAATTTCCCATTCTCTGACCTGAGGGCTTTATCTAGCTTGTAATTATTCTGCACTGTCTTCAGACTAAAGGGATGTTAGCTCTTGGATTAGTGTAATAATTGACAAACAACGGTATTATTAGGACTTGAAATATCCACCCATTTGCTAACCCAGCTTCTCTCGGTCTAAGGTCAGAAACAGGTCAGGTTCGGATGCAGAGAGCTACTCTGTAAAAGAGACCATGATCTCTCCCAACCTGGTCCCCACTACTTCCCTTCATGTACCCTCCACCCGACTGAAACACTTGCTTTTTTTAGCTTTGTCCCACATCCACAACACAATTCCAGCACAGTGTGGGGGTAACGCGTGTGCTACAAAGTCGGAGGACCTGCATCGGAACTGTGGCAAATCGCTTAAGCTTTTGGAGCCTGAGCTTCTTGGTCTACAAGACAGATGAGCGGTACCCAGTCAGGTGTGTTTCTGCAAGAAATGAGGTCAGCCTGCCTATCCCTGTCTCTGGCCAAGCCTCCTACCGGCCTGTGGAGGCTTCCCTTGGTGAACACAAAAAAAAGACACGTTGCAGGCAAATGCACCCCCTTCAGTACAAGGCAGAGCTTTGACTCAAATCCCTGGAAGACTTCTACCATGGAAATGGGGGCTGGGCCCTATGTGAGTGTCAAGGAGTCTTTTTTGTTAATCGTAGGACTAGAGTTGGGCCGGCAATTTGCTTTTTTGTCAGGTTATACAACCTGCCCAAGATGATAGCATCCATATGTAACATGGCCAGGTCCTAAACCTACATCTGCTGATCCCAAAGCCCAGCTCCTTCCTCTCCCTCTCCACTTTTTTTTCTTTTCTTTTGAGATGGAGTTTCACTCTTGTTGCTCAGGCTGGAGTGCAGTGAGTGGTGTGATGGCTCACAACCTCCGCCTCCCCGAATTAAAGCAATTCTCCTGCCTCAGCCTCCGAGTAGCTGGGATTACAGGCATGTGCCACCACATCTGGCTAATTTTTGTATTTTTAGTAGAGACGGGGTTTCTCCATATTGGTCACGCTGGTCTCAAACTCCCAACCTCAAGTGATTGCAGGTGTGAGCCATCGCGCCCGGCCTCCCTCTCCATTTTATACTGATGGGCATGAAATCCAAAGCGACCGCTTTGGTGCCTGTGAGATTCCTGAGAACTCAAAAACGCAACAAAACAAAGACAAATGGCAACAACGAAACCCAAAACAACAGCAAAACAGAACAGCTGCCGCTGACCCTGGAGAAGATGCCGTTTAGGGTAGATCATCAGGGCAGATGGGCCAACCCGATTTGGTTCGATCCTCAGTTATTGCGACTCTGCTGCTCACACCCTCACCAAAGACTCACCTCCTGTGGCAGAAACCACCCACAAACGGGATTGAGACAGAGTAGGTTCCAGCATGCACCATTCCTTGCTGCAGGACTCCCTGGTGAAATAAGGAGGGAGCCAGTGGGGCGTGGCTTAGTAGTGTTGGACCTTGGGGTGTGGCTTAATGGTGCTGACCAAGTAGGCGTGGCCTAGTGGTGCTGGACCCATGGGGTGTGGCTTAACGACACTAGCAGGAGCCTCCTATTACTGCTGTGGAGTGGCAGGGTCCTCCATGAGAAATCCGGCAAGTTGGCTAGCCCAGCCTCCTCCCCAACAGTCTCCTCCGGGATATGGGGGAGAATGCAGGTTCCAAGGGGTGTGGGAGCTAGACCCAGACTCCTGTGAACCATTGCTGAAGAACTGCACTTGGGACATTAATCCTCTGCACAGCTGATCTGCTGCACAGGTGAACAATGCTGGCTTCAGCAGCCAAAGAAATGCTGGGGCTGGCACTTGGAAGGCAGGGTGGCAAGGCCTCAAGTGGTCAGGGCAAAGGGGGTGCTGGCAGCATCTACTACAGAGGTTTCTTCTTTTTTTTTTTTCTTCCCCCTCTTAGAGCCAAGGTTTGGCTTGTCACGGAGGCTGGAGTGCAGTGGTGCAATCATAGCTCACTGCAGACTCAAACTCCTGGGCTCAAGCAATCCTCCCACCTCAGCTTCCTGAGTAGCTAGAACTCCAGGCATGCACCACCACACCTGGCTAATTTATTTTCTCTTGTAGAGACGGGGTCTTGCTACGTTGCCGAGGCTGCTCTGAAATTCCTAACTTTAGGAGATCCTCCTGCCTTGGCTTTCCAGAGCTGGGATTACAGGATGAGCCACCACACCCAGTTGCAGAGTTTTCTCCTGAATTTGAAATATATCTTATGTACACAGCAATGCTATAAAACAGGGGGACATTTCCTTTCTCTATTGTTTCCTCAGAATGGCAAATCAGGAAAAGTGGCAAACATATATCACGTGTAGAATAGGAAACTTCTTTATTAGGTCTTTGCCTTTTTGATATTTGAATATCTGAATATTTAAATGTCCAAACATGCCTAGGAATAATTAAAGCTACAAGGAAATAGTCAACTTTTAATACTTTCACTCTGTTTTTACAGTGTTTATAGTAGTTATATACATATATTTTATATCAAATATATATAGTAGTATATATTATTGTAATAAAATACTATAAACAACACTAAAAATGGAGTGGAAATATCAAAACTTGAATAATATGGTTTATAGTAATATATATTACTATATATATTCACATTTATAGTAATATATACGGGGTCTTCCCCTGTTGCCCAGGCTGGAGTGTAGTGGTGTAATCATAGTTCACTGCAGCCTTGAACTCATGGGCTCCAGATCTCCTTTCACCTCAGCTTCCTGAGTAGCTGGGACTACAGGTGAGTGGCAACTGAGATAATTTACAAATAATTGTCTTATTTTCTTTTGGCAGAGATGGAGTCTTGCTATGTGGTCCAGGCTGGTCTTGAACTCCTGGCCTCAGGCAGTCCTCTCACCTCAGGCTTCCGGAGTACTGGGATCGCAGGTGTGAGCCAGCATGCCCGGCTAATAGTAATAATATTAACAGTGATGTTCTCCTAACATTTTCACATCTGCCATTTTGTTTAACCCTCAAAGAAGCCTTATGAAGTAAGGGAGGTAATTTCTGCTCTCGGACTTCTAGGATATTTTAAACACCCTGACAGAAAGCTTGCATGCTTAAACCGCTGCTGAGATTACAGGCTCAAAGTAACAAGGTGTGGCTCAGATTCCAGAGACTTCCAAGAGCAATAGCTCTTCTCTAAAGTGGGGTGTGGAGGTGGGGCTTTCCTTTCATTGTGGGAATGTGGGAAGAGATGGATTATAGGGAACTAAGGAACAAGAGACAAACCCCCTGGGAGCTGGGCTGGGCAGAAGCTGTCACAGTAGCAGCTGGTCTTTGGCCCAGGAAGTGCCCCTGATGTTCTAGGATGCATTTCAGCCTCTGAATTTTATAGATCCCTCCTCCCCCACTAAGGGGTTTATAGAACCCTTCCTCCCGCACTAAGGACATTGCACTTCTGGGGAAAATGTGGATGTCTGGGATTTTATTCTCCTCTGACAGCACTGCAGGTGAATGCTAGCTGTGCTCAATCACCTGTTCTCTAGAATATAAACTTTATTTCCAAGGATGCTTCCAAGGAAGCATATTTCCTGCAGGAATAGTAAACACCTTCTGAGATTTGCCTTTTGAATGGACAGTATGCCAAGCTGCAGCTCCGACATACAGCTCCATAACTGTTTAGAAATGCATGCTTCCTGAGTATGAAATGATTAAAGTTAGTGATTAAGATGCAAAAGGCTTTTGAGCAAGTGATGATTCAATCAGTAAGTGTGTGCTGCTGTGTGGCCTGTGTGCATTCACAGGGACTCAGGTGCGGCAGAAATTTCCAGTCCTCTACCCTCTGAAACTCCCAATTCTCATCTTAGCAAGGGCTCAATGTAAAGTCAACCACACATTCAAAATTTATGGGGAAAGAAACCTTCTGGCAATGGAAAGGTACACTTTATATTCTGGGAGAAAAGACATTTCCAGTCAATAGTATTCATCCTCTCAATAGTATTCATCTCTCAAAGTGCCACTCCTCACTTTGGGAGAATTATGTTCTTTGCCCTGAGGATGATTAACAAGGATATCCCGATTTCATCTCTGCTTTCTATTCTCAGGCAGGCAGACATTGTGCTGGAATTTCTATGCTGAAGACTTAAGCTACATTGTTTGGCAAAAGAAGAAACTGGAAACAAATTTGCCCCTTTCTACCGCTGCTATTATATCACCCACATTTTTAAAAACGAAAGTTTTGCATTGGATTTCTCTGTTGGGCAGGGAGGTGGGAGGGATGGGGTCTCGAATTTTTCCCAAGTGAAATCCTGGAAATCCTGCCTGAGAGAATCTTCATGAAAGTTTCACTCACAATGAAAGCAAACTTCCAAGGTGAAGGAGGGTGAAGCCGGCTGGCTGGACGGATCACTGTGGCCCAGTGCTGCGAAGAGAGCTCGGCACATTATTCCAACCCTTTCTGGGAGCACGGCCCAGGCTTGGCACTAGTTTGGCGTTTGAGTGTGACGCATTCTGCAAACCTGGCTGCGTCTGTGGCCCAGCTCCAGTTCTGCAGGACTGAGCATCAAGCTGCCCCTTCTCCTAAGGTGTTTTACAGGATTGCCCCTCACAGCTAAACACCCACTAGCTGACCACCTGTTCCAGGTGATGGGATTTAGGCTCAGATGGCCTGGATCAGGGTGGACCTCTGCATGCTGATTTGCATAAACATAAATGTCTGCTGCCCATCTTTGGGCTTTAGTGGGTTCCTATTCAGTGATATTAGGGACTAAGTTCAGCTTAATTCTGAGTGTAAACAGATACAGATATAAACTTTTGGGGAACAATTTGGTAATAGCTAACAAGAATCATTAAAACGTTTATATCCTTTGACCTGATGGTGTTAGTTCTAAGAATTTGCCTTAAGAAAATAAATACATTTATATCCCAGGATAGCTTCATTTTAGTGTTGCTTGTAATTGCAACAACAACAAAAAAGGAAAATCCGCTTATGGAATAATTGGAGAGAGGTTAAATACATTATGATAAATTGGTCTGATGGAATAAAATGCTCTAAAGGCCTGGGAAACACGAAAGAGTGTTTAAAACCATATAAAAACAATACATATGGTATTACCATTATTTTGTAAGAAAATACATGTGAATTAAAAAACACTAATGAACATATAACTACATACAGATTTCGGAGTGGTGAGATTCTAGGTGACTTTTATGCCTCTCCACATATTCCAATATTTCCATAACAAACACACATACCACTTACATTCAATTTTAAAAAGTTATTTAAAAAATTGATCTACCCATATACTGGCTTTAAGTCCTCATTCCAAAGGAAGAATGAAGCCTTTCGGGGGCCAGCACTGACCTGCCCGAGTTGAAATTAGTTAAAAGAAAACTAGGGAACTGGAAGAGGAGAGTTAGGGTGGCTGGCAGAAGCTGAGGTGTGTGTGGGGAGGTGTCTTCCATGCATTTCGGGGGGTCGGGGAGAGTGGAGAAAGGAGCTTATTCGTTCAAGCTCTCTGTGGACCTCGGAGAAGGGAAGGCCAGCAAGTTCTATCCAGGGGTGTTGTCCTCTGGCATGAGGATATTATGAGTATGGCAAAAACTCAGTACCTGTCTGTATGGAAGAGTGAGGTCAGCTAGCAGCTTAAGGGATGCTGAAGGAAGCAGGCCGGTTAAGACCCTCGACTGCTTTACTACTTGGCTCCTATGAAGTGTCCGCTGCACAGGAAGATGTGCTGTTTCCAGGCCTCAGTCCACTGAACAAACATGGAACACTGGTGGACCCGTAGTGAGCTGGTCAGTCTCATCTACCAGTGATCCTGCTGTCCCTACTGAGCCTCTTCCCACAAGGTCGGCCCAATTTGTGCATGCCTATGAGCCAGGAAGAGGATACCAGTGACAATGTTTGGCATTCTTATGGCAATGTTATGGCATTTGATAGTTTACAAATAATTCCCATGATGGTTCAGTTGAGCTCTAGACATTCTTTTCAGGAAACACACATTTACAATCTGAGAATAGCCACACTGAAGGAAACACACATTTACAATCTGAGAACAGTCACACTGAGGGTGTTCTTCATCCTCAGCTGTAATTTCATCTGTGACTCTCTCAGCAAGAATACAGTTCTGTGGAACCGTATTCAGCAAGGGCAAAGAGCTGGCTGTTCTTCAAGCTTTTATGAAGTGAGGGGAAAACCACTGGTATTAGTCAGTGAGGGATACACAAGCCCTTTCTTTTAGTTTTTCTTTTTCTTTTTTAGAGACAGGCTGGAGTACAGGGGTGTGATCCTAGTTCACTGCAGCCTCAACCTCCTGGGCTCAAGTGATCCTCCCACCTTAGCCTCCAGAGTATCTGAGACTACAGGCATGTGCCATCATGCCCAGCTAAATTTTTTTTTTATTGTTTTGTAGAGACAGGGCCTTGCTATGTTGCCCAGGCTAGTCTCGAACTCCTGGCCTCAAGCAATCCTCCTGCCTTGGCCTCCCAGTGTTGGGATTACAGGTGTGAGCCACCACACTTGGTGATTTTGCCCCTTTCTAATGAATCGAGGAAGTGCTATCAAATAATCAGCACCAATGAATAGCTTCTTAGATTCAGTTGTGTTAACACCGGGGACCCAGAGGAGAGAACCATTGGTTTAGGGTAGACCTGCCAAAGGCAGGTGTGAAAATGGATGGTTGTCCTGCAGACTCAGTTCCTGGCTGCTCATCACCTGGTGGATTTTTCTTTTTAAAATCAATATTTTAAGAAATCACATAGAGTCATGTAGTCAACCTCCAACCCAACATGGCATCCCTAAGGATCACCACTCAGTCTCTGTTGAATACTCCTATGATAGGGACCCCGCTACCTCTCCAGGAGAACGTTCCATTTCTGTGTAGATGTGATTAGAAAGCATGTCCACAAGACTGCAGTGTGGATGTCAGAAGAGAACGCCGGGTTGAAGGGATGTGACTCAGTTTCAGAGGTAGAGGAGGGTGTGTAGCTATAATAATACCACATAGAATTACTATATTCAATTTTTAAAAATTATTTGTTATTTTTCTTCTGATGAACAAACACTATGTAGAGGATATGGAAATGCTTGCACGGCCTTCTCTGTTAGGGAAAGTGGTGCTGGGTGATAATATTGGTTCAGTACATTGTTCATTATTTTGTAGATAAAACTAGAAGTGAGTCTTCCATCCCATTGACTTTGGTTAGCTTGATCACGAAGCTTCGGTAATGGTGCCTTACATCCATCTCAGCTTCCCTACTAGGTATTTATGCCCTCAAGGAACTGATCATCATAATCTAGACTTGGTTGGTGGCAGGCTGGGAAGGCTAGGATTGGGAAGCCAATGGGCTTCATTAATTAATGGGCTCATTAGTTCAGTTTGTTTGTAAGTTACTATTTCATGAATATTATGTGTCTCCCCAATTGGATTGCATATTCCTTGAGGGCAGGAATTATTTCTTATTCCTCACTGTAGCTGCAATACTGAGCACACACAAAAACCTTATCAGTATATGCTCAGTGATTATATGGAGAAGGCCATGCTGTAGGTAACACATCAGGTGCTGAAGAATTAACAATGGCCATCAAACCATTGGTTTTATGCTAATAATAAAACATCATAATTTAAAGACTACACTGCATGTTTTAATCCCATAAATTATAACCCTTTAACAGATATGAAAGTTTCATATTCTTAAAGTGCTTTAAAATGTATTTAATTTTTTTAACAAGTAGAAAGACTATTTCTTAAAAGACATTTAATTTTTAGTGGAAATTAATATTGCCAAAAACATTCTGTGCATATTTGAATAACAATTTTTTATCTTCAAGAAACGGGATTTTGATATAAAATACACATGTAGCACTGAACGCCAAAGTGATGGGTATCCATGGTCAGAATTCAAAATTGGATTTGCTATTAAACCTGTCTGGTTGGTGTTCTGAGTGAAGAATGATCTTGAGCTGGGGAGGGAGGTGCATTCGGTAATCAGTGCTTTTGAAGGTGAATTTCCTTGCTGTGAAATGTGTTTGGGTTACTGGTCAGGACAGCCATTCAGACTGACAGGCCCCTGGACTTCCAGGGCTTCAGTGACAGGGACAGGGATGTGGTTGACATGAATATTCCTCAGACAGCCAAAGAATGATTTCCACACAGGGAGCCTCAGTGTCGTCAAATTGGCTGAAAGAGAAAGTAGAGAGGCATTCAGTGAATAATTCATATTGTCAAGGGAATATTCCTTGGATTTTAAAGATAGTCTTTTTATTTTTTTGGACAGGGTCTTGCTCTGTTACGCAGGCTGGAGTACAGCACTGTGATCACAGCTCTCTGTAAACCTGGAATTCCTGGGTTCACTCAATCCTCCCACCTCAGTCTGCCAAGTAACCGGGACTAGAGGCATGGGCCACCACGCTGGGCTAATGTCTAATGTTTTTGTAGAGATGAGGGGGAATCTCGCTATGTTGCCCAGGCTGGTCTTGAACTCCTGGCCTCAAGTGAACCTCCTGCCTCAGCCTCCCAAAGGTCTGGGATTACAGTCACCATGCCAGGCAAAAGATAGTCTTAGTGGAGAAAACTAACGTAACCCTGTATCTCAGCCCACCCAGCCCTCTCCACTTCAGGCAGGCGTCTGACACTCCACCTGCTGTGATAAATCAGCAATGATGCTACTCTTTAAGTTCTTCAGAGGAGAATCCACAGCCCAAATCAATAGCTCTAAACTGGTGCTTTTTATGGGTAATGAAAGACCTATAAAATTAACAACCAGACTACAGTATATTTGGAGGGACAGAAAACAATGAAGAATGAAAAGGATGAAAAGGCTCTTCCTGGGCAACATTCCAGTCTCAAGCTTGACTCCATTTCAGCCTGCCTGATTCTCCTAGTCTGGCCCATAAAAGCTTAATAACTCACCAGTAAAACTAAATGCCTGGAGAGGACAGAGACCAGTTTTTTAGCCCCTTTCCTGATCCTTTGCTGATATCAGGCTTCTAGGTTAATGCAACCTCTTAAGAGAGGCTTATAAATTACAGGCTTGGGGTTGAGTGTGGTGGCTCATGCCTGTAATCCCAGCACTCTGGGAGACCAGGTGGGTGGATCACCTGAGGTCAGGAGTTTGAGACCAGCCTAGCCAACAGGGTGAAACCCCATATCTACTAAAAACACAAAAATTAGCTGAGCGTGGTGGCATGTGCCTGTATTCCCAGCTACTTAGGAGGCTGTGGCAGGAGAATCACTTGAACCCGGGAGGCGGAGGTTGCAGTGAACCAAGATCGCGCCACTGCGCTCCAGCCTGGGCGACAGAGTCAGACTCCATCTGAAAAAAGAAAATTTACAGGTTTGGGACTTGGGGAAACAGCAGTAATGAGGCCAGGGCTTCCCCGACAAGTGCTCCTTTTTAGCAGTTGCCTTTCCCCACATGCCAGTGCAAAGGGCCTCACCATCTCCACTGTCCAGCCAAGAGCTGCCCTGCTACAAACTCATGGGCTGGAGCATCACATTTGTTAAGTTAAGAAGCGAATCCCTTTGGGAGGCCGAGGTGGGTGGATCACGAGGTCAAGAGATCGAGACCATCCTGGTCAACATGGTGAAACCCCGTCTCTACTAAAAATATAAAAAATTAGCTGGGCATGGTGGCGTGTGCCTGTAATCCCAGCTACTCGGGAGGCTGAGGCAGGAGAATTGCCTGAACACAGGAGGTGGAGGTTGTGGTGAGCCGAGATCGCGCCATTGCACTCCAGCCTGGGTAACAAGAGTGAAACTCTGTCTCAAAAAAAAAAAAAAAAAAAAAGAAGCGAATGTTCAGAGCTGACATAGGGCAACATGTTATAGAAGTCAGGACAAGAGTTACCTGGAACACCTCCAAGGTGTAGTGGTTCTTGGGTGCTGGCAGGTGGGAAGGGCATCTGTCCAGCTGTGAAGCTACTGTCTGTGTCCAGTTCCAGGTGCAGGATGTGTTGTTTTATGGTGACTGGGGAAAGGAGGCTGGTTAGGTCAGTCATCGGAGGGGAGCCCTGCCTGATGTCTACACTACTGACTTTGTTCTAACTCCTTCCTACTGGTCTGTGGGAGTGCTCTTTGCAGGAATTTGGTCAGCTTAGATATAAATTCAACTAACTTCTAAACACCAGGTAGTGCTTCTACGTACATGAATGAATTTAATCCTTCAAATGAATCTGTGAAGAAGAAATCATTGTTTCCCATTTCCCAGACAAGAGAATGTGTCTCACTGATGAACCTGACAAGATGGCTTGGTTACCGAGTAGTGGGATTCAAGCTCTGGTCTCCTGTATCCAGAGGCCGTGCTGATTTAATGTGATCTCAAGCAATCCTCCTGCCTTGGCCTCCCAAAGTGTCTTCATACTTTCTATGAAGACACTGACTTCTGAAAACTGATGCCAAAGACAGTGCTTTTAAACCTCGACACAAAATTTCTCCCATGTTAACGATCTCAGCTAATTGCAAGGTAGTTGCCTTTTAAATTAGCCAAGAAAAGACCACATTTTTACAACAGGTATTTTAGCCAATACAGGTTCATAGATCTCTAATATCTACAAGTAACTAACAAAATTCCAGATTCTTTTTGAGAGGAAATGCTTGCTGCCTACTCATTGGTTTGTCTAATGGTCTGCATTAATATTAAATGGTTGTTGAAAAAAACCCAACAATGAGGCTTAACAAAAACCAGATACTGAACACTGAGTATGTATTAGACATTGGGCTAAGCGCTTGTCACACATTATCCCATTGAATTTCTGCAACCTTAAGAGCATACCCTATTTTTATCTCCATTTTACAGAAGAGGAAATTGAAGATAGAGAACAGTTAAGCAACTTTCCAAGGTCACACAGGGAAAGGGATGGAACAAAGATTTGTCCTCTGTTCTGACTTCAGAGCCAAAACCTAAATCACAATGTTATACTATCTGGAAAACTGGCATAGCTTACTAGTGTGCTGGGCCCCAGATACAAACAGACAATAACAATAAAACATTCGATAAGTTCTGGAGAATTGGAGGTGGCAACCATGAGTGACAGAAGCATGTCTGGTGATGAGAACGGACACAGTAGCCTGGGGTGCTGGCCCTGGTCAGGTACTATGGATGGAGGGGCTGAGGCTGCCTTTGGGATGTTCAAGTCAAGATGGAAAGGGGGCCTGTGTTAGTGCATGAACAATCAGCTACTGAACATCGTACCTGCCACCGAGTGCCACTGTCCATCACACAGAGACTGCTTTGGTGCGACTGACGTCGAGGTCCCACCTGCTCCACTCTCCATAGAGGCCGTGAGCTAGAACACACATGCATTTTCCCATTTCATTTAGAAAGACAGGTGGAGCTGACCTTCCCCTGCTATCTTCCCTTCCCAAACCTGGCCCCACGGACAGCTTAAGAGCATGTTAGATATTAGCCCTCCTCTTCTTCTGCAGCAGGTGACCGCATGGGGTCCAAGGCTTCCAGAGATCTCTCTACTGCATCCTTTCCAGGCAGGCAAACTGTAAACCAGGGTGGACCCCAGCCTGGTTGCCAATGGCAATGAGCTGTTCCCTCTAATCCAAACCCCGCCCCCATCAGTTCAACACAAAGGTTACTGATTGGAATCCCCTTAGTAAATAATGGGTGACAGTGGCTCATTGTGGAAGGATATGTGAGATGTGGAAGGCAAAGCTACTGTGGAGGCCTACAGCCTGCTGCAAGGGCCAGCCAATTGTAATAGTTCCATGCAAGCATTATCTATAGAGGGGTTTTCGTCCAAGACATTAAACAAGCAAAATGACTGAGTTTGCGCTGGGCATGCACTGGGAGCCAGGCACGCAGTCTGTTTTGTGCAGAATCCCTCATTCCTGCTTTCTAAACCAGGGTCTCCTCCGGGATCTTTCAAGGGTTGAATCAATGGGAATGAAATGAGAGGACTAAAGTAAGTGTATTTATAAATAATTTACATTTAATTTGCATGTAGCCAGATGGGACAGCCCATTCACAGGCAAGTTTGAGCTGAACAATGTCACTGCTATTATGAAGGTCATCAGGTCTTGATTTGTTTTCCTGAGAATAATTCCTTCCCGGAGACTCTCAGTAAAGACTCTCCAGTCCCTCCTCTGAAAAACCAGAATTGTCTCAACCACCTTGCAAGCTACCAGAGACCCACTTAGACTTAATGAAAGGCTACAATAAAAAATGTTCTAGGAGTTTTGGGCATTTTCTTTTCTTTTTTGAGACAGAGTCTCACTCTGTCACCCAGGCTGGAGTGCAGTGGCGTGATTTCGGTTCACTGCAACCTCCGCCCCCGGGTTTAAGCAATTCTTTTTACCTCAGCCTCCTGAGTAGCTGGGACTACAGGTATGTGCCACCACACCTGGCTAATTTTTATATTTTTCTTTTTTAGTGGAGATGGGGTTTCACCATGTTAGCCGGGATGGTCTCGATCTCCTGACCTTGTGATTCACCCGCCTCGGCCTCCCAAAGTGCTGGGATTACAGGCGTGAGCCACTATGCCCAGCCCAGAACATTTTATTTTCTTCTGGGATTCTTTTCCCCTCACAGTTAATAAACTGCAGAAGGATGGAGATGAAAGAAGACGGCATATTATATCAATCTTTCACTGGAGGCCTCAAGTAAGGGTCTTCCTAAAAGAATTTGGTTTTAATGGGACATCTTTGAGAAGGAAAGAGATAAGTGGGTGGTGGAAAGTAAGATATTGACTCAGGCCTGTGAGTGATGGGACAAATGAGGTCACAGAGAGGAAGGAGGAAGGAATCCATGAGAATTGAGTATATGGCAATTTCTATAATCATGACAAAAGCCTTAAGATACAGGAGTTATTATCTACATTTTATAGATACGGCTGAAAGAGCTTAAGTAACTTCCCAAGGGCCATATAACCAAATGCTGGAGCTGCAATTCAGCCCAACTTGTTCGAGTTTTACCAGTTTTAAAAATTAAGAACAGAAAACGTGAGGATAAAATTACTTGCTAAAGGAAAATGTAAGTTAGCCCTGAAGTCAAGGCTCTTAAATACCAGACTGGATCCCATTCTCTACTATAACCTGACCTGCCGTGGCCTCCAGAAGAGGAAGCTGGTCTCCACAGACCCTCCCCATGGCATCAGACTGCTACGCACCTTCCCTGCCTCCATGTAAACACATAAGTGCTTCCCGGGCTGACTTCCGATGTGTATCAGGATCCCAGTGAGACTTCTTGGGCGCATGCTGAAAACAAGCTTAAATTCTGGCCCCAGCAACACAGAGTGAGCTTTCCAAAGAAACACAAAGCAAAAGTTAAGGCATTGCTATGAAAGAAAACAGGATACAGTCCTTTTTTTTTTTTTTGAGATGGAGTCTCACTCTGCCGCCCAGGCTGGAGTGAAATGGAGCTCACTGTAACCTCTGCCTCCTGGGTTCAAGCGATTCTGCTGCCTCAGCCTCCCAAGTAGCTGGGATTACAGGTGCACACCACCAAGCCTGGCTACTTTCTGGGTTTTTTTTTTGCTTTTTTTTTTTAAGTAGAGAAGGGGTTTTGCCATGTTAGCCAGGCTGGCCTTGAACTCCTGACCTCAGGTGATCCACCTGTCTTGGCCTCCCAAAGTGCTGGGGTTACAGGCTTGAGCCACTGTGCCCAGCCAGGATACAGTTCTTAAGATGCAAAGACATAAACTCTAGGGAACTGCTCCTTACCCAAGATGACATGACCTCCTTCTCCAGAGAAATAAATGCCTTTCTCCAAAGGGCCCCCCAGGCAGGAAGACACCCCCGAGCTTGAAGAAGGGGTATCCAAGGGTTTTGAATCCAGCTGAAAATTCTTCAGGCATCCCACAAAGCTATTTGTGGGGAAGGTCTGCAACCAAGAAAAAAAGAAAAAGCTCATTACCTACATCTCCAAGAAAGGCATGGTAGCCAAGGCGAAGGGCACAGTAGCTTGTCAGCAAAAGGGGGAAGGTAGGTAGGGATTCATTCTTCCTGCTTCCGAGTCAGGTTCTTCAGACTCAGATTCTAACAGCTGTTGTATTTGGCTCTCTGTCCACAGTGCCAAGAAAAACCTGCGTACCAGATGTTGGGTGGGTGGTTGAAGTTTGCAGGTGCCACCAAACCAAGTGGTGTGTGTGCAGGAGGGCGGGGGTAGTGCAGATTGCTCACTTGTGCTGGAATAAGAACAGAGATGGTTGACCTGACCCTGGTCCTCACAGTCGGAGCAGCAACAAGGGAAATTTCCACCTTACAGTTCACAGAGTTCACCATCTCTTTGCAGGTACAAACCCCTTCTTAGACTTCTATGAGGCAGTGTGTTAGCATAAGGCAGGGCAGCTGGCAAATATAAAGAGGGCAAAATGTTCCAAAAATAATAAAATGCAAAAAAATCTTGCTACATTGTTGGGCTTAGTACACTACCACCAAGTCATGAATGCTGCAGAGTTAAAATAAGACACGGTGTGCATCGTCAGTGGGCTTTCGTGGAGCCCCATGCCTGCCTAGAGCTGGCTGGAACAGGGGGCTCCTCTCCTGGGGCCCTGGAACAGGCTTGTGGGGTTCTGTGATCTCCTATATTATACACCAGATATGTTCTGCATGTGCATTTTCCTGGGGAGAAGTACTGTAAATTTCATAAAATTCTCAAGAAAGTTTAAGAATCATTGAATAAAACTCCTAGACTCCCTTCTAGAATGAATGCCTTTAGGGGTCTGAAATCCTACAAGACAGATATGGTAATAAGGATATGGTAACTTCAAGAGAAACTATTGGATGGGCGGGTGACTCACGTCTATAATCCCAGCACTTTGGAAAGCCGAGGCTGGTGGATCACCTGAGTTCAGGAGTTCGAGGCCAGCTTGGCCAACACGGTAAAACCCAGTCTCTACTAAAAAAAACAAAAATTAGTTGGGCTTGGTGGTGTGTGCCTGTAGTCCCAGCTACTCAGGAGGCTGAGGCAGGAGAATCTCTTGAACTTGGGAGGCGGAGGTTGAAATGAGCTGAGATTGTTCCACTGCACTCCAGCCTGGGTAACAGAGTGAGACTGCATCTCAAAAAAAAAAAAAAAAGAAAGAAAATGGTGATGTGATACCATTTTCACATCATGGCACGAGCATCAACAGTAAACTACTGACTTGGCTCCCTATGAAACTTTTTGTTTCATAAGATTTGTCATGCTACCCAATGAAAAAGCTGTGCCCTAAAGCTAGGACTCTGCAGGATGGGCCAGAACCCAGCATTGATCCCTAAGGGCTGACTGCAGTGCTGGTGTTGAGAGGCAGACACTGATCGGATGTGGCCTGCTCCTGAAAAGGATATGTGGGAGGGCCCATGAGATGGGTTATACCCTTGGGTTGAAAGAAGGCTGCAAAAAGAAACTTGGCTTATAAAGAGGATTGTAAATGGGGTGCTACTAATTGCCCCAGATGTTAGGATGCTGGGTGTGACCAGGGTGGTTTAAAGAGTATTTATCTGAGGCCAAAGAATACCCAAATCCTGCCCCATCCTGATTTCTCTGAGATGAAAACAGAACAGAGGTTGAGAAAAAGCAAACATTAACAATGAGAATCCTCCTTAGCAATTAATATGTGGTGTATGTTATATATATAATGTGTATTATAAATAATGGAAATATGTTATATATTTTTATTATCATATACACTCATTTTTAAAAATGACCGTATATAAAAGTGACTATATATAACAAAGCAAAGTAATACTCTATTGCCTGGTCGGGTACAAGAAATATACTTTATTGTATAACACTGGAGCTCTGGTCCAAACCCCAGTGCAAAACCCATGTGGGCCTGGCTAAGCCCTGGCTGAGGCTAGGTCGGCCTAAGCAGCTAGCATCCAAACTGGTGGAGAAGACCTGCTTTCATTATGCCCATTTCTAGGCCCAGATTTGATCCCAGGCTCTTTTGTTTTCCCCACTGCAAGCAAACATCACCCCAGAATATGCCACCAGGTCTGGAGGAAAGGGGCAAAAGTTGCATTAAGGTGAAGGGCAGTCTATAGACCTGAACTGTTGAGAGGCTCATCTTACTTAACTTTGTCAGGGGAAAAGAAAAGGCAAACCTGGGACAAGAAAGACAGGTGCCCAAGGCTGCCTCAAGTAACCCTGTTGCAATGAATACTATGGCAGGGGGTAGGAGAGAGGAAGGGAAAGTGCACCCACAGAGCTCAGCCCTGTAGCTGTGGCCCTATCAGAGCCTTGTACTTGACAAACCTAGAAAAGCAACCCTCTTCTGGGGACAGAGGAGTCCCAACTTTCCCTTTGCCCAGCATTCCCAAGTTTGGTTTTTGAGATAATCTTGTTACTTTAGGCATTAAATAACATTAAAACACATATTCAGTCATTAAGTTATTCTTTTTTCAATTCTCTTTCTAGCATTTGGATGAGGAAAAGGAACAGCTTTCAGCTTTGTGCTAATATGTCTTAAACACTCTCTTGATTACGTGTCAAGCACCTTCTTCTCCAGGCAAAGAGCACATAGGTCACATGACCTATTTGACATTAACAACACTGGTTTTCAAGTGTTTATTTCTTTTGGTTACCTATTATTTATGGTAAAGAATATTAGGTTTCCATTTATGGGAGAGATAAAAAGATCCCGTCGAAGCACATTTAAAATAAATAGTTTGATGGAGAGAAAACCCCTAAGCCAAAGTTTTACCTGGGTATGGCAGAGGTGGTGAAAGTGGCAGAAGTTACTGCAATTTTGAACACATTATGTGAATCAAAAAATCTCTGTCTATAACCTAAAACCTATGTTTTTGCATTCCCTAAAGCAGAAGCCAATAGATTCAGGTTTAGGAAGCAGTAGACAAGCCCTATCTTCACCTCTTCAAGGTCTGCGTCTCAACCTGCACCTTAAAAATGAAGACTTGGGGTTAAGAAATAGATGCCTCCTCTGTGTGCTTGTGAACATTAATTAGACCCTTAAAAATCATTTAAAGTATTTTGACATTCTCATATGTTGAGTATTTTGAATATCACATATAAGTATGTCTGTAATACAAGGTGAATTGTTTTTATCCATGGCTCTGAACATAACTATTTACCTTTGGTTTCCCTGACGGAGATGATCCCAGGTAAACTGGCGCTGTGATGCTGATGGTGGAGTTTCCAGGCAAACTTCCCTCCCGGACCCTCAGTCCGTCCACAACCAAGCGCCCCTTTTCTCCATCATGGCCAAACACCACCTTCAGAGTGAGGAAGATCCTTGAGTTGCATTTTTACCTTTGACAATTGGCGTTGTATTTTATTAAATATTAGTAGCCAAATAAAAACAATGTTTTTCTGCTCCTTCAAACAGCTTCAAGAGAGTTTTTTTATCCAGTTATCACCATCACCATCATTTTGTGAGATTATGTTAATATTGAACAAACTGAAAAAGGGGGAACTAAAAAAAGCTTGCTCCGAAGTGAACTAATCAAAAGATATTATAGAAATGATCTGGAAACTTACACAAAAGATAAACAGTTAAAGGCACATCCACAGGCAACCCCCCCCCCCCATTAACAAAGGGGCAGAGACAGTGTGTACAGTGGTAGGAAAATGGGTGTGGTAGAGTTGTGGCACCCAGGGCAGGCCTCTTGGGGCAGGTGGAAGGAGGGCACCTCTCTTCTAATAAGAGGAACAAGTGTTTGAACTCTGCTAAAATTTCTAATCCCTGGGGTCTGGTGTGAATTTTGCCATCTCATGGCTGTGAGACTATTCACTGATGATGCTTCCATTTAAATGCCAAGCTGTGACCTTCAGCCTCTACTGCCTGCTGACATCTGGGTTTGAAGGTCTGACAGGCCACACAGGCCATGCAGCCCTGAGATGTTCATGGCAGGACTCTGCATCTCCCCCAGCTCTGAACTGCTCTCCTCTTGACCACATCTGCTTCTTCTCCATCTTCATCTCAGTAAATGCCCACTAATGACCCAATTGCTGGCCCCAAATCACAGGACACAATCTGGATTCTTATCTTCCTCTCACCCTCTATATGTGATCCATCAGCAAGCCCGCGTGGTTCTACCTTCCACATGCAGCCCTGGCAGTCACTTCTCCCCACCACCCCACAGCCTCTGCGAGCAAAGGCAACAGCAACCACGTGGGCTCCCTGCTGCTACTCTTCCACCCTGGCAGTCTCTTCAGCTAAAGAATTAAACAATATATGAATCTGTACATGTAAGAGTTTTAAGACTCTTTAAAAGCTTTACAGACACTTTCAAATAAAGTCCAAATTCATAGCTTGGCCTTCAAAGCTTAAATGATCTGGGCTCTGTCTTCCTCTCTAATTCCATTTCTTACCACTTTGTGTTTTTTCATTCAGCTAATTCCCACCTCCAGGTCCTTGTTACTTCCTCTTCCCTCTGCCTGAACCCCCTCCCCATAATCTCATGTGGCTGCCACCTGTTGCACCTGGGCTTTCCTGACTGCCTTGTCTAAAACAGTCTCTCTGTTCTGTCATTTTCTTACCTCACTCTAGTGTTTTCTCAAAGCACTTACCAATCTCTGACATTATACTGAGGAATATTTGCTTATGTGTTCCAGAAGGGCAGCTGAATGACTAAGTGAATGCAACTTGTCAAGTCACTTATGTTTTCTGAAGTCCAGTTGCCTCCTTAGAGAAAGAAATAGGTCATTTCTTGCCTTAAATGTTATTTCTTTGAATCTAGAATGCCTTTAAGCAAGAGATGAGGTGCTAAGGTCAGTCCAGGTCCACAGAGGGGCCTGGAGGCCTGGAAACTGGCCATAGGGGGAGAAATGGTCCTGGAGGCAGGAGTGAGAGTAGGCAGGGGGCACGAGGCCACCTGGAGACAGCTGGAGGGGATGGAAGAAGCAATGAGTAAAGTCCATCTTGACTTTACTGTCTAGGATGACAGCCATGCGTGGCGTGTGCCGCAGCCTCCAGTACTGAGATGCCAGGCACGCAGCGCTTGCAAGCTCTCCCACTGCACACAGCTCTCCCACCACACGCCTTTGTGTCTGGGAAAGATGCTGGGACTCCTATTTTCAGCAACTCCAGCAGTGAATTCCGCACCAACTGGAGATACTGACACAGCCCCAGCTCTTACCGTGTGCCATTTCCCGTCATTGCATTTCTCCTTGCTTTTGAGTCTCAGTTTTTTCCTGTCTGTCCCCAGTGCAAAGACCAGATGTCCTTTTGAAAGATAAAGAGCCATAAAGGACTTCCTAGTGCCCATGTGAAACACCAGCCCTCTGGAGGATGTTGTCTGCATGTCCACAGCAAACTGTGACCTGTGGTGAAGAGCAGCAATGAAGAGAAATAGAGGTATTCAGTGTTCCTCCGAATCTCAGAGTGGAGACACAGGTTGGGGAGCACCCAACCCCCATTTTTTAAATGGACAAGCTAAGGTAGGTACTGATTAGATAACCTGTTTCTCTGGGAACTTTTTTTTTTTTGAGGTGGAATTTCACTCTGTTGCCCAGGCTGGAGTGCAGTGGTGTGATCTCAGCTCACTCCAACCTCTGCCTCCTGGATTCAAGCAATTCTTTGCCTCAGCCTCCCAAGTAGCTGAGATTATGGGCACCTGCCGTCACGCCCAGCGAATTTTTGTATTTTTAGTAGAGACAGGGTTTCACCATCTTGACCAGGTTGGTCTTGAACTCCTGACCTTGTGATCTACCTGCCTTGGCCTCCCAAAGTGCTGGGATTACAGGCATGAGCCACTGAGCCTGGCCAGCCTCTCTGGGAACCTTAAAAAGTGATTCTATTCCAACTATTAATGGTTTTGTTGGATAATTTCCTTACTGAATCTTTTATAAAAAGTCTACATTTTTAAAAGTTGGGGTAAAATACACACAACATAGATTTTGCCATCTGAACCATTTTTAAGTGTGTTGTTCAGTACTGTTAAGTACATTCACATTGTTGTATAGTCCATCTTGAGAACTCTTCGTCTTGCAAAACTGAAACTTGTACCCAATTAAACAATAGCTCCTTGGCTTCCTTTCCCCACAGCCCTTGATAACCAACCACCACTCTACTTTCTGTCTTGATGAATATGACTACTCAAGGTACCTAATGTAAGTGGAATTGTACAGGACTTGTCCTTTTGTGACTGGCTTATTTCACTTAGAAGCCTATACTTTTCAAACCCAATGAATATGCATTGTTTTGTATGCATTCATGGAGAGGGAAGTCATAGGAGAAGTGGGGGACAACTTGAATAACAAGGATGTGATTCAAACATCAAAGAAGTGTTTCTTTTCTGTAAGACAAATTTAATACAAAGGCACGGAGGCATAGACCCACCTTCTTCCACATACCTCTACATTTCTCAGACCCTAATACCCTACCTATGAGGGAAGAAGAATGAGGCAAATATCATGCAGTAAAAGCAGAGTGCGCCAGGCATGGTGGCTCACACCTGTAATCCCAGGACTTTGGGAGGCCGAAGTGGGTGGATCACCTGAGGTCAGGATTTCAAGATCAGACTGGCCAACATGGGGAAACCCCGTCTCTACTAAAAATACAAAAATTAGCCAGCCATGGTGGTGGGCATCTGTAATCCCAGCTACTGAAGAGGTTGGGACAGTAGAATCACTTGAACTAGGGAGGTAAAGGTTGCAGTGAGCTGAGATCACACCACTGCACTCCAGCCTGGGCCACACAGCAACTCTGTCTCAAAAAAAAACACAACAAAATAAAACAAAACAAAACAAAACAAAATAAAAAACCAAAAACCAACCAGAGTGCAGGTTAGTGCTCATTTGCATGACATGCTCTATGCCTCTATGCACATCCAGCTAAGCAAGCTTTACTTTTTATGAAAACCCAACTCATTCACCCATCTATCCAACAAGTATTTAGCAAGTGTGGGGGATGCATAAGGCACGGTGCTGGACCTAGGAATGCAGTGATGAATGTTTCATTCCTTGAGTGGTTTATGGGGCAGGGGTGCCCTGAGAGGGATGCATAAAGGTGTGCATGAAAGGGTCGTGGGAGATGCAAATATCAGCCGGCTATCTTCAGCCATTCCTGTGGCTAATGTCTAAGCAGACAGCAGTAGAGGGTAGAAACTGGGTTCATCCCACTCAGAGTGGCATCCCCAGTGCCTATTATGCAGTAGGCACTCAGTAAATAGTTACTGAATTGAATTAAATGGTAAGTGGAAAATTCAGAGGCAGAAACTGGAAGTGGAAAAAACAAATTATACTGTTAATTCCCTTTGCTTTTTAATTCTTGAGGCTAAGATGCACATTTATTCTTCAGATTAACAAGTTTCCTTGAGGGCAATGTTCTTCAAAATGAAAGAGAAATCTATATTTGTTAAATTAAGACAACCAGATGGTAACACTGCTCAATATTTCTCCTGGTGTGTCTGTGTTAGTGCGGAGGTTTGGAGAATGAGGGGTAGCCAAGTTAGGAGGATATTAGAACATGCCGCAGAATAGAAAGTACTTTCCATATGTGGGACTGGTGATCAGACTTGATATTTGCTTTCCAGAGCTATTTCCTAAAGCAACTTTCGTTCATAAAAGACTAACTGACTAACACCCAAAAAAAGGCATCAGCGGATTCAGATCTCAATATATGATACTGTAGCTGTGACTCTTCATTGCTGGAGGATGGGAGGACAGGGCAGAGAGCTAAAGAGCATTTTTATACATTCACCAAAGGGGTAAGTGACAGCACCAGTTGTAAAGGAGTGTCAGAGCGCTGCCAGAATGTCAATCAGAGTGAGAACAACAGAATCCTCCAACTCCTACAACTTTCTGAAAACATCTGATTGCTATAACATTTGGGGCTAACATAAGTTGAAAATCATATTTACTGATTAACTTTTTAAAAAATGTTACTTTTTCATTTATGATGTACAGTTTAATGTTGGACAGGAAGGCACAGGGGCTGAACTGTCAGAAGTTGGTAACTCACTGCACTGAATGTGCTGAGAGAGAAGCTGCCAGGGAGGGGAGGGAGAAGATGATGGAGAGGCCACAAGGGGGAGGCCAGAGGTGGGAGGCTGGGGAAAGGGGAGTTGGGGCAGTTTCTTGAAAGAGGGAGGTCATTGTCATTAAGGTCAGCTTGACCAAGAAAGCAGGGATGGGGAGTGGGGTCTTCCCACCAACCAGTAGCCAGGGGAGGGCATAACTGGAGGGACAATCTCCCCTCCCTCTGCCTTAGCTTCTGTTAGCACAGTTTTGGAAAATGAGGGACCCCGAGACTTTCCATGGGGCAGCTGGAGACATGGAGCTGTTCACACAGGCTTTCTCCTTCTGAGCTCAACATTCAATCTTTCTCTGGCCTTTACCTGTCTCTGCCTGTGATGCACGCTCACAGCTTACTGAGTGGGCTTCAAGCGCCAGCCTCCTTATAAGCTATGGCCTCTCCTCCCTGCAAGAAAAGCATCATCAAGCCCACTGAACTGACAGGAAAATTGAGGTCCAGAGAGAAGTAGCAATTTGCTAACATGCAAATTGGCATAGAGGGACAGCTTAGGCTTGGAAAAGTTAAACAGCCTGTGGCCGCCATGAAGTCATGCTCCAAGAGAAGCTGCGGTGGGGAGCACAGTGGGGCTGCCATGCCCTGGGTCTTCAGTGACACCCAGGGGTACTCGAGTCAGGCCATTTATG
The DNA here is from genome assembly GCF_049354715.1 of Callithrix jacchus. NCBI lineage: Eukaryota > Metazoa > Chordata > Mammalia > Primates > Cebidae > Callithrix > Callithrix jacchus. The sequence continues at coordinate 67,040,641 of NC_133514.1, read as the reverse complement.
GTCAACAATGGGCTCTTCTCAGAGATGATCTCTGCTTGGGGGCACTGCACTGCAGCCTGAGGTCCTTCCTATCTGGCTCTATCCTCCCTGTACCCACCTCTCAGTGTCTGCAGGCCCACAGCTCTTCCTGCCTGCTCCCATCCCTGTCCCTATCCCCTCCTGGTCATCCTTCACAGGCTTCCCCACAATAAATCCCTTGCCCATCTAATCCCATCTGAGTGTCTCCATCTCAGAGGAGCTGCCCTGGCACATGGCCTGGGGTCACAGGGCCAGTAAGCAGTGGAGGGGACTGAAAGCCAGATTTTAGAGCCAGGTCCTTTTAACCTCTGGGCAATTCTGCCTCTGTAGAAAAGCCATGAAGAAATGGTCAGCACCTTTTTAATCTGTGTCTTCTTCGAATCATCTGAAAATGACAAACCTTGTTTTACTACTTTTTTCCTGACATAATTCATATTTCTGCTCATTCCCCTCTCCCCAGAAGAGATGCAACTTGTTAGCACAAAAAGGCCAAATGTATTCTCTAAAAATGATCTATCTGGCACTGCAGCTACCTAAAAGGAATGATTTTCCTTTCACTACAGAATACAAGAAAAGAAAGGTGATTTATCATAGAAATAAAACAGTAGCTTTAAAAAAAAAAGTCAGCCTTATTTTTAGAACACCATCAATTCTAAACCAGAGCTGAGCTGATTGTTTCAGCCTCGGAGCAGTACACCCTCACGTTTGCCTCCAGCTGTTGGGAGAGCACATGGCAGGCAATCACGTTCCCTGTCCTGTGCAGGCCAGCACCTCTTTGTACAAAAATGGTAGTGCCACCTTCATTAGAGACAGCTGCATGGTGTCATGGCAGCCAGACTTCCCTGGGTGGAATCGCAGAATCAGGTTCTGAGCTGGTGCTGGGGCAGGAAAGCTAAATAATACCTGGATTTCAGCAGCTCCTGAGGAAGCTTGAATAGCAAGTGGCTGGTGGGAATATCTCCAAACCGGAGGGCTCCATGATTGGCCTGCATCCTGGGAAGTGGTGAGCAAGCATCTTGCCACACCTTCATGCTCCTTGGGGAGGCTATTGGTGTGTCTTGCAACAGCTGCATGGGAGAAGAGCAACACCACATAATTATCAGGAGACACAGTGAAGAATGCTTGTCTTGCTAAGTATATTGCTTAATTTTCACCATTGATCCTAAGGGATGAATTCAGTAGGGCAATAGAAGGCCTGGGAAATGGTACTGTGGAGATGGGAAGTTTCCACTGAGAGCCCTTCCTGCGGGTCACTGACTGGCATGGAGCAGGCAGAACAGAGAGCTCATTCTTTAGCTCTTTAACCTTTCCCGAAACCAGACCCTTGCACTCCCTATCGGTGCCCTAGTGTGGCTTTGATTTGAGGGCATCTTGCCACTGGGAAGGTATAAGACAGGGCTAGAAGGCAGTGGGGCTCATACTTTTGAGGGAAACAAAGTTTAGGAGAATCTAAATACCCCGTTTTCTCTCCCTCCTTCTTTGGGAAGCATGCATGTTATTCTCATCTTACACAAGTCTGGGTTCTCTTCTGAAAGCGGCTAACCTGGGACCAGTGGCTGCCTGTTTCCCCTCTCCACCACTGAGTATCAGAAAAACCACAGTGTCGCTTGAGGGAGTCAGCATTTGGCCAGCAGCACCGAGACGCCCACAGCCTGCCAGTGAAACATGGAGCTGCAAAACTGCGGCCACCTCCCCTAACAACCATTCACTTGGACAGCAGGGCAGGTGAAAGGACCAAGATAGCAGGAGACAGAAAGAAGGGAGGGGACCACATCCTGTCCCCACTTCCACCAGAGTTGACTCATGCAGAGAAGTCTGTCCTATGCTGGATGAGGCTTTGAACTTTTGAACAGGACTGAGTTTTAATGCAGAAAAACAACCATAATAAATGTTAAATGTGACTAGGAAATCGTTGGAAGTAACTGAGATTCCCCAGGCCTGCCCCTCTTTTCTGCACCGCAGAGCTCAGATTCTGAATTGCCCATGTACCTCTCCCAGGTGCTCAGAACTCAGTGGGGATCTCCACCAGTCAAAGCAAAGGGTGGGGATTCGCCTTACCACAGGTTGGTTCAGAAATGAACATGTGACCCCTCCCTCCTGCCGAAGGAGCCCTGAGAGGAAGTTGAAGGTGGGGCTTCTGATTCCATATTAGCACAAAGAGAAACCCAGGAAGAATCGGTACTGCTTGTGCTGGACCGTGTAGTGAGGATTTGATTCCCAGAAGCACGCAGGATGGAGCCAAGAGAGCCAAGAGGAAGCAGAGCCTCAAGCCTCACCTACCCCAGCATGGCTCACCATATAAGATTATTGTTATCGTTTAAGTCATTAATTTTGCAGTGAGTTTTCTGAATCAGCAGCTAAAGGCTTCCTGAAAGGTTCACATTCCTTCAGGGGAGAGTTTTCTTCCCTGACCCAATTCCTGGATACAGTGCTCAGAATGCAAACTTGAAATCAGTCATTTGAAATGATGCTTGCACATTGCTAAATGGAGATGTTCTACCATACCCAAAAGAAACTTAAGTAAGTTACTTAAATCACAGCCAAGCCTTGATCCTATTGAGATTAGAACCCAGCCCCAGCTCCTGCCTGGGGCTCACACCAATGGGCCTCACTCCCTCTCTGGGAGTCTTCTCTGTGTGTCAGTAGCATGAGCATTGAGATGAATAGTTTTGACAGATAGCCTTTGCCACCAAGTCCCCCTTAATTACCTTAATGGTATCATCATCCTTTAAGGCATCCAGGCTCAAAAAGTTGGTCATGATGGACACCTGCATCCCTTGCCTCTCTCTTGCAATAAGTTCTCATGTCCTGCTTTTGATCCGTGTGACATAATTTTGTTTCCACTTCTTCCTTTTCAATTCTAGTGCCTATGCCTTGAACGTCAGCCTGACTTTTTTTTTTTTTTTTTGAGACAGAGTCTCACTCTGTTGCTCACGCTGGAGTGCAGTGGTGCGATGTCAGCTAACTACAACCTCCATCTCCCTGGTTCCAGCAATTCTCCTGCCTCAGCCTCCCGAGTGAGGTGCCCACCACCACACCTGGCTAATTTTTGTATTTTAAGTAGAGACAGGTTTCACCATGTTGGCCAGGTGGTCTTGAACTCATGACCTCAGGTGATCTGCCAGCCTCGGCCTCCCAAACTATTGGGATTACAGGCGTGAGCCACCACGCCTGGCCGGTCCTGACTCTTTTGCTGAGATGACTGCAGTAGCTTGACCATCTGACTCCTTGGCTCTAGAGCTTTCCTACACCAAATCATTCCACCGGCTGCTGCCAGCTTAGTAATCTTTAATCTTTTTAACTGCTTACAGCACTCCTTTTAATGACTATAGACAAATGTCCAATTGACATAGGTCATATGAGGCTTGCCTGATCTGGCTCCAGGGTGTAATTCCAAGTTACCTCTCTCTAGTCTTTCTCCACCAAATTTCCCACTGTTCACCAAGCTTTCTGGGCCTGTAGAGCACATTCTTTGTGCTTACGTTTGAATCTTGTGCTCTTGTGCTTCTGGGAATCACATCCTCGCTACACTGTCCAGCACAAGAAGCGTGGATTCTACCCAATATCTCTTTGTGCTAATGTGGAATCCTTTATCAGAAGCCCTGCCCTCAACTTCCTCTCAAAGCTCATTGGCCAGGAGGGAGGGGTCACATGTTCATTTCTGAACAAACCCCTAGTAAGATGAATCCCTACCCTTCACTTTGACTGATGGAGATCCCCACTGAGCTCTGAGCGCCTGGGAGAAGAACACATTCTTTGTGCTTAAAAGTCTGAAGTTTGAATTCTGACTCTAGTATTTACTGGCAGGGTGCTCTTTGGTAACTTTTTTTTAACCTCTTAGACACAGAATTTCCTGACCTGTAAGGTTGGCATTTTAAGTAGAGATGGGGTTTTACCATGTTGGCCAGGATGGTCTTGAACTAATAACCTCAGGTGATCTGCACCTCTGAGAGAGGTGTGGTAAGAAGGGAGAGAAAGAGCATGAAGTCTGGTGAGAATGCATGCAGCGTGTCTTGTAGCTATGAGTCCCAGCCACATCCTGCCTCCAGCTTTGGGCTTCTGCTCAGGGACCAACAATATTCACTCATCTAAATTTGGTCACCTCCTCCAGAAGAACCCTCCTGATTCCCACTATAGGATGGCCTGCTGTACCATCCTGTAGTACCCTTTCATTTAGGTTTTCATCAGTGTGCGCGGTAATAATAACTAGCATTTAATGCATACTTACTATGTGCCAGGCCCTTTTATAAGTATTTTGTATTTATTACTTCATTTAATCCTCACATCAACATCAGGAGCCATTACCATTATTTATCTTCATTTATATCAGGGAAAATAGACCCACAGAGAGGTTCAATAATTGTCCAAAGTCACATACCTAATGCATGGTAAAGCCGGATGCAAACCCAGGAAGTGTGACCCTAGAGTACTTAACCACTAAGCTGTGCTGTATTCTTTCTGCTAATGGGAAGAGACTAATGTCCTATTCTATCTAAACTGGTGGCTTAGATGGAATGCCCCCAGAACAAGGGGAAATGAAATTGTGTATCCATGAATGTTTTCCATATCAAAAGCTCCAGTCCCACCCTATCTGCTGAGGCCCATGCACAGACTCCTGACTGTCTCCTGCCAAACTTCTGCACCTGGGTGTCCTGCAGGTGCCTGTCACTCACTACACCACAAACTCCATTCATTCTCTTTTCCTCCAAATATGTGTCCTTCTTCTATCTCCATGGAGAGGGCATCTCCATCCATCCAATAACCTAGACTGGATGCCTCAGAATTATTTCAACTCCTGCCTCTCCCTTGTCTCCCCAATTCAATTATTGTCTGAGTCATGTGTATTCTATCTTATAAATAGCTTTTGAATCCATTTGCTCTCTCCAGTTCACCATCACTGGGCTAATTCAGTCTCTCAATAACTTTCAGCCTTACAATGAAAAAAATGAATATATGACTTCATTTCTGATGGGGCAATTCTAAAGATGTTCCAGTAATGGCAAAATGACAACCCTTTTGGATTTATGAAGTATATTTCTTCTTAATAGCATAAAACATTATTTTATTAGGTATTATCTGTTCATGCTCCCCCAAATCATTGTGCAGTGGGGGAATATTGGTAGAGAAGCAGCATGTGGTTGACATTAGGTGGAAAGTGTGTTGAACAGGAGCACACTGCTCCCAAGAGACCATAGGCTCCTGGGTTGGAACTCCAACTCCACCTTCCACCTGTGGGAGCTTGGGCAGAATTGCTTACCTTTCTATACTGCAGCATAAGGTTAATGAGGGATTTGGTAAGAAAATCCATTTGGAATGCATAGTGCGGTGCCTGGCAGATCAGAGGTGCCCAATGTTATCCATTAACCATATTAATTGTAACCCCAGAACTGGGGAAGTCACATTGTTGACCTGGAGCAGAGCAAGGGGCTCCTTAAGCCCCGATCCTGTGTTCAATTCATGACAATGTTCTGCTCCTCTAAATAAGGAGCTTCATTTCCTCAGTTTCTCTCAGTGCTGTACCTCAGAATCACCTGAGGAGCTTCACAAACTACTGATATGCCCACTGACTTAAGGATCTGACTTAATTGGGTCAGACGTGGCCTGGGCATTGGGGTGTTAAAGCTATTTCTAATCTGCAGTCAAGTGTCCACCACATTGGTTTTGACAAGGCCCGGATGTATGGGTGTATCTTCCTATAGGAGTTGCATCAGAGCAGAGGGAAGGTCTGTGGGCAGGAAAAGGAGCATGACCCTTATATTCTACAGAAAATCAGGACCTGCCGGGGACACAGCAGAAGTGTCAAAAGAGCAAGATATCAGCTACAGAAATTAAGAAACCTAAGTCATGGTTTTGTTCTGTGAGTGCAAAACTTGCCAACTTTTCATCAATATGCAAAATAAAAGCTAAAAAGATAACCACTTCAACGTTTTGGTGTGGTTCAGCTGTTGATAACCCAACAATCCCACTTGATGGATTGGTGATCTCTCACCCTCTTCTCCAATATCTCCCACAAGGCAGGCTTAGGGGAATCCTCCAGGGAGGAATGAAACCCAGGATTAGGTTTGGACACTTACCTGGTTGATATGGAAAGTCTTGGTCTTGTTAAACCTGGTAGAACCTTTAAGCAACATTAGAAAAGGTGGTTTGTTTAAATTGCAGCCTCCCAGGGACACGTCTCTCTTGAGAGAGTTATTGGCCAAATCTAGGACTTCGGGACTCAGTGATAACCTGGAAAAAGAGCAGAAATGAAAGATGCTGCCAAACTTGGACACATTGAGGAAGACCCGCTGGTAGAGAGAGCTGATTTGAAAAACTGCACGTTTGGGGGATAAAGAGGGATTGGTTAATGGGTACAAAAATGCAGTTAGAAGGAATATGATCTAGTGTTTGGCAGCACAGTAGGGTGACTCTAGTTAATGAAGATTTACTGTATATTTCAAAATAGCTAAAGGAGAAGATTCGGCATGTTCCCAATACAAAGAAATGATAAGTGTTTGAAATGAAGGACATTCCAGTTACCCAGATTTGATCATTACATATTGCAGGCCTGTATCAGAATATCACATGTACCCCAAAAATATGTATTAATACAACTATTATGTATCAATAATTTTTTAAAATTACACATTCTTATGGTCATGGTTCCTAGACAAACTTTCATCTCCTACTTTGGTATCACCTCTAGAAGCCTGTGAGGAGCCCAAGAAACTTTTATTGACTCGGGACTGTGGTGGGATTGTGGGAGGGCTGGGATAGTATAGTTCTTTCTTTGAAATTGGTGTCATATAGAAATATGAAAGTAAAATATGCACAGAGGGGGTAGATGGCCACTAGATGATACAGAATGATGGTAAACATAAGGAAACTTCAGAGGTGAATTTATGGAAGGATTTTCTGACTATGAGAAGGAAAGTCTTAGACAAATTTGCTTTATCTCCCGATTCTTGTGCAAGCTTGTTATGGCAGTAAGCTGTTGCTAACCATCCCTGTGCCTTCCCTATCCCTCCCACTTCCTGCTCCAGTCACTGAATTAGATGTGCAAGGAAAATGTTTCATCAACCAGGAGGGAAATGAGAACTCTAAGCCTCACCCTGGCCAAGGAGGATGGAGCCCTGATGGGTGGGAGGCTCCCTGTCATGGTAGTCTAAGAGTTCCAGCCTGAGGTTCATAGCCAGAACCAGGCCCTCTTCTTACCCTGGAGAAGATTTTGCCTCTTATCTAAAAACAATCATTTTTTATTAAAAGAAAATATGTAAACACTTGCATGGAAGCCCCAAGCTCTACTCTCTCTCTGTTAAATATCACATCAATGTTGTGGTGATTTGGTTTCCTAAGATAGCACTGGTCCATGCAATTCCTTGGACTTGAAAACCATGGCGAGCTGATTAAATCTAACTGCACAATCCTGATTATAATGTAATAAAATTTTAGTGTGAATATTTTTCAGGGCCATAATCTGAAGTTAATTTTAATTAGGCCTTTCCCACGGTTGCATGCCAAAGCTGCTGCTCCAAAGGGAGGCTGGGCTCAGGACTTTTTGCGGGTTTGTTTTTTAAGTGTGTATCTTGCCAAAGATGGCATTTTGAAAGACTGTGCTATGAGAGCCTTGTGCCACACACATTGGCAAAGCCGACTTTCTTAACTGGACCAAAGAGATACTCTTCTCATCAGTTACCCACAAAGAGGATCACCTACCTCTGGACAAAAACATTGCTGATACAGCCCTCAAAATTGCTCCCGCCCAGACGCAGAGACTGCACAGAACCTGAAATGCGTTTTAGCCTTTGGTTATTTCTCAGAGGCTGGTCATCGATGAGAAGTCGTAGTCTGAAAGGGAAGAATTGCAAATCAGGGGTGAGAACTGCTGGAAAAAAGGGCCCTTGTCATGTGGCCAACTTACTGTCTATAACCCAGACTCAATATTTGTTATCTAAAATAACTAGTGAAACTAGACTTTATTTTTGAAGAGCATTACAATTTTTTCTCATATTTTCTTTTGCATATGACATTCTTGTGAAAGTATTATACATGTACAGAAAGTGCATAGGCTATAAGTGTTCAGCTCAATGAATTCTTGTAACAGAAATACAGCAACATTACCAGCACCCAGACAAACAGAACAGAGCAGTACCCCAGGAATCCTGCTCCTTTTAACTCTATAGCCTCCCTCCCTCTATGCTGAATTCTGATGGAATGGATTAGTTCTTGCCTATTTTTGAACTTTGCTTAAAGGAAATCATATGGGATGAGCTTTAATGTTTGACTCAATGTTTCCCATATTATGTTTGTGAGGGTCACTCATGTCATTATATATAGTTCTAGATCCTTCTTTCTTATGGCTGTATAGCATTCCATTTTGAATATACCACAATTTATCCATCAAATTATTGATTTATTTTAAAATTTTATTTATTTATATTTTATTTTATTTTTTCTTAGAGACACAGTTTCACTATGTTTCCCAGGCTGGTCTTAAACTCTTGGCCTCAATCAACCCTCCTGCCTCAGCCTCCTTAGTTGTTGGGACCATAGAAATTAGCCGCCAGATGTGGTGATTGTTTTAAATGGAGAAATTGAAACAGAATAAGGAAGAAAGGCTAAAATTTATTAGAAAAGTAGTTTTAGTATCAAGAACAAATATTTTGCAAAAAGACACCAGAAAATTCCATTAAACTAAAGAGAGTAAACCTTACTCACAGCTCTGACATATTATTCTACTCACCCAGAGTTGTCACTTATTACAGATACATAATGCAGTAAACCATCCATATACGTCTGTGGAGATTTAAAAATTGGGCCACCGCTATCTCTGGTGCTCAATTCAATGTGACCATCTTCCAGAGTGACCTGCAGGCTACTTGTCTGAAATCATCATAGGAAATACCCATCAACTAATTTGCATTTTAGGATTATGCCTGTATCCATACTGAATTTGTCATCAAAACCATGTATAAAACAATCAGGATGTTTTGACCCAAATGCTTTGACTTTGCTTTGTGCTCTAGAGATTTATTTTTTGCATATTTGACTCCATGTTTATAAATATGAAAATCCTATGCAAATTATATCAACACTGATGAATTTGTCAAAATCATTTTTTGGGCCTACAAAAAATTAAGCCAATTTAATTTCTCAGTTGACTACACAAAACAGTTAAACCATTTCTAAATTTTTCTATTTTATCTTCTTCTTATCATTAATTGAGAAAGAGTCTTGCTCTCTTGCATAGGCCAGAGTATAGTGGCACCCTCCCAGGCTCAAGCGATCCTCCCACCTCAGCCTCCTGAGTAGCTGAGACCACAGGCACACATCACCACAGCCAGCTAAGTTCATAATTTTTTGTAGAGACAGGATCTCACTACGTTCCCTAGGCTGGTCTGAGACCCCTAAGCTTAAGAGATACTCCTGCCCTGGCCTCCCAAGGTGCTGGTATTACAGGTGTGAGCCCTCCTGCTCAGCCTAAATTTTTCTATTTTTATTTTGCTGAAGTTATTTCTATCAGGATTACTTTGTTGCTGAATAAATTTTATAGTAAAGACTTAATTCCTCAATTTTTAATATAAGAATATTACAATGATTTCTTCTCTTCCATCATTATAAATTATTTATTTCCTAGTCATTATTTCTGGGATGTCCAATTCTCCACGTCAAACTCTGAAAATTTAAATTTTGGCAAGACAATTGGACTCTTTCTGTCAATCACTAATTTTAAAAATGTGCAATCTCAGCACCTGTCATTTCAATTTTGTTCCTGTTTCTTTCTGCTAAGTATAATTTCTGCCGTTTTCAACAAGATGGGATTCTTTGGTGAGATTTCAGTCTATAACTTAAGGTACCGTCCATAACTTAAGCAGGTATACATAACCACACTAGCTAAATCTGCTTAAGTTATAGACGGTTTCTCATTGTAGAAGAGAATTTATGTGGCTCTGTTGTATATGAGGAAAGAGCAAGGGATCTTATTTTCTTCAGTTCCCCAGGTGTAAATATTGTCCAACTAGCTGCTGCTGCAAAAAGACAATCTGGAGAGCTACCTTTCGTGCAATCAAAATGGAATCATAGGGAAACACTCTAATTTTCTTTCTTAGTTCTGAAACGTTAAGCTAAATTATTAACTACAGTAATTATAATCCACCTTAACTCTTATTATAAAATATACTTAAAAAGAATAAAAATGAGTCCATGAATACACACAAATGCAACTTTGTAAATTATAATGTTTCTTTTTTTTTTTTTTAGACAGTCTCGCTCTGTCATCAGACTGGATAGAATGCAGTGGCGTGATCTCGGCTCACTGCAACCTCTGCCTCCCAGGTTCAAGTGATTCTCCTGCCTCAGCTTCCCAAGTACCTGGGATTACAGGCACGTGCCACCACGCTCTGCTAATTTTTGTATTTTTAGTAGAGATGGGGTTTTACAATGTTAACAGGATGATCTTGATCTCTTGACCTCGTGATCTGCCCACCTTGGCCTCCCAAAGTGCTGGGATTACAGGTGTGAGCCACCGCGCCCAGCTTATAATGTTACTTTCTAAACCTGATTTTTTTTTAGAACCTACCCCAGAGAGTGAACTAATGTTCATGGTTGAACTATACAATAGCATTTACTGTGTGATGATAGAAAAAATGTCCAACACTACTACTTTCAAAATCTCCCTGTTGTTTTCAACATCAAACTTTGAGTCAGGTTTAAATCTTGTTTGATATTAATGCACTATTGCATACCCGTGTCTGATGATTTAATAACATGCCACTGGGTTGAAAGGTCTGAAATCCAAATGAGGCCTGGAGGTGGTCGGTAAGTGGTAAGCCCAAATTAATGAAACTCAATTGTCCGCTTCTGGAGAACGAGGCAGATCGCACAAGCTGAAAGGCAAACATGGAATAAATGACTGGCATTGTAATCATTTCTTGGCTGAAAGACAGCACCTCACCCTATCTCACTTTACCCAAACTGATTAACGTGATTTATGTAGCCTCAGAAAGAAAGAGCACACTTTTCTGCATAAGTCACCAATCATCTGTGTTTGTGTAGATAGTTGGTATTTCTACTTTCCTACAAATTTAATGTGCAAACCTGAAAAGGTTCAGCACCTTGAAAGTACATGGGGAATGTATACGAGCCAGTTCACTGTAACACTGTGTGCTACCAGAAAGAAGTCAAAAGTTGCTGTGTTAATGGATACAGAAGGTGGGTTGGCTGGGAAGCACTCCTTCATGAGATTCTGAACCTTCACTTACCTTCCAGTCTTCTGAGCACTTTTTGGTTACCCCCACAGTATCATTCAATCTAACGACACCACTGGTTTTCTTCAAATTTTTCATGCAGCCACGGAAAGCAGGCGTAGAAATGTTAAATCTGATTAGCAACACAAACAAAAGGAAGAGATGGATCGTGCCAGGCTCACGTGAAATCAGAGCTGAAATGCTGTGCTCGTTAGTAGTTTTCACCCATCAGCGAGTATGTGTCTTATGTTTATTGTTTGCCATGGGATTCCTATAATGCTACTTATTTCATGATGCTGGGAGAACTGACTTCCTTTCTGTGTAAGTTCGCATTCTCAGCTTTACAAATGCAGACAACAATGGTAACAGAACAATGGCCAGTGGCCGCAAAAGGTGCAGAGGCAGAGAAGATGCACAATAACTGCCTGTCCCCCTCCCTGGAGTCATGGCATTGCACGGTGACCAGGACATGTATTAATAAGTTAATAGATGATATCTTATATACACAAATATTAATAAAATAATACATAGTTTATAAGAACCAGGAATGCTCTAGAAAAACTTTTGCTCTTTTTTTTCTGTTCACTGTGAAGTTTGCCACTGTAAAGTCAGAAGAAACAAAGTTACTTTTTGGTTCTATCCAAAAAAAGTGTAGCTTGATTTAACCAGTGCCGAGCTGAAACCATGGAACACACTGGGTTCAGAAGTTGCTGTATCCACCACCTCCTACCGGTGGGACCTGGGCAAGAAGTTACTGCGAGGATTAAACAAATTAACGGCTGGGTGCGGTGGCCCACGCTCATAATCCCAGCACTTTGGGAGGCCAGGGTAGGGGGATCACTTGAGGTCAGGTGTTTGAGGCCAGCCTAGTCAATACAGTGAAACTCCGACTATACTAAAAATACAAAAATCAGCTGGGCATGGTGGTGGGCACCTGTAGTCCCAGATTTGCTCTTCTCCTGGGAAGGAGATGGGATTAGCAGACTGATTTCTGATTATAATCAGAAACAAGCCATTCCAAGATCTGGGTCCCCATTCTCAGAAGAAACACTATAGTGAGTGGGGGAAAAAACGAAACACGTGCAAAATCCCTTGATTTGGTGACTGTGCTTGCTTGTTTTGCTCCACGTGAGGTTTGAGCACTTTCTCTCTAAGGGCCCTCCATTTAGGCCAGGGACCAGAACACCTCCCGGCTCTGGAAAAGTTGGCTGGTTGCCCCTACAGAGCCTGGCTGTGGCTTATCCATAGAACTCCTCTGTGCCCACCCCACTTCCCAGTGGCTCATGCCCAATGGCAGTTTCAGGAATCTCTGAGCCACCAAAGACTTCGCCAGAGGGATGAGACAAGGCCCGGAATAGCTGACTACTCCTTAGCATTTTGCTTCACTGGAGTGAAAGGCCAGTGAAATCTTTTGACTGGCCTCTATCTCCTGCATTTTCTACGTTCCGGTGATTTTAATAAACAGCAAAGTATAGGCCAGGCACGGTGGCTCACGCCTGTAATCTCAGCACTTTGGGAGGCCGAGGCAGGTGGATTACCTGAAATCAGAGTTTGAGGCCAGCCTCACCACACGATGAAACCCCATCTCTACTAAAAATACAAAATTAGCTGGGCATGGTGGTAGGCACCTGTAATCCCTGCTATTCAGGAGGCTGAGGCAGGAGAATCACTTGAACCCGGGAGGCAGAGGTTGCAGTGAGCTGAGATCACACCGTTGCACTCCAGCCTGGGCAACAAGAGTGAAACTCCATCTCAAAACAAAACAAAGTGAAAGTATAAACTTGTTCAGAAAAAAAAAAGCAGTTCCTTGTTATTAAGTTATTAAATAAGTTATGAAGAAAATTCTGGGCCAGGCACAGTGGCTCATGCTTGTAATCACAGCGTATTGGGAGGCCGAACTGGGTGGACTGCCTGAACTCAGGAGTTTGAGACCACCCTGGCCAACATGGGGAAACCCCATCTCTGCTAAAAATACCAAAATTAGCCAGGCATGGTGGCACACACCTGTGATCCCAGCTACTCAGGAGGCTGAGGCAGGAGAATTATTTGAAACTAGGAGGCAGAAGTTGCAGTGAGCTGAGATGGCACCACTGCACTCCAGCCTGGGTGACAGAGTGAGACTCTGTCTCAAAAAAAGAAAGAAAATAAGGGCCCGGCGCGGTGGCTGATGCCTGTAATCCCAGCACTTTGGGAGGCCAAGGCAGGTGGATCACGAGGTCAAGAGATTGAGACCATACTGGTCAACATGGTGAAACCCCATCTCTACTAAAAATACAAAAAATTAGCTGGGCATGGTGGTGCATGCCTGTAATCCCAGCTACTCAGGAGGCTGAGGCAGGAGAATTGCCTGAACCCAGGAGGCGGAGGTTGCGGTGAGCCGAGACCACGCCATTGCATTCCAGCCTGGGTAACAAGAGCAAAACTCCATCTCAAAAAAAAAAAAGAAAAGAAAATTCTGGGCTGGGTACAGTGGCTCACGCCTGTAACCCCAGAACACTGTGGGTGGGAGGATCACTTGAGGCTAGGAGTTTGAGATCAGCCTGGGTAACACAGCAAGACCCCATGGCTACAAAGTTATTTTCAAAAAGCAAATTATCTATGTATACACATCTCTATATCTATATATTTTTTTAATGGATGGAGAGGAAAAGACAAATAAAGGTTGAATGCTGACTTAACCCAAAGTTTTGCTGAGCCAAAACTAAAACCACCCACCTCTTTTGTGGTTCTACCCACTGCCCTTTTCTAGAAAACCTGGATGGACTGGCATCCACATTGCTCTCTAGGGGCCTTGTGTTAATATCATGCAAACACAAACCACCCACCAATGGGTTCCTTATTGCCTCAGCTGGAGAATTCCTCCTGGCTCTGGGTGAGCCCACTGGCTTCCACCACCTCAGTGACTACCTGGCCCTGAGCTTCATTTACCCTTCTCCAGACTGGCCTCCTTGTGCACCTGCTTGTGGACATTCCACCTGACTGTGTCTCGGGATCCCGGACTAAGCCTGTCTCAGACTTAACTCGTCACCCCACTCCTCCACTGGTGTGTTCCATCTGCCAAGGGCTTGGCCAAAAACCAGGCATCATTCTTCACTGCTTTTCCCCTTTGTTCCCCAGCTCAAGCCACTGTGCAGTGCTGCCCATTCGCCATCCTAAATATATTTGGAATCTGCTCCCTTTTGCTCACCTGCACAGCCATTCCTTGGACCAGGTCACCCTCATCACTCACCTCTGTTAATACACTCAGCCTCCCTCACTCTGTCTGCCTCTGCCCTGTCCTTCTCCAATCCAGTCTCTGCTCTGCACTGGCGTGACTACTGAAAAATCAAATTTGGTCATGGCCTTTCTCTGCTGAAGTCCCTCCAATGGCTCCTCACTGTGACTTTCAAAATACTCTGTCAGGCCCCTGCCACCTACATCAGCCCCAAGGGATATCCCTGTCCTGCTTCCTGCTGTACTCCAGCTCTTTGCAAGTTCATGCTGCCTCTCTCCAGATTTGGTGCTTCACATACACTGACTGCTGCATCTCTTAGGTCCTAGCTGGAGATCACTTTCCTGATGGCCCCGATTGGATTAGGTTCCCTCCTGGGCTCTGTCAGCACCCTGAGCTTCCCCCTATGACACGCCTCACGTTCTCCTGTAATGACTGTCTCTCTTCTGCACTTCTCCAGGCTCCACCCTGCTCATTGCTGTCTTCTTGGCACCTGTCACTCTGCCTGATGCCCTCTAGACATTCAATAAATGCTATGTAATGAACGAATAAGTGGTCACTCTCAAACATAATCAAAACTACTCAAAAAAGCTGACTACCTTAAATGACTTCATTTTATTCCAAGATTACTGACAATTTATAACTGGCTATTCATGGCTGAATCGCTATTCAATATTGATAATATTAAATATTAATAGCATCTCACTGGCTCCGAATTTGTTCATTTGTAATACTCAGGGGTTACATACAATGATCTCCAAAGCTCCTTCCAGAACCTAAGGAGTAAAGAAGTTCACCCACAAGGCTCTATCAAAGTGCGCAGCTTTCCTGTTTGCACTTTTGTCTTTGGAGGTAACCCTGACAACTTTAAAACAAAGATTAGTGCCTGCCGACGCAGGATGGACAGATGCCCACATGAATAAGGACTCTAGAAGAAAGAATACCTTGGCATGACACCTCATAAATCACATCTAGTGTTCCTTCCAATTGATATATAAGTTAGCAAAAGAGTTAACCAGCTTCAGATCTCATATAAAAGTAATCATAACCCAACCTTCTGGGAGTATCTTACGTAGTCATGCGGCTGCACTAATCCTTCCAGGATATATTCTGTCTACACACTATCATCAACTATCTACAAGCCTTCCAGGAGGATGCAAATGAACAAAATGTAAAAGTTATTTTTAAGTGCCTTCCAAAATTGTGGGATTTTTCCCATTCAGATGAAGCTTTACTGCTTTGCATATTAATTTAAATTCATTCATGTGTTCATTCATCCAAGAAACAGTTATGTACCAATTCCACATTCCACCACACGTAAGGAGCAGGTGATGCAGAAGTGAATGAGACATTCTTCCATTCTCACGTTCTTCCAGAGACTTCCTAAAGGTGACAACCTCAGCTTTCACTTCCCTGGGGATACCCATCAGGCCCTGGGACACCCACGCTCTCCTATACAGCCTTCAAGGGCCCAGGCCTCTGTTCTGCTTATTGTCAGCATTGTCAACCAACTATATTCTTTGCGGTCTCTCTCCTCCCAAAAATGACATTGGCGGTGACACACAGTTCCCCTACCTTCCTTCTTTCCAGGTACCAGTCTCATTATTCAGACTTAAATCTGTTTTACTCTGTTGACTATACTGTTAATATGGAAAAGTTATCTTTTGTGTGTGTTTGTTGCTGGAATTAGAAATGGCAGACTCGATGATTTTGGTCACAATCGTAACCCCTAACAAAGGCAATCTGGTTTTTAAAAAATCATCTTACCTTTCCCTGATTGCAATTGGAATTCCTCCCAGATAATATGTGCTGAAATCAAATACTTTGCCATCAATTATAGTGTTTTGAGAGTCCACATTTATCCACATAAGCTTTTGGACTTTTCCAATTTTGATCTGAATCTGAAATAAATGAGAAGTGAATCAGCAAACCAGGGGAAATAAGAGAATCCTATTCACAGGGGTTCAGAACTATTATGTTTTTATTTATCTTCCTTCAGATTCATTTATATACCTAGTAGAACGACTCTGAGCAGAATTTTTGGATAAAAATATTTTATGGATGCTGTGTATATGTTATATGTTTCATGCTAAGTATGCAAATTTTAAAAAGATGTATCCCTCAGTTAATATCTATAAGTTTATCTGGTAATAGAAAGGGTTTTATTTATTGATTTTCGGACACTGACTTGATTTTAAAGGACTAGGGACATTGGACAATTCAAGTAAACAGACTCAAAGAATGTACCGAATGATCTCTTCCGTTGTTTATGATGTCTCCAACTCCTCTTTCTTTTGGTGGCTCTGAATTCAGTTTGTATCTCACCATGAGCTTTCCATCTTCTATATTTAGAGATATGAAGTGATCCTAGGGCAGGGGAACAATGCAGATTAGCAAAAGACTTGGCTGAAGAGGCAGCGCACTGGAACTCAAGTTACTCTCCCAGACCCCCCTGCTCTCAGCTTCAGCTGCTTAGTGAAGAGGGATACTGGTGCTGCAACCAGCCACCTCACGGGATGGGATGATGGTTCAATATTGTAAGTCATGTTAAACAACATGCACAGTGACTGGCACACAGGACGGACATAATAATGCTAGCTATGATCATGATTTTGTTTTGTATGATCCATTACTGGCATATAAACATGGAGGCTGAAAAGACACAGATCATTAATATTATTTGAAAATATGAGTGCCTTTTAGAGAGATGGATGGTCTTATACAGACCTCAGATACCTTCTAGCATCTGTTTTCTGACTGATTCCTATGTCTCTGTCTCATTTGTTGGTTTATCCCCTTATACCTTCCATGTCAGCGTTGGGGGTTTCTTGGGGATCCCACATAGGACTCCTTTCTTCCCCACACCACTCCCTTTGCCTTGACAATCACAGTCACCCCTGTAGCTCCAATTCAGGTATACCCACAGGCCCCAGATTGTTCTCCCCAGCCTAGACCTGTCTTCAGGGCCAGGTCTGCACATCTGATTCCCTTGTTGTTACTGCTTTGCTTGCATGACTCACAGAGACCTCAAATTCAGAATATCTCAAACAGAACATATGACCTACATGCATCCCACAGGCTGCCAAGCCTGCCTCTCCTTTCTTTCTACCAGGTACATGGGGTCCCTCCCTCCCAGCCTGCTCCCTGCATGCATGTGTGCAGCACATGCATACACATCACCTTGCTGAGCAAGTCACAAATCTAGGAGGCATTTTTTTCTTTCTCACCCCTTTATCAGAACCTAGGAATCATTCTTGACCCTTCCTTCTCTCCCATCCAATCTAATCTTGTGAATTCTGCCATTCTTAATTCTCTCTCTCCATATTATCCCACCTAGTCTCAGCCACAACGCTTTAGCCAGACCCTATGGTAACAATCCGCTGGTCTCCCTGTGTCCCCCTGTAAGTCCATTCCCCACTACAGCCAAAGCAGTCTTTGAAAATGCCAGTGAGAGCCTGTGACTCCCCTTGGCTGTGAGGATGAAGCCCTGACCCCTACCACCCCTACCAGATGCTGTGTGGCATCGGTCTCTTTCTCAGCATTGCCTCTGGCTCTCCAGCTCTGCAGAGACTGTTTCGCTGATGCTTCCTGCCCTTCTCACCTCCAGGCCTTCTTTGTACCTCTCCCTCTGCCTGGATACCCTGTCTGCCCTGTCCCCCTGTCCCCCTGTCCCATTCAAATGTCTTCCCTGGCCCTCCTAATCTCGGAGGAGGCACTTCCTTTGCTCAAGCGTCTTTTATGTTGGACATCCTCATTTCACCCAAACTTTCCTTGATACAGCTCTTCACAACTGTGATGAAATAAACAACCTATTAACCGCATTCTTTTGCATATTCTTCCCCTCTAGAATATAAAGTCCTGGGGGGTGGGAGCCATATCTGCCTTGGTCATTACTGCATCTCCATCACAGTATAAAACATATACTTGAATCAGCTACTTCCCTAGTGGAAAAATAAGCTGAGCAATTGCTGACTTAGGGCTTGAAGGCTTTGCTGTTACACAGTTCCTTAATGGTAAGAATGCCTCTCTTTGAAGTCCAGGGACAGAGTCCTTTTCTAAGAGGAAAATCAGTTCTTATTTGGATCCTAAACCTTGCCTTTGGGAGTCAGCTTAGGTTGATCAACTCATAAACAACACGGTGTCACCAATTTACTGGGAGTCATGAGCCATCCTACTTAAAGCAGCTCTCTTGATCGTTTCTTACGTAATGAGATTATGTAAGTTTTCTTATTATATGAGTAGTATTTCTGGTTCTTAGTCTCCAAGAACTTCAAATTATAGTACAAAGAAGACCTGTTTTGTAAAACAACTTCCTTGTCTTAAAGATACTGGATGACTTCTCAGCTCTGTGTATCCTTCAGGCTGGTTGGGACCTTCCTAAACCATCAGAACTGGTTCAGCCTTGGAATCTCCTGAAGGGTCCAGACCAATGCCAGAGAGGAGAGTTGGACCAGGTCAGTGTTCCCACCCTGCAGGTAGAAGGCTCTGGAAAAATCCCAGACTTCTTATCAATCCCATGTTTCTGGACCACCAGAAAGCCTTTGGGCTCCTCCACATTTCTTCAGAAATACTCCCTGTGAGAGCAACTACGGAAGCTCATACTCACTGGAGTTCCAACTCCAGGCCCACTGTGGGTATAGAGCAGCAAACATGACGCCCACTCTCCAACAAACAGCAGATGGCGCTGACGATCACTTGCAGAGCGTCACTTCGGACTTTCCAACCTAATAAATTTTAGAAGGTCCCTCAACTACTTGAAAATAGAGAAGCTTCAGGGTCTTGAGAAGGCAAACATGCTGATAAAGACGTAATCCCACACAGTCTGGTAAGAGTCTGGGAGGCCAAAGTGGGTGGATCACGAGGTCAAGAGATCGAGACCATCCTGGTCAACATGGTGAAACCCATCTCTACTAAAAATACAAAAAATTAGCGCTAGCTACTCAGGAAGCTGAGGCAGGAGAATTGCCTGAACCCAGGAGGCGGAGGTTGCGGTGAGCCGAGATCGCACCATTGCACTCCAGCCTGGGTAACAAGAGCGAAACTCCGTCTCGGAAAACAAAACAAAACAAAACAAAACAAAAAAACAAAAAATTGTAAATGTAAAACCTAAAACAATAAAAAAAAAAACATTGAAGAAAACCTATTCTAGACATAGAAATGCCTAGAAATAGCATTCTAGAAATAGGCCTTTGCAAATATTTCATGATGAAGACCCCAAAAGCAATTGCAACAAAAACAAAAATTGACAAATAGAAGCTAATTAAAGTGCTCTGTACGATGAAAGAAACTTTCAACAGAGTAAATAGACAACCCACAGAATGGAAGAAAATATTTACAAACTATGCATGTGAAAAAGGTCTAATATCCAGAATCTATACAGAACTTGAACAATTAAGAAAAAACCAAACCACCCCATTAAAAACGGACAAAGGACACAGACTTTTCAGAAGACATATATGCTACCAGCAAGCATACAAAAAAATGCTCAATATCACTAATGATTAGAGGAATGCAAATCAAAATAATAAGAATCCATCTCATACCAGTCAAAAAGGCAATTATTAAAAAGTCAAAAAATGAGAGATGCTGGCAAGGTTGTGGAAAAAAAGGGAACGCTTATACACTGCTGGTGGGAATGTAAATTAGTTCAACCACTGTGGAAAGCAGTTTGTCAATTTCTCGAAGAACTTAGAACTACCATTTGATCCAGCAATCCCATTATTGGGTATACACCCAAAGGAATATAAATCGTTCGACCGTAAAGACAAATGCATGTGAATGTTATTTGCAGCACTATTCACCACAGCAAAGACACGGAGTCAACCTAAATGTCCATAAATGGTAAACTGGATACAGAAAATGAGGTACATATACACCATGGAATACTACATAGCCATAAAAAAGAATGAGATCATGTCCTTTGCAGCAACGTGTATGAAGCTGGAGGCCATAATCCTAAGAGAACAAACATAGGAACAGAAAAGCAAATACCACATGTTCTCACTTATAAGTGAGAGTTAAACATTGAGTACACATGGATGCAAAGAAGGGAACAACAGACTCCAGAGCCTACTTGAGGGCAGAAGTATTTTTTAAGAACAGAAAAACTACCTATTGAGTACTATGCTTATTACCTGGCTGATAAAATAATCTGTACACCAAACTCTGTGACATGCGACTTACCTATATAACAAACCTGTATATGTACCTCTGAAACTAAACAAGTTAGGAAAATGCACACTTCCCAGCCAACAAAGTACAACTGGGTGGAAGAAAAGGATGCAGGTAACATTTGCACACTTTTTTTTCCAGATCTAATGGGTTGTTTATAACAACCCAGTTATCTCCAAATTGCTAAACAGAATGAATATATTTGGTTGTATCTGGATACTTGTTATAGATTACCTGGTTTTCTGCGAAGAATAGCAAGCCTCTATCCACGGTGGTCTGAATTGTCTGTCCAAAGGTTGGGATAGGAGCATGTGGTTGAGTTGGAACTCGAGCATATCCTGTACCTTCAAAATAATTTTTGTCTGACTCTTCCTTCCTCCTGTCAATGTTAATCATCATAAGTTAGAATACAGAAACAAAGGATTACCATGTCAGTGTGCTTATTAATATGAGATGCTGCCATCTGAAGAATGGAGCAAAGGAAATGCAATCTAGTTGTCATAATTTTGTTAAAGCAGAGGAGGAGCCTTTAAAATGTTAAAGCAGCCAGCTTTTTCTCCTGGATGTGCTCTCATACTCTGACAATCACAGCCTAGCTCGACAAAGATGAGTAAGAGTCCCTTTGGGAAATGGCTACTTAGGAAGATGTGGTCTACCAGTTGAAGATCTTGAAATGTAAAAGATTATTAACTTGCCATGTAATTCTATTCTCATTAATAAATATTCAGTCCACCTCATATTAGAATATACCATGTCCTATAACTGTAGGGAAGGTTAGGAGTTCAAGGCAGCAATTTTCAAAAAGATTGAGGTAGAATAGTACCAACAAAATAATGGAACACTTTGTGACTCACTTTTTAAAAAAATTTACAGTAAATATATAATTTTGTGCCTAAATCAGGAACCATCTTTTTTCCTTTTATTTTTTATTTTTCGAGACAGAGTCTTGCTCTGTAACCCAGGCTGGCAGGCTGGAGTGCAGTGGCATGATCTTGGCTCACTGCAACCTTGACCTCATGAGTTCAAGTGATTCCTGTGCCTTAGCCTCCCAAGAGGCTGGGCTACAGGCACGCGCCATCACACCCAGCTAATTTTTGTATTTTTAGTAGAGACAGATTTTTGCCATGTTGGCCAGGCTGGTCTCAAACTCCCAGCCTCAAGTGATCTGCCTGCCTTGGCCTTCCAAAGTGCTGGGATTACAGGCAAGAGCCACGAAATCAGGCCTCTAAAACAGGTGCCAAGTAATATTAAATATTTTGTGGTAGAAGGCAGAACATCTTTCATAAAGACTCTTTTTAAGTGAGAAAACTCTATCAATCTAGCATTTCATACGAATTAGAAAGAGCCTACCATAATTAGATTTGAGGGCTGGACTGCCAGTGTTGCATGCACACATACTTGAAGAACCACTGGCCCAAGCAACTAGCAACATCAATAGCACCTCACTGGCCCATCCTTTATTACGTGTAAAAGTATTGCAAGTTACCAAAACTCCAGTTACAGAGTTTCTGGTTTCTATGTTGTATTTACCTTCTACAAGGTTCCACTTCAGTTGTGTTGAGATTGAATGTTTTTTTGAAGTTGTACAAGCTTAGAACATTTTCATTGAGGTCATCTAATTCAATACAACCTTTGTATGGCGGGAAATTTAGTCGACTAGGAAGCTGAAAATGAAATAAAATATGTTCCACCAATCGAACAAAGGACAGAAGACAAAATAGTATAAATTTATCACTTTCGACAGTCACTATAAGGGTTAATTAAGAATGTGAACCCTGGAGCAAGATGCCCTGGATTTGCTAACTATATGACTATGGGAAAGTTATTACACCTGTCTGTTTCCTCATCTGCTAAATGAGGATGATCATGACGCTTATTTAAATTAACACACTTAAACTTAGAACAGTGCTCAGAGGGAGTATTCAATAAGTGTTAGCTATTATTGCTAGGATGTGCTGTAAGAATGCACAGTTAAATCCATTTTATTTGCAATTAATAATTAAAATAGAGACATGAGGTCATCATGATTCCAAATTAAAATTTAAATATTTCATTCAGTGAAATAACATTTACACTTACTTTAAAATCAGGTGGGTAACCTCCAACATAAAATACAACATTTTCAGGATCCAAATTAAGGAGTGTATTACTATTTCTACCATCCATGTCATAGACTCCGGGTGCTTCTGGTTTACTGGATGTGGCACCTTTGGTGTAATTAAGCCTTGCAAACTGATAAATTCTGTTTAAAATGAATTTAGATAATAAAGTTATATAAAAAAATTAAGAATTCAAAGCCAAGACACTAAAAATGGTGTTCAGCAACATGTATACATGGAAGTTTGGTGAGCACAGGTCAGGTTCACAAAGGGCAACAGTCAATCAGCCTTGTACCTCTGAAATTTCACCCGATCCATAACTGCCTCCTGAGTCTCGCTCTCAGTCAAGATCTGGTCCACTTGGAGTTCAGCCTCTCGGTTCCCCAGGTTGTAGACACAGGTGAGCTTGCCATCCACAACTGCCATGCCAATGTAGTTCCGGGAGGCCTGCAGACAGAAGGGCCACCTCAGAACACTTCACACTGTGGTTTCTCAATTTCCCATCTCAAGAGGATGAGGATGCATTTCAAATAACTAACGGTTGTAGGCAATAAGCCTTGAGCAGACAGAATAAACAAAGTGCAACCTTTTATAGAATAATACAGAACGCTGAGTTAATGCGAGAGCCGTCTCTGGTCATGTTAAAGCACACTCATTTATTCATTCCTCCATTAGCTCAAGCTACAAATACGTGCCAAGCAGCTACCATACAGAGGGCCCAGATCTGGACTCAGGCATGCATCAGATTTTAGTCTGGTAAGGGAGGTAAGCCATTTTGCTTCTCCCAGTGCCACACAACACCCTCTGAACACTTCGCGCATGCCTCTGTTGTCACGCCTCTATGTTATCATGATCAGTTATATATGCATCTTTCTCCCCTGATAGAATGTGAGCACCTTAAGGTAGAAACAAAATGTTTTAAAATCGTGGCAAAATATTCATAGAACTTACCATTTTAACCATTTTGAGTGTGCATCGGCATTAAGCACATTCAAGAAATAAATTTTGGTTTATCACAAAGCCAGAATGTGACACGTAGTAGGTATATGGTGTAAATTTGTTGAAGGAATAAAGCAATGTGCATTTTATCAGGAAAACAAAGCAAAACATCATGACATAAGAAAGCTACTAATAAAATACCAACCTCTTGAAGTGTGGAAGAGTAATTAGCAATAGTGTTGATTTTAAGAATCTTTAAATACAACTTCCTAACTGGGCAGAATTTTTGAGAACTATATTTCAAGTGTTTCTCTTCCAACAACTGAATCCTAACCCAGTGAGTGATTAGCTTTTCCTTTGACACTTATGTCAAAGAAATGTATTTTAAAAGGAGAAATTAAAAGCTAAAACCAACCATTCAAAATGGCTTTAAGGGTAGTGAATTTACACTAAGTAGTAGTAATGAATTTACACTGATAAAGAGATGGGGCAACTGATTTTCTTATCATTTAGGCAGGAGAGAGACACTTCATTCCACTCCAGTCCTCACCCTCCCCACCCCACAGGCTTGAGGAAAGGTCTGTGGCTGGGTGGTCTGAGGAAAAGAACAAGTTCACAATTCTGTGAGGAGAAGCTACTGTCAATTTCCATGAAGCCTTGATATTAATCCCTGGTAGTGTGGTGTCAATCATATAAATTGGTAGTGTGGAGGGGTGCCAATCATCCGCCCCTGGTGCTTATGTTTTTTACATGTACACATACATGCCCATGTGCTGGGCCCATTGGGTAAGACCTCTTGATCCTCTAGCAATCAACAATCCAGGATGCATGGAAAGTGCCTTGAGGGCACTGCCACAGTGGGGAGGTGAGCAGGGAGGAAGCTGGTGGTATTTGTCGATGTCTCAGTAGGATTTCCACCTGCTGTGCTAATGGCAGTGAAGCAGCTGTGCCATACATCTTAAAAGCATAAATCTCGAAAAATAATTGTTTTAAAAGCAAGAGAGATGTCCAAGCCATACTTACATCTTTATTTCCAAGGTACATCACAAACATATTCTCAGTACCCCCATTTTCTCTTGAGTTGGGCCTTTGGAGAAACAAGGACAGAGATGTGTATCCTTTCAGATCTTCCAGGTCATTTGGCAGTCGGACTTCGACTCCAGATTTACCATTGAACCTCATGGGGACAGCAACCTGTGAGGAGTAAGTTACATGGTGTCAAACACCGTCCTGTGAAGAAAGTAGGTGCACTCAGAGAGCTAGTTTGTGACTCTTGGCCATGTGTCAGCCTTTCCTGAGTTGTTATGATAAGGAGCAAGAACACGTGAATATCTCCAAGCCCTGGATCATAATCTCCAAAACGAGACTATAAACTCATGAAGCAGCTTTAGGAGCTGCGTCATAAGGCATCTGTGTTTTTTATTAGTCAAGGATATTTGAGCAGTGCACTTGGTCCTCTGTGCCAGCAATAATAACAATGATAATGGCAATCATACAAATTACAACCCTACAAGGTTTTTGTGCAGATGAACTAACATCTACCGAAGAAGCACTTGGCATGACGCCTGGCATACAATCAGACATGTAATACATTAAAACTATATTTTGGCCATTCGTGGTGGCTCATGCCTGTAATCCCAACACTTTGGAAGGCCAAGGTGAGCAGATCATGAGGTCAAGAGATTGAGATCATCCTTGTCAACATGGTGAAACCCCGTCTCTACTAAAAATACAAAAATTAGCCGGGTGTTGTCGGGCGCACCTGTAGTCCCAGCTACTCAGGAAGCTAAGGCAGAATTGTTTGAACCCGGGAGGCGGAGATTGTAGTGAGCCGAGATGGCACCACTGCATTCCAGCCTGGCTACAGAGAGAGAGTCCATCTCAAACTGTATTTTAAACCAGGTTCAGTAGCTCACACCTGTAATCCCAGCACTTTGGGGGGCTGAGGTGGGAGAATCGCTTGAGCTCAGGAGTTTGAAGCCAGCCTGAACAACATGATTAGACAAGAAATTTTATTTACATTTTAGGACAAAATAAATCTTAAGAGACTGAGTGTCAGTAATTCAAGAAAATAATGTCAGGTTAAAACAAGAAAGGCTGGGGAATCAGTATTCCAATGACAGAAGACTGCTGTCATTTCAAATCCTCCATCCTCAGCAAAGATGGATTCTGTAGCTTTCAAGTTACAACAGGAGGGTAGGTCCTGTGCAGTAGCATCACACTGGCACATTCCCACCACAGAACCCTCACTTGAATGTACAATTGCAGTTTACAAACTGGGGCCTGGAAGAAATTCCTCCCTTCTGCCTGAATAAACTCAATGCAGGGAAGCTGCTTCAGGATCCTGATATACCAGATAATTTAAGGGATGAAGAACATGTATACTTTTAAAGGATGACAGGAGGAAATCAATCTTTAGATTTCAAACAACCAAAGAACTACAGAAAGACAGACAACCAATTCTTGAGTAAATAAGTGTTTTTTTCTTTCTTGATGAATGTGATAACTCATTGAAGAACTAGCCTTGGCCACTGACCACGTGGGGACACACCCACCTTACTGGCAGCATCTCTGGCCTGCTGAATTAGTTCTCGTATTCTGTCCACGTTGTCAGAGATGTTTCCCAAGGGCAACAGCTGTTGGTTGATACTTTCAATCTTGCGCCAAAGATCAGGTAGTTTGTTGTTTAGCTTATTCACTGTTGGTGAGATTAGAAAACAGAAAAATAAAATTGTGCATTAGGAAAAGGTTAACTACAAATGTTTTTACAGACTGTTTGTCAAGTGGCATGTTTGGTTCCCAGATGTTGACTAGGATGGGTCATAATCAATTATAGTATTTCCCCCCTTACCCATGGGTTCACTTCTCAAGGTTTCAAGTACTTGCTGTCAACCATGGTCCAAAAATGTTAAAGAGAAAAATCCCAGAAATAAGCAATTCCTAAGTTTTGATTTGTGTGCTATTTGAAGTAGGATGATGAAATCTCATATGGCTCCACCCATGTGAATCTTCCCTTTTTCCAGCATATCCTTGCTGTCTACCCTACCCACCCAGTAGTCACTTCGTAGCTGTCTGGGTTATCAGACCAAACAAAAACATAGCACATACAGGGTTCGGTACCATCTGTGGTTATGCATCCACTAGGGGTCTTGGAACACATCCCCCGAGGATAAGGAGGAACTACCGTACATGGTGAATTGTATTCCGCAATCTTGGTACCAAGTCCTTTTCTTTGACCATACAGAAAAAAAAAAATCTTTGTTTTCTGATTCTTAATATCAATCATAATTCAATGCTTCAGGGTTTAAGAACCTATATCTCCACTTTGTAAAAAAGAAAATGAATAGCATTTTCAATATATTTTCTAAAAATTAAAAATCCCATCTGGTCCTTCTAACTGGTAGAATATCTATAGTCTTTGAATATATCATATATCATGTGGAACTTTTTTCTAATGCTTTAGTTTCTGAGATCAGAGTTTACCAGGGAAGAACAGAAATGGAACAAAACACGTAACAATGGAGAAAATGGCTAAGATATCCTGGCCAAAGAATGCCTGATACCTGAGTTATCTGCATCAGTCAGAGCCTTTTCAAAGTCTTCGCTCTGTGTGCTCCCATAGGTGTCCTTAATTCTCTCCACATCTGTCTGAATGGGGTTGAGCCCATCCAGAACCTCATCTGTGATGTCGCTGGCCTTTCTGACCATGCTCTTTGCACTACTGATCATAGTATCAGTATCACCTAAGTCACACACAAATAAGGAGGTATAAGTATCTAAAACGTTCAACAAAAGAAGCCAACCAAGTACAGTGGGTTAGAAGATGCTGACCTCTCTGTATTCCATGAAGACCATCTCGGAGAGTTGTGAGATTGGTGTCTATCACTTCTTTCTGAGCTGTCACAACGTTCAGGATTTGCTGTAGGTTGCTGAGAGCCGGACTAACTTCTAAAATAAAATAAAGCATCAAGAAGCAATTATTTTGTGCATTTTGATCCTCCATTGGTATTTGTGGCCCCTGAAGCAGCCAATGTCTGCACAGCATTGAGCAGACTTGCTTCTTAGGGGTCATCTCAGACATGCCCACTGCATGTGCCTAGACCCACAGCTCTGGGATCCTCCAGTTACTGAGGTCAGCAGCAAATCAGAACCTTGTGGTAATGCCTTGGAAATACACAGGAAGAGAGCGGCTGAATAACATAGGGAGGGCTAAACTTCTAATCTGCTTAGAGTTAGAGTCTCTGTTTAGTAAAAGATGTATCTGTCTTATCCACTACCATGCCCTAGCACACAGTGTAGTGTCTGGCACTAGTTGAGGCTTAATTATTAGCACATGTTTGTTGAGGGAGTGAATCTATGAGTGGATGGATGAATGGCAGAAAGGATCCTCTTCTGTCAGAGGACAAGAAAGGAGCATTGTTGAAAGAGCTTCATTCAGGTAATACAGATACAAAGTAGGCACTGTTTCTGTTAATTTCCAAAGTGACATATTTTAAAAATTCCATGAAAGAAAGGGAGCTACTAGACATTCCTAGCTGATAATTTTGCTGTCCTTGGGTCATTAAAATGACCACCAAATGCTTTAAGACTATCTTGATGATTCATGGCTTCAATTAGGATTCCAAGACTGGTTTACATAGCAACCAACATAGTTAGCACCTAACCCTATTTACCACACTGAGCCCACATTTTGTAGAGCAACAGATGTCATACCAGGAAATATGAATTTGTATTTTTAGTTGAGACAGGTGAAACTCTGTCTTTACTAAACACACAAAAACTAGCCAGGCGTGATGGTGTGCCCCTGCAGTCCCAGTTACTCAGGAAGCTGAGGCAGAATCGCTTGAACCCGGGAGGTAGAGGTTGCAGTGAGCTGAGATTGTGCCACTGCATTCCAGGGTGACAAAGTGAGACTCCATCTCAAACAAAAACAAAATAAATAAACAAAAAATTTTAAAGCAGTTATCCTAATGACCCCAAACCAATGATCTTGATATGTGGCTTGTCAATACTATGATCACATGTGGATTAAAGTAAAATAGCCTCCCCATCAAGGCCAGACCCAAATAGACCTAGCACTCAAAGATTTACTTACAAGGCTCTAGTTAATTTTGTATATGAAGGATGGGGGATATTTAGAATATGGGGTGGATACATGAAATTGATAAATAAATCATGAATTTAAAAAATATTATCTGGGCCCAGCATGGTGGCTCATGCTTATAATCCCAGCATTTTGGGAAGCTGAGACAGGAGGATCCTGTGAGGACAGGAGTTTGAGACCAGCCTGGGCAACATAGCAAGACCTTGCCTCTACAAAAAATACAAAAATTTGCTGGGCATGATGATGCATGCCTGTAATCTCAGCTACTTGGGAGGCTGAGGTGGGAGGATCGCTTAAGCCCAGGAGTTCAAAGCTGTAGTGAACTATGATTGTGCCACTGCACTCCAGCTTGGGCAACAGAATGAGACTCCATCTCTATTACAAATAATAATAGTCACAAAATTAAATAAATAAAAGGTATCATCTGCATTGACACTGAGATTCAAAACATTTGCTTCTAGGGCTGCTCCACCTGGTCCCCCAGAGGTCATTTAAAGCTCACACCTATCCCTGCCGCTGCCCACTCCCCTGATACCTTGCTGTAGCTTCTTCTGTGTTATCTTGGCTTCATTTAACAGTTTATCACTGTTGGAACTCAGGGTTTTAGCTTTTTTTGGCAGATCTTCCTTTATCACTGTCTGAAAGCAAAGCATTTAATAGCTACATGTTAGGAAATATGGAATCAAATTTCTATCCTTGTCTGAAGCCCTTAATTTTAAGGATGAAGTGCAAAGGGGAAAGGAGAACTAGATTGTTCCCTAAAAGATACAGTTAGGGTTCCAGGTAGCCCTAACACCTATGTGACTTATGTGGCTTGGGGAGGTGGGCCTATCTCTGGTGGCATGCTGACAAATATGTGACATGGTTTAGCGGCTCACTGGCATTCGTACAAAACCCCCTACAATAACAGAAGAGAGAACTTAGTTGTTTTCAGGCTTTCAAGCTTTGGGACAGAAAAGTCTTCACTCATTCAAGAAGGCCTGTCCCCCTGAACTCTGATATTTAATATTTTGCTCTTTATTTTCAGATATGGGAATTATCATATGGTGCATATAAAATCCCACAGGACTCCACAGACACACTGAGATGTAAGACCAAATGACCTGATGAAAATGCTGATCAAGTTGTTTGTAAAAATGTCTCTTTTTGGTTAACAATCACAGCATAAAAGCAAAGATACAGATATAATATTCGTTCAGGCTGAAAACTGATGATCACTGTAATTCCTGTTTGGTTTTACTCATCATTTTAAAACTGTGCTACAGACATGAAATAGTCAAATATAGAAATTACCCATATCTAGAGCACGTTCTAGGAGCCCACAGAAAGAAAACATAAAAATGAGTCATCTCCACAGCGAATGTGGAGCAGCTGCTGGTACAGGTGCCCACCTGGAGGGCGGACTCGGATGCACTGGCAGCCCTGTTGGCCGCGTCCTCAGCCGCTTTGATGGCGTTGAGGATGTTCTCATAGGCAGTGGTGGCATCCACGGCGCAGCGTACCAGCTCATCCCCACTGGCATTCTTCTTGATCCTGGAAGACAGGGCGGGTTAGGCACCCCCCACAGCTTTCCTCTACCAGCAGCTGATGTCCCCCAAACGTTCCTATTTCTTCTTTTTCTTTCCTTTTTTTTTCTTTAAGATATGTAAAATTAAAAAATAAAGAGATGGCAGAATCTCTCTTTGTTGCTCAGATTTGACTGCAATGGTGCCATCAACTTGAGCCCAGCCCTTTCCCATTTCACTTGGCAAGTGGAGACCTGAGGTGATGGCCTCTGTAGCTGTGCCCAAAGGACATGACCAAGAATTAGTGCCCTCATTGCTGCTCTGCTTCTGACTTGAGCCTGGGGCATTGGCCTTGACCCCGCCCTCTGCCCTCCTCCAGGTTCTGGAGACCCAGCCACCCCATGTATCAGGACAAGCTGCTGCGCTCAGCCCACATGCCCTTCAGGTCTCCTGGGCCATGCACTTACTCCTCCAGTTGCTTTGCCAGCTCTTGTAAGGACTGCGCGTGCTTTTCTGCCTCCTCCACAAGGGATGTTTTACTAGAAGATCTGGAAAGTTCTCTCACTCTGTCACTTAGTTCCTGTCTTGCTTCATTTAAACTGGCAGCTAATTTTTCATATTCCTATTTTTCCAAGTAAACAAAGATAGTATAAGTTCAAGAAAGAATGTAGATACTGATTTCTCAAACTCTATCATAAATGATGTGGGGAAACAATGAGACGTTATATTTTCTAAGTCTATTTATCACAGCAGTTAATCCTTGATCACTTCAGATAGTAGCAGTGGGAGTATCTCCCCAAGGCTTACCACTGTTTCCAACATTCTCATTATGGTGAGAAACCCTTTAGTAACCTTTATAAAAGCACAATGTTATCATCAATATACAGTTATAGTAAACCAAAGGACTCTTTTTGTAATTTAGAAATAGTTATTATAAAAGGTACTTTCAAAATCCCCATTAACTGCTAATAAATTTTGTCCGTTTTTTATCAAGTTTTAAATATCTTCTGTTAATAAAGGTATGTTTGATGTTTTAAAAATAGCATAATAATTTTTTTGTTATCACAAAAGTGATTTGCTCCTTGCAGACAAACTAGGTATTACATATCAACTTAAGAAGACAAGTCATTCATACTTCTTTTGCAAGGGAGAACTATTGTTAACATTTCAGTATATTCCCTTCCATCCAAGAGACTATATTTTGATAAAACAAAAAAGTAGGTCAGCCTATTTCATTGTTTTCTTGCAATATAATTAAAATGTTTTTAGATTTTTCTAGAGAACAGCGGTTTCCTCTACCTTCTGGCTTTTCTCCATCAGCTGCAGTGCAGTGTTGGTTTGCAACAAAGATGAGTCTGCAGTGGCCAGATACTTGGTGAAATCACTCTGCAGGGAATTTATTTCTTTCACTTGTCTCTGGAGAAAATTTAAAAAAATATGCTAGAGCTCCATGATATATTCTCAGAAGACATAGACAAATTATGGGACAACATCATATAAGTAATTTCAAAGTCAGAATGCTTTCCTGAACGTAACCATTGTCTAGGCAATTACAAAGTGATAGGAAATCAGTTCTTTTTGTAGTAGAGGTATGTTATCATAGTTTCCTTAAATGAGATGCCAATGAAACAGTTGGTATCACTGCTGAAGAAGGTTTCTACAGTAGGGGTCAACTTGCCCTATGAGATGGGTACATTATCAAAATCTGGCTTGCGGAACAGACCAAAAGATTTTAGGTAAGTAAACCATCATAACCATCAGCCAGTATACCAATGAGAACACAGTAGGCACTTGACTGAGAGGTTACACAGAACCCGAAGAGGCCAGGCTGGAAGGCTGCCAGAGTTCAGAGGCCTGTGAAAGTTAGGTCCTGCTCCCTTCCCTTGGCATAATCAGTGACTTCACACAGACATGGTACCACTCAAAGAGACTTCGGGAGCTAAGCATAGAGTCATCCACTATGTCTCAGCCTCTCAAAGTACTGGGATTACAGGTGTGAATCGCCACACCTGGCCTTAAAGTTAGTATTTTTAATAGTGAACACTGTATGCTAAAACAATAAGGCCAGGGCAGTGGTTCATGCCTGTAACCCTAACACTTTGAGAGGCCGAGGCAAGAGGGTTGCTTGGGCCCAGGAGACATCATTTGAATCCAGTGTTCCAAATTCTGTCATTGCAGCTTCTGTATGTGGCCTGTACTTTAACTTATTTCCTATAAAGCAGATAATGGCTTAAAATGTCTTTGCTAGGGTGATTATGATAATTATGTTTACGTATTTGACACAAAAAGTAAATTACTGAAAACATAATACACAATTTGAATTAATTACAGTAATATTAATTTCTCATCTACTTGGCAACGTTATTCCTCCACTCTTTGAGCCAGAGATGCAGGTGAAGCAGTTTGCACTGCTTTGTCTGTGGTTTAAGTTCAGAATCTTTTCTGGAAGCTGAAGAGTAGAAACGACTATGGTTTTGCACTTAATGCCTCATTCTTGTCTGATCTGGGTGTGAGGCGGTATAATCAGATGTACAGATAGGTGCCTGGCTATGCCGCTTTATTAATAATAAAGATCCCTGCTCCTCTCATCCTTATTAACCAAAGTGTGCAGCTTCAAACTGAACTCACCTGGATGGCTCCCAAAGCTCTCTCGTTTTCTTGGTTCAAGCCAGTTGCCTGCTTGGCTCGGGCAGCTGCCTCCTGCAGTGCAGCACGAAGATCACTGAGTTTGGCTTCGTATTCGTTTAAAGAAGCCCGTATACTGTCAGCAAGCTCACTGTTTTCCACCTGATGGATTTTCTGCCAGGTCTTTATCCGGTTCAGCACTGTAACACATCACTTCATGTTTTCTACTTGACAGATGGGCATATTGAAGCTGGGTTATAAAGACTACAGAGGGAGAATAAAGTTTCTACTCATTTCATGGTTTTCCTTGAACTTTAGAGGGGATGGCAAAGGAAACTCACATTGAAACAGACCTGCTATGTGCACTGTACATGTTGCCTCATTTAACTTCCACTGGAAAACAATAATTATCATTCTCATGTTTTAGATAAAGAGATGGAGGCCGTTAAGAAATGAGAGGACTGACCCAAGGTTACATGGCCAGTCAGGCTTAGGACTTGAACACGAGCTGGCTGCAGGGTGTACAGTGCATGCTCCTTCCACTGTGAATACTGCATACTTACAATTAAAAGCCAAGACTCGTATTCAATTTGAACAATACACACTTAAGCAAGAAAACTGCTAGCGTCTACATTTACCACTGATATATCATTTTATTAAAGAATAAATACCAGTATCTGAAAAAAGTAAGCACCTAACTAACATTTCTCAGTTTTGAGCTAATGAGGCATTTTCTTTAGTCAAACTTTTTGATGTGTTCTATTAATTTCTAGTATACCCCTTTTTATTTGTTTTTGTAATACAAGTGTGAACATCCCTTATCTAAAAAGCCAAAATCTGAAATGCTTCAAAATCGGACATTTTTGAGCAATGACATGATGCCACAAGTAGAAGATTCCGTATCTGACCTCATGCGACAGGGTGCAGTCAAAATGCAGTCAAAAGTTCGTTTCAGAGGCTGGGCATGGTGGCTCACGCCTGTAATCCCAGCATGCTGGAAGGCTGAGGCAGCCATATCACTTGAGGTCAGGAATCTGAGACCAGCCTGGCCAAAATGGTGAAACCCTGTCTCTACTAAAAATATAAAAATTAGCCAGGAGTGGTGGCAGGTGCCTGTAATTCCAGCTACTCGGGAGCCTGAGGCAGGAGAATAGCTTGAACTCAGGAGGTGGATGGTGCAGTGAGTTGAGATCACATCACTGCACTCCAGCCTGAGTGATGAAGTGAGACTCTGTCTCATACACACACACAAAAGTTCATTTCATTCACAGAATTATTAAAAATATTGTATAAAATTACCTTCAAGATACATGTATAAGACGTAAATGAAACATAAATAAATTTTATGGTTAGACTGGGGTCCCATATCTAAGAGGTCTATGCAAATATTCCAAAAGCCAAAAAATAAAAATAAAAAATATGAAACACCATCTGGTCCCAAGCATTTTGGGAAGGGAGATTCGATCCGTAGTAGTGCTGGTATCAATTTGTGATTCAACAATTCAGTAGTGGTGAGGTGACCATTAATGATGACATAATGAGAAAACTGGAAAGAGGTGAGCGAGCATCAGAAAAATGCTCAGAAGGAAAAAGAGGCAACCATTTCTAACTTTTAGGAGAAACTTTTTTTTGCATGATGGCAAACTGTTGTATTCTACAGCCTCTTGGTAATGTGGAGAAAAGGCTCTGGGTCTCCCGGGGGCTACTGATTTTCACCACGTGATGCTCTAACAGTGATATTTGCTGAAACCCATGAGGCCTTCCACCTTGAGATGATACCACTGCACTCCAGCCTGAGTGATGGAGTGAAACTCTGTCTCACACACACAAAAAAGTTCATTTCATGCCCAGAATTGTTAAAAATACTGTATAAAATTACCTTCAAGATATGCGTATAAGATGTAAATGAAACATAAATAAATGTTTAGACTAGGGTCCCATCTCCAAGAGGTCTCATTAAGTCTGTGCAAATATTTTTTTGTGGGGAACTCTACATTGTACTCTGCACATTGTATTTCAAATCAATTAGAACGGACTGGATGCAAGAATTTAGGAGCGTCCTTACAGAGCTGAGACTCCCTTCTATCAGCTTCTGCTTCTCTCAGGTGCTTTTCGAAGTTCCGGTTCCGCAGCTCTGTCATCATGCGCTGGGCTTCGGCCCACTCTCTGGAAAAGTCACCTGAAGGCACATTGTTTCCCTCTCCATTTGTCCCGGAGATCTGCTTCAAGAGAACTAGGAAACATCAAGTGGTTTATTAAACTGGGAATTCTGGGCTCCAGTAGGCCACTTTAAAAAAAAAAGGCAGAAATTTTATGGAGGTTTTATATTAGTTTTTTAGTATCCGTATAGGATTCTTTGTATAATGTTGAAATCTTAAAGGGAATTATTTTGGTATACAACGAAGGTTATGTAACCAAAAAATGTAACTGGGCTTAGTAACTCTACTTACTGTGCACGTTCTGGATGACGTTTTTAATCTTCACATCCAGTTCTTTTGCACTTTGGGTTGCCCTATTAACATTGTTGTATAATGTTTGTGCTTTTCTGGAATTTACTTGAGCCTATATGAAAGATAAATTAATTAGGAACAGATTAAGTTGATGAGGACAAATAAAAATACTTTGAAAGCAAAAGCCCTCAAAAGTTCAATGGACCTAACACATTACCTTTTCTTGCAAAGTGTCAAATTCCCGATTCAAATCACTCAGTTCTCTTTCCAGGCCTTCTAGTTTTAATCCATGATTTGAAATGGCAGAACGGTAGTTGTGCAACTGATTCTGGAAATAAAACACAAATGAATGTCACTTTACAGTATCAATTTAGACTAAGCTCTGTCAACCTGGTAAACAGGGTTACAAATGAAGAGTCATTCTAACCTTGTAGAAATGAGGGCAATACTACTTACCTGATTAATTTCCAGATTCTATAACAAACATAGTTTTTAAAAACCTGCTGTTCACCTGACAACACTAAAAGCAATGCATATGGCTACTTGATTGAAGGAACCATTAGGAATCTGTTCACAGCAGGGAACTTGGAGCTCATGCAGCTGAACAGCCTCATACTGCAAATGAGAAGATGGAAGCCCAAAGAAGTCGGGCGACCTGTCCGTGGCTGTAGAGCTCATCAGTGACTGCTTCAGGACCACAGACCGGGTACCTTGCCCTTTTTTTAGGCTAAATTGCCTCATTACTCTTAGACTCTTAGACACTGCTGTACGTAATATCTATAATAGTGATAATTTTCAATTTTTTGGAAAAAATATTAATCTATTAAAAAATTTATAGAAAAAATGGTATTATTACCTCAATAGGTATGTCAGAGCCCGTGTTGGGTAGAACACAGGCTCTGAAGCCGAGGTCCAAACCCTAAGTCTACCACATAGCAGATGAGCCTTGCTAAGCCTGGCTCCTTCATTAGTAAACTGGGGATTATAATATCCAATTGCAGGGTTGGTTTTGGTGATAAGTGAGCTAATGTATTTTAAAATGTCATGTACACATGGGCATTCAAAAATGTATCCCTTCTTATACTTAATCTTTCTTAATTTTTGCATGTTTGTGTGAAATGGCAAGAAGATAGTTCTATTCTAACTTTAGTATGGGGAGAGGGAGGCACGTCATTATATAGATTGTCAGCAGAACAGTGGGATAAGAGGTGGAGTGGGTAAAGCATGGTCTAGAGTTTGCTCTTGATTTGAATTCTTCCAGAACCACCATGTGGCAGCTGTGTGATTTTAGGCAAGTTGCTCAGCTTCTCCCGGCCTGTTTAATGGGGATAATACTATATTCCTCATGAGGAGGTTGTGAGACTTGAGTAAAACTCTTAGCACAGGGTGTGGCACATGGCATGTGTGCAGAATGGTGGAGGCTGCAGGGCTGTGTGGATGAAATCCAAGCAACCCAAGTGGCTTCCTTTTCTTTCCTCAAAACATAAACGCTCTCCCCTCCTCCTCTCCATATTAAACCTATAAACCTGGACTAAAATTATCCAAGAGGATAGAATCATCTTTTGCTATATATACTCAGCTATAGCCACTAGAATCAGCCCTCAACCCAAAAGTACTTATTAAACTTTCCCTAAAGCCTTGTTCACGGCGTCTAGACTAGAGCTGATCTCATCTGCTGAATTCTTTTACTTCAATGAGTATATTTGTTCATTTCTATGATTTTCAATTGGGTCTTTTCATATCTACCTCTTGTTGTTTCATTTCTGGTGGTTTTCCCCCTCAAATTTCCTAATTTCTTTTTCCTTTTATTGGGTGTTATTCTGCAAAGTAAATTTCAGATTGTCCTATTGTTTTCATTTTATCCGAAGTGAATGCATCTCCTGACTGCTGCTTCTGTTGGGTGTCTTTCTTCTTGCCTGTTGACAATGCTTGCAGGCTCATTCTGGGTAGGAGTTCCCCTCTCTCTACACTCTCTGGGCCTTGTCTAACGCACCTGTGGTTATCACCATGCCCGGTGGAACCCTTCACCCATGGTCTAGGACTGGGCCTTCCTTTGGCAGTTGAGGATTTGTATACCATAGTGGTGCTGAGAGGATGTCACATTTCAGCGCAGATCCAGGTCTTTAGATTTGTCCTGCTCCTGTAGCTTTTCTAGGCTTTCATATGGCCAACATGCAACAATGAGCATGGGGTAGTTTCCAGGCTGCTTTCTAGCCCCCATTCATGGGCACAGCATCCCCTGTTTCACCCCAGGGAGCCTGATTATGCCCTGTGGGGCACTTTAGGTTCTATTATTTCTCAGGATACTCCAGCAGCCACCTTCTGTCCGAGTGTACTCAGAGCATTCACCCAAATGGACCACATTCTGAGCTATGAAACAAACCTCAACACATTTAAAAGAACTAAAATCATAGAAAGTGTGTTCTCTGACCATGAAGAGTTAAATCAGAAACCAATAACGGAAAGTTATCTGGAAAAATCCCCCAATTTGGAAATTAAATAACACATTTTTTTTTTGAGACAGAGTCTCGCTCTGGCACTGTCACCCATGCTGGAGCACAGTGGCGCCATCTCAGCTCACTGCAACCTCTGCCTTCAGGGTTCAACTGGCTCCTGCCTCAGCCATCCAAGTAGTTGGGACTACAGGTACTTGCCACCACGCCCAGATGATTTTTGTATTTTTAGTAGAAAAGGGGTTTCATCATGTTGGCCAGTCTGGTCTCCAACTCCTAGGCTCAAGTGATTCACCCATCTCGGCCTCCCAAAGTGCTGGGATTACAGGTGTGAGCCACCACGCCCAGCCAACACATTTCTAAATAACACATGGGTTAAAGATAAGTCACAAGGAAAATCAGAAAATCCATAGAATTGAATGAGAATGAAAACATAACACTGCAAAATCTGTGGGATACAGCTAAAATTGATGGGATTATATGCTTACGTTAGAATCAAGAAAGATTTTGAATCAATAAAACAAGCTTAAGAAACCAGAAAATGAATAGCAAATTTCACCCAAAGCAAGCACAAGGAAGGAAAAAAAATTGCATAAGAACAGAAATCAATGAAATTGAAAACAGAAAAACAATGGATAAAAGCAATGAAATAAAAAGATCAATAAAATTAATAATACTCTAGCCAAAATAAGAGAAAGAGATAAGATATAAATTATCAATATCAGAAAATGAATGAGAGGGCATGACTATAGACTTTGCAGATGTATAAAGGATAATAAGGGAACATTATGAACAATTTTATGTCAATATATTTGGTAATTTAGATGAAATGGACACATTATTTGAAAAGTACAAATGACCAAATATCACTCAAGAAAAAACAGCCCAAATATTGTAGTCTTATACCTATTCTTTGCAAATTAAATTCATGGTTTATTTTAAAAAACCACAACTTCCAACAAAGAAAATTCCAGGCTCACATGGCCTCAGCGGAAAAAATTCTATCCAACATTTAAAGAAGAGTCAGTATCAATTTAACACAAACTTGCGTTTGATACTTCTGAATGCAAGATACTAAACTAAATAAAGGCTCTGTGAGAAAAATTAGCCAGAAATGTTCAGTAAGTATTGTTCACTTAGATGTGTTAGTTTTGGGTGTTGACAAAAATGATTTTCCGCCAGGAAAAATCTTATCTTCATTTGGATCAGAGGAAGGAGGACAATCCCTGAGCCTTTTCAGGAGTCAACCTCTCCCCTCCTGCTTATGGAGAATCAACTCTTGCACCATCCCCTCCCCACGTGTCTACTCTGGGCCGCACACAGGGGATTTACCCTCAGGTCCTTGGCCTGGGTCTCCACATGCCTCATCTGCTCCAGAAGCCCCACGCTGACACCCAGGCCCTGCAGCTGAGACTTGACCAGGCGGAGCTGCTCGCCCATCGTGGCCAGGTCGTTCAGGAGGGTCATCACACAGCTGTCGCAATCTGTAGGGGCCACAATCAAAGGCAAATGTGCTGCAGCTGGAGCCACGGGAATGTAAAAAGAACGCAAGTGCTGTGCAGCCCAGTTGGCACACACACAGCTCACCACGGGTGACAACCACAGTCCTGGCCTTCTCAGGGAGGGATGTGGTTTCTGAAAAAAGGAGAGCCCTATGCACAGGGAACATTTTAGAAATGGAGATTCCATGCAACTTGTTGGTCACTTTATACATGAGGAAAATAATAACAGTCTTCATCTATGGGATGCTTGCTATTTACCAGGCATTGTGATAAGACATTTACAAGTATTTCCCTAATAGCCCTATGAGGTAGGTCTTAGTTATTATGTTCACTTAGCAAATGGTGAAACTGAGGCTTGGAGAAGCAGGGTCGCCTGCTGAAGGTCATACAGCCAATAGTCGACAGAAGCTGAATTGACCTTAAGTAGTCCTCCTTCCACCCGTACTTCG
Source organism: Callithrix jacchus (assembly GCF_049354715.1). Taxonomy (NCBI): domain Eukaryota; kingdom Metazoa; phylum Chordata; class Mammalia; order Primates; family Cebidae; genus Callithrix; species Callithrix jacchus. Next base: position 67,000,890 of record NC_133514.1, on the reverse strand, counting down.
CCAAACTAGAAACTGCATGACCCAGCATGGGGCTCACATATCTTAAACGAAACCCCACAACTTGGAAGGGAGGAGGAGGGGCTTTCTTTTCTCACCATCACATTCTTCTGCAGGGCTGCTATCTTTGGGTTCTTGGTTTATGCAGTCTGAAATCAGAAAATAACCAAAGAAGACATTGTTATTAAATTGACTCTTCATCTGCTCTTTAACTTGGCTTTCAGAAAAGCTAGTTTTGCAAGGTTCTATTCAGTCAGTGCAAAAGTAATTGTGGGTTTTGCCACTACTTAAAACGGCACCCAACTACTTGGCATCACTAGCTCTTCCTCTTTCTTTCTTTTTTTTTTTTTTTTTCTGATTCTCCCCCTAGAATGTCAGCTCTATGAAGGTTGAGATTTTTATGTCTTTTATTTTTATTTTTTCAAGACAGAGTCTCATTCTGTTGCCCAGGCTGCAGTGCAGTGGAATAATCTTGGCTCACTGCAACCTCTGCTTCCCAGGTTCGAACTATTTTCATGCCTCAGCCTCCTGAACAGCTGAGATTACAAGAATGTGTCACCATGCCCAACTAATTTTTTTTGGGTGTGTTTGTTCTTTTTTTTCTTTTGGAAAAAAAGAAAAAGAAAGACATAAAGACAGACAGAAAGAAAGAGTAATAAAGAAAAAAAGAATGAAGGAGAGAAAGAAAGAGAAAGAGGAAGAGGGAGAGAGAATTTTCCTCTTTTTTTTTTAGACGGAATCTTGCTCTGTTGCTCAGGCTAGAGTGCGGTGGCACCATCTCAGCTCGCTGCAATCTCTGCCTCCCGGGTTCAAGCAATTTCCCTCCCGAGTAGCTGGGACTACAGGCACATGCCACTGTACCTGGCTAATTTTTTGCATTTTAGTAAAGACACGGTTTCACCATATTGGCCAGGATGATTTCGATTTCCTGACCTCATGATCTACTCGCCTCAGCCTCCCAAAGTGCTGGGATTACAGGTGTGAACCACTGTGCCCGGCCCACTAGCTCTTCCTTTTCCCTCCCTCACCCATGCCAGTGCCCAGAGGTAGCTTTCTCATCTCCCAGCAGGCTCACTGCAGGCACTTCTTTTGTGGACTTCCTGTTATAAATTCACTTCCTTCACTACAAAGGTCAATTCTATGAAGGGCCCTACCTCTCAATCATTTGCATTAAGGCTTTCTTCATTGGATAGCCCCCTGTATGTTCATGCTGCTTCTGGCAACATTCAAGAACGTTGTGCAAACATTCACGGAGCACCTTTGAGCATTTACGGTGTGCCAGAGCCCCATTCTAGATGCCGGAAATACAAAGATACCAAGACAAAATCCCTGCTGCTCTGTGACTTAACAGTCCCATGAAACGTGGGGGACAGACAAGTTACAAAACAGTGTAACAGATATGTGATAGAGATGGGCATACAATGTCAGTGGGCCCGTACCACCAATACAGCACATATAAGCTGAGTTTTGAGGTTCTCAGCTACAGTAAAGCCCGCTGGTCAATGCTGGGCATTCTTGACCCCTTCCATGCCTACTCTTTTTTTCCATGCTGTGCATTTTGACACTGACATGTCTTCTCATGTCCCCCTGAACAATCTACCTTCACAACAGCAAAACTCTAAGCTTAACATTTTCCTGGACAAGCTGCAAGAGGCTTTCACATCTGTTATTCTCAGCAGCCAATAATATTCCACTCTTTGTGTGTGTATAAATACATTTTAAACCAGATTTACTTTTAATTGCAAAAAATGATATCAATTAATTATGGAAAATGTGGGGAAGTCAGAAAAATGAGATAAAAGCATTATCGTTGATCTTGCCATTCAAAGGCAATGTTCCCTTTATATATATTTGTATATATTTTAATTTATTATATATAATCATGGGTTTCTTTTATTCATCCTTTTAAAAAAAAAACCTTACTTGCTTTTTTTTTCGAGTCAGTTTCACTCTTGTTGCCCCAGGCCAGAGTGTAGTGGCATAATCTTGGCTCACTGCAACCTCTGCCTCCCAGGTTCAAGCGATTCTCCTGCCTCAGCCCCCTGAGTAGCTGAGATTACAGGCATCTGCCACCACACCCAGCTAATTTTTTGTATTTTTTTGTATAGAGATGGGGTTTCCCAGTCTTGGTCAGGCTGGTCTCGAACTCCTGACCCCAAGTTATCCACCTACCTCAGCCTCCCAAAGTGCTGGGATTACAGGTGTGAGCCACCATGCCTGGCCATTTGCTCTTATATGCATATATTGTGATATTTTTATTTCCTCAATTAGTCTGTAAATGGCTTCTGGCCAGGAAGCCTGGTCTTGTTTCCTTGACAATTTTCAACAGCACTCTGAATAGTTTATGGGCGACTAGGCTTCTCTGGATGATTGATTTATTAGTGGAATTTTCCCAAAAAGTTTGCATTTTGACCACCAAGGAATCTGTCCATTAATAGTTGAAGGAAAAAAAAGGAATTAAAAAAAAAAGAACAACTTGAACAGGAACAAGCAAGTCTCATACATGAGCATTTTCTTCTATCTTGGCAATAGCTACTATCCTCATGTCAGGTTACTTATTTTTGTTATTGGCATGGGGGAAATGAGGGTTGCAGAGGCAATAGTCTGGTGAATAAGCTGCCAGTGATGTTGAAGCTTCTTGAATACCTCCAGTGGCAAGAGAAATTGCCTCCTTTTAAAGCAATCTGTTTCATCTTTAAACATTTGACACTTCTTCCTTAGAATGATTTAAAATAGAGCTCTCTCTTGCTTCTACTCTTTTCTGTACATTCTGTCCCTACGTCTCAGAGAACAAGACCAACCCTTTCCCACACGCCAGCCTGATAAACAAGTCCTTTCCAGCTCTTCCTTTCACTGTCCTGGTCAATCCTTCCTCATGTGACTGTTCCATGTCCCTTCGAAGTCTTACTCTCTTTCTGAACAACCATAGCTGGTCTACTGTCTTCTACAGACATAACTAACACTCACGTGACTACTTACGTGAGCACTGTGCCACGGCCCCTGGCTTTAAACACTGGAACTCGGTGAAAATAGGACGAGCTATCTTAGCGGCCACACCCCCTCTAACCTACCCTGCACTTACTGCTGATGACAACCTTAAGCCTTTTTACACCTCCTGCTACTAAGCCAGTTGCCACTTGTCACATAGCTAAAGGTTTATTTATTTTTTCCACTCAACTACAGGGCCATATCCTCATCCTTAACATCATTTTGTCTGGTTAGAATTGGCCCATCATTCCAGACTGCTGAGGCCCTTTTGAATTCTAAATGTGTCACGGGTGGCACTTACTATTGGAGAAAACCAGGGAATTTCACCCCAAAATATGGCACCCTGGTATGCTGATTATTTTAAATTAAAGGCCCTTGGAGACCAGCAGATGCCAGAAGAAACTTTACTCTGATACCCACTTACCTTCCCAATGTCCAGACTCACCAAAAATGAAAAACAACTTCTGGTTTCTTCCATGAGTTTTCATTAACTTAACTCATATTTCAGGAAGAAAGACTGAAGTCTGTCAACACACTTGACACCTGGGCAGACTCTTGTTGCAAACCATTGTCTGTTCTGTGGGCCCAAAAGATTTTGTACCAGGCCTCACTGTATGTTTTCCAAGTCCATTGAATCAGCCTAAAAACCATTTATCTTTCCCCTTAAAATCATCCATATTTCCACATCTCTGTCCCCTAAGAAGGGTACATAAGTATCTATACCCCAGTGGGTTATTAGGTAATCATTGTCCTGTGATTCTCCTATGTTACACACATTAAAATAAAATTGTGTATGCCTTTTCATCTATTAATCTGCCTTTTGTCTGCTGATTTTCTGCAAACTTTCTGCAGCTGAAGAAGTTTACCCTTGGTCCCTTTACTATTCTTCCCAACTTTGTGTCATCTGATAAATGGGTAGGCAAGCTTTCTACATTTCCATCCAAATAAAAAATGTGGAGCTGAGGATAAAGTCCTGAGGCATGATAATAAATACCGCATTCTGGACTGTCATTAACCAGTTGACTCTGCATTCCTTTGGGAATAGTCACTTGACGAGCTGGAATCCATACATCCAGGGTTTAATTCTTCAACTTGTCCATCAGTATAAGATGAAAGATTTTATCTAAGTGTTTGGTATTATACTACATCAATAGCCTTTTCCTGATAAATCATATTAATATTCTGTCAAAGCAGGAAAAGGATAGTCTTCCTTTTTGTTCCAAGTTGTTCCTAATAAACCCATGCTAATTCCACTGATTATCTTTTTCTTGGTGTATAAAATCCACCCCAATTACCCATCCACATCCCAGAGCATGTACTGTTGTAAGATAGAATATTTTAATTTCTTTGGACATACACAGGAAAGCTAATGTGATGATAACCCTGCATATCAAAGGGAGATCTCAGCAAAATTGCCAACATAGGATCTGAAGTTATTTTGGTTAAAATTAGGTAAGTTTTAAAACCAATTCACTTTTTTTAAAAAAAAAATGAATTGAAACAGGTTATTCACCAAAGCTGAAAATACTATCTAAGCATTCTAGGGTTGTCAAAACAAGGGGATAACTTGCTGGCTGGAATTGCGCATCCTGAAAATGTGTGCTTGGGTTCTTAGGCTGTTATGTTATATCAGCTTTATAAATGCAAGTTAGCAGAGGTGTGGGTCGACCTTACCTCCAGTCAGGGGATCACAACTGCCCAGCTGGCCATTGCTGTTACAATTGCATGGTTGGCAGCTACCTCTGAATTTCTGGGGATTCCCAAAGTATCCTGGTGCACACCTACACGAAATATAGATGGGAGGAGAAACACCCAAATAACACATCATTTATCTCACCCAATTTTCTCAATCTCTAGCTCTCTGTTTGGGTTAAGGCTGACATAGATCTGCAAGAATGAATATTTCTCAATACAGAGGTATTTACCCCTTGAATTGCCTCACAGAAATAAATTTGAAGATTCACATAATTTCTAATTTTTTTGGATGAGGGAGGACTATCTTAATATTTCCTATTGCATTCTTTCTTTTTTCTTTTTTTTAGACAGTCTTACTCTACGCTGTTGCTCAGGCTGGAGTGCAGTGGCACGATCATAGCTTACTGCAAACTCAAACTTCTGGGCTCAAGTGATCCTCCTGCCTCAGCCTCCCAAGAAACTGGAACTACAGGTGCATCCCAGCATGCCTGGCTAATTTTTTTAATTTTCAGTGGAGATAAGGTCTTACTCTGTTGCCCAGACTGGCCTTGATCTCCTAGGCTCAAGTGATCCTCCTGTCTCAGCTCCTTAAGTGCTGAGATTACTGGCATGAACCACTGCACCTGACCTGTACTGTGTCAAGTCTGCATAATTCATATCTGCACTAATTGCTGCAGTGCTGTATATAATGAGCCTAAACAACTGAGAGCAGTTACAGCTGCTACCTTTGGCCCTGAGCCATTGTTATTCTACAGAGTATAGTAATGAGAACTCATTCCTGGTTTACAAGTTTAAAGATCACATTTTCTTGCTTCTTAGATTTTTTTTTTAAGTCAAATAAGCACGTTAATGTCCTGGAGTTGGGATGTCATTACAATATTTCCATTAACAAAGTTCCACTCCCCATCCAGTCACCCCCAAACGGCCATTAAACTGATGTGTAGTGTCTTATCATCAATGGACTTGATAGACTCAAAGACATATGGTATTTACCTCATTTCCCAAAATTTAAGCACTGCATCAAAAAAAACACTAGGCAATTCCAATACACGTTACCCTGTACTTCCAATATACTTCACCAATGTATTACTGTAGACACACTGGTGATATAATGTAAAGGATCAGAAAGGTCTGGCTGGACTCCTGCCTCCACTACTTACAAGTGTGATCTTGGGCTGTTGCTGTAACCCTCTGTGCTTCTGTTTCTTTACTGGTCTCTCCCCAAGCCCCCATTAAAATATAAGCTCCATGAAGACATAGGGTTTTGGGCTGTTTGACTCACTGATTTATCCCTAGCACCTAACACATACTAGGTGACAGAAAAATATTTGTTGAATGAATAAATGATTGGACTAATAATACCTATTTTGCTCAATGAATGTAAGAGAGAGATAATGTAATAAATAATTTATGATAATGTCTCCACATAACAGACACTCAAGGGTAGCTATCATTATAAGACATGACAAAATATTCATCTTCTAATTGGCATCATTTGAAATTATTATAAGAAAACAGAAGGCTCATGTATTCCCTAATAATCAAGAAGGTAACTAGGCTGAGGTGGCTTATCTACGTCTACTAAGCAGGGTGGTCATGTACTACTAACAGGGCTTTACTTTGTGACTGGCTTGGTATTCTACCTAACAGATCATGCTATACAGAAGCTTCTGGGTTCTAGAATACCTTATTTTTGATGTCTTTCTTACCTACATCTAAACTTCCCATGTAATAGATGCATAATTACAAAGTACCTTATATTTAAATCACAGAAATATTCAGGAAGTTCAATTCTACTTCTTTACTCTTGCAAAGTATTACTTATTGGTTACAAGAAACAACTTGTTCTCTTATTCTCAATTTATGGTGGTGGCTAAGCACAAGTAAAACTTCCCAATTTCACAAATGACACTGGTACAACAAATAAAGAGCAGAGAACAAGCTAGTGATCTGTGGCCCTGCGCAGCTGCGGGAGAAGAGGTGGTGAGAGCACGTATGAGCTGGGAAGCCCTTGCTAACCCCTCCCCCTGGCTGGCTGCTCTGGCTTCTATACAGCTAGTCTCCTGTGTGTCTATATTCCCATTTTTCACCCTGGACTGTCCTTGTGTTTACAATTGTGTAGCTAATCACTAGTGCTAGGAATGATTTCCAGATGCTATGTCTAACAAATGAAAAATGTTGACATCAAAATGGCATTTTCCTGTGAAAAAGCTTTAAATGTTTTTTTTAAGAAACAATAGCTTGTTTTCTTTTCTTGCTGTTTTAATGGCGTGTTTTGATGTCTGTCCACCATTGGACTGGAAAGCCCTCGAGGTGCCCTGAAAGTGTTCAAAATAGAGTGTGGGGATAGAGGCACTGTCTGTGCTGTCTGCTAATGTGTCTCTAGTACTTAGCACTATGCCAGATATATTCTAGGACCTCCACACATTTTTCATTGAAAGATTAAATGAATAATAAGTGTGAGGCAAGTGTGAGAAATGCTCCTTTTGCTGAGATGGAAAATGGAAAACAGAAGAACCTTGCATTGCTATCTTTTGCCCTAGAACTGGGCTCCTTAGCTTCTGCTCAGTATCCCCAGTCTAAGGCCCCACCTCCTACATATTGCAGGTGTCTTCCAGCCCCTTGGGCTTTCCTGCCTTCTTTGCCCAACCTACCCAGTCCTCCACCTCCATCTTCTGGCTCTACTGGATTCTAGTCACCCCTTAGACCTACCAAAGTCCTACCTTATTAGAAAAATTTCAGATAACCCCAGTCTAGAGTGGTTATGCCTTACTTGAAATCTGGTTGAATTCATTTGCTGGTCAAAAAAAAAAAAAAAAATTAGTCAAACTCTTCTAAAGATTAAACAAAACAATGTGAATTAAAATGATATAAATTTTCTCTATCAAATTGGCTTTTTTCTTTTCTGTTGCCCAGGCTAGAGTACAGCAGTGGGATCATAGCTCACTGCAGCCTCGAACTCCTGGGCTCAAGTGATTCTCCTACCTCAGGATCCCAAGTAGCTGGGACCACCGGCACATACCACCACACTTGGCTAATTAAAAAATATATATATGGAGATGAAGTCTCTCTATGCTGCCAAGGCTGGTCTCTAACCCCTGGATCACATGAAATGATCCTCCCACCTTGGCCTCCCAACGTAATGGGATTACAGGTATGAGTCACTATGCTTGACCCTAATTGGCAAATATTTAAAAAATTGATCCTTTCCAATATCCACTGGGGTAGGTAGTCATTCATTCTCTTTTGCTGCTAGTTAAGAATATAAACTTTTCTAGAGGGCAATTTTGCAAAAACTATTAAAAGCCTGGAAAACCTATCCTTTGACCCAAGGAATCCACTTCTACAATTATACCTTGAGGATATACATACACAGATATTAAGCTGCAAGGAATTAATTTTAGTGTTGCTTTAAATGGAGAACAGTAAAAGGATCTCTAAGACCAAGAGTAGGGGGTTATGGAAACCCAGTGAAAATTTTTGGTCACTGATGTGATATTATTAGTGAATACTTACTGATACAGAAAGATATTTCTAACATAGTATTAGATGAGAAAATAAGTCAAAACAGAAAGTAATACAGGAATCTACTTTTTTTTAAGTTCACGCATTTAGAAATGATCTTTAAAAACATACAGCTAGCTTTTTTATAGTGGCTTTCTGTAGATAAAATGATTAGGAATAGGATTGTATGTGAATGCATCCGAGTACACATGGCTAGGTCGAGGTGTACAGGGGCCTCGCTGGTTCTCTGCTCACTTGTATTACATCATTTTATAAAAAATATGTATTGATTTTAAGAGAGAGTTATTTTAAACTTTAAAATATGTCAACCATATGATTCATTTTTCCTACTGTTCCTTTTCTGAATATGTGTGTGCTGTCTTCCCAGCTAGGTTATAAGTATCTTTTATATCTTTCTCAATACTTGGCAGTGCTCTATGCATAGTCGCTAATCATGAAAACTGTCCGAGAATAACTGAAGCTTGGCTCCTGTGGCCCTCTGTTGTCAATCTTACACTTTCTATTCCGCAACATTTATTCTTTTCTTTCACAAACATTATTGAACACCTATTAAGTGAACGGTACCATGCTTGGAACCAGAGATTCTGAAATAAACAAGACACAGATTGCCCTGAAAGTGTTCAAAACAGAGTTTGGGGATAGAGGCATGTGTGTGTGTTGGGGGGGAGTGCTATCTAAGGCTGTGGATATGTGTGTGTATGGTATGGAAGAGGGTAGGAAGTTGTACATGTGTACAGGTAAGTAGGGATATGTTGGGGGCAGGTGTATGTGGAAATATGGGGAAGGGACATGTAGAAATGGGGGCAGATGTATGTGGAAATATGGGGAAGGGACATGCAGAGATCATTGTGGAGGAGGGGTAGGTAGGGAGGTGTGGGGGGTTGAGGTACACAAGAGTATGTGTTGGGGGGATGTAGGTACAGATACATGTGGGTGAATGTATGTGTTATGCCTCATTCTCAGTTTTCTGAAACATACAAAGCCAGAAAGAACAATGTTAATGATTTATTACGTGAAGAGTCTTGTATTTTTCCCAAGAGACCTTTTTCTAGGCCTCAGTCAAACTCTCAGCCCCACCCCTAGCTCTGTGCCAGTGCCTGGCAGCGCCCCACCCACAGCCCTCCCCGCCCCCTGGCAGGCTGAGGGCAGAGGAGCACCCACCTTACCTTTCACACTGTGTTCCTGTGTACCCAGCTTTGCAGGAGCACTGCACGTTTCCCCCGTTCACTACACAGCCGGTGGCAAAGCTTGAAAGAAGACAGAAAAAGGCCCCAGTAAAAACACAGATCGATAGGATTTATGCTCATTATTTTTTACCACAAAGAACTGACTCGCATTAAGTGAACACTGAAACCCAGGGTCTGGTTATTTTTTTGTGTGAAGAAAATTTTGCCCATCAAGACTTGGAGAGATAATGATGAATGATCTCAGTTGACACTGGGCAATTTTGGTGAATAAGGACTGAAGGCATTTATTTTATTTGTTCCTTGGGGAAGAGCATTTTTTCCCCTTAAGACAGATCAGAGTAACTCACTTTGGAAGAGATGATTACAACAGCATTTTTCCAGGAATAACAAGGAAGGAGTAAAACAAGTCCAGGCAGAAAAAAGAACGGAGAGTTCTGATTCTTTAAAAAAAAGTTCTCCTTGTTGATTCTAGTTCTTTTCTATCAGGCACCTTGCCTTCTGAGAAGAAAAGTCGGTGGGGAGGCCAGGGCCTGGAACCACCCAAAGCAGCACAGAGGACAGTTGCCTGCCTTGGCATTTCTGTGGGTACAATCATTGCTGATTCTCACTTTTTGTTCAAACCAAGTTGTGGAATTTTGATCCCTTTTCTTTTAGCTCTAAAGTGATGGTATTTTACACTTGATCTTAGCCAAAAGTGATGATATTTTAGAAGAAGTTTTTTTAACACACAAACACACACCGCAAAGAGACCATGAAAAAGCCTTGTTGCCTTGCAAAGTGAATCCATCTGCCACTGGACATGACACTGATGACATCTGAGGGAGTATCACTCCATCTATCATTCACTGGTAAAAGAATTCCTGTTTAGGAAGCCTCTCGAGGGACAGTTAGAAATTGGTCAGCACTATTAATATTGCTGGAAGGCAAAGTAGATAGACATAGAGTTTTACTGATACATCCAAAGACCTACGTGTTACTTCAACTGCCTGGAAGCTGGAAGCTGACCTTGATGCTAACAATATGCTTTGCAAACGAAAATGAAAAACTTGTTCCAAGCACCCTGGTGGAAATCTTGCTGCTTTCTACTTTTGCCAGCTTCTCTTTAAACAAGTCTGGGCAAGCTCAAGTGATTGATCCCTTGATAAAAAAAGCTGCAGGATGGGGTGGGCTTTACAAGTATAAAATACATAGGCAGCAAAGCAGGGTGAACATTCCAAATAGGTTTCTGCAGAGAAGCCACACTTGGCACATGGCTTCTGGCAATGTTAGGACTTGGCTCAAGTGTCTGTTAAGTAAGGGCTGATATAGGCCTGACTTTGTGAGCCACACTTGTCTCTGAGCCTATGTACTACTGAGACTTTCTCAGTATCTTCTTGATTTTCAAACTAACTCTTACTTCACTTAGTTTGTTACATTATTCTTTGCTTGGGTCCCTGCAGTGAACCCTTCGTGGTGAGCAAGGGTATGACAAGGTGCCATGCCTAAGGAGAGAGGGGGTTACCTTGAAAACACAGTGGTGGCTTCCTACCTATGTAGTCTGTTGGTCACATTGGAGCCTGAGTGACAGCTCAGATCACTCAGTGTCTCAGCACTGTCTTCAGGCTTCCATTGCACTGGGGATGAGATCCAGATGCTTGACCACAGCCTGCAGGGTTCTGCGGGACCTGGGCCCTGGCTGCCCCCCAACCTCACCTCTGGTCCTCTCTCTCCGCACTGTATTTCTGCCACTCCTGCCTTCTCACTGTCTTGAACACACCATCACAGGCCTTTCCCTTCTGTTTCATCCTTGCCTGGGTGCCTCATGGCCAAGATACTGCCATGGCTTCCTCTATCTAACTTCAGCCCTCCTTGGCCACCCCTCCAAAGCAGCCACCCTCTCACTGTCAATGACACAAGCCTATTGCAGAAAATATCTCTATCTCCAATTCTATTTCTTATTGATTAGTGTGCATATTTACTGAGTGTAATGACTCCCACCCTTTCTCTTCCTCCCTGCCACACTCTAGGTAAAGCCCCAGGAGAACAGGGACTGCCTCTGTCTTCCTTCCTTCAGTTTCCCCACCACATAGAGAGGGCTGAGGTTTGGCCCTACCATGAGTGCTGAAGTGGCTGCTTAACCACTGAATGATCAGTAAAAGAAAAGAGGGAAAGGAAAAGCCTGGAAGGACACAACTTGGAAAGATGGTTTCTGGTTTTTGTGCTGTTGTAGTTTGTTTGTTTTAAGATGGAGTCTCGCTCTGTCACCCAGGCTGGAGTGCAGTGGTGCAATCTCAGCTCACTGCAGCTTCCGCCTCCCAGTTCAAGTGATTCTCCTGCCTCAGCCTCCCAAGGAGCTGGGATTATAGACTAATTTTTGTATTTTTAGTAGAGACAGGGTTTTATCATGTTGGCCAGGCTACTCTTGAACTCCTGACCTCAAGTGATCCACCTGCCTCAGCCTCCCAAAGTGCTGGGATTACAGGCATGAGCCACTGCACCTGGCCTGTTCATTTGTTTTCACATACATCATGTTTGTTCATTTTACTATCACAGCTTTACTGAGATATAATTCACATATCATGTAACTCACCATGTAAACTGTACAATTCAATGGCTTGTAGTATATTCACAGAATTGTGCAATCATCACCACAATCAATTTCAAAATGTTTTCATTCCTTCAAAAAGAAGTCCCAGACCCTTTGGCAATCACTTCCCATTCTCCCCACCTGCTCTCCCACCCCTAGTCCTAGGTAGTCACCAAACGACTTCAGAGCCATGTAGTTTATGTCAAGCTGCTACGGTACCTGTTGGTGTGAGGACACGGGCAGGCCCTGCAGGATCCGTGGATGGCATTGCCATAGTAGCCCTCCTGGCAGCGTTCACAGTGCTCACCCGCGGTGTTGTGCTGACAGTTCTAGGGACAGGTAAACGGCACAATTCAACAGCAGCCGGTACGGTCACTACTTCTGAGATCATTGGAATCTTACTTATTCACATGACTAGAATTCAAGTCCTCTGACTTCGCAGCGATATCAGCTCCTCTAACCATGTATTTTCCCTGTCCATCTAATCATTGTTGATGCTAGAAAAGAGGTCTAAATACTCTTCCCTCAGTGATGTGGTGCTTAATGTTGGCAGCGTGATATAGTGGGGCCAAGCCAGCTGAGTCTCCATCCCACTCCAGCATCTCGAGGCCATGGAGTCCTGGGGTGAGGTCCTTTCAATTATATCAGTTTTACCTATATTGATTTTACTAGTGTATGACTTATGTACAATTACAATTTTCTAAAAATGTGCATTTAGAATAATGCCCACTTTCTAAGGCTGTTGGGAGGATTTAAAAAAGCAAACAGTACTAAGCTCTTCGGAAATGTAAATTCTTTTCTCTCTTTCCCTTACAACTGCTTTGATGAAAACTGTCTTCATTTTACTTCAGAGTGCACATACCAATGATATACTGAAGAGTGATATTATTGAAATGAGTTCTTAATACAGAATTTGTTAAAACAATAAAAAGTTGCACAGTATCTGAAGAAAGCACTCAGCTTAATTCTAATGTCCCAAAGAAGCAAAAACTTAATGTTATCTAAGCTTTTTATTTACATAAATCCAATTCTTTTCATGTCAAGGTTGCTGTGTAATTAAATGTGTTCTTTACTTGAGATGAAATAGTTTTGCAACCAAGTGGTCTACTGAGATAAAACCTAGTGGATTGGGTCAAATTTGTCTATTTTCTTGGCGTTACCCTAGCAAAAAAGATCTAAATGCACATAAACATCCAGGAAAACTCCCCTTGCTGTGGGCATTTGATAATTTGGAGATACTTTGTGTTAATTATATGGACTGGAATAAGCATAATTTTAAAATTTTACTTATGTATTTTACGTCTGGATGCAGAGGTGTTGCTTGAGTAGGAAACTTTAATGAGTGTCAGCTTTTAAATAATCTCTGAAAGTAAGTTGGGAAAAACAGTATATGTTTCTATCCCAAGAGGACATGGCTTATTCATAATGAAAAAGGTTGCCCTTCCATCATAAACATCCCCAGTTTGTCTAGATTGAGCAAATCCATCCTTCACCAACCTCTGAGTAACTGAAAATTACACAAAATACTAAGATGTTAAAATAGCCTTTCATGCTTGTTTCCTAGCTATAAAACTGTGCTATAAACACAAGATATTAGTATTTCAGATCAGGTGGAGGGGCTTTAAAGTAGGATACTGTTCATGTGTTCGCATTTGCTTATCATCAGAAAGCAAATTCATATCCGGAATCCTTCCTTCTCCAAATTGCACTGCACTACAGGTCCAGACTCCTTGAGGTCTGGACACTGGGAATAATTGTCCCTGCAGCTGATCAGCTCCACAGAGGAGTCCTCTCACGGGTGACTGAAAAGGACACCAGTGGCTTTCCTTACCCTGAGTTCAGTGGCCCTGACTCTCTCATAAGATATCGGTCCTTTGGAACTAATATGTTTCCATTTTAGTTTTCTTTCTCTTTTAATCCAAATGACAATTTAAAAGAAGAACATGCCTGTATAGATATATTTCAGTCCTGTGTCTAATTAGCTCTGAGGCTGAACACAATGGAGAAACAATAACATAGAGATGTAAGAATTGAAGTAAGGACATCCATATCCTACTAAAATCACTCTGAATACGGGTCCTCCACAGGGGTGAGAGGAGAGGATCAAGAAAGGGTGTCAAAAATGTTGCTTGACAAAGTCCCATAAGAATACGTGCAATACCCTGCACTGTCAGCTGAGAGTGGCCACCCTGGAAACTGTCTTCTTCAGTCCTGCAAACCTGGAGCATCTCCCGTCAGGTTCCTTGCGTTTTACTGTGAATAAATGAATGAACAAATGCTGCAGAAGCCCATGTCCACTCCCGCGGCGTGTGATCTCCTAGCTCCATTTGTCACCAAATATCTATTTGGCATTTACTATATGCCCAACTATGCTGGGCACTAAAGATGTAAAGATGGGTTGGTACCTCGACTCAGGGTACATGTAACCCTGTGAATAGATGTATTCAATATCATGTGGAAGACAGGACATCAGTGTGCCAGCATCCCACAAGAGCAGGAGGAGGGGCTGCCTGCCAGGGCCACAGAAGGACAGGGATTCACTGAGCGTAAAAATGAGGGGAGGGCATTCCAGGCACAGGGGAAGAGTGCGCAGAACCTCAGTCTCACAATAGCATGGCAGTGTGTGGAGGGAATGAAAAGCAAAGGGCATCCCAGAGGCAGAAGTGCAAGGGGCAAGATGCAGCTGGAGAGAGTCCCTGAGACTGTGCTGAGGGGTTGTGGGGTTTCTCCTGTCTGTAAGCCTCAAGGGAGCACCATGTCAGCTGTGAATTTCCGATAAATCATTCTGAAATTCCACTGCAACTGCGGTGTGGAAGACGGACTCAAGTAGCAGAGAATAAAAGAAGGAAGATGAAAGAAGACAGAGAAAAGGGGAGGAAAATGGGAACAGAGAGGAACATAAGGGGTGACAGAGACAGTAGACAGCAAGGGGAATTGGGGAGAGAGGAGAATATATGGAGAGAAATTGGGGCAATAAGGAGAGGGAGAGGCAGGGGTCTCAGCGCATAGCAGGAGGCCATGATTGCAGGTCCCTCTGGACTCCTGCCCTTAATGCTGGACATCTACTGCTATACCAGCAAAAAGTTGGGCCACTTATCTTTTCAAACTTCAGAGTCTATTCTTGAAATGCCATGAAGATTTGCACCTGGGTGAAGGTCCCTGATGTTAGACATTTACTTGGGGCCTTGAGAGGTGGTGGTCAATTTGCAGTGAAATCAGCCAGAAAGCCCATCTGATATTCAAACGTACTGAATTTCCTCATTACTGTTCTTTGAGAAGGAGGACTGCACTCTTGGCTTCCATGCAGTGGACACAATTCAGAGCCACATCAGCACTCAGTACTTGCCATAGAGCTGTTAGTTGAGTGCAGACACGGGGTGTGTGTGTGTGTGTGTGCGCGTGCATGTGCTTGTGTGTATACATGTGTGTGCATGTGTATGCACATACACATTCTCTGCTAGACAGCAAGACTTGTGAGTGTAGGAATTAAGTATGATGATTTAAACTCTAGCACTTAGCTCAGTACCTGCCACACACACGAATACTCAGTGAGGATTTCCTGAATCAAGAGTCTTGGTGACCGCATGGCCAATGGGAACAAGTGAAGAGAACAATAAAAAAAGGAAATGGGAAGGACAATCTTATTTGATTAAAATATGAATTATGACTCTCACAAGTTTTCCTGTCAGTGCATGACTACAAAGAAAAAACCTCCCTTTGCTCTTTGAGCTTTTATAAGGTGGGCTTGACACCTAGCAATGGTTCAGTGATAAAATATTTATTCTTAAAGCGTCTACTCATGTTACACAAAACATACAATATTAGACATGAACTATTCTATAGGAACACTAATGAGCTGAAAAATGGTATTTCTCAATACCTTTTATGCTTTTTGAACTTATAAGGTTATAATCCAACAAAATATTCTATCAGGTGGCTCTTCACAACAATTTCCTGTTCTAGCCTGTCCCGTCTTGCAAAGGAAGCAGTTCCCTGGGCCACACTGAACTAGCTTAATACAGTCTAGGAACTCATACTTGAAACACTCTAGTTGCATTACACAATGCAAAGAAAATCTGTGCCAGAGGAGTGCATGTCCAAAAGGGCACAGCACAACTGAAGCCCTGTATTCTGGGAGTACACTCCTTCCTTCTTTTCACTGTCCATTTTCCTCACTGGGGAGATCCTGGTTACCAAGAAGAATTCTAATAAAAGGGATGAAAAAAAAAAGCAGAATAAAAAAGATTCTGCTTTGGGATGCATAAGAAACATTTCCTAAGAAACTAATTTTAGGCAGGAGAATTTTATTTTATTATTTATTTATTTATTCATTTTTTGAGATGGAGTCTTACTCTGTCCCCCAGGCTGGAGTGCAGTGGAGCGATTTCAGCTCACTGAAACCTCTGCCTCCTGGGTTCAAGCGATTCTCCTGCCTCAGCCTCCTGAGTAGCTGGGACTACAGGAGCGTGACACCACACCCAGCTAATTTTTTGTATTTTTAGTAGAGATGTGGTTTCACCATGTTAGCCAGCATGGTCTCAATCTCCTGACCTTGTGATCTGCCCTCCCAAAGTGCTGGGATTACAGGTGTGAGCCACTGCACCTGGCTGGTAGGAGAATTTTATAAAATATTCCAAAATAAGATTTTTTCAGTGGATAAGGTGTAGTCATCCAAGACAGCCTTGAGGCCATGAGAAAAAACAGTCAACATAGGGAACAGGCAGGCAGAGGACGCTGTGAGGACAGGAGAGGTGAGCAGCACTTTCCCTCCCCAACGACCTCCCTCACGGGTCTGCTCCAAGCTCCACTCTGTCTTGGCAATACTGAAGCTTGTGTTGGGTTGATTTGTTTCTTTCTTTTTTTTGTTTGTTGAGACAGAGGTTTGCTCTCATTGCCCAGGCTGGAGTGCAATGGCACGATCTTGGCTCACCACAACCTCTGCCTCCCAGGTTCAAGTGATTCTCCTGCCTCAGCCTCCTGAGTAGCTGGGATTACTGGCGCCTGCCACCGTGCCCAGCTAATATTGGACTGATTTCTTATGAGCCGTAAGCCCTCCTCAAATCCCCTTCTCCCTGGTTGCTTTCTTGAGTTACTGCTCATCCGACAGCAAGCCCCCATCCTGTAACTTCCTACCACCCCAACAAAATTGGGACCCAAAATCATGGCTCTGATTAGTTATGTCCTGGCAAGAATTAACTTCCAAGGTCCACCCATTACTATCATTTCATGAAGCAGAGATTTGGAAGCTAAAGTGTAACTTAATGTCTCAGACAGCAGCTCTCTTTTTAATGGCGCATGTTAAAATAGAGGAAAAAAATGAAATGTAGAATAGTTCAGCCTGATAATGGAGCCTCATATATTCAAACAGCGACCTCTATTTAGGGTTTGGCAGGAGATGTGATGTTGATGTTTCGGGGCATAGTAGAGGGGAATGCCCTGCTGACAGCATAAAAGTATCAATTTACTCACGATACATATGCCTGAGCCATCCTGGCATCGATTTGAATGTCCGTTGCAATTGCAGGGAACACACCGTCCAGTATACAAGCCTTTGAGATCCCGATAGTATCCAGGGCTACAACCCTATTTTTTTCAAACAAAATGTTTAATCAGTACAAAGAAAGAAAACAATGATTATCCAAAGCATGTGATACTTCTCACTGTGAAGCATGAACCTTATTTTCATTTTTTAGAGACAGGGTCTGGCTATGCTACCCAGGCTGGAGTGTGGTGACTATTCACAGGTGCGATCATGGTGCACTACAGTCTCGAGCTCCTGGGCTCAAGCAATCCTCCTGCCTCAGCCTCCAGAGCAGCTGGAACCACAGGCACGTGCACCACTGAGCCTGGCTGAAACACTCGTTTTTCAAACCTTCTTTCCCTCAGTCAGTGTGAATATTTTTAATTTCAACCACCAGTCAGATCTTGTTTGTCTCTCAAGTTGCTTGGTTTTTCATGCCCTGGTGGGAATGTGAGATGCGTGGCAGGGAAATCAGAGAGAGGGCAAGTGTGGAGGCGGTGGGTGAGAAGGGGCTCCTCTCTTCTCACAACTGTTTTAGGGAGCAGGCAGAGAAGGTAGAAGTGGACAAATAAAGAGAATTGGGCCCCCATCCTTAGAGGGGAGGACATCTAAGCAAATCACTTCAAGTTCAAATTACCTTTGGGTAGCCGTTTGTTCTCCAGGTGTGGGTTTGAGCTATTGGAAGGGCAGTAAGGGAGGAGGAGTGGGTTGTGGGGAATGGGATTCTTAACTGAGATCTATACAATCATGCCACAGTCAGTGGAGTCACTTCATTCCCACTCACTAGTCCATGGGCAACAGAGAACCCAGGGGAGGGGAGTGTGCATGAGGTCCCATAAAGGACTCTTCATGAATATCTGGTCCACACTGAACACACAAGGAGTCTCCTTGGCTTGGTCTTGTTTTGTTGTTCAATCTTGTTTGGATTATTTCTATCTCCAGCATATTATCTCTCTCCAGTATAATACAAGTTGCCCTTTTTCATCTGGATGAAAATAATTATAATTTTCTTTTCAGGAACTAGTACCTTTTAAAAAGGCTTCTAGTTAAGAATTCCTCCAACAGAAAAAAAAGCAATTCTTCTTATACCTGCCATTAAAATTATTCAGATTTCTGTCTTTAAAGGAAATTATAGACATGTTCTTTATTTTGGCAGGTTGTGGTGGCTCATGCCTATAACCCCAGCACTTTGGGAGGCTGAGGTGGGTGGATCGCTTGAGTCCAGGAGTTTGAGACCAGTCTGGGCAACATGGTGAAACCTCATTTCTACCAAAAAATACAACAATTAGCTGGGCATGGTGGCACATGCCTATAGTCCCAGCTACTTGGGGAGGCTGAGATTGGAGGATGGCTTGAATCTCAGAGGTTGCAGTGAGCCAATTTTACACCACTGCACTCCAGCCTGGGCAACAAGAGTAAAACCCTGTCTAAAAAAACAAAATCAGATATTGTCCCTAGTTTGTTTCCCTGATCTCCTATATACCCTATGGTAAAAGCATCAGGAAAACTATTTCAAGATAAAGGATAGTCTTCTGTCAAATCTTCTTTAAACAGCACATATGTCTGTAAAACTCAGAAACTATAGTCAAAGGAAATCTTGAAATGGACAGTCCATTCTCATTCATCCATGGCCATAAAGGTCTCTACCTGGTCAAGTGGAAGAAAGGAAGAAGCCACCTGCCAGGAGAGAGAGGCAGAAGCCTCATGTGCTCGGGGAGTGGAATCTCCAGGTGTTGCTAGAGCACCTTCCAAAATTACCAGTGAATACAGATCATGCACAATAAGACCATAGTTTCCAGATTTCCTTTACGCTATTAGGAACCATGTTTAGGCAAAAGAGTACATTGCAAATAAATAGATTATGTTGTTATATGAATAGGCTTGTCTAAAGGAGAATCAAAGTATGAAAGGAATGTTCTTTTGCTGAAAGCACAGCTGAGATTTACACGTGAACAAAATGCAGCCAATGATGGTGTCATCATATCTACTATATGATCTGTCCTAATAAGTGGCAAGTACCTAATAATTATCAGTGTATATCACATTACCTGATTACAAAATAATCACATTTAGTAAAGAGCAAGTTATTAAAATAAACCGATAGATCTGGTTAGTTTATGACAACACACCTGAGTAAAAGCCTTAATTAAATATGCTTTGGGGGAGTATAGTCTATCCTGATTAAAACTAAATCACTCATCTTAATTTGCTTTTGATTACAAGCAGAAAATATACTCTGCAAGAGTTACATATCGTGTGACTCTCCAAGGATTTGTCAGTTACTAAAATAGAATATTTTCACCTCTTACAATGCAAGCAAAAACACATTCTACAAAAAAATCAGTTCAAGTATTCAGATTATATTGAATACTCATTTTTAAATGAAAATGAATGTATTCTAATACATTAGTTCAATAAAGGGGTTCTATAACTAGTTAAACTGATGATGTTTCATGTTAAGTTTTCCAGGAAACTTTTGTAATACAAATTATATACAAATGACAAAATTATGTTCCTAAACCAGTTTCCAGGGCTATATCAGTAGCCATAGGATCTATTTCTCTGCAAGAATACACGTAGCATCCAGGAAGTTTAAAGAAAGCAGAATTTATGAACGTTTCACGCCTGGCAAATGGAAGCGTGTCTTTTAGGTTTATGCAAATTTTGATAGCTTTTCTTAAGCATTGGATTTCACTCTTTCTCATGTTTTTTTCGTGGGTAAATTTTCTTCCAAGCAGCATTTGGAAAACTGTAGGCATTAGACTCTTGTTCTGATCCTTGGGGTGGTCTCTAAAAGGCATAAAGTTTCATCGTATATTAACATCCCACAAGCATTCAAGCTCTTAACTGCCTCAGCATTTCCAGGTGGGCTGATGTTAATGGGATTTGTGGTTAATAGCTGGGGAGAGCAATCTGTCAGGCACTGTAATCAACACTGCCAATCAAGGCTACTGGGAGGCCATCAGCCCCTCCTTAGTCCACCCATTTACTCATTAGTCACCTAACTGTAACTTAAAATGTCACAAAACTGGAAACTCTTCCCCATCCAAACCAAAACTTAAAAGGACGTTACCTGGCTGGGTCTAAACTCCACATAACTCGCTTGCAGTTGACTTTGACCAGGAGGCTGAAGAAATGGCACCCTTTGCTGCTGTGAACTGTAGCCCAGACATTGCCCCAGGGCTGCCCCAAAGATCCACAGCCATCCCATGCTCCCGGCTGACCGCCTCACACCTGGAGGCATCCTGGCTTCTGGGCGTCCCGCGGGCTGCGCATGAAGCTCTGCCTCTTCCTCTTATACCTGCCTTCCTGCTCAGTGCCTGGGCCTGCCTGACTCAGGGAAGGAAGGCTGTCTGCGGCAGGGGCCCCACCTTTAAACTTCACATATGAGTCAGCCTGTGCCAGAGCGCAATATAACAGTCTTGCAGGTAAGCGCACCGCTCTGTAATTCCTGGGAGGTGGGGCGGGCATCACCTTCCACCCACCTCACCCCGCAGACGCTCTAAATCACAGGCTGAGTCATCGGCAGGGAACACGCCCTGGGCAGAAGGGTGGAAATCCAGAGTCCCTCTCTTGCCCTGGGGCTATCAATTTTAATCAGCCTAGAAAAGAGACGGAGGAAGGGGAAGAATGTAGGCAACCTGTGGGCTAACCACCACAACCTGGGAGTACCCAGAAGACCACAGCAGGTCAGATTTGTTTTTGCAGGTTTAAAAAGTGGAAACTTGGATGTGCAGATCACCTTGGGGGTTTTTGGCAACCAAGGGGCCGGGAAAGAAAATGAAAGGTTTCGCTAAGTCTACGTACTTTTGAATGTTTGGAATACACCAAATGACAGTGTATTCTATTTCTACTAATTGTGCTAATGATAGTGTATTGCTACTTCTACTAATTGTGCTAACATTGTGCTTTTGGCTTGATCTTTAAGAAAATACATATTTATAGCCTGAGAAATTGAATCGTTTCATTCTATGGCACATTTTAATCATCTGAAGACAGCTCTGGTTGACTGGACCTGAAACAATGAGGCTCTACTGCATGCTAGAACATAATATCCTCTAAGAAATCCAGGATATTCTCTGGAATTCCACTCTCCTGGGGAATTGAGAGTAAGTGGAGGGAGGCTCTGGATTAGAGACAGGTATAAGGTCAGTTAATGGGAAAGCAGGGGCTCAAATATTTAGATGCTGACTGATGAGCTCCTTCATTTTCAAATATATTTTATTTTAAAAGTTGATAAATAATAGTGATAAATATGGAGTGCATAGTGATGTCTGATACATACAACATTTAGTGATCAGATAAGGTAATTAGCATATCCATCATCTCAAGCATTGATCATTTCATTGTGTTGGGAACAATCAATATCCTCCTTCTAGCTATTTGAAACTATAGTATGTTTTTTCCTACTCTGGATTTCTCTAACCCTCAGCATCTATTGAATTCCTGTGGCTTTCCTATGAATTCTGAGACACTGATGATGTCTTTTTCACATTTAATTCCTGAAGGGAGTCTAGGTAAGATATAAGATAAGCCCTGCAGAAACTTGAACAGAGAAACAATAAACCATTCTGCAGTTTATTTATTCTGCTGGACAGCAGTCAGAAGCAATGGCCATAGGAGTTCCCTAAGGGAATGATACGGATGGGAAAGCTTCCTACCTGACATGAGTCACCAGCATAGGCAGGGGGGCAGGCACACATTTCCACAGCATGTGCTATGCGTCCACTTCCTGTGTCAGAAGCTTCCTCCAGCCCCACCTCGCCCAGGGTGAGCCTCTGCGTCTCTGTGAAGTGGAGGCCTTGGATGCGCACATCTGCCAGTCTAGACAACACTGTCATCAGCTCCTCCCTAGACACTGGGGCTCGGCTGCTGGCATGTCTGAAGTTTCCCTACAAGTGGAAACAGAAAGGCAGGGTCTTCCTTAGGCAGGCTCACTTCCAGGAGTTCCTTAGAGGCAGACACACTGAATGAATCAAAGAAGAGACACTTAAAACGCATAGGGAGAAATGAAATAAGATGGGGAAATACCTATCTCCTGGAGTATTTACATTTAGAAGTCAGATGTCCTGGGTTATTCCCATGAAGGAAGGAAACGAAAATGAAGGCAGGCAAGAGGGGCAATAGAATGAAATAAAATTTTCCAGTGTCATACTTACCTTTAAATGTGCAAACAGAAGGTGAGTGAGAAAGAAGGAAGGAAGGCATATGGAAACCAACTGAGTCATGCAGCTTAGGTTAATCATTAAACATACACAACGGTGACAGAAAATTCAATCCTTTCTTGCACAAACATTCACATTATTTTATTTTAGGTTTTTTTTCTTTTCTTTTTTTTTTGAGATAGAGTCTCACTCTGTCGCCCAGGCTGGAGTACAGTGGCGCAATCTTGGCTCACTGTAACCTCCATCTCCCAGGCTCAAGGGATTCTCCTGCCTCAGCCTCCTGAGTAGTTGGGACTACAGGTGTGCGTCACCATGCCCAGCTAATTTTGTATTTTTAGTAGAGACAGGGTTTCACCATTTTGGCCAGGATGTTCTCAATCTCTTGACCTCATGATCTGCCCACCTTGGCCTCCCAAAGTGCTGAGATTACAGGCATGAGCCACTGCGCCCGGCTGGTTCTCAGGTTCATCTATGCTGTAGTTTATGGCAGGATTTCCTTCTTCTTTTCTTAAAGGGGATAATGTTTCATTGTATCTATCTATATATACACCACATTTTCTTTATTCATCTGTTGATGGACATTTGGTTGCTTCTTGGGTATTGTAAATAATGCTGCAAATACCTTGTCAAGATCCTGTTTTCAGTTATTTTAGATATATATCCAGAAGTGGGACTGCTGGATATGGTAATCCTACCTTTAATTTTTTGAGGAACTTCCGTAGTGTTTCCACAGTGGATGACCATTTCACATTCCCAGCAAGGTCAAGGGTCCCAATTTCACCACACTCTTGTCAACATTTGTTAAGTTCTGTTTGGTAATTTTTTTTTAAAGACAGAGTCTTGCTCTGTTGCTCAGGCTGGAGTGCAGTGGCACGATCTCGGCTCACTGCAATCTCCGCATCTCCACCTCTCCAGTTCAAGTGATTCTCTCGAGTACCTGTGATTACAGGTGCACCACATCCGGCTATTTTTTTTTTTTTTTTTTTGAGACAGAGTCTTGCTCTATCTTCCAGACTGGAGTGCAGTAAGGCGATCTCGGCTCACTGCAGCCTCTACCTCCTGGGTTCAAGTGATTCTCCTGCTTCAGCCTCCCAAGTAGCTGGGATTATAGGCACATGCCACCACATCTGGCTAATTTTTGTATTTTTAGTAGAGACAGGGTTTCACTATGTTAGCCAGGCTGGGTCAACAAACTCCTGACCTTGTGATCCATCCACCTCTGCCTCCCAAAATGCTGGGATTACAGGCATGAGCCACCGCACTCAGCCTAATTTTTTTTTTTTTAAATACTTTTGGTAGAGACAAGGTTTTGCCATGTTGGCCAGGCTGGTCTCAAACTCCTGACCTCGTGATCTGCCTCCTTCACGAGGAGGGGTTACAGGCATGAGCCACCACACCTGGCCTGTTTTGCAAATTTTTAATAGTAGCCATCCTAATTGGTGTGAGATGGTTTTAATTTGCATTTCTCTAATGATTACTAATGTTGAGCATCTTTTAATGTAAAAGCCTCCCTTTTTAATCTTTACATTTTGTTGCCCTTGTTGAACTCAGTTTTTATATCTCTTAAATAGGCACAGTAATGCCTAATGTCCCGGGGGCATCATTATAATTAAAGTAAATTAAACGATACAATGTATATAAAGTATTCAGCACAGTGCCTAGCATGTAGTAGGCACTCAATAAATGGTAGCTATTACTAACATACAAATATAATACTCATATTATTTTAATTTATACTTTAACAGCTAAAGGAATAATTTATATACAATAATAATTTTAAGTATACAATTTATTGTAAATTTACAGAAGAATGCAATCATCATCATAATATAATTTTAGAACAGTTCTATTACCTTAAAAAAAAAAACGTGTAATTTGTAGTCCCTACCCATTCCCACCCTCAAAGCCAGGCATCCACTAATCTACATTCTGTTTCTCTGCATGTGTCCATGCTGGACAATTTATATAAATGCCAGCTTAATTTCAACAGTATACAAAAACTGTGCTTCTATTAGCATCATTCCCTCCTCTTCTCTTGTATGCTACTATCGTACAAATTGCATCTTTATACATTGTGTGCCATTTCCGGATGGCTGCAAGGTTTCGATTAATTTCCAGAGTTCTGAAAACGTTGATTGTGACCTTCTTTTTTCTTTTTTGCCAGTTCTCTAATTGCTTTCATGGAGGACAGAATTTTTAGAAAGATTCTCACTCTATCATTTTACTGATATAACCTGTCTCACATAAATAGAATCATACAATATATTTCTTTGGTGTCTTATAGTAAATATTATCAATATTTTGTTTTCTTTTTAATTGCCAAATAGTATTCCATCGTATAGATGTACCTGTTCAGAAACATTAAATATGTCTGCAAGTTCAAAGTACTCAAAAAGTTTCACCTAGAGGTACTGGACATATTTAATAATATGAATGGAGCACTATTTTTAAGGAGTAGTTGTAACCGAGTAAGTATAACAAAATGTTTTACAATCTGATGAGCTTCCCTTTATTTTGCTAGTATTACTCTTGTTTCTTTTCATAGCTTTTCTATGCACTCATCCTAAGCATATGTTGCTCATTAACCAGGTCTCAGGCACTGAGGGAGACCTGAGGATGGCAGCGAGCTATGTCCTAACATTTACAAGCTCACAGGTTTTTTGTTTGTATGTTTGTTTGAGACACGATCTCACTCTGTTGCCCAGGCTGGAGTGCTGTGGCACAATCATGGCTCACTGCAGCTTTGACCTTCTGGGCACAAGCAATCTTCCCACCTCAGCTTCCCGACTAGCTGGGATTACAGGCGCAGTCTACCTTACCCACTGAATTTTTGTTTTTGTGGACAGAGTTTTGCCATGTTGCCCAGGCTGACTCACGAAGTTTTTACAAGTAGGATAATTAATTGTGAAATGGGAGAGACAATGTTAAAGGGCTGGACAGATGGTCCCAAGAAAGCCAGATGAGCATCAAACACTCTACGTTTTATGTAATTTGTATTTTGAATCTATACAAGTTGGGTATCTCTTGTCTGAAATGTTTGTGACCAGAAGTGATCCAAAGTTCAGATTTTTTTTTGGAACATTTGCATTTCCGCCAATTTTTGGATTATTCCTAAGCCGAAAATCTGAAACCTGAAATCCTCCAATGAGCATTTCCTTTGAGTGTCATTTTGGGTTTTGGAGCATTTTGGATTTTCAGATTAAGGATGCTCAACCTGTATATATAAATTTATATTTATATAGAGTCTGTATTTTAAAATTCTTAAAATGAGTAAAAATCATGATTGTCTGAAATCATTAAGTCATAAAACAAAGGACCCTCCCCGCTGTATGGTTGCTGTTCCTTTACCTCAACCACCTGCACTCGCCCGTGATGCAGCCGGTCTGGCCGTGGGGTATTTGCTTCTTCATAGATGATGGACAAGTGCTGACCCTGTTTAAAGAAAACCGTGAATGTATTAGTGCCTTCACTGGGATCTTTCAAGATTTATAACTGATCTAAGGAAACATTTCTATGATCTACATCATATGACATACCTGACTTTAAAAAAAAAGTTCAGAATTAACTGACTGGTAAAATGATTCGTGACATGGAACGAGAATAATTATAGGCAATACAGCATCTTTTCACAAATAGGAAATCAGGAAAATTGCCTTGACCAAAAATAATTTTTTGGTTTTTTTGGCAGCATAGAGTCTCACTCTGTTGCCCAGACTGGAGTGAAATGGCACAATCTTGGCTCACTGCAACCTCTGCCTCCCGTGTTCAAGCAATTCTTCTGCCTTAGCCTCCTGAGTAGCTGGGATTATAGGTGCTCACCACCACACCCTGCCTATTTTTGTATTTTTAGTAGAGAACAGGTTTTACCATGTTGACTAGGCTGGTCTCAAACTCCTGACCTCAAGTATTTCACCTACCTTGGCCTCCCACAGTTCTGGAATTATAGGTGTGGGCCCAACACACCAGCAAAAAAAAAATTTTCTTTTTTTAAACTATACCTTGTAGTCAATGTAGGAAGTGCTGCTTTTATTACTGCCCACCGAACCAGACTATGGTGGGAAGAAAGTGCTTTGGTGGGTGGGTTACTAAGGAGGGTGGGAAGGGCAGAGGGTTGGCCCATGCAGGGAGCTACAGGCTGGCATGTGGGGTGAGAAATTCCCCTGCTGCCTCCCTCTGTGGCACCCATCCTCATTCATTCTCAGCCTCCAGCCCGCTGCATTATGGTGGCTCACATTTGCATCTTAGCAGGTCAGGTTGGGGTGGCCAGCAGCTACTGCACCAGCACTCCATCATCAGCAACCCTGCTGCAAAAACACATACAAGTCCCAGCTTTTCTGCTATAGCACCAAACCCTAGAGGGTTGCATTCATTAGGGCTGGCATTTCAGAAAGAAGACCATTACCTGGAATCATATATCACTTAAAACCTTAATCTAAGAAACATGCCCTAGAGACTCTTAATTATAGTGAATTAGAACAAAGCAGCAGGGAAAATGTTTCATGAGCCTAAATTATTTTCCATGTTTGAAGGTAAAATTAAAAAGAAAATTTGGTCATTACCTTCCAGTGAATTCCAACGGTTTGCATAATAAACTCTTTGGCAGTAAAAAAAAAAATTGGCCTGGCCTGAACTACAAGATACTCTGCAAAAACACGAAACTGAAATACAGCACTACTGTGACGGTGTTTTTACTGTGTAGCTGTTTTTTCTTAGACTATAATTCCAAAATCTTTGCTGCTTCATCTTCAAGATATTCTACAAAGGTTCATTGGAGTTAAAACAGTTCAGCAGATTTGCATACCAGTAAAAACAAAACACAACACAGCAGTGCCTGAACACAAATATCTACCAAGAATGTGCTGCAATGAGGTGTGTGTGACTTGCTGGTCCCTGTATTCAGTGCATGACATGAGAAAACCCTTCAGGAAGCTATTATCACATCACATTAATCACACCCCATAAACCAGGAATAGAGCCGACTTCAGGCAATGGCACCCTACTCTATGCTCAGGGTATTGTGCCCTGTGTTGTAGGGAATTCAAAGTAGGATGTGATACTACCCTTGCCCTCAAGGAATTTTCTAGATGGCAGCACTGAATTGTGTGCCAGGCATAGAGTGTGTGGATGTTGTTACTTCCCTTCTCAAAAAACAAATGTCCCCTCAATGGCGGATGAACCACTTGAGGTCAGGAGTTTGAGACCAGCCTGGCCAATATGGTGAAACTCTGTCTCTACTGAAAATACAAAAATTAGTTCGGCATGGTGGCCCATGCCTGTAATCCCAGCTACTCAGGAGGCTGAGGTAGGAGAATCACTTGAACCAGGGAGGCAGAATTTGCAGTGAGCCAAGATCATGTCACTGCACTCCCGTCTTAAAAAAATTCCTGTTATGGCATCATATCCTTTCAGACTTGTTTTCAATGACTCTGCACACACTGATGATACAGCCCTATTGGACTGGTCGTCCATGAGCACAGCCTCCTGCCCTGTACCACTGCTGAGCCCTGTTAGCCTTCATCACTTCTCTTCGTATACCAATTCTTAAAGACTTGGCTCAAAATAAACCACAAAGTCTTCTAAGGGCCTCTCAGACCACATGACTCCCATTCCCCCTACTCATACCCCCGCACTGAGAGGGCTCTGTTTGGACTCTCCTCCAACAGTTACTGTTCAGTGGGTTAGAGTTCCTGGCATATTTCCCTGATTTCCCCTACTTTTGAGGAAAGGGGTCACTTGTCCTTTACAGAGCCCAACAATACAGTCTTGCCCCATGGGAAGGACTCAAAGACATTTATGAAACAAAATTAAAATATAAAAACATTTAAAAAATGCTTCATATGTGACAGGACATGTGGCTTACACCTGTCATCCCAGCGCTTTGGGAGGCTGAGTAGGGAGAATTGCTTGAGCCTAGGAGTTTGAGACCAGCCTGGGCAACAGAGTGAGATCCTATCTTTACAAAAATTAAGATGAAAGAAATTAGCTGGCCATGGTGGCATGTGCCTATAACCTCAGTGCTTGGGGAGGCCAAGGCAGGAGTATTGCTTGAGGCCAGGGGTTCAGCTCTAGCTTGGGCAACACAGTGAGACTCTGTCTCTATAAGAATAAAAAAAAAAAAGTTTAAAAAAAATTTTAACATGGGGAGGCAATACCTTGTGAGAGGCAAGAGCAAAATACAGTTAAGTACTTTGGAGGTGAGAAGAGAGAAACCACTTGGTCAGAGGAGGCAGGATCCTGAAAAGATGCTACATGCTCTAAACTTTGACTTACTTTCTACAAAATATTGGAAATGATTTAATCCAATTTTTTTATAGGCCACATATCAAGATGTCCTAAACTTAGATCAGCACCAACTGCAGCTGCCACTTCCTGCCACTTAGGTTGTGCCCTGATACTTACAGTGAGCTGTATGTCTGGCTTCTTTTCCAGAAGAATCATGTCACCAGGCAAGCCAAAGGACTTGGCTTGGTAAGTGAGGTAGCCACCATATGAAGAAACCTAAAATGGAATGAATAGCATCAATAGCACAAGCATTAAAAGAGATGATGTCGGTGTCAACCCACATGAAAAGCACTTAGGCACACAAAGCGTGGAAAGAAACACACTTGACCTGTTCGCAAGGGTTGTATCTAGACAGCGGGGTTGAGGATGGTATTGTAACTTTCTACTTTATGCTATTTTTAATGTCATTTTAAATGTTTAGCATGAACATGATTGAGTTTTACAAGTAAGAAGATACCTTTATTTAAAAGAAAAGTAAGGCTGAGTGTAGCAGCTCATGCCTATAATCCCAGCACTTTGGGAAGCGGAGGCAGAAGGATCACTTGAGGTCAGGAGTTAGGGACCAGTCTGGGCAATGTAGCAAGACCCTGTCTCTACAAAAATATTCAAAAATTAACCAGATGTGGTGGTGTATGCCTGTAGTCCCAGTTACTTAGGAAGCTGAGGTGGAAAGATCGCTTGAGCCCTGGAGTTTGATGCTGCAGAGAGCTATTATTGTACCAACGCACTGCAGCTTGGGCAATAGAGCAAGACCCTATAAAAGAAAGAAGAAAGAAAAGAAAAAAGGAAGGAAGAAAAGAAAGAAAGAAAGAGAGGAGGAAGGAAGGAAGGAAGGAAAGGAAGGAAAATAGTCATGTTTCTTTTTTTTCTAGATAATTACTAAACCAAAATGTTTATTTAATCCATAACTATTCTAGGAAATATAGGCCATTGGTTTCTTTTTTAACTGAGAGAACTGGATAATATCTATCAGTCACAAAGTGAACCTCTAAAAATAAATTGTCTCCAAAAACAATTCTCCTGAAAGCAGATGGTGAACATTTCCCAAATTATTGTGAGTTCTGCTGGGTACAGAAGCCATGGCTGACTACTCCAGCAGGTGCACAGACATCTCAATGTTGCACAGGCAGCATGACGGTGGTGGGGACATGGAGTGAATGGTCACAGTTTTCTGACAGCTACTTCACACTTTGGGTCCTATACCTCCCACCCTTAACACAATCAAGAAGGAAGAAGTCACAGAAGGATGAAAATCACAGGCAAGATCACCTCTGATTAGACAGAACAAAATAGGCTACAGAAAAATGCTGACAGCTTAGAGCAGGCAGGGAGAAGAAGCCACACTCTTCTGGGATTCCATTCAACAGAAGCTTTACCTTAGAGTCTGTAACCTGACAAAGTCTTACAGAGTTTTGATCTTCAAGCCTGGAAGTATTCCAAGGTAATGTCTTGAATTATTATTGCAATTAAGTTTTGCTTTTTAGATGGACTTAAAGTGGTTTTAAAAACATGGCCACAAATTCTTTGCACTCTTGCCTTCGAGAGGTGGAGCTTAATTCCCCCTCCTCTTTTTTGTTTCTGTTTGTTTTTCTGAGATGGAGTCTTGCTCTGTCACCCAGGCTGGAGTGGAATGGCATGATCTCAGCTCACTGCAACCTCCACCTCTCAGGTTCAGATGATTCTCCTGCCTCAGCCTCCCAAGAAGCTGGGATTATCGGCGCCCACCCCCATGCCTAGCTAATTTTTGTATTTTTAGTACTGACGAAGTTTCATCATGTTGGCCAGGTTGGTCTCAAACTCCTGACCTCAGGTGATCCATGTGTCTCAGCCTCCCAAAGTGCTGGGATTACAGGCATGAACCACCAAATTCCCCTCCTTTTGAGTGTAGGCTGGGCTTAGTGACTTGCTGCTAATGAATAGAATGAAGGAGACGTGAGGTGATGGCAGTTCTAAAATTAGGTTATAAAAACCCTGAAGCTTCTGTCTTGAGCGCGCTCTCTCTCTCTCTCACCCCCTTACCTGCCCCTTGTGAATTGCTTTGGGGGAAGCCAGCTGCCATGTCATAAAGACCCTCAGGTAGCCTATGGAGGGTCTCACGTGATGAGAAAAGGAGGCATCCAGCCCACAGCCAGCCAGAAGCAGAGGCCTGCTAACAGCCATGTGGGTGAGCTCGGAAGCAGATGCTCCAGTCCCAGGTGACTACAGCCCTGGCTGACATCTTGACAGTAACCTCGGAAGACTCTGGTCCATCCCCTCCTGAATTCCTCATCCAAGATAATCATTATTGCTTTAAGCTAAAATGTGTTGGGGTAACTTGTTACATAGCAAGAGATGATCAACACATGGGCCCATCATACAGGGGTGAAAAGGAGTATTATATGAGAAAGAAGTGGGATCATAGGAGAAAGGCAACGTTCCCCACACTCAGATGTCAAAACCCACAGTCCTTCACCCAGAAGCAGAAGTTAGAGACCTCAGGCCAAGGAGGCCCTACTATTTTAGTCCTACTAATGTGAGAAGATGGCATCCCCTGAGCTGGGCCCTGTGAAATCCACCCATTAGCAAGTTCCACCCTTGCTAAGAAACATATGTGACCTGATGGTGTTTCCACATGAGGCCTGAGTTTCTGTCCTCATACAATGGGTGGAGGTGGCCAGCCTCTGACATAGTAACTCGTGCAGCAAGGGAAGAGCAAGTGGTGTGTGAGCTCCTGAGGGGTGTGGAACTAACCCAGTTCTGCTTACAAAAGTCAGAATCAGAATGCCACCAGAGCCTGTTCTTTTTATAAGCTTGTGAGTCACTTGTCAGCTTTTGTTTTTCTAACAAAGAGGCTTTCTTCTGCCTTAAAATAAAGAATTCTCAGCATTTAAAAGCATGCATGTCCCATTTGCAATAGATATGATTTAAATGGTTATTTCCCTGGAGGAAAAGTCTTTGACATTAGGTAAAAACTGAGAAAAACATTGTGGATGATTTCCTTTGGTGGTAGCTCCTGCATGGCGAGGGTGGAGCTCAGCAGGTGCCTGCCCAGCCCCTCACAACAGAAGGCAGAGTCTCTTCTTCATTTTTAGTTCACTCAGTTTCTGGAATGTTAGGAACCTAAACTGCTGAATGCTTCCTTCCAGATTTCCAGGAAATGATGCTCACACAGCGATAGCAGAGGCCCACCGAGGGCCCAGAAGAATGGCAGGACATCATTACCTTGTCCCCCAGGTAGGAGGCGGGTGCAACCCAGGACGCGCTGCGGACGGTTGTGGGCAGTTCCTGGAGATCCGCCACCATGCTGTTGCTGCCCGGGTTGAATGAGACGGGGATGTCCACTCTGTCTGCCGTCTCCAGGCGCCAGCCCAGCATATCCACAAACTGGAATGAGGGAAGGAAGCAAGGGACGGAAGCATCTTGGTTGTGGCATCCCTGGTGATGGCTGCATGATGTCCTAGAGAAAGCTTGACAGGCAGCCTCCTTGCCTCAGAGGCTTCCTTTATGTATCTCCTCTGGCACCTGCCCTCCCTATCCAGAGCCCCACTGGACCTACTTCCACTGGGAGTTCTGGGAAGGCAGGGGCCACACATATGTGGGATTTATCTTTGTAACCCAGCACACATCCTGGTTCTTGACATTTAGTAGGTGATCAATAAGTGTTCACATAATAAAGAAGTAAGTGTATGAATAAAAACTAGGACCATGATGCATTTAATGGCAAGTTCCTCAGAGAGAAAAATGTGATGTGGAATTCAGTGGCCTGCTATTGTTATTTTTTTCTAAATGGAGCATCAAAATTAAATCTTTTCCTGGTCACAAAGGAAGCCAGTTAATTTTGAGGTAGAAAAGAAAGAACTGGCCAGGGATATGATTGGATTAATGCTTTCTGGTTCTCAGGGGTGGGGAGAAGAGACTTCAGAGCAGATTTACAAAGTTTTTTTTTTTCCTAATTACTAGCTGCACCTCTTTTAGGAGACAGGCAGTAAAGGATAAAATAGGCAGGCAGTAAAATACATAAAACAGTCTTTTTTGGGCTAGAGTGGTGGCTCACATCTGTAATCCCAGCACTTTGGGAGTCCGAGGCAGGTGGATCACCTGAGGTCAGGAGTTCAAGACCTGCTTGGCCAACACGGTAAAACCCTCTCTCTATTAAACACAAAAATTGGCCAGACATGGTGGGGCACACCTGTAATACTCAGGAGGCTAAGGCAGAAATCACTTGAACCCAGGAGGCAGAGGTTGTGGTGAGCCAAGATCATGCCACTGCACTTCAGCCTGGACAACAGAGTGAGACTCCATCCCAAAAAAAAAAAAAAAAGTCGGCCGGGCGCGGTGGCTCACGCCTGTAATCCCAGCACTTTGGGAGGCCGAGGCGGGTGGATCACGAGGTCAACAGATCGAGACCATCCTGGTCAACATGGTGAAACCCCGTCTCTACTAAAAATACAAAAAACTAGCTGGGCACGGTGGCGCATGCCTGTAATCCCAGCTACTCAGGAGGCTGAGGCAGGAGAATTGCCTGAACCCAGGAGGTGGAGGTTGCGGTGAGCCGAGATTGCACCATTGCACTCCAGCCTGGGTAACGAAAGCGAAACTCCATCTCAAAAAAAAAAAAAAAAAAAAGTCTTTTTTTGAATACTCGTTGGATATAAGACATGACTCACACAAGACAAGCAAGCATGAGGTTACTGGTTCATGGAATAATGAAAACAAGAAAAGTTTTAGTTTTATGAAGTTAATTTAAAAAATGGCCAAAGAAGGCTGGGTGCAGTGGCTCACTCCAGGTAATCCCAGCACTGTGGGAGGCTCAGGTGGGAGGACTGCTTAAACCCAGGAGTTTGAGACCAACCTGGGCAACATGGCAAAATCCTGACTCTACAAAAAAATATAAAAATTAGCCAGGTGTGGTGGTGCATGTCTGTAGTTCCAGCTTACTCAGAAGGCTAAGGCAGGAAGATTGCTTGAGCCCTGGAGGTGAAGGTTGCAATGAACTGTGATTACACTGCAGCCTGGGCAAGAGAGACCCTGTCTCAAAACAAAGAAACAAAGAGAAAAAAAGTGGCCAAAGAAAAGATAAGGTAAAATAGATGAGAAGGAAAGCAAAACAGAAAGAAGTAAAAACAAGAAATGAGGGGTGTGATAGATATTGTGACATGATGAGAGATATCGATTTGGTTATTACTACCAGTTTCTGGCACAGAGCTCCTAAAACCCTTTCAATTTTCTGAACGACAGAGGTGATAGGAGCATCTTTTGCCATGATACTTTATCTCAGTCTACAGTTCCTGACACCAGAGCTGTACCATCTTGGACTGATGATGGTAACAGTGTCTCTTTGTGTGCTAATGAGATGACTGGTGGCTGGATCCTCTGGTTATCTTCAGGATGGGGGCGTGTAGCCAGGAAGACCAAGGTAGGATGAGAGGGTTGGGACTTTCAGCCCTACCCCCAACCTCTGAAAAAGGGAAAGGGACTAGAGATTGAGTTAATTATCAATAGCTGATGATTTACCCAATCACGTCTACATGAAAGAGCCACCAAAAATCCCCTAAATAATGGCTTGGAAGAGCTCCTGGGTGGGTAAACACTTCTGCATGCCAGGAGGGTGGTGCTCCCTAACTCCCATGCCCAGCACTCTCTGGACTGTACACCCTATACACCTGTTCACCTAGCTGTTCCTCTGTATCCATTATCATATTCTTTATAAGAAACCGCAATAGTAAGGAAAGTGTTTCCTGAATTCTGGGAGCCATTATAGCAGATTATCAAACATAAGGAGGGGCTGTGGAAAACCCCAACTTGTAGCAAAGCACTAGAGAAGCACTGGAGACCTGGGACTTGCAATTGACATCTGAAGTAGGGACAGTGTGGAAGAACTGAGCCCTTGGCCTGTGCAGTCTGATGCCACCTCCAGGTGGAGAGTGTCAGAAGTGAATTGAATTGCAGGACACCCTGGGAGTGTTTAGAGAGAATCAGAGCATTTTGGGTATGAAAAAAACCCCACACATTTGGTGTTAGCGTGTTTCGAGTATAGAAACAGGATTTTCTCTTAAGAGGAAAAATAACAAACTCTATTTAATGAGATTTACTTGGCATCTATTATGTCCCAGATCCTGTTCCTGGCACTAGGGGTGTATCAGTGAGCTCACATTCCAGGGATGGAGGAAGAAGGGCAATAAACACATTTTAAAACAGAATGTTAAATATGTTAGGGAGTGCTGACCGCTGTGGGGAAGACAAGGGTAAGGTCAGCAAGAATGACTAGGGTGTGCTTCACAGGGAGTGGTGAAGGAAAGCCCCTCTGAGCACAGGACATTTGAGGAAACACCTGATGAATTCGGGGAAACAAGAATTTTAATATGCTGCAGGCCAAGGAACAGCGAGGACAACACTTACCATTCAACAAATCCATGTACAAAACGCTCCCCAGCACTTCCTGTCAATGCATACCTTAGCTCTTCGCTTATGTGAACTGTGACATTGATTATTTACTCCAAAACAGAAACAGCTGGTACAACCCTTGAGATTGGCTGGGTCCAAGTGGAATGATCCTTCTCGACACACATCGCACTCTGTGCCTTCTACATTTTCCTGTTGAAGCAAAACATGAAGGAAGATATTACTTCTTCTAAAGTTTCCCTAGTTCAATTAGCTACTTGCACAAATTAAATACCAACATAAGATGGTAGGATGAGGATATGAATGAAACATTAAAAGAGACGTTAATTATTAAGCTTTCATCCCCTGATAATTGTTTAAACTTTTATGCCTCACATGAATGGAGGAGAGAATTCTCTAAATTTGATAAGATGCCCCTGGAGTATCTTGCAAGTAGAGAAATAGCACCGTATGGTTTACAGTGCAGGGAGACCAATTCATCTCACTCACCACCACCTTAAAAGATCTGCTGGGAACTGGAAGGTCTCCTACAACCTGGCGGAACCCCTTGGAGCAGAGATGATCACCTGGAGTCCATGGTCCAGGAATGGGTTTTAGGG
This sequence comes from Callithrix jacchus, assembly GCF_049354715.1. Classification (NCBI taxonomy): domain Eukaryota; kingdom Metazoa; phylum Chordata; class Mammalia; order Primates; family Cebidae; genus Callithrix; species Callithrix jacchus. Next base: position 66,964,984 of record NC_133514.1, on the reverse strand, counting down.
GAACCTGCAGACCTCATGAAACTGTAGATTAAAGTTTGTGTTGATTTTTCTGGAAAGCGTCTATTCTGTCATCAGATTCTAAGGGGGTACATGACCTCTCCAAAAGATAAAAGGGGTCTTGCCTCCTAACTATTTCTATAAAATGAGATCATGCTTATAAAATGCTACACATGCTATGAACAACTATTATGGGTCAGCCCCATTTCCCACATGCTTTTCTATGTTAACTCAACATGAAGCACTTCCCTGCTGACTGGTAGCTGGCACCTCTGGCATTGCATGATCTCTCTTACCTTGCAGAGGCAAGCCCCCGTCCCCGGGTCACACACTCCTGGCTCAGTCCCATCTCTGTTGCAATTGCAGGGAATACACTCAGGGAAGCGGTAGAACCCAGAAGCACATCGGTCACACTGCTGTCCTGTGATTCTGGGCTTGCATCTATACACAAAGTAAAGAAAGCAAAAATCGTCATCTTCGAACACACAAATTTAAGGTGCTCACTTACACTACAATGGAGTAGTTGGTGTGCAGAGCCAGTTAGATACAATGCCTGCTTATAGTCCAAGGCAGAATGGAGAGAAGCAGATAAAAGGCACTTACAGAAAGTAGGTCATTGACCATTGGCCATTGTGGATGGTCATAGATGACCATCGTAGACGGGTCAGACTTAGTACTAGGTGCTGGGGGTGCAAGAAGGGACATGGCCCCTGAGGCTGGAGGGCTCCCGCAGATGGTTCATGAGTAGAAATGATGATGATATATATGCAGGGTCTAACTGAGGTTCAGAGGAGTAGCAAGTGACCCAATCACAAGTTTCCCTGGGGAAAGTGACTCCTGCCCTGAGCTTTAAAGGGCAGAGTCATGGGGTAGGAGTTGGGATGGACATTCCAGACAGAAGGAACAGAGCGAGAGATCACCCCGCATGTGCAGAGAACGACGCAAGCGTGGTGCTGCTGGGGCGGATGGCCAGGCAGGGAATGCTGCCCCATGGCCTGAGGAGGTAGGTGGTTCCAGATCATCAGGACAGAGGGGCTGGACACTGTCCCATGGCAGCACAGAGCAGTAGTTGAGACCCATGTATCCAATGCTAGAGTTCTAATCCAGCTCTGACCATATGAGACATACCATCTTAGTAAGTTCTTTAACTTCCTGAAGCCTGCTTTTCATATCTATGAGGGACAGAATGTGGTAGCTGCTGCCTCCTGGGATTGCTAGGAACCCGTGAGGCAGTGCATGAGTGAATGTAAAATTTCAGCCCAGTGCCTGGCACATGACAAGTTATAGACAGGGGAAGACTGTCATGAAAAGCTGTTAAGGAGGAGAGAGTGTGGTTGGACTTTTATGAAGGATGGAGCCCAGAGGGTGAATTCCACCAGCAGCAGCAACAGGCTGTCAAGTCAGGAGAGAGACTGGAGGCTGACCTAGGGCAAGAGTATTCCAGGTGAGGAGGAGGGATAGGCTCCCGAACTATTTTGGGGTGACGTTTCTGGGAACTGTAATATTCTGGGTGAAGAGTAGAAGAAAGAGGAGAAGACAAGAAGACTCAGTTTCCCTGCTTGGGCAATAGAGTGGATCTTAATGTCCCTTGTCACCTGCAAGGGGCAGAGCTTGGAGAAAAGCATGGTAGCGGGGGCACAGGGGTCACTCTGAGTTATCCATCCTTATCCATCTGCCGGTCCTTTTAACTGAAGCACTGGGCAGACAAGGAAATACAAGCAGCTGAGCAGAGGCAGAAGAGCAGTGGGCTATGGCCGTGCCTGGAGAGCCCAGAACTCGAGGTGGAGGAGGGGAAGAGAAATTGCCGTGAGGCCTAGGGAGCCAGGCACTGCATTCGGAGCTAGGATCTACCTACACACGGACTAAGGGAAGTATTAGAAATATGTTTATTGTCATATAGGGAAAAACATTTTATCATTCTATTACTACCAAATGTAAGCCATCACCCATCTCCTAGAACCTATGAAAATATCTTACCCCGGTGACTATCCTAAAAGAGTGAAATATGACTCTTCATATCCCATTAAGTTTCTCTTTGGCAAATACCCCTTTGGGAAATATCTGCATAAAAAGGATTTTGTACGTGATTAAGAATATGAGTTCAGAACCAGGCAACCTACTTTGAATCCCAACTCTACCACTTACTGGACCTCGGGCAAATTGGTCTCTTTACAACCAAGTGTCTTCATCTGTGAAAATGGAGATAACGATACCTACTTCACAGGATTGTCATGAGGATTAAATAATACATGTGAAAACCTTAGAGTAGTTGCTTGCACACACATAAGTATTTGCTACTGCTATTCCAGCTGTGACATGGGCTAAGAAGAGCAGATGGGTGTCTTTCTGTTCACTCAGCACACCTAAAAGGGCTAACTCAGCACTACCTGCAAGACTTCCTGGCGAGTTCTATCTTTCAGTCCCATCCTTCTCATCTCTCCCTACCTGATTCCTGCAGAAATGATTCATAAGGAAGTAGCCTCGAAACCACATTTAGAGCACTATAGATATAGAGTATAAATATTCTGCTTGAAGTGCATGGCTCTAGTGCAGTGGATTGTAAATTCTGGGAGGGGTTCAGAGACTCTTTTGGAAAGCTGGGTAAATTATGGGCCATCTTCTTAGAAAAGTGTCCACTAAACTCACGGAAAGACTTACTCTCATATACAAACAATTTTGCATTCTCTATCAGAGGGTTCCTGGCCCCAGGTTAATAACACCTACTCTCTTCTTGTGACTCTCAGACTAAAAGTAATCCAAAAGTCTGGCAAAAAAATAAAATAAAATAAAGCCTGTTCCCAGTTGATTCATTATTTCTGGAGAGACAGCAAGCATGGAGCACAAGGACTTTGGTGGTCTAGAGATGGAAAAGAAGAGTGCAGATGACCCCTCCCAAAATAAAAGCCATCAGAGAGAGGAGCCTTAGAACAGAAGAGGGCCTTTGGCAATAGCCTGACAGGCTGGGGGAACCTTACTTCTCTTTTCCTGGCAGTGAAGGAAAGAACACTGTGCACAGAGGGACAGTGCTGCCATGAAGTGCCAACCTGGAAGACTGGCATCCCAAGGTCTGAACATTTCTTTTAGCAAATATGTGAGGCTTCTGGCCAAGGGAGCATTAATTGGATGCTGGTGGCAGGTGAAAAACTCACTGAATGCCATTGGTGGGCATGAATCAGAGTGTCCCCTGAGCAAGTGATCTGAGCCTTTGGACCTGGAAGGGGAGATCACGCAGACAGGAGCCTGCATTTTATATTTCCACTTCACTGGAAAGGAAACGAACAGGAGTGTTTGCAGCAAGGGCAGCTGTGGAAGCTGCTTGTCCAGACAAGGAGGAAGGGAAGCAAAATCATGACTCGCCTGTGTGTTCATTTCAGAATGTATGTGAGATGATGTGGTAGAAAGAGAGTGACTGAGAGCATGTGGCCAAGTCAGTAAAATAGGACCAAGCTTGATCCTCACTCAGCATGTGGGTAGCAGCTCAGAGCACTAAAGCAGATGGAAAAAAGCCAACAGAACAGAGGGAGGGGAGCAGCAGCCTGCACATGGGACCCTGAGTGGCCCCACTGGAGCTGCTAGGCCAGGGTGAACCAAAACAATATCTACATTCCTGAGTATGGCAATATTTAGATTGTTGAGCTTGTGCCTTCTGTATAAAGACAGTTTTTGGTGTTTCCATGCCAACAAGGAAGGTTTTGGTGGTGCCATGACAATAGGGAAGAAATAGGATACTTCCTCTTAAAAAACTGGCTGATCTTCCTTTAAAATGACTTCATGTCAGCCTGACTTGGTACGTTTCTCCACAGCAAATGGTACCCAAGAAACAGCCCTACCAGAATTTATGGTACCCAAGTAGCAGAATGGCAATTCTGGGGAAGCAGGTCAAGAGAAGTCATCTCCATGGCAACGGGTTCCTGGTCAAATGTTATGTGACAACATCTGGGCATAGGTGGGTGCTTGCTGTGTCTCAGAGAATCAGGCCCAGATGTGTTGGGGTGAGCTGCATCCTTTGGTCATTAAACACTGTAGGGTCTTTGATATTATGCTCATGTCAAAGTCCAATTTTAATCTAGAGCCCAATGTCTACCTTATTCATTCATTTATTCACTCAAGAATTATGGCGTGCCTTCTACATACACAGTCCTGTGTTAGGGCACATGGGAGAGAGGGGACAAAGTAGAATAAGTCAATCTTGACGTGGACACGTTTTCACTGAGGACATGGGATCTAGAATGTGGAAATTAAGAGAGAAGCTGGCTAAGCAGTCAACTTGCTTGGCCAAGTTGATGAGGAGATCTCTGTGGACTCATAGAAGGCTCCTTGCATTCTTTGAGTTTACGCTTTTAACACAAAAATCCTGGAAGGACAGGCATAATCTGGGGGTAGCAGAAGAAGAGGGAGCCCTTTCATAACTGGAGAACAGAACATAGACAAAAAGTGTTTAGAGTGAGTGAGAAAACAAAGCCAGAGAAGAAAGCAGAACAAACAAAAGGCATTAAGAGTTAGGGTAGATGGAAGTCAGATCATCGGGGAAAGTTGGTCTTTATCCTGTGAGACAATGGGGAGTTAAGGAAGCTTCTTGAGCAAAGAGTGTGATGTCAAGGCAGTGGTGTTCCCATAATAGCCCACACACAATATGGTACTCACTATGCTGCATTGTCACTATTGGTTAGAACAGGTGCCCCCATGGGACCACAGACGTGTGTGCCTTCTACATGAAGCACAGCACCCAAGCTGGAGCAGGTAGTAGATACACTTTGAGCAACAAAACACATACAAAATAAAATTCAAGGAAAAGGAAAAAAAAACCTCAAAGGAACTGAGGAAGATGTTTCATCCTCATTAAAACAACAAAAATACATGCCAAGAAGATAAAATCACATTTAAGGGTAGGCTGTCATGAAACAGAAAGAAGATAAAATCGTAAACATGTATGTATTTATCAACACTGTCTCAAGTTCACAGACTAATAGAACCATGGATTTGTGACAAAATTAAGGGAAAGATAGATATTTGAATCCCAATATAATTGTCCATTTAGTATATTCCTCTTAAAGATCCAAAAAAGAATGAATGAATCAATGAGTAAACCAGGAAAAGGAAGGTCAATTAGGAAAGCATCAATATCATTTGCACACGAAGTAGTAAAAGGACTTAACCAGGCAGTAGACAGCCTGGAAAGCAAGGGGGATAATATGTCCCTCACCAGAAGTTGACACCTGACTGGCTGTTGAGAAAATGGGTGGATTCTGAGATGATACTCAAATTTCAGGCTTAAAGAACCGGAAAGAAGTTGTTACCATTAAGTAGAATTTTTTTTTTTAATCCAAAGGAAGAAATGGCTTGAAAGGGAAGACAATGACATGGGTTTCAGAGATAGTATCAGTGTTGTAGAATTCAGGAGTTAATGATTATCCAATCTAGCTCTTCATAATGTATGTGAGGAGACAGGAGCCCAAAGAGCTTAGGGATCTTGTCCAAGGCTACCTGAGTAAAGTCAACAAGAGAATCCAGGTGAAGTTGATTTTCAATAAAGGTGGAATAGGATAGCCCTCAAAGATCAGGACTGGAGCTCTGGATCTGGGGATCATCCAGGAGTGGGGGTGGCTGAAGCCAGGAGAATGGGTGGAGTCTCAGGGACAAAGCATAGAGGTAGGAAGGCAGGCAGCCATGAATGACCTTGGCAAATAACTACATCAGCTAATACTGGGTGCTCAGAATGTATCAGGTACTGCTTTCAGGTGTTCACAGAAGATATTTAACCCTCTACACAACTTTAGGAGGTAGGTGCCTCCAGGACCCTTATTTTACAGATGAAGACCTAAGGCTCAAAGGACAGAAGTAATATGCATGAGGTCACCCAGAAAGTGAGCAGCAGAGACAGGGCACAACTCACACTACACATCCTCTTGGTCTGGAGGTAGAAGGAGAAAATGAAGCCAGTGAAATGGCCAGAGAAGGATCATCAGAGAGGTGAGAGGAAGACTCCAGTGTTACAAGAGACAAAGGACTACAGAGGGCATGCAGGTGAGAACCCTGAGCTCCTTCTGTGTGGTTACAGAGGTCACCACTGTGTCAACAGCATATCCCAGTGCCTTCACACTGCCTGGCCAGCCTCACTGATTATTTGATAAGGTGCATCAAAGAAATCGCCGCGCCAAGTTGTTAGGGTTCATGAACTGATGCCTAGCTGGAAGCCCTTCTGTTCCGAGAATACCAAATCTATGACCTTTTCTGGTTTTTAATTTCTCCGTTTAACACAAAGACTTAGTAAATCTGAGTGGAGATAGAGGGCATCCCCAAATCTCTCCTGTGGCTACTACCCTTGTGAAAAGGCTTGAGGTACACGTGGCTTCACTGGATATCCAGGTGGACTGCCATCTTCTTTGGTCAACCTGAAAATAACTTGGACGTGGTCAACAGCATGGCAGCTTTTATCAGGGATCTCCAGCTGACACAGATGGATAAAGTCTTCTGAAGATATTCTAGCCCTTTTGTGTGTTTGAAGAATCTGATGGCACATATCTTCCATTATCAGGAGCAGATACAAATTTATTTTTTCATCACTATAGACATATATACTGTCATGTAGTGCTACAAAAAATGAAGTTTTGATAAATATAAGCATCTTTTTAATCTTGATTTAATAGAGTTGGCCAGAATAATAGACCTTTTGATAATTACACAATATAGTCTGTGATACAATCAGAGATTGAAATAGAAATTGAAAGAGAATCGGAATTTTACATTTAGATAGGAAGTTAGAGATGGTTTTACCAGACTTCATTTTACAGAGTAAGAAACTGAAAGCCAGGAGGACAAAATGACTTGCCCAGTCTCATAGCTGGGACTTGCCAAAGGTGAGTCAAAGGCTCAGTTCTATGGTTCCAACTTCATTTATTCTCATTGACTCTAAAACTACAATTCCAGGTTTACTTAAGTGAAGGGTGAGTAATGTGGATTGCTAAAATTATTTCTGTAAATCGTTTTAAAGTAGGTGAATATTTGTAACAGTTTGGTTTTCTTATAGTATGTAAAACTGAACACCTAAGTAGTCAAATACAATTTGAAAATTGCAATTTTGCAGCTTTGTAGTTTGTGATGATTTGTACAACTGCAGGATGATCTGTTATATGACTATGAAAGGATATGTTTTCCTTTTTCTCACAAACTCTGGGTATCTCTGATTATTTCTTTTACATGAGCTTTAGACTCCTCTAAACATGTTTTTCATAAAGGAAATTTTCTAGGGAGGAAAAACAAAACAGGCAATCAAAAGCTTTTTCGGCATTTAGACTGAAATTATCATGGGCAATTTGTGCAATTTATGGTAATGTAAATTTTCTTACATTTTCTGCCAAGGCCCTTTTATGACAAATCCACTTTGATCATGGAAAGATGTATTATCCCATTAGATTACTATAGTCCCTTTCCTAAAGTCAAAATAAACAGTTTTATATCTTGGTTTAAGTGTAATACAAGTCAGTAAGATTCCATTTCTGATGATGCTGTCAGGTTTGGGCAAAACTTACTATAGACATGCCTCCATCTTGAGTTAGGAATTTTCTAGTCTATTAAATTATCATTGGCAGTGAGAGTTTGTTAAAAATCAAGGATCACGAGGTCAAGAGATCGAGACCATCCTGGTCAACGTGGTGAAATCCCGTCTCTACTAAAAACACAAAAAATTAGCTGGGCATGGTGGCGCATGCCTGTAATCCCAGCCACTCAGGAGGCTGAGGCAGGAGAATTGCCTGAACCCAGGAGGCGGAGGTTGCGGTGAGCCGAGATTGCGCCATTGCACTCCAGCCTGGGTAACAAGAGCAAAACTCCGTCTCAAAAAAAAATAAAAAATAAAATAAAACTCCTTAGAATTTTTACGTAAATACTACAGTAAATCTGTTCATCGATTTCTGGTGCCTTGACAGGATCAAAAAATTTTTAAACCCCTCTTGGTTTTCTTTTTCTGTGATAGCAGCATTGAGAAGTTCCATTTGCCAGGATTTATTGTTGACAAACGATTCCCTTTGAAAACTCCACTGCTTCCCTTCCTGCCAGAAAACTGCTTCTCCATCTCCTCCTTGGTTCCTTTGCTTCCTGTGATTAAACACAGGTATCCCATCCGGTTCTTGAGCGACTAAGCTGACTCAGGCAGGACTCACACCTGTGGTTTTAAAGACTTGGAATGTTTCATGATTCAAGTATTTCTCTCAGTTTCCTTACAAGGTCCAGTAGTATAAAGGAGTTGGTAGGCACCAGATAACAATGAAGGGTGTGGTGAAGGGGCCTTCCTTACAAAAGCGAACACGGCTGCTATAGAGAGTTAAATTGTATCCCCATAAAAGATCTGTCCAAGTTCTACCCACAGTACGTTGTCTGGAAAAGGGTCTTTGCCGTCGTAATTAAGTTAAGATGAGGCTATGCCACAGTATGACTGGTGTCCTTATAAGAAAATGAGAAGTGGCAGAGACATACAGAGAGGAGAATGCCACAGGATGACAGAGGCACACAGGGAGAATAGCGTGTAATGGTGGAGGCAGAGGTGGCAGTGACGCAGCTACCGGCCCAGGGACTCCCAGGAATACCTGCACACCAGAAGTGAAGAGAAAGGCATGGAACAGGTTCTCCTGCAGACCCTCCAGAAGAAGCCAACCCTGCTGACATCTTGATTTTGAATTTCTAGGCTCCAGAAATATGTGAGAGCAAATTTCTGTTATTTTAGCATCATTTGTGGCATTTGTTAACGGCAGCCACAGGAGACTACCACAGCCGCCCTCAAGTCACTGAGGCCTGTCCCCAGCTCCTGGCTCTTACACCCAAATTACAGACTCCATAACAGCCATGTGCCTGCGTTGGGTGATGAAGGGAGTGCAGTGCATGGTGAACATTCTGCTTTCTCTTGCACACTGCCATCCTGGCCTGGACTCTGAAAGCTCGGACTCAGTTTCCTTGCCATATCACCACTGATCTAATTCTTACCTGTTCCTCCTTCTAGGAGCCATCCCCTTTCTCTGGCCCCTGCAACCCCTCCAGCTTAGTCCTGCTGAGATTAGGCTCATGACCTGGAACCATGTGACACTGGCCTCTACGTTCCAATGTAGCCCCTGAACCAAACCTCTCAGCAACGCAGCATCTGCTTGAGCCGAGGTCTCCACCTGTCCCTTAGCTATTAAGTACTGGACTGCTTGGTGGTCCTCTGTGGGAAGTCCCACTCTCAGGCCAGGCTCTCCAGCCTGTCTCCTGCTCACCCTGACTCCCTCCTCACTCCCACCAAGCTCTGCCATGGAGGCCTCAGCATCCCTTCCAGCCCACCTCACCTAGGTGCGATTTCAGACTTTGTGATGCACTGACCTGAACCACACTGCCAGTGAACCCTAGAAGGAGGGTATGAAGCTCATACCTAAGTACAAATGGACAGGTGCTTGCCACAAGGCAGCCCAGCAAAGCACACGGATATCTTCATTATGCATATATCACATCTCTCCCACTTTTGTCTCGTGGCATGCCAGAACACAGTCCCATAGTGACAGCATGCTGGAGTCAATGGGCAAGGCTGCTGCTGGCCCAAGGCAACTGGCATCTGTCCATTGCAGGCTCTGTCCAGCTCTGAGCTAAGGGACTGATTACTCCACCCACTGCAACCCATCCTGGCTGCAAAGCTCACACTGAGGTCAACACAGGGCACCACCACGGACATGGTGGAAAGTGACGATGACCAGTGTGTGAGCAGATGACCCACAACCTCCCTGTGACAGAAGCGGACAGGCTCCTCCCCCAGCTCACCTGCACTGCCCGCTGTCCCGGTCACACTCCAGCATGGCAGCCTCGACGGTGCCCCTCCTGGAACAGTTGCAGGCTTCGCAGCCAGCCACGGGGTGGAAGCTGAACGAGTGTGTCTCACACGCCTCGCACTGGGGCCTGACCGTGCGGGGAGGGCAGCGGCACTGCCCCGTCATCTCTTCACAAAGGTTCTGGCCACAGCTGCATGCTGGCCAGGGGATAAAGAAATACCATGTGAGGGTCAGGAATCACCTGGCCTCCAGCAGTGCTGCACCAACTGCCAGGCTTTCCAGAAGCTTCCAAGAGGTCTGAGAGAAATATTTGGATCTGAAAGGCCTGTTTCTTGGAGTCAAGACCAATCACACCAAATGCTCGTGGCAGACAGTGTGGATGGGGAATGAGGAGCGGTGCCAGCCAGCTCCAAGGTAGACCCTTGAAGGAGCCCGCCACACTGCCACTGTGTGCCACTCGTATGGGCCTTTGGACTATCGGAGGATTCTGGAAATTGGCAGGAGGCTGCTCACAGGCTCCCTGAAGTGGCTCCACATCCACATCACCCCAGTGCCCTGTGGGTCCAGAGCCCAGGGTCGGAGCATGACCTGGCAGCAGGGTCTTTGTTCCCTGGCCTCCATGTGGAGCCTCTGCACACTGCCTTCCTCACTGCTGTCACATGAAGTGAGCTGACCCTACCCTTCGGGCCACAGGATGGTTCTTAGATTAAGGTCCCACGAGTTCTCATTCAGAGAGTAGCGCTGCCACGTGACCCTGGCTCTTCTATCGCAACTGAGTTTGGGTTGGGCCAAAAAAAGGAAGGGGCTTTGGTGAGGAAGGGGATCAATTGCTCCAAGACTCTGATGTTTGAGACTTGTCACACTAACTTGTTTTACCAAGTGCATAGGTCACACAGCAGGGGAGTCACAAACACTTATCTTCTAGAACATTGCTACTTAGAGTGTGGGCCATGGACTAGCGGTATTGCTACTCAGAGTGCAGTCCATGGACCAGAGGCCATTTATTGGAAATGCAAAGTCTCAGGCTGCAGCCCAGGTCTCCTGAATCAGAATCTGCATTTCTCAAGATCTTTGGGTGAGTCTGTAGCACAGTGACACTGAAGGAGCCTGCCCTAGATGAGCATCATCCACATGGGACCAGAGCAGACATCGGGTGACAGAAGATGTACACTTACGCCTGCAGTATGGGAATCCGTAGTGGCCTGTTGCACAGCGGGTGCACTGCCGCCCGATGACATTGGGCCAGCATGGGCACTGCCCACCGTCGGGGCTACAGTGAGGGCCAGTGGCTCCGGCGGGGTGGCACTCACAAGGCAGGGCGCCTTTATGGTAAAAGGCCACCAGAGACCTGGCGGAATTCTTACAGAATCTGGAGGCTGTCTGGGGGCTGTGGAGACAGAAACAACTCATGGTGATGCCCCAGAAGGTATGGGAGTGGTCCCAACCTTGCCTTTCCCACCTGCTCTACCCAGCAGCATCTGTGGGAGGGGCTCATGGCTCTGGAGTTGCGGAAGAGTGGGAAACACCCCACCTCAGACTCAGCCGGGGACAGCCACCCATCTCCCAGTACACCAAAGGAGACATCACAGAACGGGCCCATGGGAACCTTGAACAGCTGGAATAAAAGAGTGGAAATAGACCTAAAGGATGGACTATATGATATGTGAATTATAGCTCAATAAAGTGGTTACCGAAAAAGTAGACCTATGTGTGTAATAATACAACTAATACAATGATAATGAGGAGGAGAATCGCCAACATTCATTGAATGTTTTGTGCTGGAAGCCTTATTTACATCCCACATGACCTCCCAATCAATTGGGCTAAGCCCCAATTCACAGATAAGGCAACTGAAGCTCCTAGAATTCAGGCAATATTCCCAACGCTGCAGGGTCACGGAGTGGCTGAGCAGCATTCACAGCCACAGTTGCTTGACTTACGAGCCTTTGCTCTTAATATTCACTGTACAGGAGGCGTCTGCCTCCCAGGGCCTCTGGAGCGCCTGGGTTCTTCAGGAACCCTACAAAGGGGAAAGGGTGGGTCCACAGAAGAGAATGGCAGGAGCTGATCCTCGGGGCCATTGTAGCTCTTGGCATTCAAGGACACAAGGAGAGAGGGCAGGGGGGCCGTGTCTCTGGACACTTCCTGCTCAGTCAGATGGCAGAAGAGAGTGGGATTGACATTGACATCCTTCCTGGTGGAGGGGACCCTGTGTGGTGTGTTTTCGGACTCTGTGCTGGCACACAGGAAGGAATGGAGTGGGAGAGAAACTCCTAATCAGCCCCTGAATCTCCGCTTGGAGTGTGGACCCCTCATGAGTTCATAGCTGAGGACAGTCATCTTTCCCAGGCAGCATATGGCAAAGTCCCTCACAGGAGGGTCAACTGGAGTCCCAGTTCCCCTGGGACTCAATGCCATTCTCTTGGACAGTGAGGGGAAGAGGATGGATCCAAGGGCCAGCCCCTCCCTGGGCCTCGAGCTGGTCAGGAATGTGGGTGTGCCTCTACATTCCAGAACCTTCCCACAAAGTGATACTCACTCAATGTAAAAGCTGTTTTTTCCACAATTGGTGATAAACTCAAGTGACTTGTCTATGGATTTTTTGTGAAGTATTTGGTAGTCATAGTTTTCTGCAGGCATCACTAGAACACGGATCTGAAAGAAACCCACCAGCATGTCTTAGAACTTCCAATGATGTCACAGACCTAAGGCTACTTATTACACAGGTTGAGCATCCTTACTCGAAAAATCCAAAATCTGAAATGCTTCAAAATCTGAAACTTTTTGAGCATTTTGGATTTTGGATTTTTGAATTAGGGAGGCTCCATCAGTAAGTATTATGCAAATATCCCAAAATCTGAAAAAATCTGAAATCCAAAAGACTTCTGGTCCCAAGCATTTCAGATAAAATATATTCAACCTGTACTTTCTCTTCACCAAGATCAATGTTCTTTATTGTCAAGACAAAGACCAAATGAATTGGGATTAATGAAAAAGAATCATAAGAGCAGGCCAAAGCCAGGGTCAAAGGCTCAATCCACATTCCTATGTAGGGAATGATGAGTTCCCAGGCAGGGCCCTTGGAACTTCCACACAGAGAAGCAAAAGGCTGGTGTGCTGGCGGGGCCACCGGAACTTGGGGTTAAGCAGGAGCCTGTGGGATGGCCAGGGCTCCATGTGACTCATGGCTGTTTTGTATTTTTAAAGGCAAACAAACCAAAGTGGCAAGAACACTGCAGAAGCTAAGACCACGGCTTGTCCTTGGAGCTTACACCACACCTGGTACTCTCTTATGAATAATGGTAGCTTGGTTCTCTGTGCCAGTATAAATCAGAATATGCCTATACCAAAGAATGTAGAAATTCTGAAACACCTTTGGCAACTGCTCACCAGCTCACAGCTTACAGGGAGTCTACTACTCTCATGATATTCAATTCAATAAACATTTGCTGAGCATTATACACCAGGTGGTGTTCTAGGCATGGGGGATGCAAAATGCACACATGCAGCCCTTGTCTCCCGGGAAGATGATGTCTTCAGACAGGAGGAGGACCAAGAAGAGACCTGGAGGGCCACACAGACAGTCCGGGCAATGCTTCCTTTAGGAACCTGTGAGGAAGCAGGGACTGGTGCAGAGGGGAGATGCCTGCTCTCTTTCTGTCCTAGTTCCCTTGACTTTAATTGTCACATTTTACTTATTTATTGGGGAAGGGGAAGATAGCTATGAAATTTAAACATTTTTCTACAGATATGATTTCAACTCCTTGGAAGAATTACTTCCATGAGCCAAACAGACACACAGAATGGCCAGCCAGGCAGCCATGTGAGGAGCAAGTTGAGGGACAAGCGGAACGCACCAAAACCAAGGACTTTCCTTCTGGAACCTTCACGGTCACGGCTACTTCAGGCTCTGAGACGTCAAACTCAATCTGGCCTTCGGTGATCACTTGATCCCGGCAGCCAAGCACATGGGGGCAAAAAGAGGCACGGAAGGAGCCTGGCAGAGAGAGAGAGACTTCCGGTCACACACGGGACTGCGGGGTCAGCCCAAGGCAGGCAGCAGGGCCTGCTCACTGTGGCTCACCTGCCCGTGGCCGCCCGCCATCCACCGACACCCACGCGGGAAATGTCGGGTGCTCTGCTTGGTAGAAATGGATGACAAAGATGTATCGGCCCAGGTGTGGTACACGTCCCCTCAAGGTCACTTGATTCTAAGAGGAAAAAAAGAAGAGGAAAGAAACAAAAACCCTCAAGCTGAAGAGCTATGAATAACTGGAATCATAGAGTATTCAGATGTTAACAAAACAAAACAACCTAAGTATTTACCAAAGTGAAATGACAACTGTCTTCACCCAGAAGCCTTCATGCCTATGTTTCCAGTAGCTTTTATTGTACTCACAGTAACTGAAAACAAACCAAATGTCTCTCGCTTGCAGAATGGATAAACAAACTATGGTACAACCATAAATGTTGGAGAGGGTATAATTTGGTGAATCAGGTTGGAAACCTGTTTGGCAGTATTTACCAAAGTTGAACACATAGCCCAGCAATTGCCCTTCTGGGTACATACCCAAAAGAAATGTGTAATATGTTTGCGAGAAGGCCATACGTGAATGTTCATAACAGTGCTGGGCATAGTAACCATACAATAGAGTCTGACCCATTTTGGGGGGGAAGGGGATAGAGTCTTGCTCTGTTGCCTAGGCTGGAGTGCAGTGGCATGATCTCGGCTCACCACAATCGCTTCCTGGGTTCAAGCAATTCTCCTGCTTCAGCCTCCCAAGTAGCTGGGACTACAGGTGTGTGCCACCATGCCCAGATAATTTTCATATTTTTAGTAGAGATGGGGTTTCACTATATTGGCTAGGCTGATCTCAAACTCCTGACCTTGTGATCTACCCACCTCGGCCTCCCAAAATGCTGGGATTACAGGCGTCAGCCACCATGTCCAGCCTTACTCTATTTTTTTTAAAAGATGGAATCACCAAGGCTGGAGGGCAGTGGTGCAACCATAGCTCACTGCAGCCTCAAACGCCTGGGCTCAGAAGATCCTTCCACTTCAGCCTCCTGAGTAGCTAGGACTATAAGTAAGTGCCATCATGCCTGGGTAATTTTTAGTAGAGACAGGGACTTCCTATGTTGTCCAGGCAGGTCTTGAGCTCATGGTCTCAACCAATACTCCCACCTTGGCCTCCCAAAGTGCTGGGATCACAAGAGTGAACCACTTTGCCCAGCTCTGACTCCATTTTAGATGTCTGCCCAGCTTTCAAGCCCTAATTCACCCTTGTGCCTTTTGCCCCATACCCAGACAAGCTGATAAGACAGGGCAGGGGCTCCTGGCTCCCTGCTCCCTCCTTTGTCATGAGTAGGGAGTTCTAATCACACAAATTCCAGCCCCTGGGAGAAGGAATCCTCCCTAGATGGCCCTGGCCCTCCCTCCGCTCCTACCACAATATAAGCTAGAGCCCACCCTCCTTTTGCTCAAGCTTGAGTACAACCCCTACTCTCCCCAGAAAGCCTCACTTTGTGAGTAATGAAGCTTTTAACCCACAAAAATCTACAACAGCAACAACACAATAACAACTAAACCTTATCCTCATTTTTCAGATGATACCCATGACTCAGGGAGGGTAAATAGTTCAAGGAAAATCATACACGAATTTCATGACAAAACCAGGACTAGAACTCTGTCATATTGATTTTGACTCATTTCCCCCTACTATTCTAGGCCACATGGGATCTTATTTGATTCTACCACTCAGATGCTGTAAATTCCCAAACGCAATGCAGTGTGAACAGATGCAAACCATCTTTGAGATTATAAGGACGTAATACAGGTCGAACATCTCTAATTTGAAAAGCCAAAATGCGTTAAAACCTGAAATGTTTTGAACACTGATATAATGTTCAAAGGAAATTCTCCTTGGAACATTTTGGATTTAAAATTTTCAGATTAGAGATGCTCAATCCATAAATATAATGCAAATATTCCAAAATATGAAATTCAAAACATTTCTGATCACAAGCAGTTTGGATAAGGGATACTAACCCTTGTAATATCAGAATGTATTTTTATAATGCAGGATTTTTAAAGCCCTGTGATTTTTTTTTTAGCTTACAAAATGTATTACCTTATTATATTTCACCTTTGTGCTCTAGATGATTGATTAATAAATGTTTATTGAGGATTTCCTACCTGCAAGATACTGTGCTGGTGCGGTGGGGGATATAGAAAAGTTTACTGGTTCGAGACCAGCCGGGGCAACATAGCAAGACCTCATCTCTACAGAAATAAAAAAGAAAAAAATTAGGTGGGCAAGGTGCTACTCACCTCTAGTCCCAGCTACTTGGGAGGCTGAGATGGGAGGATTGTCTGAGTCCAAGAGCTGGAGGCTACAGTGAGCTATGATCATGCCACTACACTCTAGTTTGAGTGATAGAGCAAGAATCAGTCTCAAAATAAATAAATAAATAAATAAATAAAGGTTCTTGGCTATAACAACTATTCTAAAAGTCTTATGATCCAACTTGGAAAGAAAATGAATAAACAATATTAAACAGCAGCAGTCCACAAAAATATAAGATATTACAATATGGGCCATGAATAATTGCCAAATGTCTAGTGGACAGAACTTTGGAGGGAAAGGACATCAGGCAGGGGTAGTCCTAGGCAGGATTAACCAGATGCCTACATTTCTGGGACTCTTCACAGTAGAGAGTAGAGATTCTCAAACTTCAGGGGCATCAGAATCACCTGGAGGGTTTGTTAAAACAGATTCCTGGGCCCACCCCCAGAGCTTCCACCTGGGCAGGAATAGTGGGTTTGTGAATCTGCATTTCTGACAAGTTCCCAAGTGATGTGGATACTGCTGCTTCAGAGGTCACACTTTGAGAACCACTGGTTTAGAAACAGCACATTACCTGCGGTGCCTTCAAGGTGAGCCCAGGAACAGCATCAAGAGAAGGTGAAGATTGCTGGGGCAGGCGAGGGAAAGGCCTGCCACTCAGAACATCCAAAATTAATGCTGTTGAAAGAGTTTCATGGGCCAGAGAGACACAGGTGGCACTGAAAAATAGAATATTTTAAAATCTTATTCTTAAAAGAACCCAAAACTACAGAACTGTCCATCAGTGAAGAGACAGACTTGGAGCATAGGGCATCAAAAGTATCCAGTGTGGGAAAACCACAGGACTCTAGGGATCGTTATATGATACTCGTGCCAAGTGTAATCCAGCCATCTGTTCAATTAAACTAGTTGAAACAGAGAGAATCTTAAATTTGAAGTAAGGTAAATTAGATAGAAACTTGTAGAAACTTCTCTTTCCAGAACTAAAATTATTAAAATGAGATCAAATCAATAAAACATTATTGACCTCTAGACATAAATATTGATAGAATACTATATAAAAGAGAAAAAATATACATCATCTCTTTCATGCACAGCCAGAATTGCATTGTGTTGGTGGCTCCTACAGTCCTAACCATGCACACCAGATTTCATGACCATGCCTACAAGTTGTTTTTGAATCCACAGCAAAACAGCCTTACCAAAACCCTAATAAGATGGGCATTAGTTAGCTGATTCTCATCACATAGTTATGAGATAGGTCATTATTTTCATGGTTTTCCAAATGAAGAGTCTCAGACAGAGAGATTAAAAGATGTGAACAAAACGAATCTTTTCAAGGGCTCAGAATAGAACTCAGGGTTCCTGCCTTCCAGGGGTAGCTTAACCATTTCCCTGGTTGTTCCTGTGTCAGCTTTCTGATATTATGGAATTCTGGAAAGACTGTTGGGGTAAATTATTCAGCTGGTTTTTCTTTCTTTCTGTTTTAAATCCACCACAAGACTTTATCACCTTGGATTGTGATCATTTCTGATGTTGAGTATAAATTTTTGACCTTATACTCATCCCAGTATCACTCAGAGCATGAATGGGGAGACAGGAAGGAAACATATTACCTTTGATTGACAAATCGCCCGTAACTGGCAATGCAGTGGACTTGCGGTCTCACATACTCGGCTGAGAATTCTTCAATGGGTATGATACAAACTTGATGCTATTGAGCAAATACAATGCACAAAGGCACATTGCAGTTACCAGCAAAACCAATGGTATGGCCAAACATGCTGTTTTTCTTTTTTTCTTCTTTTTTTGGAGACAGAGCCTCATTCTGTCGCCAGGTTGGAGTGCAGTGGTGTGATCTTGGCTCACTGCAACCTCTGCCTCCCGGATTCAAGCAATTCTTCTGCCTCAGCCTCCCGAGTAGCTGGGACTATAGGCATGTGCCACCATGCCCAGCTAATTTTTGTGTTTTTTGTAGAGACGGGGTGTCACCATGTTGGACAGGATAGTCTCAATCTCTTGACCTCATGATTCCCCCGCCTTGGCCTCCCAAAGTGCACACTTTTTAAAAAAAGCTATTAAGTAAAGAATTTATCCATAATTATTCTAATCATTATTTTAAAGTAGTAAATACTGCAGGATGGCATGTCCTCAGGTATCAGTATGTGCAACAAATCCTTTTTACCGTTTTACAGGATTACTGACTGAATTACTGCTGAAATACTTACATAAATAGAACTGAGAACAAAGTCATAAGAAAGCTCAGAAATTACTCTTTCAGTGCCTGTTTTTTCTCTCCTGCCCTGTGCCCATCCTGGCTCTTTAGGCCGGTTGAGAGGAAGCGAGGTGATGTGGCATGTGGCCAGAAAGCCTGCCTTTCAAAGTGAGGGCTGCCACTGCTAGAAATTACCTTTCTTAATAAAGGATGACTCCTATTTCAGGCACATTTGGCCTTTGATGAAGGAACATTCTCCAGAGCTAGTTTTTGAGTCACACAAGAAACTTAGTAATTAATTGATCGATACACTTCATTTTAAATAAAAACTGTATTACCAGTTTGATTGCAAAGTTATTCAGCAGCAACAACAAACATTTTTGTTGAGTACCACAGAGACTAGGGGGTCTTACAAGTTCAAGATGGACAACACCCCTGCCTTCATGAAGCTTATGTTCTAGCCAGCAGAATGTTCTGACTCTGAATGGCATTTGACTTCTTCAAAAAGGGAAAACTTATTCTTAAATGAAGATCCACCTCCATTATAATTTCAAAAGATGAAGAGGTCAGATTCCCTTGAATTGTTATGCTCTAAGAAGGAGCCATACTTTTATAATTATAATTTTAAAAAACTGAATTCCAGTTTGTTCTTAAGAGCAAGCTCAAAGTTTTTAATACTATCAGGCACAAATATTTAAAACACATGAGTACAGGCTGGCCTGGTATTTCCCAGGATGTGATGCATGTGTAGTATCAGCAGTAACAGGAAGTTGCTTCACACTTAATCTTAAATTCCCTGAGATATTCATTGTAAATCTGGCCCCTTCCTTTCGAGCCAGATCCCACTGCCTCTGTTATCATAATCCTCAATGTTCAAGTCATGCCCTTACAAGAGTGGGCATAAGATGATTTAAGCTGCCACACTTGATATTTTAACTCTTACAATATATACATATGATTAACTGAATGATATTCTTTTTGAAACCATTTTTTAAATTAGGTAATTGTAAGTTTTAAGTTTTGATAAAATTTACTAAGAAGCTAATAGAGATAATAAAATGATAATAAAATAGTAAGATAGAAAAGAAAATAAACAATAGCTAATGGCATCTCTAAACTCTGGCAATAATGATAAACTAGGAAATATAATAATAGAAAATGTTTTCTTTATAAGAGTAGAAATGAATAGAAATTAATGTAATAGGATTTTGTGAGAGGTGCTTAAATATGATGATTAAATGTTATTAGGCCATATCAAAAAGGCTCAAACAAATGAAGAGGCGAGTCAGGTTCTAGGTGGGAAGAATAAATATTAAACTGGCAATTCTTTCAGGTTACAGGAGTAATGTAACCCCAGGAAAAAATGTTAATAAGCTTTACAAAAATAGAGATATCAGCAAAATGCTTCCAAAATTCAATGGGCAACACAGGAGCATACCAGAAGGAATCCGGCCATGTGCGCTTTGAGCTGAATGTCTGCATCTGCCAACAGCTCATACACGGCGATGCGGCTCATATGATCGATCACAGCACTCCGGCAGAGAACACTGCAGGAGAAAACAGTTTTCTTAGCCTGATTCCCGGCATCGCCCTCATTCTGCACATCCTAATGGGGTGGCTGATTGCTCTTTGGTTTTACCTATTTATTATGTAATGAACTATAGTGAATTTTCTTGCACGATGAGTTGAAGACGGATGCAGCTCTCAATCTCTATGGGGAAAAGAAGCTTCCACCTTCCCGTGTGGCCAGTGTTGTACCCCTCAGGGCTAAAGGTCCCATTTACTTTTTCTACTTGGCTTGATGATGTACTAGGTTTAGTCCTTGAGAGAAAGGGCCCCAGGGTAAGTAACTGCAGATCTCTAAGACACAGCCAACATTCTTGGGACTATTCACAATTGAAGTCACCCACTAGCCTGACAGCCACCATCCCATGCCAAGGCAGTGAGCATGCTGGCCTTTCTCCAGCATGGAAAGACCCTGAGTTTGCTTCCAAAACCCCATCTGGTCCTCCTTCTTCCTTCTTCATTTCTACCTGTGGTATCTCTTCCCTCCATCACATCAAGTGAGATACAGAGTTCAGGGACATTTAAAAGCTCACAGTTTTGAATCAAATAACTTAATGGTAAAACCCTTAGAGGAGGTACTTTTGGAGTAATGTTTCTGACTTCATACTTGGCTGCAAATTTTCTGTCTGTAAATATAATTTGAAACCAGTGTCACATTAAAACCAAAGGTCTACTTCTGAGAACAGTTGAAATAATTTAGGCAATTTTTTTTTTTTTGGTGAGAATTAAAATAAGTTATACAAAAAGCCAAGCCCAGTTTGTGGTATATATTAGAAACTTAATAAACCATTGTTTTCTTTTCCCCATATTACTGTGTGTGTGTGTGTGTGTGTGTGTGTGTGTGAGAGAGAGAGAGAGAGAGAGAGAGAGAGAGAGTGTGTGTGTGTGTGTGTGTGTGTCCACTAAAACACATTCTTTCGGATTTAGGCATAATCCTAGGGTTAAATATATTAAGTGATTCACTTTGTTTTATCTTTATTCTATATTAAATGCCTCCTAAGAAATAGTCTAAGTAATAACCAGATTAATCACTAACGATCATCTCTCTTATGGAGAGCAGATTAGATTTCTCACAGGACTACTTTGAAAAGTGGTGTTTCTATTAGCACCACGGCTATTCTGCTGGGATATTGTTTGTTGTTGTTGTTTTAACATTGTTAGAGCTCGCTTGAGAAATGCTAGGAAAAGTTCAAACCTCAGCAGGAGATGCTGCAATGCTGTGGGGGCCTTTCATAGGTTTTTAAGGGTCAAATATTTTCCAATTGCACCATATATTTTTTGGACTCTCATACTTGTGGCCTGTTCATTTTCACTTATCCACATGACAGGCAAGGAAGAGAAAGAGGAAATGTTTTAGCCATATGACAAAATACAACAGGACTTTCTTTGGAGTGGTTAAAACACAATGAAAGTTGTTCCTAAACCACGCCGTTCTGCATTTCTAAGGATAAAAACTCCTACAGCAGGACTTCGGTATTGTCATGTTCAGAGCCAGAGTGATCCGCAGACTGACATGCAGTTCACTCTCAGTAATTCCATTCAGACTTAGGTTGTGAAACAACCACCATGGTGTCCAGAAAGGGTGTCCTTTCTTTCTTTGTTTTTGAAACCACTCCTCTCCTTGGCACAGATACTCTCAGAGCTCTTCTGAGATGATTCAGAGTCATCAGGGTTATTAGGAATATTTCTTCCTTCCCCCTTAGCCGTCTCTACTTTGTATCCTGAGCAACAGTAGTCAAGCCATGGGATCTGGAGGTAGAAGGAGCGGAGAGCTGAACCAGTGGGTGGGCATGGACACAAGAGCATGGAGAAACCCTGCCCCAGGCCCTGTGGCTAACAGTCTCCAGGCCCTGGGTGAGCTGGCGACCCACCCATCTGGGAGTGGACATTCCAGTGGTTGCTGATTTTATCTATAGATGCAGCTCATGCCTTCAAATAATGACAGAACATCCCCAAGGAACACTGTTAGGCCCATTTTGTGCTCCTGTTGAAAAGCCAAATATAATTACCTTGTTTGGTTCTATCATCACCCAAAGGCAAAGGCCATAGCTGCTTGTTTAGGGTTGCTGAGGGCATGATGTTGATTCAATAGCCATTTGATCAATTCTCATAAAAGTTTCCATTCTAAGCTATGAAAAGTAACTCTTTGGATAAGTTTTTGTTTGTCTGTTTCCATTTTCACAACAGGGAAAATGTCCATTGCTTCATGTCATCTTGGGTTTGACAAAAAGTAACACGAAAGTAGTAGTTACACAATGTTCACGGCCTTGGCCAAGAACTGGATGGGTTTACTGCAGCGCTCCATCTGCTGCTTCAAGGGACTCTGACTTCCAGTGCCATTTATTATTCAAGTAATTTCATGTGGAAACACCCTTGTGCTGATTCTTTAATTAAAGCATGCTCTGAACATTTGCATGCATCTTGAAATATTATGCAAACAAAACCATTTTTAATAAACCCTTGTCAGACAGTGCTCTTGGAAGAGAAGAACATCCTCAGTGCAAACTTTGAAGTCCTTTGTCAATTTTTTTTTCCATGTGACAATCATCAAGTATTAATTATCCCCAGTCCTGAAGGTATGTTGCAAAAATAGGTGTGTACCCCCTAACATTACTGAGAAGGCGTCTTCTTCCCTACGCTATGCACTCAGGTACTTAACACAGCCTTTGAGCTGAGAGCAGCGAGTTCATTGCACCACACCTGAGTGATAGAGAATCAAATAAAGAGGTTGTGTTGTGTCATGTGGATCTGAGCCAAACTGCTAAGTACAGCATACAGCTTTTAAAGAAAATGCCACATTTTTACACTGCCCATAGAGAGGACTCCCACTACTCACATTGGTGATGACGTTGGACCACACAACTAGTCACCTGCTTGTTTTCAAGAGCTGCCTCAAAAAGAAAACAACTTCCCAATGCAGATAACAGCCAAAGTTCCTAAGGCAGATTTCCTCATTGCTCCTTTACAGAGGAATTCCCATGGTGGGACTGAGTACCTGTACTTGCAGCTGTAAATGTTCACCTGGCCTGCCAGAACAGACCCAGGGCTCTTCACATTCACATCAACCTCCAAGAGCTGGGCTGCCTCCATGGAATACTCGACCACAACCACATAGTGGCCAACCTGTGGGACGTGCAGCCGCAGATGCAATTCCACCTGTCAGAGAGGCCAAGCAGACGGACTGTGATCCAGCTGTGACATGTACTGGCCACACTTGCATCAGCATCATAGATCCCAGAAGACACCCTGGAAGTAGTTTTATATGTCATCCAAGTAAGAAATAACATCCTACAGGTTGAGATGCCAGATAAAACACATGGTGCCCTGTTACATTTTAAATGGAAATAAATAACAAAAGATTATTCATTGTTTATTTGAACAACTTAATGGGGCATCTTCTATTTTTATTTTCTAAATCTGGCAGCCCTATTTAGAGAGGCTTCTACTCTTTCTACCCAGGAATGGTTTTGCTGCTTATTTCCCAAGGTAAAAGACATTCTAAAACTTGAAGTAAAAATGAAGTACTGATGAGTATTAAGGGAAGTGATGTAAAAGTGACACACACACACACACCTGCTCCTGGGATAAGGACTATTAATAGTTTACATATTTCCAAACCATTTTCTTTCTTCTTTTTTTTTTTGGAGATGGAGTCTCGCTCTGTCACCCAGGCTGGAGTGCAATGGCATGGTCTCGGCTCACTGCAACCTCCACCTCCCGGTTTCAAGTGATTCTCCTGCCTCAGCCTCCCAAGCAACTGGGATTACAGGTGCCTGCCACCACACTCAGCTATTTTTTGTAATTTTAGTAGACACAGGGTTTCACCATGTTGGCCAGGTTGGTCTTGAACTGCTAACCTAGTGATCTGCCCGCCTTGACCTCCCAAAGTGTGGTATTACAGGTGTGAGCCACTGCACCCAGCCTCCAGACCATTTCTATGCCCAAATATGCACACACGGTTTGTTTTGTTAAAAAAAAAACTGTGATCATAGTAGGCAATTAGGGATGCTTTTGTGCTATGATGACAGAGACCACAGGGCCTGCAAAATGAAAAATATTTACTATGTCCCTTTACAGAAAAAGTGTGCCCTCCCCTGATATCACCTACTGGTTAGGAGCTTGGGGTCTGGAATCAGACAGCCTCCAGCTATGTGAGCTTGTGCAAGTTACTTAATATCTGTATGCTTCAGTATTCTCCTTAGTAAAATGCAGATAACAATAGTACTCCCCCTCAAGATGGTTCTGAGGATTAAGTGAATACATATAGAGCTCTCAGAAGTGTATTTGACATATAATAAGCACAAATATGATTATTGCCTTTTACCATGACTTGCTTTTTTTACTCAATGGCATTTCTATGTCTATTGCAAAAATATATACATGCAAATATATTTCATTTTTTTGAATAGCTGTCTACCATTCTCTACTATGAATATAAAAAGATTTAATTCCATATTGAGGGACACAGGTTGTATTTAATTTTCCCTAAAATCTACAATGCTATATGATCACCACACATATATCCTAATGCTAGTATTTTTGTAAGATTCCTGGAAGTTGAATCGCTGGGTCAAAGTGTGTTTGCATATTTAATGCCTGAGCCAATATTAGAACTGTATTCCTCAGCAGTGTAACCCACCTCCGCCTGCAAGCTCAGGCCCAGGCAAGCTTTACCACACTTAATTAAAATGGTCCTCCCTCTCCCTGCCTTAGGAAATTCACATTTGGTATTCCTTCTGAATGACTCTGAACCACATAACTGCTATTTTCCACAGTGATTTTTTTTTTTCTGTCACTTAAATAATAGAAAGACATCCCCCCGGGAAAGAATGTGCCTCATCCACACCAGTTTTGACTCTATGTTATAGAGGGAAATATGGCTCTGCCAGTGCACCATGTGGAGTGGTTATTGCCAGCATTTCACCCCTGGGCATCTCCAGACAAGAGCTTGACTGTCACTACCCCACCACAAAGCACTCACAGGTCGATGAGGTGTCAGATTTTCTCCCAGAAGTTATTACTGGCGGCAAGTTCTATCTTGTACTCTATTATAAATTTCTGCTACTCTTTCCACTCTAAATTTTATGGATTACTTTTTGGAAGACTTGTTTGAGGAGTTTAAGGTACATTTGATGGGAAACGTCAGGTTTGAGAAACTCAGATAAAAGATATAAAAGATGGCAAACAGAAACTTTACTGTTTGCTGTTGTGATTATTTATGTGCATCATTGATCTTTACAAAAGGAACTTAAATGGAATCAGTGTCAAACTGGGGGAATATTTCTGGATCTGTGGCACAGACCTGACCTCTACTAGTTATTAGTGTTTCAGGATAATGATATAGAAGGTGGGTTTATCAAATCTGTTGCCCATACAAAACTAAAAGGGATAAGTAACATGTCTGATGACAAATTGAGGATTCAAATGATTTGGTCAGCAAAATACTACTGAATACCTACACTATGCCAGTCCACCAGCCAGGTGATAGGCATATAATTGGAGGCAAGACAGACATTCCCTCAGACAGACCTGAATCAAGTAAGTAGATAACTAGACACATACAGCATAAAACCACATGTGACAAATGTTCTGCAGAGGTATAAGACAGGGGCCTGAGCTAGTCAAGGAGATGAGGGAGAAGGGAAGGCTTCCTTGAAGAAGCAGCAACTTAGGTGAGTGTGGAGGACAAGGAGAAGACAATCAGGCCATAGGGAAAGAAGAGTGTTTTGGTAGAGGGAAAGGCTTACGGTAGGAGGCTACATACAACATAGAAAGCTGTAGGGTCCCATATAATGCAAGTCCAAGAGACTGAAGGTAGGTCAGAGGAACAGAGAAACAGAGAGCAGGAGGGGGTATAACAAAATTGGGACGTAGAAAGGGCAGCCATATAAGCCACATTAAAATCTTTGTCTCTATCCTAAAAGCAAAAAGTGTTGATCACATATTCCCATCAGAATGTGAGTGCTGGCTATAGTCTGGAGAACAGATCAAGAGGTGCAATGGGCAGAGCAGATGTGAGTGGGCTAATTTGGAGGCTTCTACAGAGATTCTCATAAAAATGATTGCATGTTGGACAAGAGAGAAAGAAGGAGAATGCCAAGAAAAGTTTGGGATGCATACTCATGGATGGATCGGTTTGGGTGAAGGAAAGAATGGGAGAAGTCCTAAATGACCCTAAGAATGCAATTAGATGGATCGTAGTGGCATTAACTTAGGTAGGGAATACTGAAACGGAATTTGAGATTGCTCTGAAACATCAAAGAGGCGATGTTAGGAAGGAAGGCAGACTTGCTGGTTTGCATATAAAAGCAGAGGTATGACGAGGCATACCAACATGGGAGGTATCTGTGTGGAGGTGGGTCGGATACAATTGCCATAGATGAGACTCCTTGAGACAGAACATAGAGTAATGAGGCCTAGGACTGAGCCTTGACAAATTCTAACACCTAATGGCTAGACAGAGGAGGATAAGCCTGCAAACGATATTTTGAGGAAGTGATGAGAGAGATAGAAAGAAAACCAGGTTGTCGATAATTTTTAAATTTTTAAGACAGCTCTTAGATTATGAAAAACAAGAGAAAGTTTGGGAATGCAGGGAGCGTCCATCAGGTATTGACAGCTGCCGAGATGTTAAACAGATGAGGACTGAACCATATCCGTCGGATTTAGTGACAAAAACCTCATTGGAAACCTGGCAAACAAAATTTAATGGAGTGGGAAGTGAAAGCCAGACTGTAGTGGGTTGAGATGTGAGTGGGGCATAAAGAATTAGAAACAGAGAGTGTAGACAATACTTTGGAGGAGTTTTGTTTTGAAGGGGAGGAGTACGGTGCAGTGGCTGAGTTGTGGGAGAGAGGAGGAGGATTTTAATAAAAATAGGTTAGCATTTTTTAAAGATGGGTGACTTCTGGTTCAGTCGGCACAGAGAATTCACATTTGCTGTACCCCTTCTGCTCCAAGAGATAGCAACTCTGGATAAAACACTTAAAAAAAAAAAACACAAAAAGATATATTTGGAATCAAAAGTAAATACATGATAAAATGTAAGTTAAAGAAAAACCCCAAATGGGACTGAAGTCACAAGCCTCTTGTCCTCCAGGTCTGGAAGCAGGTTATTTAGGTCAGCAGTTCAGCTCATGCAGAGTAAACAGAACAACAAAACATGCACCGTAAGAGACGGTGGCCAGATCCAGGCACATTTTTTGAAGATAAAGATGTTCAAATTAAAAGAGAAGCTTAAAAATTGCTTCCAATCTGCCTCTTGAGTTATGGATATGAGAAGCTGCATGTTCTCACTTATAAATGGGAGCTAAATGATGGGTACTTATGGACATACAGAGTTCAATAATAGACACTAGAGACTATGAAAGGTGGGAGGATGAGAGGGCGGTAAGTGTTGAAAAACTATTAGGTACAACATTCACTATTTGGGTGATGGGTACACTAGAAACGCAGACTTCACCACTATGTTATATATGTATGTAAGAAACCTGTACTTCTCCAGGCACGGTGGCTCACCCCTGTAATCCCAGCATTTTTGGAGGTAGAGGCAGGCAGATCACCTGAGGTTGGGAGTTTGAGACCAGCCTGAACAACATGGAGAAACCCTGTCTCTGCCAAAAAGTACAAAATTAGCTAGGCATGGTGGTACATGCCTGTAATTCCAGCTACTCAGAAGGCTGAGTCAAGAGAATCACTTGAACCCAGGAGGTGGAGGTTGCAGTGGGCTGAGATTGCAACACTGCACTCCAGCCTGGGCAACAAGAGTGAGACTCTGTCTCAACAACAACAACAAAAAAGGAAAAGAAAAGAAAAGAAACCTAAACTTACACCCCTAAATATATAAAAATAAATAAATTTTTAAAAGAAGCTACAGAATTTGGGAACCAAAACTCAAATATGTGGCCTTATGACCAAGAACTGAGCTAAGCCATTCATGGGGTCAGTGTCTGAATCTGTGCAATCTTCAATGTCACAACAATAGAGAAGGCACACTGTAACGCCTGCTCCTGGGCTAAGGATCCAGTGGAAAGGTAAGACAATGCAAAACTACCAGGCTGAAACAGATGTGAAAGAAGGATAGGATAAAAACCTCTCATTCAAAATAAGCCAATAAGCCTGTAAACAAAATTTCAAAACACATAAAGAAATAGAATATTAAGGAAGACAGGTAACAAAATCATCAATCAGAAGATGAGTTCACTTCAGATGAGATGAATTTTATGGAATAAACTGACAAAGACTTTAAATATACTGGTCCATGATCTGACATCTCCAACCTCTGAAAAGAAAATAGGTTTTGTAACTGTTTTGGTGGCAAACCTACCCTAACCAATGATCATTTGCTGGGAAAGTCTGACCTAAACTGATATAAGTCTATGTATATAGTCAGTATGTGTCTCACTATGTGAGCCTATTCATGCTTTTCACTGAAGAACTATTAACCTGTTTGATTATGGGATATTATCCCAGACCTCACTGGAGATGTTATCTTTTCTCAAATCTTAAAATTCTGAATTCTGAAATACACCTGGCTCCAAGGCCTTTAGGATACTAAAAAGATAAATGAAGGAGGAACTTCCACTTAAAAGTACATGAAGTTTTGAAACAAGAACTGGCAGAAAAGACAAGAAAAAGTAAATATGATAAACAGCCAATAGGAAAGTTTTAAAAGTAGAAATTAAACTGAATCAATAAGCTGGATAACTTCTAAATTAGAGATAGTGAAATAAAATATTTCTGTAATGTAAAAGAGTCGAGGTCCTGCTGACTAGCTCTGTGCTGTAGCTCTGGGTTAAATCAGAGGTTAGAACCTCCTTAATGAATCACCAGCATCACTTCCTGGGGGTTAGTCCTTTTCAACTGTACATCCTGTTGTCTAAGGAACACACAAACACACACACACACACATACACACACATATATCTGTATTTATATGTGTGTATGTGCATTTTTATGTATATATGTATAAACCCATACCTATATACATGTATGTGTGTATATACACATAGCATGGGTAGGGAGGGATACATCGAACTTACTATTAGAATGGAGTAGAGGGAAGATCATTTAGGTTTTTTATGCAGATCTATATTGTTTTACTTGTTACAACAGGGATATATTATTTTGTAGAATGAAAATTCTAATGAAGACTTTACTTAAGAAATAGACTTAAATCCTTTAACTGCTGCCTTCAAAATGATAGACATGTAGTTTACAAATATGTACACATCTAAATGTTCAGTTACAATTAATTTCACATATATTTTCATCCCACAAATGTAATCCCCCAAATGAATATTTTCCTCAAAAAGATAAAACAGAGATGTTATAGAAAGCAAAGAATAAAAATATAGTCAAGGAAGCTTTTTCCAGTGTCTTCATTTTGAAGTGTTGTGCTGTGTGTTCGTATTGTTATGGTTGATATCCTATAGCTCTAACTCAAATCTATGATCCTAAATTTGGTTCTGAAGTTTGAAGAACTCCTGGAAGAGAAGTAATACCAAGACCTGTAGTAACCTGAACTCCACGCCATGAGGTGGGTGCCCTGGGGTGGAGACGTTCCGGATTCTGAGCTCAAGGAATTCAGCTATTAGGTTGAACAGTGAGTGAGTGTGGTATCCTTTTAGGGTAAGCTGTGTCATTTCTGCAGGCTTACTGGATTGAGTCTCATCTGTCTTTTAAGAGAAATCTTGCCCTGAATCAGGGAGAACAGGATGCCCCCTTTTAGTTTAGATAACTAAAAAGAAAGGTTTCTATGGCTGCCCACATCCCCCGTCATGTCTAGAAAGTGCTCAAAGAACAAGCTGAACATGGCTCCATGTAGTGTACCATCCAGCCCCACCCCAAATCAGAGAGCTCAGCAAATGTTGATAAACACCACCAAGAAATTCTTCCAGCTTCCTCTCAGTTTGAGAAGCAACTGTGGCCAAGTGTTTTCAGCAGACACAGGTGGGGAGGTAGTAACAACTTCGATAATAAATAAAAGGCTCCCCCACCTGTTTTCCACTGAGTTCCACCATGACGGGGTGTGCAGGTGTGGGCTGCCTCACTGCCACGGGTCTTGGCTCCCCATCAAGCAGGAAGTGTCTGGCCTCACAAGCCAGGGTACAGGGGAACCTGGTCACTGGCAAATGCTGGTAGAGCAAGCAACTTCAACAACAGCAACAACAAAATCAATGGTTACAAGTGAAAACATCAAACGGAATATCAAAGTACATCCCCAAAGACTCTCAGTCATTCACATCATTCATTCATCACCCTTCAACAAACTCTTATTAAGTGTCTGCTACAATAATTAAGCAATAAATTTTCATCTGCATGGGGAAGAGAAGAAACAAAGGTCCACAAACCTGGGTTCTATTTTAAGCTCTTCCTCTCACCAGATGCAGGACTGACCTTGGGGGCATTTACTTGGGCATGCACCAACATTCCCACATGCTCGAGGGTGGTAGCCACTCCTGACTAAGCCAGCTATGGTATGCAAAGTGCTTTGTGACTCTTATTTGAAGGTCACAAGTAAGACACAGAGGAAGATTACAACTAATTTTTCTAAGCATCATGCTGCTGGAGTGGTCCTGAGATACCTCATGAAAGTTTGCATTAAAGGCTCCTAATTGAGAGGACCCCAATGATGTGGCTGCACCTTCTGCCCCATACTGACTTTTCCTGGGGAGATCCTGAGTAGGCACATGGTTCTGTGACCGGCAGCTGCAGCACAGAGGCTTCATAGTAGTCCCTGGGGAGGAGTACCAGGTAATCCTAGTAAATAAAGAGCAAAAGGAGAATCACTCATTTTGATGGTAGCCCTGCTTTGGCTATAAAATCATCAAACATGCTAGTTAAATCAATAATAACCAGCTGAAGTCACTGAACTCTCCATATCAACCGCTTTGTTCTTCAACCTGACTCACCAAAACACAAACAACCACTCATGGAAGATTCTTTACATATCAGAGAGAAACTTGTCAGTGTGAACATTTTTATTCTTCGAGTTTCAGCAGAAGCTTTACTGTCTCTCCTGGGTTGTTTATAAATTCACAAATTAACAAAGATTATGCATTGTCAATTGACGTGATGTTCTGTGGAAATGCTGATTGCCTTCACCAGTACAGAACACTGAACGTGGATCATTTTCTACTCCCACACCCAAGTAACGCTCAAACGGCATGGTATCAAAAGTGATGCCTTGTGATGTTGGTGATTCACACAATGGAACTGGCCTACTGCCTGTCCCAAGAAACGAGAGGAAGAACATGTTCCACTGAGTGCGCCAAACGAAGCCCACAACATAAATTCAGCTAAGCAGCTCTTCAGGGAAGAGCAGAGCTACAGGCTTCTGGGATGTGGATGACTGGCAGCCCCCAGCCGTTCTGGCAGCAGCGCGCATCTACAGAGGGAAGACAGGAGGGAATGTTTGCCTCAACTGTGAAGAGCTCATACACACACCACAGGCTTTTTCTCTCCTCAGAGAGAAATGTGTAAGGGGGGAAAGTAGGAGATTGTGTCTCAGGGGACTCAGTAAGTTGAAATTTTAAAATGGTTACTGTTCTATTAGTAAGTTCGCTGAGGCTGGGACCATATCTCCTCTCTCCTCATAACTTTATACTCTCACAGGTACTACAGCAGTGAAGGTCGATAATAGACACCCAATAAGGTATTTTTAGAGATGATGGGATTATAATAAGGAGGCATACATATGAATTACTACACAATTGCACAGACTAAATGTCATTAGGCATCTTCCAGGCCCAAATAGTAACTTGTATAATGAACTTCTACTTTCCATGAGTCCAACTTTGTACCCATTACTGATATCAATGGAACTTTCCTCTGCCTCATTCCTACCATCTGTGAAATATTCTTGAACTTTTTAAAAAAGCAATAAAGCTTCCTACTAAGAAGATACAAGGAGAACAGAGACCTCCTGAACTTCCTTTGCTGTCTTGAATGGATGGCGCAAACCTTCGTGTTACCCTTGTAAGATCCCAGATTTGGAAGGAACTATTAAGATCAGTATTTTCCCTGCTGTGTGGAAGAAGTAACTGGCAGGATTGGAAGAGGCAGGATTCGAATTAAGGGACCTGCTTAAGATTTGCTAACATGGTCAATAAACAGGGTTGTGCCAGAAGGAAAAGCTTTGTTTTCCACTCTGGGAACATGAACCAAACTTTTCCCTAGGACTTTATTTTGAAAAGACCTTCTATGAAGTAAAGCAGACCTTAAAGCACACAGCAAAGAGGGCTGTCTCAGAGAGCAGGTTTCACCCTTCCAACTCCCCACGGCTTCTCTGTCTGTTCTATTAGGTGTTTGCAGACACAGCCTTTCCCAAATAAAGGGTTCTCTGTTGTAGGCAATCTGTTTGGTGAGAATAAACCTGTGTGAGGTTTAATGCAGAAGAAAGTGGAGAGTGTCAGGGAGAAGCAGTGGCTCCTGTAACCTCTTGCTTCTCTTTCCACCTTCAAGAACTTTACTGAAATTCCTATCTTCTTGTCTTCTAGGTTCTTCTTACTTGGTTCTATACAATCTCCAGGCAGGCTTATTTTTTTAGATATACTTCTGACTCATGCTGGAAAATCCCAAACAAGCTTTGGAAGGGTGAAGCCACATGCTCATGATGGCTTTGAATTTGTTCTGATAACTTAAGAGTCTTCATGACACATTTTATGTGTGTGTGTGTGTGTATATATATATATATATATATATATATATATTTTTTTTTTTTTTTTGGTCCAAGAGAAGCTAGCTGGAAGGATACAAAAGATACTTCAAGTTGGTTCCTATGTCATTTGATGGCAAATGTCACTACAGCTTCCTCAGGCTGGGGCTGAATAATTCCTGTCTCTAAAACCACCAATGACTTTGATATTTTATGATTGCTGTGGATTACAGTCTTGGATGGAACCATTTTGAGGTAGGAAAAATCCCACAAGAGCTCTCCATTCGGAACCAAGTCTTACCAGAAGGACTCCTTCTGCCTTAATACAAGCAACCCATATTCCTGGGGTGATTGAAAATGGGTCTGCAAACCCGTTTCCGGGGACGGTGACAAGGGCTGGCTCCTTACTCGGCAGGAAGGTGATCTCTTTGCTTTGAGCAGCACCTATCAGAAATACAAAGAACTGCTTAAGGCCCTTTTCTATCAGTCAGTGTTATGATTTTAGACACTCAGTTTTGAACATTCAGTTTACATCTCAAACAGTTTAAGATGATATGTACTGATCACATTTACTGATTTTATCTTTAAAAATTGTACTACACAAATGCATATGTATTAA
Source organism: Callithrix jacchus (assembly GCF_049354715.1). Classification (NCBI taxonomy): domain Eukaryota; kingdom Metazoa; phylum Chordata; class Mammalia; order Primates; family Cebidae; genus Callithrix; species Callithrix jacchus. Next base: position 66,931,794 of record NC_133514.1, on the reverse strand, counting down.
ATAGGCTAAAGGATATTGATAAGATTTTAGCAATGCTATCTACACTGGGATTATAAATAATTGTTTAACTTATTAATATATTAATACTCACAAACAGTTTAGGAAAGTTCCTTGCATATAGTAAGTGTTCAATATATTACATTAGCTACTAAATTATTTTTTCCATTTTTGTTTGTACGTGATTTTTTTTAAAGCCAGCGTCTCACTATGTTGTCCAGGCTGGAGTGCAGTGCTTATTCACAGATGTAATCATAGCTCCTGACAGCCTCAGACTCCTGAGCTCTAACAGTCCTCCCACTTCAGCCTCCCGAGTAGCTGGGACTACAGCATATGTGATTTGTACATTTTAATCTTTGAACACGCATAAGAAAAAGCTTCACTCTCTGTTTTCAGGACAAAATACATTTTCTTCTGCATTCAACAAAAGGAGGACCTTCTGCAAGAGATTCAGAAAGAAATAAACTGTTGCACCTGAGTTCAATTGACACTTTTTCTTCCAAAGAATTATATTCTCCAAATCCTTGTGTACACTCTTGTTCTACAAAAACTGATGGGGGCCTACTATGTGCCAGGCTTGGAACTAAGTTCTGGTGACAAGGCAGTAAACGCTAAGCAGGGCCTTTGCTCCCTGCTGGTGAGGACAGGAGAAGTGAGGAATAAGGACCAGCAGACAGAAGAAAGTGGAGAATGTGGCCCAGTCTGGACAGTGGTATTTGGGAAGAGGCACAAGTTATTACAAGACACAACATAACTGGGGCTCCCAACTCAGACTTAGGGGAAAGGTGTCCGGGAGGTCAAGGAAACAAAGCAAAACAAATTTCAACTATCTGAGTTAACAAGGGCAAACTGCTGCTGTTATTGTCATTAGGAGGCAGAAGAGCCTGTTAAGAGTTTGGAGTCTGAAGACTTTGTCTACAAACATCCAGCTGTGCCTGGCAATTGACTAAACCTTTCAGCTCTGTTTTCTCTTCAACTCTCTTCCGTTTGCAAAGTTCTTATGATGTGAGGAAATGGGTGCTGAAGTGCTCGTAAATGACGAAGTAAGCCTGCTAGTTCTTTCTATGGGTTAAGCAACCTCCAGCCATGCAAGCTGGGCTGACACAACTTGGAAATGCCATCATTTCTTTCCTCATTCTGAATGAACCATGGACACTTGGCAAAGATGGTACACATCTTGATCCCAAATTAGATTTCCATTGGTGCCATTTTGTGTCCTTATAAAATTCCAAATGCTTCTTGGAATCTGTTTCCAGGACAGGTAGAAGCCCTCAGACCTTGAAGAACACACCTCCAGGACTTCTCTCTGCCTGTGGCGAGGTTGTGCTCTCTTCTCTTGTCCCTCTGACCTCGGGAATTTCTCGCCCCTGAGTCAGGTCTGCAGCTTCCTTCTGGAGCTCTTTTGGGCTTTGTGCTTTACAGAATTCGTAGGAAAAATCCCTATCCCCATTTCTCCTCTGACTATTTGGTTGGTTTGAAACAATGGAAGAATTTAGGATGGCAGGCCAAAGTCTCTCAGGTAACACCGAAGAGGTGACACCCGCTACACCATGAATGAGTTATAAATTAGCTCTGCTCAGTGAAGACATCATAACCCATGGGGTTCAGCCAAGGTACACAGGTGGTTATATCTATTTTTTAAATGAGAGTTAATGACAAATTTAATAGCAAAACGTAAGCGATTGTTTAGGGAATGAACGGTAATAAATGACAGGGTACCCAGAGAGCTGTCTAACCAGACCATGAGCCAGGCTTGACATCTAAGGGTGATCAACTTTGTGAAAATCAGAGAAAGTGTTTCACTACTTATTTCTTAATTGAAAAGAGGCTTGAAATTTTACCTACTTGCCTTACCCCAGGATGGATAAATAGTTATATGACCAGATACTGCTTCAGTTCCAGGGTTAACGTATCTCAGAATAACGCGAAACAAGGAGTGATTTGACTCCCCCACATTCAATGTTATTCTTACATCATTCTGAAAAACACCGAAAGGCCATAAAGCAAAAAAAAAAGAAGGTTAAAAGACATATAGCCAAACAGTGACTTTATTCTGTTCAAGTGTCACTACTGAACTTGTAATGTACACACACACATACACACACACACACTCAGTCAACAAGCACCGAACAACTTGTGAAAGATGGAAACAGGCAAACCTAACAATGAATTAAAATCACTTACAATCAAAGTTACAGTGAAAACGCACTCCCTCAGCAACTGAGATCCTCTTTTGACCTTTTTGTGATCAGGCAGACAGAGCGGAGTATTAGATGGACTAGTTTAAGAAAGCCACAGTGACGGAGCAGCCACCACTGGCTAGGAAAAATAAAAAGGCAGAAGAGAAGGAAAGCAGAGTGTGTTATTTCACACCCAGAGAGAGACTGCTTCAGAGTGCGCTGCACATACATAAAGTCTAAATGGTCACAGAAACCAATGGTGTCCAGGGAAAGGTTAAAGACTCCAAATACAATCATGGCAACATCTGCATGTAACTAAAATACGCAAGGGAAATGATGGCTTTTCAACCTAGAGGGGTCCTGTGGTTCCCAGGGCTTGGGCTCACACAATATTCTGTACACATTGTGGAGCCTGGGCTCTTGGGGGAAAGAGTAGACTATTTTAATTCTGAACCACTGACTATATGTCCAGTTGGGCTGTGGCCCAAGGAAACTTCATGAAACTTGGAAATTCCCAAATCAGCAGTTCTGTTGGTCTTTCCCCAACTCCTTTGGTTGAAAGGAAGGGAATATCTGTTAAGGGAGATATTGGTGACAATAAAGACTGATTTTGCTTAGAATCACTTGCTCTGGAAGCAGGAGCTATAGGTTACCCACACTGAGGAACTCCTGCTGACCCTCACAATTTGTCTGAATTCATCTCGAAGTGTTAGTTTCAGGTGGAAAATAAATATGCAAAAATGTATTAGGAGCAAAGTGAAGTAAGTGGTGATCCTGGGGACACCACCAAGGTCCTCTGACCAAAACGACTTTCTCAGAAAATGTGTCATTAGAGACGACTTCGTGTCCGCCAGCTGTTCTTTCAAACTGTAAGCACTGGTGGGAAGGTACACATTTTGCTTGGGTTGTCAGTCATTCACATCCTATTATGACTCAATGGAATTTATCGCTGTTTTTCTTAATAATGAAGTAGTATCAGGGAACTAGAGAAATTAAATAACTGTGTTTAGGGATAGGGGGAAAGAGTGAAGTGTCTTAAAATCCTAGGTACTGTTTCCAAACGGCAGCTTGGATAGGGGACTTTGGCCAGGCAAAAAGCAGCGTTAAAATCAGTGCGGGGTGAGGGGGGCGGGGCGGTTGGGGCGGTAGGAGAGAACTGTGGTCCTGTCCCAGCTTCTCTATGGGCTGACTTGAGGTAGCAACAGCAAGTACCAGTCTTGGGTCTGCTAAGGACAAATACTGTGTTATCATGATTGTCAATTTATCTCTCATATTCTAAATTTTGAGGTTGAAGAAATCAACCTCAAAAAGAAATTCTGAGGACAAAACTATGCAATGACTATATCTATACAGAATTTTTTTGTCTTTGTCAGAGTTTGCTCTTGTTGCCAGGCTGGAGTGCAATGATGTGATCTCGGCTCACTGTAACCTGCGCCTCCTGGGTTCAAGGGATTTTTCTGCCTCAGCCTCCTGAGTAGCTGGGATTACAGGTATGTGCCACCATGCCCACCTAATTTTGTATTTTTAGTAGAAACAGGGTTTCTGCATGTTAGTCAGACTGGTCTCAAACTCCCGACCTCAGGTGATCCACCTGCCTCAGCTTCCCAAAGTGCTGGGATTACAGGCATGAGCCATTGTGCCCGGCCTACAGAATTTTTTAGTTATAAGTAGCAAGACGTATAAGTTCTGAAGATAAATGAAGAATGTGTAAATTCCCTTACTCATTCTAATACAAAGCCAAGATAGATGGATACGGTAGAGAAGAATGAAGGAAAGAGAAATATGGGGAATGAAATAGTACTAACACTCATTATTTATCTTAGCTTCTATGTACATAGCAATTCAAAGTTTAAAAAAAAATCAACCAAAAATTAGGAACACTAGCTTTATGGGAATTACTTAAACTGTCTCATTTTTGTTTTCCACAAATGGCTTTAAAGAAAACTGTCCCTCACATTCTAGTAGAGCCTGACGTCGTCTCCAGAGATAAACACTGTTTTTCTTTAATTCCTGATTTTCTGATTTGGCAATCAAATTAAAGTACCAATGAACTATGAAATACACATATATACTTATCAGTTAATATACAGCCCTACCCCAAACCCCAGGTTTAACCTAAACTCCACTGCCAGCCCATAATATAGAGAAAAAGAACCCTGGAATGAATTCTGGGAACAGGTCCCCTCTCGGGGGCTCACTGAGACTGCCATGGGGAAAGATCCGGGCCACGAGGCCAGGAAGATGCTTACTATGGGTTGCACACCTGTACTGAAGTCATCTGGGTATATCCTCTCCAGCTAAACTCAGGAAATGCCAGGGGATCAAATCCAAACCGAAGGTCTCTCCCATTAGGGGTGGTGCCGTCTTCAATCTCATACTTCATATGATACAAATCTGGGAAATAGTAGTTGTCTTCAGGCCTTTCATAAACAAAAAATAAACGCATAAACACATACAGAAAGTTAGGTCCATGGATCATGTGAACATCCTTTAATCGCAATAGTTACTACTGAAAGAACTCTACCACATTGACAGAGTACATTAAATAGAGGACAAATGAGAGATCTCCGGCTCTTTCTCTAAATTACTGCTTTCACTCACATAAACATTCACGTAAAACACACTCCACACCTAATTCCAAGCATTAAGATGAGAAAATCATTTAGCCCAAGCCATAGTGGTAGCATCCTTTAATATGTTCTAAATAGTTCCCAGCAATTTAGCAAAGTCAAATTAGATTACCGTTTATTTATTTATTCAATCACTCATTCATTCGTATACTCATTCACTCATTAAATGAATATTAACATCTACGTGCTAGGCACTCTTGCTAAGCACCATAGGTAGAATGGTGAACATGACCTAAAATATTTCATATGCTAAATTTACAAGTAAGATATATTTTTTCTCTATATGTATTTTTTTAATCATTAGAATGGCTCTTCTGTGCCTTGTTTTCTCTTAAACTGTATGCCTATTAATGAATTCTTTTCAAGAGTTCAGCTGTGGTAGGCACAGAGAAATATCCAAAATATTCCAACATTGTGTGGCATTTAACAAACTACTTAAAGTTCTCAAAAAAAAAAAAAAAAACACTTTGCCAATCCAGTCACAAGCTGGATTTAGTGGGTTTAATGCCATAAAGATCAATTTGTTAAAGGAAATAAAAGGCCATGTTCCTATACTGCAGGTAGAATTAGGAATGCTTACAACTTTTCTGGAAGCAATTTACAAAGATCTTTAAAAATGTTCATTCACATCGACTCAGTAATTCTACCTCCAGAAATCTGTTCTAAAGAATGATTTTGTAGATAGTCAAAAATTAACATAAAATAATGTTTAAAACAATGAAGATTTGGAAACAACATAAATGTACAATTATGAAATAAATTATAAAAATAATATGCCCATTTAAAATGTGAAGACTAATGATAATAGGAAATATTTATAATATGATGTGAAGAAATGAATGTGAATTATGTGAAAAAATAGAATGCTAATTTTTAATTCATAGACAAGGTCTTGAAAAAAATACACCAAAAATATTAAAAAGGGGTTATCTCTGGGTAGTGAAATGAAGATTTTTCTGTCTTTTTACTTTGATTAACTTATTAAAATTTGTTCACTGGACATATATTACATTTATTATCACAAGAATTATTTAGAAAACAAAGTGAATGTGAATTCTTTCTACACTTGTTAGAAAATCTAAAAATACTCTGATAAAATCACAAGCAAACGTGTGGGGGATTTGGTACAAAAGGATGCAAGATTGTCAGGTGGGAGACGAGGTGCTTCAGTTTCCATACTGCTGGTTTGCTAGGCTTTATTTCAGTTATCATTTACCACTAAATCCAAGGACGTACTCTAAACTTGCAGACGTATGTATGTGTGCATGTATAATGTGAAAAGTCTTGCCTCAGGCTGGGTAATTTAATTCCTATTTGGTTGCATTATTTTATGCTGAAAATCAGTCAATTACCTACATAGTTGGAAGGAGAAAAAATGTTGGCTGGTGATGTAGGGGAGAAGCTCACTTTATCAACACCAGGGTGGAGCAAGGTGAAACACAGGTGGAAATGCTTTTCTTGTTTGTTTTGTTTTTTAAGATGGAGTCTCACTTTGTCATCCAGGCTGGAGTGCAGTGGTGTGATCTTGGCTCACTGCAACCTCTGCCTCCCGGGTTCAAGCGATTCTCCTGCCTCAGCCTCTGGAGTAGCTGGGATTACAGGTGTGCATCACCACGCTTGACTAATTTTTGTATTTTTAGTAGAGACAGTGTTTCACCACGTTAGCCAGGCTGGTCTGGAACTCCTGACCTTAGGTGATCCACCTGCCTGGGCCTCCCAAAGTGCTGGGATTACAGGCGTGAGCCAGGAAAACGTTTTATGCAGGTATTTACAAAGCTCCTCTGGTCCATGGGGAGGCTCACTGCTCTTCAGGAAAACAAACCTACAGATGTGCCTTCTTCACAAATCTTTTACTCCAATCACTCATGGTGACAGCCAAGTAGAAAGACTGAGGCTGGGTTGCTCTTTCTTTTTTTTGATTAGAGACAGGGTCTTACTCCGTTACCCAGGCTGGAGTACAGTGGTGCAATCATAGCTTACTGCAGCCTCAAACTCCTGGGGTCAAACTATCCTCCTGCCTCAGGCTCCTGAACAGGTAGGACTACAGGCATGTGCCACAGTGCCTGCCTAATTGTACTTTTTTGTAGAGATGGAATCTCACTATGTTGCTCAGGCTGGTCTTAAACTACTGGCTTCAAGCAGTTGTCCCACCTGGGTCTCCCAAAGTGCTAGGGTTACAGCTTCCAACCATCACTCCTAGCCTGCTCTGACTTTTAGAATTCAAATGTTGGAAACATTGAGAGAAAAGAGAGAATCACCTTGCTAAATACAATTTACCTTCATGACATAAAAGATTTCTTTGTAAATCTGTTGCTAATACAAGTAGTGAAAGTACCTGAGAGTTAGAAGTTATTTTTCGTCCCTCAACAGAGGAAAAATCGGATGAAACATCATGGTTTCAAAATATTTATAAATGGCAAAATATAATGGCTTAAGAGACAGAACAATACCATCCATAGTTCCCATAGTTCCCCAGTCTCAATCTCCACCTCATTCCCTTGCTCCTATAGTTCATTGTCACCTTCTTCTGCATGAGACAAAGCACTTCTTCCCCACTTCTAAACTTTTTTTGCCCCTACCCTCACTGCAACCATGGGGAACAACTTTGGCCTCTCTACTTCCTCACTCCTGGGTCCCAAGGGGGAAATAGGAACTGAATCTTATTAGCCCAGGCACCTGGGTATGCTGCACTGCTCCCTCTTATTCCCTCTCTTATTGGCCTAAGCACCTGGGTGTGTGGCACCACCCCCTCTTATTCCCTCTCTTATTGGCCTAAGCATCTGGGTGTGTGGCACCGCCCCCTCTTATTCCCTCTCTTATTGGCCTAAGCACCTGGGTGTGTTGCACCGCCCCCTCTTACTCCCTCTCTTATTGGCCTAAGCACCTGGGTATATGGCACCGCCCCCTCTTATTCCCTCTCTTACTGGCCTAAGCACCTGGGTATGTTGCACTGCCTCCTCTTATTCCCTCTCTTACTGGCCTAAGCACCTGGGTATGTTGCACTGCCTCCTCTTATTCCCTCTCTTACTGGCCTAAGCACCTGGGTATGTTGCACCGCCCCCTCTTATTACCTCTCTTATTGGCCTAAGCACCTGGGTGTGTGGCATCACTCCTCGTATTCCCTCTCTATTGGCCCAGGGACCTAGGTATGTGTTCCTTCCTCCTCTTATTCGCTCTGTCCCTGGAGTGGGCCTATCTGTGGGCTCCTGCTGCTCCAACTTGCACATGGAGGTTGGGCCCTGAGAACCCGCCTCATGCTTCCAGCTCTGGTCTTGCCCACCTGCTTTTTGTACTTGTGGGAACTTTCAAGTTAACGTGCTCCATAGTCTACATAGTGGAACAGGCTTATGGGCAAAGTGATCTCCTGTTTTAAACAACTCACACAAAAGTGTCCAGAGTTCAAATGACCACAGGACAGCTTCTCCTGCCCTTAATCTGTAGGGCTGTTTCTCTCTTCCCCAGAGTGTAGCACAGGCAGGAATGTCTAAGAATGTCTTCCACACCATGAACATGGGAAGAAGCCTCCCGAAAACTCACCACTGGCAAGCCTTTCCCACAACATGCTCTCGGCACTGGCACACCCCGGAGGCCCCACTGCACACGGAGGACAGCGCCCCACCGATGTCACACTGACACCCTGAAAGCCAGGAAACGGCAGCAGTTACCCCTTAAACCATCTCCACACTGAGTGCCTCCCCCACTCTATGAGAAGGGAAAACAATGAGCCCAGTGACATAGCACCTGCCTTCCTTCCTCTGCCACATCTATCTGGCCAGTGTTTGAGGTCTAGGAAACTCCCAAACTAAAATAGTGTGTCTGCACTTGGAAATCAGATTCGACCCCAAAAACAAAAACAAAATTAAAATGGGTGTCTTTCCAAAAGTCTGCTTCTAAGTTGGAGGCAGCTACTGTAGGCCAGCTCAAATGCTGTTGTCAGTGCAAAAACGACGGCTGCCCAGGGGTAAACACACTTTAGAAACAGTGCTGTTATAAAGGCCAGGTGCTAACCAGGGGCTGAGCCAGAGATTCAAGAGAAGCCCTGCAGGGCAACTGTTCCTGCAATTTCATTATTTAACACAACGCTGTCTCTAAAAATCTGATGCTAGCATTTTTGATAATATATCTTTAAAATTATCAAACCTTGATTTTATTTATAAAACTAACAGATGCCCTCCCATCCCAATTATGCTTTTTATGATTAAACCCACAGTGTGCTGGTAGAAGAGAAGCAGAAACGCAGAAACAGCCTCACTTGCAATTTACTAGTTTCAGTGTAATGAATGTTTGGTCAGAATGCTTCAGGGCCATTCCATCAGGAAGTCTGTATGAAGACAACACACTCAACCAGGTGCGGTGGCTCACGCCAGTAATCCCAGCAATTTGGGAGGCCAAGGTAGATGGATTACCTGAGGTCGGGAGTTCAAGACCAGCCTGACCAACATGGAGAACCCTGTCTCTACTAAAAATATTTAAAAATTAGCCAGGTG